>NW_022589711.1:29724616-30997100 GCF_004348235.1 Phoca vitulina | reverse complement strand
ATTTATTTATTTGACAGAGAGAGACATAGCGAGAGCAGGAACACAAGCAGGGGGAGTGGGAGAGGGAGAAGCAGGCTTCCTGCCGAGCAGGGAGCCCGATGTGGGATTCGATCCCAGGACCCTGGGATCATGACCTGAGCCGCAGGCAGACGCTTAACGACTGAGCTACCCAGGCGCCCGAAAGAGGATGTTTCTAAGTGGGTGTAGAACACTTGCAAAGTTAGATATTAATGAATTAAACTCTTTGAATTACTGTGTGCTGTGGAATAAAGAAGCAGTGTGGGTCAACTTCAAAATTCTGGTATTTTCATCTCTGTTGGAATTTTTTGGCAGTGAGTCCCCCTTAAAGGTTTATAGTGAATGTAATATACCATTCTACTGATCAAAGAAACTTATTTGGTGTCAGAAAGCCACTTGGGAGCCAGAGTGTTTACTGGGTAATTTCTTAATGAGTTCTGGCACATGGTTCTCATCTTTTTAAGAGTGAGGAATGTAACTCGGAATGCACAAAGTCAAACCATAAGCATTTTGGCAGATGTGGAGATGCAGAACAGCTGGAGAAAAACTCCCTTCTTTGAAATCTCATATCTCAAACGCTACATCAATTTTTAAGCATGTTCTACTGCCAGTTCAGATTTTAATATGAACAGGAATAGGGAATGTTTATTGATATAGTAAGAAAACAGATCAGAATCTATTCACTGGTTGCCCTTTTTGTCTCCACAAATAATCTTTGAGGACAACAGGTGAGGCACAATAAGAGAGAATAAGAAGGTTCTCTGTTGTTGCTCTCTTGGCAAGAAACCTGGCAAGCGGGACATCTGAGGTAGTAATTTATCCTATGATATTTATCCTTCGCCTGCTGGATCAGCGGTACTCTGGTTCATCGGGGAATACGAAGCACTGATAAGTATACTTTTAAAAATGCTTGTTTTTCATTAAAAGTAATACATGTTTATTATATAATATATAGGACATAAAGGAAAAATTCTTGAAGCTGTTGCTTCATGCAGCTCCCAGCTTTTTATCTGTAATGTTTTATTGTCTTTCTGGTCCAATAAAACTTGAATAAAGATCTCGGTTCCCCCAGACCACACAGTTTCATTCTTCACTAGCAGCCAGCAAGCATATATCAAGTTGTACACACTGAGTCAGGAATTGGACCACTGCTGAAAATACAAAGGGAGCAGAGATTTGGTTCTACACAGATCCTAATGGGTAGTGTACATGATAAACGATTAAACCAGTGATTAAATTGGAGAAATCACAGTATGTCCGGAGGTTGAATGAATCCATATAAATAAGAGAAAAAGTCATGGGTCACTAACTGCTTGATCTGATTTGTGCTCTGGGCCTTGGTTTCTTTGCCTGTGAAATGGGGGGTTGGGTGAGATGACATGCAGAGTAACCAACTTGTTCCGTCTGCCTGGGACTTTCCCCGGAACCCCTTACTCCCAATTTTAAAACTGAAAGTCCCTTGTCCTAGGAAACCTCAAAGTGCTGGGCAGACTGAGAGTTGGTCAGCCTATTTGTAGGGCTCCTTGTAATCTTCATCTCCTATGATGTGTTAAAAAACAAAATTCAACTGACTACATTTTAAAGATCTTATTGGCTTTATTCAGCAATTTATGAATTAGGTAGCATCCAGTCTAGTAAATAGAAAGGAGCTCTGAGGAGCTGTACAAAGTGAAAGACTTATAGGCAGAAAGGGTGGGAACAAGAAAGTTTTATGACGCAAAAGGCAGGTTGGTTATTGTAATATTACTTTCCTTTAGGAGAATGCAGGGGCATATCAGACAGATTCCTTAAGTAGTGCTGATCAGGCAATTTATGATTGTCTGACTTAAGATTCCATTTCTGGGAGCTGAAATTAATTAAGTCTCCGTTTGGTGATGTGGGGCTTACCATAAACGACTCCATTTTGGACCTGTTGTCACGTTTTTATCAGATTGTATATTGAGAAGCAGTATTCCACGAGGTTTATATGACCACATGATAAGACACTTATATTGAAATAGTTATGTACTTTAGCAATACTATTGTTTTCTTCTTTAAAAAAAAAATCCTAGGGGCGCCTGGCTGGCACAGTCGGTTAAGTGTCTGACTCTTGGTTTCGGCTTAGGTTGCAGTCTCAGGATTGTGAGATTGAGCCCCATGTCTGGCTCGGTGCTCAGAGTCTGTTTGTGACTCTCTTCCCCTCTCCTTTTGCCCCTCCCCACGCACTTTCTCTCTCTCTCTCTCAAATAAATAAATCTTAAATAAACCAAAAAAAAATCCTAAAGGGTAAGTTATTTAAACACATTTTATGTAAAACAGGCTCTGTAAACTAGCTGGTGACAGAAACATTAATATTATATTTATGGGAAAGATGAGTTTTATTCTAAGAAACTATCTCACAAATAAATATCTGCAAACACTCTGTAGAGTCAGAGAGTTTTGTACAAACAGCTGCCTTGGGTGTGATTCTCAGTTGGGTCCTCTAGGAATCTGGTGTAGTGCAAAGAGTACTGGCTTAGCAATCAGGCAGTTTTTGCTCTTTTGTTTGCTAGCCATAAGAGCTGGAGAAAATAACAGTATCTTCATTTATAAAATACGAATAATAGCTATCTGGCATGGTTGTTAGGAGAGAATCACAGAGGATATTGGTATGTAGTAAGTGATCAACAGATGTTTTTTGTTTCCCTAAGCAATATGCTTTCCATTGTTTTTATGTTTTGTTTTGTTTTGTTTTTTTAAAGTAGGCCCCATGCCCAACATGGGGCTTGAACTCACAACCCTGAGACCAAGAGTCACACACTCCACTGAATAAGCCAGCCAGGCGCTCCTATATTGTTTTTAAATTAAAAGGAATTGGATCTGATTGGGACACAAGCGAGAAAGACACTCTTTATACGAGCTTATCTAAAAAACATTGAACATAAATATTGATGTGTGTATACATATAAAAGTATACATATTTATATATGAATATATATTTACAGTTAATGTTGCCCAAGAGAGCCAAAGCATGTCCTAAATGTTACTCTTCAAAATTAAGATCCAACCTAAGTCATAGAGTCTTCCAAACCCCTTTTAACTGTTGAAAGTAACTATTATAATTTGGTAAAAACTGATCTAACTTGTTTAATATCCACTAAGGCTAATGATTTATTTGTATTTTATTTTTTTAAAGATTTTATTTATTTGACAGAGCGAGAGAGCACAAGCAGGGGAAACAGTAGAGGGAGAGGGAGAAGCAGGCTCCCTGCTGAGCAGGGAGCCCGATGAGGAGCTTGATCCCAGGACCCTGGGATCATGACCTGAGCTGAAGGCAGACACTTAACCATCTGAGCCACCCAGGTGCCCGATTCATTTGTATTTTAATGGCAATAAAAAAGAAGCTACAGTTTTGCAGGCAAAACTATATTCAATGCTGATGCATGGGTTGCTCTAACAAGGATAAAATTATATGAAATAAATATTGAAACTAAAAAAGTTTAAATGTACACCAAAAATGATAGCTAATAAGCGATAACAGCTTTTAACTTATTCTAGCGTGCATATATTACAAACACTACTGTGGGAAGTAATGGCCCAAAGTAAAAATAAGGTACACCTAAAGAAACATCTGATGCCATAATGCATCTGAAAAAAAAAATGAAAACGCAAGGTTTTTTTGTACACATTCACTGGTGATTTCATGGGCAAGAATACCGAGCTCCTTGAGATGTGTAACTATTCACTGACAAGCCAGAGATACTAGCCTGTGTTCTAGATAGCAAATGATATAATTCCTTCCCCAGCTCTACATTTTTACATTTCTTAGCTAGGAGACAAGTGTCAGTTTGTATTGCAAAGCTCAAGCTATTTTAACATCTCCATGTTCATTTGTCTGTAGAGACAGAAATGTTGGCCCCTGAAAACAGCATTAAATATTGAATAACCTAATTCAGCACTCATTACCACAATGCCATTGTACCCCCACTGTGTGCATGGGAGTTGTGGTAGGCACTGGGAGGAGTGATTATAAAGATAAACTGAACAAACAAATGGCAGGCATATTTCTTGCCTTCTAAGAGTTTATAGTTTTGCGGGGGAGGTACAATTTCACAAAATAAAATAAGCAATTTAGTTAGGATTATTTAAATAATGAGTTTTTGAAACAGTTTCCCCCAGAATGAAAAAAATGGGATCAGTGCCAAAGTGACCAGTTCCAAAGTGATGCTCTAAAACTTTAGAAGTTTCCTTGGAGTAGCAAAAACTTTCCAGGAAGTGAAGCAGTTTATAAATAGTTTCAGATCTTGGTGGAAATATACTGAAGCTGGCAGAAAATGAATCCATGGAGCATTTGACAAGACCCACCTAATCAAGATCTTAAAAAAAAAAAAATCAAGGGGAGTTGTCCATGGATTATATATCTATTACCAGAGACCTTCAGGCAAAACTACAGATTAGGTGGTTTGTGATGGGATTGCAACCACAAAAAAGTGAGATATAGGTAGTGAAATTCTGAAGTGATCTGTTAGGCTAATCAGCCGTAAGACAGAACACCCCTGTTTTTGATAACAGATGAAGAAAGGCTATGGAAGAGACAGATTCTGGTAAGGCAGAGTGTTTCATAACAAACACTAAAGATGACATTTCTAATTAGTGGGCATGGGCTTTATTTTGCAGTGTTACAACTGTTTTTGAATCAAATGGATTGGTGAGGATCTGTGACATGGTAGGCATCAGTGGAGAAGGTTTTGGGATTTTGGAGAACTGTACCTTTAATATATCTCAACAGCATGGTTTGAAGGGTTTCAGGGAAGGCTTCTTGTCTCCTATTAACTCTTAAACTTAGGAATAAAAGTTCTGTTATTGGCAGCTTCTGTGCGGTGAACATTATTCTTTCCCTTTGTCTCTTTTTGAAGGTGGAAGAATGGCCGAGAATGGCAGCACTGTTTCTCCTTCACACCTTAGATCAATGCTTATTAGATCACTTTCCTGTTTGATGAGAGAGATGGGAAAACTTGAGAACACTAGGGAGTATGGAAGGGGGTGGGGGTGGCAGAAACTGCAGAGATGGAGTCAGCGTCCTGGAATATGATGGTGCTGGCTTACGAGTTTTTTTTTATTTGTGTACAAGGATATGAGAGTTAAGAAATTTTTATTTCGTGTAGGAAATATTTTATGTCCTAACTCACTAGGGTATTGTTAGGATGGAAGTAATAATGAAATAATAAGCATTATTAAGCATTGATGAAGAATATGATTTTAACATTGTGATACTGATAAGTTATCAATATCAACCACCACATAAATCTAGGTCAAAGAAAATTTAACCGCAGGGGGAAGAAAATAAATCCATGAGACTGCCTTTAGCAAGGTCACAGAGCAAAATAGTTTCCAGCCCCGAGAACTTGTGATTTCCTTCCTGTTTCTTTTCATCTTTATCCATTCTGTATTCCACTGTTTTCTCTCTAATGTTCCTTCCCCTACCCTTGCTTTTCTCAGGAAGGATATTTTCTATTCGAGACCTGAGGATATTGCCACGGTTTTGGTTATTGCTTTTGCACTTGTGTAGCAGCTTTTAAATTCCCATCTTTTTTAGCAGCTGCAGCCAGACAAACATATGAGTCAGTGGGAGGGGTTTAGAGGAACTGGCTCAGTTCTCCAGGGAGCAGTAACCTTTTGGCAGTCCAACAAACAGAACATTTAAAGTCCAATGACTGCAAAAGCTCTCTTTGTACATGTGATAGCAACTGCAGTTTTCCCAAGGTCTACTAAGAGTTTTTCAGAGGGAATCAGGTTTCTGCCTATAGAGAGACACATTCCTGAAGGCTTAACTCTGACCTCATAGCTGAAGTGGATACAAAATAAAATCTGGAGACAGCTGGGAAGTGATAAGGGGTGGGGGGAGGAAGAAGCTTGGGGATATGAAAGTGATGAAAAGGTCTTATTAAATGTTCTCTCTGGGTCTTGTTGCCTCTATACCCTACACTCCAAATAGAGAAGCAAAACTAATCTCTCTCACTCTCTTTTTTTTACCCCCAGTAGTTCACGGTACCAGGATCTTTCTCTTTATACCAAGACCAACCTGGTGGTCGTTGGGGGCCTCCTAGAGGGGTGGGCATCTTCAAATCAACATTTTTCATCTCTTCATTTCCAGCGGCGGCGGCAGTCCACAGGCTAAGGTGTGTCTGTGACTGAAGCTTCCACTTTGGGTGCCTAACTGCTGTTTGCCTTTTAAAAAATATGCCAATTTGATCAACCTAGTATTAGGAGGAAAACGAAGATAGGAGTGGGTTGTTGACTCCTACGAGAAACCAATAAATGATTTATTTCTTCATTTGCTTACATTGGTCTTCTATGTATCTTTTGCTTTCATCTTCATTGCTTATCAAAAAATGAAAAGATTAAGAATCTTGTGTGGAGGGATGAGTCATGGAAGAATTTTTTGTGGCAAGTAGGAACAGTTGGTTCTTTTGATAAATGAAAATTCAGACAATACTTTCCTTGATATACATTTTGCCAAGATAAAGTTCCACGATAATGTCTGTTTAGGCTGCAAAAGGCAACAAAATAATATCTTAGTTAACATAGAAGAAAGTGGCAATTAGAGGCCACTTGGAAAGTCAAAGCCACAGTTCCAATAAGGCTGGAAAGTTTTACTTGATAACCCAAGGTACCAGTTGGGGTTCTTGGTTTCAAGTAACAGAGAACCTCGGTCCAACATAGGCAGAGAAATAATTGTTGAAAGGATATTGGGTTTCTCACAATTGGCCAGAGGTCTGGAGATCTGATTCATGAAGAGACTGGGGACCAAGGGAAGCTAAGTAGCTGAGGACACAGCTGGGATCACTCCACTGGCACAGCCTGCTTAGAATCGGTCTTTATTCGTGTTGCCGTTAGCATTGATGCCCCTGGTTACTCACCACCACACCACTGGCCACTGCCCTCTGCTGTGGGGACCAGGAATATTTTCTGGCTATTCAACTTGACCCCTCTCTCTCAAGAATCAAAGGGCCAGTCAGGAAAACCTAATTGGCTAAGCTCATGTCATGTGTGTTTGTCCAAGCAGCTAGGGATGGTGCCTGAAGGGGGGACGAGGGGTGTGTATGTGTCAGGAGACTGGGAGGTGGGCATTTTCAACTCAATTTTATCTATCTATTCATTGTCCAACAATGGCAAGAGGCTTCCCACTCCGTGCCGTTTACTTACCCTGTTGGAGGTGAAGACATCCACCCTTCTTGTATCTTTGCAGTACTTAGTATATCGGTCTTACTGCACTATTCTGTTTATAAGTGTGTTTTCTCAGGCTGGTCTGTGAACTTACAGAGATGAGGAATTGGGTCGTGTTTTTAGCCTTATCACCTACAGTGTCTAACAGATATTAGGTGCTTAAAATATATTAGGTGAATAAATTATGTTTAGTGATGATATACAGGAAAGGCTAAAATAATAACGTAGAATAATAACAGCAAATAAGTATTGATGGAATCCTTGTAATATACTGGTCATTTTCTCATTTCATCCTCATAACAATCGTATGAAGTAGGTTCTATTCGTTTCTTCATTTTATGCCTGAGAAACTAAGGCTCAGGATAACTAACTTGTCCTAGTTTGTGTAACTGAAACTGACAGAGCAGGGATTTCAGCCCCGGGGATTCTGACTCCACAGCCTATCATTGGAACTGTACTGCCCCCTGGAGGTAAATAAGAGAAGAGGAAAATGGATCTAATCTCAGAGGAGAGGGATCTCTAGCGTGCTGTTCTCTATTAGATGTTCACTTATAGTGGATGGTATTTATTTGATGATAGACAAGCCAAGAAAGAGGTTTTTGTTTATTGATATAAACGAGATCATCTTTGGAATTTGATATTATCCTAAAGGAACTGGTATTTTATAATAACTTACCTTGCAGCGTTGTCATGAGGATGAAATATATTGTAGATGAAAGGTCTGTCATAGTGCTGCCTTGTGGTTGCTATTATTAATATTGTTACTGTTATTTTGATTTCTAATCTAATTCACTGGGGCAGTTGACATGCATATGATAAACCACAAGCTGGTAGAAAGATTGAGGTTAAATAATCCTTGGCAATCTTATTTGGGAACGCTGGAGCTGGGTTAGAATTTAAGAAGCCCTAAGCCAGAAAACTGTCACCAAGATGAGATAGGGAGATAGAATACATGGGTCCACGTTAACAGCAGGGCAGTATGTGTGGTGGTCCTGGGTGCAGCCTGGATGTAAGGCCCAGCGTCAGTGGTGGGAAAGAATTGCATCAGAACTGAGAGAAACCATTTATCTGGGCTTCAGTTTCTTCATGTACTGGAAAAATAGACTTCCTTCTTTTTCTGTTTGGTTGTTGTAAAGATTACATGAGATAATATAAGGACAGTCCTTTAACAAATGTGAAGGGTGTGCATATGTTGGGTGTTTATTTATTTATAAATTCAAGTATAATTAACATACATTGTTATATTAGTTTCAGGTGTACAATATAATGATTCAACAATTCTATACATTACTTAGTGCTCATCATGATGAGTGTACTCTTAATCTCCTTCACCTATTTCACCCATCCCCCACCCACCTCCCCTCTGGCAATCACCAGTTCTCTGTATTTAAGAGTCTGTTTTTTGGTTTGTCTCCTTTATTTTGTTTTGTTTCTTAAATTCCACATGAGTGAAATCATGTGGTATTTGTCTTTCTCTGACTTATTTTACTTAGCATTATACCCTTTAGGTCCATCCATGTTGTTGCAAATGGTAAGATTTCATTCTTTTCTATGGCTGAATAATATTGCATTGTAGAATATGTACACCACATTTTCTTTGTCCATTCATCTTTTGATGGACAGTTGGACTGCTCCCATAATTTGGCTATTGTAAATAATGTTGTAGTAAACATAGGGGTGCATATATCTTTTCGAATTAGTGTTTTTATACTCTTTGAGTAAATACCCAGTAGTGGAATTACTGAATCATATGGTATTTCTGTTTTTAATTTTATGAGGAACTTCCATACTGTTTTCCATAGTGGCTGCACCAGTTTGCATTCCCACCAACAGTGCACAAGGGTTCTTTTTTCTCCACGTTCTTGCCAACACTTGTTATTTCTTGTGTTTTGATTTTAGCCATTCTGACAGGTGTGAAGTGATATCTCATTTCGGTTTTAATTTGCATTTCCTTGATGATTACTGGTGTTGATCATCTTCCATGTGTCTGTTTGGCCATATGTATATCTTCTTTGGAAAAATGGCTATTCAGGACCTCTGCCCACTTTTTGATCAGATTTTTTTGTGTGTGTGTTGGTTATAATTCTTCACGTATTTTAGATATTAACCCCCTATTGGATATATAATTTACCAATATTTTCTTCCATTGAGTAGGTGGCCTTTTTGTTTTGCTGAATGGTTTCCTTCACTGTGCAAAAGCTTTTTATTCTGGTGTAGTCTCAATAGTTTAATTTTACTTTTGTTTCCCTTGCCTGAGGAGACATATCTAGAAAAATTTTTCTCTGGCCAATGTCAAAGAAGTTACTGCCTATGTTTTCTTCTAGGAATTTTATGGTTTCAGGTCTCACATTTAGGTCTTTAATACATCTTGAGTTTATTTCTGTGTATGGTGTGAGAAAGTAGTCCAGTTTCATTCTTTTGCATGTAGTTGTCCAGTTTTCCCGACACCATTTGTTGAAGAGACTGTCTTTTACCCATTGTATATTCTTGCCTCCTCTTTCATAGATTAATTCACCATAAAAGTGTGGATTTATTTCTGGACTCTGTTCTGCTGATCTATGCGTCTGCTTTTGTGCCAGTACCATACTGTTTTGATTACTACAACTTTTGTAGTATATATTGAAGTCTGGGATTATGATACCTTCAACTTTATTCTCTTTTTCAGGATTGCTTTGACGATTTGGGGTCTTTGGTGGTATGTAGGGTGTTATGTTCATGAATATTTGTGGGCAGAATTTCCAGTGGTTGCTATTACCATCATGATGACAAGTCATGGAGAAAATATTGTACCACTCTCTATAGGAGATGAAACCCAAGAGAAAAAAAAAATCTCTCCAATATAATTGAAACATTTATGAATCATAAGATTGGTGAAAAGACAGAAAAATTTTGTAGCTTTGAGGAAAGAGCTTGCTTGGTAACTTCTACTGTTATCTTGTCAATATTAGAAAATATTTTGCTTAGTAACCCATACTGTAATATGATGAAATGTGACATTTTTCTAAGCTGTTCTTGGATCCTTAAAAGGAAAAAAAAAAAACTTCCATTGTTTATTTGGAACAATATCAGAAGATGAAGATTTCTTGCCTGCAAATAGTTCTATTCAGACTTGTATGGTTCTTCTCTCTAACCAATCAACTATCTCTAGCTCGTTTTTTTCCTCCCACCTGTCTGTTGTCTCGCTAGAATAGGTTCTGTTTGCTGGACTTTGTTGTCTGTTACATTTGGCCTTCAATGATTGGTTGTATCTAAAATTTTTTGAGATCTAGCCAGTTTAAACTATGGTAATAACATGTAAAAGTAGATAAGTAGAAGGGATTGATTCCCCAGAAAATGCTGCCTATTTAAGAACAAATGAAAGAGATAAATATTCATAATAATATGATTCATAATAATAATTCATAATAATAATAGTGCATAATAAGTGGTAAATGCATCTGTTTAAAACTCTCACAACAACACGATGAGCTTTTGTTATTACTACCCTATTTTAAAGGTGAGGGGATGTAGGAGATTGATGTAGGAGAAATAGAATCACCTGCTCAAGGACTCCACTTAGTCCAAGGCAGAGTTGCGACTGGAAACCAGATAGGATAGCTTTAAGCACTAGGATATACCATCTTTTTGGTATTGAAAGACTTAGAGAAGAAATGTTAAAATGGAAAAATAAATTGATCATAGGTTTAGAAAAGGATGATTTTTAGTTATCAAATTTTAGAATGTGAGGAATAAGAGCACTTTTGATATTTGAAAGAAGTATATTTAGTAAATAATTGGAAATGTGTTTGATAAATTATGCAATTTAGTAACCCAATAAATGATTTCTACTGTAAACCCCCACTCTTTAAAAAACTCCAGTGAAATAAATGTACATTTGAGTATCTTGGCTCTTGGGGCATTCATCTTCAAATTTGCAGGCTTATTTCAAGGCAAATACTTGAATGCTTTGCCTTTTATTCTTGTGATGCTGTTACAGAGCTGTAGTCCTGGGCTGTAGGAAACTTTTTACGTCCCGACTATGAGAATTTAACTTCCTTCAGTGGGTTTGACTTTATTGTCAAGTTTATATCACCAGGGGGAGCTTTCTTCCGGTTTTTCAGAATCTCTCCAACACTTGACTAGGTTTTTAAAATAAATTATCCTGTTTTTGGCTTTAGAGACTAAATTTTGGGTGGCAGCCTTGCAACAGTGAATGAATGACCTGGGGGGAGGCAGGAGGCAAGAGACGCAGGTTTCCAGACGTTTGTATAATAACTGTGAATTTTCATTATGATACCAACAAGATAGAGTTTGGGATCCTTAAATCTGTCTTTGCAAAACTAATCTATTCTAATTTGTTGAAATGTGGCCCTTGGTCTTTCATTCAGAAATGGGAGTAGTGAGGGCGCCTGGGTGGCTCAGTTGGTTAAGTGACTGCTTTCGGCTCAGGTCATGATCCTGGAGTCCCGGGATCGAGTCCCGCATCAGGCTCCCTGCTCAGCAGGGAGTCTGCTTCTTCCTCTGACCCTCCTCCCTCTCATGCTCTCTGTCTCTCATTCTCTCTCTCGCAAATAAATAAAATCTTAAAAAAAAAAAAAAAAGAAATGGGAGTAGTGACTTGGTGTTGTTTGTAGCCGTGAATTTTTTGAAGCATTCATTTAATATCAAATGGTTACATGAAACGATGATTACTTCTATTTTTTTGCTTTGTTTTTAAAAGTTATTTCAATTTATTTTTTCTAATCAAGTGTTTTAAAACTTAAATTTAAAAATATATTTGCAAAGCCAGAGCTATGGTGTGTTACTATTTTGTAAAATATTTAAGCAAAAGAAGGGACCAAATAAGGAAAATGATCATTCTGTGACCTTGAAGAGGCATGGGTAATTGTAAACTCTCAATGCAGCTACTCCAGTGGCTTTCCTGCTCTATGTGACAATAACAGGAATCGATTTAAAAAAAATTTTTTTTAAGATTTGTTTATTTATTTTAGGGGAGGGGGCAGAGGGAGAGGGAGAGAGAATCTTAAGCAGACTCCATGCTGAGCGCAGAGCCTGATGGGCTTAATCTCATGACCCTGAGATCACGTCCTGAGCCGAAAACCAAAAGTCAGATGTTTAACCGACTGCACCACCCAGGTGCCCCCAGGAATTGATTTTTTTTATCATTCAGTTTCGAAATAGCAAATTACCCACTCTAAATACTCTTTATTGAGATACACTATATGAGACAACGGGTGTGGTGGTTTGTTCGGAGACCTGAAAGCCGAGCCGTTCCAGTGACATTTGGGTATTTTGTAGGTCTTGTGGGGAAGTCGGACAGTGTCATGATGAGGTGATGATGGTCTCTAGCGGCTGCAGGAGTTGGATTGGTGGCCTGGCCTAAGGGAGATATCCTGGCCTCTCGGTGACGGTTCACTCACCCCCTGGGCCTGCATGCTGCATTTTCTCAGGCATATTTCTTGCTAACACTAGAGGAAAACACCCTTATTGGCACATTAAGGCACTAAGAGGCTTTCACAAATGCCATCTCTGACAGCTTCTGAAGGGGCTTTTCAGCTGTCACCATGACCCCTGCTGGGCTAAACATATGTTTAAAACATGTGGAGGAATGGTCAGGTTTAGAGACTCTGCTGCTACTCAGTATTATTCCTGGCTCTGTTTTCTGCTCTACTTGCCAACATTCTAATTGTGTGGGGCTTGCAGCTGCCACAGTTATACTGGTCTCAATTTGGTGTTTCCGAGCTCCTGAAGATTCCACCACTCCTGCCAGAAGTCCTCCCAGTTGTTACCACCCGGATTGCTTTCAAGTTCAGAGGCAAAACTAGGAGACTGGTTTCTCTGTCTGTCTCTCTGTTTCTCTCTCTCTCTCTCATGCTCAAGCTCATGTTCTCGCTCAGTTTCTTAACTACATACCCTAAGTTCATAGCGGACAGCTCTTCTAGCTTTGCTTGTGTGGTGCTCCCCCATCCCCACCCTGGACTCTGCAGAGGAGCTGTTTATGAATGGCTTAAATATTACTCACCGGTGTTTTTCAAGTCCCGTCTGTTGCTTCTTGCTAAAAGGGTGACTGGGTTAACTTAAATGCTGCTGTTGAGCAGGAGGTTTTTCCTGTGTAGCAATGCAGGTATAAATTGAGCATGAGTTAATCAGTGGTGATATTTAACTCTGGCAGCTTTTCATAAGGGATCTGCCATGTTTATTCAAATGATCCCTTTAGTTTCCTACTATCTCCAGTCCCTAAATGTGGTGGTCCAGATTTATCAGGGTAAAGTAATGGATGTGACAAATATTTCAGTTGGTCCGATGAGGTCTTATTAAAGAGTGTAATATAGCTGATTCTGTTTTTGAGTAGCAGCACTGAAGGGAAGGGGATAAATAGTGATTGGAAGGCAACTAACATTTATGTGTTCCCTGCAGCCACGTGTGGATCTTTATAAGCATTTTCTCATTTTATCCTGGCAAAGCCCTATGATCTAGTTATTTTACTTCTATTTTAAAAATAGAGAAACTGAGGTTCAGAGGTTTAAGTATCATATTCTAGGATACATAGATGGTAAGTGGTAGAAAGAGTTTAAAATCCCGGTGGGTCTGTCTCCAAAGTCAGTGTTCTTTCAC
The DNA here is from genome assembly GCF_004348235.1 of Phoca vitulina. Classification (NCBI taxonomy): domain Eukaryota; kingdom Metazoa; phylum Chordata; class Mammalia; order Carnivora; family Phocidae; genus Phoca; species Phoca vitulina. The sequence goes on along the minus strand of NW_022589711.1, from coordinate 30,983,303 downwards.
TTGAAAAGGTTGGTTCACTCTTACTTTGGTAAATGTATAAATGTAAATGTGTTGATTTTGGAAGGCTATTTACCTGTCCTATTATCATCTCCAGGGTTGTTGGCCAAATTATTACCTACTTTATGATATGTAAGTATAAATCAATGAGGCTCATTTAAAAAAATATCCTTTTCCTATTTGTACCAAGTAAGAACCATTCCCTAATATCACATACCTCGAGAAACTATGGAATTATATAAAAATCTGTCTTTGTTAATGGCATTTTAGCAATCAGTGTTTGGGAATTGCTTTCAGAGCAGATTTATAAACCGCCAAAGGCATGGTATTTGTGGTGCATATTCAAGATGAGGTGGTGTTTTCTCAAAGGATACAAGTAAGAAAAGGCACTCCAGATGAAGACCTGGACAAGCATGTTGGGGGCTTCTAAAAAAGTTGTCATGGCCGGAATGGAGAGTACTAGAACAGAGTGGATCTGGAGCAGCGAGGGAGGTAGGATAGCTCTGTAGTTAAGAGCATCATCCTGGGAAACAATCAGTAAGGTAACTCTTATCTCTGTCACTTAGTTACTGTGTGACTTCAAGCAATTGATTTCTCTGATTGTTTTAAATTTCATCATCTTTAAAATGAGGATAACAATTGTGTTATGGTTCTCCAGAGATACAGAACCATTAGGATATAAGATAGATAGATAGGTGGATAGATAGATAGATAGATAGATGGATAAATAGACAGAATTATGAGGAATTGACTGACATGATTGTGGAGGCTGAGAAGTCTCATGATCTGCCATTGGCAAGCTGGAGACCCAGGAAAGCTGGGGGTGTAGTTCCAGTCTGAGTCCAAAGGCCTGAGAACCAGGAGTGCTGATGGCGGAAGTTCCAGTCTGACCAGTGTCCCAGCTCAGCAGTCAGGCAGAGAGGGAGAGCTTGCCTTACTCTGTCTTTTTGTTCTGTTCAGACCCTTAACAGATTGGATGATGGCCTCCCACATTGGAGAGGGTAATCTGTTTTACTCAGTCTACCAATTTACACGCTCCTCTCTTCCAGAAGCACCCTCACAGACAGACCCAAAAATGATGTTTAGTCAGGTATCTGGGCATCCTGTAGCCCAGTCAAGTTGACACAAAATTAACCATCATGACAGTTCCATCTTCTTCCTAGCAGATTATTGATAATAAATAATATAATGTGTTTTTAGTGCTTAGCACAATGTCTGTCACATAGGAAGCACTGGTAAGGTGTAGCTGTCACTTCCTAGCACTAGCAATGAAAGGTTTTCTATACCATGCCAAGGGGTTTGGATGTTTTCCTGAGGTCTTCATAAAGAATGTGATCAGCAAGCCATATATTACATTAATGTTTTTGCAAAATAATCCTGTGGAGGATGGATTAGAAGGTTGTAAAAGTAGAGGTGCAGAGCAAATTTTAGGAACAATGTAGGAAATAACATGATACTGCAGGAGTGATGAAGAAATGACAGGTAACAAATATAAAGGCAATTAAATTGACTGGTTAGCGATTTCTGGGTGTGAGACAGAAGGAACTAGTATAATTATGTTTTTTGCCAGGATGACTGGGTAGTATCAATATACATGAAAAGAAGTCTAAAAGTAAGCAGATTTTAGGACAAAATATTATTTTTGTGATGTTGGATTTGAGTTGCCATTGAAAGAGCCAGGTGATGACATATGATCTAACCCCAGAACCCAGCAGAAAGCCTATGCATAGAAGGTGTTCAGTAGATTTTTGGTAAGAAAATAAATCTGGGAGCTACATATATGGTAAATGAAGGCATTAACTAATTGTATTATTTAGTAGGATTAGAAGAAAACCAATGATGGACCTTTGCACCTAGGGGCTGAGGAAAATAAAAGCAGCCCAGAGAAGAGATGGAGAAGGAATTGCCAAAGGGGGAGAACTAAGAGAAGGTGGTGTTTGCGAGTTCAAGGAAGAATTGAAAGCAGTCTTCTACAGTGTTAATACTCGTAGAGAGGACAAGTAAGATGTACAATGAAAAGAATTCATGGTGGGGCACCTTGGTGGCCCAGTCAGTTAAACGTCTGCCTTCAGCTCAGGTCATGATCCTGGGGTCCTGAGATAGAGTCCTGCAACGCATCGGGCTCGCTGCTCAGCAGGGAGTCTGCTTCTCCCTCTCTCTATGCTCCTCCCACCGCTCATGCTTTCTCTCTCAAATAAATAAAATCATTAAAAAAAAAAAAGAATTCATGGTATTTGATGATGGGATTAGTCATTTTCACTCTTGCCAAAGTACATTCTGTGGAAGTAGGGGCTAAAAATGGCTTTAGTGAATTGAAAATAATTAAAATAATTGGAAATGAGGATGTGGTATGGCAAATGGTAAGTGATGTAACTGTTCTTCCAAGAAATACGGTTGTCAAGAGAAGGAGGCGATGTATGGTAGGTAGAAGAGGATTGACACAGGGCCCTTCTACTTGACTATATGGAGGCAGTTAGGAAACGGAGGGAATATACAGGATAGAATAACTGGGGCAGTAGAGAATTCACCAGTTAGGAAGGGGCCAGCTCAAGAGTGGATGCAGTGCAATTAATCTCGAGCAGTAGAATGGAAAGTTGGGAAGGCCTACTTTACCCCGAGATGGTTAGAAAGGAGGTGAGATGGACAGAAAGCTGAGAGAGTCCCCTGTTCCTTAGCTTCACTGTCCGTGTGAAAAGCAGACAAGGCTTTCTGTTGAGAGCAGAGTGGGTTATAGTGAGATGGGGTCTCGAAGAGACATTTGTAATAGATGCTGTTGGGAATTAACTGGAGTTGTATAGCAGTAGTGCTTAGGGTCTGCCTTAATTTGGAGACAGTGTTTGATTTATTTTAGGAGTGCTAGAGTTTGGGTGGATAAATGAATAGAGCAAGTAAGGGAAAAGGAGCTGTGGCAGTGAGGATAATTGCAGGAGGTGGGTGTGATGAAGCACTCTGGGTTCTGGTTCTAGTGAAGAAACTGATGCCATGGGAGGGGGTTGCTAAGGGGATGAAATAAATGTCACAAATGATATGTGGTGTGAGTATAATGCAGACAGTTAACAGTCACAAGGCTGGAAGGATGCCTGCCCCTATCCTCTAATCTGCTGCTGTGAATATTTATGGTTGGGATAGGACAGAGATCACTTGACCAAGTTGGGAGACTTCAAAGTCGTATTTTTTTTAAGAGAGAGAGCGCACACGAGTCGGGGAGGGGCAGAGGGAGAGAGAGAGTCTCAAGTGGGTTCCACATCCAGCACAGAGCCGGGGCTCAGCTTCACGATCCTGAGATCATGACCCGAGCTGAAATTAAGAGTCAGATGCTTAACCAACTTAGCCACCCAGGTGCCCCCAAAATAATATTTTAAAAAAGATGTAGTTATTCATTGTTTATAATTTCAGCCTTATGTAGAGGGCTACTTTTACTGTAATAAAAAAATTCAGTTAATTCTAATGCTATCTTTTGGGGGATAAAAACAAAATTAATTTGTAGCTAATTATAAAATTTGTATTCATTTCAAAAGTACAGTGGTAGGTTGAAGTTGTTAAGAAACCCATGATCTGAGGTCCTTTCAAATTTTCTTATTCCTTAGGTTCCCTGGCCAGGGCTCCCAGTTTTTATTTTTTTTAAATTGAGAACAGAAGTTGATTTCCATACTCTGGGGCAGAACACGTGAAGGTCTTTAGTTCAAAGAAGTTCAGTTTATAACATGCAGGTTTATGACTATACCTAAACAGTCTTGGTAGGTGAAATGAGCCATATGTTTGTCTTTTAACAAACAATTCATTGAATTTATATTAGAGATCATTTCAGAGCTAAAGTAGCATGATATCTTTATATAAACTGAACCCTACATTCAACAGTGAACCCTACATTCAATAGTGAAATCTTTTACGTAAATTTACAACCTGTGTATTCTGATGAGTCAAAGATTTTCTAAATGCTACAAAATTGTCATAAGCAATACCATCACTGAAATGGCTTTTAACATAAAGGGGGCTCTCCTGTATTACTTCTATGAATAATTTATATGTTTTGGAAATATTGTGTGTTAATTTTTGTGAAAAGTAATAATGCAATTTATTTGAAAGGTCCATTTTTCTGAGAATAAATCAATGCTTCTTAATCAGCTGTCTAATCTGCAAGCATTGTAGGTATAAATCAACTTACAAATTAAGTTAGAAATCTAAGTTAGACACAGATTGATTTTGACAATTGCCTTCAAGTGAAATAGCCTGGACCCAATAAAATTCTCTCCATTGATTTCCAGAAATGGCATTTGGGATAGCCTCATGGTATTAATGTGGTGGTCATGCCCTGGTATTTGTACTCAGCTATGGTAGTAAAGTAAATTCAAATTGATGAGATTGGATAAATAGCATTCTTCAGATGTTCTGGATGACAGCATATCTAATGTAATTGCATTTGTCTGCCAGTTTCTGTGTGTTAGAGCACAAAAGATTTTGAACCATGCATAATTTTGATAGAGAAATTTAATTCACTTCCGTCTATAATATACTACAAATTATAAATTTTCATTACAGCTATTCAATCACTTGAGAAAAGAATGCGTTTTAAATCAGGTTCCATGCCAAATATCTCATTTATGGAGCTATGCTGCTTAAAATCGGACAAATCGATTACCTTAGTGAATATTGAAAATATTAGTTGGAAGCATTAAAACCATCTTTATTAGTTCTAGGATCTAGTAATACATAAACTTGTGTAATAAATATTAAGAGCTACTAATAGACCGGCTTTTAAAGTGAGAGAATTTCCATTTACTTAATTGTGGTGAATTGTTGCGACATGATTATGCTGGCCTGGGTGCTGAAACATGACTAAAACATTCAAGAATCTTACCAGCTCCTGTAGGCAGCTAATAAATATGCCCATTAGACAGTGTGATGAGGTATTTTGGGCTTCAAGGCCTGATCATAATGGTGATTTATGCTTCTATAGCTACTTTTATTATAAGATCATGAAAGGCTATGTGGTCACTCACTAATTGATCACGACAATTTCCTTATGAGCTAAGTGGCTCATATTTATTTATTGTCCCTCCAGTATTTGGTTACTTTTCAAGAGGCTAACATTTTAATCAATCTCTTTTGGTCCCCATAATTACATAACTTGAATATTTGATGCTCAGTTGAACTATAATATTTAGAAACTCATTGATATTTCACTCTAAAAGATGGCTCTTTTCATCAGAAGTTTTATTCCTAACCCCATGCACTCTTCTCTTACTTTTTAATGTTAGGTTTAACTGTAGCTTTGCCAAGGTTTTCTGATTTCCATCATGCAGAATCACAGAATTGTGATGGGAAATGACCTTTAAAGTTTTAGGTTCTGACTGCAAACATGAATCCCCTCTTGGCATCTCTGAAAGTTGGGCATTGGGCCAGGATCGTAAATGTGTTCCCTGGAGTTTGCAGCAAGAAAGCCCTGATTTAAGCCCTACCTAATGAATCTGTGTGTTTATTGCAAACATTTTGAGATCAACTTTTCAGTTAAGAGACAACTTGAATGGTTACAGTTTTATTTTTATATCAAAGTAAAACCTCTCTTGCAGTAGCCTTAAAATGCCGTAAGAATTAGTAGAGTATGCAACTTCTATTATTTCGACACTTTTAATGACTGATTTGTTCCCTTTACAGTCAGTCTTCCATAGTCCATGGTAAATATTTGCAATTTCTTCAGTCCCAAAATATTGACATGATTTCCAGAGGTCTTGTAAAGCACCCTCATTAAGATCTTCTCCTGATATCATAGTTGTTTTAAATTGTTGTTGCCCAAATTGCACATGTTGGTTAAAAACAGTAACAGCTTACATTTTTTTCTAAAGTAGGCATTGTAGTAAGTAGTAAGATCCCACATGCTTTTTACTCATTTTTCCAACAGTAACATCTTGCAAAACTATAGTATATTGCCATAACCAGGATGTTTATATTGATGCTATTTCTTGTTCAGATGTCCCCAGTTTGATTTGTAAACCTTTGCATTTGTGCATCAAGTTCTATGCAATTTTATCATGTGTGTATATCCACTGTCACAGTCAAGATACTGGACATTTCTGTCACCTGAAAGATCTCTTGTGTTGCCCTTATGTAGACACATCCCCTTTCCTCCTGCTACCTTCCCCAACCCTATCCTTAACCTCTGGCAACCACTCATCTGTTCTCCATTTCTATAATTTTTGTCATTTCATGAATCTTATATAAATGGAATCATACAGTATGTAGACTTTTGAGGACTGGCTTTTTTCACTAAGTAAAATTATGTGGATACAATTCCAAATTATTGTGTGTATCAAGAGTTTGTTCTTTTTATTGCTGAGAGTATTATATGGTGTGGTATACTATATTTAATCTGTTGAAGGATATCTGAGTTATTTTCAGTTTTAGGCTATTATAAACATGAATCATTATGTACAGGTTTTTTGTGGGAACATGGATTTTTCTCTGAGATAAATGACCAAGAATGCAATTGCTGTTGTGTGGTAATTGCATATTTAGTATTTGAAGAAATGATCAAATTGTTTTTCAGAGTTTCATACTAGCAATATATGAGTGATCTAGTTTCTCCACATCCTTGCCAGCATTTGGTGTTGTGAGATATCTATCTATCTATCTATCTATCTATCTATCTATCTATCTATCTATTAATTTTAGCCATTCTGATAGGTTTGTACTATATCACTATAGTTTTAAGTTGCATTTCTTTAATGGTTAAAGATTTGAACATTTTTTTATATGTCATTTTCCATCTGTATGTCTTTTTCAGTGAAACGTCTATGTATTTTGCTCATTTTCTTAGTGGATTGTTTGTTATGGTTTTTGTTTTGAGAATTTATATATATATTTTAGCTATTAGTCCTTTGTTGGTTTGGTAAATTTTCTGTCTATGGCTTGTCTTTTCAGAGTCTTAACAGGGTCTTTGCAGAGCAGAAGTTTTTTAATTTTGATGGAGTTCATTTTATCAGTTTTTCCTTTTATGAGTTGTGCTTTTGGTGTCCAGTCTAAGAACCCTTTGCCTAGCTCTAGATCCAGACGATTTTCTCCAATTTTCTTCTAAAAGTTTTTCATTTTAAGTTCACGATACATTTTAGTTAATTTTGGGTAAAGTATGTGACTTAGGTTGAGATTCAGTTATTTTCCCCCCCATGGATGTTCTGTTATTCCAGGACCATTTGTTGAAAAGACTTTTCTTCCTCCATTGAGTTGCTTTTGCACCCTAGTCAAAAATAAATGTGTATTTATGTGGGTCTATTTGTGGATTCTCTGTTCTGTTCCATTGATCTGTTGTCTGTTGCTTCACTAACCCTGCACTGTCTTGATAATGTAGATATATATAATATTGACAGAGTGACTCTTCCCACTTTATTCTTCTGTTCAAAATTGGTTTATTCTAGAATCTGTGTCTTTCCAAAAAAAATTAAAGTAAGCTTGTCTATGTATGTAAAACACCTTAGTGAGATTTTGATAGGAATTGTTTTAAACCTATAAATCAATATAGGGAGAATTGACATCTTTACTATGTTGAATTTTCCAATTCATGAACATGATCTGTCTGTTTATTTAGATCTTTGATTTCTTTCATCAGTATTTTGTAGTTTTAAGCATACAGATCTTGTACGTGTTTTGGTAAGATTATTACCTGAGTATTTCAGTTTCTTTGGAGCAATTGTAAAAGGTACTCTGTTTTTAATTTAGTTTCTGCATATTCATTGTTAGTATATAGAAGTGCTGTTGATTTTGGTGTGTTGATCTTGTATACTCCACTTTTGCTGAACTCATTTCTTAGTTCTACAGGTGTTTTTGTAGATTTCTTGGGATTTTCTACACAAAAAATCATGTTATCTGAAAATAAAGTTTATTTTTTACTTTCCATAATGTATGCCTTCTATTCCTTTTTCTTGCCTTATTGCAGGGTCTAGAACTATGTTGAATAAGAGAAGTGAGAGTGGATATCTTGTTCTTAATTTTAGGAGGAAAGCATTCAGTATTTTACTATTAAGTATGTTGTTAGCTATAGGCTAAGGTACTTCTCCCCATTCCTAACTTGCTAAGAATTTTTTTCTTCTTTAGTTGTTACTGTGGTGGGTTACATAGATTTTCAAATGTTGAAACAGCCTTTTATACCTGAAATAAATTACAGATGGTTGTGGTGTTTAATCCATTTTATACATTGCTCAGTTTGATTTGTTAATATTTTTGAGGATTTTTGCTTCTAAATTCATGAGAAATATTGGTCTGCAGTTTTGCTTTCTGTTTTATCCTTGCCTGACTTTGATATTCAGGTAATACTGGCCTTGTAAATTGAGCTTAGAAGTGTTCCCTCTTTTATTTTCTGGAAGAGATTATGCAGTTTTTCTTTAAACATTTGGTGGAGTTTAAACATTTGGCTTGGAGATTTCTTTTTTGGAAGTTTTAAGTTATGAATTCGTTATATAACTATTCAGATTATTTACTTAATTGAAATTTGGTAGTTTGTGGTGTTCAATGAATTGGTACATTTCATCTGAATTGTTGAATATATGAACATAAGGTTGTTTATAGCATTCCTTTATTATTTTTAAATGGTTTATCAGGATCTGTTTTGATATCCTTTGTTTTATTCTTTATATTGGATTTGTGTATTTGTGTCTTCTCTCTTTTATCTTTGTCAGTCTTGCTAGAGGTTTGCCAATTTTATAAAGTTTTTTGAACAAGCATCTTTTTGTTTCATTGATCTTTATTGTTTTCTTGTTTCCAATTTCATTATTTCTGCTCTTATCTTTATTACCTCTCTTTTGCTTGAGCTAGGCTTATTTTGATCTTTTTTTTTAGTTTCTTGAAGTAACAACTTTGGTTTTTAATTTGAGACTTTTTCTCTTTTCTTCTGTAAGCATTTAGTGCTATAAAATTTCCTTTCAGGGTTGCCTGGGTAGCACAGTTGGTTAAGTGTCAAACTCTTGGTTTCAGCTCAGGTCATTATCTCAGGGTTGTGAGATTGAGCCCCATGTCCAGCTCTATGCTCAGTGCAGAATCTGCATGAGACTCTCTCTGCCTCTCCAGTTGCCCCTCCCCCTCTCTAAAATAAATACATAAATCTGTAAAAAAATAAAATTTCCTGTCAGCAATATTTAGCTGTATTCTACATATTTTGATACATTGTATCCTCATTTTCATTCAGTTCTTTGTATTTTAAATTTTCTTTGATACTTCCTCTTTGGCCTATGGATTATTGAGATGTGCCATTTAATTTTCATGGACTTAGAGATTTTATGTTGACTTGCTGTTATCAATTTCTGTTTTGATTCCATTGTGGTCAGAGAACATACTCTGTATGATTTTAATTCTTTTAAACTTGCTGAGGTATGTTTTGTGACCTAGGATTGGTTTATCTCAGTGAATGTTCCATGGGCACTTGGAAAAAAAGTGTATTCTATGTTGTTGGATGGAAGGCTCTATATATGTAAATTGGATCCTTTTGAATTACTGTGTTGTTCAGATATTTTATATCATTGCTGATTTTCTGTCTAGTAGTTCTTTCAACTGCTGAGTGTGGGATGTTGACATCCCTATCATTTGTCTACTTTTTTTTTTTAATCTCTGTTGGTTTTTGCTTGTATTTTGAAAACTTGTTTTTTGAAACTTGTTTGATACGTACACATTTAGGATTATTATTTCCTCCCAGTAGACTCATCTTTTTATCATAATATATTATCTTTCTTTATCCTTAGTAATTCCTTGTTAATTTTCCTTTTTCTGAAGTATATTTTATCAGATATTGATATAGCCACTTCTGATTTTTAAAAAAAATTAATTTTGCATGCTATATCATTTTCCACCCTTTTATTTTCAACCTACCTATGTTGAATTTGAGGTAAGTTTCTTATAAACAGCATGTAGTTGCATCATATTTTTCTATCTATGCCTTTTAATTGATTTTAGACTATTTATATTTTAGGTAATTATTAATATTTTAGGACATGTCTGTCATTTCATTGTTTTCTGTTTGTTTCCTTTGTTTCTCATTTTTATGTTTCTTTTTACCTTTCTTTGTGTTACTTGAACATTTCTTAGGATTCTATTTTGATTTATTTTTAGTGTTTTTTAACACATCTCTTTGTATAGATTTCTTAGGGGTTCCTCTGTGTATTACAATGTACATATGTTTATTATCACAGTGATACCAATATTTTATCACTTTAGTTGCAATGTATATCTTACTGCTGTTTAGGTCCCTTTACCTTCCTTTCTTTTAAATGTTATTATCTTGAGTATCAGATAGTGTTACAATTTTTGTTTCAATAATCAAATATGATTTATAAAATTCACGAGGAGATAGTCTATCATAGTTCTTATATATATTTTTTAAAGATTTTATTTATTTATTTGACAGAGAAAGAGATAGTGAGAGCAGGAACACAAGCAGGGGTAGTGGGAGAGGGAGAAGCAGGCTTCCCGCCTGAGCAGGGAGCCTGATGTGGGGCTCGATCCCAGCACCCTGGGATCATAACCCGAGCTGAAGGCAGATGCTTAACCGACTAAACCACCCAGGTGCCCCTGTAGTTCTTATATTTGTGCTCTTTCTTTTGTTCATTCTTACTTTCCAGTGCTCCAAGATTTTCTTTCATCATTTTATTTCTGTTTGTGGAATTTATTTTAGTCATGTTTTACAGTTCTGTCTGCTATCAACAAATTATTTCAGTTTTCTTTCATCTGAGAATTTCTTTATTTTCTCTCTATTCCTGAAGGGTAGTTTCACTGGTTATAGAATCCATAGTTGACAGTTATTTTCTTTCAGCACTTGGAAAAATTTTGCCACTTTCTTCTGACTTCAGTGATTTTATATGAGAAATCAGCTATTGTTCAAATTAGTTTTCCCTATACATATGTTATTTCTCTGTGGCTGCTTTTAAGATTTGTTATTTGTCTTTAGTTTTCAGATGTTTAAATATAATGTATCTTAGATTGAATTTCTTTGGATTTATCATATTTGGGTTTGCTCAGCTTCTTGGATCTGTAGGTTTATGCCCTTTGTCAAATTGGAAAGTTTGCAGTCATTATTTCTTCAAGCACCTTTTCAGCCCCATTCTTCCCTATTCGGAGACTCCAATGGCATGAATGTTGGATATTTTGCTATTTGTCCAGGTCCTTGAGGCACTTTTTCTGCTGGGGGGGGGATTTCTATTTTCTCTTTGCTATTCAGATTGTGTAAATTCCACTGTTCACTGAGTTTATCCTGTGTTATCTTCATTATACCACTTCGCCCATTCATAACCATTCATCGGGTTTTTACCCCCAGTTATTGCATTTCTCAGTTTTGTTTTATTTGGTTATTATTATTATTGGTATTTTACAGATTCTGTTATTTGCTGAGACTTTCCAAATTTTCATTTGTTTTAATAGAATTTGTAATTGCTTGTTGAAGTATTTTTTGTTACTTGTTTGGGGACATTTTCATGTTCTTTATATTAAGTTTCATGTTACTCCTCTCTCTCTCTCTCTTTTTTTTAAATTGTAGTTTGTTGAAGTATTTATTATGATGGCTGCCTTAAAATCATTGTCAGATAATTCCAGCATCTAATTTACCTTGTTGTTTGTGTCATTTGATTTTTTTTTTCCACATTCAAGTTATGATTTTCCTGGTTCTTTGAGAAGTGATTTTTTTTTTCTCTTTTGCTGTATTCTGGTTATTATGTTAGGAGAGTCTGGGTCCTATTTAAATCTTTATTTTAGTATGCAGTCATCTTGTTAAGGTTTAGTTTTCAGATCCTGGCCTGCTTTTTGGGTTGTGATTTTGGTGGATATTTAATTTTCAGAGCTTTTATGGTACTGTTTTCATTTGTTTAGTGTCTGGTGCTGCCTAGGTTTCCATGGGTTTCTGATGGTGCTGCCTGAAGTGTCAAGGAGCGTCTCCAGTCCAGACTTCTGGTGCCTCTATGGGAGAAGGGAGTCCAGCTCATGGGGTTGACAACCACTTTCTAGGCCAGGCACTTGTTTTTGCCCCTGTTGGTGCTACCTGAAGGAGGAGATTCTCTAGCCTCTGGGGACTAAGAGGTTTCCTGAACTGGGCCACTGAACATGGTAGGATTACACTTGCTGGTGTTTGGTGATTCTTGGTGGGGAAGGGTAGCCTCAGACTCATCAGAGGAGAGTGCTTTGTCTAGCCTTTTACTGTCAGTGGGTTTTCTGATCAGTCTCCTCTGTCAGTATTGCTGGGTTCTTCTGGTATTGTTGTTAGGACTCCTAACAACACCCATATTTGATATGGGTGAAAAATGAATCTGTATGGGTCACCTTCTGTTGAGAGGTAGGACACTGGGAAATGCTAGGCCTGGGTTGTTTTCTTCTGTTGATCTGAAGGTCATGAGAAACCCTACTGCTATATTTCTCTAGTCCTGGGTTCCATAATCAGTGTACTTCCTCTTTCTGTGTTCAGGGTTCTCTTTTGGTTACCTCTTGCATTATTTCCAGGGTTTATATTTGTACCCAATGGGAAGGAGCAAAGAGAAATGAGAATATGGCATCTTGTCTAGTATGCACTATGCATTTTAAATCTAGGAACTGACCTCTGACATAGGAATAATTGCCTTCCTTCTCCTGCCTGCTATGTATGACATTTTTCCTCAACATTTGGTGTTATGGCTGTTAAGATGTTTTGAAAATCCTAAAAGGTTTTTATCATGGTATTAATTTATGGTTTGGTAAAAATTAAAGACATATTTTAGAGAAGACTGTATTTCATGTTGTTTCCAGTGATTATTATTACTTTTTTCTTGTTTTCTTCAGTAGTCCAATAAGCCACTTTTGAGGTTTTCTCCAAGTCCAAAGTCAAACCTCATAGTTTCTGGAACTGTTATATTCATTTAAGAAATTTGCTTGTATTTCATCATTTGAGATCTTTAAAAACTATATGAATTCTGTATCTTATGCATTGCAATATAATATTAATATGGGGACTTCCATCATTTAGATATACTCTTATTTCATGATGTGCATATCCCTCTTGCTTTAATCATTCCAGACTATTCTTTTTGCTAGTGTTCTATAGTATCATTCATTGCATTGATAGTATCATTAAAATAATATTCATTTCAGTGGTGAAAATGGAAGAAAACTAGGAGTTGAATAAGGTCTGTGGTCTTTGTTATTTGTTAACACTGTACCATTTCCCCCCCAAAAAGGACCTATCCATCCTTAGACCTTTATTTTTTCTGAGTATAAGTTTTGTTCTTTTTATATTTTATATCATTTATCTTTGATTTTTATTCCAAAGTTTTTTCTTTCTTGGTCCCACAAGTCTTCCTAGTTCTCTTAAATAGAAGGAATTAGTCATTGTCATTATATAAGAAATAGGATTAATTTTTTCTCCAAATGTCAAAATAATATGGTTGTATATAGACAATATATTATATTATGTGCTGTCCATCATATACAATGATAGAAAGGATTTATTATCCCATGAGAATGGAGTCCCCTTGGATAACATATTTTTTTTCTAGTGTTGAAGGATTACTTTTTATCCATTTGTATGTTCTGTCCTTTTTTTTTTTTTTTCTCCTTTGTAATCAGGGACACTTTTTTTTTTTAAAGATTTATTTATTTATTTATTTATTTATTTATTAGAGAGAGAGAGAGAGAGAGACCAAGAGAGTGGAGGGGAGGGGCAGAGGGAGAGGGAGAGAGAGTCCTAAGCAGACTCCATGATCAGCATGGAGCCCAACATGGGGCTTGATCTCACAACATGACCCTGAGATCATAACCAAAGCTGAAACCAAGAGTTGAATACACCACCCAGGCACCACCCAGGCACCCTGACATGTGTTTGATATAACTGTAGCTGTCAGGAATAACAGAATTAGAATAGACCAACTAGTCATATGAGATTTGAAGATGCTATTAGTCTCAAAGCAGAATCTGGATTGAGCTGGCTGGATACTGAATTATAGTATACAGAATTTTTGTCCACTGGGTGGGCTTTGCAGTAGGGTCAGGAAGTTCCTTTTTGCCATACATAGATTATTTCAGTTTCTGGGTACTACACTCAATATTTTGTTCTACCTATTCACTCTTAGGAATACATGGTCATGAAGGAAAATTTATTACCTATGAAATTTATTCAGATGAAATTTATTACTTTCTCAAAACTTATTTTGTTGATCACTCATTATTGTTATTATTATTATTATTATTATTATTATTGTTATTTTATTCTTAGAGTGTAGTTGACACACGTTACATTAATTTCAGGTGTACAACTGTAGTGACTAAACAACTCTGTAGGTTACATTATACTCACCACAAAGTGTAGCTAACATCTATCACCATGCAACACTATCAACACCATAGACTATATCTCCTGTGTTGTGTCTTTCATCCCTGTGATTTATTTCAAAAGTAGAAGCCTATATCTCCCACTCCCTTCACCATTTTTTCTATTCCCCCACTTTTTCCTCTCTGGCAACCATCAGTTTGTTCTCTGTATTTATAGGTCTGATTCTGCTTTTTGTTTGTTTATTCATTTTTTTTAACATTCCACATACAAGTGAAATGATATGGCATTTGTCTTTCCCTGTCTGACTCATTTCATGTAGCATAATGCCCTCTAGGTCCATCCATGTTGTCTCAAATGGCAAGATCTCATCCTTTTTTTTTTTTTTCCATGGTTGGGTAATGATCACTCTTATTTTTAGACAAACCCTATAACCCAAGAGTATTTCTCATCCTTATTTCTACATAAACATATCTCCCCATTTTTGATATTCTTCTCTATCCTGTTCCATTTCTTTGGACAATAACTGTCTTGTCTAATGTGAGGAATTGCTTTATGCTCAGACCAGGAAAGGCAGCAGATACCATAGTTAAGTATGTGGCTTTGTAATCAGAATTCGTCCTAACTTCACAACTGGGTAACTTAGTTTTGTGACCTTGGGCAAGTTCATTAAGGTCCTCAAAACCTCAGAACAAATTTAAAAGTTGATGGTTTAATTCTTGGTTACCAGCAGTTAAAACTGATCTATCATAGTTGAGTTCTATCTGGCCTGGGGCCTACTCCATAGGCCTCATCCAGTGGTGCACTTCTCCATTCCTTCCTCCCTTCCCTCCTTCTTTATTCTTTTTAAATTGAAACAAGATGAAATCAGAGAGGAAGACAAACCATAAGAAACTCTTAATCTTAGGAAACAAACTGAGGATTGCTGGAGAGGAGGAGAGATGATGGAGGGTATGTGTTGTAATGAGCATTGGGTATTATATAAGACTGATGAATCACAGACCTGTACCCCTGAAACAAGTAATACATTATATGTTAATTAATTGAATTTTAATTAAAAAATAAATTAAAAACTGATATATAATTTGCGTATCATAAAATCTGCCATTTAAAGTGTACATTTTTTTTATTTTTTTAATTTATTTTTTTAAAGATTTTATTTATTTAATAGAGAGAGACAGCGAGAGAGGGAACACAAGAAGGGGGAGTGGGAGAGGGAGAAGCAGGTTTCCCGCCAAGCAGGGAGCCCGATGCGGGGCTTGATCCCAGGACCCTGGGATCATGACCTGAGCTGAAGGCAGTCACTTAACCGACTGAACCACCCAGGTGCCCTAAAGTGTACATTTTTTTTAAATGGGTTTTGGTATTTTCACAAGGTGGTGCATCCATCACCATTATCTAATTATAGATAATTTTCATCACCCCAGAAAGAAATCCTATACCCATTAGTATTAATTCTCTGTTTCTCCCTCCCTCAAGCCCCTGGCAACCATGAATCTATTTTCTGTCTCTATGGCTTTGCCTATCTGGATATTTCGTATAATGGAAACATAAAATATATGGTCTTTTGTGTTTGTCTTCTTTCACTTAGCATAATGTTTTCATTTTCATGTTAGAGACTGTAAAATACTTCATTTCTTCTTTAGCTTAATAATATTCCATTGTGTAGAATAGATATACCATATTTTATTTATTCATTTATCATTTGATGGATATTTGGGTGGTTTCCAGTTTTTGGCTTTTCAGTGCTGTGAATATTCATGTATAGGTTTTTGGTAAATCTATGTTTTAAGTCTATCATTTATGTACCTGGTGGAATTAATGAGTCATATGGCAACTCTGTTTAAGTTCTTTAATTTTTTTTGGTTATGCACTGGCTCTTTTATTTTTATTTTTAATTTTTAGAATTAAAAAAATTACTTCCAGTACAGTTAACAACTAATATAGTTTTATTAGTTTCAGGTGTACAATATAGTGATTCAACAATTCTGTACATTTCTCAGTGCTCATCAAGATCAGTGTACTCTCAATCCCCTTCACTTATTTCACCCACCTTCCCACCTACCTCCCCTCTGGTAACCACTAGTTTGTTCTCTATAGTTAAGAGTCTGTTTTTTGGTTTGTCTCTTTTTTTCTTTGTTTTGTTTCTTAAATTCCACATATGAGTGAAATTGTATCTCTGGCTGACTTATTTCACTTAGCATTATACTCTCTAGATCCAGCCATGTTGTTGTAGATGGTGAGATTTCATTCTTTTTTATGGCTGAGTAATATTCCATTGTGTGTGTATACACACACACACACACACACACACACCCCACATCTTTATCCGTTTATCCATTGATGGACACTTGGGGTGCTTCCATTATTTAGCTATTGTAAATAATGCTGCAATAAACACAGGGGTGCATATTTTTTGAATTAGTGTTTTTGTATTTGTTGGGTAAATACCCAGTAGTGGAATTACTGGATCATACAGTAATTCTATTTTTTATTTTTTGAGGAACCTCCATATTGTTTTCCACATTAGCTGTACCAGTTTGCATTCTCACTGACAATATATGAGGGTTCCTTTTGCTTCACACTTGTTATTTCTTGTGTTCTTGATTTTAGCCATTCTGACAGGTGTGAGATGATACCTCATTTTGGTTTTTATTTGCATTTTCTTGATAATTACTGATATTGAGCATCTTTCCATGTGTCTGTTGGCCATCTGTATGTCTTCTTTGGAGAAATGTCTGTTTATGTCTGCCCATTTTTAACTGGATTATTTGGGGGTTTTTTTTTAGTGTTGAGTTGTGTAAGTTCTTTAGATATTTTGGATACTAACCCCTAATTGGATATACATTTATGAATATTTTCTATTCAGTAGGTTGCCTTTTTGTTTCTTTAATGATTTCCTTCACTGCACAAAAGCTTTTCATTTTAGTGTAGTCCCAATAGTTTATTTTTGCTTTTGTTTCTCTTGCCTGAGGAGACATTTCTAGAAAAATGTTACTATGGCCAGTGTCAGAGAAATTACTTCCTATGCTTTCTTCTAGGATTTTTATGGTTTCAGGTCTCACACTTAAGTCCTTAATCCACTTTGAGTTTATTTTTGTGTATTGTGTGAGAAAGTGGTCCATTTTCATTCTCCTGTATGTAGCTATCCAGTTTTCCCAACACCATTTGTTGCAGAGACTATCTTTTTGCCATTGCATATTCTTGCCTCCTTTGTGTCATGGAATAACTGACCATATAAGTGTGGGTTTATTTCTGGGCTCTCTATTCTGTTTTGCTGATCTATGTGTCTGTTTTTGTACCAGTATCATACTGTTTTGATTACTATAGCTTTGTAATGTATCTTGAAATCTGGGATTGTGATACCTGTTTTATTTTTCAAGATTGCTTTGGCTATTTGGGATCTTTTGTGATTCCATACAAAATTCAGAATTATTTGTTCTAGTTGTGTGAAAAATGCTATTGGTATTTTGGTAAGGATTGCATTAAATCTGTAGATTGCTTTTGATAGTATGAACATTTTAGCAATATCAATTCTTCCAATCCATAGCATGGAATATCTTTCCATTTGTGTTGTCTTCAATTTCTTTCATCAGTGCTTTATAGTTTTCAGAGTTCAGGTCTTTTACTTCTTTGGTTAAATTTATTCTTAGGTATTTTATTCTTTTTGGTGCAATTGTAAATGGGATTATTTTCTTAATTTCTCTTTCTGCTACTTCATTATTAGTGTATAGAAATGCAACAGATTTCTGTATATTGATTTTCTGCAACTTTACTGAATTCATTTATCAGTTCTAGTTATTTTTTGGTGGTCTTTTGGGTTTTCTATACATGGCTTCATGTTATCTGCAAGTAGTGAAAATTTTACGTCTTCCTTACCAGTTTGGATGCCTTTTATTTCTTTTTCTTGTCTGATTGCTGAGGCTAGGACTTCCAGTACTATGTTGAATAAAAGTGGTGAGAGTGGACATCTTTGTCTTGTTCCTGACATTAGAGGAAAAGCTCTCAGTTTTTCCCATTAAGGATGATGTTGGCTGTGGTCTATGTTTAACTTTTTAAGGAACTAACAAACTGTTTTCCAAAGATGCTTCACTATTTTATAATCCCAGCAGTATATAAAGGTTCTGATTTTTCTCTGCATCCTCACCAACACTTGTAATTTTTTTAATGTAGCAGTTTTTGTGAGTGAAGTGGTATCTCATTGAAGTTTTGATTTGCACTTCTCTAATGAGTTCATTAGAGCTAATCTCCCACCTTTTCCAAATATATTGCAGTGTTAACTCAGTACAAGCTTGTCTACCTTTGCCTTTATTTTTTTTAAAGATTTTATTTATTTATTTATAGAGGGGGATGGGCAGATGGAGAAGGAGAAGCAGACTCCCGCTGAACTGGGAGTCCGACTTGGGGCTCAATCCCAGGACCCTGGGATCATGACCTGAGCCAAAGGCAGAGGCTTAACTGACTGAGCCACCCAGGCACCCCACCTTTATTTTTTTGACCTATTTTTTCTATACCTGGAATGCCCTATCTATATCTCTTTGCTAACACTTTTCATCCTTGAAGGCTCATGGCTAAATCAATACTTTATCCATGAAATAACTCCTGATACTTCCATAAAAATGTGACCTTGCAACCATTCAAAACTCCATAGCATTTATGCTTTCTTTATTAGAATTATTTTATCACTTATTATAATTTTATAGTGGTCTTATACCTCTGTATAACAGATTTTAATTTATTTAAAATAAAGGGTAGTTTTTGAAATTTTGGTTTTCTCTAAAGCAACAATATATATCTTGTCTGTCATAGATGACCAGATATTAGTGAACTGATTATCCTGCAACCTTTTCTTTTCCTTTTTTGTTCCACAGTAGTTTGGGCTATTGATACTTCCTATTTGTCCTAGTTTGATAATATTTTAACCTATTTGCCTGATTCCATCTATTTTTAATCTAATCAATCTACATATTGTGTGGTAATTTTTTTTTTTTTAAGGTTTTATTTATTTGACAGAGAGAAAGACAGCCAGAGAGGGAACACAAGCCGGGGGAGTGGGAGAGGGAGAAGCAGGCTTCCCGCGGAGCAGGGAGCCTGATGTGGGGCTCGATCCCAGGACCCTGGGATCATGACCTGAGCCGAAGGCAGACGCTTAACTGAGCCACCCAGGCGCCCCTGTGTGGTAATTTTTTTTTTTGTGGCTCCAAACATACTGTTTACCTTCTAAATAAGATCCAGCCTACTGAGTAAGGTACCCAAGACCCACCTATCTGCTTACCTTATCTGCTCTATGTGTTCATCTTGATTCCTTGAACAAGCTCTTTGGTGTCATGGCTCACATAGAAAGAACATTAATAAGTCACACTGGGGTAACTGCACACAATTACTTATGACAACGGTAATTGGCCTGTGGTCTTTGGCTGTTCCAGTCTTCACCCAGCTGTCCCAAGAGTTAAGGAAAATCTGTTTAATCACAAGCATAACCTATTTATGATACACCTTGGAGGAAGCTTTGTACCATGCTTTTGCTCATGTCCTCTTTCCTGGGAAACTTCATCCTTTACCAGTTCCGTGGGGCCCTTCATCCCCTCCTCCACACATGGCTTCTGTTGTCAAAATATATACCGGTCTTTCAAGGCCTAACTCTGATGTAGCTCAAAACCTTTTCTGATTTCTTCCTCTAAAATTATTTTATTTTTTCCATGACATTTTATTTTACATTTTCTATAAAACTACAAATAATCTGTCTCATATTAGTTAATTCTTGTTACCTTTCCTTTCTCCCTTCAACCTTACTAGGTTGAAGAGTCTTTGATTTATGCTCCATCTCACATTTTAATATTCCTTAGCAGACAAGGTATAGCCTTTACATATTAGACATGGAATAAACATATTTTTGAGTTGAAGTGTTGGGTATCTCCTAAAAGTAATATGTTATATGTAGAATAATTAGACTGACAGTATTTCTAGCCATTTCTCTTTAAAAAGAAATGAGTCTTGATTTTCTTACATCATTTCTTCCAAAATCATTACATCACTGTTTTTCAAACTTTAGTGTACATAGAATAACCTAGAAGACTTGTCAAAACACAGATTGCTAGGCCCCAATCCCAAAATTTCTGATTTAATACATGTGGGGTGATACCCAAAAGTAGCATTTCTTTTTCTTTCTTTTTTTTTTTTTTAAGATTTTTTATTTATTTATTTGACAGAGAGAGACACAGTGAGAGAGGGAACACAAGCAGGGGGAGTGGGAGAGGGAGGAGCAGGGAGCCCGATGCAGAGCTCAATCCCAGGACTGTGGGATCATGACCTGAGGCAGACGCTTAATGACTGAGCCACCCAGGTGCCCCCCAAAGTAGCATTTCTAACAAGTGTGCTTCTTATACTGATGCTGTCAATTAAGGGATTACATTTTGGAATGCTGCATTAGGTTACAGATATACTTATCCTGCTTCAGGGAACTTTGTGAAAATATTTAGAAGGATATTGTTTTGCATATGTGTGACAAGATAGTATTGTTGGGGAATGCATTAAAACCAGAGGTTAGGCTTTCTGGCCTCAACCTTTCTTTGTTAGGGTGATACATAGAAAGTAATGATATTCCTTTGGGATTTACTCTTTTGCAAAAATACTCATACTTTCAATCTACAAATGTATAATACTGTGCTAAAGAAGATTCTCCTTGTGGTCTATGGATCAAGAAACATTCTTAGAGCCTTTGTATGTTCCTTATCATCCACTCAAAGCCAGAGCTCATCAAGTCTACATTATATTTGTGCCCAAGTTCTAGAGGGGAGAGAGAGAGAGGAAAAGGGCCGGGTTCATTGTCAGGCCTCAATGCCACCTTGAAAACTGGTGATTACAGCAAACATGGGCAGAGAGGAGAGTACAGCTGTGAGTGAGAGAACATTCATGTTCCTGGTGCCACATGGTTTCTCTCTTATGCCCTGTGGAGTGTATTTTCCCTATGCAGAACAGTCCAACGGTCCATTATTAAAGGCAGTGTAAAGCTGTGAATTTACTAGGGTTTTGTGGACAACACATGAAGCTGGCCATCATTTATAACACTGCTTTTGGGATAACGCATTCTGAGTTCCAAATAGCCAATTTGCAAATCAACTCAGGCAACACAGCCTATCTGCAAATTGGGCACTGCTTGTATTGCAGTTTCTAGAGCGTATTTGTTCTACTCATTTCCTAAAATGGTCCATTTGTATACAGCAGGGCAAAATACAAGCAGGTGCTTAGTTTGTATAGAGGAATTGACAATTTCCTACAGCTAGACATTGTTTATTCACATAGTGTGGAGACAATGATATAAAAACCTTCTTGTGGTAGTTGCAGATTTTTGTTCTGGATCAAGGGAAGGCTAAAGGCTATGTCTGTGTTGGCCAGCACTGCAGTGTGGCCAGTATTCTAAAGCCACTGTGTAAGTAGTGGCCTCTCTGGTTTGTGTTGGCCGAACTAAGACCCTTAGGAAGGAAGGACCGGGACTAAAGGATTACCCTGGCTATGACCCGTGGGGGGGGTGTGTTTCCAAAAATAGTGACAAAGAGGGTTATGAGCGCTCATTTTTACCAAATTTTGTGTTACAATGATTGCACAGTGTCAACAATAATAGGTCAGTGAGTGGTTTTGAGCAGGGAATGTGGTAACTTGTCACCAGATGGGGTCCCCAGGAGGCCAACTCTGAGGCAGAGATTACCATGCCGGATGTTTGTGAAGGAGGGCTCTTAGGATTGGTATCTATAAGAAGGTGGGGAAGCAGGACTGAGCTGAGGGAAAAGATGGGCTGTGATACAGTCACCACAAAGCTTCCCTTGGCCAGCCCTGCTCTGATGTTGGAAAGACCTTTCAGAATTTTTTCTGGTGTAGGCCAATGGGATTGGCCTTTATCCCCCTGCACCCACCAGTTTTGGGATACAGGGGCACCCTCCAGAAAAAGGGTGTGACTTTGGCTGAGGAAATTCCCAGAGAGGAACACTACACTGAGCTGTGCAAAGGAGTAATAGCTTTATTTTCTGTAGATCAGATTTTCTTTAAGAACCTCCTTCTGTCTAGTTAGTGAGGAGGTAGAAATAAAACACCTGAATTTAGTCATTCAAATGCAATAATTTATGCAGGCTCTTAGGGTAACTTAGAGTCTTATTAGATGAAGTTCCAGTCCCTCGTGTTTTCTTTCCAGAACAATATTGGGGTGTATGGAGGTGGATGTGATCTGGCCCGCTGGTGCTAGGGAAGGACAGTGGGGGCCCCAGGAGCCATGGGCAGGCCCCAGTACTGCCTCCTCTCCTCTGCCAGCAATTTCTCACCTGCTGCTAAGGTTTGCACAGGGCAGGTTGAGGTCTGTCTGCTCTGGCTCCATCATGTCTCCAAGGATTTTCCTGAAGACCCAGCTTCCCCTTGCCTTTGATGGCCCTGTGGGCCTCCGAGCAATCTGCTGGCAACTAATTTGATTTTTCAGCTCTGGTCTTCCCTCCTGCTTCCCGTCTCTGGGCCATTTGACCTCTCTTGCCAGCCAGCATTATTAGCTTCCTTCTGGGTCCCTCCACAGTGCATGTGGAGACCTCTACCTACTGTCCCTGTCTCTCAGGAGCTGAGGAGGCTCACAGACAGTCAGGTGCAGACCTCTGTGACCACCAACAATGCTTCAGCTCTTCCCCTGGAATGGCCACCCCGCAAGCTGATCTGAGGATGGCCGATTACATCACCTCCCTATCTCAGACAGAAGTGAGGTCAAAGCATGCTGATTTTTGGCTTGATCCTCAGTCTTTCTTGGAAAAAGGTTTTATTTGCGTATAGCTGACACACAATGTTACATTAGTTTCAGGGGTACAGCATAGTGACTCAGCAACTCTATATGTGATGCTGTGCTCACAAGTGTAGCTACGGTCTGTCACCAGGCCCACTATCACACTATTATTGACTGCTTGTTATATGCTCTGCCTTTTCTCCCCAGTGACTTACGCACACTTATTATATGCTCTGCCTTTTCTCCCCAGTGACTTACGCACTCCATCACTGGAAGCTGTGTTTCCCACTCGCCTTCACCTGTTTGTGCCCATCCCTCACCACCCTCCCCACTGGCAGTCCCCAGTTCTCTGTATTTCTTTTGGACCCTCAGTTTCTCTAACGCGGTTCCTGCCTCGCCTGGAAGGGAGGGCAGGGCAATGTTTGCTCTGTTTCTTCCTCTCACAGACTCCCCAGGGCTGCAGGGCCCAGCTCTTAGGTTCCTCCTCCTGGCTCACCACAGCTTTCTCCTTTCATCTTCTTCTCTTACAGAACAGCAATAGTGCAATTTCATATTGGGAGACAGGGAGAAGGTCGAAAGAGCCTTGCCTTAATACTGCCAGATGTTCTTTCTCTGTCAGCTATGGCACATGCAGTGAATCATTTGCGTGGGTCTCTGCTCCCAGGTTTCTCCATGCAGTGCATTCTCACTGATATTTGCCCTGAATTTTTACTGACTTAGGCATCAGAATTAAACATTTTGCCAAAGTGGAGGAAACGCCTTTCTAAAACTTTGCATATAGTTAAATTGCTGAATTCAATAATTTAAAAGAGTCCTTTGGCTGCTTGATTGTATGGTCAGAGTAATAAAAAAAAAAGCTATATTTAAATTTCTCAGAAATTGAAATATTCATACACTAAGCCATTTCTGATACAATTGTAATGGGTACTTTTAAGCCCACAGTATATGATCAGAAGTCTAAGAGGTCAAAAGAGCAATTTTAGATCATTAATATTAATGAGCACTTTAGTCATTCAATTTCCTTTAAAATCTCATCAGTGTGTAGTTTACTTTCATTTCCTACTGATAGCCCATTTCTAACATTTGACAGCTTACCAGTGTTCTTAGCAATCTTGTATTCTGAAGTGCTGTGTGGTTGACAGACTTGTTACTCATAGTGTCATCCATGGACCAGCAGACCTGCCATTGCTTGGAACTTGTTAGAAATGCAGAATCTCAGGCACATCCCAGACCTCCTAAATCTGAATTTGAAATTTAACAAGGTCCCCAGGGATTTCTCTGCACATTAAAGTCTGAGAAGCATTGGTCATCGACATTGGTGAAAACCCTCTAAAGAGACACCATCATTCACTCAGTATGTGTTAATAAACTGTTTATGGCAAATAATAAAAAGGAGTGGAATCAAGCCATCCCTCTGCACTCTGGTTCTTAAAATACTACTTTTCAAATCCGTGCCACTTCCTTCCCCCAGTTAAAATAGGGGCAGCTGTTCCCTTGGTGCACCTGGGTTATGCCTGGTCCGGGTTCAGTTAGGCTTCTGCCTCAGTCAAGTCAGCTGAGAGCAGCTGTGGCCTCGCTTCAAGTGAGCAGTTTCTTCAGGCCACCTGTTACAACAAGCGACCTCAGAACACTCCCAGCAATCTTGTCTCCAATCCTTTCCTCCCCCGGCCCCAGTAACAGCCCATAGTCATTGAAAGCAACATAAATTACTTGTCAAAAGTAAATCTCTATGAAGAAATGCAGCTGTGTTGTATGGAAGGGACCTAATTGTACTGACTGGTTCCCTTCCTCCCCAATCAGTTAAAACCACAGGAGAGAGCAGTGGGACGATGGGTTATAAAACTCCCCGCAATCCCACCAGGAGGGGCCTCTACAGCCAAAGCAAAATGAACGTCTAAACAAAGATTCTGCTAATGTAGGCCAAGCCCAGAACTGTCAGGATAATTGAGGATAAGAGTTCCTTTGTTCTCCCTTCCCACTCCCTGCTATTTTCTCCTGTCTCAAACCTCCATTTAGCCTTATCCTCAGCAATTGCCCTACCTTTTTGGCATTCCAAGAATACCTCTCTGCATCTACCTCTTCCTGTGTACACCCACCCCTTCCTGCTCAATAGTCTTTTGTGACTTGGTTAACTCAAGTAGCTACACTGATTTGGAGTCATGCCTATAGTGCAGTTTTTTCATGACGGGACCAGAACCAGTAAATGGGCACACTTGTTAGCATGGAGCAGAGGTTTAGGGAGGCAAAAGGGCAGTGAAGGCAAAGAATCCAACGTGCCTGGTAATAAGTGGAAGCTTTCGGCCTTCATTAGAAAGGCCCAGAATGCTTAGGTGGTTCAGTCAGTTGAGCATCTGACTCTTGGTTTCGGCTCAGGTCATGATCTCAGGGTTGTGAGATGCAGCCCCGCCTCAGGCTCCACGCTTGGTGTGGAGCCTGCTTAAGATTCTCTCTCCCTCTCTTCCTCTGCCCCTCTCCCCCCTCCCTCTCTCTCTCTCTCTCAGAAAAAAAAGAAAGACCCAGCAATGATAATAAATGAAGATAACAATAGCTGCATTTGAAGACCCATGTCATGCTCAGTTACTTATTACAGAGCTTTGAGGCCCTATCATTATCATCATCACCATCATCAGTGCTTTAGGAAACTAAGGCTCTAAGAGATTAAAAAGAATTCCACAGTTAGTCAACTATGGCATCAGATTCACACCCAGGTTTGACTCCCAAGTCATTGCTCTTGTACAATGATCTACTTCCCTTATGGGCGTCTTAGCAGATTGGCATAGTGTGAACATAGACGTGTCGGCAACAAGATGATGCATGGAAATGCAGCCAGGTAGCCATGTGGTGGGCATTAGGAAAGTCTGGTTGGAAGTGATAGAACATCTGCTATGGGTTTAGAGTTCATGGGCAGGATTTGAACGCTGAAAGTATTGGCAAAAACCAAGTAGGGTCCAGTGTTAGGAGAATGAGGGCTCTTAGCAGTTATAAGTTGCAGGCCCTCTATCCAAGTAGAAGTAATCATCTGGAATAGAACATGGGGACTGAGTCCTAACAGCCAGTTACTAAGAAGAGCTAGGGAAAAGGATAAAGTGGGAACAACAAAGAAATGGGAAAAATGGATTTCATTTTCACTTGAGATATGGACCTGTGAATTGTGGAATTTGCTCTAATGGTTATAGAACTGGCCTCAGACCAGGGTGTAATGGAGTCTGAAGGTGGAGATTCAGACCAAGAGGGAACCTTCTGGGGCTTCCTTCTGTGTTAGTAGAAATTTAAGTGGAAATTACAGAGAGTCAGACTCAATTTAAGTATAAAGAGGATCCTCTAAATCAGGACTCTGTGATGGAATAGAATGTTGCATGAAAGGTGTTATGCTTCCTCTCTCTAGGACTTTTGAAAATGTTTCCTTGCTTACTGGGCATTTAATGACTTTGGTTGTACTTCTTCACTCTTACTGTGACCCCAAAGCCCTTCTGATGTGCCCCCAATCTAACTCCTTGACCTCCCCTTTATCTATTTCACTCACTGTTGTCTGTCAGGGTTGCTCAAAGGAGGTGCTGGTATTTTGGGTGGGAAAGTTCTTTCTGGAGCAGGACCACTTTGAATAGTGCTAGAAATTTAGCATCCTTGGCCCCTGTTTATGAAATAGCAGCAAGACCACGAGGCTATCGTGTGACAATCAAAAGTGCCCCTCCACCTTTCTGATACTCCAGTGGAGACTCGCTCTGTGGCTTTTTGGTATTCCTTCGCTTTAACATGCCAAGCTTATTCCCATGTCAGGGCTATCACATTTGCCTTGGATGTTGTTTTATTTTTTATTTTTAATTTAATTTTATGTTAAATTAAATGACATTTGGTAGTACTTCTCATTTTTCAGTCTCTGTATCACTTTCTCCAAGAGCATGTCCCAGCCCCCATTCTGAGCATTTATCATGATCTGAAATTACTTTCCTTTTTTTGCTTCTTTATCTTTCTCTTTTTGTCTCCTATCACTAGAATGATACCTTTATGAGAAGAGGAACTTGTTCTTCACATTCATCTCTATATGTTGGCACTTTGAGTACCTGTAGATAGTAGGTCCTCGAGTATTTTTTGAGTTTTATGAATTAAAAAATTGAATTTTGAGTGTTATGAAGGGACAGATGATCACTTTCTGAGATCCTATATAAGAGATTTCTTTTTTAAAGTTTATTTATTTATTTTTAAGTAATTCTACACCCAACGTGGGGCTGAATCACAACCTCAAGATCAAGAATTGCATGCTCTTCCAACTGAGCCAGCCAGGCATCCCCTATATAAAAGATTTCTGCATAGCATAGAAAATTGGTTTCCCTATCAACTGTAAGATCCTGCTGCATTCTTTTCTATAGCTTCTGGAGTGTTTGAAGGAGAAGAAATGCTCCTTGGCTAGCCTCTAATGTCCCATTTACATTTATTTACCTGGAGATAAATGTGACTATATAATTAACAGCATAATTAAGTCCTTCTTTTGGAAAAGACATTTTAATGATAAAAGAGATCTTTACCTCATCAAGACGAAACTGCAGGACATGGATTCATAAATATGACATCCAAAGATTGAACATACCCCAGTCCTTCCAGGATGGTTGGGAAGATAATGGAATCACTGGAGAGTCCCGAGCAAGCATCTTGACATAAAATTAAATTAAAAATAAAAAATAAAACCCGCAAGAAATCATTCATCCCATTTTCGTTGTATATCCCCTGTATTCCTGGCATTCTGATGGCCCTGGGGGAATGGCAATTTTGGGGGATCATTTCACCCAGTTGCCAGTGAAATCAAGGATGGCCCCACAGGAGGCTTATTTGGTTCAAAAGCATGTCTGTCCTCCTACAACTTAGGCTTAGAGTGAACTGGAGTCTGGTTGGCCCATGAATACCATTGTTTGCAGGTACCAAAAGCCTTTTTGTAACCCAGGCCCCAGGGGTTTTTTGAGGGTCAGTAGTTCCAGTGTTCTGAGCAGAGCATGGCTGAGGTTGCTTTATGTTTAGTCTGTGAATGTTTTCAGTTCATGTACACATCTCCTTCCTGGGTCAAACGGCACCTGGTTTCAGAAATCAAACACTTCACAGACCTCAAACTCCTATTCCTACTCTGCTAGTCCTTCCTGATACTTTTAGTCCCACTCCCACCCTTCCCTCCTTTGCTGTGTTCCAAGGGTGTTGACCCTTGCAAATGACATTTCCCAGATCTCTTGCCAACTAGTTTCAGTTGGGTTAGGCCAGTGTGAGGCACTGGAGCAGACTGGAGAGCAGAAGGAGGGAGCCCCTGCAGGTTTTCCCTTCTCCTTGCATCAGTGTCCAGCGCTGGCTATGTCTCCTCTCTAGACAGCTCTTGCTAGGTGACCTCTACCCTGAGCTCCTGTAACACCATTTGTGAGGGTAAACTTAACATGTCGGCTTGGCTAGGCTGTGGTGCCCAGTTGTTAGGTCACACACTAGATGTGGCTGTGAAGGTAGTTGTGGATGTAATTAACATGTACCATCAATTGACTTGAAGTAAAGCAGATTGCCCTTCATAATGTGAGTGGGCAAAGACTGAGATTTCTCTAAGAAGAAGCAATTCTGCCTCAAGGCTACAACATCAAATCGTACCTGAATTTACAGGCTGCCAGCCAGCCCTAAAATTTCCAACTTGCCAACCCTAACAGTCACGTGAGCTAGTTCCTTACAATCTCTCTCTCTTTTCCTTTTCCTTTTCCTTCTCTCCCTCCCTCCTAGGTTCTGTTTCTCTGTAGAACCCTGGCTAATATACTACTTCTTCCCATTATCTTCCCTTCCTTATGGGTCTTAGTGGCTTTCTAGAACTGGTATTTCTAGAACTGCCTCACTCTCCACTGAAAGCTCTTTAGTGCTTCCAGCTCCTTTGTGAACCAGTTCCCCGCATTCAGTTTTCTCTTTTGAAGTACAGTGTGGGTTTTCCTAACTGAATTCAACTTTATTCTAAGGAAGCTTCTCAAGTCATTCAGAACTTAAAGTGCCCTTCTCTTAGGACAGGTAGCCCTGTTCCTTTAGCACCTAAATAAAAAGGGATGCCACTGAAAACCTTAGAAGAAAGAGGAGACCATATTACTATGCCATTCTCTGGTATTGCTTAGTGAAAAAATAACACTTTGGGAAGAAAAAATATTATTGAGTGTGGCAGACCTTTGGTTGACCAGGTCACTGAAGGAGTGAGTGACTTTGGGTATGGGTGTCCGTGAGGGTGGGGAGAGGGAAGGTAGGTGGGTGAAGCTGTGACTGAGTGTGAGAGAGGGAGGGTGGAATGGGGTAGGTGGGATTCAGTGTGAGGGAGTGGCACTGGGTGTTTGTGTATGAGTCAGTAGGACTCGGCATGGGAACTTGTGTGTAGTGGGACTTGGTAGTATGTGTATGTGTGTATTGTGTGTATGTGTGACTTGATATGTATGTCCACGTCCATGGGACTCCAAGTGAGTGTGGGTGAGTGCATGTGTGAATGGGGCTGGGAATTTCTGTACCTGAGTGCAGGGACTAGGTGTGAGTGTATGAGTAAACTTGTGCTATGGACTGAATGTTTGTGTCCCCACCCCCGCCCCCGGAAATTCATATGTTGAAACTTAACCCTTGATGTGATGGTGGGTTCTTTAGGAGATGCTTCATCTCTCATGAATGGATTAGTGTTCCTGTAAAAGAGACTCCAGAGAGCTCCCTCACCTTTCTACCATGTGAGGATACAGCAAAAGACATCTTTTATGAACCAGGAAGAGGACTCTTAGCGGACACCCAATCTGCTGTCATCTTGATTTTGGACTTCCAGCTTCCAGAACTGTGAGAAGTAAATGTTTATTGTTATTAATTCACTGAGTTTATGGTATATTGTTGTGGAGCCTGGACAGACAAAGAAAGCTTGCATATGATGGGGAAGGTCTGCATGAGTGCTGCAGGTGAGCAAGTGTGAGTGCATGCAGAGGCTCCATCCTGAGTGTGCAGGATGGTGAGTTTATGAGGGAGAGGGACCAGTGACTGCATGACTGAGTGAGCTGACTAGCCTGAGTGTGAGTGTGGGGGGCTGAGTGAGACTGAGCAAGACTGAATGGAAGTCAGTGGGCTGACTAGTTGTACGTGTGAAGGAGTACAAGTAGGATGCTATGGCAGTGAGCAGGAATGTGAATGAATGGGGCTGCTGTAGATGATTATATGAGTAAGCATGAGCGGGGCTGAGTGATTGTAAATGGCAGGACTGGATGTGAGTGAGTGAGTGTATAAAACCAAGGGCCTGGGGGTGGCTGCTTATGAGGGTGAGTGAGCATGTGCCCCTGCGTGTGTTGAATGGGACTGAGTGTGTCGGTCCACATACTGGTACTGCTGGGAGTCAGACAAGGGAGTGGACTGAAATCAAGTAGGCATTTGAGGATTAGGGGACATAGTGAAGTTAGAATCCAATGCAAGGAAGTCACTAACTTGGCAGGAGCAAAGAGAGCATAATTATTGTAGAATAAGTCAAGGAAAGGAATAATAAAAAAAAAATCATGAGAACAGTAGGGCTGGGTGAGAGAATAAGGTCATCCTTTACCCAGTAGCATCAGCACTTGCACCCCATCAGGATAGAAACCAAGCAAACACCTGGGTAGTAGACATGACCTGCCAGCTATAGGGAGAAACCCACTTAGATGCTTCTTGATAGAGCACAGACGAATTCCAGGCTGTGGATCATTTCAGTGCTCATTGATGAGACCAGGAAGATGGTTGCAGCCCAGTGAGGAGGGAGATGAAGTCCTGACAAAAGAAGTAAATTGTTTAGTTAATCGAGCTTTTTATTTTCTCCCTTCTCACTTCCAGCATCTATACAGACTTCAAAAGTTTCATTCAAAAAGGAATCTCAACACACACATCAAAGAGGTTTGATGAGGCAGGCTGGTCTTGTCAGCATTGCCTTTATCCCATCTCTGGGCAGTGTGAATCCTGTTATGTTCTGTGCCTCTCCTGCCCTGCTCTCTTTCTTTCAGGTTCATTTCTGGTACAGAGCTAATTTCTTACAGTTAAAAGTGCTTCTTGGTTTCAGTTAAGCAAACAAATAAATTAAATTGAAAGTCTGGGTCATAGCCACATGTCAGGTTTGTTTGCAGTTAAATTATATAATAAATTATTTAGAGGGAAGGTGTGTCTTTCATATATAAATAACCAAATATTGATATGGCCACTAGATAACATTTCTGTTGAAACCAAGGAATATAATATATGATAATTTCTAGATGATAAATCAAGGGTTTGTTAGCTAAGTTCTAAGGACATATGAACTAAGGTCCAAGAACTCCCTGAAATTATATGCATCAATATGAATATGCATTTTTCTGGATGAAACATCCATAACGTGCATTAAAGTCTCAGAGGGAGGCTTTTGACCCCCAAGGTTATGAACTACTGTTTTAGAGATTACCACCATAAAGACATTGAGTTTCATTGTGGGAATTCTGTCTTTGTGATTTCACTAAAGCTGTTCCTGCTGCTTTGACTAGTGCTGGTTCTGTCTGAGCCTTAACCTTCAGTGGGTTGCTATTATTAGAAATATTTGCAATCCTTAAAGTCAACATTGAAGGTAGACAAAAGAAGAGGGAATTTGCCATCTATTTACACTAAAAGCAATATAAATAAATTCAGCTTGTATAATTATTATATATACAATTGTATATATACATATATATATATATATAGTTGTACCAGTTTCCATGGCAACTACTTCTTTAAAATATTCTACTCTTATAATACTTAGGTTTATTAATTTGATTACCTTATTCTCAGGTATTGGCATACCCATAATTTTGTTCGTTTTACATAATATTCTTTCAAAAATGAGAAAAAACTCTTTCTTTGGCTATTTCTTTTTATCTGTCTTGTGATGACCAAGGAGTTGCATCTAATTTTAATAGGACATATAGGGTAGATCCAGATTTTGTGGGAGCTGAAGCTTATAACAGCTTTAGGCCCCTCTTTAAGGAAAATAGTAAGTATTATGAATACAGCAATGCTAGGGATTTTCTCTGGGCCTTGGGCAAATGAGAGGTCCTGAAGTTTAGGCTTAATTAGCATCACTGCATGTGAATACATGCACAGGGGGAACAGATCTATTTAACCTTTTTAATGTTGGGGTCAGGGATTAACTTTGGTTATTTTACTTTAATTTGAAAATAAGTCTACCCTTAAGAAGAGAGCTACCTGGTCAAATCATTTGTTCAATGTTAGCTTGAGGGATTTATACAAATTTAGACTATGCCTGAATCCGCAAGAATTCAAGTACCACAAACATGCAAGGTATTAACCAAATGGGCAGCTAAGAGGAGAACTGATTCAGTTTACAAGTTCAAAAAAAAAGGGAAAACTGACTCTAGAAACTTGTTCTTTGAAGATGCTCAGAGAAGTGTCCTGGTTTAGAAAGAAAAAAAACATAAAAAAGAAGCTTTGTTCTAAAAGGCAGGTTTTTGGTTTAGGAAGAGGGTTGCTTCATAGTCATTGGCTCTGAATAAATTAGTAAGGAGAAACCAGTGTTATCATAGAGCTATCAGTGGGACTTAGTTGTTGCAAAAATCATGGTGAATGGGATGATAGAACAAGAGAGACTGGAAGGAATTACATGGAAAAAAATGTTTTATACAAACAACATTGGTATGAGCATACAAACACAATTTCCAAATGTGTTCTTAATAGTTTCATTTGATAATTAATTTGTAGGCTGCTAACAATTCTGAATTTATTGAAGAAATAATCTTATTGCAGCAAAATAAAGCTTGTCTGGCTTTGGGGAGCAACAGGCTTAGGAGAAAAACTTGTAAAGAAATTCTTACTATAAGGTCAAGGTCAAAACATTGCATTTCTTCTGCTTCACTGCATAATGTAAAGATGTCTGGAAAGGAGCCAATCAATTAAAAATATAGCTAGGGGGAATTGTTCAGGGAGAAGGCTTGTGGCAGTAGCAGCCCATGAAAACATTCCCTTCTCTTTCTGTCTTCCCAAGTGAAGAATAAATCCTGATTAGCCCTTTATTAAAGAAGGGTACTCATTTGCCAGTGAAATGTAGAACTTGCATCTCCCGAACAACATGGTATCCAATTATCCTTATAGAAAATAATTTTATTTTTCGTTAACACTTTAAAAACATGATGTTTCCTTGCGTGTGATTATTCTTTTAGTGTGTACAAATAACCCCATTTAGAGTAATGTTTAAACTCTGCTTTGGATTTCTTGAGAGTTTCTGGTTTGATTAGGACATCTGAGTCGATAAAGTAAGATGTTAGTATGGTGACATAGAAAGAATACACAAAGGGTGGTCCCCACACAGGACTTATAAAACTTGAAAATATATCATACATAATTGTGAGTCTAATCAGTATAATATATGTGGTAGTCATTAACAAAATTCTCCCAGTGTGTCTGTCTCTTCACCTTTTGGGTACATGGTACGATTGAATTCCCTAATTCTGCGGTCCTTTTATATTTAGGTTTGGGCCACGTGAGTAGTTCTAGCTAAATATTTATGAGCAAAGATGACATTTGTTATTCTGGCTGATTGCAAGGCGTTTTGCTCTGTGATGTTTGAAATGGTGGCAGTTCTGTGAGTCTGTGTTTCTGAATGGCTAAGAAGAGCAGAACGCCTGGTTAAGCTGTTATGGATATGTAACATAAGAAATAAATCTTTTCTCTTTAAATCATTGAAAATTTGGGGTTGTTTGTTATCACAGCATACCTGAGCCTATTCAGACTTCTGTAATTATCATAAGGGCAGATTTGGGGACAATTTACCAAAAGTATAATTCTGGTGACTTAGGTTGGAGAAAAATCTCATTTGATACTTGGAGCTGCCATCTCTAGAAATAAAGGTCAATTGTTTCCATTTTTACAGATTGTACTTTGTTTTTTGACTAGGACTCCACAGAGTTTATTGTATTGTGAAAATTTTAGGACCTTAAGCTGCATAAATCACTTGGAAAATTCATTTTTGCCTCTAGAGTTGTTCATGGACTGTTTTCAGTAGTAGAAACCAGTTCTCACTGCCTAGGATACCCCATTAAGCAATGCTAGTTTTTTTCTTAGCAAAGTTGAAGCTTCAACTAAACATAACCTTGATTTATAATATATATTAATTTGATGCAAAAATTGATAGATTTATTTTGGGGGGTCTGTCATTAAACACATTGATGTAGAATTTTACAGCCACAGATATGATCAAGGGTTGGGGGATGCCTAAAAATGCTGAGTTTGTTGGCAGAGTCTAGATAACTCTTAATTTCCAACAGAATGTCACTTTTTGAAGCAGGAGCCAAATGTTGTATTGTTTTAGCCAAGCTTCTTGAAAGATTAGCCTATAATTTCCTTCCCTGCTTTCTGGCATTTTTACTCACTGTTGTAAAGTTTTAGTCACCATCTCTTTGCTAAGCCTGCTCTGGAAACGGTCTCTAATTTGCTCCAAATCACCAAGATCTTTTAACACATTTCAGACTCATTATTTTGATTTCTTTGCAAGCTTTTGATACTGACCCATCGTTTCCTTCTTAAAACTCTTTGCTCCCTTGTTCCTTGATACCACTCTAGCTTGGAGTTTCTGTTTGTCTCTATATTAAAGCTCAGTCATGGGCACAAGAACTATACTGAAAGTATTCTCCTGCTGCTGCTTTGATTAGGACCCTCTATGGGACTCCTGCATTCAGCAAATGAAGCAGAATTCATGATCTTCCCCTCCCCAAGTGTCTCCACCTTAAAGTCTGTTCTTTCTTTTTTATTTCCATTCTTGATGAATGAAACTTCCATCTGTTGAGCTATTAAACCAGAAACATGGGAGTCATTATTGATGCTTCATATATGTGTTAAATCCTATTGTTTCAATTGCCTAAATATCTCTGGAATTTATCTCTATATTTTTGGTAAAGTTACCATATTTCTGTCTTTTTTTTTTTCATGAATTGATATAGCAGCTTCCTAACCAGTTCACTTCCCCCTTGTCTTAGTTTTCTGATTTATCTTCCACAGGGCATTCATAATGATCCTTCCAAAGACAAATCAGAACATTTCACTCCTTTCAGCAAAACCCATCAGTGGTTCTCCTTTGATTTAGAATTATACTCCAAATTGTTTATGTGGCACATGTGCCCCTTAGAAATATTAGCTCCCTCCGTTTTTGTTTTCTGCTTGTCTCCTTTATGTACACTCCGGAACTCTGGAATTCTTTAGGTCTCCAAATATCTGTATTTTCTTTTACCTTTCAATGAGGTTGTTCCATCTGCTTATAATAGGATAATCAACTGTTCCAGTGTGTCCAGAATTTACCTAGGTTTAGCCCTGAAGTCTCCTCTTTGCCAGGTAGCCCCTCAGCCCCAGGCAAATAGGGATGGTTTATCACTGTAGCTCAGAATACTACTTTCCCTTCAGTTTTCCTGATTTGTTCTTCAAGAGTGCTTATATTGACTTCTTCTAAAATCCTGTTTCAACTCAATTTTTCCTGTAGGCTGAAATTTATCTGTAGGGATTACCATAGTCTACTTTAATGTGGTCCTGCTACATTTTGTGCTCTTTGAAGAGAGACAACTGTGTTTTGTTCATCTCTGCATCTTTATCTCAGACATGTCTAACACAGTGTTTAGCACATGGTAGGCCACTGATAAAGATTCCTTGTACTGTATTTGAAAAAACTCATGGCATCTATCTTAATGCTCTAGTGACTATCGTAAATACTTTGCCAATTATATTAGTCAAATGTTTCTGTTGTTTTCACTTTGAAATAAAATGTGTTAATTTTCCTCATCTAATTAACTGCCATTATTTAACTCAAAAGTAGTGATGATTTTTCTTATTGTTTTAGTAGATCCACCATCATATATTTAACACTCATTAGAACATCTCTCCCGTGTTTCTTTTGTCCCCAAAGATTTGGAGATGTTTGGAATACTTCAGTGTATTTTCAAAAAAGGATTTCTTAGAGCACCTAATTATGGCCAAAAATGTACTAGGTACTGTGAAATACTAGGTATAAACCAAGGAAATTTGACTTCTGTTTTCCAGAAATTTACAATCCAGCTGGGAGGTAAGTGTGTAGAATTAACGACAGAATATTTTCTTAAGAATTTCATTTGGCACATGAATCTGAGAACTAAAGATCGAAATTATGGATATACAATCTGCTGTCCTGAGGATCTCTTCCTATAACATATAAAATGTGCAGCTGATAGAGATGGATAGAGTGGGGTATTAGGAAAAACCCCTAGCTTACCTCCTATGTTTCTCCTTTACTCTTACACAACTACCACACTGACCACACTTCTGGTCCTAAAATATGTGGGGTTTTCCCCCACCAAGCAATTTTCTACAACACCATCAGGGCACCCTGCAACTTAATTCTGACACTATCTACCCAGGGATGGCATCATATCCCACAGGTTAAGGGCTCAGTCCCACAAGACTGTTTCCATCCTGCTTCAGATGCCAAGTGCAAGTTCAAGTTGTCACCTGTGCTTTCTGACTCATAGGCTATAAACCAGAGGTTTCCATTACCTCCTTCCCAGGTTTGATTAATTTGCTAGACTAGGTCTGGGAGGGTCCCAAGCACAGGAGCTTCTCTCCTTGTGGAATTGGGGTGTACCTTCCTGGTACATCGACATGTTCACCAACTGGAAAACTCTCTGAACCCCCATACTATTGGAATTTTTTTTAAAAAGTCTTTATTTATTTATTTTAGAGAGTGAGAGTGTGTGCACGCATGCACACACACACACACACATACACACATGTGCATGCAAGCAGCGGGAGGAGGAGACGAGGAGGGAGAGGGATAAGCAGATTTCTCACTAAGCGCAGACCCCAGTGCAGGGTTCAGGGCTCTATCTCATGACCCTGAGATATGACTTGTGCCAAAACCAACAGTCAGATGCTTAACCGACTGAGCCACCCAGGCACCTTACTATTGGGATTTTTATGGAGGCTTCATTATGTAGGCTCATCAGTTATTAACTCCATTACCAGCTCCTTTCCCCTCCTAGAGAATGAGGGGTTGGGGGTGAAAATTCTAAGCTTCTAGTCATGGTGTGGTTTTTCCAGTGACCAGTTCCCATCTGGGAGCCATCCAGAATCTGATCAGAACCAAAGACATTTGCATCACCCAGGAAACTAAAGGCTTTTATGAACCCCGTATCAGGAACTGGGGTCAAAGACGAAATATTAGAAAAAAAGGATGCTCCTGGTACTTCTGTCACAAGAGATTACTAGGGTTTTAGGAGCCCTGCGGCAGGAGGGAGAGGCAGAGACCATTGTATGCATTTTTTATTATCTCGTAGGTATTTAACTTCTTAGTTATCAAACACAACCCAAAAAGGCATACTATCTGAAATACACAACAGAATCTCTTTTCCTTTCATTGATTTGTTTTAAATTTTAACTATCCTATTTTTAATTTAATTTTTTTTTTTTTTTTTAGATTTTATTTATTTATTGGACAGAGAGAGACAAAGCGAGATAAGGAACACAAGCAGGGGGAGAGGGAGAGGGAGAAGCAGGCTTCCCGCAGAGCAGGGAGCCCGATGCGGGGCTTGATCCCAGGACTCTGGGATCATGAGCTGAGCCAAAGGTAGACGCTTAATGACTGAGCCACCCAGGTGCCCCTACTATTTTTAATTTTAAAGAACTTCTTGTCTCCCATTGTTCCTTTTCAATGGCACTCTTTGTTATTAATATAAACTCATTTCTCAGAAAATGTTAATGATAGGTTTTTAAAAACACTTTATTCTATCCTGCACTGTCTTTGTTGTCTCTGTAGTCATACTTTGCTCTGTTTATTTTTCCTGTTAGAGGATTCTCTCAAGGCTGGCGTTACTTGGCTGTTTAATATTAAGAGTGAGGCAATAGAAAGCTGATTGAAAGCCTTGGGTCGGAGTGGCTTATCTGCTGATGGCTTATTCTGAGAGGACTCAGCCTTTTCATTAGGAGCCTTCCAATTTTTGGTGTCTTCTCTTTGGGACTATTGGATTTTTTGGGAGGGGCATGGAGGAATCCTCTAATATATTGCCCTGGGTGAGGATTTAAGCCCAGCCTGTGGCATTCTAGAAGAAGGGGGTTGGGGATTACTATTCACTGTGAAATTTCACTTCTACCTGTTGTCTGTTCCATGTTCCCCACCTCCTACACCTTAGTTATGTCTGAAGCATTCAGGGTTGATTTCTCCAGATAATAAGCCTCTCATCTTTGAGGGAGGGTGGTAGGAGGGATGGTGGTGGTGGGGATAAACCACCAGGTTGGGAGGGGTGGCTGGGAAAGGCCTGTGGATCTAACCTCTTTCTATATAAACTTTCTTTGAATTTGTCCTTTCTGGTCACTATAAATGCAATAGAATGTGTTGTTGGCGCTGCCACCTCTGCAGAACACAGCCTGTGGATGAACTGGAAACGAGCCTTCTTTAGGAATTCTGGAAAAAATCACGTACCCAAACTACCCAATCACTACAAAAAAAGTCTGTGCAGGAATCTCTTTTTACTAGTTTTCAGAAGCTTAGTTTCATGTAAAATAAAGACACAACAATACATGCCTTAGCATTTTTCAAAGACCAAATTTCCACTTGATATTTTTGTCTTGTTTATTTGCTGTCAGATGTGACTAAGGCTTAAGGTTTTTTTTTTTTTTAAAGATTTTATTTATTTATTTGACAGAGAGAGACACAGCGAGAGAGGGAACACAAGCAGGGGGAGTGGGAGAGGGAGAAGCAGGCTTCCCGCCGAGCAGGGAGCCCGATGCGGGGCTCAATCCCAGGACCCTGGGACCATGACCTGAGCCGAAGGCAGACGCTTAACGACTGAGCCACCCAGGCGCCCCAAGGATTAAGGTTTAAAATTTTTTTTTTTTCCATTTAGATATAAAAAAAGAAAACCCTTTCAATCTTCATGTTTTGTTGATTCTATTTCCTAGTTTTCATACTTCCAATTGCCTGTACCCTGGTCAAACCACCCTCATTGCTCACTGTTCTGATGAAAATGGCAAATACCTTTCACACCTGCACTGCAGCCTTTCTTGGCTTATTCCAACCCATTCCCCACACTGCTGCCATAGTGATGGCTTCAAATCAGGCATAGGTATAACCCTAGAACAGAGATTCTTAACCTGAAATCATCCATGATTGGTGAAATTTAGAAGTCTGTGAGCCCTTTGAATTATAGACAAAAAATTGTGTTTGTGATCATTTCAGGGAAAAAGTGTTGGATTTTATCATATCTTTGATAGAGGCTAGGATACTCCCAAGTAGATTGAAGATGATGAATAATGAGAACAGCTGATGATCTCAACACACACACACACGCACAAAGTCTCCATTATTTATCTGCAAACATGGTTGCTAGAAATCCACACAGCATCTGTGATTGATTGCTCTTCTTTTCTCCCCATATAATGCTGGTGAAAGAATGACTGGTAGTGAAGTGTCTGTCAGAGTGAACCACAAATATGTTCATTAGAAAACAGGCTGTTAAAGTAGATCAAGTATAAATATATTTTGCACATCACAAAAGACACCTAAATTAAGGAAAGCTGTGGAGGAGCAGATAGCCACTTTTCAATTATATATGACCAATATGGTATTTTTTGATATCTTACTCAGTAATTGAAAGGTCTGGAAATGCCGTACCTGCCTACGTCATTTGGGGTCACTGCTTTTAATAGAGGCAGTGAGTCTAGAAATCCTACCCACCTCAGAACAATCATGCTTTGACTTTTTCCTATTTGTGCAATTACCAAGATTGCACCTCATTGAACACTTTTATGTTTATGCACATGAATATTTACTGGGAAATAGACCTGGGCATTAAAGAAAAAAAGTCATCCAGCTTCCTTGACTTCATCAGGTTGTTTGTGGAGAGGCTATTTCACAAACACACAAGCTACAAATCAAAGGGATGTGACACCTTTTTATATTATCAGGCAAGATGGTGAAGAAAAAAATGAAATGGAGTTTGTGAACTTTATTACTCAGGGTGACGAGTTAATATGTGGGTAATGGTGTGCTGCTCCTAAATGAGATTTGTTGCATCCTCGGAACTGTGTAAAATGTCTAAAGAGAGGGAAGTTTCCATGCCATAGACAGTAGCATTGACTCTCCTGAGGAAGTTAGATTGGAAACTTATACGTTTGCAATCGTTCACAGGCGATCAAGTGTGTGAAGTGGAGAGCAGGAAGAGACTGTGCTTGCATGAAGAATTTTAATGACTGAAAGTTTCTTTTCTTATTAATTTCAACATAGAAAGGGCAGTGAGATTAGGAAGTCATCAGTCTTGCAGACATCTTTTTCCCCTACAAAAGGCGATGGTTGATTTGGTACAAACATCATAGAGCAGGAAGCCAGAAAATAGAATCAAATCAAACATGATTTTATAGTTGTTATCATTCCTAAGAATATCTGTCCTCTCATAGGCAATATGTCTTAGATAGGAGGATAGTATTGGAATTCTTGGTCTGTGCACTGAGGGACTGTTGGTCATCTGGAACGGATTTGCCCATTGGATGTGACAGGGCTGCTCTAAGAGGCCTCGCCGTGTCTGCTCTTGGACCTGCTCGTGATTCAAGGCTGTGTGTCCTCTT
The DNA here is from genome assembly GCF_004348235.1 of Phoca vitulina. Classification (NCBI taxonomy): domain Eukaryota; kingdom Metazoa; phylum Chordata; class Mammalia; order Carnivora; family Phocidae; genus Phoca; species Phoca vitulina. The sequence continues at coordinate 30,942,717 of NW_022589711.1, read as the reverse complement.
TGCACGTAAGACAGGTGAGTTATGTTACTTGCTGGGTAGAAAGGATGGCAGGAGATGAGTTACCTGAAACTATCTGACTCATTATTATCCCCTTCAGTATTGACATAATGTTGGAAGAGGATCACTGAATCAGATAGAACTAAAGCATTCTTTTCAACCTGCCTGTTGGGGTCTTGTCTGTCCTGCCATACTAGACTCTGTAGGTGAAAAACAGACAAACTCAAATTAATTGTCTGATTAAATGAGCCAACTCTTTCTTTCTTTTTTTTTTTTTTAAGATTTTATTTATTAGAGAGAGAGAGAGATAGCACATGCATAAGCAAGGGGGAGTGGGAGAGGGAGAAACAGGCTCCCCACTGAGCCAGGGAGCCTGATATGGGGCTCGATCCCAGGACCCTGGATCATGACCTGAGCCAAAGGTAAATGCTTAACTGAGACACCCAGGCACCACCCCCCCCCAGACTGTTTCAATTGTGACACAAATAAAGGGTGTTTGTTGATTTCTATATGTATACTTTGGAAGAAATTGTTATTACATATTCACTTATATTTTCCAGAGAAGACATGGAAGTATTAGAGAACTCTTTTGAAATCCTTGTTAAAACCTAAGATTGAGGATTATAATATTTTTCCTCTTTTATGGGTATTTACAGTTTAAATAGCTTTATATTTTTACTTTTTCATTTGACAAATGTAAAATAATAAATTTTGTTCCCCATTGTGGGTGCTAGAATAGGATCATTGACAGGACACTTGGAGCTGTCCACCTGGCCCAGGATTCCTACCTTTTTTCTGAGATGGCACTAAAATATTTGACCTAGAATAACACAGTATTTCCCAGATCAGACCCTCCTTTATTAAATAAAAAACAACACCCAGCTATGAAAGAGTAGAATGTGTATTTGCAGTGTACTATTCCTTATTAAATCAGTGAGCAAAATGACCATAAAGGGACATTCAGTTGAATCCAAGAAAACATTATTTGAAGACCTATTATATGTTGAACTCTGTGAAGGGCATTGGGGAGAAAAAGGTAAACATTATACCATCTACAAATTAAATGAAGATATTAAGCAACTCTAACACAATGTGATAAGTGCTATGATAGGGAATTTGGTTGTGTGACTTAAGTGTCAATGGATTTCTGATTCAGTTAATCTCATCTGCCCAAGAAAATATTTTTGTAGTGAGTAGTTCACCACTGGGAACTACTATTTATTATGTTGTCATTTACTTGGATAATTTTACCAGGTATTGCTTTAAAGATGATATTGAGGGAAAATAAAACTATTCTTAGTAGAACCATCTTCGGCTTTTTAACTGTGATACTCATAATGTTTAGTGAGTACATGGTGCATATATAGCCTCCTGCCCATCTGGTCTTTTGTTTTCTGTAGGATCTAGTATAGTACTAAAGCCAGGTCCTCACTGGATTAATTTTATCACTCTTCCTTGGGCCATTTTTTTTTTTTTTTTTCCCAAATGAGAATGTTTACTGAGTATAAACTTAATTGCATCATAGGTTTCAGAAGAAGTACTGTGGGTGTGCCCATGGTTTGCTCCTTATCCTAATACTAAAATTTAATTGATCTTTTTTTCCTCAGAGACTTTTTCAGTTTTATTTTCTACCATTTAGAAGAAAGAAACCGTTGCATGTTCCAATCCAGAAAGTTCCTGAATTTCAGAACTCTGAATGAAGGGCAAGAAAAGAAGAATTAGAAAATGGGTTTAGTGGGAACATACCTTAACATAATAAAGGCCATGTATGAAAAGCTTACAGCTAACATCATACTTAATGCTAAAAAACTGAGAGCTTTTCCTCCAAGATTAGGAATTAGGAATAAGACAAAGATGTTGACTTTTTTTTAAGATTTTATTTATTTATTTATTTATTTATTTATTTATTTATTTATTTATATCTATTTGAGAAAGAGAGAGAGAGAACATGAGCAGGGAGAGGGGCAAAGAGAGAGGGAAAGACGGAGAATTTAAAGCAGACTCCATGCTGAGTGTGGAGCCCAAGGTGGGGCTCCATCCCACAACCCTGAGATCATGACCTGAGCCAAAACCAAGAGTTGGATGTTCAACCAATGGAGCCACCCAGGCACCCCAGGGATGTCCACTCTCATCACTTTTATTCAACATAGTACTAGAGTTCCTTGCCACAGCAATCAGATAGGAAAAAGAAATAAAAGGCACCCAGATTGGTAAGGAAGAAGTTAAACTGTCAGTCTTTGCAGATGACATATAGAGAAAACTTTAAAGATTCCACCAAAAAAACTATTGGAAGTAATAAATGAAATCAGTAAAGTTGCAGGACACAAAATTAATACATAGAAGTCAGTTGTGTTTCTGTGCACTAGTAATGAAGTAGCAAAATAGAAATTAAAAAAACAGTTTCACTTACAGTTGCACTAAAAAGAATACCTAGGAGTTAACTAAAGAGGTGAAAGACCTGTACTCTGAAAACTATACAATATTTATGAAAGAAATTGAAGATGACACAAACAAATGGGTAGATATTCCCTGCTCATGGATTGGAAGAATTAATATTGTTAACATGTCCACACTACCCAAAGCAATCTATAGATTCAATGCAATCCCAATCAAAATACCAACAGCATTTTTCACATAACTGGAACAAATAATACTAAAATTTGTATAGAACCACAAAAGACCCCAATAGCCAAAGTAATCTTGAGAAAGAACAATGCTCAAGGTATTACAATCCTAGATTTCAAGATATACTACAAAGCTGTAGTAGTCAAAACAGTGTGATATTGGCACAAAATAGACACATAGATCAATGGAACAGAATAGAAAGCCCAGAAATAAATTGACGCTTACATGGTCAATTAATTCATGACAAAGGAGGCAAGCATATATAGTGGGGAAAAGACAGTCTTCCCAAAAAATGGTGCTGGGAAAACTGGCAGCTGTATGCAAAAGAAAGAACTAGACCACTTTCTTACACCACACACAAAAATAAACTCAAAATGGTTTAAAGACCTGAGTATGAGGCTTGAAACCATAAAATTCCTAGAAAAAAACATAAGCAATAATTTCTTTTTCTTTTTTTAAAGTAGGCTCCACACCCAGCATGGAGCCCAATGCGGGGCTTGAACTCACAACCCTGAAATCAAGACCTGAGCTGAAATCAAGAGTCAGACACTTAACTGACTGAGCCACCCAGAGATCTCTTAGACAGTAATTTCTTTGACATCAGCTTTAGCAACATTTTTCTATATGTCTCAGTCAAGGGAAACAAAAGCAAAAGCCAACAATTGGGACTACACCAAAATAAAAAGCTTTTGCACAGCAAAGGAAACTATTAAGAAAATGAAAAGGCAACCTACTGAATGGGAGAAGATACCCACAAATGATGTATCTGATAAGGGGCTAATATCTAAAACATACAGAACTTACACAACTCAACACCAAAAAGCAAATAATCTGAATAACAGTGGACAAAGGACCTGAATTGACATTTTTCCAGGGAGACATACAGATGGCCAACAGACACATGGAAAAATGTTCAACATAACTAATCATCAAGGAAATGTGAATCAAAACCATGAGATATCACCTTACACCTATCAAGAATGGCTAGAATAAAAGAGACAATTTAAGTGTTGGTGAGGATGTGGAGACAAAGGAGTCCTCATGCACTGTTGGTAGGAATGTAAATTGATACAGCCACTGTGGAAAACAGTATGGAGGTTCCTCAAAAAATTAAAAATAGAAATACCATATGATTCAGTAGTTCCACTACTATTTACAGAAACACTAATTTGAAAAAAATACATGCACCCTTATGTTTATTCCAGCATTATTCACAACAGTCAGGACATGGAAGCAACCCAAGTGTTTATCAATAGACGGATGGATAAAAACGATGTGATAAATAAACACAATGGAATATTACTCAGTCAAAAAAAGAATGAGATCTTGCTATATGTGGCAACATGGGCAGACCTAGAGGGCATTATGCTAAGTGAAGTAAGTCAGACAGGGACAAACACCATTTGATTTCACTTACATGTGGAATCTGAGAAAAACAAATGAATAAGTAAACAAAAAGCAGAAACAGATCCATAAATACAGAGAACAAACTGATGGTTGCCAGAGGAAGGGGGTGAGGGGATGGGCAAAATGGGTGAAGGGAAGTGGGAGGTACCGGCCTCCAGTAATGGAATGAATAAGTAAAGGGAATGAAAGGGACAGCACAGGGCATAAAGTCAGTGGTCATGCAATGGCGTTGTACGTGACAGATGGGAGCTACATTTATGGTGGGCATAGCATCACATATAGGTTTGCTGAATCACTGTGGTGTTCACCTGAAACTCATGTAACTTTGTGTGTCAGCTATTCTTCAATTAAAAAGTAAATAAATAAATAAAAAGGAGAGAAGAATTAGGGCTTCCTGGTAATCTTCTCTTTGTGTCTTAGGTCTATCTTCTTCATGCCTGCTATGTCAGGGACTGCCGCTAACACCTAAAACCATGTACCTAGCCTTCCTCCATGATAACCTTCTTGTCACCCACAAGGAGCCTCCTTGGCTCCTTTATAGCTCTACTTCCCCTTGTCATCCTGCCTGTCAGGATCTGACACTCTTAGCACTGTTCTGGAAACCCATGGGGCATGATCTCTTCCCCTTATCTCTAGCCCGTGCACTGGCTCAGCTCTAACTATGAGCATGAATGGCCCTGTCCCCTTGCCCAGCTCCTCAGTGGCATAAACTGGAAACCAATTTGTGTGCTGTCCCCAAAAGAAGTCAGACCACGTTAACCTAGCAGAAGGAGCGTGGTCTTCCCACGAGTGGTCACAGCAAAGGAGTCCTTGGATACAGAGAAGAGACTCACTGGAAGCTTTCTGTGACTAGATACAACTTGTGTCTCTTTAGTTAAGAACCCCAGAGGACTTGGGGGAAGACTAGTGAATAGCTTGAAATGATGGGAATTATATTGTATAAGTATTAATTAATAATATTATTTAACCTGATATTTGATACAGGTTTCTACTGCCCAGTGTTCTTTTTTTTTTTTTTTTTTTTAACTGCCCAGTGTTCTAAGGCTGTCTGTTTTACAGAATGATTTCTCCTAAGTAAATTGTCTTACTCTTCTGAAGGGAGCCTAGGTAGCCTAATCTTAACTGTGAGGAACTGATAGAGTTCTCTAGCTCCTTGAGGGATGTTTAAAAATACATAAAGCAAAATTATATCACCTTAAGTACATTATGAATTTAAAAGCACACAGTTAGCCCTGCCAGATTTTCCTTTGCCTTGGAGAATGGGAATAATTATATTGTAAGTGCAGACAAAATGAGGTTTCTCTCACAGGCAGATTTTTGTGATTCCACTCTGGACTTTTGTTTAGAAATTTTGTTCAGTTTCTTAGAGGAGCTAAATAAAATTGCTGCAGAGAGGCCAGAGGGGGGCACCAAATAATCATGATTGATAGAGTGGTTTGTCTGAGCAGTTGTGGGAGGCTCAGGCATCAGGCTCCTGAAACCTCTGTGTCTGTTTTGACCATTTTGGGCAGAAAGCATATTGAAGTTTTTCTGTTCACTGAATTATTGTGAAACGAGGAGCTAACATCCCCGCTTTAGAAGCTTGCAAAAGTACTCAACTAATGGGGTAGCAGCAGTTGGCAGGATCTGTGGTTGCAAACATTTTAGAAAGCCTCTGTGCTCTTAAACTCTTATTTCACTAATCAGAGCTGAATCGTAGGAAGAATTGAGAAATTGCACCATGTCCTTGGGAGGTACTGGGTTGGGTCTTTCTCGATCTTTCTCTCTGAGGCAGAGAAATTATTGGCAGTGTTCTAGCTTTAATTGTTCTTGGTAAGTTGCTGAAGTGTCTCTTTGGTCTTCAGGATGGGGGATAAATTTATCATATTTAAAAATTCATTTTTATCTTGGGCTATTTGAAAAAAGTCTGCGTCCTTTGCCTTAGGCAGGATTTCTAAGTTGCAGATAACTTTCAAAAGTGTTCCACCACAATTGTTGCAATTTCTCTAGTGTAGTTGGTACTTACTACCCCTTGTGGTCTATAGTTTGCTTATATGTCCTTATTTGTGGTGGGTCAATTTGAGGTAGGGTGGGGGTGCTGGGATGAGGGCAAAGAGATTGGAATAATCCTCTGTTCAATTGAGGAGGATATAGGTATGCTTACTGTGTTCTTCACCAACACTCAAAGGGTTCTAAGTCTTCTTGCAAAATATATGTGAATACCGAAAGTGATTAGTTATGATCCTGTGAAATTTAAGACTCATTTAACTTCAGACTCCCATTTATCCCCAGTTCTCCTTTTCGACTTTCTGTATGTTCAAGGGGTATTTTTTTTTTTAAAGATTTTATTTTATTTATTTGATACAGAGCAAGAGAGAGAGCACAAGCAGGAGGGAGGGGCAGAGGGAGAGCGAGAAGCAGGCTCCCTGGGGAGCAGGGAGCCCAATGCTGGACTCGATTCTGGGACTCCAGGACCATGACCTGAGCTGAAGGCAGATGCTTAATGACTGAGCCACCCAGGCACCCCTCAAGGGGTATTTCAAAATATTTTCCGTCTTGTAGGGTACCATCTGTGCTTATTGTTTTTTCCATTATGGTAGTGCATGACAAGTGAGCCAGTGCACACAGAACAGTTATGACTCAGGGAGACAGAGCCTGTGAGGATCCCAATAAATGCCAGCCCCTTCATATGTCACATTTTGTTATTTATTTTTTTTAAAAAAAGATTTCATTTATTTATTAGAGAGAGAGAGAAAAAGCATGAGCGGAGGAGGAGGGAAGGGCAGAGGGAAAGGGAGGAGCAGGTTCTCCACTGAGCAGGGAGCTGGACGGGGCTCGATCCCAGGACCCAGGGATCATGACCTCGGCTGAAGGCAGACACTTAACCAACTGAGCCACCCAGGCGCCCATATATGTCACATTTTAACTTGAGGTTTAAGAACCTGGTCTCTGGAGCCAGACTACCTGCGTATGAGTCTAGGCTCTGCCTCTTATTAGCTGTATGACTTTGGCAAGGTGCTCAGCCTCTTTGTGCCTCAGTTTCCACATCTGTAAGGTGGAGTAATATCATAAGGTTATTGTGAGAATTAAATGAGTTATTATATGTAAAGCAGTTAGACAGGACTCTTGGTATGTAGTGTTTCAGAAGTACATGCTAAATAAATGTTTATAGGCAATGTAAAATCTATTATACCAGTCTCATAAAATATTTATTTCTCCACAGAAATTCGCCATCAGGTGAGTTTTTTATGGGCACATACTGACTTAGGTGTTTCCTGCACTCAGCTCCCTGGCTGGTATTTTAGGCCTCTACCACTATCTCTTATGCCAAAATCTTGTACAAAGATCATATTACAACTGACTCCTCAACATAATTTATTTAACAAACATTGATATAGCACTTTCTGTGTGCTCCACACTGTTTTAAACACTATACAAATATTAACTCATTTAATCCTCATTATAACATGAGAATACTTGTTGAATTTCAATTAAGTGATGTGAGAGAATCCTTTATCCCAGTGTCTGACATGATGATCCTTCAATAAATATTTGTTGAAGGAATGAATACCTGTGAGTGACTCAATCAATCAGTCTATCTTGTTTGCTATCAAAAAGCAAACAATACACCAGAATGTTACATTAAGTGGCCTGGAAACTGGAAACATTTGAGACACTTCTTGCACAGCTGTATTCAGTTTGTCCTGAGGGGCTCAAGCAGCCTAACCGTTCCTGTCCCTTTCTCAGTATTAAATCACTTCCTACTTTAATATTAAGTTTAGATGTTTAGATATCATAGAATAGGTAAAATCTTTGGTGATTTGTAGACTTTTATACTCACCTATATTGATAGTTGAATACTCCATTTTAAATTTCTGTTTTTATCATAATTTTGGATTTTGAGCAGAAAGTATTAGGATTCTGTTTAAAACATTAAGATATGCCAATTTTCCCTCACTCTTTGAATTGCATCCTTTATTTTTGTTCTAATTTGGGAAGACATATTTGCATCATATTTCATTTGTCACTGTCCTGAAAAGATTAGCCAACAAGCACTTAATATTTTGTAATGCTTTATCATAATTGAAAACATCTACATATTAAGCCTGAGGAGTAAATTACCTTAAAAATATGTCAGATCTATTCAGCATCCATTTGGGAACACTTGAGTGGTAAATGCCAGTTTTTATGAAACGACAATAAATGTTTTTATTCAACATGCTATTGCCCCAATCAGTTGTAGACTCTTTTTGTAGTCACCAAATTAGTTGCATTTAACTTTAAATTGTATTTGTTGAAGCACTGTTAACGTGATAGAAAAGAATCAGTGTAATAACAACCTAAGACTTCAGTAGTCTCTGTGTCTGCTCTTTCTCTCTCTTCTCTCTCTGTCTCTAGCTACCAATCAAAATATTTGTCTTTTCCTAACTATGACAAGTATCTGGTAAAGTGGGATTTACATTTTTTAATGGAGCTATTGAAATGTGGCAACTGAAGGGCATTTGGAAAAATGCGGGCAAATTTGCATGAGTTCAGGTCCCTTTGGTTGTTCTGAAGAGGTAGAGTTGAGAGATCAAACTCTGCAACCTCTTATCTCTGAGATGAAATATTGATGCTGCTGGAATAGACAAGGGTGATTGTGAACAAGTCCTGGGTTCAAGGAAGTCAACAAGTCTTTTAATAGAAGTCACAAGATTGGTACAGATAACAGTTGGGGAGTGGACTGCCCCGTGCCTCATCCAGGGTTCTGAGGCAGAAGGTGAGTTGGAGTTTATGAATTGACAGTCCATAAAATCTGCCCCAATCCCACCATGTAGCTGTCAGGCTTGTTCCCGTGACCCAAAAAACTCTAGTCCAGTTTGGACACCCTTTTCTGTGTGCAGCCCTGGGTGGGGAGGGCCAGTCTTCTCCCTGCATCAGTTTTATTCATGCAGTTAAGGCCAGAGTCATGAAATGGGGATATCACAGGAAAGTCTAGATTTCAGCTGTGTGCTGAAGCCTGACATTTTGACAATATGGACAGTGTGCAGGCCCTGAGACAGGAGCAACAGGTTTCCCCTAGGGGTTGGGACGTCGGCCAGCTTCAAGGGAAACATCTGAACTCTGTCCACTGAGATAAGAGGTACAAACTGTTGGTCTTAAATCCCTGTAAATGTTTTAGAGGATTCCTGGACATTTCAGGATGATGATGTGGGGCTAGCCGCCTGGAAGAAAAATATTGGACTTGTTTATTTGGTTATAAACCCTATCCCTGTAAGTATTTGCAGTGTTGTGATTTATAAGGAAAATGTGTATGTGACCATCCAGATGACCAAAACATATTTCTCATATATATTTGGTCTTCATCCACAGTTCCTGACTCACAGCTCCCAAAACCCTTGGCATTTCCTCAGTGTTGAGAGTGACAGAGGTGTTTCTTTAATGTTAATGAGGTGACTTTTGGATCCCAGGAGAATGAACAATGTGATTAGAGGATTGGAACTTTTGGTTCTAGCCCCAGACCTCTGGGAAAGGGAGAGGGCCTGAAAGTTGAGCCAATTGCCAGTGGCCAATGATTTAATCACTGTAATGAAGCATCCACGAAAATCCAAAAGGATAGGGTTTGGAGAGCTTCCAGGTTGGTGAACATGTGGAGATTCAGGGAGAGTGGCATGTCTGGAGAAGGCTTTGCAGCTCCATGCCTTTTTCTCATATCTCCCTCTATGCATCTCTGATACCTGGCTAGTTCTTGAGTTACATCCTTTTACAATAAACCAGTGATCTACTAAGTAAAATGTTTCTTTGAGTTCTATGAGCCATTCTAGCAAATTAGTTGAACCCAGGGAGGGGGTTGTGGCAACTTCTGATTTATAGTAACAAGCTTGGCTTGTGTTTGCCATCTGAAGGAGGGGCGTGGGGGCCCGTCTTTTAGGACTGAGCCCTTCACCCGTGAAATCTGATGCTATTTCCAGGTGACTAGCATCAGAACCGGGTTAAGTTATGGATACCTTGCTGGTATCTGAGACTGTTTGTGGGTGTGGGGAAAGCTCCCCCTGACATGTTGGAATTGGGGCCAGGAACCCCAAAGAATATTTAATAAAAAATTAGGTGGCTCAACAAATATTTGTGGAAAAACTATTAAATAGAAGTAGAAGCTTGAGTATTGTGCTTCAAAACACCACTGTGGGTCTCATTCACATGCTGATATGTGAGGGTGGGCCCTCAAGTCCCAGTTTACACATATATCCACCCTGCAACATTCTGTAAGCCCTCTACTGCTCTTTCTGCCTCCTCTCTTGATGATGTCTGCCTTTTTTTTTTTTTTTATGTCCGCCTTTCTAATTGTGGGATTTAGCATGCTGGCCTCAGCCCCTCACACCTCCATCACATCAGATTGCCCCCCTTACCTCCCTGCACTTGCCTTGTTCATCGTCACCTTGAAGTACCTCTCATGCCTCACCTATTCTTTTTCATCTCTTCACCTTTAAAGTTGAATGAACCTTTTTTGGCTACTTTTCCTCAACTTTTCCCCTTTTTCTAAACTTCTGAAACTTCTGTGTCTTGATAGATTGAAAGCTTTTTTAAGAGTAAGGACCACATCTTTTTTTTATCTTCTGTTTACTGCACTGTGCTCGGATGATGTACCACCACAAACCAGGTTCAGCAGTCCTCATTTGCTTAAGCTGCTTTGTATTCCCCAAACAAACTCAACCTCGGACCTTCCAAATTACAGATGACTTCAGATTTTTTTTTTTTTAAATGGAACAAAGAACGCCCTTTTTTTGTGTGCTTTTTGTTTTATATTTGTCTTTTTCAAACTCTTCTTGACTCTAATTGTGGCAAAAACCTTGAAATAGTTGGAAGTTTTCTCTCTGGTGGACAAAGGTGCTCTGCAGTTAGATCTTCCAAACATAACCAGTCAAAACCTATTATCCGAATAGGTTTTCTAGTAAATTATTGGAGAATGTTTATTTAAAGTCTTCTGAAAAACTTTAAAATTGGTCTGATGAGACAGATCTATCTTACCAGGCTACAATGCTCGAGTTTATGATTATCATACTGGTGAAATAATTTACTTTCACAATATATATTAAGCTCCCTGGGGCCTTAATGTCAGGCATATTGTTAGGCACACATAGTAGGTTCTTAATAAATACTTAATGGAAAATTAATGTATTCTAATACATAATTTTTTGAGTGTGCTATTCCATTTTGGCACATTGCCAAATGTAATTGACTAGAAAATTCTGTAAAGTGCTCATTTGTGACCAAATTTAAAACCTCTTTGAGGTTACTAGAGGTGCCTTTGTCTTCGCACAGCTAGGAAGAAAATAAGCTGTTTTATATAGAGATTATATCTAGTTGTTTTCTTAGATTCACAATAGTCCATTATTATAATTGTATTTTAGCACAGACTAATAAACAAGACATCAGCATTATTATCTTTTCTCTTTCCAGTTTCAGTTTTTCCTTCTTCTTAACAGAATTCTTTCTCAAAACTATTCATAAGCATTTAAATTAAATTAGTATTCTTTAGGTTACATGTGATATAAATTAATATTCTCTCTGGATAAGTGGTTGATGATTATTTTCATAGTTGTGTTATGGACTTTGGTATTAGTATTATTCTAATAATACATAATTTAAATTCTGACAAGATTTTAAAACATTTTCTTCTAAGTAATGCCTACCAATTAGTCCTTTCCTTTTCTCGTTAGTCTAGGGCTGTAACTGAATACCAGATAGGAAGAGGATCATAAATTTCTGTTATATCTAGATCTAGATCAACAGGAGGACCTATGGGTAAGTAGAAGCATGGTTATGGATGGATTCTGGAGCCTGCTTGCTAACATAGGCTTGTGGCTGTGGACTTTATGGGGTTAGCTTTTAATCTGCTGTCAACTAGCATGATATCACAAATGCCATAAGAAAATAAACACATAGTCTTATGAGGATGACTACATTGACCTCACCCTTTCTCTGAATGACTTGACAGAAGATCTGATTTTCTATGATGCAAGAGAAAAATAGCAGTTGCAGTGTTTTGCTGCATAAAGTATGTTCTGGTTTAAATTAGTGGCATATAAAGTTATTATCTTGTTTGAACAAAAATCTTATTAAATTGAGCATATTTTTACTCCACAAAATGAAATTAAATTTTTAGATTGTTGTTTTTCTTTTCAGTTGGAAATTTATTGAGTGAATAGAAAACAAGTCATACAACTTTCCAAAGAATATATTATATCTTTTTGCATTTTGGTTTTCTTTGGCTTTGTGTGGTTTTTAGAAAATCTTGTAAGTCGATTGTATTAAAGTAGAAATTGAAAGAAAATAACCAGACATATAGCAATAAATTTGCAGATAAAGACTTCTTTAAATGAATGTTCACTGCAGTATTACTTATATAAAAAATTGGGAACTACCAAAGTCTCCAACAATAAGTATATTGTTAGAAAAACTGTGACCTTTCCATTGACGGACTATTAGGTAGAATTTAAAAATATTTTTGAAGAAGTTTTAAAAGCACAGGACATTTTTCCTAATGTAAGAAAACACATAACAGCAACAACAATAACAACAAACCAGAAAACCAGCTGCATATACAATAGAATTTTAGTTTGTATAGACAAACAAATGAATGGGATAAGGCAAAGCACTGAGCACTTTGAGGGTCTTATATTTAATCTTCACAGGAGCCCAGTGAGATTATTTGGGGAAACTTAGAAAATTCCACAGTCAAGGACTGATTCCCTGGATGACTAGTTTCAGGAGATCATTTTAGAAGTTGTAAGTCATAGGTCAGCAATTTGGAGACATGTAAATTGTGTACTGGAAGAAATTAAGTATGTACATGTAGTGAATGTAACTGATTTTAAGAATGTTTTTTTTGGAGGAGATGCGATAACTGCTGTTGTTGGGCCTGGTTCTTAAAGTATAAACTGGCCAAGTATGTGTAGACGTCGAAATCCCTACCAGTGATTGGTCCCCTCTGTAGCTTTTAGGTTGTCTGTTCCTTAACACCTTCAGGCTCCCATAAGAAAAACCGTTTTGCCTCAGTGATATGGAGTAGTCTTTTTGATCGAGCTTGAGTTCCAGTCACGGTGATTTTTCCCTGAGGAACTGGAGAGGAGCCATTTTCCCCAATGCAGAACTAAAAGACTCAGCATGATTGGAGCCCACAGTTTCTAGAATTTGCCTTTGCCATTCTTCTGCTCTTGTTGTTCTTCTCCAGTCAGCTACCCTGACATCTCAAGGGTTAAAGATTGTATCAGTTGTTGAGCTAACAGCCTTCACTTATGACTTCAGGGATTGGGTAAATGGCAGCAATAAAATGTTTGTGCTAGGATATCCATTTTCTCCTAAGACTCATTATATTATGTTATGGTGCCAGTGCATGCATATGCAGGCCAACTGGTTTTAACACAGAGGAGAATCAGGCTTTGATTCTTCACTTGAGAATTATACCTAAACATTGGTTAGTAACTTCATTTTGCATATGAGTAAAATTAAGACATAGAGAAAGTTTTGCCTAAAGTTTGTATAGACAAACAAATGAATGGGATAAGGTTTGCCTAAAGTCACACATCTACTCATGACAGTCAGGATTTCAACCCAGCTCTGTCTAGCTTCAGAGATCTTGGTTGTTTTAGTACCAGGATCATAGATAGTTTTCTTTTTTAAAAAATATTTTCTCTATTTTCTAAATTTTATATGATGGTACTGCTTCCATAAATAAGTAATAAATGTTTTTTTTATGTTTTTTATAAGTAATAAATGCTATGAAAGTAGAGATAAAACATTTTTATGTAATCTGAAGAAGGGAGAAAGAAGATATTTTTCCTATTAATGAGAAACACGTCCCTGTTTCTCTTTTCCATCCGGGACTGTTTGCTGTGATTGCACCTGCCATATTGTGCTGAAATGACCTGAAGACAGATGGAAACAATGTGCTCTACAAGGCTGATAATATCTGCCTTGACTTACAGTTTCATTAAAGCTTGTGTGATCAGACTGTGCAAAAATTAGCATATATTAACTAAACTCATCAAGTGCTAATGACTTATAAAACATAGAACAATAAAAACAAAGCAGAAGCGGGGCACCTGGGTGGCTCAGTCGTTAAGCGTCTGCCTTCAGCTCAGGTCATGATCCTGGGGTCCTGGGATCGAGCCCCGCATCGGGCTCCCTGCTCAGTGGGAAGCCTGCTTCTCCCTCTCCCACTCCCCCTGCTTGTGTTCCCTCTCTCGCTGTGTCTCTGTCAAATAAATAAATAAAATCTTTTAAAAAAAAAAAAACCAAAGCAGAAGATATTCTTTAATATTCACTACTTGATTTCTTCAGGTTCCAACAGGATTCCATTTAGCTGTAGAAACTTGAATACAAATCTGCAGGTATATATTCCTTTGTCCTCTTTGGGCTAGGTGTGCTTGCCCCCTGGGAAAGAAACAAAAGTTTCAGAATACATTTTTATTCATGAAGGTGCTCTCTGTAGATTTCTGAAGAGAAGAACTTCTGGGCGGATGAGTAAAATATGTTACTTCTGTTCTGAGACGTCTGCCATCAAGACTAGCAGCCGCCGTGCACTTTAATGACCCTTCCACGGTCACAACTGACACTGACACTGACAAAAAGGATTTGGGACAAAGAGCTGTGTTCACCTGTACATAATTTTCCAGCTTTACCACCAGCTCTGCATTGTATGCTCCTGTATTTGGCTTAAGCAGATATTTGTAGCTATGAAAATAGAATGCTCCTTTGCTACTTAAGGATTCTATCCTGGGCAGGGGAGGGGAGAACCAGGATCGAACTGTTTTGGCAGGCAAGCTCTTTGATGAGGAAAACTATGTGGCCCAAGAGCTTAAAGTCACCAAAGCAGGAACAACTGAGGTTCTGTATCTATTGAAACATCTCCAATTGAGCCATGTTTGTAGATGAAATAGTTTAAGGGCATTTGCGAAGCATGTTCCTTAAAAAATATTCGTTTGCTTCTGACAGTTACGTAAAACTTTAAGTACTTTATAAAAAGCCCTCAATGTTGAATGATTGAAGGTTGTTAATGGAAAACTAGGCAGTGAAAAACAGCTGGGAGTTGGAGAAATGGAATGGTCTTCAGAAACACAACTAATTGAGGCTGTCTCTGGGGCAGGGCTTAAATCACTGAAAATTTGAATGAACTTCTTAAGAGTAGCCTGTTTTTGTTTGGGTCCTACAGTATAGGATGGTCAGCTTTAAAGAGTGTCTAAGAGCGTGGTTCCAAGAAGCTCAGGGGTACACCACTGCTGTGAATCCTGGCATAAATGTCAATAACAAACTTCCAAAGTGATAAGAAGTCTTCTGAAACTGTTAGTTTTTAGTGAAACACTCAGCTTGGAGGATCTTTCGCCAACGCCCATTAGTTTTAGAGCAATAATCAGAAGATAATTAGCCTAGTAGCTCTCTCAGTGATTTTATATTAGGAGTGATAAATATCATATTTATCTCCATGGTTTCAGTTCTTCTGTGTGTATTTGCTTTGTACCAAATTGAGGCAACTTGGGCTATTTGGGATGACTGATGTGGACCGCTAGGGGGAGGCACCCCCTCACCCTGACTCGGCCCAAGAATATTGGTGACTCTGGCCTCAACATCCCACAAGTGGGATGAAATAGCAAAAGAGAAATCCTCTAGTGATTCTTTCAGGGATTAGTTCATGCGGACAAATAGAATATTTCACAGAGATCTTAACCGATCAAGGAGAGGAACTTCTTTCTGTGTGAATGCAACCTGAAAATTCTACCATAGCAAGAGTGTGATAAAAATTCTTCCACTGATACGGCTTACAGTGGATAAGGGATGTAATACAGCAAAAAAGGAAAAAAAAAACAAAACAGAGGCTCACAGAGGAGATTATGCAGAGCTGAGAGAAATTTTCTCAGGTAATAAACACTTGCAGTCAGGATTTTGCAGAGTGTTTGGGAAGAAAGCAAAGTCACAGAAATGCAGTCGGAGGAGACCATGTTGAAATGATGAATTTTGCCATCTGTAATAAAGAGACCAAAAATTACTTTTGAATTGTATTGGCATTGATAGAAAAAAGGGACCGTTCCACTAGATATTTGTGGTGGAAGGTATCATCAGTATTAAATGCAGACAGGGTCTGCAGATGAAGAGAATTTGATGACTACCAGGGACCAGAAGCCAAAGCAGAGTAGTGCTGTGTCATTTCCTCTGGCTTCCCAGATTCCCCAGGAGGAACAGCTGGATGCTCAGCCCAGGACCTAGCTGCTTGTTCTATAGCTGAGGGAGTGCAAAGTTGAGTGTGCTTGAGGAAGAGAGAATCTTAAGCTTTAGTATCAGTCACAAAGCATTTGTTATTCAAAAGCTCCTGTGAAATTAATTTAACAAAGAGCCCATTGGACTGATTTGGCTCTAATGCCTACTGGCCTAGGTCAGCAAGCCAAAATTTAAATCTGCAAATGACTCAAAGTTACAAAATTGAAATGCTAAGGAGAACCAATCACAAACTGCTAACTAGGCTTTAAGCTACAGCCAATCAAATGATTTCCTTTCTTTGCTTCTGCACTTTCTCTGTCTCTGTATAATTCTGTCCCTGAACCACTTCCCGTTTGGCACTGCCCTGTTGGAAGTGATAAATGCTCAAATTCACTCTTAAAATTTCTGGTATGTCTTTATTTTTTAATACCTCTCTCGAGTTCTAATGAGGGTACACCCTTTAGGAGGACCTTTATTTTGTTGAGGTGGATGATGGGTAAGGATACAAACTGGGAAGTTAAGGAGGAACCAAAATGTCCAGTTTAAAGAAAGCAGATTGATATCTTGGGGGAGATAGTTCTGTGAGCTGAGAGGGGTTTGCAGATGCAGAGAAGAGTTCCAGGCACTTTAATAGGAGAGGAAGCTGAGAGTGATATAAAAGCAGGTTAAAGAAGAGCATTTCTTATGTTTTACAGGGCAGAACACTTTCTTTCATTTCCACATGGACACTTCAGTAAAAATGACATTATTTATATTTGGAGTTACGTTTGTGTGTGGAGATGGGACGTATCAAGCCTGACCCCAGGGCACATTTGAGAGGAGAGAAAGGAAGTCCAGTGAGGGCCGGTCTCATGTGGATTACAAGTGAATAAATTGAATTTTAAGCTGTATACAATTATTCTTCTATAATTTATACTGTATGTTTAGTCATTCTCCATTTTTGTTTATCTTTATGAAATACTTATTTAATCTCCCCCAAATGTTATTGGGCATAATTAACTGAAATGAGGAAATTTCTGCTGACAGTTGCAGTCAGGGAGTCTGTGTCTAGAGGGTAGAGTGGGTGAATAGACATTTTTATAGAATGGTTCCAAAGAAAGTTTCATTTCTATTGGTGTTTGCTGAACATAATATGCCTACAAGTTATCATTATTTGCAGATTGATAAGATAGTTTATAAGCTTCTTATCAATTTTGTCAATATGTAATTATTTTTCCAACTAATGAGGGATTGTTAGCACATAAATACCATACCAAGAGTGTGTCTTGTCCACTTTAGTAAGTCAAATACTTATTTAATTGGCTGATAAAAGCAAGATCTAAATTTAAGAACACTTTATGTCCTTCCTCAGTTGAAGGTATAACACAAAGTTTAAAATTAAGATTCTGTGTAATTTATTGGATTTTTAAAAGCTTTGTGCACTTTTCCTAAAAATGCCTTGAGGCATTAACAATAAAATTAATTTAAGCATCTGCATCTACTTACAGCAATAATGATATATTCAAATGGAAGTTAGGAGCATGCAAATCAAGCAAGATGCCCAGTTAACCCTTGGAATATTGAAGGGTGCCTTGCAAATACGTAGTTATTTTTATAAGGAAGGGGGGAAACCTTTCTTGTGTCCTCTTTTTTACATTCTTTGCACTTCTCTTGATAAAGCAGCCAAGACAACAAACTAATGTCTGTCAGTGGTGGTCTAGAAGCTAAGGTTCAGGGGCTCCTCTTGGGATGTGGATGCCCAGGTCTTTCCTTTTCTTTCGTTCCCTGCCAGAATCCCTCCACCCTCAGCCTGTGCAGGGGGATGACTCTGTGGGCCTGCAGCTCACACACGCATCGTAACCCTTGGCCACGTGCCTGCTGCCAGGGTGCTGCACGCATCCACCATTTTATAAAGTGGTCTCTTCAGTTGGCTGCCAGAGGGTCCTTCACATTTATGCTTTATTTATTAAAAATTGTCTAAAACGTGAGAAGGGAAAGTAGAAACATGCAGCTCAACTCATGAGGGGAATAAGAGAAGCTTTGAGACTTTTCTCTAACTGATTTTATCAGGCACCGTGACCCCCTTTTGCTAGTGAGGTGAAAACTTAAACTTGATCATTAGCGATAATTAAGTCTCTTCTGGCTATAACAGCCTTTTTAAGATAAATATTTCATCTGTTCAAAGCTCAACCTCACTGTCAGGGCTGTTTCTTTCCTTTCAGGTGGTACCACGTCCATCTCTTCCTTCCCAGGAAGGCAGGTCGGTGCAGGAGGAGACTAAGTCCTACTTGCTGCGATGGGTGGGAAGTAGTGGACTGGGGGCGGGAGGAAGCTCTGGTCCAGCCAGGCCTCTGGGGGAAGGTGTCTCGTTCTGCTTGTGTGTGGGCAGAGACGTCTGCCTCACTGCCTCTGTCATTAACTTGTCTGCTACTGTTTTCTCAGCATAGTAGTGCAGTGGGCTCTAAATGGTTAGGCTGTTCCTAGCATTTCTCCACTCCCCACCTGCACATTTCCTTTTTTTTTTTTTTTTTAAGATTTTATTTATTCATTTGAGACAGAGAGATACAGAGAGAGAGCATGAGCAGGGGGAGAGGCAGAGGGAGAGGGAGAAGCAGACTCCCCGCTGAGCTGGGAGCCCGACATGGGGCTTGATCCCAGGACCCAGAGATCATGACCTGAACTGGAGGTAGACACTTAACCATCTGAGCCACCCAGGTGCCCCCCACCTGTACATTTCTGATGCTCTGGTGATGACTCCCTTGGTGATGACTTCCACTTACCCCCAGCTTGATAGTTGGCCCTTTGGCTCCCTTCCTCAGGATCACTTTTCTCTCTGTGCTACCCCAGCAGGTGAGCTCTCTAGGCAGCAGCATCAGCTGTTCCCTCTGGGACAAAGGAAGCTTCTGGATTACTTACATGTCATACCGAGGCCACAGAGGATGTGAGGTACCATGTCAGGCCCTCCCTCGTGTCAAAGCCTGCCATTTTATTCCTCCATAGTCACCCCGCATTGGCAAGGCTGGTTGGAGGGGTGGCCTTCCAGGGTTCCACGTGGCACCTGGCTTCCCTTTTAACTAATCTAAAGTATATTTCTTGCCCTTCGATCTGATGCCAGAATCAGATCTGTAGGTCTTTGTAACCTCTGATTTCCACTGCTCTTTTCCTCTTACTTATTCTGTGAAGAAGGAGCCGTTCATATATGGGAAATATAAAGGGGAGAAAAGAAGTGATCAGTTCCCTGTCATCTTGACTCAAATTCATGTCCGATCTCAGTTCTCCCATTTTTACTGTATGCTGTGGCATCAGACTGTGTGACGTCTGTGAGCGCAGATGTACAGCCCGGGGTATATATGCTAGCAGGTAATTGGTAGGGAGAGGAGAAGGAACACAGGGCATGGAAGGAGGGTCTGTCACAGACATCTTTGACAATAACTTCATAGTGGCAGCAATCAGGAATGCAGCCCTGTTGCCATCTAGAAGTATGGATTTGCTTTCACTTGCTGTATTCATCTCAGTTGAGAAATGAAACCAGCTCAATAACTTTTGTTTGCTTTTTGCCTTTCACTTTCTTAGTGAGAATGGGATAGGAACCAGTAGATAATTTTATTTTTGCTGTGTTCTTATACAGCAGCAGCATTAGTTTGCTAGGGCCACCATAACAGAATACCATAGACTTGGGTGGCTTCAACAACAGAAATCGATTTTCTCACAGTTCTAGAGGCTGGAAAGTCCAAGATCAAGGTATCTACAGGTTTGGTTTCTTCTCAGGCCTCTCTCCTTGGCTTGCAGATGGCCGCCTTCTCTCTCTGTCTTCACGGGGCTTTTCCTCTGTGTGCAGTATCTCTGGTGTTTCTTTCTCTTCTTACAAGGACACCAGCCGTGTGGGATGAGGGTACTACCTTAATGGTCTCATTTTAAATTAATTGCCTCTTTAAAGACCTGTTCTGAGGGAATTGGAGTTGGGACCGCAACAGTTGAATTTTGGGCTGAATATAATTCAGCCTGTAGGAGCAACTGTATTCTAGGGAATTCAAAGTACTTTTAAATCATAACCATTACTGAAACAAATGTTAACACCATCACTACTTTTCAGACTATAAAACACAAGAATAGGGAATGGTTTGTTAGAGATTCCAAAGCTCAGGAGAGAAAGTGAGAACTTTATTCAATGCTCTTAGAATGAATGGGATATTGCTCCTGTATTTTTAATTTTATTCTTTTAATTACATGGATAATACCTTAAAATGTGCTTGGTGAGAAAATTTCAAACTATACAGAAAAACATAAAGCGTTGTTGCCTCCTTTATTTTATATTTAGTTTCCTCCCCGGCCAGAAGTTAAACACTGTTGTTTTAATATCTACTCTTCCAGATAAATAATATTTATACACAAATATGTGTAGAGTTCTAAATTCATATATATATATTTTTAAGATTTTATTTATTTATTTGACAGAGACACAGCAAGAGAAGGAACACAAGCAGGGGGAGTGGGAGAGGGAGAAGCAGGCTTCCCGCTGAGCAGGGAGCCCGATGTGGGGCTTGATCCCAGGACCCTGGGATCATGACCTGAGCTGAAGGCAGATGCTTAACGACTGAGCCACCCAGGTGCCCCTATATTTTGTATTTTCAGAGTGGCATAATACTGTATGTATTGTTGTTTGGCTTGTTTTTTTCACTTAACATGGTGACTTGGAGTTCTTTCTACCTAAGCAAGGTTTCTTAACCTTGGCATGGTAGGTGTTTGGGACTGTATGATGATTCTTTGGAGGCAAGGTGTCCTATGTATTGTAGAATGTTTAGCAGCATCTCTGACTCTCCTCACTAGATGCCAGTAACACTTCCCCCTCTGCCAGTGGTGACAACCAAAAATGTCCCCAGATGTTCATTGCCAAATGTCCCTTGGTGGGCAAAATTGCTCAGTTAAAAACCATGGGTATAAAAAGATATCCTTAATTTTTAAAAAACTGCTGTATGGGGGGCGCCTGGGTGGCTCAGCCGTTAAGCGTCTGCCTTCGGCTCAGGTCATGGTCCCAGGGTCCTGGGATCGAGCCCCGCATCGGGATCCCTGCTCCGCGGGAAGCCTGCTTCTCCCTCTCCCACTCCCCTTGCTTGTGTTCCCTCTCTCGCGGTGTCTCTCTCTGCCAAATAAATAAAATCTTAAAAAAAAAAAAACAAAAAAAACACAAAAAACTGCTGTATGGTATCCAGAGTATGGGTTCCATCATAGTTTATGTATCTATGTTCCTATTGATGGACATTTAGGATATTTCCATTTTATTACCATTAGGAGCAAAACTGCATCTTTACATGTGACTCCTAATACCCCCATCCTTACATGTGACTCTTTCCTCCTTGTACTAACATCACTTTAGATTAAAAAAAAAACAAAACCTGGAAATTTAATTGCTGGGTAAAGGAAGAGGCATATTTTATATTTTGATAGATGCTATCAAATTATCCTTCAAAAGCTTTGTCCATTTCTCCATAGCCTTGCCACAACTGAATAGTATGAAACCTTCTAAATTTTGCTAGTTAATAGAACTAAAAATTTGTATCTTGTTATATTTCCCTAATTACTAGAAGTTGAGCATCTCTTTATTTCCATTTCCATGATCTATTCATATTTCTTTCCCCTTACCATTTTTATGAGTGATCTGATTTGTAGGAGTTCTTCATATGTATTCTGATTCCTAATCCTTCTACTGCTACATACATTGCAAATATTTTCTCCTAATCTGTTATTTGTTTTCTAACTTTGTTAACAGAGCCTTTTATTAAATTTAATTTTAAAATCCTTAAAATTTTTAATTTTAAAATACTTAACCATTTTAAGCACTTGAATCTTATTTAAGGAAGCCCTCCTAACCTTTATTATATAATACTTTTTATTTTATTCCTCTTTATATATATTTTATTATGCTTCACTTTTTATCTTTTAGGTCTTTAGTCATCTGTAATCCATTTTTTGTAAATGTTTTCCTACAGTAGTATTTTCTCTATTATTGACCCAAGCATTTGTATAAACAAATTTGAAGCTATATGACCAATCTGTATATGGGTCATCTAATATAAACCTGATAATAGAACACAAATAAAATTTGCATTTCTTTTTCTTTTTTTTTTAAAGATTTTATTTATTTATTTGACAGAGAGAGAGCAGAAGCAGAGGGAGCGGCAGGTAGAGGGAGAAGCAGGCTCCCTGCTGAGCAAGGAGCCTGGATGCAGTCTCCATCCCAGGACCCTGGGATCATGACTGACCTGAGCCAAAGGCACATGCTTAACTGCTTAACTGCTTAACCGACTGAGCCACCCAGGTGCCCCAAAATTTGCATTTCTATCCACGTTAAAATTTATTTAAAAATCTCCTGTCTCTCTTTTACATAGAAATTCGTGGCATTTGGGCAGGTGGATTTCTGACTGTTTTCCCTGTTGCCTTCACCATTCCTGCTCACTGTCCGGTGCAGGTAATGGAATAGAGCTCTCCCTTGACAGGGAGCAGAAAGAGCAGGATTCTGATGATTTGTAGCTAGTGGCTCCTTTTCAGAGAGCAGAGTCACCATCCTAATGAGGCCTCTGAATTCCTCCTCCATTTTGCTCTGGGCCAACCCCTCTTTGAAGTATATACCATGCAAGACAGGTCTTTTTTTCACTTCTGGATTAGTTAGTCTGGCTGGTTTCCAAAGATGCAGGGCCATCACGTATTGGAGAGCATATTCTTCTTGGATTGCAAAACCTGAATGACTAGCTGAGGGTCTGGGAGGGCCTAGGAGGCAGGGATTTGAAAGGGACTCCTGAAAAGGGAGCAGCCCATTGCCCAAAACTTAAGCAGAGATGGAATAAATGAGTGGTTTCCTTCCATCTCATTACCAATTCTGCCCTCACACTGGATGAGTTCAGACCTTTTCATATTCACTGTAGATTAATTAAACTTTGTACTCAGGAAGGAGAACAATGAAAGAAGTAAAGAGAGTCTGGAAGAATGTAACACTAGTGAGACTGTACATGAAAAAGAACAAAATACAAATATGAGTGGGCGGTGACATCTGTTTCTTCCTTTCTGACCCCATCTCTTACCTCCCCCACCCAGCCTTCTCACTTGGCCTGGCCCCCCGGCTGCCCTGCTTTTCTGCATACATCGCAACGTGTGCCACTCTGACTGGAGTGCTCTTCCCCAGGGTTCCAGGCCCACTCTCTCACTTTCTGCAGTGTGGGGACACAGGGAGCCCGTTACTGAGAGCCCTGTGCCCTGTCTAGGCCATAACACACCTGCCTGCCTACCTGGCTTAGGTTGCTTTCTCTGTAGCTCATCGTACCTTCCGCTGTGCTGTATGTGTACCCATTGTGCACCCTCACCTAGGCACGTGGATTGCTGTCAGCTCCCCCCACTGGAGTGTAAATGGGAAGAGGGGGTTTTTGGCTTCTTTGGTTCATGCTGCATTTTCAGGTCTTGGCTCTGAGCTGGCACTCAGAACATTTTTGTGCTGAATAAATGTCCCCATTGAGCTTACTCTGAGATTACTCAGCTAAGATGTGGGGGAAGATAAGGCGTGATACATCCTCTGATTCCTGATTGTCTTCTTAGGAACCCTGAGGTATCATATTTAAAATGGATATGACATTCTGGGATGAGGTAAATACATGTCTAGTGTATATTTTGTTTGTATCGTGTACTGTACATCCGACTTGTGGGAGTTTAAAGGGAATATTAAATTTGCTGCAGTAAATGCTATTGTCAGTAACTTTGGAGTTTTGTGAGATTGGAAAGCAGAAACTAGGGGAAGCAGCATTATTGTGATAGAGTTCCCCTGGCCTGTGGCTAGTGTGCAGCTCTCGATGAGGCCACTCATGCAGATCTTTCTATTTCAGGCTCATTTTAGTAAGGTGCACTTTTAGTCAGAGATTTCTTTTTTTGGGAATAATGGAATCAATAAAAGACTAGCAGGATGTTCTTTGAAAACTAACAAGTCAGCCAACGGAGTGCATATTTAGGTAAAGGTAATACTTGTTCGTTTGTAGTACCTGTTTCCCAATAATTATGAACATGATCTCTTCATCTTGTGATACTGCTATGTGAAAAATAGAATCAACTGTATACAATTTTAATGAATGCTGTATATCCACAGAGGGCCAGATAAAACCTGTGAATCCTGCTTTCTTGTTTTGTATCTTTTGATAGGATGTTTGAATCTTTTTATCATACAAAATAAGAAAAATGAAATACATAGAGAGTATTGCATTGAAATCGAATCCGTTTCCAAATCCTGTCTCAAATTCGATGTTCTTAGTGAGCTTATCCTGAGCTCCTCAACCAATTTGAAGCTTTCCTACCTTAGAACAAGGAAGGACTTTGGATTTTCCTAAAAACGCCTGCTGGCTTTATATTCTAATAAACCATATACATGTCCTATTTGCTCCATGGGATTGTGATTTTAAAATTTATAGTTGATACAAAATAAATGTTGAAAATGTCAGCTTCATAATAAGATGAAATGGGATTTTTAAATTATATTTAGGACACAACAAATGTTTATTTAGAATAGGAAGATGATTTAACATTTATCAAACTGTGTGACTAAATGCTGGGAAATGAGAGCCTGCCTTTTGCTCTCAAAAGGCTCTGGTAAAAAAAAGCATTAAAGTGAATATCTGGAATACATGGGGAAAATAACAAAATGAGAAATAGTGAGCAGAATTAAATTCTTAATTCCAGTATTTAGGCATTGCACTGTTTCGAAGATTTCTCACTGCAAAACTATGGCACAAAAGGAAGGCAAACATACATGGAAAGACAAATTAATGGAAATTTTCCTTTGAGTGAACAATGCAGTTACTGTAATTACCAAGCTGAATATTTAAGCTTTATGAAAAATCTAGTGTTTACAGCTTATATATGCACTGGCAAGATGACTGCTAGGACTATCCCATCCTATAATACCTAGTCTTATTCAATGATATTAAGAGTAAAATAAGAATTCACTTGGATTAGCTAACAAATAGTCTTGTCTCTAATATTGAGTTGTTTGCTTTTTTTCTCTTGAAATCTTTTGCCTGTTTTTGAACATTTCAGTGTTGGTCTAAGAATTCTAAGGTGGATAGTAACCTAGAGACTCCACAGGCCCACTCAGTTACACAGCCCTGAGGGCCTGGTCTCCCGTCAGGGGCTGGAGGTAATCCACCACAGAATCATCAGCTGTGAGCTTTCTTCTGCAAGGATGATACTCAGGAATGGGTTAACTAATGCTTTCTTGGAAACTTTAATCCAAGTGGGATTTGTAATGCTCTGGCTCTTTGGTTCAGTCTAAATGTCATCTATTTAATAGCTTCACTGACCTAATGAGGTACTACTAGAGACTCATTTAGAACTTATCAGTTCACTGGGAACCTTAGTGAATCCAAAAGACATCTTGTATTTTTTGACGATTGTGAAATGAAGTGGGAATCGTTTCTAGTGAATGTAAAATGAAAGCCAGGGCTATAGATGATATTTGCAGAAAACAGTGTCCATAAAACCATCAGAAAAATAAACTTTCCTTTGGTTAAAAACAGAAAAACTAAAAAAAAAAAAGTGTTTCTAGCCAAGCCTAACTTATATGACTTTACCTGATGGCCGTTTTCAAGGCAGTGTTTCCTCCCTCCTCCCCCATAGGCAGCAACTAGGTATTTGGACAGGCAGTAGAGCTCTAGTATTTATTTCTGAAAAGAAATTCAGGAAAAATGTCTTAGAAATGGAATGATTTCCTCTCTTTCCTATCTAAATATTCATATACTTGCTCTTCCCTCTGCCAGGCACACAGTATTGGATACCAGCCTATTACCAAGGATAATGTCAGGATTGCACACTTCTTTCTGCATGTCATGCTTTTATAGGGCATTGACTCTAGAAATAATCACCGACAATTACTACTGTTAGTTACATAGTATGACAGAGACCCTTAGACTATTATCCTTCCATGGCGTTTTCATTACAAATCCCATTAAAATGTGATATACTGTCTCAAGTACTTCATACATTATCCAGAATCGCTGTTCAAGGCTGATATTATAAACCACTCTATACCTTTCTTTTTTGATATATCAAACGAAACTAAGGCTCTATTGTCCAGAATCTGTTATATGTCATAGTAAAAGAATGCCTATTGTGTCTTTAAAAGAAACTAAACTTTTATGTGAGACTGCCTTCAATGGGGACTCATGCTGTTCATTTATTGTATTATTGTTTACATTAACCAGCACAGTCATGTTCTCTCAGGGCTCCCATCCAACCCCCAAGCCCAGGGCCTAAACACATCTGTAAAATGTTAGTTGTCTCAGGACAGGAGCTACATCTTTTGAAGCTGTTGTTTGAGTTTTTAATATTTAATATCCATGGATACAAAGTACTAAGTGATAATGATTATAATGAAGATGACTCTAGGTTTTAATTCTAATTTATTGTGAGAATCATAACAATACCAGTGCTTTTAATCTCAAAGATCTCACTGCCTTTTAGATAATTTCACAAACCATCCCAGAATTTCCCCCTTTCCCCTAGATTAGTTCCTGCATATGTATGCAGTGGGCTACAAGGCTCAGTTTCTTTAGATAGGACGGAATGCCACAGGGACTTACTTAGAAAAGAGCCTTTCTTTCTTTTTCTTTCTTTCTTTCTTTCTTTCTTTCTTTCTTTCTTTCTTTCTTTCTTTCTTTCTTTCTTTCAGATTTACTTATTTCGGAAAGAGAGAGAGAGAGCGAGCTAGGGGAGGGGCAGATGGAGAAGGAGACAAGCAGACTCTCCGCTGAGCAGGGAGCCCGACATGGGGCTTGGCCCCAGGACTCTGAGATCATGACCTGAACTGAAATCAAGAGTTGGACACTTAACTGACTGAGGTATCCAGGTACCCCAGAAAAGAACTTTTCTAAGTGCTGAATTACCTCCAGCCCCTGACAGGAGACCAGGCCCTCAGGGCTGTGTAACTGAGTGGGCCTGTGGAGTCTCTAGGTTACTATCCACTTTAGTTCCTCCTTATTATTGGTAGATGATGAGAGTCCAGCTCCCAGGCAAAAACCTGTGGTGTGATTTTTTTTTTTTTTAGACCTGACCACAGGAAATAACAAAGACTCAAAGGGAAAGCTGCCCTCCCCACACCAGGCTTGGTGCACAGCCAATACATTGTAGTCTCTGAAGGGAGTTCCAGTCAAAGACTCCAGCCCCTGGCTAGCTGCCATGCTCTCATGCATTTCTGGGTTCCTAGCCCAGGTGCCTCCATTCAGGGGCCTCTTTACTGGGGTATGTTGGCAGAACTGTTCTCTTAGTACCTCTGCTAAGACCTCTTTATCCAGTGGAGGGAGGAAAGCCTTGCAGACAGTATTCTCCATTCTGACCCAGTTCTTGATACTTTTCCATTTCTAACCCTTCCCACTGCTCCTCCTTCTGGCCTCTAGGTTCTTAAAATTTCAGGAACTTTTTATTTGGGACCATTTTGGCAGGGAGATGATTCCCCATATCTGGGCTGATCCACCTGACCGTGACTCAGTGGTGATCCATGGAGAAAAATGGAATAGTGAGGGAGCTGGCACTTAACTCCGATTTGACTTCTTGCTTATACTATCACAGTAAATGATTAAAGGCTTGACCGTTTTCATTTTTGGCTTGTCATCTTAATTGACAGTACCATTTAATCCAACATCTGGCAGCTCAGCTCAACTGAGCTTAGCTCTTGATAGTTGACATCACTTCTGCATAGACTCATCTCACCTCACCCAGTTTCACATCTGAATTCTAAACATTAGAATTCGAACCAGAAACCTAACCATTGAACCACACCTTGGAATAGTATACAGAGAAAGGGAATCTACTTTTGACTATTACTAGGATAACTGATTTTGTAGTGAAGCCAATCCTAATTATGGTGGTAAGACTCATCCCTGAACTGTGTTCCTTCATCTGTCTGCCATGCCCACCTTACCTTTGATATAGATATAAATTTTAGCCAATAATATCTCTAATTAAATAATAATGATGTTTATTGAATGAGTGCTTGGTGCCACACACTACGCTGGGAAGATAGTAATAAAAAAATCCCACAAGTTCTGTATAAAATATTGGAGGAAAATATGGGTGGGTAATGCTTAATTAGGTGAGCACAGTATTATGTTTGCAGGAGATCCATTCTTTACAATAGCAGGGTGCTGGTTTGTGGTTGGTATATATGGAGATGATAGGTGGAAGACTCTGGGTGGCTGGCAAAATTTAGGTAACATCATTATACTGGCCATGTAGGTTGGAGCCCAGGGTATGGTACTAATTTCATCGAAATGTCAGATGGAAAACAAATAAAATGAGTCCTATAAATAGAAGCAATACAGTAGGTATCAGGAAAGGTTTTTGTGATGTGGAGAACTATTGGTAAATTAATGTATGGTCACCCAGGCTAATCCCATAAACAGACTCTAACCCTATACCTTCCACCTTCATCCCTGTACATATAACCAGAGGCTGGTAGGCAAGACAGTAAGGTTTCTGATCTACTGCCCCGGTGAGGATTGGTTTATGAACTGGACCAGAAGGAGGGCATTAGTCACTCTAGTTGTATAGCTAGTAAGCAGGAAAGAAGTTGGAGTAGGTACTGAGAGCTCATTTATGATTGCTAATCTGTTGAGCGAAAAGGTATGGATCTTAATATATTTAAGTACAAGGACTTCTGCTTCCTATTTTGAGGTAAAAAGTTGCAAAAGACTGTTTCCACTGTGAGAACAACCCGACAAATTCTAATAGCAAAGAGCTAATTAATCATAAGTGAATTAAATTCTAGAAAGGGATCAGTCCTTCCTAGCTGAGTAAGACTCATGGCTGCTGTTGTCCCTCGGGGAATGGCAAAGGAGGCATCTACCCACCTTAAACTGGGTAGAATGAAACCAGGTGAACTTTTAATAAACATTTAACAAAGCATTCTGGTTAGTTGGTTGGATTAAACCCTAAGAAGCCCTAGTCAGAGAGCAAAGCTATACCTGCCTTCCAATTTTGGCCTATTGAGAGTACAGAGACAACATGCTGAAGGGTGGGGGCATCACAGGGGAGCTAAGAAAATTACCTTGAGGCACACAATATCTTCTTAGGGTTAAGGGCAAATCAAAATGTATGTCACCTGTAGTGCACTAAAGGCTGGAGGCAGAGCAGGAGAGCTGAGAGAAATCTTTCTGGTACACTAGGAATTTACTAATTACGAGGCAGTGGCCCACTGAAAGCTAGGGGCAGGACAGTAAGCTGGAGAAAGATGTTCAGAGCTTGGGACAGAGCAAAGGGACTCCAGAGAGGTCTTAAAAGCTGATGGGTAGATTATAAAGCATAGAGAGACCTTTGAAGCATTACTGGTGTTCAAATCACAGTTCTGATCCTGCCATTAAAATATTGGAAGCCATTGGTTACTAGAATTTAGGTAAAGCTTAAACAAATCCAAAC
Organism: Phoca vitulina; assembly: GCF_004348235.1. NCBI lineage: Eukaryota > Metazoa > Chordata > Mammalia > Carnivora > Phocidae > Phoca > Phoca vitulina. The sequence continues at coordinate 30,913,059 of NW_022589711.1, read as the reverse complement.
AGCTCAAACAAAACAAATCAGCTCAATTACAGATTAGGGTGACTCAACATGGAACTAGCACAGCATAACTTCTGCTGCATTCTGTTGGTCAAAACCAGTCAACAAGGCCAGTGTAAATTCAGAGGTAAGATAAACAATCTCCATCTCTTGATGTGAGCAGTAGCATGCATGTATGGAGAGGAGAAGAATTGTTGGGTCCATATCTGTAGAGTAATTATGATATTAAGCAGTGCATTTGTAAATAATCCATGGTTTTAAGAATCAGCCATAGTTTTAAGAATAAGCCAGAAGAAATTAGAAAATATTTCTAACTTAATGAAAATGCAATCTATCAAAATTTGTGGACTACAGCTAACTGTACTTAGAGGAAAATTTGTAATGTTAAGTGCTTATATAGTTAAAGACCTAAATGTGAGACCTGAAACCATAACAATCCTAGAAGAGAACATAGGCAGTCATTTCTCTGACATTGACCATAGCAACTTTTTTCTAAATATGTCTCCTAAGGCAAGGGAAACAAAAGTAGAAATAAACTATTAGGACCACATCAAAATAAAAAGCTTATGCACAGCAAAGGAAACAACCAACAAAACAAAAAGACAGCCTACTGAATGGGAGAAGATATTTGCAAATGACATACCTGATAAGGGGTTAGGATCCAAAATATATAAAGAACTTACACAACTCAACATGCACACACACAAAATAACAATAATCCATTTAAAAATGTACAGAAGGCATGAACAGACATTTCCAAAGAAGACATGCAGATGGCCAACAGACACGTGAAAAGTGTTCAACACTAATCATCAGGGCAATGCAAATCAAAACAATGAGATATCACCTCACACCTGTCAGAATGGCTAAAATCAAAAACACAAGAAACAAATGTTGGTGAGGATGTGGAGAAATAGGAACCCTGGTGCACTGCTGGTGGGAATGCAGACTGGTATATCCATTCTGGAAAACAGTATGGAGTTTCCTCAAAAAATTAAAAATTGAATTACCATACAATCCAGTAATTCCACTACTGGATATTTACCCAAAGAATACAAAAACACTAATCCGAAAAGATATATGCACCCCTATGTTTATTGCAGCAGTATTTACAATAGGCAACATATGGAAGCAGCCCAAGAGTCAATAGATGAATGGATAAAGAAGAAGTGGTTTATATAGACAATGGAATATTACCCAGCCATAAAAAAAGAACACAGTCTTGACATTTGCAACAAAATGGATGGATCTAGAGAGTATAATGCTAAGTGAAATAAGTCAGAGAAAGACAAATACCATATAGTTTCAATCATATGTGGAATTTAAGAAACAAAACAAATGAACAAAGAAAAAGACAAACAAAAAAAAAAAGACTCTTAAATATAAAGAACAAACTGGTGGTTACCAGAGGGGAGGTGGATGGGGGAATAGGTGCAATAGGTGAAAGATATTAAGAGCACACTTACTGTGATGATCACTGAGTAATGAAGGTATAGTAGGTTGAATCACTATATTGTACACTTGAAACTAATATAACACTGTTAACTATACTGGAATTTAAAAAAAGTATTATGAAGAGATACAGCAAATGATAAAGTAAATGGAATAAAATATTAACAGTATGTGCATTGGATATTCATGTGTTTTGATACTATTCTTAGTTGTGCAAGTTTTCTGTAAACTTGAAATTATTTTCCAAATAAAATGGAGCATTACTCAGCCATCAGAAAGGAAGAATACCCAGCATTTGCATCAACATGGATGGAACTGGAGGAGATTATGCTAAGTGAAATAAGTTAAGCAGAGAAAGTCAATTATCATATGGTTTCACTTAATTGTGGAACATAAGGAAAGCATGGAGGACATTAGGAGAAGGGAGGGAAAAATGAAGGGGGGATATTAGAGGGGGAGATGAACCATGAAGCACTATGGACTCCGGGAAACAAACTGAAGGTTTTAGAGGGGAGGGGGGTGGGGGGATGGGGTAGCCCTGTGATGGGTATTAAGGAGGGCACGTATTGCATGGAGTGCTGGGTGTTATACACAACAATGAATCATGGAACACTACATCAAAAACTAAACCACTATGTGGTGACTAACATAACATAAAAAAAAAAGTTAAATTAAGACAAACAGAGCCACCCGGTGTGCACTGCTTTTATAAAGAGCCACGGGCGCCGGTGGGTGGGAAGCCACGCTCCCAATGCCCCACTCTGTTCTGCTTACTAGGCCTGCCGTCCCGCTCCCACCATTGGCCACCGTTCAGCAGCTGGTAGGAAGATTGGCGCTTAGTGGAAAGCAAAGGCTTTGATGTATACATGAAGGAAGTAGGAGTGGGAATGGCTCTGCGAAAAGTGGGTGCAATGGCCAAACCAGATTGTATCATCTCTTTTGATGGCAAAAACCTCACCATAAAAACTGAGAGCACTTTGAAAACAACAGTTTTCATGTAACCTGGGAGAGAAGTTTGAAGAAACTACAGCTGATGGCAGAAAAACTCAGACTGTCTGCAACTTCACAGACGGCGCGTTGGTTCAACATCAGGAATGGGATGGGAAGGAAAGCACAATCACAAGAAAATTGGAAAATGGGAAATTAGTGGTGGATTGCGTCATGAATAATGTCACCTGTACTCGGGTCAATGAAAAAGTAGAGTAAAAATTTCACCATCATTGTGGACAGGAATTACCTGTGAGGATGAACAAGCTCAGTTCAATGAGCAAATCTCCATACTGCTTTTTTTTTTCATTACTGTGTTCAATTATCTTTATCACAAACATTTTACATGCATCTATTTCAAAGTGTTGATTTAATTAGGATCATCCCTTTGGTTAGTAAATAAATTTGTGCTAAAAAAAAAAGACAAACAAAAATTTGTGGAATGCAGCTAACATGGTATTTAGAGGAAAATTTGTAATGTTAAGTGCTTATACACTTGACCCTTGAACAATGTGGAGGTTAGGGGTACCAACCCCATGCACAGTTGAAAATCCTTGTATAACTTTTGACTCCCCAGAAGATAACTTAATAGCCTACTGTTGACTGGAAGCTTTACTGATAAACAGTCCATTAACACCTATTTCATATATGTATTATGTACTGTGTTCTTACAGTAAAGTAAGCTAGGGAAAACAAAATGTTATTAAGAGTATCATAAGGAAAAGAAAATATATTTACAGTATTTACTGAAAAAAATCCATGTATAAGTGGATCCATGCAGTTCAAACCCATGTCTTTCAAGGGTCAACTGTATTAGAAAATACAAAAAAAGTTTAAAAATTAATGACTTAGTTTCCAGCTTAAGAAAGTAGAAAAACAAGAGCAAGTTAAATCCAAAGTAAGAAGAAAGCAATTAACAAAGATGAAAGCAAAAATTAATGAATTTTAAAGTGGACAAACTATAATAGAGAAAATCAACAAAGAAACAAAAGCTAGTTCTTTGAACAGATTAAGAAAATCAATAAAACTATAGCAAGGCAGCACAAAAGAAAAAGAGAAAAACCCCTAGTAATTATGAATACCAGGAATGAAAATGGGACATCACCACAAGGATAAAACAGGAATGTTATAAACAATTTTATGCTAGTAAATTTGACTATTTAGATAAAATGAATTAATTTATTGATAGACATACATTACCAAAGCAGAGTCAAGAATAAACAGAATATCTGAATAGCTCTATATCAATGAAATTGATATTTGTAATCAGCCACAAGAAAACTCCAGGAGCATATGTTTCTATGAATTCTATTAAACATCTAAGGAAGAGAATGTCTACTAATCTCACACAAACTTTTCTAAAATATAGAGGAAGAGAACACTCTTCCTGATGTGCATTTTGGTCATATCCCTGATACCAAAACCTAAAAAGGATATTACAAGATAAGAAAAACACAGATTAATATCCCTCATGAACATAGGCACAGAAATCTTTAGTAAAATACTAACAAATAAAATCTAAAAATATATTAAAATTAGAATATATTCTATGTAAACATTCTATGGCCATCCATTGAACCAAGGTGAACATTGTTACTGTAAACCAGTTTCACATGGTTACAATGACAAAAAAAAAAATCATGATGATAGAAATGCCTTTCAGTTATCAGAATCACAAAATCAGTTGCTGGGTAAGACTTTATTTTTAATTAACTTTATTAATTTTTCTTTTTGAGAGAGAGCACTCGAGAGTTTCCCTCTCCCCTCCCCTCCCCTTCTTCCCTCCCTCCCCCTTTCTTTCTTTCTTTCTTTTTCTTTTTCTTTCTTTCTTTCTTTCTCATTCTTTCTTTCCTTTTCTTTCTTTCTCTTTCTTTTTTTCTTTCTCTTTCTTTTCTTTCTTTCTTTCTTTCTTTCTTTCTTTCTTTCTTTCTTTTCTTTTCTTTCTCTTTCTTTCTTTCCCTCTCTCTCTCTTCCTCCCTCCCTCTCTCTCTCTTTCTTTCATCTCTTATCTATATCAGGTTAGAATTATTCCACTTTCCTTAATCATGTCCTTGTTATTTATTGACCAGTCTTAGTAGACTTTCTCTATCTATATTAGTGCTTCCTAGAATGTGTTAATTCTATGGGCTGTTAATAGTTTAAGTGAAACCAAATGGGCTTCTTTACAGCCAGGCTTTGCAGAGCCTCATTGGTCCTGATGTGTGTAATATTAGTAGAGGTGAACTACTTTGCAGTCTGTTGGTGTATTCCCCAGACTCACCACTTGACTCCAAATGCCTTAAAGATAATGTGGGTCGTAACCATCGGTATTCTTGAAGAGATAAACAAAGTTTGTAAAGTGTATTACAAAGCAAAGCATCCATCATTAAAGCAGCTGCTCAAAGAATATTTCCTCTGTGCCTCTTTCTCCTTTTTTCTGCTTCCACCATTTGTCTGTCTTTCTCTCTGTCATTTGGTCTGTCTCTCCACTCATTCATTAATCCAATTTATTCCATTCTCTTCCAATAATCCATGTTTCTTCACTATATAGATTCCGTTCCCAAATGAAAATGTTTTTGTTTTTTTGTAGCAACCTTGGAAGTTAAACATAGTCTATGCTGTATTTCTTTTTCTTTTCCTTCCCCCCTCCTCCTTTCTTTCTGTGGGGATAAACACCCTGGATTTATGGTAAGCACAATTTCCCATCTGATTACATTTCAGTTCTCTGCGGAAGGTATATATAATAGAGTGTGTGCTGTTTCTTAAACTTACTTAACCACAGAATATATTTTTTTCCTGAGAGGACATTTTGTGGAATTAATTTTATATGGAAAAAATGGGATACCCTGCTCTATTTTAATAAATGCCATTTTCTTTTTTGCTTTTCAAGATATTTTTCAATAATAAAAGGAAAATAAATGCCCATTGTAAATGAAAAATTTACAGAAATGTGTAAGGTAAAAAAGCAACAATTCTCTACATTTCAACACAGATGTGCTCCAGGAGGGGAGGGGCTGTCTCTGTTTCACAATTCTATCTTCCGTGTCTAGCACAGTGCTGGATATGAGCAGGCCTTGAAAAAAAATACGTGCCGTATTTTCTAAACTGGTACAAAATATAAGGTGTATTGATTATTTATCAGGAGCTAAAATATAACTATTCTGCATTTATATGCCATCTAGTTCTTATTTAGTGATGCATGATGAACTCATAGTTAATCTATGTAATGTAAAAGTCCCTGTTCAAAAGAGCAGGTGTGACCCAAAGTTTGAGATTGAATTATTGCAGAAATTTAGGAATATGTTCTTAGAAACGGTAGGCTACTTGGAATCCCCTTATGCAAGCTTCATTTGGGGACCCAGAATTCTATTTTATGCAACAGTCTCAAGTTCGCCTGCCTTTCTTTGCATTATTCATACTACAGGCAGTGATAGCTGTACTGTCATTCTGGAAAAATGTTAGAGACTTTCAAATCACAGACCCAGGTAATTGCCACGCTGTCTGTAGGGGGAATCAGGGTTGGCAGCTGTCTTCTAATTTAAAACCACATTACCCAGTGTACAGTTTGTGGCAGATCATGATTTAAATGTATTTTGATAATTAGTTCTTTAAATGTGGAAACAAATTCATGCAATTATTAACTGTTCAAGCAGCACGGAACAGAATACAATAAAAAATATCTAGTGACCCCCACCCACCCAACTCACCCTTTGCAGAGACAAATGTTGTTTCCTGTGTTTCCTTTCAGAGTTATTTTGATCACAAATTTTAGCTTCCAAGATCGTTTTTTAGGAGAAAGTTAGAGACTAGAGAGAGAGCACATAAGAGAAAACTGGAAATCGAAGGGGGAGACGAACCATGAGAGACTATGGACTCTGAGAAACAAACTGAGGGTTCTAGAGGGGAGGGGGCTGGGGGGATGGGTTAGCCCGGTGATGGGTATTAAGGAGGGCACGTACTGCATGGAGCACTGGGTGTTATACGCAAACAATGAATCATGGAACACTACATCAAAAACTAATGATGTAATGTATGGTGATTAACATAACATAATAAAATTAAAAAACAAACAAAAAAAAAAAAAAGAAAAAAGAGTCCTCCAGATTCCATATCTCAGAATGGGAATAAACACACAGACACACACACATTTGTATCCCAAGCCTCCTGCTTTCCTTAGCCTCTGTGGGGTGCTGAGAATCCGAACCAATCTTTGGTGCCTGAGCACGTGTAGAATGGTGGTTTCTTAGCTGTTGCCCTGGTGGTCAGCCATTTGATCGGCCCTCCTTAGAAGGAGTCATGTTAAAGAGGTAGGGAATGCCCTACCTTGCTGATAATTATTTTGTTTCCTATTACAATGGATAAAGGATGATAATGACAGGTGGGGTGATACAGATTTGGAACTGGGCAAGTATGTCTGGGCTTTCTTTAAGTCAGTGGTTTGCAAATAGGAGCAATTTTGTCTCCCCAAGGGACATATGACAGTGTGTCTGGAAACACTGATTGCCATGACCTGGGATGGGTGAGTATTCTGCACGTAGCGGCAGAAGCCAGGGATGCTGCTAGACATCCTGCAAGGCACAGGGCAGCCCCTTGCAACAAAGAATTATCTGGTCCAGAATGTATAGTGCCAGGGTTGAGGAACTCTGCTTTACTCTGTTTTGCCATTGGTTCTTTTGGGAATGGTGATTTTCATTCAGAGAAACAACTCAAAATAGGCAACAATGTCAACAGCGATAAAATCCTATGCAGTTTCCCACTGTGTTTACAGTTCAGGCTCTTGAACCTCAGAACATAATGGGAGGATGTGGTGTCCTACCATTTCATCCAGAAAAATAATTTTCTCATAGCATTGTCAACACTTAGCCTTTTCCCCTTTTAACCTTCTGATTATATTGCTTATGGTAAAACCCAATATGTTGCAGGGAGATGAAACTTGAATAGCAGGGAATAATAGCGAATAACTATTTTAGATTTCTGTAGAAAATACCAAAAGATAGTAAGTTATTTGCTGAGTTTTATTACCAGCTCCTTTTTCTCTGGTGCTGAGCAGAATCTGCACAGATGCCGTCTTTCAGTCAAAAGGTGATACATAAATCCCTTTCAGGGTGAAGCCTGATAACTGTATTCTGGTGGGCTAATTGTATTTAATCTGCTCATTTCTGAATGTCATCACAGATTAAAGCATGTGAAAAATTAAATAATGTGAGATTGCACTGACTCTGGGGTTAGAAAAATTCTTGACCCATAGTAAATCCTGTCTTTGCTTCATTTCAGTGCAGTTTTGTTGGCCTAGAGGAAAATGTGGACTATTGAACACTTAAAGTTGTCTTAATGAAAGGAATCAGGTTGTTGGATCTGTAATAAGATGGTTTAGAGGGTGTGGAATACATCCCCTTAAGTTGTTGATGAGAAAGTGGGGACTTTAAGCAGGTAAGTGGCAGGCCCTGGATCACAGGTCAGTGGTGATCCCAGGGCTGGAGTCCAGTTTCCCTTATCTGAGCCCACTGCTTTTTTAGCACTGTTTATGTGCTGCAGGTCATAATTATTTCCATGTGGCCAGAGATGCTCAATTATAAAATGTGCCAAGGTCAGACCATAATATCTTATATGTGTCATCATTTTAGACTGTTAAAGCCACTTTCACATGTATTATCTCATATCAAAAACAACCCCATTACATAAATAGAGCAAGAATTTTGTCTCAAATGATCACAAGAAAGGTAGAGATATTAAGTATCTTAGATGAAGTTAAATAACTAATAAGAAATAGACCCAGATGTTCCAGTCCAGGAACTCTGCTCTCCAGTTCTCTGAAGGTTTGTTGCAGAGGCGAACAATTCCATGCTGGTGTAAGACTAGCTGCTCTGCTCTCCAGTTCTCTGAAGGTTTGTTGCAGAAGCGAACAATTCCATGCTGGTGTAAGACTAGCTGCTCTTTATCGGTTGCTTACTGTGTGTCTGGTGCTGTGCAGAGTATACTTTAGCCCATCTATTCCTCATCATAACTTTAAGAGATTGGCATGATTATTAATCTCATTTGAGTAATAAATAAAGTGATGTTTGGTGAGGTTCTATAACCTGCTTACATTTACACCACTATTAAGTTCAAACTAAGACCTGTTTCATTCCAAAATCCTTATCTTAACAATTTTACTCTACTACCAGCATTGTTCAATATGGTTTTTCTAAGGCTATTTTGGTAACCAATACGGCTTCCTGATTGGAATAGCCATTGCGCATCCAATTTTATGCATTGATGTTTTAATTTTTTAAAAAATCTTTTTATTTTCTCACCTTTATTTATAGCTGATGCTGAGAATGGAAACAACAGATTAAGATAATTTTCTCTCTTCCTCCTCCATGTTTATCTAATAGTTCCTATCTGGTTTTTCTTCTTCAGCATACTTGGATTTACACAGTCCATCTAACCTACCCAATGCAGAAAAAGTAGGCTTTTTAGGAAAGAAATCTTAAAAAAAATTTTTTTTTATTTTTAAAAAAGATTTTATTTATTTATTTGACAGAGAGAGACACAGCGAGAGAGGGAACACAAGCAGGGGGAGTGGGAGAGGGAGAAGCAGGCTTCCCGTGGAGCGGGGAGCCGGATGTGGGGCTCGATCCCAGGACCCTGAGATCCTGACCTGAGCCGAAGGCAGATGCTTAATGACTGAGCCACCCAGGCACCCCTCTAGGAAAGAAATCTGATTGTGTCACTATTTAGAAGGCTTTAATGGATCACCATCTTAAAACACAAGATACTCTAAAATCTATTTCCTGCTTTATTATGCAGTTTTATCTGCTGCCAGTCTACCACAGACTCTGCTCTACTCTTCTTGAAATTTGATAGTTTCCCAATGACATCATGCAGTTTCATGTGTGTGCATTTTCATATTCTTCAAATTACATCTCTACACTGCCACCTGCTTTCATCCCCTGGCCCAACCTGGCCCTTATTTAATTCTTTTACTCTTTTTTGTTAAATCAATGTTTATAGTTTTCAGAGTACAGCTCTTTCACCTCCTTGGTTAAGTTTATTCTATGTATTTTATTCTTTTTTGGTGCAATTGTAAGTGGGATTGTTTTCTTAATTTCTCTTTCTGCTACTTCATTATTAGTGTATAGAACTGCAACATGTTTCTGTATATTAATTTTGTATCCTGTGACTTTACTGAATTCATTTATTCTGGTAGTTTTTTTGGTGGAATCTTTAGGGTTTTCTGTATATAGAAATATAGTATCATGTCATCTACAGATAGTGAAAGCTGTACTTCTTCCTTACCAACTTGGACGCCTTTTATTTCTTTTTCTTATCTGATTGCTGTGGCTAGGACTTCCAATACTATGTTGAATAAAAGTGGTGAGAGTGGACATCCTTGTCTTGTCCTGGATCTTAGAGGAAAAGCTCTTAGTCTTTCATCATTGAGTATGATGGTAGCTGGGGGTTTTTCATATATGGTCTTTGTTATGTTGAAGTATGTTCTCTCTAAACCTATCTTGTTGAGAGTTTTTATCATGAGTAGATGTTGTACTTTCACAAATGCACTTTCTGCATCTATGGAAATCACATTGATTGATTTGTGAACATTGAACCACCTTACATCCCAGGAATAAATTCCACTTGATCGTGGTAAATGATTTTTTAAATGTATTGTTTGATTCAGTTTGCTGATATTTTGTTGAGGATTTTTGCATCTATGTTCATCAGAGATATTGGCCTATAGTTTTCTTTTTTTTTCTGTAGTGTCTTTATCTGGTTTTAGTATCAAGGTAATGCTGCCTCATAGAAAGAATTTGGAAGCTTTCCTTCCTCTTCTATTTTTTGGAATAGTTTGAGAAGAATAGGCATTAACTCTTCTTTAAATGTTTGGTAGAATTAACTTGTGAAGCCATCTGGACTTGGATTTCATTCTAATCTTTATTATTTTCTTCCTTCTACTGACTTTGGGCCTTATTTGTCCTTTTTATTCTAGCTCCTTTAGGTGTAAGGTTAGGTTGTTTATTTTAATTCTTTTGTTCTTTAAAACTCCATTCAAGAATATTGCTTCTGAGACTCCCCAAACACCCCGAATGTAGTTCTGTCATGGCCCTCTCACTGTAGTTCATAATTGACTTTCCTTCCCAACTATGTTATGAGCTGTTTGATAGAAGGCACCATTTCATGTCTTTATTTCCCTAATGCTTGGCTCAATTCCTGGCATATGATAGCAAGCCAATAAAGTTGAATGAGTGCGGTAGTATCACAAGAATTTGGGGATTAAGTAGATACAGAAAGTAAAAGAGAAAGGAGTGAAAGATAGTTCCAAGATATCTCCTTTGGGTAACTATGAAGATCATTATGCTATTAACTGAAACAGGAGATTCTGGAGAATGATATGAATCTGGTGGTGAAAAGGAGAGTTGGTAAATTTGGGTTTGCTCCTGTGGCATATTGAATATGATAAGATGACCATAATATAGTAATCTCCAATGTGCTAAAAATACTATGTGTCTAATAAATTTAGGTTTCATGATCAAAAAAAGATTTAAGAAGGCTCTGTTATCCTTTGCAGTTGTAAAGTAAATAGATCTTGAGTTCCTTAAAATAAAACGAAAGAGTAGGATAACTTCATTGGTCAGACTCCAGGTTTTCCTCCATTACCTTTTTGACATTTCTCATGCAGAAGCAGAAATTGACCTTAAGCTTTATGAGCAACTGATCTGCATCAAGCAATCAAACTTCATGAGTTTGGCTGAAATGGAATGCTATGTATGAATGGAATGGTTTTTTGTTTTTTTTTTTTGGTAGCCAAGTGTTTCTTAATAACATTGTGTAAATATTAGCAGACAAGGAGTAGTTTGCTTTAAGATGCTTAGGCCTTTGGTTTCTAAGCCTTATTATTTAAGCAGAAAATTGTTTATGCATGTGGATTCTCTTTTCTCAAAGACTGGCTGTGGGGATTTCACCACAATTCCATTTTTAAAAGCTTACCGATCAACCAGTAGTTGCTATGGCTTTAGATTTTAGGTCTTGTAGTGGGTCCTTTGTGTTGGTTATACTCAGAAGAATGGGTATCAGTCCTGGCCTCAAAGAGCTCATTGCCTGGATTTGTCCTTCCTAGGAGAGCAAAATCTTAGTGAAAGGTTGCATGGTAGCCCTATCTGCCCAGGCGGCCCAACCTCTTTACTTCTAGTCTCATCTTTTCTCTAGACTGTAAACAAAGAACAGGGAACAGAGTTCTGAGAGTTATATGGATAAAATGGAAGTGTAGATAGTATACAGCTAGCCATTTTGCTCTTTCTGGAATGAACCCATCTGGTTACTGCAGTACCATTTTAACTTGTACACCCATGCATATTTTTTGGCAAATGTCATCACAGGGATTTGTAGTTTCACAAGGATTTTGAAAATACAGAATGCCTCTCTAATTCTCTGGCAGAGTGGCTTGTTAGCAGAGCTTAGGAATCTCTTAACAGAGAACTTACTGCAAATGCAGTTTAAATATAAAAAAAGGTGAGCTTACTGCTGGGAAGTAGGATTCTGTCGGGCAAGTGCTAGATAGCAACACAATTTTTGCCTTCCCAGGCATTCCTGTGGGCATCTCAGTGAACAATCACATATGAGATTCTGAAATAGGGAATGTGTCCATTATGGGCTGAATTGTCTCCCTACCAAAGTTTAACTGTTGAGGTCCTAACCTTTAAAATGTCACCCTATTTGGATAGAATGTCTTTATGGAGAGAATTGAGTTAAACTAAGGTCATTAGGTGGACCCTAAGCTGATAGAAGGGGAAATTTGGATACATATACACATAAAGGGAAGATCGTGTGAAGATACAGGGAGGAGTCAAGGAGAGAGCCTGAAACAGATTCTTCTCTCTTGGCCCTCAGAAGAAACCAACCTGAAGAAACCTTGATCTTGGATTTCTAGCTCTCAGAACTATGAGAAAATAAGTTTCTGTTGTTTAAATCGCCTAGTTTGTGGTACTTCATCGTGACAGCCCTATCAAAAGGAGTCTTAACTTTGTATCCTCAGGCCTTAGCATGTGGCCTGGGATATAGAATGTTCTCAGTAAGTGTGTTTGAACCAAAGATGTAGAAAGAGGCCCTGTTGGTCTTTGTAAAAGGGTTACATAACTTGGAGGAATATGCACAACCCACAATTCCATTTTTAAAAGCTTACCGATCAACCAGTAGTTGCTATGGCTTTAGATTCTAGGTCTTGTAGTGGGTCCTTTGTGTTGGTTATACTCAGAAGAATGGGTATCAGTCCTGGCCTCAAAGAGCTCATTGCCTGGATTTGTCCTTCCTAGGAGAGCAAAATCTTAGTGAAAGGTTTCATGGTAGCCCTATCTGCCCAGGCGGCCCAACCTCTTTACTTCTAGTCTCATCTGTATCAGTAATGGCACTTTTTTTTTTGGTTGTGAGGGTGGGGGGTCATCAATCATTTAAAGAGCTTCCTAAATATGTATGCTTGAATTTTCCTGCCAGTAGGTAGTGAAATAGGCTGACATAATCGGGGATTGGTTTTTGGTCTGGGCTCCATGCTAATGATCAGATGATCATTAGGGTCCCCCGGGATGGAGGTATCCCTGTACATTTGTCAGTATCATTTTAGTCTTCTTTAGTTAAACTTGCAGCGGAAGAGACTGTTTACTCTGTGGATGAATTTTTTAACTGAATTTACTATGGAGTTGAATGAAGCATAAAATATACAAGGTTGTATTTAAGTTAGACCAATAATCTTTTCTCATACTGAGAGCTGGTAAATATTCTTCAACCATCCAAGGATACTTCAGCATTTCAGTCTTGCCCTCTAGAAATGAGAATTAGTCTTCAGTGCAACATTCTCTGTGTAGAACATATTTTGTTGATCCTTTTAGCCACTGTTTCACTGAATTCTTACTACAGCCCTAGGCACGGAATATAATTGTCATAGCCATTTTACAGATGAAGGGATTGAGGAACACAGAAGTTGAGATCATCTGATTAGTCAGGGACAAAGCCAAGACTCAGGGGAAGACACAGCCTGTGTCCCTTTGTTGTGTCGTATTGCCTTCCTGTTCTATCAGTATTCCTCTTTCGACCCACTATTTCCTTTTCTTTTCTTGTGAATGTGTTGTATGTAGTGAGTAGAAGTTGGGAGGGCTTGCAACTTCTCAATGGCTTTACGATTTCCCAACTTTTCCACTTTTTTACTCTGTTTCTCTTTGTGACTCTGTGATTCCTCTCTTAAGCATTTTCACTGAGAGATGTTCTCAGCTCTATGCCCGGCTGCCAGGAATCCAGATTCTGCTGCTTTTTCCCACTCCTCCCTATTCCAGCCCTTCATTTGGGGAGTTTGTCCTTGTCTGCTCTCCCATCTTTCAGTTTATTTTTGTATCATCTGCATTTCCTTCCTTTATGTTGCCTGATACTACACTCTGTTTACATTCTCTGGACTTGCCTGCCTTCTAGTAGATGATTTAGCTCACCCTAGAGGCCTAAGCATTGGATAATTGGTTTCATGTACTCTGCTGGTCCCACTTATTTCACTTCTTATATTTATAAGTAAAACTGAAGTTTGTCTTTTGCTTAGGAAACTTCACTCTTGATATGGAAAAAACCTACCTTTATTAGCACTTGTCAGAAAAATTATCTTCTCAACCATGAGACAAACCTTTTATGGTTTTCTGATGTTTTCTCCTTTTCAGGAATTCCTATGGTTGATAGATATCAAATCACAGAATTTTAATCCAGCATACCTCTAGACCTGCATTTTCCTGTCTATGTAGCAAGGAACATTAGTCCTATGAGTTTCCTGAAAAATTAAAACCACAGTAACATCTCCCTTTTTCCAGTGGCAGGTTATTGGGAATTGTGGGAGCCAGTCACAGAGCTCTGTTTGCTCCTTGTGGGATCACCACTGCCCCTCACTCTTGACCACCTGCCCCGTTTTTATACTATGGAGTACCTGAATGGCCAGCCCATTGAAGGAGACTACAGTTACACCTAATAATCTCCCTTTTTCCAAAGATGTCATCAAGCCCTGCATCCTTGTTTTTCTCAGTTACTGCAAGAAGCCTCAGCCTCCCAGCCCATCCTCCATCCCCACGACCCTTATATGGCTGTGCGCATTCTCCAGTGAGTCTCAGTCTACCTCCTTCCACAGCTCCTCCACTGTACATTTTGGGACTCACGATGTGTGTATAGATGAGGAGAGGCTAATTTTTACTGTGGTAACGAATCAGCCTCACAAACATGCACACCCCCCCCAAAAAACACCACCAGCACTTAAAAAAGCAAAGGCTCATTTGTCACTTATACTTTATGTTCGACTTTGGTTGGCAGGGAGTCTGTTCTACACAGTCTCCTAGAAAAGAAGCTGACAAAGGCTCTATAATATTCTATCAGAAATATCTGGAAATGAAGCCTCGTTGGTGGCCTCAGGAGAGGAAGAGTGAAATGGGAGGATTGTACAGGGGCTTTTCACTGCCTCAGCCCAGGAGTAACATGTACCATTTCTCACATTTCTTTACCAGAAATATTCAGATGATCCTGCCTAAGTATAGGGAGTTGAGAAGACCAGTCTTCCATGTTACTGAAAAAGGAGTGAAATGATATTGGTGATATCACCACCAGTGAAGTCAGTTTCGATCTGTCATTTAAAAAAATGACGTATTTTCAATCTCTTCTCATAAATTTCCTTTCAACTTCTTGTTCTAAAAAAATGGCTTTTCCTAAGGACACTGCTTCCCTGGCAGCCCTCACATAATGGCTCTTTTTTCTCCTACCCACCATCTACTCCTGGACTTATAGGTAAGATTGTGTATCCTTTGCTCACTGTTCTACCAGAATATGGTTCTCCCTTGCTTTCCTCACTTCCCTATACAGATGCCCTCAGTTCCTTTAAAGCACACGCCATCTGACTGGACCATCTGGTACCCTTCCTGGTTGCAGCCATCTGTCATCCCTTGGTCACTTCCTACCTGCTCTTCTTCCTCTACATGAATGGAAGATTGTTTTAGCACTTTACACTACTTTGGTTTACTGTATTTTTCTGCTCTGTGACTTTTGTCATAAATCTTAGTGACATCAATATCCACAAGGATAATTGTCCCATACCTTGTTTGTGACCTCTTCATCCCTAAATATTTATCTTTTCCTCACCTCTGATATCTTTTCTCTTGATCATACTCCAGACCTCTGCCTCTGAAACCTCAATTTCTAGCATCTCACTTGCTGGCCATTACTTTCTATTTTTCCATTCCAGCCCTTTCATTTTGGGCTGAATTGTGTTCTCCCAAAATTCTTATGTTGAAGTTCTAATCCTTAGTACTTCAGAATGTGACTATATTTGGAGATAGGGTCTTTACAGAGGCGATTGAGTTAAAATAAGTCCTAGAATGGGACCTAATCCAAAATGACTGATGCCCATCTAGGAGGCAACTGGGACACAGACTTTCATAGAAGGAAGACCAGCTGAAGACCCAAGGAGAAGATGGCCATCTACAAATTGAGGAGAGGGAAACTAACCCTGCCAGCAACTTAATCTTGGACTTCTAGTCTCCAGAACTGTGAGAAAATAAATTTCTATTGTTTTAACCACTCAGTCTGTGGTATTTTGTTTTTGCATCCTGAGATGACCAATACAGCCGTCTAATATGTGTGTGTTCTCACATCTTTCCTCAGATAGGATTTCATGGTCCAGCACCTTAATCATGCCCTTCTATACACCTTTGTTTTTCTGGCCCCTCATCAATCTTTTACATGTTGTATGTTATAAATTCTGCCTGGAAAAACTTCCGCTCTGGTTGGATCCAACTCCTTACTTGGATGAAGCCTGTGGCCAAGCAACTGAGCATGGCTAAAGGACACTCAGCACCCATCAGTACAGTGGAAGCATTGCAATCCCAACATTCCTCTAGTCACTCACTCTCCACTTCTCCGAGAAGACCATTTGACAGCATCTTCTTGGTCCTCAGACTTTCATTCTCCTTTACATTCTCAGTGATCTGCCTCTTGTTTCAGGGCCCACAGTGAAGCAACCAAAAAAGTACTCTTTGATATTCCTTCACCAAATCTCAACTGCCTTGCTTCTGTGCCCACAGACTTTGTTGTATGATCTGTGAAAAAGGTTGAGTTACTCCTCTGTCTAGCATGGCACCTCCTTTACTGGCGTTCTGGATCGCCTACTCAAGGAGACTGCTCCTGCAGTTGCCCCCTCCCTCTCCTGAATAAGTGCCCTTCCCAGCTTTCTGCAGGCTCCCACGTGTCAGGCTCCCACATCTGCTAATGCTTCACTGCAGTAGGCTTTGCTGGGCTGAGTTTACAAACCCTGAAATCTTAATGTATGCAACAGTGATTTATCTCTTGCTTATACAACATCCAGTGGGTGCTGGGGGGCTTTTCAAGGGCAGTTTTCCCCCATGAGACTGACACAGGGATCCTGGTTCCTCTAGCCTATGAGGTTATCACCTCAACAAATGGCTTCCAGTGTTCCTATGGCCAGGGGTAAAAAGAGGGGAAATGGCATACACATAATTGGGAAAACAACATTTATTATTTTTTTCTAGGAAATGTTGCTATAGAGATAAAATTTTTAAATTCCAAGATATTTAAAAAAAACTCTTTACTCTCCATTGTGTGGGATTTCACTGATAAGTAAAATAATGTGCTGTGGACGTATCAATGGAATTTTCTCTTTCATTCTGTGTTTGTGTGTTTTCTGTAGAATTCACAACAATACACTTATTTTGGGAGAGCAAGAGTGATTTCATTTAATAAATATCTGATTGGGAGAGAGGGATTATTCATTAAGTTTTCTCTTTATAACTCTATAGCATCTGGGATGAAAATCAGCTGAATTCACATACGAAAGGAAACTGTTTGCTATCTATTTTGTCAGAGTGAGGGCAATGAATTTGTTTATGCTTGTGCATCCCTGCTTGCGGTTTTCAGTAGGCATTCATGGTGCTCCTACCTAATCTTGGGTTTTGGTTTTAGGAGTCCAGCTGCATATTCACAAATAGGTCCTTTGAAACTAACAGATATAATAAAGAAGAATATGGAATATAGTTTCCGTTTATGTAGTTCATGATTCTGTGGGTCAGTGGTTCTTCTGGTCTCATTGAGCTTAGTCACGCGTCCTCAGCTTCCTGTCGGCTAGTCAGCTCTGCTTCTGAGGGTTCTGGCTACAGGCTGGGTGGCAATGGAGATGACTTAGGCAAGTGTCTCTCATCTTCCTGCAGGATTGCCCAGGCTTGTTCACATGGAAGTTGGGCAGGATCCCAAGAAAGAGAGGGAGGCTGTAAGGTGCTGGATCCCAAGGCTTGAACTGGTGAGCTCTCAGTTCTGCCACATTCTATTGGCCTGACAAGGCACAATGTCAGCCCATATTTGAGGAGTGAAGAAGTAGATTCTGACTCTTCATGGCAAGAATTGTAAAGTCAAGTACAAACAGATACAGAAAAAGGAAGAAATATGATTTATGGCCACTTAGTAACCTACTACATAGGACAGACACTCGAGAAGTGCAGCCTGAGGTATCAGAGTTTCTTCACCTAATACTAGCCAGTGGAGAAAGCGAAGTCAGAAGTACGTCTTTGAAACAAGGCCTTTCTAAATATTTCTCCTTTGCTTGCCCATCCCTATCACTATTAAATACAGATCTTTCAGAAAATAGTCATTCTTTTAAAACGAAAAGCTCCAATTTTTAAGCTCATTTATTTTCCAGTGGAAATAGTTTTCTGAAAGAGGAAGTGTGTTGATTGCATCGAGAAGGACCAGCATCTTGTCCCCATGGTAACAGCATCTTGAATTCTCCAAGTGTTCACCACCTGGTGTTTTGAGGCCCAATAGTCATATAGTACCATGTTACAGGATGTGAGAGAAAGAATCCACATGCACCACACGTAACAAGGACAGTGGCCCCCCAGGTGCTATTTGGCATCAGATCATTCTGCGCAGAATGATCTGATGCCAAATAGCACCAATACCAGATACTCCTCCTCACAACATAGGAACAGATTATGTTGTAATGCTTTCAAGTATGTCTTAGACATCAGGTTTACTGCACATTTGCAAATACACAGAAACACACACAATTAATTCTTGAGTTCTGAATGGAAACAAAACTCATAGCAGCCCTAACAGTCCTATTATTAGTTACTGGAATATTTGAAATTATTACACTTTTGCTGTAGCCTTTTAAAGAAGATGTTGAGAAACACGATGTCTAAAGCATAAGATACTTGTGTGGGTGGTTGCCTTTCCATGAAAATGGTCCTCTTTCCCAAAACTCTTGTCTTCCTAGGTGTCACTAGGGCTTTTGAAAATTAGAATTTAGAATCAAACCAAGCTCCATCTCCATGCGGTAGTTTGGGGGCTGTAAATGACAGATCTACTGTCTGTCTGCAGCTGTGACTTCCGTTAAGCTGCACAGGAACCACGAGAGAACGCTCTTTGTTCACTGTGGTAGCTGAACGGCTGCTGTTGCTGCCGCAACTGTAAAGCAGTTTTCTGTTGTAAAACCTGTAGTAGTGGAATTCGGGAAAGGTGGATCCCTCAGGGGACTGAAGAGGGGATGTGTGTGGGATGTGTTTGAATGGGTCACTAGGTAGGAGTGGAGGCATTCTTCACATTAGAAGCAGGAAACCAGTGGGTTGCTGGGAAAAGTGGACATGAGCTTTGACCTACGAAGAGATAGGTCTTCCTGGATCCCGGGAGAGATCTGCCACGAGGCAGGGAAATTCCTGAGATGATGTCATCCACCTGAAGGGGACACAGAATGTGAGGAACCTAAATTCTGATACCACAAACAGTTAGGTAAGACTTGCCACTCACTGGCTGGTGTGATGATGAAAGAAGCCCGTGCACTCAACATGCTTTAAAAATGGTAAAGCAATGTCCAAAGCTCTTTCCTCTCCTTTGGGGACCCACAGGGCAAGGAGTGAGGTAAAAGAGGGCAGATGCAGTGTTAAGAAAAGGAAAATGCTATTGATGTGCACCTCTCTTTCCCACGCTGCAGAAAAGCTGGCTCCTATGGGCTTAGGAGATCTTGGGTCTGAGGGAAGGAATATTAAGTGGAAGAAAGAAACAGGGGATCTAGGCACCTTTACAATTCTGCTTCTCGGGTAACTTGGCATCTGGATGTCAGTTATCTGAGGAGAGGGAGTTTATCTCAGCAAAGATTTGTTTTTGCTTGTACGTGGGTGCCCTGGAATTCCTTGCATTCTCATTTATAATCCATCCTACATAGTCTTGTATGAATTTCTGTCCTCCATGTGTCATTTATTCCTTGCTGTCATTCTAGAGTGAATATATTTATGGAACTCCCATCCTGTATCCATAATTCTAAAACCCAGAAAGCTCTAAATTAGAATGTTATTTTTTAAATTTTGGTGATAACACCTGACTCGAATTGTCATTTGATAAATTTATATTTTCTTGTTCTGTTGATTATTGATACATTTTTGTGAAGGAATATCAGTGTGTTTGCTTAACTAAGTGCTGGCCCAGACATGATGGGTGTTATATAAAATTTAGTATATGTACTGTATTACTTTATGTAATTAAAATCTAGCCCCAAGGATTTCATGTAAGAGACTGTGGATGTGTATTATTTCCACATTAAATGTTGAAACGGAGGCTTCGTGAGGTTAAGTGCCTGACTTAAGGTCACATAACCAGGAAATGGTGGATTTCAACTCAGGTACATTAGATTGTGGTGTCTTTTTCTACTGAGTTGCAACTGGTTTTAGTGAATACTTTGTTTTGGGCGCAGGGAATTCTTTTGATGCACCACTTTTAAAAGAATAATGAACGATGCTTTTGAGAGCTGTAGCCATAGGCAAACATTCACCATCGATCCATCACAACTCTGTAGAAGATGGAGAAACCTTCTATTGTTCTTTTAGCTTGCAGCAGACTGTTCATTCTGTCCACCTTTCTCTTTAGCATTAGTCCCTGGATGATACTGGCTTCCAGTCATCTTAAACTGAGTATCTTTGTAGCAACACAAATAAAATATGGTGAGAGCAAAGCAAGTTCCAGGCACAGTCTCTGGGCCGTCAACATGTGATATCTGAATCTTGTAATCATCGTCACTCTTTACAGACTTCGGTTCTTCATCTCAGTCTGTTTCTGTGTTCTTTTGTTTTTCCTTTTACACAGTCTGGGGAAAGAACGTTATCACTTTTAATTTAATTTAATTAATTTATTTTATTTAAATTAAAGTAATTAACATATAGTGTATTATTAGTTTCAAGGTAGAGTTTAGTGATTCATCAGTTGCATATAACACCCAGTGCTTAGTATATCATGTGCCCTCCTTAATGCCCATCACCAGGTTACCCCCCTCCCTCGACCCCCCCCCCCCTCCAGCAACCCTCAGTTTGTTTCCTATAATTAAGAATCTCTTATGGTTTGTCTCCCTCTCTGATTTCATCTAATTTTATTTTTCCCTCCCTTCCCCTGTGTTCATCTGTTTTTCTTAAATTCCACTATGAGTGAAATCATGATATTTGTCTTTCTCTAACTGACTTATTTTGCTTAGCATAGTACCCTCTAGTTCTGTCCACGTCGTTGCAAATGGCAAGATTTCATTCTTTTTGATGGCTGAGTAGTATTCTGTCATATACACAGAGACAGAGAGAAAGAGAAAATGAGAGAGCAAGAGAGTAAGAGCTCTGGTCTCTCTCTTCCTCTTCTTCTTTTTTTTTTTTTTTGGTCTTTTTTCAAGTTTTTATTTAAATTCCAGTTAGTTAACTTACAATGTAATATTAGTTTTAGGTGTAGATTTCAGTGATTCAACATTTACATACAACACCCAGTGCTCATCACAAGTGCCCTCCTGAATCCCCATTAGCCCATCCCCTACCCACTTCCCCTCCAGCAGCCCTCAGTTTGTTCACTGTAGTTAAGTCTGTTTCTCTTCCTTTTCTTATAAGGACACTAATTCTATCATGGATGTCACACCCTCATGACCTCATCTAAACCTAATTATCCCCAAAGGCCCCATCTCCAAATACTATTACACTGGGACTTAGGGCTTCAACATATGAATTTTGGGGGACAGAATTCAGCCCCTAACGTAATCTGTTTCACAACCACATCCTTTTTAAAGGTAGTATTTAAAAATGCTACATATAACACTGGATTGGGAATCAAAAAGTTAGGTTCTGTTTCCTGCTTTAGTATTAGGAAAAAACAGTCCAAATCTTCAGACTTCTCTTTCAGCATACATTAAAAAAATGGAGTGGAACTAAATGATCCCCATATAATACCCTAGTTTAGGTAATTTTGTCAAGGGTCCTAATATTATGTTACATGTGTAACAGCCACGCAGAAGTAATAATATCTCTAAAGTACACACACTTCAGAACTTTTTTGTAACTTCACTTTTTCTTAGTAGTTTGTAATCTATCCATCTTTTCTGAGTTGCTACTAATAAACATTTTCCTTGTTTCACAGATTTTGGAGTAATTTTTTCAGCTTCTGTTCGATGCATATTTGTATCGTAATAATTACCTTTTCTCTTTTTTAGTTTTTTTTTTCTATTGCTTGTTTCTTTTTGTTCCTTTTTTGGGGGTGGGTAGCTTGGATTTTGCTGTTTGGGGAGAGAATTTATCGATAGAGATAGCACAGTGGTTACAGGATGTTAAAAAGATGTGAGATAAAAATCCTATTTTTTAAGAATATGATTTATATACAATTTGTAATTTCAAAATTAAACATTGGCATGGTCTCCTTTTTAAAACTAAGAAAGGTATAAGATCCCTAGTACGTGTGTTCTAAAGCATTCTTTCAGAGTGGGCAAAAATCTTGCAAGATATTTAAAAGATTTTTTTTTTTCCCTAAAAGACTGTTCTAAAGTAGCCCTGAATATGTCATTTCAAAATGTATAAAGAAATAAAACTGTCACCCATTCAGGTTGGGTGTGACCTTGTCCTTTGTCTTTTCTGTCACACTAGCCTGCAGTCGTTTGCTTAACGCGGCCCACTTTTCAAAGATATGATTGTGTGGGTTTCAGGGGGCTGTCAGCTCTCCTTTCCCCAGATGGTCTGGGCCTGCTCTAGGCCTCTAGACACCTCTGGACGGAGGCAAGGTCCAGAGTCGCTCACTCTGAAGAGGCTGCCGATCCCCAGACGGATGACAAGATGTGCTGAGCCTTTGGAATAGACATGGCAGGATGTTACTAATAAAAGACAGCCCTGCTGCCGAGGAAGGGGAAGGAAGCAGATGTGAGGGCAAGATTCAGGTGACAACCTGGGCATTATAGAGATGTAGGATGTTGTGGAGGAGGGAGAAAAGTAAGTTGGCATTTGGCAGTATGTGCAGAGGCGAGACCTGAGTGTGGGCAGCTTTCAAAGATTTCTGACCTTCTGCCTGCCAGCTTGGAATTAGATTTCTTGATGGAGGGGGAGGAGGAGGGAAGGGGTGTAAAAGGCAGATGCCAAGAGAGATTATTGACCTGGCAACCACACAAAAGGATGCTGGGGCTGGCACCTGAGGCAAAGAGGGGCAGAGCAGTGTAGCTCTAGGTCTGACTCGCAGGGCTGAGTGCCAGAGTTTCAGCTGCCAGAGGATGGCCTAAGATGGCCTCTTCTGTGGACAGCAGTCTGGAGAGAAATTAAAAAAAAAAAAAAAAGTGAAATTTAATATCTTTGGATAGGTTTTTAGGGTTGGCATTCAGAAGTGTGTTCAGCTGCCTTTCTCCCGTCAGGGAAGCATAACCTCTTGTAGCCATTTGATAATGCTTTTTTTTTTTTTTTTAATCCCAGCAATATTGCCACATTTCCAATTCCAAGACTGAGGTGGTGTGATGTGAAAACAGGCCTCCCCATTGTCCAGCAGTGAATACTAAGTGACTTTTCCAAATGTTGACCCAGAACACTATCATTTTCTGGGAGACAGGACTCACTGATTCCATTAGAATACAATTTTGTTGCCACATAAATTAGGAAACTTTAAATGTAGCAGCTTCGTTCCAGGGCTTTGCTCTCAGCTCTCAGGGAGCATTTGTTTCACCGTCCTAGATTACTTTAAACACTAGATGTCGCTGTTACTCAGTCCTTTGTGTGACAGAAATCAGGAGCAGGGGGAAGAATCTTCAGGAGGGGAGGATAAGCCTGTCTTCTGCGGATTTCAATTTAAGACCTCTCTACCTGGCATTTTCATCCCAAAACAGACACTCCGTATGTTGTGTTATTCGGTTGCTATTTCCCCTTTTTGTTTTTGAAAGGGAGAGAATGAATTAAATTTCTTTCTGCTTTCCTTCCCACCAATGCACCTTCCCCTCCAGCCTTACTAATTCTTAATTCTCCCTTAAAATGTGGTTTTCAGCTCTAAAATATGAGGACTGTTGGCAAATTTGGAAAATCACCGTGCTGCGGATATTCAGAATCTATATATGGACTCCAAATGTTTCTCTTCTAATCTCTTCAGAACCTTAGAGAACTTCAAAATGCGGTTTCTAGTTTCCTTAGGAAAAAATGATGTAAAATTAACCCCAACTAGGAAGAGAATTCTGTGAGAGCATGGCGAGTCGGGGTTAAGAACTAAGTCTTCATGCTTACTCTCAGATGCCCTTGAGCCCAAGGGACAGAAGTTTCGATGAGTTTCAATTTGTTTGAGTGGTGGTTTTAGACACACAAATCATTTGTTTTCCTGCTAAACGTCCTTCTGTTTTATTAAAAATTGGATACAGGTATATGTTTTAAGATGTGATCATTGGGGTGCCTACATGGCTCAGTTGGTTGAGTGTCCGAGTCTTGGTTTCTGCTGGGGTCATGATCTCAGTCCTGGGATTGAGCCCCTGCATCGGGCTTTGTGCTCAGCAAGGGATCTGCTTGTCCCTCTCCCTTGGCTCCTCTCTCTCTCTCTCTCTCTCTCTCAAATAAATAAAATCTTGCTGATGCAAAAATGAACAAGTTGGTTTTTTTGAACTTCATCTCGCAGCATTTATTTTATTTTATTTTTTACAGGTCTTGAACTCACAACCCTTAGATCAAGACCTGAACTGAGATCAAGAATCAGACACTTAACTGACTGAGCTACCCAGGTGCCCCAACCTCAAGCATTTATACTGCATCTTTAATGGTTGGCTGTCCCCAACAATTGCTAAGCCAGTCCATGTCTAAACGAGGACTACACCAGTCTGTTTTCTCTTTAGTTGTGATGCCACAGGATTTATAGATTACTCTGTGTTGTGATTTATGCCCTAGAGCTAACTCTTGACTCTGGGCCAACTGCCAACTCACTCTCACTCAGGTTGGGACAGTTGTGTCTGAGGTGAAGTTGCCGTGGGCAGTTCTGATGTCACTTCAAGAATATGTGGGGTCTTATTCTCTCCTATCCTCTTCTCTCCTCTCCTCAACTTTCCTCATTTTTCCCTTCCTTTCCCCTCCTCTCTACTTTCTTCACTTCTTTTTTCTTTCTTCCTCTTCTTCCTTCTCCTTGTTGTCCATATATATGATCTTTCAGTTTATTGTGGAATTGTATTAGAGGAAGAATCACGGCCACATCTGTATTAGTTTCCTAGGGCTTCCATAACAAATTACCACAGACCTGGTGGCTTCAAACAACAGGAATTTATTCTGACAGTTCTGGAGATCAGAAGTGTGAAATCAGTTTCCTGGGCTGAAATTAAGGGCTGCTAGGAAAATCTGTTTCCTTGCCTTTTCCTGGTTTTAGAGCTACAGTGTGTGTTTTCTTTGGCCTGAGGGCTTCTTCCTTCAAGCCAGCAGTAAAGCATCTTTAGATCTCTCTGCTGAGATTATGACATTGTCTTCTCTTTTCTGTGTCAGATTTCCCTCTGTCTCTCTCTTGGGACAACTCTGATCACACTTAGGGCCCATCTGGATAACTCAGGCTGATAATCCCCATCTCAAGATCCTTACATCTGCAAAGTCCCTTTTGTCATATAAGGTAACATTATAGTTTCCAGAGATTAGGACCTGGATACCTTTAGGGGCCATTATTCAGTCAACCACAGCTTCCTAGCTATGTCTTTGGTCAATTTATTTAGTCCCTCTAGATTCAGTGACTTTTGCCTAATAGTGTTAGGTTTCATGAAAAAAAAAATGCTTGTAAAGTGCTCAGCACAGTACCTGGCAAAGAGTCCACTTTAAATTAAAATAATTAAGTGCTAATAAATACTGTTCCTACTATTAAGTATAATTATCTTAAAGATCATCTGGTTCTTTATCTCCCATTCACCTTTATGGTACTTCAATCTGGCTTCTGTCCTCACTACTCCACTAAAACATTTATTTCAAGGTCACTGGTCTCCTCCAGCTGGTCAAATTTGAAGACCAGTGCTTCATTTTAGCAGCATTTGGTATAGTAGACCACTTACTTCACATAGAAACACTTCCTTACTTCACTTCTGCCATATCACATTTTCTGGTTTTCTTCCTTCCTCGCTGGATATCTCTCATATTTCCTTTGCCATCTTTTCCTTCTTTAAACCCACCATAAAATATTAGTGTTCCTCAGAACTCTGTCTGGAGTGCTCTTCATCTGTCTTTACACTGAGGTGAGGAGTAGCATGGCATGTTTGATGATCGTAAAGAAGATAGTGAAAGAAGCACCTGGGTGGCTCAGTCGGTTAAATGTCTGCCTTCAGCTCTGGTCATGATTCCAGGGTCCTGGAATCGAGCCCGGGTCAGGCACCCTGCTCAGCGGAGAGTCTCCTTGTCCCTCTTCCTCTGCCTCCTGCCCCGCCCCCCACTTGTGTGCTCTCTCTTTCTCTCTCTCTCAAATAAAAAATAAATAAAATCTTTTAAAAAAATAAAGAAGATAGTGAGGCAGGGATACAGATAGCAAGGGGTGGGAGTGGCATGGGATATGGCTGGAGTGGTGGTGTAGGTGAGAGTTTGCAGTGATTGGAAGACCCTTGTGATAAGGATTTTGACATTAATCTTAAGTGTGATGGGTGTCATGGGAGGCCTTGATGTTGGCATGTTGGGTGGGTATTGGTAGTGAATACCTGAGTACTTCCCTTTCTACGAGGTTTACAACTGATGACCTTCTCCTTCCTGGATGCTGCTGAACCACTGAGCCAGCATACCACCTGATGATTCTGGGCTTGGATGAAAGGGCAGGAAGGAGAGAGATGACAGAGTTGTGAGTAGAGTGACAGGCTCAACTCTATGCCCCATGTTTAGTAAGGTTATGTGATTTTCCTGTTTGTAGGGAAAGCACCACTAATTGTGGCTGGTATTGAGGCAGGAAGGAATAAACTTAGCTTCAGCCTGGTGTCCCAGCCAAGAGATTATGCAGGGAGAGGCAAAGTACCCTCCTAAGAACCTACAAAGAGCCCACACTTGGATATCTCTTTCAAAGGTGGAATTGACAAGCGGTCAGTGTTCAAAAGAGTCGCACGATTAAAGAGAATGGTGGATTTTTCACCAGGTATTGTCACTCAAGTGATCAGATGTCTCCCCACCTCCTCTCACTGCCACTGAAGCTTAGGCAGAGGGTGCTGTCTCTGGAGTCCACACTCTGTCCTCCCCACCCCAAACACTTTGACTTAATAGTGTGCCCTGCTTTTGTAGAAGAGGGAGAAATATAAGATATGAAATAATCTTCACCTAAACTGAAGAAATGGTATAAGCATGGGCTGAGAGGTCTTTAAGGACCTTGTACCTAGGTTGAACAGAGGTTGAAAAGGGATATATGAATAGGCATTCCTTTGGAAAATGGTAAAACAATTTCAGATTTATAGTTCAGTAAGTTGAGACTTTTTAATCAAACCAAGTAAACATATATTATTTAATTTTATTATTATTTTGATAACTAAAAAAAACTTTGAGTTCAGTGTTTCTTCTCACACTGCAGATGGGTAATATGAGGTTTTATGAGGTCAGGTGACTTACCCAATGGTACACAATTAGTGAGATACGGATCGAGGATTGGAACCCTCATCTCCTGGACTTTGAAGCCTGCATCCTTTCTTTTCTATTATTATTAATATTTTTAAATTTTAATTCCAATATATTTAACATACAGTGTTATATTAGATTCAGATGTACAATATAGTGATTCAACAATGCTATACATTACTCAGTGCTTGTCATCATAAGTGTACTCTTTAATCCGTTCACCTATTTTTTTAAATTTAATTTAATTTTATTATGTTATGTTAGTCACCATACAATACATCATTAGTTTTTGATGTAGTGATCCATGATTCATTGTTTTCGTATAATACCCAGTGCTCCATGCAGTACATGCCTTCCTTAATACCCATCACCGGTCTAACCCATTTCCCCACACCCCTCCCCTCTAAAGCCCTCAGTTTATTTCTCGGAGTCCATAGTCTCTCATGGTTCATCACCCCCTCCGATTTCACCTAAATTTTTCCCTTCCTTCTCCTAATGTCCTCCATGCTATTCCTTATGTTCCACAAATAAGTGAAACCATATGATAATTGACTTTCTCCGCTTGACTTAATTCACTTAGTATAATCTCCTCCAGTCCTATCCATGTTGATGTAAAAGTTGGGTATTCATCCTTTCTGATGCCTGAGTAATATTCCATTGTGTATATGGACCACATCTTCTTTATCCATTCATCTGTTGAAGGGCATCTCGGGTCTTTCCACAGTTTGGCTATCGTGGATATTGCTGCTATGAACATTGGGGTGCATATGGCCCTTCTTCTCACTACATCTGTGTCTTTGGGGTAAATACCCAGTAGTGCAATTGCTGGGTCATAGGGTAGCTCTATTTTTAATTTTTTGAGGCACTTCTACACTGTTTTCCAAAGTGGCTGTACCAACTTGCATTTCCACCAACAGTGTAAGAGGGTTCCCCTTTCTCCACAACCTCTCCAACATTTGTTGTTTCTAGCCTTGTCAGTTTTTGCCGTTCTACCTGGTGGAAGGTGGTATCTCAATATGGTTTTGATTTGAATTTCCCTGATGGCTAATGATGATGAACATTTTTTCATGTGTCTGTTAGCCATTTGTAGGTCTTCTTTGGAGAAGTGTCTGTTCATGACTTCTGCCCATTTTTTGACTTGATTATTTGTTTTTTGGCTGTTGAGTTTGAGAAGTTCTTTATGATCTTGGAAATCAGCGCTTTGTCTATAGTGTCATTTGCAAATATCTTCTCCCCTTCTGTGGGTTGCTTCTTTGTTTTGCTGACTGTTTCCTTTGCTCTGCAGAAGCTTTTTATCTTGATGAAGTCCCAAAAGCTCATTTTTGCTTTTGTTTCACTAACCTTTGGAGATGTCTCTTGAAAGAAGTTGCTGTGGCTGATGTCAAAGAGGTTACTGCCTATGTTCTCCTCTAGGATTTTGATGGATTCCTGTCTCACATTGAGGTCTTTCATCCATTTTGAGTTTATCTTTGTGTATGGTGGTAGAGAATGGTTGAGTTTCATTCTTCTGTATATAGCTGTCCAATTTTCCCAGCACCATTTATTGAAGAGACTGTCTTTTTTCCATTGCATATTTTTTCCTGCTTTGTCAATTATTTGACCATAGAGTTGAGGGTCCATATCTGGGCTCTCTATTCTGTTCCATTGGTCTATATGTCTGTTTTTGTGCCAGTACCATGCCGCTTGGTGATCACTGCTTTGTAATATAACTTGAAATCGGGCAACGTGATGCCCCCAGCTTTGTTTTTCTTTTTCAACATTTCCTTGGCAATTCGGAGTCTTTATGATTCCATACAAATTTTAGGATTGTTTGTTCCAGCACTTTGAAAAATGTCATTGGAACTTTGATTGGGATGGCGTTGAAGGTATATATTGCTCTGGGTAGCATAGACGTTTGTTTATTCTTCCGATCCATGAGCATGGAATGTTTTTCCATCTTTTTGTGTCTTCTTCAATTTCTTTCATGAGCATTCTGTAGTTCCTAGAGTATAGATCCTTTACCTCTTTGGTTAGGTTTATTCCGAGGTAACTTATGGTTTTTGGTGCTATTGTAAATGGAATTGTTTCTCTAATTTCTCTTTCTACAGTTGTGTTGTTAGTGTATAAGAAAGCAACTGATTTCTGTGCATTGATTTTGTATCCTGCCACATTACTGAATTGCCGTATGAGTTCCAGTAATTTGGGGGTGGAGTCTTTTGGATTTTCCACATAAAGTATCATGTCATCTGCGAAGAGAGAGAGTTTGACTTCTTTGCCAATTTGAATACGTGTTATTTCTTTTTGTTCCAATTTTAGTATATGTGCTGCCAAAGCGAGCACTATTTCTTTTTGTTGTCTGATTGCTGTTGCTAGGACTTCTAGTACTATGTTGAACAATAGTGGTGAGAGTGGGCATCCTTGACATGTTCCTGATCTTAAGGGAAGGGCTCTCCTCTTTTCCCCACTGAGGATGATATTCACTGTGGGTTTTTCATAGATGGATTTTATGAACTTGAGGAATGTTCCCTTTGTCCCTATACTCTGAGGAGTTTTAATCAGGAAAGAATGCTGTATTTTGTCAAATGCTTTTTGTGCATCAATTGAGAGGACCATATAGTTCTTTCCTCTCCTCTTATTAATGTGTTCTATCACATTGATTGATTTGCGAATGTTGAACCACCTTGCATCCTGGGGATAAATCCCACTTGGTCATGGTGGATGATCCTTTTAATGTATTGTTGGATCCTATTAGCTAGGATTTTGTTGAGCATTTTGGAATCCATATTCATCAGGGATATTGGTCTGAGATTCTCCTTTTTGATGGGGTCTTTCCCTGGTTTGGGGATTAAGGTAACGCTGGCTTCATAGAATGAGTTTGGAAGTTTTCCTTCTGTTTCTATTTTTTGAAACAGCTTCAGGAGAATAGGTATTATTTCTTCTCTGGGGGTTTGGTAGAATTCCCCAGGTAATCCATCAGGGCCTGGACTGTTGTTTTTTGGTAGGTTTTTGATCACTGCTTCAATTTCATTACTGGTTATTGGACTATTCAGGTTGTCAATTTCTTCCTGTTTCAGTCTTGGCAGCTTATAGGTTCCCAGTAAGGCATCCATTTCTTCCAGGTTGCTTAATTTATTGGCATATAGTTGTTGATAATAATTTCTAATTGTTTCTATTTCCTTGATGTTAGTCGTGATCTCTCCCCTTCCATTCATAATTTTATTAATTTGCGTCCTTTCTCTTTTCTTTTGCATAAGTCTGGCCAGTGGTTTATCGATCTTATTAATTCTTTCAAAGAACCAGCTTCTAGTTTCGTTGATCTGATCTACTTTTTCTGGTTTCTAATTCATTGATCTCTGCTCTAACCTTAATTATTTCTCTTCTAATGTGTGGTTTAGGCATCATTTGTTGCTTTTTCTCTAGTTCTTTAAGGTGTAGGGTTAGTTGGTGAATTCAGGATTTTTCTGTTTTTTGAGTGAAGCTTGGATGGCTATGTATTTTCCCCTTAGGACCACCTTTGCAGTATCCCATAGGTTTTGGACTGATGTGTTTTCATTCTTATTGGATTCCATGAATTGTTTAAGTTCTTCTTTGATTTCCTGCTTGACCCAAACATTCTTGAGCAGAGTGGTCTTTAGCTTCCAAGTGTTTGAATTTCTTCCAGATTTTTTCTTGTGATTGAGTTCCAGTTTTAAAGCATTATGGTCTGAGAATATGCAGGGAATAATCTCAATCTTTTGTTATCGGTTGGGACCTGATTTGTCACCCAGTATGTGGTCTATTCTGGAGAAATTTCCATGTGCACTTGAGAAGAATGAGTATTCTGTTGTTTTAGGGTGGAATGTTCTGTATATATCTATGAGGTCCATCTGGTCCAGTGTGTCATTCAAAGCTCTTGTTTCTTTGTTGATTTTCTGCTTAGATGATCTGTCTATTGCTGAGAGTGGAGTATTGAGGTCTCCTACAATTAAGGTATTGTTATCAATATGACTTTTTATTTTGGTTAACAGTTGGCTTATGTAGATGGCTGCTCCCATGTTGGGGGTGTGGATGTTTACAATTGTTAGATCTTCTTGTTGGATAGACCCTTTAAGAATGATATAGTGTCCTTCTGTGTCTCCAACTACAGTCTTTAGCTTAAAATCTAATTTGTCTGATATAAAAATTGCTACCCCAGCTTTCTTTTGAGGTGTGTTGGCATGGAAGATGGATCTCCATCCCTTCACTTTCAGTCTGGATGTATCTTTAGGTTCAAAGTGAGTCTCTTGTAGACAGCATATGGATGGGTCCTGTCTTTTTATCCAATCTGCAACCCTGTGCCATTTCATGGGAGCATTTAGGCTGTTCACATTGAGAGTTATTATTGAAAGATAGGAATTTATTGTCATGTTGCCTGTGAAGTCCTTGTTTCTATGGATTGTCCCTGTAAATTTCTGTTGTATATCACTCTTGGGGTCTTTCTCCTTTTATAGAACCCCCCTTAATATTTCTTGCAGGGCCAGCTTAGTGGTCACATATTCTTTCAGTTCTGCCTGTCTTGGAAGCTCTGCATCTCTCCATCCATTCTAAATGACAGCCTTGCTGGATAAAGTATTCTTGGCTGCATGTTCTTCTCATTTAGTACCCTGAATATGTCTTGCCAGCCCTTTCTGGCTTGCCAGGTCTCTGTGGATAGGTCTGACACTGTTCTGATGTTCCTCCCTCTGTACGTAAGGAATCTCTTCCCCCTAACTGCCCTTAAGGTGGTTTTCTTGGTTCTAAGATTTGTGAGTTTTACTATTACATGCCGGGGCGTTGGCCTGTTTTCCTTGATCTTGGGATGGGTCCTCTCTGCCTCTAGGACATGAATGTTTGTTTCAGTCCCCAGATTAAGGAGGTTCTTGGCTATGATTTGCTCAAATATATCTTCTAGTCCTCTCTCTCTCTCCAGCTCCTCAGGGATCCCAGTAATTCTGACCTTGGAATGTTTCATGGTGTCACTTATTTCTCTGATTCTATTTTCATGGATTTTGAGTTGTTTTTCCCTGGCCTCCTATTTTTCCTTCTTTTCTATCAGTTGGCCTTCCAGATCACTAATTCGTTCTTCTGCCTTGCTTACCCTAGCTGTTAGATTATCTAGATTAGATTGGATCTCACTGATAGCATTTTTAAGTTCTGCCAGTTCAGCTTTCATTTCTGCCCTTAGAGACTCTATGTTGCCATTAATTGATTTCTCCATTCTAGCTATTGTCTTCACAACTGCTACCCTGAATTCCCTCTCCAACTTCTTGGTTATATCTGTATCCATTTGTAAATCTCTGGCATAAGTCACAGTCTCTGAGTCTTTCCTATTTTGGGGGTTCCTCCTCCTAGTCATTCTGTTGAGGGGTGGTTGAGGGAACGTACAGAGTCCAAATTATTGACCACAACCCAAGCAAGATGCACCTGTTTTATAGGGACCTTAGGATTGTCGGCCTCTTGTTCTCCCAGCCTGTCTTCTGGGGCCGGGACTGCCAGGCTGTTACTCAGGCAACCCTGTTTGGGCAGAGTTGCCCTGCCCCCTGTGGGGGGGATGGGCTCAGTGAAAACCGGTTTTTTGGGGTTTTGTTCTCTGGCGGCTTTCCCTGGCGGCTTTTCACGTCTCTTCCGAGAGAGCAGAAGAGACTGTTTCCAACCCTCTGCCTCAGAGCAGAGAGATCGCAGTCTGTTCTTCAGTGAGCTCTCCAGCCCACACTATCTCTGTTTCTGTCTGTGCTGCTATAAACTGCAGCGTCCTGGGTTGTGTGCCCCTCAGCAGGGCTCCCAGTCCTCGCCTCTAGGTGGGGGCACAGGGGGCATGTTTCTGCCCTTTGTGCTTTCTAAAACCATCAGCCACCCCTAGTTTGCACGTGTGGCCCCACCACTCCAGGTTTCAGTGTGGGGGGCTGCTCTAAAGTCCTTTCCCCACTGATACCGGTCTGTGAATCTGTGCCCTGTCCCCAGCGTGGGAGGCTATCACTCACCGGTCGTGTAGGATCCTCATGGCTCCCTCCCCCTTCCGTGTGTCTTCGGATATGTGCCTGTGGAATCACGGCTCCCCACTTTATACCTTGAAACCAGTTGCCTGCGATATTCTGTTTGTAGAGATCCAGATATATCTTCTTACATCTCAGGCTGATTTCGTGGGTGTTCAGGGTGGTCTGGTGGATATCCAGCTCAATTCAGGGGACTGGTTGGAATAGGGTCCCCTACTCCTCCTCCGTCTTTTTTCCTAAAATCCCCCCTTCACCTATTTTACCCTCCACCCACCTCCCTTTTGGTAACCATCAGTTTGTTCTCTATAGTTAGAAGTCTGTTTCTTGGTTTCTTTCTCTTTCTTTTTTTCTTTCCTCATTTGTTTTTTAAATTGCATATATGAATGAAATCATTGGGTATTTGTATTTCTCTAACTTATTTCACTTAGCATTATATTATCTAGCCCCATCCATGTTGTTGCAAATATCAAGATTTCATTCTTTTTTATGGCAGAATAAAATTCCTCTGTGTGTGTGTGTGTGTAAACCACATCTTCTTTATCAGTTCATCTATTGATGGATACTTGGGTTGCTTCCATTATTTGGCTATTGTAAATAATGCTGCAGTAAACATTGGGGTGTATGTATCCCTTTGAATTAGTGTTTTTGTATTATTTGGATAAATACCCAGTAGTGTGATTATTGGATCATAGGTTAGTTCTACTTTTAATTTTTTGAGGAACCTTCATTCTGTTTTCCATAATAGCTGCACTAGTTTGCATTCCACCAGCAGTGCATGAGGGTTCCTATTTCTCCACATCCTTGCCAACATTTGTTGTTTCTTCTGTTTTTGGTTTTAGCCATTCTGACAGACGTGAAGGTATATCATATCGTAGTTTTTTAAAAATATTTTATTTATTTATTAGAGAGAGAGAGAGAGATTGCAAGCAGGGTGGAAGGGGAGAGGGAGAAGCAGACTCCCCACTGAGCAGGGAGTCTGATCCAGGACTTGATCCCAGGGCCCTGGGATCATGACCTGACACAACAGCAGACGCTGAACCAACTGAGCCACCCAGGCACCCTCTCATTGTAGTTTTGATTTGCATTTCCCTGATGATTAATTATGTTAAGCATCTTTTCATGTGTCTGTTGGCCATCTGTATGTCTTCTTGGAGAAATGTCTGTTCATGTCTTCTGCCCATTTTTAACTGGATTATGTACTTTTTGGGTGTTGAGTTGTATAAGTTCTTTATATATTTTAGATATTGATCCTTTATTGGATATGTCACTTGCAAATTTCTCTCCCATTCAGTAGGTTGCTTTTTAGTTTTGTTGATTGTTTTCTTTGCTGTGAAGAAGCTTTTAATTTTGATGTAGTTCCAGTAGTTTATTTTTATTTTTGTTTGCCTTGCCTTGGGAGCCGTGTTTAGAAAAAAGTTGCTATGGCCAATGTCTGAGAAATTACTGCCTGTTTTTCTCTTGTAGGATTTTTATGGTTTCAGGTCTCACATTTAGGCCTTTAATCCATATTGAGTTTATTTTTTTATATGGTGAAAGAAAGTGGTCTTTCATTCTTTTGCATGTAGCTGTTCAGTTTTCCCAACATCATTTGTTGAAGCGACTGTCTTTTTCCCATTGCATATTCTTTTCTTCTTGTTTAAGATTAATTGACCATGAAATCGTGGGGTTATTTCTGGGCTTTCTATTCTGTTTCATTAGTCTATGTCAGCTTTTATGCCAGTACCATACTGTTTTGATTACTACAGCTTTGTAGTATATCTTGAAATCTAGGATTGTGATGCCTCCAGTTTTTTCTTCTTTTTCAAGATTGCTTTGGCTGTTTGGGGTCTTTTGTGGTTCCATACAGATTTTAGGATTCTTTGTTCTAGTTCTGTGAAAAATGCTATTGGTATTTTGATAAGGATTACACTAAATGTGTTGATTGCTTTGCGTAGTATAGACATTTTAACAATATTCTTCCAGTCCATGAGTATGGAATGTCTTTCCATTTCTTTGTGTTGTCTTGAATTTTTTTTCATCATTTTTAGTTGTTTTAAAGTACACGTCTTTCACCTCCTTGGTTGAGTTTATTCCTAGATATTTTATTGTTTTCAATTGTAAATGGGATTGTGTTGTTAATTTCACTCTCTCCTTCTTCATTATTAGTGTATAGGAATGCAGTAGATTTCTGTACATTGAAGCCTGTACCTTTTCTAACCCATTATACTGCTCCATATATGACACTGTTAACTTTGTTTTATGGCAGTGGCAAGTTTACATAGAGATACAATTAAATAACTGTTAATGATAATATAATCTCATGGGAATCAAACTACCTAAGGTTGCAAAGAGTGGAATGATGTAAATAATGAGCTCTGGTGTAATGGCAATTCCAATTTTGAAGTTAGTTTCTGTTAAGACTACAGAAAGAACTATGGTACTTCCCCATTTGTTCTCTATCAGTTAACCTGTATTATTCTAACCATAGGACATGATTATTTACTTTTGTATCATCTATTCCACACACATCCCCGCCACCCCTCCCCACCTTTAGCATGACAGCTCATTGATCTTATTTGTCTTCTTTTCTGATGTTTTACCAGCAACTTAGAACCAACTCTTGGCAAATAATAGGCCTTCCATAAATATTTTTTTGGATAAATGAACAAATGAGGAACTGATATTTAAGTTACCACTTCAAGTCTACCTAAAAGAGTTAGAGGCAAAAAAGGAGAAAAAGGAGGATGTTATGGATTGAATGTTTGTATCTCCATGTGAAGCACCTCACAGAATCTCCCAGAAGATTGTGAGGGGAACTGGAGGATAAATGCCAATGAGTCATTACTGTTGTAGTTGGTGGAAATTTCCAAGTAAGTTTACTTAGGTGTTTGAAGAAGTAGAACTACTTTTCAAAACTTATCAATCCACATTCTGCTTAAAGGTAAAACATAATTGTAATAGTTTCAGGTAAACTCAATTACCTTTATGCATTGTCTTATTGTTTTTATTGTAAACTGAGTTAACTCAGAATTTTCCTCCTCCCCTGCCTTTCCCTCAAGTGGTATAAGTGTTCTGGCATCAGAGCGAGGCATGTGGTCCAAGCTGTCCTTGCTCCCATACAGACATCCACAGAGTGGGATGTCACTCATCCTGTCTGGTTGTTGGCCTTTGGCTGTTGCTCTGTGCTCCCATCATTGGAGATATACGTGTTACCATCTGGAGGCTGGCTGTAAGCTATCCATAGTGGTGGAGTGTGGGGGAGAGGGCTTGTCATGACTGTAAGATACTTCAGGACTCCCTGTTCAGCTGTTCTGCACCATTCTAGGGGCAAGGGACATTGGGCTGCTGTCCCATGCCATTCCTGGCTTGGTAAAAGACGTCATGGTTTGGCTGCCTCAGGCTCTCTGCTACAGAAACAAGCTTTGTTCTATTACAGTTTTACCAGGGGGCACTGCACAGTGCTGGGAATTCTAGAACTGATTCCCTCTTTAGAGCCCCTGCCTCGGAAGAGAATGTCTCCTTTTCTCCCAAATTCTTAAATATCTCTCTTATTGTCTTCCCCTTTGGAGCTAATCAAGTCATATTTTGATTAAACACTAAGGTGGAGGCTTAAGACCAAGTATATATAACACATTAAAAAACTGAACTCTTGTTTTCAGCTTTCCCATTCTTCCAA
The DNA here is from genome assembly GCF_004348235.1 of Phoca vitulina. Taxonomy (NCBI): domain Eukaryota; kingdom Metazoa; phylum Chordata; class Mammalia; order Carnivora; family Phocidae; genus Phoca; species Phoca vitulina. The sequence goes on along the minus strand of NW_022589711.1, from coordinate 30,876,178 downwards.
TCTTTTCCATTTCAAAAAATGACACACTGTCCACCATGGAGTCTTCCTAAAGTCCTGCCTTTTGTTCATTCCCTGCATTCGTGTCAATACCATGTCTTGTCACTCCAGCTTCTAAAATATACCCTGAAGGTGACCATTGCTTATCCTTTCTGGCACGACCATTTAACCACCACCCCTTCTGGATGGTTCTATTATGACAGCCTTTTTCTTTGTCTCTCTGTATTTACTCTTGTTCCTCCAATCCATTTTCCACAAAACGGAGTTTTTTAAAAATATAAATCTGATCATGTCACTCTGCAGCTTAAAACCCTGTTAAAAGCTTTCTGTTGCACTCTGCACAAAATGAAAACTCCCTACATAGACTATAATCTTTTGCACATCTGTAAAGTGAGGGTCATAATAGTGCCAGCCACAGAGGGTGGTTTTGAGGATGACATACTTTTAATGCATTAATATATGCCAACATGCCTGGCATATAGCAAGCACTATGTGTTAGCTGTTAGTAGAGGAGAGGAGATGGAGCCAGACCATTGTTGATGTGGGTCAATGGAAGGAGAGTTGTGATGCTGACAAGCCTGGAGAGGGAACAGGGGACAGTGCTAAATCAGAGACAGCCTGGAGAAGGGGGCAGTCTGCATTCTCCCTGAAAGGCAGGCTCCAGGAATGCTGCTATCAGATGGAGGCACCATCAAAAACATTGCATCCTTTGCCTAATTTTGCCTGCAGCTTGCAGGGGGACTGTCTGTCATTGACAGGGACTAAACTGCTCCAGATTTTGGCAGGGGTTCATGAAACTGATATTTTGGAATTTGTTTTTCTCCTTGAAAAAAAAAAAAAAACTTTATTAAAAATCACAAAAGAGGAGAAATGTACATGCTTGCGGACTTGTGGTTTGCAAATTGCTTATAATTCTCATATTACTGTCTGCCACCAAAATACCTCAGCCTGATGAGTTCAGAGCTACTGTCATCCTTTTACATTTAATTTTAATTTACACGAAATAATGTTCTTCCTGCTCCATTTCTCCCAGTTCTTTTCTTCTCCTCCCCTGTTCATTTTTCCTTATCACTTCAAAGTTCCTCCTTTCAGCAATGTCATCTTCTTTTGCTGTAATGTGCTTCACCTTTATCCATCTAATAAACGCATTATTTTCATTTCAAGTTTATGTCCTCTGCGGTCACACTTCTTAGCTGTAAAATTAAACTTAGAAAAAAATCACAAGCTGACTATCTAATAGAGACTATTTCACATTTGTTAACAAGCATTTGGGTTGACATTTCTTTATTTTGGAAACTTTTATTTTGAATTTAACTTAGAAATTCAGGGAGCACTAAAGAACTCATGAATGACTCATTTTCCCTCCTCCTTTTTGACTTTCTTTCTTCTTTTCCATGCCTTTACGATTCACTTATAACATGAACATTTTTTTAAAAATTGAGGGTCTACTGGTTTGTATATCTTCTCTACCTTGGATGTACTACTAACAGATTTGCAAGCAGTTTTCTTTATAAAAATGTTTGCTGTGATGTGAAACCCTGCGTTGGGAGGTAATTTTGCCATAAGATCATTTCCCCTACTTGAGATAAATATACAATGTGCAACCTTAGGGATAGGCATTTACTTTTTTCTTCAGCTCAACAAGTATGCATTTCCTAGCTACCACTTTCAGAGACTTAATACTATCCAGGGTGAATCATAAACTTGCTCTCATTTGGTAATTCTTCATGCTTTTATGTGCTTGCACAGAGCTACACATTTTATCGTAATTTATTGCCTTCATAATTGTTCTGCTTTGGAATATGGAAATACTCAGTGCTCTCATTTCTTCTTTCTGGCAAATTCAGGTAAGCTTTGCCTCCCATTTCAACTCTAACCTCTTACCAAGGCCACCACATTCCTAATAGCACATGTTGAAAGTTCTGCCCGAGAGACCTTACTTTTGCTAATTCATTTTTTCCCTAAGAGATGATGGCTACTATTCTTTTGAATTATTGCATCCATTTTAGAAAAGGAACTAATTATTCTTTATTTAACAAGGAATATCCTGTGACTGATATAGTTGGATTCATGTAAAAGTGCGTAAGTGGTTAGTGAGGAGATCATTTTCTCCAACAAAAAGTAATTTCAAAAGTGATTTAAATGGAGCATAAAGAAGTACTCATGAATATGGTTGCTCTTATAGCTAATACAGATATCTTACTTCTACCACTGATATTCCTGAGTGCCTTATACTTAGCAGCTTCTCAGAAAACATTTCTTGATATTAAGAGTTTTCCAATCCTGACTTTTTGTGTTGGCTCTTGAAAGATTTACACTGGGTTTAGAACTGTATGTATATACACACGCATGGATCTCATATTTTCTAAGGTGATATGATAGCTGGTGACTTGGATAATTGTATGTTGATGTGGCCCCAAAAGACCATAGTGCCATCAACATTCCTCTCCCTACTGCCTAAAGATCCCTTTATGTGCCCTGGCTTGCAACTCTTCCTTCAATTACAGATAAAGCTCTGCTGTTTCTTTTAAGGCACATGCTTTGCTTCACTGTAGGATGTTTTGTGACAATTATAAATTTACTTTTTAATTTTCTGCTTTACGGATTCCACTTCAGTGCATTACAACTGCCTGCAATTAAAAAAGTATGTATCATGTATTCCGCGTGTGGTACCCATTCCAGCATGAATGCTTGGAGGTTAACAGTTTTTTCATGCTACTGACTTTGGTGAACCTCATCACTGCTGTAAAAGGAAGTCACAGCAAAGCAAAAATACCCCTTAACATTTGAGCCCCAAAGAGGACTCTAGATAGAAATCTGGCATGGGAGTAGCAATGATCAATGATGTCACTGATATATTGATTCTTTCCTTCAAAATCTTTAAATAAGTGTTTATTAACTGTCTATTGTCAGGGCTTCTTCTGGGGACTTTGTTTTCCTTTCATATCTGCTTTTTAAAAAGACCTTTTATTTTACATTTAAAGCAGGATTTTGTTTCATTTGGGCCATGTTGTTTACAAGATGAATGCTTACAGTTAGAATGGGTTTCAGTGATTGCCAAGATGTGCTAATCTGCCAGGTAGGGTATCAGTAGGGGTCTAGCTGTCACATGGAGAGTTAACTACAACCCCCTTCCTTTTGGACCTTCTAGTTGGTCACTGTTCAGCTGACTCTTGACACAGATTTTATCAGTTCCTAAAGGCATACCACACCTGGACTTGGTGCCCTCCCTGGTCGTTTGCAGATTCCTTGCAATGTGGGATGTCTACTTCACTCCCAGCCACAGTCCTATTATTCTGAGAACAAATCTCCGGAATTACTTTTGAAACCTGATGCAGACTGCTGACTCCCTTGTTTTTCCTTAGGCAGATTACCATTTCAGAATAATATGTATCATCTAAAAAGTGTATCATAGTTAGATGTAAAGAATCTTTAAATAAGTTCCAGTAGCGAATTATTAGCATATATTGAAGCTTCCAGATGACTCCTGTAGTGTGTTTTGTTGGTGCTTAGAGATTAGCTCATGCTAATTTTCAGGACTATGTAAGACTGGGACTAACATATAGTATTTGGTACTCCTTTGATAATAAAGGAATTAATAAAAAAATCATTGTTTCTGAACAACGGTACTTTTTTAAGAGATTTATTTATTTATTTGAGGGGAGAGGGACAGAAGGAGAGGGAGAGGGTGTCTTAAGCAGACTCCGAGCTGAGCAGGCGGGGCTCCATTTCATTGACCCTGAGCCAAAACCAAGAGTTGGTCACTTAACCTACTGCACTACCCAGGTGCCCGACTCTGCCAATTCTCTAATGCTCTCTTCTCAATATTCTGTTGTGGAAAGTGTCAAGTGACCTAGCTTCAGCTCTGCTTCTCTCTCTTTTTTTTTCTTTTCTCTGTTTTTCTTTTAATTGCTCTGCCCAACCACTGTGTTTTCCTCATTCCTTCAAGAGGGGAAACATGCTGGCATAGATGTTAGCATAATGTGAGAAGCTGAGTCTAGAGATACATCTAATGACAATAGTATTAATAGGAGATATTTGGCTCACAGTCCCACACTTCCATAATGGCAGGACCCTGCATCTACTAGAATATAAATTCCAGTGAGATTTAGTCCAGAGCTATGCTTCTCAAACTTTAAGTGCATATGGATCATCTGGGGACCTTGTGAAAATGCAGATTCTAGTTTAACAGGCCTGGGATGGAGCCTATGATTCTGCATTGCTACAAATTCAGCACTCAAACCAGGCCTAGAGGAGCAGAACACTTTGGATTTTAAATACAGACCCTAAGTGTTATGGATTCTAGATAAAATTTATATTCTTAGATTTCCATGAAGAGTAATTGAACCCAAAGCAAAAGCCACTGACATTCTCATGCTGGGTGGGCCCACTCAAAATTTTCAACCCAGAATTCTAAGAGTACTAAACTCTTCATTCTAAAGGGTACCACACTCCTACTGGGCCTGAAATCATTTTCCCTGGAAACATTTTCTCAAGTCTCGTGGAATCGTCAGAAATAGCTTGGATGGATGGGGAAAGCAGAGTATATGGAGTCAGAAGTTCTGAGTTTGAGCCCAGCTTTGCCTCTGCTGGGCTCCATAAGCTTAGGTAAGTCATATATGCTCTTTCAGTTTCTATTTCCTTCTGTATGAATTGCCAATAGTAAAATACAACTTTATAGGTTTGCTTTGATATCAAATATGAGAATATATATAAAAGTGTTTTGTAAATGTCAGGTGCTATGCACATATTAGTTGAGTTTGTAATCTAGCAGTGATGATTTACACTCACATCAGAACATTTATGTTGCCTAAGATCCTTTCATTGTTTATTAGCAGTGAACATTCTGACCAAGAACACGGGTATTTTATTGTTTCCCCTAGGTATCATTTGTATGCAGTCATTGGTTATAATTCTATAATAAAAAAAAACATTATTTTCTCCCCCTTAAAACACCAGTATTGTTGTTACCACCCTGGTTGTTTTGGGGAAAGGGAAGTGATGGGTAGCAAATAGGAAAGTTGGCCTAAGACTCTGCTCAGAAGAACTAATTAGCGTTCCATGACAGTGGTGGATAGTATCCTGACTTACACACAACTGATGAGAATTGCTTAATCAGCACAGAGGCACACTTGGTCTGAGGAGAACATGCCATCTTCCTCACCTAGGGAGGAAGTTGGCCTGCAGGCAGCTTGCATTTTAATTGATTTTATGATGAGCATTGACTTTATTAAATTTTAGACAGAATGCCCTATGGCATCTGTCAGTGGTAAGTGACAGGAAAGACATTAAAATTTTAGTGAACACTTAGGAATTCTTTATCAGCAGGCATTTATTGAATGCCCCCTGGATGAGAATAATAATGCTTGCATTTATAACTTGCAAGTCATTTCCACAAATTTTATTTATGACACAAAATTTTCATTGAGTCTGTTTCCTTCTCTGATGTAAAAACCAACTTTTGTGGGGCTTTCATTCATCATTATGTTACAGACTCAGCACAATTTCCATTTTGGGGAGAGATAATTTATCTTTGAAGGAGGAAGTCAAGAAGGAGGGAGGACCAAAAAGCTCAAGAGCCGCTTTGGCATGTGTTTCATTAGATTTAGTACCACTTTCTGCTTTTCTTTCTAGATCCTCTCTGATTTGTTTTCAGCCTTAACCATGTCTTTCCATGCTTGTCATTCTCTTTTGTAATTAGAATACTCTGAGGATTTGCATGAAAGTTTAACCTACACTGAGCATCCAAGGTCTTTTTTATTAAGACAGTGTTTTGAACAAGGTAGATGACACTTTCCATGGATATCTTATTTAGAAGGTCTTCCCATGGCTGAGGTGGCCCCACCTTGGATCATAATCTCATCATCTTGCTGCACAGATTTGTTGGTTGAACAGGTGGTGCCCAAGTGAGGCTCCATTTGCCACGTGCCTGCTTTGGCTCAGACCTCTGTGGTGGTCCAAGTCATGGAAGACTAGATCGGAGTAAGTAGAGAAAGGCAGCAAGAATTTCTCAAAGTTCTGAATTAAGGAGTGTTTGGAGAAAACGCAACTTTTATTTTTCGGAAATATATGAGACATATTGTATCTGATTTGACTACTAAATAAGCATCTACATACGAGGAATTTAGAAAGAATGAAATGAAACAATCTTCTATTAACTGGTTAATAAAAAGAATTTTTTTGAATGTTTGATGCTTGTATTCAACCATTATATATAATATAATTTATGTTTAATCACACCAAAGCCTTGCCAAGTAGTAGTCCTACAAGAATTACTCTAATGAATACATAAGCACCTCTTATATTGAGCATATTAATTGCTTATATGCAAATGATTTTAAGTACTTGAACAGTTTGACTTAAGAAGCATAAACATTATCTCTGTAATCTTGTATATGATATTCGTTTGCTTAGCAAGCCTTTTTTTCCTAATGGATTGCATAAAAGCAAACTTCATAATCAACTGAATATAAATTATTCTTAGTTTGGAAAAACAAATTAATGAGGTGTTATGATCTTAATTTCTAGACTTCTTTATCACCTAACTCAATATTGTGGGACAGTAATATACCATAAGTTATTGTAAGTGACTCATAGTTTTACATTGACTTTTAGTCTTTATTTTTTTCTGCTACCTTTTAAATGAACTAGGTAATTTTGAAAAATAGAATTTGCATTAGTATTCTGGAATTAGACATCAGGCAACACAGCTTACCTATATGAGTGGGAGCACCATAGTTTTCTTGTCATTTATATAATGGACCTTCTAATACCTTTGTTGTCCAAAGACATCCTTTTTTTTTGGTAAAAGATTTATTTATTTATTTTAGAGAAAGAGAGAGAGCATGAGCAAGCTGGGGGAGGGGCCGAGGGAGAGAAAGAATCCTGAAGCAGACTCCCCGCTGAGCACAGAGTCGGAGGGGCTGATCCCAGGACTCTGAGATCATGACCTAAGCTGAAATTGAGAGATGGCCGCCCAACCAACTGAACCACCCAGGGCCCCCCAAAGACATCCTTGATGATATTTCTCTAGGGTCTCAAGATATCACCCATCTTTTTGGTATGTTAATTCTTAAGTATGAAAAAGTAGAATTATAATATCTCAGAGTTGGCAGGACCTTTAAGATTAGCTTGTAAAAACCACTAGTTGATGCACAAATCATAATTTCCAGAAAATACTTTATTTGTAAAGTTCCCCTAGGGCAATGAAAGGAATTTTCTATATGCGGAGCCAGACACATGCATCTTAATTCATCATAACCACACACATACACACTCATAGCAATCAGCTGATAAAATAATCTATTGCTAGAGCCAAGTAAACATGTCATAATTAATTTGAATCACACACATTTGGGTCACTATACCTGAGGAACAGGATTTTAATTCTGATCACAGGGTCACCAGTTGAATGAAAAGAAAGAGGGAAAGAGGTCCGTCCTTTCAGAATTCACCTGAAAATTTTCAAGAATATGTCTACAACTCTTCTAATCAGAATTCTGCTATTTTTTCATATCCACAGATATGTGATCTTCTGGATTTTAGATTTGAGTGAAATTTCCTATGGATTTATTTGCCAGTATATATCTTTATCTCAGGGAAGTTTAGATTATTGGCATGTTTCCTAAAGTGTGTTTTGCATAATACTGGTTAAACAAAGTATTTGTAAGTAGGCCTTGCAATCTTTTTTTCAAGTAAATTAGGGGACTCCTGGGTACATTTATTCATTCACTAAACAAATGTTTGTTACCTACGGTGTGGTGAACACAATGCAAGATGCTGTACATATAATATAATGATGGGCAAAATGGACATGATCACTGCCTCATATTGCTTATGGTCTAGTAAGGAAAACAGACATTAAGTGCTATGGTCTAGATATTTGTGCCCACGTTCCAGATTACATGTGGAAATCCTGGTGCCAAAAGTGATAGTATTAGAAGTGGGCCCTTAAGAGATGATTAGGTCATGAGAGTAGAGCCCTTATGAATGGGATTAGTGTTCTTATAAAAGAGGCTTCACAGAGGTCCCTAGGCCCCTGCACCATGTGAGGATGCAGCAAGAAGGCTGTGGCTGTGAACTAGGAGAAGGATCCTCACCCAAGCTGGTGCTTGATCTTGGACTTCTAGTCTCCAGAATTGTGAGAAATAAATTTTTGTTGTTTATAAGCCCCCCAGTCTGTTTGGTTATAGCAGCCCAAATGGACTAAGACATTAATCAACTAATTACAGAAATCTATAGTATCTAACTGAAATAATTGCAATGAACATGAAATATAGGACACATAATGGTAGATTGTTCTAGGAGGTCTTATATAATTTTGGAGTATTTAGGGGCTAGAGAAGCTTTTCCAGGAGAAGAGGGAAATTAACAATGCAGGAATGGAGCAGCATGTACAGAGGACTTGACATAAACAGAAACATGATATTTGAGAAATTTAAAGGTCATTGTAGTGGAAGGGAGGTTGGAAGGGAGGTTGGTGAGGTAAGCAGATGCCAGAATGAAGAAAGCACCTATGATATTTTTAAAGACCATTTTTGAAAGAGAATGGCATGATCAGATTTTCATCTTTAAAATAACACTTAGGTTGCAGTATGGAAATTAGAGTAGAAGTGGTGGTATGGACTGAATTGTGACCCCCCCACCACCAAATTTATATGTTGAAGCCTTAATATGACTATATGTGGAGTTAGGGCCTAAAAGGAGGTAATAAAGATTAAGTGAGGTTATAACGGTGGGGCCCTAATCTGATAGGACTGTCTTGAAAAGAGGAGGAGAGACATCACAGTTCTCTCAGCCTGTGCACAGAGAAGAAGCCACGTGAGGACAAGTGAGAAGGTGGCTATTTGCAAGCCAGGAGGAGAGGTCTCACCAGGAACCAAATTTACTGGCACCTTGATCAGGGACTTCTCGTCTTCAGAGCCATGAGAAAATAAATTCCTGTTGTTTAAGCCACCCAGTTTGTGGTATTTTGTTATGGCGGCCAAGCTGACAAATGTGGGCAGAGAGAATGTATATGGGAGTACTGAGTAGAGAACCACAGCAGTCGTTCAGAGAAGAGATAATGTGATATGCGTGGCAGAAATTGAGGAAAATGTACAGGATTTGATGTTGGATTGTATACACAAGATGAGAGAGAGAGAGAGCTTTCTGACTTGCACCCTAGATGAATGATTTGCACACCTCAGGAGTCTCCTGAAGATCAGGTTTGGAGCTGTAACCATTCAGTTTCTGACACATGAAGGCTTAGGTGCTGTTGGATATGTTGAAGAGGGAGATAGCAGTGGAGTTTAGAGAGAAATTAAACAATGCGTAACCGATTCTGATACTGTTTGACTTCTCAGAGCTTTTCATGTGTTTAAATATGTATGTGAATTGTGACTCTCCAAGACAGGGTTTTGGTTTTTTTGGCAGCACTTTTTCAAACTTGGACCTCTTCTGAATAGAAAAAAATCACAGGACTAGTATTGTGTAGAATATATTTGGTAACTGCTGGTCTATCAGCACATTTTTAATTATTCTCCTTTCCTGCTGCTTGATATCAGTAACTTTTGATTTTATTTCATAAAGCATACTTTGGACACATGATGGCCTGTGTACTTGCAAATTGTGGAAATGAGGTGGAGAAGGATTCCAGCCAGGACATTGAGTCTCTTAGGCTTCCTCAGTGACCATTGCCAGTATCCTTTTGAGTGCCTGGCAGGAGATGAGCTGAATGCTCAGAGCAGGGGATACCCTCTGCCTTTCAGGCCACATCTGGATCCTGTATTCAGGGAGAGTTAATGAACAACAGCCCTGTCCTGAAATCCTTGCCTTCTGCAAAAGTTGTTGACTCTCTCTCAAGGGTTATACCACTCCTGAGGTTGAATTCTACCCTGAAAATTTAGAATATGTCTCCCTTGGGTTTGTCTATCCCAAGTTTTCAAAGTTATTGCCTAGAGGCTCAAGTCAGTTGAGTATTAGGGGCTTAAGATTTAGTTATATGGAATTACATAAGTTATGATGAGTTTTCCTTAGTTCTTTTGACACATATAATATCATACTGTATGCAGCATTTTACAACTGGCTTTTCCATTCAGCATATATTTTGGAAGTTTATTCATCTAACCACTGGTAAATTTATCTTTTTTAAAAACTATTAATATTCTACAGTATGAATATATCAAAATATATTTAGCCATTCTATTATATTCAGCTAGATTAAACAAAACAAAAAGAAACAAAACACTATGCACTGGGTAGTATTAGTAGGAAGTATAGGAACAGGAAGACTAAATACAAGAATTGAATGATTCTGCCTGTTTTTTGCCCAAAAGATTATATGGACTGTAAGAACTTTAATTTATTCATTTTAATTACCTTTTCTTCATATTTATTTTGAGAAATAAATGATCAGCTAAACAGATCTCTAGAAAAACTCTTTATGTCAAATTTTATTCCTAATGCAAAATCCTCCATGATGCTTTTCTGGTTGTTCCAAAAAATATGATTTCTCATTTTGTAAATGTTTCCTCTCTACTCTAATTAAATCATTTGGAACCCTGTGTTCCAGTTATTTGCAATACCTCATTAAGGTACATGGCCTCCTTTTTGTCCCCCAGAGTGCCTTACTCAGAGGGGATCTACAGATATTTTTTGGTTTGATTTTTGAATTAAACTAGATTATTTATTCAATTCTGGTTGTTAGATGACCAACTTTTTTTTTTTTAAGATTTTATTTATTTATTTAATTGACACAGAGAGACAGCGAGAGAGGGAACACAAGCAGGAGGAGGGTCAGAGGGAGAAGCAGGCTTCCCACCGAGCAGGGAGCCCGATGCGGGGCTCGGTCCCAGGACCCTGAGATCATGACCTGAGCTGAAGGCAGTCGCTTAACCAACTGCGCCACCCAGGCGCCCCGATGACCACATGTTCTTGAGACTCATGTGTACGATTATACTTTTGAGGGACAGTTTGTTATAAAATACTGAATTGGGAGGTTAATAATGATTTATACACCTCCAAAAGTAGATCTGCTTGTTATCCATGCTTCCTAATGCCCCTTTCCACCTTATTCTGCCAGTGTCTGTATGAAGCACAGCAGCAGAATAATTGCTAAGTAGTTGAAAAACTTGAACTCAATCTATCAATTGCCACAAAGTAGAAAAGAGAAGCCATAAACCATAATTTCCATTATGAAATATTCATAGAAATGAGATTAAATCTGTGTTACAATAAAATGTTAATAAGACCTTAAGAAAACAATTAAACATGTTTACTATTAGAATAACTGAACTCAAATCTAGATTATTCCTCAACGTGGCAAAAAAGGGTATTTTGGGGTAATTTATGTGTAACATTTTCAGGTAGGTACTTGCTTTCTCCAGGAAAATTTTCCATTGCTATGATGTTTCCATGTGGATAATTATAATTTGCAAGGATTCCCTGTGGCAAAAATAAAACAACTGGAAGTATATTTAGATATGTGCCCGTACCTAATAGCAATGTGTTTAATAGCAACTTAAATCAGCATCATTTTGGGGAGCTCAAATTTGCTATCCACTATCTAAGATTCTTTGCTGTCCAAGTGAAGATCATAGTTAAGGAATAATAACATTGCTCAGAGTTTAGGAATCCTGAGGCAGAGACAGAAGTAGGAAGTCGAAGTATCTGCCAAGAATTAATAAGCTATAATAGGATGAGGAGTCGCTCCCATTTTTTCATACTCCTTAATTGACTAACTCTAAGCAGCTGTAGAAAATATCAATCTCCTGTTACTTCACATGGCAATTCTAGCATCAGCTGAGCAGATTGGCTTATGAACGCTGCCTTCATCAATTTCACTGTTGGCATCACGGAACTGACCATCCTGGATAAGAATGCTACTCAGCTGCTTTTCTGAAATGTCAAAAAGTATCATTGATTGCAACTCTTGCATTTTATGGCAATAGTAAGTTTTTTGAAGGACATCTAGCTTGGCTGTTTACACTACAGGGTGAGGTTTGTGTGTGTGTGTGTGTGTGTGTGTGTGTGTATTTTGGACAGAATTCTGGAGTCAGCAGTTATTTTGTTGGAATTACTAATGTGATAGCCTCAAATTTTACAGTATGCCCTGATAATGCAGTGTTCACCATGACTTGAGGTATAAATCATCTTTAGGAAGCAACATTAGTATTATGTTGAAGCCAGAGGAAAGAGAAGGACAGAGTAGGCTTGAGGTTCTAAGAACCCAGATTCTTCTGAGTTTTAATTTAACATGCCTTGGGTTTCTTCATTTCAGTCTCCTTTTGTTAACACATTCTTTTATAAATTACAGGCAAATGGACAACAGGCAGTGTCTTCTCACTCTTTTACATAAAACTACTGGTACTGAATTTTGGGTGTTTTGGTCACACTGTGTGTATTCATGGCTATTGCTTTTGCTGGTGATTACAGCAACAGTTCAGATAATTGTAGTTATTGTCTCTACATGACTCCTTCTATGATTAAAAAAATTAATATGTGAATGTAATTCTGGAGAGCACTGTTCTTAGATTTTATTATCAATTTTCAACAGAGAGTTAGGCAAATCTAGGACCTCATAAATGTCACTTATTGCTAATGATTTGCAACTTGGTGAGGAGTTTCAGCTTTTCAGAGGGATTAAAAGAATAGAGAGAATTTTACATTTGTGGGGAATACAGTGTCAGTGAAGTACCTAATTGGGAGGCTATTCTTTCTTGAGAGAAAAGAACAGTTAACTTTTTGTTTCTCCTTGCTTAAGAAGGATGCTAATTCCCTCCTTAAGCCGTTCTCAAGATGGAGATGCCATCTCTGTCATCTGCCTTGGGGTGAGAAAGCAGCGTAGAAGAGTTGCAGCTTTTTGTAATCCTAGCAATATGAAACGCTAATTTTCTGGGATAAACCATGAGTTCAGAAAAAATAGAATTTCCTAGCATGTCAATTTTGGGCATTCTGTGAGTGTCCAGCAAAGAAGGCTGTGAATTGCTTCTGTGAGTATGGCTGGGACAAGTCCTTAAATCTGTTGACAGCTTGCAAATCTTTTTGCTGACTTTCAAACAGATTATTGACACTATTATGAACTAACTTTCATGTTAATGCAATAACAAAATAAATGATTGAATATCAGTTTTCAAATAAAATCTCATACTTAAAAATTAAACCTCGGATCTACATTTATTATCGCTCAACAGCCACTTGATTGTATCAGGATGTTGCACTTGAATTCAGTTTTAAGCAAGTTTTAAAATGTGAGAAGACTTCCTGGGATGTCCGCATACTTGAACGGGATTGGACTAATATTGTATTATTAATTCATCCATCCAGATAAATTGCATCTGACTTATGCTTTTACTCTGTGGTCAGTATATTTTGAATTATGTTGTAATCTGTGCCTTACCAGATTGTTACTATGCCTTAACTAGTTGTATTCCTATATACTTCAAAATTGTTTGTATTCTAATAAAGTTAACCTGATTTATCATACTTTTGCAAGCCCGGATCTCAGATGGTAACACTTATTTATTTTAGTGTTTAATGGTGAATTTCACCTTTTGATTAAAAGCTTATTTAGTCTACTAAAATGGGGTTTGGTTTAAACGCCAATTAACCTTTTGTTTCATCTATGCTATTTAAATGCATAGTATTATTGCACCTTGATAATAGAGTATAATTTTATCCTTTAATTCTTCATCGAAGCCAACTATATTTATTAAGCTAGTTTGAATTTCCTGACTCCAGCTATACTGCTGAGATGACTCAACTAATCATTGTTAAATAAAATAAATTGTTCCCTTTACAAAATTCATAAATCCTATTTCCTTAAATATTTTTGGAAATGTGAATAAGCTATTTTTTTAAATATGAATCACATTTTTGCAGTTGGATGAGCTTAATATGAATCTAGCTTTGGTCAACACTGCCTATTTTGAAATATTTAGTAGAACTTTATATTCACTTTAATTCAACAAGGCACTTGAGGTCCTTGTAATATAGTATAATTTTTCAATATAATTTCCTGACTTTGGAGAACTCACTATCTAGCAAGAAAGACAAGCACATGAATAGTTAGCATATTCTGCTACATGTTCTGATAGAGTGGTGTATATGAAGTACAGCACAAGAATGACAATGGAGCACCTGATGTGGGACCACAAGGGAAGGCTTCCCAGGAGAGGTGGGACATTTGAACAAGGTCTAAATAAGAGTGTATCAGGCAGGTGAGATCCCTGGCTGAGAGGGTAACATAAGCAAACGCACAGACCTATGGAAGTGTATTATGGATTTGAAAAGTTTGAGCAGTCATGAGTAAGTGGTTCATGGTATGTGTGTATGGGGCAGAGGAGATAGGTAGAAAGGTGGGAATAAGAGGGGTAGGAGATTAAGATGTAAAAGGTTAGATAACCACATGATATTTTGATGCAGCCTAAAATGCTAAAATGTTTTACTTTAAATTATTTTCAGAAGTGTCAAATAATGTGCACAAAGACACTCTTACTTCATCTCTAACATTTGCACCATGAGTCATTCCCTAAACTACTTAGGGATAGGATGAAGGTCAGGGTTGTAGGGTGCTGTGAGAAATGGGATGGAAGTGCAGATTGGGTACACGTTAGGGTGATTATTTTCATATTAACTGGTTTCCCTATGAAAGCTACAAAACTAGTCAAAGATGAGTCAACACAATTGTCATAAATTCACCCCTTTTCTGATATGGCTTAAAAGTGAATCCACGTGCTGTATCATTGCTAAACTCACTTACTAGATTTAGTATCTTGTTTTGCAGATATCATTGGATTTTTTTCAAGAAGATGATCAGGTCATTGGTGAGTAATTACAGTTTTATTTATTTATTTATTTTTGGTATGGATGCATTTTATTTTCTTAGCGTACTGCACTGGAGAACCTCTAGTATAATGTTGAATAGAAGAGATGAGAACAGACATCCTTGTCTCATTACTGATCTTAGGAAAAAAGCAAGCTATTTCTCATCTTGTAATATATTGTTAGCTGTAGATGTTTCATAGATGCCTTTTATGAAGTTGAGAAATTTCCCTTCTGTTCCTAGTTTGGAGTCTTTCTATTAAGGATGGATGTTATATTTTGTCAAATGCTTTTTCTGTGTATATTGAGGTGATCATATGGTTTTTCTATCTTAGTTTGTTGCTGTGATTAATTACATTGATGACATTTGAATTACTAAATCAGTCTTGCATCCCTGTGATAAAACTCACTTGGTTAGACTATTACTCTTTTTATATATTGTTGGATTTAATTGGCTAAAATTGTGGTAAGACTTATAGCTATTTTTGTGAGGAACATTGGCTTGTCATTTTCTTTTCTGGTATTGTCTTTCTCTGTGTTGGTATCAGTGTAAAAATGGCCTTATAGAATGAGTTGGGAAGTATTGCCTGTCCTTCAATTTTATGGGCTGTTTATATAAAAGTGGTATTATTTCTTAAATATTTGGTAGAATTCACCAGTGAAGCCATTCAGTCTAGTATTATTCTTTGTGGGAAGGTTTTCAAAAGCAAATTCTGTAATAGATATAGGGCTATTCACAGTATTGATTTCTTCTTGACTGAGATTTGGTAGTTTTTCTTTCAAGTGACTTTCATTTAATCTAAGTAGTTGAGTTTATTGCCATAATAATTCCCATATTATGCTCTTAATAACAGTAAAATTTGTAGTTTGTCACTTTGCTCATTCCAGATAATGGTAACCTGTATCTTCTATTTTCCTGGTCAGTATGACTAGAGGTCTATTAATTTTACTAATCTCAAACAAAGAATCAATATCAGTTTTTATTTCATTGATATTCTCCATTATTTTTGTTTACTACTTTATTGATTTAAGTTCTGATATTTTAATTTCCTTTCTTTTGTTTGTTTTAGGTTTATTTTGCTCCTCATTTTCTAGATTCTTAGGTGAAAGCTAAGGTCACTGACTTAAGATCTTCTTTTTTTCCTAATTTGGGCATTTAAGGCTATAACTTTCCCTCTAAGTACTACTTTAGTGGCATCCCACAAACTTTGATATGTTGTGCTTTCATTCATTCCAGAATACTTTCTAATTTCACTTTTGATTTCTTCTTTTACCCTTGGGTTCTTTAGAACTGTGTTATTCAAGTTTCCAAGTATTTAGGAAATTTCCAAATATGTTTGTGTTATTTATTTCTAATTTAATTCCATTGTGATTAGAGAACATAATATGTATAAATGTAATTCTATTAAGTTTATTGATACTTGATCTATGGCTCAGGATATGGCTTACCATGGTAAGTAGACCATATACACTTGAGAAGGATATGTATTCTGCTGTTTCACGTAGAATGTTCTCTAAATGTAAATTAGGCCTAATTGACTGATAGTGTTATTCAAATCTATTATTTCTTTACTGAACTTGAATCTCCTTGTTCTATCAGTCATGAGAGGGATATTGAATTCTCTGACTGTAATTGTGGATTTGTCTATTTTTTTTTCTCACAGTTCTATCAGTATTTCCTTTATGCATCTTGAGACTTTATTATTAGGACACAAAAATTTATGATTTTTAGGCCCTATTGAAGTATTCACCTATTTATCATTGTGAAATAACCTTGTTTATCTCCAGTAATATTCTGAGATTTGAAATCTAGTTTGTCTGATATAAATATAGCTGCCTCTGTTTTCTTTTGATTAGTGTTTGCATGGAAACTCTTTTTCTATTCATTTACTTTAAAGTTATTTGTTTCTTTATATTTAAAGTAGGTTTCTTGTAATCATCATGTAGTTGGGTCTTGCTTTCTTATCTAATATACAAAAATCTTTTTTTTTCATTAGGGTGTTTAGATCACTTACATTTAGTGTGGATCAACACCCAGAGTTTGCTACACCTGTAGTCTTCCCTTACATTTGATGACAACTCCATTTTTTTTTCTAGGCCCAAACAAACAAAAAAGAATTATACTTGATTATTTTCTTTCATAATCTCCCTCCAATCTGTTAAGACATTCTATTAGTTCTACCTTAAAACTTATTCAGAATCTGACCACTTTTCATCATTTTAACTCATCAAAAGTGATGCCATCCTGTCTGAGCCACCATCATCTTTCACTTTGCTCATCTT
The DNA here is from genome assembly GCF_004348235.1 of Phoca vitulina. NCBI lineage: Eukaryota > Metazoa > Chordata > Mammalia > Carnivora > Phocidae > Phoca > Phoca vitulina. Next base: position 30,859,096 of record NW_022589711.1, on the reverse strand, counting down.
TCACTTAAGTAGCCAGTAGCTACTTAACTTTTCTCCCTGCTTCTTTCCTTTTCTCTTTCTTAAGGCAGTAGCTAGAGTGTTACCTTGAAAATGTAGGTGTAAATCAGAACATATCATTTTGCCTAAAATCCTGCAATAGTTTCCTATTTCATTCAGAATAAAGCTGTCATCCTTCTAATATTAACCAGGATTCCAAATAATCGGTCCCCTCATCTTATACTCTGTCCTGATATTACACTACTCTTCCTTTCACTTCTTCTATTCCAGCCATACAGGTCTTCTTGCTGTTCCTTGAAGATGCCCTATCCTTTCTCCCCTTAAAGAATTTGGACTGGTAGTTCCTTTTGTCAGGAACACACCTCCTCTGATATCTCCTTGGTTAACTCCCTCAGTTCCTTTAAGTTTTTGCTCATATGTTACTTTCTCAATGAATTCCATACTCATAATCATGTTAAAAATGTCAGACTGCCCACTTCCCAAACGCATCGTATTTGGTTCTCTTACCTCTTCAGCTCCTTCATTGTGCTAATCATGTTAAAACTTATCAATTTCCTTTCTTTGTTTTTTTTTTTTTTTAAAGATTTTTTATTTATTTATTTGATAGAGAGAGGCACGGCTAGAGAGGGAACACAAGCAGGGGGAGTGCGAGATGGAGAAGCAGGCTTCCCGCCGAGCAGGGAGCCCGATGCGGGGCTTGATCCCAGGACCCTGGGATCATGACCTGAGCCGAAGGCAGACGCTTAACGACTGAGCCACCCAGGCGCCCCCAATTTCCTTTCTTATTAGTGTATTTTTATTGTCTTTTTCATTTCACTAGGATTTAAACTCCCCAAGGCGTGGATCTTTGTTTCATTCATTGACATATTCTAAGCATCTGTAAGTGCTTGGTTCATAACAAGCACCTGAGAATGATTAGTTGAAGTAACAAAAGTATTTTGATATTTTGATGTGACCATTTTGCCATGGGAATGTTAGAATAATTGTGTCTAAAAAACAAAACAAAACAAAAGCATGTTCATACGTGGAACAGATTGGTGGTTGCCAGAGGCTGGGGGTGGGGGTGGGGTGAGAGAAATGGGTGAAGAGGTTCAAAAGGTAAAACAAAACAGAACAAGACAAAAATGCCAGGGATAGTTTGCCTGAGTTACCGTTGTATTGTGAGAACTAAACTGTGCTTTTCATAGAAGATGAGCAAACAATATTTGTTGAATGAATGAACTATGAATGAACTAGTCAACCCTTGGTTTAAAACAACAAAAATAACCCCCCTCTATTATATACTTATAGTAAACACGGGGAGTGGGAATTGAATGTTACAAAAATAACCTATAAAACCTATTTGTTTTGGGGTGCCTGTGTGGCTCAGTTGTTGGGTGTCTGCCTTGGGCTCAGGTCATGATCCCTGGGTTCCTGGGATCGAGCCCCGCATCGGGCTCCCTGATCCATGGGAGGCCTGCTTCTCCCTCTCCCACTCCCCCTGCTTGTGTTCCCTCTCTCACTCTCTCTCTGTCAAATAAATAAATAAAATCTTTACAAAACAAAAACCCTATTTGTTTCAATAATAAAATTAATAATAGTGTGTGAATATGATATGTTTCTGTCAATCTAAAGCATCTGAAAAAAACTACTATTATACAAAGCAGGTAGTCCAGAAAAAAATTATGTCAAAAGAGCAATTAAAATTATGTCAAAAATTATGTCATAATTATAAAATTATGTCAAAATCCACCTACTGCCACCACTGTCAATAGGTTAAGTCCATTGTCCTATTTCAAGCATGGGCTATGAATGCTTGGGGGCAGAGTTTATGTCTTATGCTATGGGAAATTGGGCTGTATACATTTTTTTAGGAGTTGCACTATAGGCCCAGACATATGTTTTAGAAAAATAAATGGTGGCCATGTAAAGAAGGGTGTAGATGAGAAAACATTTCTGGCAGAAAGCCACTTAAGGGAGACTACTGTGTACCTCTATTCCACAGATATTTGACTGTTTGAATATCAATGTGCCTTGATCTTTAGCATCTCACTGCCTTGCACATGCTGTTTTCTCTCCTTCAAAACCATGTATCTGCATCAAACTCTCTCAAGGAAAATCAGGCTTTTTTTCTTCTTTCTAGAATATTTAACATGATGTATTTAGTTGTTTGATTATGCATCTGTTTTTGCATCTGTACTTTGATATCTGCTGTTTCCATTTCATTTTTTATAAACCCAGTAACAAGCATGTTACTCGGTACAATAAAGTGAAGTAATCAATAAATTATTTGGGGATGGTTGAGCAAGATGATGAGAAAGTGAATTGCAGTGGTAATGAAGATGGAGGGGTGTGTGTGTGTGAGCATGTGTATAGCAGAGAGGGAATTAATCAGCTGGATGTTAGTAATGAAGGAGATAGAGGAGTCAGGGGTGTCATTTAGGTTTTAGTTTTGTCCTTTGGATAAATATTCCATTCACCAGAAACATTAAGTGCTATGGTAGACACAAAAATAACTGTCTCTGTTATTCTTTTGGAAACATTGGGAAAATATCCCTGAAATGTTTTATGTGCTCTCTAACTTATAAAGGAAAATAAGATGCTTTCTCAGACTTGGAACGTGGGTCTGAGTCTGATTCAACTAAGTGTTGGGGGGAAAAAAAGCTTTTTCCAGTATTGGGTTATCTTAATTGAGCACAATATTGTATCTCTGTTTGCAGTGTGGCCACATTTACAGTCATTAATATCTTTTAAAAAATGTATGGCTACAGCATTGGAGAGCTGTTGTAGAAAAAGCAGCAATATAATAGCTTGGGTGATAGCATCTCTTTGAATGAGTCACACGTGGCTCTAAAGATGCTCACTGAGAATTGATCTGGAGGAGATCTAAAAGTCAGTTCAATTCGATGGATTCTAGTCTGGGACATAGAAGGTGCAATTCAGAGTAAGAATGTAAAGTTAAATGAGTGGGCATTCTCCTCAATGGTAATCTGGTTTACTGTAGGATGGAAAAAAAAGGTAGCTTCCAATCACAAATAAAATTTCTGACTCAAATTGAGTTAGTCAGCCTCCCAATCTGGAAGAACATCCTTAAATATGAAATAAGGGGCAAACATATTCAGATTTATCTATTTTATTTGCTGGCATTAGCTGTCTTGAATGTATCAATGACAGAAGTATTTGAATTGAAACAGGTTCTCATAAATATCTATTGATTTAAATACAGACCATGTAGGGGCACCTGGGTGGCTCAGTCGTTAAGCGTCTGCCTTCGGCTCAGGTCATGATCCCAGGGTCCTGGGATCGAGCCCTGCATCGGGCTCCCTGCTCCGCAGGGCGCCTGCTTCTCCCTCTCCCACTCTCCCTGCTTATGTTCCCTCTCTCGCTGTGTCTCTCTCTGTCAAATAAATAAATAAAATCTTTAAAAAAATAAAAAATAAAAAAAAAATAAATAAATAAATACAGACCATGTATGAGTTAATATCAGACCAGTCTCAGGAATTATGGGTAAAGTGTGTGCTTATTGATGCAATAAAACATATATATCTTGAACTAAAGTATTTGGAGATATTTCCCACAATCGTGCTATATGGATTCAGAGATAACTAACTTCTTATACTATTGTTATAAGGATAAAAGAAAATATATAAAGGAAATCCATTTGAAAAAGAAAGAAAACTATCTCCATATATGTTGAGATAGGAGCACTTCAATTTTCTGTGTGCCAGTAAGCTTTCATTTCTGCTATCCACCCCCATGAGAGAGTCATATTTTACAAAATGATAGATCAGTGTATTGAAACTCAGTTATGTTCTGTTTTCTTCTATACAGCTGGGCAGAATGGTAGATTCAGTCCAGTTCTGGCTGTTTTTTGTCTTTTACTCTATTTTATTTTCACTACCTCTGTTAATATGGGGGAGGGGGTAATTGAGCCAGGGCATATTCGAGAAACCCAACTGACTCTTTTGCTTCCATTTCCCATGTAGCATATTGATTCCTGTAGATTCCAATTAGTTGAATTAAGAACTGTCTAGTTGTTGGAAGGATAGTCCGAGACATTTATTTTTCCTCATATGAGTATGACTTTTCACAGAGAATACAAACTCACAAAGATGCACAAAACACAGGTAGCCTTAAAGATAGTGGTATTTGCTTGGGGGTAGGAAGATCAATTTCATAAGTGTTACCTTCTACCTAGACACAAGGTTTAGTTTCATAGGGTGAACATCAAGGGGTAAAATGTTTGCTGTACGTTAGCTCTTATGATGAAATTCTGGTTGAATTATTGGGTCCTTATCTTGTTATAGGAGGCAATATAGAGGAATGTTAAGAACACAGGCTGTGTATTCAAATCCTGAGTTGAAATCTGAGGTTTGCCACTTACTATTTGACTCAGCTTCTTTTTGACTCTCTTGGACTCATTTTTTTCTTATGAAAAATGAAGATAAAAATGAAACTTTTTTTTATAGGTTTGCTTGAGGATCAAATAAGCTAATGCATAAAAATGCTTAGAATGAGTTCTGTTACATAGTAGGTGATTAAAAATTTTAGTTGTTATTATCATTACTGACTTAATTTATTTTTTAAAGATTTATTGATTTATTTGAGAAAGAGAGAGAGAGAGTGTGGGGAGGGGCAAAGGGAGTGGGAGAGAGAGAATCTCAAGCAGACTCTGGCTGAGCACAGAGCCTGACCTAGGGTTCGATCCCATGACCCTGAGATCATGACCTGAGCCGAAATCAGGAGTCAGACTCTTTTTTTTTTTTTTAAATATTTATTTATTTATTTTTTGACACAGAGAGACACAGCGAGAGAGGGAACATAAGCAGGGGGATTGGGAGAGGGAGAAGCAGGCTTCCCGCTGAGCAGGGAGCCCAATGCGGGGCTTGATCCCAGGACCCTGGGATCATGACCTGAGTCAAAGGCAGACGCTTAACGACTGAGCCACCCAGGCACCCCAAGAGTCAGACTCTTGACTGACTGAACCACCCAGACACCCCTATCATTGCTGATTTATTAACACAACTATACTTTCATTCTTATTTGTTACTCCTGGTATGTATAATGCCCTTGGGAATGGCTTGAAAAGAATGGGTGATTGACAGGATAGGATTTAGGAATTTCTGGGTCTCTGGAAGTAATATTTATCTCAACTGAATAACTTCTAACTGCATTTCTAAAAGCACAGGTTATTTCTATTAGCAAACTGAAGGCTACTTGTATCATCTATGTAGTTTAACATAATGTTTTGCATATGGTCAGTACAGGGTAAATACCTGGAATGAATGAACCCTCTTTATTTGTGGGGAAGCAAACTGTGACATAGAAAGGAGAGATGAGCTGAAGACCTCACAGCTGGGTACCAAAAGGCCAAGATTAGAAGTTACCTATTCTAATGAATCCCGGGCCATTACTTTAAAAATATATTCCACTGCTTCTTGGATTATTTTATATTACCTTAAAACTACAACTCTTCTCAAGAGTGCAGAAAAAAGATCAACCATCTACCTGCAAAGCCACTGGAACTCAGAAATCAAACACAGCCTTAAGACATTGAGTATTGTGTGTAATCAAATTCTACAAGAGGCGGCTCTTCCGAATAGTTTCCATTTAAATAATAGTGCTGGTTCCTGGCATATTGTAGTTGTATGTATGTGTGCCAGTTCTTCCTGATTTAATCTTGATTTCTGAGATGTTTGAGGGGTTTTAAGAAATCATGGGAAAGTCTGGCCAAAGCACAGAAGGAGTTCATTCTGATTACAGCACTCATTGCCTGAATCCTGTTCAGCAGGATTTTCATAGAAAGGTATCATTGAAAATCGACCTGATTTTTAAGAGAAAAAATTTAAAATATCATTAGAAAAATGCAGTAGGCTTACTTATAATCAAATATGTATTGGTTATGAAAATGTATTTGTACATTCAAATAACCTTTAGCAATGTAACTTAATTCTTAATTTATATACATATAAAATATATAAATAGGTCTAAATAAATATATAAAAATATAAAAATGTATATTTTGCAGGCTCAAAAAACCCCTTATATATTTTCCAAATTCATAGGATTCAAACTACCAATAGAAATACTTTGCCCTTCTCTTATGAAATGTCACTGTAAAACCAATTGAATGAAAAATCTGGAACGTGAATTGTATTTGCCATGAAAAAATGGGAATTGCAGCAAGGTTTCAGAAACCTATTAGTAATAACCCTTGAAACATCAGCATGTTAAATTACATTTAATAAGATTTTTTCAGTATTACTGATATACGATTGACATACAACACTGTATAAGTTTAAGGTGTACAGCATGATGGGTTGCTAACTAATAGAAATAACCTGCTGGTGGCAGAGTGCAGGTTAAAGGCTTGGCATTTGGAGCCAGATTCCCTGGGATTAAGTTTCACTCTGACTTTGTACCCATAGAGAAATTAATCAATGCATTTCTGCTTCCTTTTCTTCATTTGAACAAATGTGGATTTTGACCTAATATTCTTCATGGGTATTTTATATTAAAAAAGCAATAAACGAAACAATTAAGTGCCATAAAATGTGCCTATGTGTTTGCACCTTCCAGACCAATCATGAAGGTCTGGTTAGAATAAATTGGGTCCCTTGAAGGGGTGGGGCTCATTGGAATGCCTCTTATGTGGAAGAAGATTGGATTGCAACATTATGTTTTCATGACAATAAACCATTGGATACACATTGGATACAGTTTCCAGAGAAACCAGGCAAATGTCCATTTAGCTTAAATACATAGGTCATTGGACATATTTCAGAGACCCTCTGGATTGGAATGATTTATGAAAGATTGCAATTCAGGCCTTCCAAACTCAGTCTGTTCCCAACCTTGAAGTGAATTGGACTGGGACTTTAATAAAAAATCCAACTCATATGGGTAGACTTTTTATGACCTGGATGAAGAGAAGGGAGTAAGAGAATTATAAACTGGATTTTTACATCTTTATGGAGCAGATATCAGTAATCTATGTGTAGTGAGTTTCATCTGGTTAGAAGTCTGTGTGAAAAAAGTAAGGGTGGAGGTGGTGGTGCTAAGATTGGAGAGACTCACATGAGGTGGCTCATTATAAGGAAAGTATTGTATGCTTTCGTGTTCTGTAGAGATGCAATCAGTGACTAGCAACATATTTTACCTAATTTTCCTGATACAGTTTCCCCATCTGTAAAATGGTTTCCTACTTCCAGAATTGTTATGAGGAATAAATGTACCAAAGTATGCAATATAGGACATGATTAGTTCCTAAGTATCAGATCTTTTCCTCATCTGGGAATTTTGGATAACTAGCTACTGCCTTCTGGGAGGAAAGCTGGTCTAGTAGAGTATGAATGGATTACTATGGGAAGGTGCTCCCTCCTTCTACCCTTCCACAGGGCTTTCTGTAGTTCTGTAATCTGGTAGATGAGTCTTCTCTCCAAGTCTACTGAATAGATAAAAAAATTCTCATTTTCTTGCCTAATGCTTTATTCTAGAAAATATTAGGGAAAAGAGTGTGTGTGCAGTCCCAGCATTGCCTTCTTTCCTAGTAAATCTCCCAATGCAGTTTAACGTACCTCTTTTATATGTAGTTTTAAAAAATATAAATATTAAATCACTGACTTTGATTTTCAGTGGGGAGGAGGATAAAACTGGGAAAAAAAAAAAACTAGATGCACACAGGGAAGGGGAGAAGAACTTGATCATCTTGGAATTGCAGCTTCTGCTTATGCAGACAAATGGTGGTGGCTAATATGCTGTGTGTTTTGCAGAGCCCTGGCATGCCGCCAGCCATGATCCACCTTAATATTTAATAGGCATTTGTACAGAAACACTGCGTAAGTATGAGAAATGTTAATTGCTCATAACATTTTGTTTTACTTTATTTAGCAGGCTGTTAGACATAAAATAAAGAATGTTGTTTGGCTAGGTTGAAATTTTACTGTTCATCTCTTAAATTTTTCTGAGATAGTTTTTCTGTGAAAAGTTAGTAATAAATACTTTGTATTTGCATCATGCCTCATTCTGAAGAGATCAAAGTCCTGAACACAAACTCACTGAGACCTGGGAAGGATTCCAGGCTCTTCTGTACTCTGCTCAGCTCTCCTGAAAATGCCGTTCCTAGCAGTGGGGCTGAGCTGTGGAGAAACAGTCTTTTATGTACAATCAGCTTCTTGAAGTTCTGCTCAGTTATTTAACCCTTGTAGAAAACATCTCAAATTCTGAAGGTTCACTGCCTGTCTGGTTTTAGCTTCATTACTGAATGATTTTTTTCATGTTTTTATTAAAATTTCACTTAAAAATCAGTTTTAGTTTGGAGAGAATTATGTAAAATATTTGTACAAAAGCACTCAATAAAACAATTTCTAGTAACTTCTTAGGATTCCAGCAGAAGGAAATGTGATACCTGATTGCAAATGTAGAGAGAATAGATGTGTTTTAATAGAGAATTCTTACATAATGTGAGACTTTCTGACCATCATAGTATAGTCGAAGTTCTATAATTCTGTGTTCTTTTAATGCAACATGCTATTCTTTATGCTTTTAATGTGCTTCTTCTTTTTACTTCTGTGAAGGCTTATTCTTTGTTTGTTCAAAAGTTCCTTTTGCTGAGAAGTTTTTCTATACCCAACCATACACTCAATTTGTCATTATTTACTCCAGCCTGAATGTTTCCTCAAGTCTAGTAGCACTTACCCATGGCACTGTAATTATTTGTATACATGTTTACTTTTCTCACTATGCTCTGAACCCTTTGAAGAGAGATCATTTGTCTTATTGTTTTCTGAATCTTTATTGTCTAACACAGTGCCAGACACTTATAAAATGCTCAGAAGCATTTTTAGAATGAATTGTTCCTACACATTTTCAAAAGATTCTACAAAATTTAAAACTTCAATAGATGTTTCATTTCAAATAGGCTCCTACCAAATCGGCATCAGCTCAAGAGAATTTTTCTTGGTGTTTTAAAAGCAATTAAACTATCCCCTTTATTAATTTTAAATGAGCATTTCAGAAAAAAATAGGAGAAAATAAATAACTTGAAATCTTAAATAAGAATTGGATAAGAGATAATTATGGATCAGTGTGAACTTTATAAAGTGAATTTGCTTTGCTAAGTGAAAAATTGTAGGTGTTTGTAAACAGAAAGGTAAATGCCTGTTTCAGGCAACAAGATATTTCAATCTGTGGAAACTTCTACAGATATGTTAAATCTAATTCTTTACAATTTCACCCCTAAAGCAATGTAGTCACTTGTTTGGTCTTGTGTGTTAAGTTCAACTCTTTATTTTTATCTCATTTTGTCTGCTTGAATTTTATAGCATACAGTACAATCTTCAAGAGAATGTGAATGTTACTCTCTTGTTCATCCTTACTTTGTGGAACCTTGAGGCAGCTTTTCAACAAAATAGTACAGTGAATTGCTATAGGCCACAGAGCAAGTAAGCTGTAAGGAAGGGAAGAAGTCTCTTGTTTCCCTGAGACCCCATTCTCCGCTATGATGAGTAAAATGTTCTATCCCTAGATTACATATTTCACAATGATCTATAAAAGTTTAGAGTTTCTACAATAGTGTGAACCTCCATAAGAAATACAGATGCGTATCAATAATAGAACCTTAGTACAACATGTCTGGAATGCAGAGCTTTAAAATGTTCACCCCCACTAATTTACATTCTTGAGAATCTCTCTTAAAGATATAATTAAAGGAAAGTGCAAAGATTTATGCTAAAGAACTTCACATCGTTATTTATCTTATAAAATAATTGAAAATGATTAAATGTTCAACAATGTAGAATTGGTAGATAAATTATAGTATGTCTATATGAGGAAATATAAAACAAAAATTCAAGTGTTGGGAGATTTTTGCAAAGACTTTGGTAAATGGCCACAATATAATGTTACATGAAGAAAGACAAAAATAAACTGGTATATAAAAAAAAAGCATGGGGGCGCCTGGGTGGCTCAGTCGTTAAGCGTCTGCCTTCGGCTCAGGTCATGATCCCACGGTCCTGGGATCGAGCCCCGCATCGGGCTCCCTGCTCCGCAGGAGGCCTGCTTCTCCCTCTTCCACTCCCCCTGCTTGTGTTCCCTCCCTTACTATGTCTCTCTCTGTCAAATAAATAAAATCTTTAAAAAAAAAAAAAAGCATGATTTAACTTTTAGCAAAAAGTATACACACACACACACACACACACACACACATATATACACATTAGAATAAGAAAAAGAAAAAATAAAAAGGAATTAAGAACAACTGTATTAATTTTTTTCAATATCTTATAAGAGCATATATTGCTGCAAAATTCTAAAAAATTGAATGGTACCACATTGTACCTCTATTAAAATTTTACTGTAGGAAGTTGCTTTTTAGGGTAGATTCAGCACATGGTAAGGCATTGATATAAATGATATTTTGCTGCCTGATGTCCTGGAAAATGCAGATAGATTTCATTTGAAGATCATGAGCTGTGCATCAGAGTAACTTGGGTAGAGAGAAGTTTTCCTGCCTGGGATTCATCTAAGTCCTACTGCATAAGTACATCTGGGAATGTGGATGTAGAATACAGTATATATATTTTTGCAATGCTTATTCCAGGTAATTCAGATACGCATCACTGATTATACTGCTGCTTTGTTTAGAAATAAAGAGACCAAATCTTGATTCAAACTTAAAAAGAATTGTCAGGTAAGGATGGATGAGCAGGAAACATTTAACTTCTAGTAAAAAGGATCAGTGAGATGCTCATAGGTCTCTGAAGAGGGACGTAATCATTGAAGCATATTTACTGGTAGTAAATCTGCCTGTTATAATAGTTATAGAATAGTAGTTGGTGACTTACTGCTTTCTTAAACTCTTGAATTGAGGGTAGACTAAAGGGAAATGAATAGGTATTCTTTTTTATTGGGATTATGACCTGAGAAGGATATTTGAATCGTCGCGAGGATATGCAGGCCTAAATTGGCAGTTTAATTTAATTAATATTTCTATCCTTTATCAGTATAATACACATAACTCAGGAAGTTTTAATTCCCTTTACCCTCTCTCATTTTATGTAATAAAACTATTTCCACTATTTAGTTTTATCTAGTTTTTTTATCACATTTTTTGGTTTGTTTTTTAGAGTCAGTGTTTGTTCAAACTGGCCCTGAAATTTGGCAATTTATTTGCTCACCTTGGTTTTTTTTCAAACCATTCCTTCTTTATCTAAATTGTATTTTATGAAAATTTAGTGGTTCACTGTGAGAATCTGAGTGGTAAATTTTCTCAGGCTTTGAATGTTTGAAAATGTCTGAATCTTACCCATACTCTTAAATATGCAAAACAAAATACGAGCAGATGTTAGCAAGATGGCAGAACAGGAGGTCTGTGCTCTCTTTCCCCCATTAGAAACACTGATTTAGCAATAATATACAAACCAAAATACATTCATGAGATTTTCAGAATTCAGTTAAGAAGTTGCAGTATCCCAGGTGAGCGAAAAGCAGAGCACAGTTGCAGCGAAACAGATAAGAGCAATTTCATTTTACCCATGTCAACCCCTCCTCCAGGGCAGCACAGCTCAATGCCAGCAGAGAATGTTCTGGCTCACCACTTCTACCTTGGGGGGAAAGAGAAGAGTGGAGCATGTGTACCAATGTTCTAGCTCTTCAGACCGCTGCCCAAGGGACTGATATCAGTCTTTCTGACTCAGGTACTGATAGGAAGCCAACATACTTTGGATGCCTAGTGCCTGCAGCTTGCTGCTGAAGATCCAGAGAACTTGCAATGCCATAGACAGATACTAGAGGAAGGAAGAAATTATGAGCTCCTGAAAAAGAAATCATTAAGTTTCTCAAATTAAGAAATTTCATGTACAGACCCAAGGAAATTGCTTCCCAAAATGGTTTCAGAGGTCCCCAGAATCTGTAGTTGGACAGATTGGTGAGGGTCTCTGTCTGCACAAAGCCAGTTTAGAAAGACAGAAAGAGGGCTGTTTTTTCAAATATTTGGATATTACCATAAAGCTATGAGACACATGAGAGGGAAACATGGCCCAATCAAAGGAACTCTCTCTCTCTCTCTCTCTCCATATATAATTTATTTATTTATTTATTAACATAATGTATTATTTATTTATTAACATAATGTATTATCTGTTTCAGGGGTACAGTTCTGTGATTAGTTATTTATTAACATAATGTATTATTTGTTTCAGGGGTACAGGTCTGTGATTCATTAGTCTTACACAATTCACAGTGCTCACCATAGCACATACCCTCCCCAATGTCCATCACGCAGCCATCCCATCCCTCCCAACCCCCTCCACTCCAGCAACCCTCAGTTTGTATCCTGAGGTTAAGAGTCTCTTATGGTTTGTCTCCCCCTCTGGTTTCATCTTGTTTCATTTTTCTCTCCCTTCCCCTATGATCCTCTGTCTTGTTTCTCAAATTCCTCATATCAGTGAGATCATATGATAATTGTCTTTCTCTGATTGACTTATTTCACTTAGCGTAATACCCTCTTCGATCCATGTCATTGGAAATGGCAAGATTTCATTTTTTGATGGCTGCATAATATTCCATTGTGTATATATACCACATCTTTATCCATTCATCTGTTGATGAACATCTAGGCTCTTTCCATAGTTTGGCTGTTGTGCACATTGCTGCTATGAACATTGGGGTGCATGTGCCCCTTTGGATCACTACATTTGTATCTTTGGGGTAAATACCCAGTAGTGCAATTGCTGGGTTGTAGGGTAGCTCTATTTTCAACTTTTTGAGGAACCTCCATACTCTTTTCCAGAGGGGCTGCACCAGCTTGCATTCCCACCAACAGTGTAGGAGAGTTCCCCTTTGTCCGTATCCTCGCCAACATCTGTCGTTTCCTGACTTGTTAATTTTAGCCATTCTGACTGGTGTGAGGTGGTATCTCATTGAGGTTTTGATTTGGATTTCCCTGATGCTGAGTGATGTAGAGCACTTTTTCATGTGTCTGTTGGCCATTTGGATGTCTCCTTTGCAGAAATGTCCATTCATGTCTTCTGCCCATTTCTTGATTGGGTTATTTGTTCTTTGGGTGTTGAGTTTCATAAGTTCTTTACAGATTTTGGATACTATCCCTTTATCTGATATGTCATTTGCAAATATCTTCTCCCATTCTGTCGGTTGTCTTTTAGTTTTGTGGACTGTTTCCTTTGCTGTGCAAAAGCTTTTTATCTTGATGAAGTCCCAATAGTTCATTTTTGCCCTTCCTTCCCTTGCCTTTGGCAATGTTTCTAGGAAGAAGTTGCTGCGGCTGAGGTAGAAGAGGTTGCTGCCTATGTTCTCCTTTAGGATTTTGATGGACTCCTGTCTCACATTGAGGTCTTTCAACCATTTTGAGTCTATTTTTGTGGGTGGTATAAGGAAATGGTCCAGTTTCATTCTTCTGCATGTGGCTGTCCAATTTTCCCAACACCATTTGTTGAAGAGACTGTCTTTTTTCCATTGGACATTCTTTCCTGCTTTGTCAAAGATTAGTTGACCATGGAGTTGAGGGTCCATTTCTGGGCTCTCTATTCTGTTCCATTGATCTATGTATCTGTTTTTGTGCCAGTGCCATACTGTCCTGATGATTACAGCTTTGTAATAGAGCTTGAAGTCCGGAATTGTGATGCCGCCAGCTTTGCTTTTCTTTTTCAACATTCCTCTGGCTATGCGGGGTCTTTTCTGGTTCCATACAAATTTTAGGATTATTTGTTGCATTTCTTTGAAAAAAGTGGATGGTATTTTGATAAGGATTGCATTAAATGTGTAGATTGCTCTAGGTATCATAGACATCTTCACAATATATGTTCTTCCAATCCATGAGCATGGAACATTTTTCCATTTCTTTGTGTCTTCCTCAGTTTCTTTCATGAGTATTCTATAGTTTTCTGAGTATAGATTCTTTGCCTCTTTGGTTAGATTTATTCCTAGGTATCCTATGGTTTTGGGTGCAACTGTAAATTGGGATCGACTCCTTAATTTTTCTTTTTTCTGTCTTGTTGTTGGTGTATAGAAATGCCACTGCTTTCTGTGCATTGATTTTATATCCTGCCACTTTAGTGAATTCTTGTATGAGTTCTAGCAGTTTTGGGGTGGAATCTTTGGGTTTTCCACATAAAGTATCATCTCATCTGTGAAGAGTGAGAGTTTGACTTCTTTGCCGATTTGGATGCCTTTTATTTCTTTTTGTTGTCTGATTGCTGAGGCTAGGACTTCTAGTACTATGTTGAAGAGCTGTGGTGATAGTGGACATCTCTCCCGTGTTCCTGACCTTAGGGGGAAAGCTCTCCGTTTTCCCCCATTGAGAATGATATTCACTGTGGGTTTTTCATAGATGGCTTTTATGATATTGAGGTATGTACCCCTATCCCTACACTGTGAAGAGTTTTAATCAAGAAAGGATGCTGTACTTTGTCAAATGCTTTTTCTGCATCTATTGAGAGGATCATATGGTTCTTGTTCTTTCTTTTATTAATGTATTGTATCACATTGATTAAATTGTGGATGTCAAACCAACCTTGCAGCCCAGGAATAAATCCCACTTGGTCGTGGTGAATAATCCTTTTAATGTACTGTTGGATCCTATTGATTAGTATTTTGGTGAGAATTTTTGCAACCATATTCATTAGGGATTGGTCTGTAATTCTCCTTTTTGATGGGGTCTTTGTCTGGTTTTGGGATCAAGGTAATTGTGGCCTCATAAAATGAGTTGGGAAGTTTTCCTTCCATTTCTATTTTTTTGGAATAGTTTCAGAAGAATAGGTATTAATTCTTCTTTAAATGTTTGGTAGAATTCCCCTGGGAAGCCATATGGCCCTGGGCTTTTGTTTGTTGGGAGATTTTTGATGACTGCTTCAATTTCCTTGCTGGTTATGGGTCTGTTCAGGTTTTCTATTTCTTCCTTGTTCAGTTTTGGTAGTTTATACATCTCTAGGAATGCATCCATTTCTTCCAGATTATCTCATATGCTGGCATAAATTTGCTCATAATATGTTCTTATAATTGTTTGTATTTCTTTGGTGTTGGTTGTGATCTCTCCTCTTTCATTCATGACTTTTATTTATTTGGGTCCCTTCTCTTTTCTTTTCTGTAAGTCTGGCCAGGGGTTTATCAATCTTATTAATTCTTTCAAAGAACCAGCTCCTAGTTTCGTTGATCTGTTTTACTGTTCTTTTGGTTTCTATTTCATTGATTTCTGCTCTGATCTTCATTATTTCTCTTCTCCTGCTGGGTTTAGGCTTCATTTGCTGTTCTTTCTCTAGCTCCTTTAGGTGTAGGATCAGGTTGTGTGTTTGAGACTTTTCTTGTTTCTTGAGAAAGGCTTGTATTGCTATATACTTTCTTCTTAGGACTGCCTTTGCTGCATCACAAAGATTTTGAACAGTTGTGTTTTCATTTTCATTTGTTTCCATGAATTTTTTTAGTTCTTCTTTAATTTCCTGGTTGACCCATTCATTCTTTAGTAGGATGCTCTTTAGCCTCCATGTATTGGAGTTCTTTTCAAAGGAAGAAAATATATCTCCAGAAACCAATCCTAATGGAATAGAGGTAAATTAATTACCTGACAAAGAACTCAAAATAATTTTTCTAAAGATGCTCTATGAACTCAAGATAACAATGTATGCACAAAATGAGAATATCAACATACATAGAAATTATAAAAAAAAGAACCAACAAATTTTGGAGTGAAGAATACCACAACAGATGAGATAGTCACAGAGGCTTTCACAGCAAACTTATCAAGCAGAAGAAACAATCAGCAAACTTGAATATAGGTCATTTGAAATTATCCAGTCAGAGGAACAGAGAGAAAAAAGTGAAAATGAGTGAAGACAGCCCAAGGAACATACGGTACATCATTAAAAGGACCAATATATCATTATGAGATACCCAGAAAGGGAAGAGAGAGTAAGTGTCAGAAAGCTAATTTAAAAAAATAATGGTCAAACATTTCTCAAATCTGGGGGGGTGGTGAAATGGACATACAGATTTAAGTAGCCCAACAGAGCCCTGCTCTGGGATGAACTCATAGAAATCCATGGTGAGACACTTGATAATAAAAAAATCAAAGACAGAATTTTGTAAACAGTAAGAGAAAAGCTACTTATCACATACAAGGGAACTCCTATAAGACTATGACTGGATTTCTCAGCAAAACCTTGCAGGCTGAAAGGGAGTGGGGTGATATAGTCCATTAATGGATTTCTCAGTAGAAACCTTACAGGCCAGAAGACAGTGGGATGACATATTCAAAAATTTGAAAAAAAAAAAAAAAGAATATTCTTTATACCACCATTAAGTCAGCCTCCTCATTGCTCTCATAAAGCATGTTGATGCCTGCATGGTAACTTTCCTGGGTAGACTTGTGTGTGTTCTTTGGCCTGTAGAATTTGTTGATTCTGATCTTGATGTCTGTCTCATCAGGCCTGCCATTGCTCATCTTGATACAGATTTCTTTGGCCACTTGGGTATGGTTCAGGGTCATCCACGTTGCTGCTTTTGATATAATTGGAATATTTCCAGTAGTGTGCTGGATATAGATCTTCATTCACAGGCTCCTTCTGTGGGTGTTTCATGGGACTGGACAGCTTGATCTTGAATGTGAAGGCCTCGGGGTGGAGGTACATGCCATTACCCACTTGATACTGGATGCTGTTTTTAGTGGCTGAGCTATAGAGAACCTGGCTGTCCAGGTCCTCAAGTTGTTCTATGATCCTGGGAATTTCTTTTTGTCTCATTTCAGCCAGACAGCCACAGCTTACACAGAACTTATATTTGTTGTTCTCCATTGGCTGGGTTTTAGGAGGGGACTCAAATCTTGCTTAGTCTTGGTCATACAATAGCTGGTAGAAGTAGATCCTATAGTTCTCTACCATCAGAGCCTCAGGCTCCATGCCTCCCTCCAAGGCCCAGTTTTCTGATGCAGCTTTATAGATGATCCTCACACGTACACACAATGGAGTATTACTCTGCCATAAAAAAGAATAAAATCTTGCCATTTGCAATAACATGGATGGACCTAGAGGGTGTAATGCTAAGTGAAATAAGCCAGTCAGAGAAATACAAGTACCATATGATTTCACTCATATGTGGAATTTAAGAAACAAAACAAAGAAATAAAGAGACAAAAACTCCCCAGACTCTTAAATATAGAGAA
Source organism: Phoca vitulina (assembly GCF_004348235.1). Classification (NCBI taxonomy): domain Eukaryota; kingdom Metazoa; phylum Chordata; class Mammalia; order Carnivora; family Phocidae; genus Phoca; species Phoca vitulina. Next base: position 30,841,950 of record NW_022589711.1, on the reverse strand, counting down.
CAAATGGTGTTTACCAGAGGGGAGCTAGGTGGAGGGGATGGGTGAAATAGGTAAAGGGGATTAAGATACATCTATTATGATGAGCATTGAGTTATGTATAGAATTGTTGAATCATATTGTACACCTGAAAGCAAATCACTATATTGTATACTTGAAACCAATATAACACTGTATGTTAATTATACTGGAATAAAAAAGTTAAAAATAGAACTGTCATATGATTTAGCTATTTTACTCTTGGGTATTCATCCAAAGAAAACAAAAACACTAATTTGAAAAGATATATGCACCCTTATGTTCAGTGCATTATTTACAATAGACAAGTTATGGAAACAACCCTAATGTCCATCAGTGGATGAATGGATAAAGAAAATGTGGTATATATATACACAATGAGATACTATTCAGTCATAAAAAAGAATTGGATCATGCCATTTACAATAACATGGATGGATCTTAAGGGCGTTATGCTAAGTGAAATCAGAGAAAGGCAAATGCCATATGATCTTGGTTATATATGGAATCTAAAAAGCAAAACAAAACAAAACAAAAAAACCTCATAGGTGCAGTGAACAGATTGGTGGTTGCCAGAGGGGATGGGGATGGGGGTGGGTGAAATGGCAAAAGGGGTCAACAGTTAAAAACTTTTAGTTATAAAATAAGTAAGTCATGGAGATAAAGAAAACAAACTAAGTGTTGGTTTTTTTTTTTTTTAAAGATTTTATTTATTTGACAGAGAGATAGAGAGCACAAGTAGGCAAAGAGGCAGGCAGAGGGAGAGGGAGAAGCAGGCTCTGCAGAGCAGGGAGCCCAATGCGGGGCTCGATCCCAAGACTCTGAGATCATGACCTGAGCTGAAGACAGACGCTTAACTGACTGAGCCACCCAGGTGCCCCGTAAGGGTTGGTTTCTTGAAAAGATACCCAAAAATTGATAAATATTTAGCTAGATTAAGAAGAAAAAGGAGAATACTCAAATGAATAAAATCAGAAATGAAAGAGGAGATAGTACAATTGATACTTAAGAAATACAAAAGATCATGAGAGACTACTAGGAACAATGATTAGCCAGTAAGTTGGATAACCTAGAAGAAATGCTTAAATTATGAGAAACATACAGCCTACCATGACCAAAAATGAAGAAATAGAAAATCTGAACAAAACTATAACTAATAAGATTGGTAAACAAAAACTTCCTAACAAAGAAAAGCCCAGGACCAGATGCTTCACAGGTGAATCCTATCAAAGATGTAAAAAAGAATTAAGGCCAGTGCTTCTCAAACTGTTCCAAAATATTGAAGAGGAGGAAAAATTCTCAAACTTACTTTACAAGACCAGCTTCATCCTGATAGCAAGGACAAATAATGACACTACAAGTTATGAAGGCTACAGGCAAATATTCTTGGAGAATATAGATGAAAAATCCTCAACAAAATATTAGTAAATAGAATTCAACAGTACATTAAGAGGATCATATGCAGAAAAAGCATTTGACAAAATACAGGATCCTTTCTTGATAAAAACCCTCAACAAAGTAGGGATAGATGGAACATATATCAACATCATAAAGGCCATAGATGAAAGACCCACAGCTAATATTATCCTCAATGGGGAAAAACCGAGAGCCTTTCCCCTACAGTGAGGAACAAGACAGGGATGTCCACTCTCATCATAACTATTTAACATAGTACTGGAAGTCTATGCCTCAGCAATCAGACAACAAAAAGAAATAAGAGGCATCTAATTGGCAAGGAAGAAGTTGAACTTTCACTATTCGCAGATGACATGATACTCTATGTAGAGAACCCAAAAGACTCCACCAGAAAATTACTAGAACTAATACATGAATTCAGCAAAGTTGCAGGATATAAAATAAATGTGCAGAAATCAGTTGCATTTCTATACACGAACAATGAAGAAGCACAAAAAGAAATCAAGGAATCCATCCCATTTACAGTTGCACCAAAAACAATAAGGTACATAGGAATAAAGCTAACTAAGGAAGTAAAAGATCTGTACTCAGAAAACTATAAACACTTATGAAAGAAATTGAAGAGGACACAAAGAAATGGAAAGACATTCCATGCTCATGGATTGGAAGAACAAGCATTGTTAAAATGTCTATACTACTCAAAGCAGTGTACACATTTAATGCAATCCCTATCAAAATAACACCAGCATTTTTCACAGAGCCAGAACAAACAATCCTAAAATTTGTATGGAACCACAAAAGATCCTAGTAGCCAAAGCAATTCTGAAAAAGAAAAACAAAACTGGAGGCAAAACAATTCCAGATTTCAAGCTATATTACAAAGCTGTAGTTATTAAGATAGTATGGTACTGGGATGCCTGGGTTGCTCAGTCCATTAAGCATCTGCCTTCGGCTCGGGTTATGATCCCAGGGTCCTGGGATCAAGTCCTGTGTCAGGCTCCTTGCTCAGCGGGGAGCCTGCTTCTCCCTCTGCCTGTCACTCCCACTGCTTGTGCTCTCTCTCTCTCTGACAAATAAATAAATAAAATCTTCAAAAAAAAAAAAAAGACAGTATGGTACTGGCACAAAAACAGACACATAGATCAATGTAACAGAATAGAAAACCCAGAAATGGACCCACAATTATATTGCCAACTAATCTTCAACAAAGCAGGAAAGAATATGCAATGGGAAAAAGATAGTCTCTACAACAATTGGTGTTGGGAAAACTGGACGGTGACGTGCAGAAGAATGAAACTGAACCACTTTCTTACACCATAGACAAAAATAAATTCAAAATGGGTATAGACCTAAGTGTGAGACAGGAAACCATCAAAATCCTGGAGGAGAACACAGGCAGCAACCTCTTTAACATTAGCCATAGCAACTTCTTACTAGATATGTCTCCAGAGGCAAGGGAAACAAAAGCAAAAGTAAACTATTGGGACTTCATCAAGATAAAAAGCTTCTGCACAGCAAAGGAAACAATCAAGAAACCTAAAAGGCAACCTATGGAATGGGAAAATATATTTGCAAATGACATATCTGATAAAGGGTTAGTATCCAATATCTATAAAGAACTTACCAAACTCAACACCCCAGAAACAAATAATCCAGTTAGAAAATAGGCAGAAGACCTGAATAGACATTTTTCCAAAGAAGACATTCAGATGGTCAACAGACACATGAAAAGATGCTCAACATCACTCATGAGAGAAATCCAAATCAAAACCACGATGAGATACCACCTCACACCTGTCAGAATGACTAAAATTAACAACAGAGGAAACAGATGTTGGTGAGGATGTGGAGAAACGGGAACCCTCTTACACTGTTGGTGGGAATGCAAACTGGTGCAGCCACTCTGGAGAACAGTATAGAGGTTCCTCAAAAAGCTAAAAATAGAACTACCGTATGATCCAGCAATTGCACTATGAGGAATTTACCCAAAGGATAAAAAAATAGAGATTGGAAAGGGTGCATGCACCCCGATGTTTATATCAACATTTTCAACAATAGCTAAACTATGGAGAGAGCCCAAATGTCCATCGACTGACTAGTGGATAAAGAAGATATGGGGTGTATATATTTATATACAGACACCCCATGGAATATTACAACGATGTGGATGGAACTAGAGTGTATTATCCTAAGGAAAATATGTCAGTCAGAGAAAGACAAATGCCATATGATCTCACTCATATGTGGAATTTAAGAAAGAAAACAGATGACATATGGGGAGGGAGAAAAGAAAAAGAGGAGAGAGGGAAATAAAGTCTAAGAGACTGTTAATGATAGAGAACAAACTGAGGGTTGATGAAGGGATGTGAGTGGGGGATGGGCTAGATGGGTGATGGATATTAGAGAGGGCATTTTTTGTGATGAACACTGGGTGTTGTATATAAGTGATGAATCATTAAATTCTACTCTAGAAACCAATATTGCACTGTATGTTCACTAACTAAAATAAAAAAAAATATATGCATTAAAAAAAGAAAAAAAGGTTCATACACTGTGACCAAGTGGGATTACACTGGGATACAAGGATAGTTCAATGTAAGAAAATCAGTGTACTACATCACATTAACTGAGGACTAGAAATCAAATGATCATCTCAATAGGTGCAGAAAAAGCATTTGGCAAAATTCAACACCCTTTCAAAATAAAAACACTCAACAAAGTAGGAATAGAAGAAAATTATCTCATCATAATTAAGGCCATATATGAAAAGCCCACAGCTAATATCATATTCAATGATGAGAAACTGAAAGCCTTTCCTCTAAGATCAAGAAAAGACAAGGATGCTCAGTCTTTTTTTAAAAATTATTTAAAATTATTTAAAATTTAAATTATTTATTTAAACTACTTAAAATCAATTATAGTATATTATTAGTTTCAGAGGTAGAGTTTAGTGATTCATCAGTTGCATATAACACCTGGTGCTCATTACATCACATGCTTTCCTTAATGTCCATCACCCAGTTACCCCATCCCTTCACACCCCTCCCTTCTAGCAACGCTCAGTTTGTTTCCTATAGTTAAGAGTCTCTTATGGTTTGTCTCTCTCTGATTTCATCTTATTTTATTTTTCCCTCCCTTCCTCTGTGTTCATCTCTTCTGTTTCTTCAATTCCACATATGAGTAAAATCATGTAATTGTCTTTCTCTGATTGACTTGTTTCGCTTAGCATAATACCCTCTAGTTCCATCCATGTCATTGCAAATGGTAAGATTTCATTTTTTTGATGGCTGAGTAATATTCCATTGTATATATACCACATCTTCTTTCATTCATTCATCTGTTGATGGACATCTGGGCTCTTTTCATATTTTGGCTATTGTGGACATTGCTGCTATAAACATTGGAGTTTAGGTGCCCCTATGAATCACTATGTTTGTATCCTTTGGATAAATACCTAATAGTACAATTGCTAGGTCATAAGGTAGCTCTATTTTTAACTTTTTGAGGAACCTCCATACTGTTTCCCAGAGTGGCTGTACCAGTTTGCATTCCCACCAACAGTGTAAGATGGTTCACCTTTCTTACAAGGATGCTCACTCTTGCCACTTCTACTCAACATAGTTCTGGAAGTACTAGCCAGAGCAATTAGGCAAGACAGAGAAACAAAAGTCACCCAGATGGAAAGGAAGATGTAAATTACAGATGACATGAAATTATATGTAGAAAACAGAAAAGATTGCACAAAAAATTAACTGTTAAATAAATCTGGCAAAGTACAGGATACAAAATCAACATACAAGAATCAGTTGCAATTTTATACACTAATAATGAACAATCCAAAAAGGAAATAAGAAAGTCCTATTTATAATATTATCAACTATTATAATAGTTATTATGTTGTTATTATATTTGTTATATTATGTTTATGCTATTTTATTTATAGTATATAAATGTATATAAATATATTTATAAATAAATATAAATATAATATATGTACAATATATTTATAATATTATCAACTATAATAGTATCAAAAAAATAAAATACTTAGAAATAAACTTATTCATGCTGGCAAAAGATTTGTGCACTGAAAACTAAAACAAAATAGTGATGAAAGAAATTAAAGAAGATACAAATAAATGGAAAGATTTTTATTTTGTCATGGATTGGAGGATCTGATATTGTTAAAATGTCCATGCTACCCAGAGCGAGCTACAATTTCAGTGAATCCCTATGAAAATCCCAATGGCATTCTTTAAAGAAATAGAAAAAAAAGTTCCAAAATTTATATGAAACAACAAAGGACCCTATATAACCAAAATATGTTTATAAAAAAGAACAAAGCTGGAGGTCTCTTATTTTCTGACTTCAAAACATATTACAAGCCTACTGTAACCAAAACAGTATGATATTAGATAAGTATATTTATATAGACCAATGGGACAGAATAATGAATTCAGGAATAAACCTCTGCATATAAGGCCAAATGCACAAAGGTACCAAGATTATTATTTTTTGTAATCTTTGAACATCATATAAATGGAATGAAGCAGTGAGTACTCTTTTGTGTCTCACTTCTTTTACTCCAAATAATATGAGAGTTTCATTCATGCTGTTGAGTGTCTCAGTTTTTTTGTTTTGTTTTGTTTTTTAAGTAAACTCTACCCCCAACATGGGGCTTGAACTCACATGGCCCTGAGATTAAGAGTCCCAGGCTCCACCAGCTGAGCCAGCAAGGCGCCCGTCAGTTATTATTATAATTTTTTTTAATTGCTGAGGACTAAGGATATAACATTTTGTTTTTTCAAGGGTGCCTGGGTGGCTCAGTCATTAAGCGTCTGCCTTTCATTATCATTTAGTTAGGTATTTGGGTTTTTTCCAGTTGGGGCCAATATGAATAAAGCTGCTATGTAAACTTATGTACAAGTCATTTCATGGGCATCTGTTTTTATTCTTCTTGGACAAATGCCTAGGAATTGTTAGGGCAGGGGTAGGTAGGGTGTATGTTTTATAAAAAAACTGCCAAATAGTTTTCCAAAGTGGTTGTACCATTTTGCACTCCATCCACAAATTCTGAGAGTTTTATTTATCTTACATTCTTGCCAATGTTTCGTTTTGTCAATCTTTTTAATAATTTTTGAATATGTAATTCCTTATCTGATGACTAATGATGCTTAGTACCTTTTAATGTACCTGTTGGCCTGGATATTGGCCTCGAAATGACTTCGCTGAGAAGTCTTTTCAAGTTGATTGCCTTTTACTTTCCACTTGGATGGTGTTTTTCTTATTGATTTTTAGGAGTGCTTTATATATATTGTTAGCTATATTACAAATATTTTCTTCTAATCTTTGGATTGCCTATATATTTTAAAGTGTATTTTTAAATACATATTTGTTAAGGATTTTATTTAACATATTAATAAAATAATAATAATAAATAATGATAAAAATAAACTGGTAAGAATTTTAACTGGTTCATGTGAGAATTTGAGTTGTAAAGATTTACATTCTCTACTGAAAAAAATTGATTTGCCCTGTTAGGAACAGGGATCATTTTATTGCTGGGAATCCTTTGCATGCCTATCAGTTTTCTACAGTTTAATCACTACGACTATAAAGTTATAAAATTGCCCAGTCAATAGAAAGTTAATGAAAGGTGCATGCCTCTATAGAACCAGATAATTAGAAAGTGCACAAAGCAATGCCTGGCACTCTACTGAAAGGGTGCCTAGGACACTCTTTTGTCTATTTTCCAAGACATGGGACTTTCTTTTTATGAGGTATTCCTCCCTCTACTCTAATCCCCTGTGACTATAAATAATCTCTAAAGTTTATTCTTTTTTTTAAGATTTTATTTATTCATTTGAGAGAGAGAGAGAGCCAGAGCCAGAGAAAGCACAAGCAGGGGGGAGGCAGAGGGAGAGGGAGAAGCAGACTCCCCGCTGAGCTGGGGCTCAATCCTAGGATCTGGAGATCATGACCTGGGCCAAAGGCAGATGCTTAACCATCTGAGCCACTCAGGCACCTCTCTAAAGCTTATTCTTGATCACGCATACGTGCGCGGGCACACACACACACACGTTTGGTCTCATTAGATTTGGTTTGATTTCTTACTTAGATGCTCCAATAGTATTAATTAATTATATATGGCTCATTCAATTTTCTTTGCAAATCTACAGCCATATAGTATAGAGCAGCTGCTAGATTTAAAGAATTTTCTTCTGCCTTATTGTTTTTATTTTTTAAGTAGGCTCTGCATCTAACGTGGGGCTTGAACTCATGATCTTGGGGTCAGGAGTTGGCATGTTCTTCTGACTGAGCCAACCAGGCACCTCTTGCCTGAGATATTTATAAAGATTGGAATTTTTAAATCCTTTATGATTTGCTTGTCCATCTTGAGGTTAGAAAGTCAAATCCAAGAAACTCCTTCCATCAGATTTTACCTGCAGTATTTCTAGATTAGATAAATTACTTCTGCTAGAAATTTTCAAATTTTGCTGTTTCCTGGTCTGTTAGGAAGTGACCTTCTTACCACCTTGTGATCCAGGTACAAGCCAATTTTCTTGGAAGGGCTTTGTAGGTACTGACTATACATCAAGTCAATACTTCCACCTTAACGTTGGGCTTGTCATTCCTAACTAAAAGAAAATATTGCTAATATGACCTTGGTTGCACAATTGATTTGTCTAATTATTTAATGGTGAAATGACTTATTCTTATTGAACTTTTACAAATAATATTTCTGTGAAGTGTAAGAAAAGTCAGTAAAAGTGTCTGCATTCTTGGGGGTCAGTGAAAATCGAAGGCCATTTAACTGTGTTTATTTTAGTTTATAAAAAAATATTAAATTGGGAGTTAGATATATCTTAAGAAGAAAGAGAATACTTTTCTCATATGTTCATAGAAATAAGACATTAAAAATTGTACCAAAATATTCAAATAATCACATTTAAATTCCCCTATTCAATTTATTCATCTCTATAAAATTAATTCTTGTTCCTTCCAATCTCGAGTCAGTAATGTGCCCCTTGACAGGAAAAGAGTTCTTGAGATCTGACTCAGTCCACTGTTATTATCCAAACATAGTGTAAGTGGTGGTGTTAGCTTTACAAGTCTGAATTCAGAGTCTATATTTTGAAGTACTGTAATGTATATACATATGAACATAATAGCGTATGTATTACATATTACATAATTATTATGCAAGTTATAAATTATATATAATTATATATACACTTTATACATATAAATTGTATATAAGTACTTTATATGTGTATATATGTGTGTGTATATGTTTGTGTGTGTGTATATATATGTATATGTAATGATATTTTGACATCTTTTTTTTTTTAAAGATTTTATTTATTTATATGCCAGAGAGAGAGAGCACATAAGCAGGGGGAGCAGCAGACAGAGGGGGAAGCAGGCTCCCTGCTGAGCAAGGAGCCTGACACAGGACTTGATCCCAGGACCTTGGGATCATGACCTGAGCCGAAGGCAGACGCTTAACCAACTGACCCACCCAGGTGTCCCAAAATGATATTTTGACATCTTAAAAAAAAAGCTTTCTGGCTGGGAGAGACTGCTCCTCCCTGGGCTAGCCAATTCTTAGAGACAGCACAGGGCTCAACAGGGATCGTGCTTTTGATATGCAAACTGACCAATCCACAATCATACCTCCTCTATCTGGCACATATGCCCCAGGAGGCAATATTACTCTGCTTTAATCATCCCAGGGCCTGGTACCAGGCAACTAGAGACCACCCTATAGACCAAGACCCACCAAAATTACTCAAACCGCCCAATCCTTAACTGTTCACTATGCACATTGCCTTGCCTTTCCCATGGAAACCCCAATAACCCTGGATGATATGGTAACTCCCCTTCTTGCCTGCTGGTCCCTGGACACAGGGGATGCAAAGTGTGTAGCAGCAGCTGTAACTTATAGTTCAATGGAACCCTTGCTCTGTCCACCAGCAGGAGTATGTCCTTATACTATCAATTGATGCTTCATATGTTTAGAAGGTGTGTTATCAGGTACCTACATTTTTAGGACTTATTTTTTCTTGATAAATGGACCTTTATTATTACAAAATGACCAACTTTTTTCTGGTAATACTTCTTGTACTGACGTCCATTTAGTATATTATTATGGCTACTTCAGTTTTCCTTTTATTATTGTTTGCTTTAGTATGTTTTCCCTTCTTTTTAATCTGTTTGTATCTATAAATTTAAAGCATGTCCTTGTAAGCAGCATTCAGTTTGTTCTTGACATTTTAATCCAGTTTGACAATGTCTGACTATTAATTGGAATGTTTTGTCCATTTAAATTTTGCATCAATATGATTTTGTTATAAGTCTACCATTATACTATTTATGTTCTATCTGTATCATCAGGTCTTTGTTACCTCTACTTGAATTTTCTGCCTTTTATTTTAAAATAATTTTATTTCAGATATTGTGTGTAAAACAGTACACATCGAAGTATCAGATTGTTCGTTATGTCATCCAGAGAGCAGAATCCCTTTTTTCTGTATGCTATTAGGATGAGGGCCTAGCCATTCAGAGTCCTTTGCATATTGTGTTGAGTTGAGGGTGGGCCACAGCTTTAGTTGGCTTGAGTTCATTCCCCTTAAATCTCATAAATGTTTGAGCTGGGAGTGAGTTGAATGCAGCTTCCAATACGTAGGTCAGTCTTTGGATTTTACACTTATAGGACCCAGCAATCCAGTCATCATAAGAATGTACAGGATTAGATTTCCAGTCCCTCCTCTACTGAAGCCTCTGCAAAATTTTGGGGGTAGAGTTAGTGGAGAGAATTGTCAGGCTCAGCAACTTGTTCTTGTGCTTGGGACTTTTCTATACTCCAGTTCAGTCTATTCTATCATTCAGAGCTTTTTTGACCTCTCTCATTTTCATGCAATCTTTCCATCTTTAGCATCTCTCTCCTTAGTCAGCCATACCTAGACCAGAGAGCCGATTCCAGATGTTGGGGATGCCAGTTCATTGGGTCTTCTTTGCAGCATTCATTCTTCTTTGTCACATGGAAAATTATGACTTTTCTTTTGTCTGGGTTTTTCTGTTGTTATCAGTAGGACCAAGGTCTTTTTCATCCTGTACTTTTAGAAGCAAAAGTCTCACTCCCTTCCTTGAAAAGTAAGCTATGCATTATATTGTATCCAGCATTTCTTGATGTTTGAGCCTGAGAATTTTTAGGTTGTTTTAGTTCTTCATCTTGCTGAAATAGGAATGGAGACCATAGATTTATGTTTACATTATGACTATTAGAAGGATGACATATTAGTGATTTAAACCATTGATGTGCATTCGAATTATCTTTGGAGTCTATAAAAATATAGATAGCTTGATCTTATAATAGGTGATTCAAGTTCACTCAGTTTTGGGTAAACCCAAGAACATGTGTATTTTCCAAAGGCTCCTCAAGATGATTTGATGCAAATCAAAGGTTTATGAGAATGGTAAACTGGATGAATTGTGCCCTGAAAATCCATGATATTTATCTACTTTTTATCCCCAGTGGCCAGCACAGTGCTTGTAAGTGCTCAGTTTGTGTTTGGTGAATGTATGAATGCATTATGGTGACTTAGTTTTCCATGTAAACTAGATGTGAGATGATTTAGACATTTTAGACCTTATTTCAGTGAATGAAATTATAGCCATATTAGAAGACTGCATCAATGTACTGCTTTTGAGAAATTTACCAGTGTTCCCTTTGTTGCTTAACCTATTGGACACTTTTCGTTATATATCTCTTTTGACCTCACTGTAGAATTTGACACTATTCTTTTCCTAAAATAAAAAATAAATTCATTTGTTTTTGTTGACACTGTAATTTTCTGGTTTCTCCATAACTATTGACCTCTTAATTAGAATTTATAATTCTTCTGGTTTCCTCTTTCAAAATCTGGAACTCCTAATCTTCTTTTGAAACTCACCATAGTTGCTTCAGTTATCTCAAGATGGGCACAACAAAATTCCTATAGAGAAGGAATTCATTATCAATTTGTGTTTGTATATACATGTATTCTCTATCAAGAGTAAACATTTACTAAGTTTTCTATACTGTGCTAGATGCTGGGAACACAAAGAACCATCAGATACCAGCTCTGCACTTAAGGAGCTTATAAATCAAATAAGTATGATATTATTGTAATTCTGAAAGAATTCTTTTTATTTTAAAGATTTTATTTTATCTGAGAGAGAGAAGGAGAGAGCACAAGCAGGGGGAGCAGCAGAGGAGGAGGGAGAAGCAGACTCCTGACTGAGCAGGGAGCTGATGCAGGGCTCGATCCCAGGACCCTGGGATCATGACCTGAGCTGAAGGCAGACGCTTAACTGACTGAGCCACCCAGGCATCCCATTTCTGAAAGAATTCTGAGAATACTGCCCTAAGATATAAAATACAGGTTCGTTTCTCCCTGAAGTAAACTTTCAACTCTTCCCCTTTTATTTTTATTTACTTGGAAATTTTTTTTAGGGACTTCACTCTCTTCAAGTATATATGTACATGAGAATATGTAATAGAAGGATAGGGCAAGTCAGGGGGAAGGGTAAGGGGGAAGGAAGGAGGGTTTCTAGGCATGTGACTCTTTGCTTCTTCACTTCTTTGCTATAAATACAGATAAATGGAACCAAAATACATTATAGTGTTTAAACTTTCTAAAATGTTCTTAGAACTTCATCTGATTTTATTTTCATAACGTTCCATTTTGCTGATCAAGAACTTGAGTCATATGCCTGCTAGACACCTCTGTCCTCCAGCTTTCAAAGCACGTTTCATCTACATTATTACCTTGATCCTAGCAACAGTTCTTTGAGTCTGTTGCTCATAAAACATGGAGGAGCAGTAGAAGGAACTGTGTTTGAAAGGAAAAAAAAAAAAAGAAAAACAATTAGTTGAGTTTGAATCTCTGCTCATCCACTTGCTGGCTGCGTGACTTCCACTTAACCTCCATGAGCCTATGTATCTGTTAAATATGGACAATAATTCCTACTGGTAGAGTTTGTGCCTGACCTCTTTCTAAATTGGTTCATTTTTTCCTTTCTCTGGATTTACTTTTGTCCCTAGAGATCAATTCTTCCAAATACGGTTTGTTTGTTTGTTTTTTCCTTCTTCATGGCAAAGACAGTATTTTTAGGTCTCTAATTTATCTGCAGATTGGCTTGGCCCTGCACCTGGCAAGGTAAACATGAACTGCATCTGGCTGAGTACTAGACTGCTAGAACTATATCCCTTTCTCTCACACAAAACAAAGACCCAGGGAACATCTCATTCTGTAAAAACTTTATTTTTTAATAGCACATCAAAACATCCTAGATAGAATAATCTCTGGAAGATAGGAAAAAAGAAAGGAACCTGAAAGCTATTATGTGGCATATGTGTAGCTGCACAAATTCTAATCTGGTGAGAGTTCAAATGTAACAATTAATGCCACACCTCACTTCATTCAGATTACTCTAAAGCTTATCTGCCTCAGGCAATAATAATTGGGACTCAATAAAAGATGTTGGAGCAGATGGAGGTACTACAGTTTCCAATTAAACTCTTCTTTGTTAAACTTTGTATTCTTTCATGATTTATTGAACTGACTTCAGCTCTCCATTACCTATACAACAGCTGTTTGTGTTTAACACAACCCTGTAACTTTGGTTACTTTTTAGGGTAGGGAAAGGCTTCGTTTAAACAGGGAATCTCATTTTACCTTAATGAGATAGTTGTAGATGGTATTTCCTTTTGTAGCTGGAACAAAAAGAGAAGGAGAAGAAAGGCATCTGATGTTTATTGAGCATTAGGAATGCCGGGTAGGCATTTTGAATAAATCTGCTCTGGGGCAGCACTTTGTATGTATTGGTGTGTTTAATGCTCATAACTATACTACAAGGAAGAGGTTGTTTCTTATTTTCTCACCATTTTGTTGATGAGAAAACTGAAACTGATGGGGGGAGCTTGAATGAGTGAGCAGATATGAAAAACAGAAAGACCTTCTTTGCTGCTCATAAAATCATAGTGCCACAGGAAAGGTAGGAGAAATTTTTAAAATGAGAATGTTGAGCATGAAATGACTAAAAACTTCTTGTTTTATTAAAAGAAACCTAGCACATATATATGTATACATGAATCCAAAGAGTTAATCTTTTAAAAAATTCTAGGTGCTTCTTTTGCATGTGAATAGCATCACTGTGTGAAGCATGTAACAAACATGCATGTAGATATCACAAGGCCAGACCCTGTGCCTAAATGTTAGTAGTTTAGTGGTGGAAAGAAAAACAGGCTCCATTTCTGCTTTCATAGAAAAAATGAATGCAGATATTCATATAATTTCAGTAAATCTTGACTCATTGTTCACTAAGAAAATGGGAGTTTTGTCTGCTTGGCTAGTCTAAGATAACAAGGCAGAAAGGATGCATTATTATGTGAAGTGCAAAAGAACTCTAAGAAGAAAATGGGAAAAAGGCAGGTCCTACCTCACCTAATAAGTTTTACTCCTTGAAAAGAAATACGGAATGGAGTAAGGTTCAGATCAGGGTTTTCAGAGTCTCATTAAGAAGAACAGGGTCTAGGGATGCCTGGTGGCTCAGTCAGTTAAGCATCTGACTTGATTTCAGCTCAGGTCATGATCTCAGGGTTGTGAGATTGAGCGTGGCGTTGGGTTCCATGCTGGGCATGGAACCTGCTTAAGATTCTCTCTCTGCACCCCTCCTTCTCTCTCTCCCTCTCAAAACAGAAAAAAAAAAGAAAGAAAAGAAAAAGAAAAGAGCAAGGTCTAAAAGTGGTTAGACTTCCCCAAAAAGTGGAATTTCTTTCTATATAACTCTGTTCACTCCCAAGAAATTGATGTTCTTCTGGACTTTTTAATGAGCAGTCTAACTACCCAATAAATAACACTTGCTAACAATATGTCTCTGTTTACCTCATGACTAGGAGACACTTAATGGTCTTAAAAACAGTATATTTGATATGTCACTCTACAAACAAAGATTCAGTTGTATGTTTCAACATGAATTCTCTACATACCATAATTTGAATTAAGCCAGAAACAACTTTATCATTGGTAGCTTAAATGTAATGCTGATATCTTACCTTTTGTTTCCAAAATTTAAAAACAGTTGGTTATATATTCAAGATATGGTGCAGATATAAACTCAAAAGTAAACATGAGGGGGAGGAGCAAGATGGCAGAGAAGTAGGAGACCTAAATTTCATCGGGTCCCAGGAATTCAGCTAGTTCAAACCATTCTGAACACCTACGAACTCAACAGGAGATCGAAGAAAAGAATAGCAACAGCTCTCTGAACAGAAAAGCGACCACTTTCTGGAAGGTAGGACGTGCGGAGAAGTGAATCCGAGGCGATATTCGGGAGGATAGACGGTGGGGGAGGGGGCCTCCGTCAGCCACTTCTGGCAAGTGATAGAGCAGCAGAGCACAAAATTGGAACTTCTAGAAGTCAGCTCTGCTGAGGGATGTCGCTCCAGTGGCTAAGCGGGGGGTGGAACCCTCGTGGGACAGTGGGGTCTCAGGACCCTCAGGGTCACAGAAAGACCGGGGGTGCCTGAGTGCGGCAGAGCTCCCAGGTATTGGAGCGGGGAAGCCAGCTGCAGAGACGGAGTCGAGGAGTGGGCTCTCAGCTCGGGGTTGCCATAAACCATGATACGTGGCACAGTCAGGCCACTGCTCTTCCAGCAGGGACCCAACAAGTGGCAGATCCGGGGAGACTCCCCTTCCTCCCCTGGGAGGAGCAGCGCGGGAGTGCACTGCAGGGATCTGCTGGGTTTGGAGACTCCACACGGGGTCGGGTGCCAGAGATAGAAACGCTCGGTCACAGGCCGGGTGAGCACAGATTGCGGCCAGAGACCGGGGAGATGGGAGTGATTGACTGCTTTTCTCTGGGGGCGCACTAAGAAGTGGAGCCCCGAGTTCTTGGCTCCTCTGGGGCGGAGATTGGGAAGTTGCCATTTTCACTCTCATCCTCCACAGCTGTACGGAAAGCTTGCAGGGAACAAAAGCTACAAGAGCAAACCCGAGCCGATTACTTAGCCCGGCCCCCAGCAAGGGCCGGGCAGTTCGCCTCCAGCAAAGACATTTGGGAACCAGGGCAACGGGCCCCTCCCCCAGAAGACCAGCAAGAACAGCCAGCCAAGACCAAGTTTACTGATCAATGAGGATGGCAGAATTCCAGCACTAGGGGAATACAGCACATAGAATTCATGGCTTTTTTCCCCCTGATTCTTTAGTCTTTCAAAGTTAATTTTTTTAATTTTCTTTTTTTTCTTTTTCTTTTTTTTTTTGAATTTTTCTTTTTCCCTTTTTTAAAGAACATTTTATCAATCCCCTTTTTAAAAATCTTTTTTATTTTTCATTTTTAGAGTCATATTCTATCCCTTCAGAGTAGTTAACTTATTTTTGGTATATATATAAGTTCTCTCTAAAATTTTGGGATACAGTTTCTTCTAACAGACCAAAATATACCCTAAATCTCTAGTGTATGGCTTTGTTCTAGTCTCCTACCTGATCACATTCTCTCCTTTTTTTTTTTTTAATTTCTCTTCTTTCTTTTTTCAACCAACTTCTTATCAATTCCTTTTATAAATTCTCTTAGAAGAAACAAGAAAGGTCTCAAATACACAACCTAGTCCTATACCTAAAAGAGCAGGAGAAAGAACAGCAAATGAAGCCTAAACCCAGCAGAAGAGAAATAATAAAGATCAGAGCAGAAATCAATGAAATAGAAACCAAAAGAACAGTAGAACAGATCAATGAAACTAGGAGCTGGTTCTTTGAAAGAATTAATAAGACTGATAAACCCCTGGCCAGACTTACCAAAAAGAAAAGAGAAATGACCCAAATAAATAAAATCATGAATGAAAGAGGAGAGATCACAACCAACACCAAAGAAATACAAACAATTATAAGAACATATTATGAACAACTATCTGCCAGCAAATTAGATAATCTGGAAGAAATGGGTGCATTCCTAGAGATGTATAAACTACCAAAACTGAACAAGGAAGAAATAGAAAACCTGAACAGACCTATAACCACTAAGGAAATTGAAGCAGTCATCAAAAATCTCCCAACAAACAAGAGCCCAGGGCCAGATGGCTTCCCAGGGGAATTCTACCAAACATTTCAAGAAGAATTAATACCTATTCTTCTGAAACTGTTCTAAAAAATAGAAATGGAAGGAAAACTTCCCAACTCGTTTTATGAGGCCACCATTACCTTGATCCCAAAACCAGACAAAGACCCCATCAAAAAGGAGAATTACAGACCAATATCCCTAATGAACATGGATGCAAAAATTCTCACCAAAATACTAGCCATTAGGATCCAACAGTACATTTTCACCACGACCAAATGGGATTTGTTCCTGGGCTGCAAGGTTGGTTCAACATCTGCAAATCAATCAATGTGATACAATACATTAATCAAAGAAAGAACAAGAACCATATGATCCTCTCAATAGATGCAGAAAAAGCATTTGACAAAGTACAGCATCCTTTCTTGATCAAAACTCTTCAGAGTATAGGCATAGAGGGTCCATACCTCAATATCATAAAAGCCATCTATGAAAAACCCACAGTGAATATCATTCTCAATGGGGAAAAACGGAGAGCTTTCCCCCTAAGGTCAGGAACACAGCAGAGATGTCCATTATCACCACTGCTATTCAACATAGTACTAGAAGTTGTAGCCACAGCAATCAGACAACAAAAAGAAATAAAAGGCATCCGAATTGGCAAAGAAGAAGTCAAGCTCTCACTCTTTGCAGATGATATGATACTTTATGTGGAAAATCCCAAAGACTCCACCCCAAAACTGCTAGAACTCATACAGGAATTCAGTAAAGTGGCAGGATATAAAATCAATGCACAGAAATCAGTGGCATTTCTATACACCAACAACAAGACAGAAGAAAGAGAAATTAAGGAGTTGATCCCATATACAACCTAGGAATAAATCTAACCAAAGAGGCAAAGAATCTGTACTCAGAAAACTATAAAATATTCATGAATGAAATTGAGGAAGACACAAAGAAATGGAAAAATGTTCCATGCTCATGGATTGGAAGAACAAATATTGTGAGGATATCAATGCTACCTAGAGCAATCTACACATTCAATGCAATCCCTATCAAAATACCATCCACTTTTTTCAAAGAAATGGAACAAATAATCCTAAAATTTGTATGGAACCAGAAAAGACCCTGAATAGCCAGAGGAATGTTGAAAAAGAAAAGCAAAGCTGGCAACATCACAATTCCCGACTTCAAGCTCTATTACAAAGCTGTCATCATCAAGACAGTATGGTACTGGCACAAAAACAGACACATCAATCAGTGGAACAGAATAGAGAGCCCAGAAATGGACCCTCAACTCTATGGTCAACTAATCTTCAACAAAGCAGGAAAGAATGTCCAATGGAAAAAAGACAGTCTCTTCAACAAATGGTGTTGGGAAAATTGGACAGCCACATGCAGAAGAATGAAACTGGACCATTTCTTCACACCACACACAAAAATAGACTCCAAATGGTTGAAAGACCTAAATGTGAGACAGGAGTCCATCAAAATCCTAAAGGAGAACACAGACAGCAACCTCTTCTACCTCAGCCGCAGCAGCTTCTTCCTAGAAACATTGCCAAAGGCAAGGGAAGCAAGCGCAAAAATGAACTATTGGGATTTCATCAAGATAGTTAAGCTTTTGCACAGTAAAGGAAACAGTCCATAAAACCAAAAGACAACCGACAGAGTGGGAGAAGATATTTGTAAATGACATGTCAGATAAAGGGATAGTATCCAAAATCTATAAAGAACTTATCAAACTCAACACCCAAAGAAAAAATAATCCAATCAAGAAATGGGCAGAAGACAGGAACGGACATTTTTCCAAAGAAGACATCCAGATGGCCAACAGACACATGAAAAAATGCTCAACATCACTTGGCATCAGGGAAATCCAAATCAAAACCTCAATGAGATACCACCTCACACCAGTCAGAATGGCTAAAATTAACAAGTCAGGAGACGAC
Organism: Phoca vitulina; assembly: GCF_004348235.1. NCBI lineage: Eukaryota > Metazoa > Chordata > Mammalia > Carnivora > Phocidae > Phoca > Phoca vitulina. The sequence continues at coordinate 30,823,468 of NW_022589711.1, read as the reverse complement.
AGATGTTGGCGGGGATGTGGAGAAAGGGGAAGCCTCTTACATTGTTGGTGGGAATGCAAGCTGGTGCAGCCATTATGGAAAACAGTGTGGAGGTTCTTCAAAAAATTGAAAATAGAGCTGCCCTATGACCCAGTAATTGCACTACTGGGTATTTACCCCAAAGATACAAATGTAGTGATCTGAGTGGGTACATGCACCCCGATGTTTATTCCAGCAATATCCACAATAGCCAAACTATGGAAAGAGCCAAGAAGTCCATCAACAGATGAATTGATAAAGATGTGGTATATATATACAATGGAATATTATGCAGCCATCGAAAGGAATGAAATCTTGCCATTTGCAACGACGTGGATAGAACTGGAGGGTATTATGCTGAGCGAAATAAGTCAATCAGAGAAAGACATGTATCATATGATCTCACTGATATGAGGAATTCTTAATCTCAGGAAACAAACTGAGGGTTGCTGGAGTGGTGGTGGGTGGGAGGGATGGGGTGGCTGGGTGATGGACATTGGGGAGGGTATGTGCTATGGTGAGCGCTGTGAATTGTGTAAGACTGTTGAATCACAGACCTGTACCTCTGAAACAAATAATATATTATATGTGAAAAAAAAAGAAGATAGTAGGAAGGGAAGAATGAAGGGGGGGAAATTGGAGGGGGAGACGAACCATGAGAGACTATGGACTCTGAGAAACAAACTGAGGGTTCTAGAGGGGAGGGGGGTGGGGGGATGGGTTAGCCTGGTGATGGGTATTAACGAAGGCATGTACTGAATGGAGCACTGGGTGTTATACGCAAACAAGGAATCATGGAACACTACATCAAAAACTAATGATGTAATATATGGTGATTAACATAACATTATAAAAAAATGCAAAAAACAAAACAAAACAAAAAACAACAACAAAAAAAGTAAACATGATATGAGAGTTTATAATTAGTATAGAAATTAATGGACAACCTAACAAAAGTATATCAAAAGCAAGAAGGGAAGAGTAATAAAGGAAAAATAAAATTGGATTAGATGGCATATTGGGGCAAAATATGAAGCAATATTTAGAACATTATGAGACTGCTGAGTTCATCTAATGAATAGGAATGTTGGAAAGACTCAAATTTCACAAAATTGATCACAAAGTCAGAAAAATGAGCTATAAAGAAAACTTTAATTAGAAATATAACTAGGCCTAACCCTCATTACCACATGACTCATAACACAGATTTGAATATAGCACAGTCACATGACTCCCCAAAGAAAACTTCACAATAAAGTTATCAAATGCTTATCCTGTAATGTAGCAGTTCTGTCTCCTATATTAGCATTTGAAATTGGACTTGAAAAGAGAGGGATGAGAACAGACTAAATAGCTTTTGGTAATAATTCTTTATGTGGTAAACCAAAAACTTTTGGAAGAAACGTAAGAAGATGAATGATTTTGAGATGATGTCAGTGAGCTAGTCCAAAACTTAGGAAACTGGCTTCTAATTCCAGTTCTTCATAGCATGCTGGATATATCATAAAACATATGTGTGATTGTTCATTTATATGTGGAGATTACATTTGATTTATTCATTTAAACTGGTAAGAGGATAAACTAACATGCTTTCAGAAAAAGGCTTTAAAAAGTAAAATTACAAAATAAACTTTTTGCATGTTGAAATCAAATGATAGAATGGATCGAAGTAGATGGTTGTTATGATGCAGGAAGAAATTATTTTGGTCTTGACTCTAGAAAGTTAAGGAGACAGGATGACCTGTTGTCACTTAGAGATCTGAAATTTTGATTTTTTAAGGTTTTCATGAAGTGTCATGTGTTAATTCAGTGGCCTGAATTCTAATCTAGGGTACGAGAATGGAAACATTCCAGAGGTACTTCTTAATATGCTACCTTGCCTATCTTATATGATAATAGTTTCTAGACCTGCTACCCCATCCCCCAATCTATTTGCAGAAGTCTATGGAGTAAAGGCTAGAATCCAAACAAAATTTTGTTGAAGAGGTGAAAATGTGAAGTGTTCTATTAGTGCTGTTGAAAGAATTCATGAATTAAGAAAAGATTTATCTTTCTGCAGTGCAACTCTCCTTTTGGAGATGACTTACAGATTTATTTTGGGGGGGTCATCAGGAAGCAAACAACTTAACGTATGAACAATAAATGTTTTAGGCATATGAGAATTTAATATGATAAAAATATGTGAGTCTAGTGGGAGATACTGTAATGGTGAGTGTGTGATAGAATTTATATTCTTAAAATGTGTGTATGTGCATGTACAGTGTATCCACATTTAATTTCCTATTCCGTTTTAAGAATATATCTACTATGGGGAGGGATTAAGAATGCTAGAAAGGGAAATCAAAGAGAAAGTGAGTTAATATTCAGCGTCTGATATTATAAATAGAAATTTACAGAAGCCATAATCTTGAAATTCAGGCTTTGTTAAAACAAGAGGATTTTCTAGTTTTTTTTTTTATTTGATTGTTTTTTTTCATCTCCTCAAGAGGTGAGTGAGGTTTACAAACTTGATCATAGATTTCCACTTTCAGGGAGTCCTTGTCAAGCAGGGACAGAGGTGGGGGTAAATGGCTGCTTTTAAGTCTTGGTAGTTGGTGGGGAGAGGACAGCCGGAGAAAGGGCAGAGAGGAGGTTGAATGGATCAGCAATAAGGGCTGTTATGATCTGCCTACATTTGAAAAAAGGAAGTTGACGTTGGTTATATTCACATGGGTGTGAGGGGCCTGAGATCGTCCAGGATGGTCATGCTTCCCTGGGTATTCAGGATGGAAGTCTTCAAGCCTCAGTGGGGAGTCTAGTGCTCAGATACTTCCAATGCAGCATGCGGTGGTTATGCATGTCCTCGTCATAAGGCAGCTAGATAGATGGTTTGCAGGGCATTCTGGGATCCCAGTGAAGTGATGAAAAAATGTTGAAATGGCAGGGGTGTGAGGACAAGACAAAGTGGCCGCCATAGGTGAGGACCTTGAAAATGGATGAAAATGGTGTTATAGGTTCTAGTAGAGGTGCCAGCATATTACCCTAAAAGCCTGGTGCAGCCAGCTGCACTTCAGCAGTCACCAACCTGCAGAGCAGACTGGTCCATATATTCTGCTCAAGAGGCTGTAGAGATTCAGGGGTACCTCATGGATCTGAGGAACAGTCCATCTCCTCCGTGTTCTCTCACGTGTCCCTCACCCATGTCTGTGAGGACAAGGTCAGCTTTCCTTATACTTCCTTATAAACTTGAAAAGAGTAAGGAGTGAAATCTAAAAGACTAAGCATTTACCTAAAAAGACTGAAATACGTGAAAGAAAAGCCCCAATAGGGAGTTTACCTTTGAAAAGCCTGAATAAGGATTGTTGAAACCAGAAGAGGTAGAAATATTTTAACTGTCTAGTTGAAAAAAATGTATTTCTACCCAGTATAGTTAGATGTTGTAAAAAAGATAAATGCAGTTTTAGAGAATTAAGAACCTATTTCATTTGTGTAGCTGTATCATATTGTAAGTAAAGGTTGCATCTCTGCTGTTAGCATGAACTCATAGGGTTTGGAAAAATAATAGTTGGAGAATTAAAATGTTGGCATTTCTCTTCCACTCTTAGGGGAAAATGATAATAATCTCAACTGGCACAACCTGGAGATTAGGAAAAAATTTAGAATTAAGAAAAATTAATACTTTACTATTGCTTCAGTGAACTAGCCCTCAGTCTTCCCGACTTTGATGTGATGTTATCAGACTCGAAACAGGAAGTCCTGTTTTGATGAATTCATTATTTACGTGGGTCACCTCCAGTAAGTCAGTTCATTTCTCTGAACCTCAGTTTCTTAACCCATAAAATGGGTAGCACCTCAGGGAGTCCAATGACTCTCATAGATGAACGTACACATGACTTGTGTAGAGGTGCCCCATCTAGCCTGCTGCCTGTGTTGTGCATCAAGTGTTGCTGGGAAACGGCCTTGCGCATTTGCTTACTTGCTTCTCCATGCTGCCTTGTGCTGCAAAGGCAGAGTTGAATAGTTGTGGCAGAGTCTGTGGCCCACGTTGCTGGAAATATTTACCTCATGGACTTTTACAGGGAAAAACTTGCCAACCCTGGTGCAGGGTGTCGTAAGCAGTACAATGAGCAGGTGCTATTGTTTATCTTACACTAACCCCAGTTGTTGAATTCCTGCTCAGATAGTTGTCTTTTGGTAAGCAATTATTTTTTTGAAAACTGCCTACATTCTGGAGAAGACTATTCTTAAATCCAAAAGCATGTTTCTCATTGTAAATTAACCAGTTGGCCTCAGGTTGATAAAGCAACCTATTCAGAATTTGGTTACGTTTTCTTCCTTTGCCAAGGCCTGATCTCCCTGACTGAGTTGATACAATTACACTTCTGAATCTACAATCTAAGGACTACCTGTTCCTCTGAAGCCATAGCGAGCCATTCCCCACCCACCAATGTCATTGGGATCAAGGAGCCTGCTACTTCACTCTGCTTTACACTTCCCACAAAATTGTCAGCCACACTCTTTAGCTCCTTATGTGAACATGAAATCAAAAGATAAACCACTTTCAAGAAAGACACAGCGTATCTATTTTGATATTTTCCCTTTGTCTTTTCTTTGGTGTCTGTCCTCACCTGCTGCAGTGTGAAATCTAGTGAGAACAACAGACGGCTCTTCTGTGAAAGGGAACCTTGGGCAGATTTGGCAAGAGGCTAGGATTATGAATAAATAATCATTTAAAATGTTAGTTTATTATTAAATGAAGCCTTATTAAAAATCAGTAACAGGACATCCAGCCATGGGAATGTAATATACTTGGACTAATTATGTCACTCCTTAGGTAAGAAGTTAGTTGTTAACAGCTAACCACCTGCCATGTGTTAAAAAATAAGAGGCTTTAGGTTCTTTTCTGGAAATAGAACAGTTTTGAAATGGAGATGCTGTAATTTTGCCAAGTGCTGATGAAACCCCAAAAGGTAATTATGTCAGCTTGAGAAGACTATGATAGTGATAATAAGATTAAAAAAAAAAGAGTTGTGGGTTTTCAGCCATAATCAGCAGACAATTTTAATTTTGGAAGTGAATGCCATTGTGCTTGGGCATAGTTTAAATTTTTTCCTCCCTACCAACTGTTCCTCTCATCTGCCTGAAAAACTTCCAGGTCTTTCTCTCCCTCTTTTCTCTATTTTCTTTCTTTCTTTTTTTTTTTAAACTCCTCTCTGGACTCTCTTGTGCTTTTCACCCCACCCACAGTCACAAATACTTTTAACAGAGAATTGTATAGAAATCTGTGATCTTTCAACAGTGAGGGGAAAGCAAAGTATCTTTTTAGTATATCACTATTGCTTCTTCTTTACTCACAGAAAAAGTGTTTAACATCCTGCTCAAGTTCAGTGCAAAGAATTTGTCCCACAGATATATACTCCCACCAGTGTGCAGAGCTGTTACGAAAACATGCATTGCAGCCTGAGCACAGAAAGAGAGCTGAAACAGTAGGAGCAATGGGGACAGGAGAGACCAGGAGTGGGGAAGGGAACAGACAGGGCAAGCTTGAGGAACATGGTAGGAGAGAAGAACCAGCATCGAGGGCTCCCCGCCTTCTTGGTCCCCAGAGGGTTTTGTGCCAGGTGGGCCCCACGACAGCTTGTTCAGCAGCACTGGATTCTAAAAATCTTCCACGTCGAAGATTAGCCTGTGCTCTAATTTAAATGATTAAATTCAGTGATGGGAACCTTTGGCATTGTAAGATGGCCTCGCAAGTAGGGAGAAAAATCAGTCCATAAAAAACACAGAATAAAGATGAGTCTTTTCACAGAATTCATTTTTTAAAAAAGATTTTGTTTATTTATATGAGAGAGAGAGAGAGAGAGGGCACAGCCAGGGGGAGAGACAGAGGGAGAGGGAGAATCAGACTCCCTGCCCAGCAGGGAGCTCGATGACGTGGGGCTCTGTCCCAGGCCCCTGAGATCATGACCTGAGCTGAAGGCAGAGGCTTAACCAACTGAGCCACCCATAGCCCCCACAGAATTCATTTTTGAACACTATTTCCTGATAATTTTATCAGTGAAAAATGAATCATGGTTCCTCAGATCTTGGCAAATTTTACACCAGTTAATTGTTAGTGAACACACTTATTTCTCGGAGCCATCTTGTGTTTGTCCATACTCTAGGCCCTCAAAACATAAAACATCTGGCAATTTGAAATGTTTATTAAAACAAAGGAATATAATTTTTTGTAGTATAACAAAGCATGCCAGTGCATAGAGAGATGAAGATATTCCTTTCGGAAGCATCATTAAAGATAATTTAGAAACTAGGTTTATCAAGGTACAGTAACTGTTTTCCCTATTGTCCAGCCCATTTCAGGAAGTCAGATTTGATGTGATGTAAAATTTTACTCATTTCAGCTGTCAGTGCTATCTCAGATTCCCAGTGAGGTCAGGATTAAAAGTATGTAATAGTTTCTCAGCCACCTCATAAACTCTAACAGAAGTCTACTGTGGGTGACTTAATCTTCTAGGTGCAGTATACTGAGGACACCTTGTGAAGAACGTATTAGTCCATGCGTGTCATGGGCTGAATTGTCCCTCCTTCCCCCAAAATCCATATTTGGAAGCCCAAACCCCAGAACCTCAGGATGAGACTGTATTTGGAGATAGGGCTTTAATGAGGCAATTAATTTGAAATGAGACCATTAGAGTGGGCCCAAATTCAGTCTGACCGGTATCCTTCTGAGAGCCAATTTGGACGCATAGAGAGATGTCAGGGATGTGCACAGAGCAAAGGCCATATGAGGACACAGCAAGAAGGCAGCCACGTGCAAGCCAAGGAGAGGGCCCCAGGATAAACCAAACCTGTCAACGCCTTGATCTTAGACTTCTAGCCTCCAGAACTGTGAGAAAATACATTCTGTTGCTTAAGCCACTTGGTCTGTGGTATTTTGTTATGAAAGCCCCAAAAAACTAATGCAATGTGTCACAAACAGACTTTACAGGATAACCTATTCAAATATTATTGTTTAACTCAGTATCATAATTATAGATAATCTCATATTGTATTACAGATGAGACATTAGAAAGAAGCCCAAAGTATCCTAGACTAATACTGGGTACATCTGGAGGTGCTTTTCACTGACATTGTATCAATGAAAGATGCCAGATAGAAAGAAAACATTAGGCTGCCGAAGGTATTTATTGTAATAAACTCAGTGGGGCAGATCATGTGACATGATTAGCCTTCAGGTTTTGGCCTGCAGCAGGAGAAAAATATGGTAGGAACAGGCAGTGCCAGGACTAGGGAAACCTCTTCAGCTGCAGGATTTGCCTACAAGGATGGTGGCAGGAATCTGACTCCGGATCCAAGGGGATGGAGCAAATTTCTTCTCCATCTGGGCTTGAATTGCTATCCTGAGATTCAAATCAGGTGGTAGGGACCTGTGGCCTGAGTTTCCCCACAGAAGTGCTACTCTGAGACATGTGGATGGGAATTGTGTGGCTTCTGGAGTGTGGGAGTCCATCTGGGTTAAAGCAGGATTCTAGCTGGCTGTTGGCAGAAGGGACAGAGGATCCAACTCCTAGCGGGAAATGGGCTTGTTTTAAAATGATGTTGTGATTGTTCAGGCTGAGGAACCAGATCCAGTTCTAATCAGAAAAACTGGGGTGTAAGTCAGGGCTTGAGACAGTTTCCCCATTCCCATGGAAGGAACTTAGAAGGTTGGGGTGGAGAAAGAAATAAGCTCACTAGGCAAAAAAGCATTTTGGAACTCACACCTGTTACAGGGCTGAGAGTTATTCCAGGCCCTAATTCAAAATTATACAGTCGAGTTTGTTCATTTGGTTCAGGCATGGAGAGGGCAGTGTGAGAAGCAATAGAGATGATAAGAAATGACATCCATGGTGAAATCATAAGAAATGTTTTGAATGGTGCTGACAATTCAAAAGATCCTGGAAGCACAAGCAAAGGAGGTAATTTTCTGGAGGGCAAGTAAAACAGTTCAGGGCTGATTACTTCAGTCTTTAATTTATTAATTTATTCTTCAAAAAGTTAGCAGTGTTCTACTGCCCTGAAGGATAGATGGCTCAACATTACTCGCTTCAATTTCATAAGAAAAATGCAAGCGAGCAAAAAGCAAGCTAATCATCTCCTTTATATAGAAAGCAAGTATCTGAATATGTGTCTGGATCCATACTACTTACTCTTTGTATCCCATACCAGGAGCAGCTATGGCATGTAGAATTGATGGATGTTATAATGATAGCTGTAAGTAATTAATAAAATGTGAAAATTGGCTATATTGTACTTAAGAAGGCAAAGAAAAACATATGCCATTGAATGTGTTGCTTTAAGAGGCTATATTAACATTGTAAATATTTTTGAAAATTTAGTCTATACAAATTTTAATCTTTAAGTCTATATTATATAGTATCTGCTCTCATTCATGTTTTGCAACTGTGAAATTCTATGTGGTAACTCAATTACAGCAACATTTCCAAAGAGGTACAAAAATAAATTATTTAACAGCTGTAACATGTTTTCGTTCGTAATATATATGTGGATATGAATATTTATACCCAGATATATCCATTGTATGATTATACTGAGTGGAATGGATTTTGTGCACATCATGATAATTATCGTTAGTGGGTGCTTACTAGTTGTCAGGCACTGTGCTAAATGATTATTCAGAACAATTCTAGGGAGCAAATACTCTTGTTTGAGTTTCATAGGGGAGGAAACTGAGGGTGAGGGCTCTAAAGCTAACAAGGGGTGAAACTGCCTTGTGCCCTGGAGCACAAAGTGGTGAAACTGGAATTCAGAGCAAAGCCTCTCTGCGCTGATACTCTTGACCTCTATGCTGCATTGCTCACACACATTCATTTACTTGAGTGTTCACGAGTGAAGCCACAGTTGTAGTCAATTGACAGGCAAACCAGTTGGCTTTGCATAGATGAAGGGATGCTGCTTTATTGTCACCATTGTTGACAGTGCTTGAAACATCTGTGCCTCTAATTTCAGTGCAGTTGGGCAAGACTGAGGAGTTATTTTAATATAAAACTTGCAGATGAAGAACTCTTTAAATTCCACATTTTGATGCTATGGTTTGTAACACAAAGGACAGTAATTTATTAAATTTTTAAACACTTTTTAATTTTATCTAATTCAACAGCACATGGCATGATGGAAAGAAGAGCATATCATTATAGACAATGCCACTTACTTCTCTCTACCTCACTTTGCCCATCTGTAAAATAAGGGTCTGGATTAGGTGTTTTTTCAGGTCCCTTTTATTTTTGCAACTATTATTCTAAGCATGTAATCCATTTCTGGTCAAATTATATTTATTAGAAGTATAAGTTAGAAATACAAGTTCACTGAGCTGTTTTATTTACCTGGATGAGTGTAAAGGTGTGGGCGCGGGCACACGCTTGCACACACACATACACACACACACACACTCATTTAGATACGTAAGATAATTTGTGTAGTAATCCAGCATAGCCTGTGATAACGCTATACATTTTATAGAAAAAAGCATACTGAGACTCAAAATCATGTAACTTTCCAAAGATCTCAATCACAAGATATGAACTTGGTATTTAAAACCAGGTTTATCAAACTCCAAAGCCAATGCCCTTCTAATGACTCATTTGCAGTTTATCTGGAAAAGTAACTTGTTTAGAACACACTGTGTATTAGTTAGGTCAGGTGAGTATATTCTGTGTAACAAATTGGGACATGGATAACAGTGACTTAATATCGCAGCAGGTCTTAAATGATTTCAGAAGAGAGTCGGCAGGGGACATATACCCACTCTCCTTCAGACTGCAGTTTACATTGATCAATTCTGTTCACATTCCCACGAGACAGATTAATCACATGGCCCTGATCCAGTGGCAAGGGCCATTTGGAAATGTGGTCTTCTTGTATTTTCAGAAGGAGAAAAATGAAATGGAATTTCATGAACCCATAACATGCGTTCTGCCTACACTGTTCCACCACTGATCATGGTGCAGATAACCTGCTACGTTGTCTTTTATTATTATGCTCGTAGACAAAAAGAGGATAACACAGAGCTTTGTTACATCTTCTGGAGAGTGGTATTCTTTATTTGGAAATTTCCAGAGACCTGGAGAATAGTGGGACAGCAGAGCCTTCCTCTTGATACGGGAGTTCCACACTTTAGTATGTTCCTGTGTTCACCATTTCACCTCCAGTATCTCTTGTGTCTCTCGCAGAGTACGGGCTTCTGTATTTGTTGCATGGGTATTGGAATGTGGCTGTAGTGACAGTGGGTGACTAGGGGGTGGGGTTGCTAATATTTTGCACTTACTTGAAGAGCCTCTATTAATGGAAGTAAATATTTAGAAAGACACTACGGAAATTTTGAAACATTTTAAAAGTAAAAGTTTTATGGTAAACTACCTTCTCTCAATCTTAATTTATCTATATTAAAAAAGAAAGGCAGCCTTCTTCCCTAACGATTTAAGCTACTTCTGACCAAAGGCCTGACCTTTTTGCTGAAACGGAATTCACAAATGTAGACAAACTCAGGCAATGATGCCCAGAGCCCTTTAGAAGAGAAAGCTGTAGCAGGAGCACTTCTAGTCTTTGTATATCTTTGACTCAAGTGCCCTTTGCTGCTTGCCCAGGAGCTTGGAGAGGCCAAGTTGGCATTTTAGTGATGCAGCATGACCTAGACCTCTGATTCTCAACCTTTCCAAGTATAAGATTCCCTTTTAAATGTCAAACTTTTCAGAATCCCCAAAGACACTAGTTTTTGTTTTTGTTTTTTTTTTTGAATCAGTTGCTAAGGAACTACAAAACAAGGAAAGAACTACAAAACAATGAACTGCAAAATAATGAGGAAATAACAGAACAATGATAACTTCAATGAACTCAACAGTAATTTTAAATGCATTTGTGTTTCATTAATTACAACTACATATATCTAAAAAAATAGTCAAATAAATGCAAGCAGAATTTAGTCAGCTCTACTCGGTGCACTATGGACTTGAGGATGCTTTGCAGTAACTGAGGACCACAGGTTGAATTTAGTTGAAGCATGGGTCCCCATGTTGCCAAATGCAGTGCTGGGCTTCATGATAGCACTTCCTCTTGCATGTATATGTTTGACATATACAGGTACTTTGAATAGTTTTAATTATTTAAAAGGGAACACCTAATTATGAATATTTCACATTTCAGTAGCAAGTAGGATGTGTAGAGTATATATATATATACTTGTGTGTTTGAATATTTATCCATTCATTTGCTGTTCTCAGCATTAGAAAATGGTGACAGTTAATAATAAAAATTAACATTAATATGGTGGTTAGTATCTATTAGATGTATTTTGTTATTGTGTATATTTACTTATTTATTTATTTTTCTTAAGGTAGGTTTATCTTTTTATTTTTATTTTTTTATTAACATATAATGTATTATTTGTTTCAGAGGTACAGGTCTGTGATTCATCAGTCTTACACAATTCACAGCGCTCACCATAGCACATACTCTCCCCAGTGTCCATCACCCAGCCACCCCATCCCTCCCACCCCCCACCACTCCAGCAACCATCAGTTTGTTTACTGAGGTTAAGAGTCTCTTATGGTTTGTCTCCCTATCTGGTTTCATCTTGTTTCATTTCTCCCTCCCTTCCCCTATGATCCTCTGTCTTGTTTCTCAAATTCCTCATATCAGTGAGATCATATGATACTTGTCTTTCTCTGATTGACATATTTTGCTTAGCAAAATACCCTCTAGTTCCATCCATGTCGTTGCAAATGGTAAGATTTCATTTTTTGATGGCTGTGTAATATTCCACTGTGTGTGTGTGTGTGTGTGTGTGTGTATCACATCTTCTTTATCCGTTCATCTGTTGATGGACATCTTGGCTCTTTCCATAGTTTGACTATTGTGGACATTGCTGCTGTAAACATTGGGGTGCATGTGCCCCTTTGGATCACTACATTTGTATCTTTGGGGTAAATACCCAGTAGTGCAATTGCTGGGTCGTAGGGTAGCTCTACTTTCAACTTTTTGAGGAACCTCCATACTGTTTTCCAGAGTGTCTGCGCCAGCTTCCATTCCCACCAACAGTGTAGGAGAGTTCCCCTTTGTCTGTATCCTCGCCAACATCTGTCATTTCCTGACTTGTTAATTTTAGCCATTCTGACTGGTGTGAGGTGGTATCTCATTGAGGTTTTTTTTTTTTTTTTTAAGATTTTATTTATTTATTTGACAGAGAGAGAGATAGCGAGAACAGGAACACAAGCATGGGGGGTGGGAGAGGGAGAAGCAGGCTTCCCGCTGAGCAGGGAGCCCGATGTGGGACTTGATCCCAGGACCCTGGACTCATGACCTGAGCTGAAGCCAGGCGCTTAACAACTGAGACACCCAGGCGCCCCTCATTGAGGTTTTGATTCGTATTTCCTTGATGCCAAGTGATGTTAAGCACTTTTTCATGTGTCTGTTGGCCATTTGGATGTCTTCTTCTCAGAAATGTCTGTTCCTGTCTTCTGACCATTTCCTGATTGGATTATTTATTCTTTGGGTGTTGAGTTTGATAAGTTCTTTATAATTTTGGATACTATCCCTTTATCTGATATGTCATTTACAAATATCTTCTCCCATTCTGTTGGCTGTCTTTTGGTTTTGTGGATTGTTTCCTTTGCCTTGCAAAAGCTTTTTATCTTGATGAAGTCCCAATAGTTCATTTTTGCCCTTGCTTCCCTTGCCTTTGGCGATGTTTCTAGGAAGAAGTTGTTGCGGCTGAGGTCAAAGAGATGGCTGTCTGTGTTCTCCTCAAGGATTTTGATGGATTCCTGTCTCACATTTAGGTCTTTCATCCATTTCGAGTCTATTTTTATGTGTGGTATAAGGAAATGGTCCAGTTTCATTCTTCTGCATGTGGCTGTCCAATTTTCCCAACACCATTTGTTGAGACTTTTTTCCATTGGACATTCTTTCCTGCTTTGTTGAAGATTAGTTGACCATAGAGTTGAGGGTCCATTTCTGGGCTCTCTATTCTGTTCCATTGATCTATGTGTCTGTTTTTGTGCCAGTACCATACTGTCTTGATGATGACAGCTTTGTAATAGAGTTTGAAGTCTGGAATTGTGATGCCACCATGTTATTGTGTATTTTTAAATATATTAATCTGATTATTAACTCTGATACATCGAGAATTTAAGCAATGTGCCCAAGGCTATAATTCTAGTAGTTAGCCTTTGATTCTATGCTCTTAATCATTATGCTGCATTACTTCTCAAAATAGTTATTTTCTTTTGTCTCATGACTTTACATCCATTAGGTGAAAAAGAAAATAAATGTGTAAAAAATAAATAAACTCTATAAATTAATGCATGGCCAACTTGTGTGAGTGAGTGCTGGGCACCTAAATTCTACAGGACCATTTGGGAAAGCCTCATAGAAGAAATGACATTGCAGTATTTAAATAAGGATATGTTCAACTTCTCCCTTCTCAACCGGTATCACCACCAAAGCCTCTCTAGGGGGTACCAACTGCAAACACAGTGCTCATGAAGTCATAATTTATAGCATCTATAGAATGATTAAGATTGCTAGCCCAGATATATCTTTCCGACATAATTTCATTACATTCTGTCACTTTGTATACATAGGTAATCTCTGGGTTGATCAACACTGCCAGAGAGGTCCTATATTAAAAATTCTAGGGAATTATTTTTAGTTTGTGATTTTATTGCAAAGTTAGGTTATACTGGATCATTTGTCATCCTTTTGTTTTCATGCAGCACATCTTGCAAGAACTCTGAGCATAAGTTATGCCAAGAAATTGAATTGAAAGAAAATAATATTTAACCAAATTTAAGTCAGCAGCATATCAAGGTGACTCACCATCTCAGCCATGCTACCAAACTCCTTCTATTTTGAATTGCTTTCACTTTGTTCCAGCAATTGGAGGTTTGACAGTAAGGTCATGAGTATAAGAGCATTTCAGGGGCGGGTCCATCTCATCTGCACTATTGCTTTTGATTCTCATATCCTTGTTATTTTGACCCAAGAGGTCTGCTTTCCACATTTGTATGACCTGTTCGTAGATTGTTAATCTAGACGCACTCATAGCTTTATGCTGTTTGCTCACATTTGTTCTGAAATACATAGGTTGTACACACATACCCTTCTAACCTTTGTGGAGAGGGTGAAACCTCTCTTCTCTTCTCTAAGTAACTGTCCCCATTATTCATCTCCTCACATACAAAGCTCTGTATTTCTGCTTTCATATATATATTTTAAAAGACTCAAGACTCTATTCTCTTTAATGAATCCTCTTTCCAGTTTATCTCTTCAGCTTTCCTGATTCCTCTTAAATTTCCTGTGTGATTCAATATCTGTTTGGGGAGACCTAGCATGATTAAGCTGTCAGATTGCTCAGTTTCATAATTTCAGGAATTTTTCATATATTTCCTTGGAACATGTTGTGGGTATTGGTTCAATGCATTTCTCTAAGTTCTGAAATAGAGTTCAGAGAGAATTGGTGCAATCTCATTACCCTCATAAATTTTTCTCCTAATAGCTTAACAATCAATATTCAATATTAGCCTATTTCTCCCTTTCTATATTGATTTTTTCCCTAAGGAAGTATTTGTTGCTTACCTGTTCTATAGCTAGCACTTTGCTAACTGCTGGGAATATAGTTTTGAAAAATTCACAACCCTTTGTCCTCAAGATAATTTTTACAAAATGAGAGAATTAATGTAAAAAATTGTGTGTGTGAATATGCAACATGTACATGTAATAAATAATAATAAAAATAATAATAGTGATTTTTACTGAATGTTTATGATGTGCCGGATCCACTCCAAGTTTTTTTCTTCCACTTGTAATATGAATTTAAGTTTCCTCCATGTCTTTTCATGGCTTCATATTTCATTTTTTTTAGCAACGAATAATACTTTATTGTCCAGATGTGTCACCTTTTATTTATTCACTTTATCTAGTGAAGAACATTTTGGCTGCTTCTAAGTTTTGGCATTTATAAATAAAGGTACTAGACACATCTGGGTGCAACTTTTTGTATGGATATAGTTTTCAACAACTTCAGGTATATGTCAAGGAGTGTGGTTGCTGGATCTTAAGAGAGAAGGATATTTCCTTTTCTAAGAAACTGTCAAGCTGTCTTCCAAAGTGGCAATACCATTTTGCACTCCCATCAACAATGAATGAGAGTTCCTGTTGCTCCATACCCTCACCGGTATTCAGTATTGAAAGTCTTCCATATTATGGCCATTCTAATATGTGTGTAGTGTTGTCATTTTTTTGATTTTCACTTCCTTGATGATATTTGGGGTATATGTGGAGTATCATTTCATCTGGTTTTTTTTTTTTTTTGCCATTTTTATATTTTCTGTATATACTACCTCCTTTGGTAAGGTATCTGTTAAGGTCTTTGGCCCATTTTTATTGGGTTGTTTGTTTTCTTATTGTTGCATTTTAAGCATTCCCTGTATATTTTAGATGGCAATCTTTTATCAGATGTCTTTTTTAAAGATTTTATTTATTTATTTGATAAAGAGAGAGAGAGAATGAGTGTGCGTGAGCGGGGGGGAGGGGCAGAGGGAGAGGGAGTGGGATAAGCAGACTCCCTGCTGAGCAGGGAGCCTGAGATCAGGGTCCTAGGACACTGAGATCATGACCTGAGCTTAACCAACTGAGCCACCCAGGCGCCCCATCAGATGTGTCTTTTGCAAATATTTTCTTCCAGTCTGTGGCTTGTCTTCTCATTCTCTTACATTGTCTATTTAGAGCAAATATATATATATATATACATACACACACACACACACACACACACATATATATATATAGTTTTAATAAAATCTAACTTATCAATTATTTCTTACATGAATTGTGCCTTTGGTGTTCCACTTAAAATGTCAACACCACATCCGTGGTCATTTAGATTTTTTCCTGTGTTCTGTTATAGGAGTTTTATAGCTTTGCATTTTGCAGTTGGGTCTATGATGTATTTTGAGCTAGTCTTTGTGAAGACTGTAGGGTCTGGTGTCTAGATTCAATTTTTTGTATGAGGATATCCAGTTGTTCCAGCAGCATTTGCTGGAAAAAAACTATCTTTGCTGCATTTCCTTGTCTATGCTCCTTTGTCAAAAATTAGTTGACTATATTTATGTGAGTCTATTTTTAATTCCAAACTCTTAACCTGTATTAATCTGTTTAATTTTCATAATAACCCAATAAGCTAGGTACTTTATTATGCCAACATTTTATTTTTTTTAAAGATTTTATTTATTTATTTGACAGAGAGAGAGGGAATATAAGCAGGCAGAGCGGCAGGCAGAGGGAGAGGGAGAAGCAGGCTCCCCTGGAGCAGGGAGTCCGATGTGGGGCTTGATCCCAGGACCCTGGGGTCATAACCTGAGCCAAAGGCAGACTCTTAACCGACTGAGCCACCCAGGCACCCCATATTATGCCAACATTTTAGATGAGAAAACTGTAGCACAGGAACTTCAGAAATTTCTCCCAGGTAAATAGAATTGCTGGGAGAACAACCCAGACACACTCACTCTAGAGCTTGCACTCTTCCAGTATGTTATATACACTTAAAGTGCCCAGTGAAATCTTTAGTTTCTTAGTGCTCTACTTTACCCCTGCTTTCAGATTAAGCTTCTAAGACAAAACCTACAGTTTGTCATTTTCCTACTTCAGTCCTTTTGGTGGTTTATTTGTCCCTACAGATTCTCATGCAACATTTGACACTCCTCATTAACTAGACACTATCGTAAACATCTTACTGATGAAGCTGCTCCAGTTATATTGGTTAACCTCTATCTCCCACATGCTTGTCCCCATTTTGTACCATTTTCCAGTCTCCCTTCCACATGAAATATCTTCTTGCTTCTCCACCAGTCAATCCAACACCTGTTCTTCCTTCAGTGGTAGTTGGAGACCAGACTCTTCCATTCCTTGCTAAATTCCCATAGTGAGTATAGTTAGAAAACATTCCAGTGTGTCCTAAAACACACTAGACTATAATTATTTTTTACTTACTTCTAGTTGTCTTTTAAAAACCAACCAGATATGATTCTTCAGTGTTGGTGATAACATATTTTGCTCTTTTTTTTAAACCTTCACAGTGACTAGAATATATTTGATGATGACTAACTCTTTCTTGATTGACATCTTTTGGGAGAGTAAGAAATGAGAATTTGATTTCAAGTACTTCTATATAGAAGGGATGTTTCTAGAGAAGAGTTAAAGATACAGGTTAATGCTGTCTCTTTATGCACATGATAGTTTGTAGAACATGTGATACTATATGATATAACCTCAGAATTTTAAAATTCTATGCATTTGATCACAACATAGTATAAATGAAAGAGCTCCTCCGACTTACTGGTATTTCTAGGATGCTTTCTAAATACATACCTGGTTTAATCTTGTCACTCTTGGAGCAGACAGAATACGGATAGCAGAAGAGGTAAGCTTATGTTGTATAGGACATTGTTCCTCAATAATCTTCCTATTTCTTTTGCCATTGACTCCATGGAAAGGCTTGCTGAGGCCGGCAGTAACACATGCTTTTATCACTGTTCAGAATATAAAGTGGATGAGTAGGCTTCTGATAATGTGCTCTTGACATTCCTGCTTTTTTTCACTGGATGAAATTATCTCTGGTTCAAATTCTACTTCCTTTATAAATTATAGTTTAAAATGTCTGTCAAGAATCACAGAGTAAATAAGTGTATACAAGTCCCTACTAAATAATTATAGTGACTGGTATGCGACTAAGTTAGGGAAGGCTGTCTTACTTTGTGATGTAACTCACAATGAACTAGTCACCGAATGCAACAATATAATAGAAGATTAGATTATAAGGAATTCAACAATAGTTTTAGTTATAGTCCCTAAGCATTCATACCAATTCTTGTTGCTCATATATTTTTTGAAAATATATTGGCAAATAGCAACCACTGTATTTCATAGGAGAAGTTGCACATCAGCTGCATACTTTAATTTGCAATATTTCATTCATACGGACTACAGAGAAGTTGGCATTTCCATTATAGACAGTGTTTTAGAGCATTAACAGAACCATAATAATTGGCCACCAGACAAAATCTGCAATGCCAGGCCTAACCTTGGGGCAGTTTTTAAGCAATTACTGCTATGAAGTCAAACCACTTTGGAGTATTTATTTTACAAAGTACTGTATACTGAAATAGACCAGGGAAATACGACTTCATTTTCAATATGTTTAAAAAGATTTCTAGCTTTCGGGCTTGAAAATACATTTCCTCTTAAATGGAGAGGACTTATAACTCACCATTAAGATAAAGGCAATCAGAACCTACCAGCTTTAATACAAAAATATCCCATACATATTTTAAGCATATACACTTAAGGATAATTACTCTATTTGAATACAACTTTAGTGAATTCATATGAAAGATTTGAGATTTATGTTGTTCTGTAGAAGATTAAAAAGTGTTTTTGTGAAAGCTCTGATAAATGGCTTGTTAGGCCATATGAATATTCAAAATTGTGCCAAATACGCAACAAAATTTATCTTAAATATCCTATTACGTGTACAATAGGGACTTATTATTCTGCAAAAAAGGAAATAAATGTCATTGAATATTTTAGAGCAATATATATTTTTGCAAATTATTTTATAATCATTGCATTAGTTTTTCTTGAAGCACACTGGCTGGAAATGGTGCTATTTGTTTTAAATTGGAAGGCTGGGGAATAGAAAGGTGTATACACAGATGGAATCACAACCTCTCAGATAAAGATAGTGCCACACTACTAAACCTTCTCCCCTTTCCCCCTTACTGTCATTTTACTTAGGGGAGCTCAAGCTTGCGTTTTCTCAGAATTCCTATCTTCTTTGAGAGTATGTAATCTCCCGGGACCTCCATGGACCTGAAACTATAGGACTGGTTACCACCAGAGAGCTGAATGGATCCTGGGGAGGAGAGAGAACTGGGGGACATCATGGAGTTGTTGCTCTCCAAACCATAGCTGAGTCTGAGCTGAACTGAATATTAAGCATGGCAAGAGTGAGGTTGTCAGACTAACCTCAGGGCTATTTGAGTACTTGGGTCTCCTACTTAGCACTGCCACTTGCTTGGCTAACTTACAACACAGACCCATTTCCTCAGAATGGTGCATGTGAGTGCTTGACTGGAAATGGTGCTTATGCCCCTGCAGAAGGGATCATTACCTGTGTCTGGGAATATTTAGGTAGTCAGGTTGCAGTGGTGTGTGCATGATCCTTGAGCAATACTAGACAGACATAGATCCAGGGTTTTATTAGCAGTACCATTTGTCACAGTTAAGCTTACCAGTTCAAGGGCATTTATTGTTATGTCTTCTTGATTACAAAGGTTTTAGATAATGTAACATTTAAAGGTCTAAAAATAAGGAATTTCTAAATTTAATGTGAAACTTAACATTAAATTTGAATTCTGTGTTTGAAAGTCCAAACAAAGGAATTTCTAAAAGCAATGCAAAGGATCCATACCTGGGTTTCAAAATTAAAATGCTTCTTCTGGCAGCAGGCACCTCCTCCCCCCCACATGCCAGCTAGTGCCACATCCTCTGCAGGTGCGAGTTACTGGCCTCCCTTCCCCACACACCCTCCCTGTTGGCACTGCCCAGGCCAGAGGGCAGAGCACAGAGGTTTTCCTCACCCTCTACCTCCCCTCCCAGGATACTCCCAGGTTTGGGGTTTTTCTATAGGTTTGGAGAGGGAAGGCCATTGGGAGTGTACCTTGACAATAAAGAGATTGGGATGCCTCCCCCCAAATAAATAAATAACATTAAAATGCTTCTTATAGGGGCACCTGGGTGGCTCAATCAGTTAAGCATCCAACTCTTGATTTTGGCTCAGGTCATGCTCTCAGGGTGGTGAGATTGAGCCCCACCCTGGGCTCCACGCTCAGCAAGGAGTCTGCTTGAGATTCTCTCTCTCCCTCTGCCTCTCCCCACCTCTCTCTCTTTCCAAAATAAATAAATGAATCTTTAAAAAATGCTTCTTAAAGACAGAAATCACTGATATCTGTTTTCTATTTCAATTAGCCATTATAAGCCATTATGAAAAATACTAACACTAATTCATAGATTCCTATTTCAAACATGTGCTGCTAATGGTTACAGAGACCCTGACTTTTGTGAATCATTCCTACAGTAATGTACTAGATAGTACTTAAAGAACACGGAGTTTGGAGACATGTTGCCTAGGTTCAGTTTCAAGCTGTGACACTTACAAGCTAGGTGACCGTGGGCAATTTACTTAGTTTTCTGTGCTAGTTTCCTCATCTGTAAAATGGAAATAATAATAATATAATAATAGTACCTATTTCATAGCGCTGTTGGGAGATTACATTGTATGCATTTCTTAGAGCAGTAAAACAGTACCTGGTACAAAGTAAGTCCTATACAGCATTAGCCATTATTACTGCATGCCTTCAGATAGCTAATGAGACATTTCTCTCTGAGCTTCCATGTGCTCAGATCTTGATAATGGTAGAAATTCTGCTCAACAATGAACATTTGTTTTCTACTGGGTTTCATGACTGCTACATAGTCCTCCTGAAGGAGTGCATAGGTGGAGGCGACAGCTATTTCACAGATTTATTTTTTTTTAAATTCAAGAATATTGCCTTTATGTAAAAAGCAAAAACAAACAAACAAACTATATATGAGGTCCTTAACTTCTGTAGGGAGGAGGCATGGTCTGATAGTGAAATAGAGAAAGTAATCATTTTTGAATGTTTTTAAAAAGAGTAAATTAAATAAAGTAAGAAGATGTATCTGTTATTGGATGGTTTAAACATGCTAAGAATGTTGTCAGGGTTGGGAGGAAGATAGAAATGTAGAATTTATTGGAAAAACGTTCAGTATATGGCTTATAAATTTATAACACTTCACACACATACAGGAATATAATATAGAACTCCCATATCAGTTACAGGAAAGGAGTGGAAGAAAGGAAAGAGCAAGAAAACTTGGTCAGTCCAATAGAAAGCAGGAAAAATGGAAAAGAAAGAGCAAAGAAGAGAAAACCCAGAACACTCAGAAAAATATGGTAGAAATAAAATCAGTTATATTCAAACTAAGCAATCCAATGAGAAAATTGTTTAATGTGTTGGATTAATAATATGTGGATGTTAAATAATATTCCTATACAACAGAGCTTCCCAACATGAATCAGTTTCTGATGCCCCCGGCCAAAAAGTGAAGGTGACCAAAATTCTCATCAGACAAACGTATCAACAAAATGTAATATGTACCATAAAATGAAGCAGTATGTAGTAACAGAAAAGAAAGTATGGATACATGCTATAATGTGAATTATCATCAAAAATATTTTGCCAGGTGGAAGAAGCCAGTCACAAAAAAAACCACATATTGCTTGATTCCATTTATGTGAAATTTCCAGAGTAGGAAACTATAGAGACAGAAAGTAGATTAGTGGTTGTCCAGGGTGAGACAGGTAAGAAGGGTAGGGAGTGAATGCGATAGGTATGAGATTTCTTTCTGGGGTGATAAAAATATTTAAAATTATATTATGTCATTGGTAGCAGAGTGGTAGCGCAATTCCATGATGGTGCTAAAGACCGTTGAACTGTACACTTTTAATGAATGAATTTTATGGTACGCACATAAAATAAAGCTGTTAAAAATACATTAGTGAAAAAGCAACCGATATGATTTACTATACTAAAAAAATAGTAAATGATTTAATAATCATCTCAATAGATTCTAAAAAAAACACTTGATTAAAGTACATTCATTTATAAGATATATTTTAAAAATCCTAAGGTTATCATGAACTTAATGGTAAAATTTTGAAAAATTGTTCCATCAGAACAAGAGCACAAAGATGTCTGTTATACTGAGGGTATGAAATAAAGCAAAAAATATAAAAATAGGTAAAATATATAGGAAAACAAAAAATAAAACTTTCATTATTTCCAATTATGATTATTTATATAGAAAATCCATAAGATAAATAACTAGAATATATTAATACATATAGCAAAGTTGCCAGATATAAGTTTAAGAGAAAAACACCAGGGTATTAATATACAAGTAACATACCTATAGAAAACAAGACAATAAAATAGTTACCACTTACATCAGCATCTAAAAAATATCAAATACACAGGAATAATTTTTAAAATGGACAAGGTCATTACATAGTGAACTACAGAGCTCTGCAATAAAAAGTATTGCAAGAAATTAAAGAAACAGGTAAGCAGAGGAATAGACCATGTCCATATATCTTTAATCTCAATATTTTAAAGTTGTTTATCTTGCACCAGTGGCTTGTAGATCTAGTTCAGTGCGAGTGGAAACTCAGCAGATTTCTTTAGAAATGACAAACTGATCATACACATACATGGGAATACAAAGTGCTAGTATAAGCCCAGCACTCTTGATGAAAGCAAGTGGCAAGACTTGCTCTGCTAGATGTTAAGATATATTATAAACTATACTAATAAGAAAGTGTGGCATTGGCACAAGGATAGGCAAATGGACATGTAGAAGAAAATTGAGAGCCCAGAATTGGAATTATGTTTGGAAGGACACTTGATTTAAGAGAAAGAGGCACTGTACAATGCAATGAAGAAAGAACCATCTTTTCAATAGGTGGTGCTGGTTCAAATGAATTCTATTTGTCAAAAAAAAAAAAAAAAAGAAGAAGGAAAGGAGGAAAGAAAGAAAAGAGAAAAAAAGAGAGAAAGAGAAGAGAAAAAGAAATAACCCACCTCACATGATATATAAATTGAGAGGCAAATCAGTAAAGTTTCTAGAAATTAATATAGGAGAATAATTCATGACCCTGGGTAGGGAAAGATATCTTTAGAAGAAGACACCCACACCACTAACCATTAAGGGAAGAGGAATAAACTGGATCATATTAACATTAAGAACATGTTAGTCAAAAGACACCATTAAGAAAGTGAAAAGGTAAGCCACAGAGTGAAATATACCTTAAATACATATAGCCAACAAAAAAGGCATAACAAGTTTTTTAAAAAATATCCAAATCAATAAGAAAAAGATAATCCAATATACACTAGGCAAAAGATTTGAATGGGAAGGTCACACACACACAAAATCCCAAATGACTAAATGAACATATAAACAGGAACTCAGCCTCATTGGTGATGAGGGAAAAGCAAGTTACATAGCATTACACACTCATCAGAATGACTGAAATTTAAAAAGACAACCTTACCAAGGTTTGCTGAGAGTATGGAGAAATAGGAATCCTTCTACCTTCTGCCAGGGCTATAAATTGGTGTGACCACTTTGGAAAAATACTTAGCATTATCTCTTAAAGCTGATCTTTTTCATATCTTATCATCAGGCAGTTTCACTCCTAGGTATATCCAGCAGAAAAATGTGTGTGTGTGCACCAACAGAAATGTAAACGAATATTCATAGCATCATTATTCATTATAGTCCTAAACTGGAAAAAAACATAAATGTCCAGCAAGCAGTATTGTAGATAAATAAATGTGTTATAAATACAATGAAATATTCCACAGGAATGGAAACGAAAGAACGGCCATCACACCCAACAACATGGATGAATTTCATAATTAAAAGAATGGGGATGGGGAAGTCAGATACAAAAATATATATACTGTGTAATTTAATTGATATAAAATTTTACAAAATAGTTAAAACTAAACTGCAGTGTTAGAAGGCAGGAGAATGGTTTCCTTTGAGGAAATGGGAAAGGACAGTGTTTGGGAGTGGACAGGATGGGGGCTTCTGCAGGGTTTGTGAGACTCTTTGTTGACCTAGTGACAGTTACATAGCAGTTGGCTTTGTGATAATTGGTTGAGCTGTACATTTATATTTTTGCACTATTCGTTATGTGTATGATATGTCTTATTACAAAACAGTTTTAAAAAACGAGCTATACTGACACAATCATGGATCTTTCGGTGTGTGGATGGTGAGTTTACATATTGAACTGGATAAAAGATCTCCAACTCAAATATAGACCTAAACTGCAGTCACCAGAATCACACAATGAAATGTCATGTCGGCATACCCGTGAATATTTTAAATTTTAATGTTGCCTTCCATTCTGCACGTTTTAATAGCAAATCAGTCTACTTTCCTCTTTTCATCAGTCGAAGATTTAAACAGGCATTCTTAGAATGGATGGTTCACGCCAAGCCGTTGAAGAGGCTGCTATTGAGAATGGAGCTGAATACCACTGCCTGGGCTTTTTAGCAGACAAGAACACAATCAAGGCAGTTTTTCCTCCTGTGCCAGCAAAATTGGCACTGTGTTATTGGCTCTAGCCCTCTAAATAGGGCCTTGAGAACAAATGCAGTCGAGGTTGTTTGTCACTGGCCTATCTGGAAGCTGTTGAACCTTAGAAATGTTCCGCATATTCATTAGTGATCGCTGCTTCAGACAGGACTTTAAAACAATCACGTAGATGAATGAGTACCTTCCACTGACGTTTTTTGGCACAGTTCGCAGTCCATAAAATTACAAATAAAAACATCCTGGAAACAGCTGCGTGATTTTTCTAGACCTTCCTGGCCATTCTGTTTTCTTAAAGGTCTGAGCATGGTACATTCATGCTAATCATTTGTCACTTGGAAATCATACCCTTCCTGCCCCCACACATGTATTACTGATAGCACATCCCGCAGAGATGTTTAGGTGGGTGCAGGTTACAAGTTTTTTTTTTTTTTCTTTTCTTTTCTTTGAACGTTTTGGCTCCTCTTAGCAAGAAGTGGGCTTCTGGATGGTGAAGAGTTTATAATTTTGAGGACATTATGTGAGTTTAGTTAAGATTCAATGAATCATGGAACACTACATCAAAAACTAATGATGTATGGTGATTAACATAACATAATAAAAAAAAGTTTGAATATACAACTCATTGCATTCTGGTGGTAATGCTAATCTATTAACAGTGAAGTTATATGCATTAAGTATTTAAGCAGATGTATAAAAGAACTTTTGGGCATTTGAAAAAAACATTAGACTAGATCATCACAAAGGAGGAAATGTTTCTTATTTGGAAGTCTCAGGAAGTAGAATTTAGTCTCATCTGTGTGGGATGCTGTAAGTGGAACACAGGCTAGAAGACCTGAAAATGGTTCCTTCTAAGCACTTTAACTTATCTTTCATTGGGATGAGAGCATACAAGTGACTTTAGACAAATGGTTGGCAGTTTATTATTGGATTTTAAATTTTTACCTTTTGTAGGATTTGTGATTCTTGCTGGAAAACCATTACAGCTCATCACTCTAAGTCAGTGTTTTCCAAATATTCCCGATGAAAGATTTTACTTTGGGTGATTTTTGAAAACATCTTAATCTGGACCCCTCCTGAATCTGAATCTCCAGATGACATTCTAGAAATTGTTATTCACATAACAAGCAATCCAAGAGATTTTTAGGTTTAAGCATGATGGGGACATGTGATTTATAACTGAACGTTCAGATTGGGATATTAAGGACATCAAGGGAATATTATTTAACTATCGCTACATGAAATAAGGATGGGATAAAAAGATATGACTGTACAAAGGCAAAAACCAATTTCAAAATTTCATTTTATAAATTGTAAATTAATGTAATAAGAATAAATAACATTCATAATCTGTTACATAGTGAGGGCCTGAATATGTAGCAGATTACTTTTTAGAAGATTTTAGAGTTTATAAAAAATAAAATCAAATATATTTACCCACTTATTCCCCACAAAACCCTGATGTGTATGCTGCTATGATCAATCTCTGTTTCTAAATAAGTCACTGAGAGTTCACAGAGGTTAAGTGGCTTGATCTAGTGTTTCTTGCAAAGTTAAATTTCATCTGATTTTGGAATAATTTACATTGAAATTGATTTTCTACTCATGACTCTGCTAGGAGCAGAGATTCTGAATGCCATGGGCTATGTCTTTTCTACCAAACCCCTTCCATGGACTGGCTTAAAGAAAACAACCTCTTGAAATAAAACTTATCATTCTGAAGCAAAACATCCCCGCCATGATTTTTCTTTTTATAGAAGGATTATTTTTGAGCTGTTATTTTTGTACTAGAATCTAGTGGTGGTAATATTCTACCCAAAGTTCTCTAAGAAATTATTTGTTTCTGTGTTTCAGGCAAAGTAAATATTCTACCTGATTATTTCATTTAAAGGCTAAAAGTGCACCCCAATTCTCCAGAGAAGGCTAAAGGTGCCAGAATACAGTATATCTTTCTATTAGCTGTTCTGTCAATTAGAATTAAATTCATTGCTAGGCAAAAGCAAGATTGCAATATAGCAAAGAAAAACAACGAAATGAATGCTACAGAAGACATCCTAATGGAGAATCTCCCCTTTAAAAAGGAACACAAAATAAAAATTCAAGTATCCAGGGAAATTCATCACCATGAAAGAGAGACAACAAAGGAGATAAACAGAAGAACTTAAACTCCAAAAACAGTTGTTAGGACAAACAGAAAAGGATTTCATTTTAGAGTATATTTTAGCACAAAGAGTTGCAAGAGGATATTGCTACGTAAACATTTATTAATTACATCACATGGTTAATAAAAATTGGTCAGTCACTTAATAGCAAAATAGAGGAGCTAAGTAGAGCAGAATGGTCCCTGAAGTTGAAGATTAAATTTATGCACTAAAAAAAGTGAACTGAGGAATTCCTGCAGAATTCAGATCAAAAGAAAGAGATGAAAAGTGGGAAAGGTAAGGTAATCTCATGTCTCAACAGACTTCAAATAATAGAAGATTCAGAAGAAGAGTAAAAGAGAGGTAATAGGTAATATTAAATGAAAGAATTATAAAAAAAAAATCTTAGAATTGGAAAAAGTTGCCTCTTCAGAGTAAAAGAGTAAAGTTAGCAAATTCAGAGTAAAAGCACATACCCCCTCTAAACACTTAGCAGAATTTAGAGGAACCTATCTTAATGAAATTTAGAACACCAAGGACAAAGACAAAACCCTAAAAGCGTCCAGAGAAGGAGACTAGGAGAGATTGTTTACCAGGAAATAATGGTCAAATTGAAATTAGATTCAGTTCAAAATTCACTAGATTAACTATGTGCAAGAAGATAATGAAAAAACACATTTTAAGGCAAATAACTTTGAATTTGTAATTCTATATCCGAGTGTTCAGTTGTCTGAGAGAGCGAGGGTTGGTTTGGTCATAGAATGATTCAAAAATAAATCACGTACAGATAGAGGTTGAATTACTGTTGGATGTTCTCTAGCAAGAAGACAAATATGAATCCAAGAAGAAGAGTAAGGATTCTGAGAGCACTGATAAGAAACTAAATTATTCAAAATTATTGTAAATTCTTAGTAAGTGTTGACTGTAATTATTTTTTCTAAAATTAGCTGTTTGTAATTAAAAATTTCCAGGTGGTATCAAGATGGCAAATGGGATGATGAATAAAAGCATAAGCATGCTACAAATTTGGACTTTTAGAGAAGCTATAATATATACACAGTTTAATGCCAGCCATTGTTAGAAACAATATAATTAAAATTAATTATAAAGTAGTTTAAAAATTAAAGTTACTACCAGAAGAGAAATAGATGTATAACTTTTAACCATTAATAAAAAGAAACAAAGTTGATTGATTCAACAAAAGGCAAGAATGGGGGAATACAAATATTTAAAAATTTGATAAAGAGAAAATCATATATAGATTCACAGAGGAAAAAAAACTTGTAAACACAAATGCAAAATTCTTAAATAAAACATTTATAAAAAATATCAAGGAATGCACTGAAATTAAGATATGTCATGAACAGTGTTCATCCCAGAAATGTAACAGTAGTTCAACAACACAAAAATTTGTCAGTGCAATACACAATAGTGACATGGCAAAGGTACAAAAACCTTTTAAATAAAACTTAAGTGTCATTCCTTAGCAAACAGGGAAGGAATTATAAAGGTGGTTATCATTATCTTGATGAAGGTTCTCTCTAAAAATCTACAAAAAAAAAAAAAAAAGAACTTCTCAAACTCGACACCCAAAAAACAAATAATCCAGTCAATAAATGGGCAGAAGACATGAACAGACACTTCTCCAAAGAAGACATACAAATGGCTTACAGACACATGAAAAAATGTTCAACATCACTAGCCATCAGGAAAATACAGATCAAAACCACAATGAGATACCACCTCACACCAGTCAGAATGGCAAAAATTAACGAGACAGGAAACAACAATTGTTGACGAGGATGTGGAGAAAGGGGAACCCTCTTACACTGTTGGTGGGAATGCAAGTTGGTACAGCCACTCTGGAAAACAGTATGGAGGTTCCTCAAAAAGCTGAAAATAGAGCTCCCTTATGACCCAGCAATTGTACTACTAGGTATTTCCCCCAAAGATACAGATGTAGTGAAAAGAAGGGGCACATGCACCCCAATTTTCATAGCAGCAATGTCCACAATAGCCAAACTGTGGAAGGAGCCAAGATGCCCTTCAACAGATGAATGGATAAAGAAGATATGGTTCATATATACAATGGAATATTACTAAGCCATCAGGAAGGATGAATACCCACCATTTGCATCGACATGGATGGAACTGGAGGGGATTATGCTAAGTGAAATAAGTCAAGCAGGGAAAGACAATTATCATATGGTTTCACTCATATGTGGAACGTAAAGAAGAGCATGGAGGACCACAGGGGAAGGGAGGGAAAACTGAATGGGAAGAAATCAGAGAGGGAGACAAATCATGAGAGACTCTGGACTCTGGGCACCAAACTGAGGGTTGCAGAAGGGACGGGGTGGGAGGCTGGGGTGGCCAGGTGATGGGTGTTAGGGACAGCACGTGTGGTGATGAACACTGGGTGTTATACGCAACTAATTAATCATTGAACACTACGTCAAAAACTAATGATGTACTATATGCTGGCTAATTGAACATAATTAAAAAAAATGATACTTGTAGTTTTCCCATTGAAAAGAGGGACACAAAGGAGGACCATTATTGCCATTACTATTTACCAGCACACCAGAGGCCAGGTCAGCGAAACAAGGGCAACAGTAGCAATAACCATGTAACTGGACAACCTGCAGGAGGTGACTGTCACATACACGTTCCAGAGGCCCAGCTGACAAGCTGTCAGAACTCATAAGCCTATTCAACAAGGTGGCTAGATAAAATATCAATATACAAAAGTAATCACTTTCCTGTATGTAAACTTAATAAACCAGGGAATTCAATATTAATATTAAAGGGATTCATGTAAAAGTAAATTATAAAGCTATTAGAAGACAATATAATGAATATATATTTGATTTTTAGGTTGGGGAAACCCTTCTAAAATAAGTAATGTAGACAAGACTTATGAAGGAAAAATTGAAAAAATTGACATTATGATTAAAATTTAAGTACAGCAAGAGACACCTTACAATATGAAATCAAAATAGAATATTTGAAGCATAGATAATAGGAAAATATTAATTTTCAGAATCTACCAAAGCTCTACAAATAATAAGGAAAAAAATAAACAACCTTATGGAAAAAAAATGGAAGAAATAATTTGTATAAGTAATTCATGGAAGACGAAAGAAAAATAGCCAAAAAAAAAAAAAGAAAGCTCATTCCCAGTGGTAACAGGTATATTCTTACGTTGCTATTATAATGTTTATGGATTTGTGCTTATATATATGTATATATAAAATATATATAAACACTATATACTTTTACATACATATGAAAGTATGTAGTATTTTACATATATACATATATGAAATAAATAGTATTTTACATGCATTTTATATATGGTAGTTATAAATATGTATACACACACACACACACACACACACACACAAATCTATAAAAAAGAGAAGAAAGGATACAAACTCAGCGATAACGGGTACCTCTGGGGAGGAGCCTGGAACTTAAGTTGGTTATCCACATTTTCCTTAATCTTAGAATTTCTTAATTTTACACAAGGAGAATATATATTATATGTATTTGAAATTATTTACATTAACTTATATATAAAGTATTAAAAAGGCATAATGAATATCAATCAATCAATATTTTTTACTGAATTCCAAGCTTTAGATATTAGTAACCTAAGCCCCTTCATATAACAGAGGAATCCGACCAATGTTCATTTTGGAAAAACAGTTACAAATATTTAACTAAATGATCGTTTAATAAAGCACCAAAGTTTTTATGCTACATCTAGATGGCATCTAGAAAGCACTCTAACCTTCCACCCACAAGCTAACCAACCCTAATTTGTTGCACAAAACTGATGTTAATCTTGCAGGCCCCATTGACTTTTTCCAGAATTTGCATTTCAATTAAAGCATATTCATAGGGATAAATCTATAACTTCCTGAAACATTATCATCATCTATTGAGAGCAATATAAACAAATGCTTAATTCCACTTTGGGAAGATTTTTTAAAGCAAAAAATTTAGGAAATTTATGGATTTACTTTTAAAGACAAGGAAATGATGTTACAATGTTTGTACCACAGAGATGCAAGAATATTCAGTGTACTGTCATTCAGAAGTGACCAAGTCATGTTAGAAAAAGGCCAGCATACATAACATAAAAAAAAAAAAAAAGTGCTTTTCTGCATCTCCCCTCTCCCTCAAAAAAGGCCAGCATATTTTGGTAACAGACAATGATGATACCATAGTCTGAAGAAAATTTCTTAGAGTCATTTCCTAAAGAGAGTTGTTGGAAACAAAGCCTTGATATCCATAAGTCATCAACTTATACAGAAAACATCATACCCACAGCATGACCGGGGAAGGTGGTGAAATAGAGCCATCGTGATCTGTACTTCAGTGGCTCACTTATTTACTTGCCAGAAAGTTTTTACCCTAGAGAAGGATTAGTACAAAAGAATAGAATTTCTTTACTCACAAGAGACAGCTGTCACAGAGGAATACTATGCATAGACAAATGATTTAATCAGAAGCTCTTCAACTGATAGTGCTATTGACAAGCCCTCTATACACACAATTAACTCAATTTTTCTTGCAGAGAAAAGGGTTTCCCTGGCCTCCCTTTGTAGTCACCCTTATAAACTTTATGCTTAAAAAGCCCAGGATTTATTTAGAGTCCAAAATTTAAGATAAAAAACATTGATTACATTTAGTTTTACTTTCAAACCTTCAGTAACTTGATAACTGTTGTTGGGGATTAATTATTCAACTTTTCTCATCATCATGCCAACTCTTTTAAATTGTTTTCACATAGTCTACATTATACACATTTTTTAAAAAAGGCTGGCACCATCTGCTATAACAATTCTATCATAAAACATGTTTAAAAAGATGAAAATATAAGTGAAAACAGCAATAGGCAAGGCAGGAAGATAACTGTGTTAAGAAAATAGAATTATGTGATTATTTTTCTCAGAATGACACTTGGCCCTGCATTTCCTGGTAGGCAAGGATGAAAGGGAAATAAGTAGGTATATAATTATCATAATGTCTTAAAAAGAATGACTCAGATTTTCAGAATTAAAAAAATCCTTGTTGAGAATTTTAAGAGAAACCCAGTTATTGAATTTTTACATGAAAAAGAATGAGAATTTTCCAACCAAACTCTAGAATTACTTTTACCTATTATTTTACTGTTCCTTGCCAAATGCTGATGTTTCTTTTTTATTTTTCCTTTCTAAATGTTTCAAATATTTTCTCTCTTCGTTCTTTTTTCTAGTAGTAAGTGATACAGATTTATTTTGAAAACATAGAAAGCAAAAACAAATTAAATCTCTCATACTACTTACATAAAGCCAGAATTGCTCTCAACTTTTTGGAATATAGTGTTTCAGTTTTCTGTGATGAGTATTTTATGTAGTTGAGAATATAATGAATATTTGTGTATTCTTTATTATTATTTCATATACAATTGTTCAAAATATTTAAAAAGTCTTTGTTTATTAATTATATAAGTGTATCAGGATTGCATTTGATCATTCCCTAAAGATGAATATTTATATTGTGTCTATGTTTTATTGGTAGTAAACAGTGCAATAATCAATGGCACTGGATACACTTTTATCGTTTTTAAAATTTAAACTTCATAAAACAGACATTCAAAAGTAGAATTACTTGGTCAAAAGTTTTGGATGCTTTTCAAGCAGCTGGATTTTTTTCATAAAAATTACAATTTAGACTATTAACAGTTGTGGTTGGGAGTGCCTTACTTCAATGCACCATTTCCAAAACTGGATAATCTCATTATTTTTTGTCATTGCTAATTTTATGAGTTAAATTGGATTAGATTGACTTAATTTGCAAAGAAGTGTTTATTCGTTTATTGAACATTTGCTCAAATATTTATTATGCCTTTATATTTGCTATTTTTTCAACAACAGTAGTCTGCCTCTTATCCACAGGGGATATGTTCTAAAACCCTCAGCGCGTGGCTGAAACGATGGATAGTAACAAGCCCTAAATATATACTGTGGTTTCTCCTCTACATACTATGATAAACTTTAATTTACAAAGTAGGCACAGTAAGAGATTAACAACAATAACTAATAATAAGGTAGAACAATTATAACAATATACTGTTATAAAAGTTAAGTGAATGTGGTCTCTCTCTCAAAATACCTTACTGTATTGTACTCACCCTTCTTAAGTTGATGTCAGATGATAATGCCAACGTGTTGAGATGAAGTGTGGTGAATGACAAAGGCAGTGTGACGTAGTGTTAGGCTGCTACCGACCTGATGACATGTAAGAAGGAGGATCATTGTCATCTGGACTGCGGTTGGCTGGGGGTAACTGAAACTATAGAAAATGAAACCATGGGTAAAGAGGGACTGCTGTACTTCTTCAACTGTGTTATTTTTCCATAACAGATAGAAGGGTCTTTCAGTTTTATTTATTAATTTACATAGTCCTTTACATAAGAATAATAATGCTTTGTCATACTAAATTTTTTATGTTGTGATTTTAATTCCATATTGTTGTAGATATATTGTTTAAACTTCTGTAAATTGCCTTTCCTTTCTTTCAGAGTAATCAACCCACTTACTGTATGATTTCTTCACTTTTAAATATCTTAAGCCTTTCTTTTTGGCTTATATCAATTTTTGTTCATAGATACAGATAAGGCAGTTCTCTCTCCGTGAAATAAATGACTCATTAATTTGGTTTAGGTCCAAAAAATCACTCTGCTGTGCATACTGACTGGATAAGTACATTGATGACTAATGTTTGCTTACAATAATTGTGTTATGTAATGGCATAGACTGATTTATTTTGCATCTGTTTTATTTTTTTAAGTAATATAAAATATTTTATAATGCTTTCTAAAAATAGGTTAGTAGTCTAATATTTGTGGGTAAACAGGAATATATATTCAGTTATTCCAGTCAGCTACTTGATTTTTATTATTTTTATCAGTTTTTAAATAAAAAATATTAATTTGTGGATCATAGTATGACCTCAGGCCCATCAAACACACAGTTCTGAGTGAGAAGTAACATGTTGCTTTCTAAAGACTGAAGGCAGTATTACATGTTAATAGGTTTTATCTTCATTCAATATTCATATATCACTATTTTTAGAAATTAGACCTTTAAAAATATTCTGTTCACAAATGAACACCTTTAAAATTAGACTTCAACACTTCTCTCCAAAGTGTAGGAAACATTCCAGAAGAAAGTGCCTTAAATATAATTATTCAACCTTTGACAGCAACTGAGTTGAAATTTGTCAGCATTCAAGTTATGAAGTGTCAGTGATTAGCACTGGATGAGAGGAACATTATAGACTCTGAACTCTTAAGGTCAATAAATGTCTAAAAACAAATTTGGAGTAATTACGTTTTTGCCGTGCATTCCCCTGTAAATCTAAGTGGAGATGTCAGCTTCACATCTGAAGATCTTGCTTGAGCTGCATGCTTATTGTAATATTTAAAGTTTCCTGAAACTTTTGTATGTAGCTGTATGAAATTAGTTTATTAAAAAAAGAAGTCATAATCCTTATTTCTAAAGCTTCTTAGAAAGAGTGGAAATGCTGTTGATGACTTGGGCATTATTACAAATACCATGATAGATGAGAGATGATAGCTTTTTAAGCATTTTAATGAGAAGAGAGCTCTATTGGAAGTTAAAAGACTTTGAATTGGAACTTAGACAAATTTTTGAAATAATCTCTGCCCTACTATATTTGTTTATTAACTAGGGGTGTTTGGTAGAGGAGCCCTAAATCTTTTTAGCATTAAAATCAGACAAAAAATGTTTGTATATCAAATACAGACTCTTAAGGCACAAGACGAGGTATTATTACACCTTGAATTTTAGGGGTATATCAGTATGGACATTTCAGTTTTCTTTTAGTAATATGTGTAGCAAATTGTATTTTCCCCAAATGGTTGCCGCAAGTTCTCCCGTTCCCCCTACACTTCTTATGATATGTTATAGGCATTTACTCCACTGAAAATTTGGGGCAAGTGTTACCTTTCCTTGAGTTTGGGCATGACTGTGATTGAGGCAGAAGTCACACTATGTGACTTTGAAAGCTAAGCCCTAAAAGGCAATGCAACTTATTCTTTGAACATGGTTACCATGCTGTGAGAAGATGAAGAGACCATTTGGAGATGATATATGTAGGGGTTCTCACTGGTAATCCCAGTCAGGGTCCCAGCTGATAGCCACCATCAACCTTCAAGTCACCTCCAATCTTTGAGTCTTCCCAACTGAGACTGTCAACATTGAGAGGCAGAGGCAAGTCATCTCCTCTGTGCCCTGTCCGAATTTCTGGTGTACAGAAACTGTGAGACATAATAAAATAATTGTTAGGTGTTGGAGTGATTTGTTGCCCAGCAACAGAAAATCAGAATAGATTTGGGTGCTGGGAATGGGGAGCCAAACAATTAAAACACATGGTTTTGGCTTTGGATGGCATGTGGAAGCTGGAAGACTGTTGAGAAGACTGTTAGTGAAAGCCTAAAAGGTCTTAAGGAAAAGTTAGGGAAAGCTTAACGGATCTTAAAGAATGAGTTCAGTGGACACCTACATGACTACAAGAAAGCTCTTGGTGAAGGCTTAAAGGAAGTAAGAAAAGTGTTATTGGAGAGTAGAGGTAGAGGAACAATGATTATGTAGTGATGAAAAATTTAGTGACACTTTCATCTGCAATATATAGGAAACAGTATTTGTACCTAATGAATTCAATGACTGAGTTAAAGACCTTTCCAGGAAGAATATTAAAAGTGCCACTGAACTTTTTGGCACCTGGGATAAAATGTGAAAGAAGAGGAAGATGCTGAAGAACAGACTGATAAGTATAAAAGGGCCAGGATTTATGCATAAAAATAAAACTTTTTTTATTCCCACTTCTACAAATGGAAAATGATTCTAAGATTAAGATAAGTCTTCCTAGTAGAGGTCAGATCCAGTTCATTGTCAGGAAAACATGGTCAGAAGAAAGAGCCAAGAATATGACTATATAACATTTTTTAAAGACTTCAGCAAGATTGAAGGTGATGCCTCACAGACTCTTTTAGATTGACTAAAGTCTGTCTAAGGAACTTACAGATGTATCTCATAGATCTCTGTTAACTAGTAAGACTCCTAAGATTCTTACATGTGTTGAACCACAACAACCTTTTAAGGAAGCCAAGATAGAGAAGAGCTCATCTAGAAGAGATTTGTGCTTTTGGTTTTTGCCTGATGAAGTGAACACCAAAAAGATTCATAGAAAATCCCATAGAATTTTTAAGAGAATTGTTTCCATGGGAGCACCAGAAACTTGGACTAAAAGGGACAGAGAGAGTATTTAAAAAAAAAAAAAGCTTTTTGTCTCCCGGCACCCCGCCCCGGCTTCTCCTAACAAAACACATCTTGAGAAAACTATTCAGCTGCAAATATTGGCTGACTTATACATAAAAGGAAAGGTAATTCAGAGGGCAGAACCAAGAGTTGTGGAGGATCATTCCTGGGGAGCAATACTGTGTTTTAATCAAGGAACTGGCAATCTGTATTGGGATGGATTTCAAAATTGCTTTTAAATGGTGATTGTGGTGTGCTGCCTATTTTCTCCCTTTTTGAATGGGAGTTAGTGTTTGTCCTGTGCCTGTTCCATTATTGCTGCCTAAGTCATTTATAGGAAAGATACTGCGTAACTGTAATCTATTATTGCCTAACTTGTCTTCTTAGATCATAGGTCTCAGGCTTGAAAGGAAGGGTATTTAAGGAATTATGCTGGAGAAATTTCCAAGAAGGAACCTCATCCACTTGATTTACATCATTCTTAAGGACTTTGGCTATAGCTGTAATGGGATGAGACTTGGTAGTCTTGGAGGGGAATGGAAGTGTTTTGTATCTTTGAGCAATTATGAATTTTTATGGCCATTGGGTGAACTGTAGCACATTGTATTTTCCATGTTGACCACAGCAATAAGATCTCCTATCCTTTATGCTTTCCATATAATGTGATGTTGACACTCTTCAGAGAGTCTGAATGGACCTGTGTCTATGGTGGAAATGAAGCCATGTAACTCCTGGACCAAGATCACAAATAGTGATAGAGCTTCTGCCAGTTCTTCTTGGGAAGCATATTCTTAGAACCCACTCATTCTGTTCTAAAGAGACAGAGAAACACAAGAGT
Organism: Phoca vitulina; assembly: GCF_004348235.1. NCBI lineage: Eukaryota > Metazoa > Chordata > Mammalia > Carnivora > Phocidae > Phoca > Phoca vitulina. Next base: position 30,786,857 of record NW_022589711.1, on the reverse strand, counting down.
TTATTAGTAAGAATTTTGTCAGAAAGCCCCAAATAAACCCATAGCTGAGGCCCCAGTCAGTGGCAACAACCTCCAGCCCTGTGAATGAATGGGCATTTTGATGGATTTTGGCCTCCAGCTATCCAGCCACTTCCAGTCCTCAAATCTTTTCAGCTGAGACCTCAAACATCATAAAGAAGATACAAGCTGTTCCCACACTGTGCCCTGGTTAAATACCTGACCCACAGAAACCATGAGAGGTAATTGAATGATTGTTGTGTTTTAAGCCACAAAATTTTGAGGAATTTGTTATGGAATGGTAGATAACTGGAAGGGTATCTTTTATATAAATGATTTAGGAAACAAATATTTCCTTTGTGTTCATACTCCATATCTGCATGAGTTACAGTCATGATCCAGTACATTTAAAGGTAACAATTACACAATCAAAATATATCTTCTGATTAAATTTCAGTAATTATTTGTCCATGTATTCTGAACAGTGGTCATATAACATTGAAATAGAGTTTAGTAAGTTTTTTTCTTGGACAGTGTCCTTCATCAAACTCTTTTTGAGTACCTACTGTATTCCAGACACTGCATTAAGTTCTGGGGATTTAGTGATCAGGACTCCAGTCTTGTTCTTAGAGAACTCATAAAGCTTTTTCAGACTGGGAAATTTCTATCTAGTTATCAGAATACTGTGCCTTCTTGATCCAGAGTTTATTTCTCTGATGAATCAAATTTATATTTTCCTACTAGTTATAACCAGCTATATCCATGTTTTGAGGAGAGCTTTCCTCAACTTGCCCAGCATATCAAGATTTGGAAATGTTGGTTCCATTTTCTGTTATATCCCAGTTAGGATAGCTCAGTTTGTTTTCGTTTTTTTTTTTTTTTTTCTTTTTTTGCTTGTTTGTTTGTTTTTTGTTTTAGTCATTCAAAATATGTTAATTGAATACCTTTATACATTATACTGGATTCCTGGGGATGAAGTAGTGAAATAGACTAATAATTTCTCCCTCATAGAACTCAGCCAAGTGGGGGGGTTGCAGACAAGTAAGTAATTCCAGTATACTGCCATAATAGGACAAGATATGATGAGACCATTGATGGGGGCACTTGACTCATTTGGGGGGTTAAGGGAGTTTCCTTGGAGGATCTACACCTACAATGTTGAGGCATTTTATGATCTCCATGTTTTAGAGAATTCCCTCCCTTTTATCCTTTCTTAACTATCCTATGTTCCCAGGGTTTTAAACAGTTGGAATACACAATTGGAATTCCATATTCTGGCACTCCCTTTGGAACAAGATCCCCTGATTCATAATTATCAGATAATTATAGACATACTCTAATGGCACACAGATTTAGCTTAGGCTTTAACTCTTATTTTTACAAGACCCCAGGAATATATATACAAATAGTGGCCCATTTGCCATATGTCTAGATATTTAAAAGTTATAAATCAAGCCAACAAATTACTAAAAAGTGTGTATTCTATACTTCTTTTGTGATAAATACAGTTTTATGATTACCTGGAAGACCAAGTTCAAAGTTCAATTATTGGACTCTTCCACATCTTCTGCAAAATGTCATCCTTGACCATACCTCAGGCCAAGGATTGCTCATACCAGTTTATATGCTCTTAGGAGTACAGACCCTGGGAAGTGACTTGTTCAGGCCCTGAATGAAGTTTAGGCTATTTGGGGGAATATCTAGTAGAGTTCTAGGTACACAGAGAATGGCCTAACAGTGGGGGCATGGATCTGGTTGGACCTAGCCCCATGGCTTCAGAGACTCCTCACCTTGTTGTAGAGTGAGTGGGGGAGAACAAAAGCAATGTCCTCTTTCCCTGGTACAAAGGTGCTACCTATTACCTAAAAAAAAAAAAAAAAATCTAGTTACAGTCTATTGGTGATGAGATTTGGGCTCTATCTTCATCAACTTTTGAAATTATAGCTAATTGAATCTTAAGTAGATCTGGGAGGCAAGTGAGTGACCAGGGAAAGAAGTGTTGATGGAATCATGTCCTCAGCAATTAGTTCTGAATGATAGTTGACGATAGTCTCATAATCTCTTTATCTTTCCTGGCACTCCTTATCCATTGAAGAGTGAGGAGACTTCTTGAGATATGTTGATTTTCCTTGCTTATCTACCAGACTTTTAGGGTCTTTAAAAGGTAAGGACTTAGCAATAAGAGGGTGCCAGCTCCTTACCAGTTCTCACAGTTGTTCAGGGAACAAAGGGTTCAGGCAGTCATCTTAGGAAAGGAGCAAAGACAGAGTAGATAGTCTTTCCAGATATGAAAGATAGTTCTAGATGTTTGCATCTAAATGGCATAAAATTTAATCCTCAGGCATAGAGTGTACCAGTAATAAATTGTCTTGACAAGCAGTTGTTTATTATAAATTTTACAACTTTTTATTCAGATGCCTTCAGTTTCATTAAATTAAACATTGAGATAGGAATCCACAGCTGAAGATGAATATTCCAGTATAAGTCTTATGGATGTAAAATAAATTTAGTGTTTTTACATTCCTATTAGCATATTTTAAGACCTGCCTCAGGAAAGTGCTTGCCTGACAGTGAGCTGAGCACACTGTAACCTTCAATTTTCAGGTCATTTTAGGGGCCATGTCAGAATCAAGCATGGAACTATTCAAAAGATCATGGGTACAGGGAGAGATTTCTTCCTTGGACTTTAAAGGCTTTCTCGTGGCTCAGGATTTTCTAATGTGACCTTCATGGATGCTCTGAATATAGGAAACTGTCAGTGTTAGTAGAGACCAGGTGGAGAGGGGTAACAATAACAATAACAACAGTAACAAAAACAATAACAACATCTCTTCCAGCTAGGGAGTTATCAGTGTTGTCCTATTGTGCCAGTGGAGCTCCAATCCTTGTTCAGCAGGAACAAGTAACCCCCACTTCGGGTATAAGTAAAGGCTGAGTGGAGCACCTGGATATCTACCTCCGCCTGACAATAACAAGTCAGTGCCTCTCTTTCCCCTGCTTGATTTGTTTCAGAGAAAGCCAGTTAAAGCAGAAGACTTGAGTAAGATAAAGCATCTTATAATATCCACAATGTCTAGGTTTCAACAAAAAAAATCACTCATTATACCGGGAACAAGGAAGATCTCAGAGTGAATGAAAGAAGTCAATCAATAGATGCCAAATTCCAAGCAGACAGAGATGTTCTAATTATCTGGAAAAAAAAAAAAAGTTCAAAGTAGCCATCATGAAAATGCTTCAAAAAACAGTTACCAATGCTCAAAAAAAAAAAAAAAAAAAGTCTCAGAAAAGAAATAGAAGACATAAAGAACCAAGTGGAAATTTTAGAACTTAAAAATAACAGTAACCAAAACAAAACAACTACAACCAAAACAAAAACAAACTTAATAGACTGGCTCAATAACAGAATGGTGGGAAATGACAAAGTCAGTGAACTTCAAGGTAGAGCAATAGAAATTACCCAATCTGAAAAAAATGAAAAAAATAGGCTGAAAAAAAAATTAGCAGAGCTGCAGGGATCTGTGGAACTATAACCAAAAAAATCTAATATTTGTGTTATCAGAGTCCTGACTAGGATATTGGTGGAGAGAGAGACATATGGCTTGATGGAACAGAATAGAGAATCCAGAAATAGGTCCACAAATGTACATCCAATTAATTTTTGACAAAAGTGCAAAAGAAATTTAATGGGAGAAAATCAACATATCTCAAGAAGTCTCCAAGTTATACTGGAGCAACTAGATATCCATAAATAAATTTTTAAAAAAGAACCTTGATCTCATACCTTGACATTTTATTCAAAAAGTAATTCAAAATGGATCATAGACTTAAGTTGAAAATGTAAGACTAACACTCTTACAAAAAACATAAGAGAAAAATTTTGATATCTAAGGCTAGGCAAAGAGTTCTTAAAATTGACATTAAAAGAATAATCCATAAAAGGAAAAAAATTGATAAAACTGAACTTCATTAAAATTAAAAGCCTTTACTCTGCAGAAAATCCTGTTAATAGGATGAAAAAATAAGCTACAGACTGGGAGAAAACATTTATAAACCATATATCCATCAAAGGATTAGTATATAGAATATATAAAGCACTCTCAACTCAGTTGTAAAACAAACATTCCATTAGATAATGGGCAAAAGACATGAACAAACATTTCTCTGAAGAGGATATACAAAATGGCAAATAATCACATGAAAAGATGTTCATCATCATTTGCTATTAGGGAAATACTAATTAAAATCACAAGATATCACTACATACTTATCAGAATGTCTAAAGATGGGTAAAATAAAAGCAGTGACAACACAAAAGGCAGGCATGAATGTGCAGAAATGATACTACTCATACATTGCTGGTGGGGATGTAAAATGGTAGAGCCACTCTAGAGAACAGTTTGGCAGATTCTTAAAAAACTAAACATGCCACTACTGTACAGCTCAGCAATTGTGCTCTTTGGCATTTGTCCTGAAGAAATGAAAATTTATGTTCACACAAAAACCTGCGTATGAATTTCATAGCAGTTTTATTCTTAGTAGCCAAACCCAAATATCCTTCAAGAGGTAAATGGTTAAACTCAAGTGCCATGGAATACTACTCAGCAATTAAAAGAAACAAACTATTAATAAACTCAACAGGTATGAATTTCCAGATAATTATACTGAGTGAAAAAAAAAAGCCAGTTTCAAAATGTTACATACTATATGATTTCATTTCTGTAACATTCTTGAAATGACAAAATTATAAAAATGGAGACCAGATAAATGGTTGCTGGGTTGTAAGGAGAGAGTGTGTGTGGCTCTAAAAAGGCAACGTGAAGGATCCTTGTGGTGATGGAAATTTTCTGTAGCTTGAGTGCATCAATGTCCACATCCTGGTTGTGATATTTTACTATGGTTTTGCCAGATGTTGCCATTGGGGGAAGTTGGATAAATGGTACATGGGATCTCCCTGTATTATTTCTTTTCTTTTCTTTTCTTTTTTTAAAGATTTTATTTATTTATTTGACAGAGAGAGAGAGAGACAGCGAGAGAGGGAACACAAGCAGGGGGAGTGGGGGAAGGAGAAGCAGACTCCCCGCTGAGCAGGGAGCCCGATGCAGGACTCGATCCCAGGACCCTGGGATCATGACCTGAACCAAAGGCAGACGCTTAACTGGCTGAGCCACCCAGGCACCCCTCCCTGTATTATTTCTTACAACAGCATGTGAGTCCACAATTATTTCAAGATAAAAAGTTTATGTAAAAATGCCTTGCCCCCCCACCCTGTTCAGAATCCTCCAATTATTTCCTATGACTCTATGACTCTAAAATTCATACTCCTCTCCATGGCTGAAAGTCCCAGAATAATGTAGCTCCTGCTTACCTCTCCAGTCTCATTCCTTTGCTCTTCCTCTGACATACTGAGCTGGCCTCAGGGCCATTGTGTCTGTCATTCCTTCTGCCTAACACACATTTCTCCCTGTTTTTTGTTTTTTGTTTTTGTTTTTTTTCATGGCCAACTTCCTCACTGAATTCAGGTTTCTGCTCAAATGTCAACTCCTCAATGATATTTTATCTCTCAGCCTATTTGAAGAAGAACCCTAGAACCCTCCCCACTCCTCACCAGGTCTCTCTTTCTGTCTGTCTCTGTCTCTCTCTTCTGGTCTTTTCTACATACTATATATAATTGCTCAAAGTTCAGTAAATTATAAAATAATTGATATTCTGTTTCAAACTAAGTATACATGAACACGTTTTCCTTATACAAACAAAATATAGAAAATGCTGAGGTCCTCTTTGACCAGGAATCTAAATCTGTGTTTTTTCCTTATTCCTTTGTTAAAGTGTGTTTATTTTCAGAATTTTTTTGTGGATTTGTGTGTGTGTGTTTGCGTGTGTGTGTGTGTGTGTGTGTGTGTGAGCTGTCCATATAGATGGTATAGTGTATATAGTGTTTCTTTTCCTTTTTGTAGGTGGATGATATCATATGCTACACATTGTTTTATAGCCTGTTTTTTTCATTGATATGTGTTGGAAATCTCTTCATGGTAGTGTCTACATATATAACTAGTATTCCATGGTATAAATGTCCTACGTTTTATTCAGCAATTTTATTTATCCGATTGAAGAACAGACTTTTCCCTAAAATTTTATTTGTTGTTTAAAATAATGATTAATTAACATCTTTGTACATGTCTCCTTGGGCATATCTGTGATAACTAGTTTGTAATTTGCATTTAATTTCCCAGTAGTGCAATGACTGGGAATGTGGGTTTTAATTTTAAGATGGTGAATTTTTCTTTCTACTTTTTTTTTTTTTCTAATATAGCCCGGGAATAAGCCTTGTAAGGTGCCAAGTTTTGGAAACTTGTTGATATTTTCTTTATAACTTGATACAAAATTACTTTTTTGTGTGTAAATGTGCTAAAAAAGAACGTGTTATCTTTTATGCAATGTGTGTGTGTTATAGATCAAACTTAAATGTTGCATTAAAATCTTCTATACTAATATTCTTTTCTATTTTATCTGTTGATTTCTAACTGAGATGTGTTATGTTCTCCTACTGTGAGCTATGGGTTTATCCATTTCTCCTTGGGAATATCACTTCTTCTTTTATAAGTTTTGAACTTATGTTGTTAGATGTTTAAAATTTATGATTTTGGATTATTGATTTATCAGTATGTTGTCAACCTGCTTGAAAGCTGTCTCTTTTAAAGCTTTTGCTTTGAATTCTCTTTTGTGTGCTATTGCCAACTCAGCTTTATTTTGCTAGCATTTGCCTTTACTTTCAACTTTCTTGTGTCCTTTTTATAAAATCTGTGTCATTTTAAAATAGGATATGTTTAGAAGATTAGTTTGTTTTAACAAATTTGAAATTGTCTTCTAAAAGATGAACACGTTTATATTTACTGTGTTGATGGAAATCCTGCCATCTTGCTTTGTATTTTCTATTCACCATGTTATCTCTTTGTTTCTATTGCCTTCATTCCTGGATTTTGTTAGAGGCATCATGTTTGCTTTTTTTCTATCGATTTTTGTTTGTGTGTTTTCTAAATTGAAATGATACTTCTATTTTTATTCTTCTAATGTATCCTTCCTCATTTCAGGAGAAATAAAACTTATAATTAAATAACTTATACTAAGAAAAAATAAAGTTATTAAGCATCTGTATACCCTAAAAGACAGTAACTAAGATGGGTTTGCATCCTTTAATTTCCACTCTGTGCCCCAGTCCCAGCCCAGGCACTTCTCCCCTCCCCCCACATATACATGTGTGTTAACTGTTTTAATAATCATTAATTGTTTAAACTTTATAATAATGTTGAGTAACTTACCATCACTTCCTGAATTCTAATAATTCTTCCTGGCTTCATTTTTCTACTTGCTGTGGTAACTTCCCCAATAATTCTTTTATAAAATAACTCTCAGGGATAGATATTGCTATTCTGAGGCATTATAGTTCTAAAATGTCCTTACGTTAGTCTCACTTTTGAATGAAAGTTTGTCCTTTTATGAATTACAGTGTATGAAGTGACTTGGAAACTGGTCTCTTGATATAGCTGATAATACAGAGATTGCCAGCCAGGCCAGCCTCTCTCCTGACCTCTCAAACATACACTCTCACACAGCCTATAGCCACCCAAAGCAGATGCATACATTGCCTTGTTTTTTCTCTCTGTAAGGGTGTGTGTGTGTGTGTGTGTGTGTGTGTGTGTGTGTGTTAAGGGGACCTCATTCTCTGAGGTCCTACTTAGTCAAATCTATTAAAAGCTCTCATAATATCTTGTTATGCTTAACAAAGCTTATCACTTTTGAAATGAATAATTGGTTGTTTATTGTTTGTTTCTACAGGTAGACTGTAAATTCTGTGAAGGCAGGACTATCCCTGTCTGGATCATTGTTTTATTCTCAGAATTTAGCAGAAGTCATAATACATTATAGATGCTTAGAAAATGTTTTTTGACTAATTAAAATTTTCAGCAGACTTGCTGTATGGGAAGTACTCATCTGTATATGAAAGTAGTATATTAAAGCCTCTATAGATCAGAGTGGACTCAGTAATATCTTCTCCTAGATGGGAAAAATAAGAGAAGTCTTAACTTCAGAAAAATGATGAAATGCACATTAGGGCCTGCTCTTGGATAAGAGATGAAATGAGTTTTGAGGAGGAAAAAATCTTTAGTATTTCTTGAGTTTTCTGATATTGACTTGCCTAAATTGAACTTACAGTATAAACCAAGGGTTCCCTGATGAAATGATCACTCAGCTTTTGTTTCTTTCATTTGGTTTTACTTTCAAAAAGCCCTCTGGACATCTATCAAAACTACAAAGTGGAAATTGGTTAGCTTCATTTAACACCATATCCTGCTGCAAAGGCCTCACATCAAGGCACTTGCCATTTTACATTCTTCTTATTTTAATAGTTTTCCCAACTTCAAAAAACTTAAGAGTTGTAGATAGCTAAAGGCTCCCATTGTAAATCGCTTAAGATCCAGTTCTATGAAGATGTTAAAACCCCAGTGTTCTAGCAGCAATAGGAGTATAAACTTGGTCTGATCCTTCATCCCAAGTCCAATGAAACGACACTGATGGAATCGGGAAGGCCTTGGCGGCATGCACTGTCTCTCTGGTGCTTTGGCCAGGGTAGAATGCCTTTGCCTTGGCTGATGGTGTCTCTAATCTCTAGTTGTAATTTTACATTTTAAAGGCAATAACAGTTTTATTATTTTCACTCAAATTTCACAAGAATAAGGCAGGAAACCATAAAGTAATTTTCTCATAGGAAATAATATTAATAAAAGACAAATTATGTTGCTTTGATAAATTTTGTTCATAAGTATAAAGGCCTGTAGATGGAATTTGCAGTTTACATAACGAGTTGATGAAAGTATAAACTTTACAAATGGGACTTTTTATAGATTTTGGATCAAAATATACACATTGATATATATGCCACAGGTATTACACCAAGAAGATATTCCAGTTGTTTTATTGATGAAATCCCCTTCCTTGATGTTTGATAGATTTTCTATTAGAAAAAAGCTTGTTTTATTAAATTGTCAGTCCATAAATATAGCATTAGATATTTTGACAACCAAAATAAGAGTATTTCCTATAAATGTCACTATTTTTCTTTTAATTTATAGAATAATATATACATTTTTGTAGTTAGATTTGTTTTAGATTTGTATAGGGAGTGTATTATCTGCTCAATATTTAGCATCCAATTTAAAAAACTGCTCTGTATATCCTAGCTTAATTGAGGTTTGAAGAAATTTGTATATGATCAGCTAGGTTAGAAACCTTTTCATTTTGAATGCTGACTTGGGGAGGTGGTGTCAGGAACTATTTAATGACCTAAAGGAACTAGAAAGAGAGGTTAGTAATTATATTTACATTGTAAGATCTACATAGCTCTTTATTTATTAAACTGACCTCTAACTCAAGTCAGAAAATTATTTAAGTCCTCTGTGATAGCTTGCAGACGGTAAATCTTCCTGTTGGTGTTCCTTTAGCTGAATTAGCATTCCAGTGTTGTCTATTTTTAGTTTTGTGATTATGGCATTTGGAGCTTTATGTAATTTAATTGCCAAAACATGACAATTTCTTTAATTTGTTATTGGGCAGTTCATCAGGCAATTTTGTAAAGTATTATAATGAAAGGAGTTATAGCTCTGTAGGAACTCTCCTGAAGCCAGATTCCATGTAGGAATATAAATGTACATTTTAACCATACAATGGGAAAACACTCGCACAGGAGTTCCTTGTATAATAACAGAGTTAAAACAGGTGAAAACAGAGTAGTTACTATTTACCTAGCAACTCCCGTGGACAGAGCCCTGTGATAGGTACTTTAGGGGCATGATCTTTCATTTTTATAACAATCCCCTAAAACATAGCTGTGATATTGCAACAGTCTCCATTTTACATATGAGAAACTGAGGCACAGATTTCACAGGTAACTTACCTGCCATCATCCAGCTAGTAGCTAGAAGAGCCTCAAATTCAAGCTGGTGGGTCATTCTTTGGTAAAATAGACACCCCTCCCCCTGCTCATATCTTTTGGCTTTAAGTTTTATGATATTTATTTTTACTGTGGAGGAGATTGCTTCTCTCCTCATCAAAGATGCTTTGGTTGATTGTATCCTGTAACTCAGATGTGAACCAGTTCTTGGATGATAAGTTGAACAGTTTTGCTTCTTGGAATCATACTAAGAATTTTGTTATGTAATGTTCAAAAGTGTCTTTACCATCATTTTTTTATACAAAAGAGGTAGCCGTTGCATCTTTTTTATTATAAACTTTTTTAAGTCTTTGTTTCCAGATCAGTGAATATAAAGTCCAGACAAATATGCTGTGGCAGGCATAATAATGGCCCTCCAAAGATGTCCACATCCTAATCCCTGGTACCTGTGAATATGTTAGGTTACGTGGGAAAAGGGACTTTGCCAATATTATTAAATTAAATTAAGGACTTTCAGATGGAGAGATCATTCATGAATTATCTGAGTGGGTCCAGTGTAGCCACAAAGATCCTTAAACGTGGAAAAGGCAGGCAGAAGTGGTTGTCAGAGTCAGAGGGAGAGATTGGACGTTGCTCCTGCATTGCTGGCTCTGAGACAGAAGAAGGGGCCATGAGCTAAGGTCTGAAGGTGACTTTTTTTTTTTTTGGTCATTGACTTCATTTCTTTTTTTTTAATTTAATTTTATTATGTTATGTTAATCACCATACATTACATCATTAGTTTTTGATGTAGTGTTCCATGATCCATTGTTTGCGTATAACACCCAGTGCCCCATGCAGTACGTGCCCCCTTTAATACCCATCATCAGGCTAACCCATCCCCCCAACCCCCTCCCCTCTAGAACCCTCAGTTTGTTTCTCAGAGTCCATAATCTCTCATGGTTCGTCTCCCCCTCTGATTTCCCCCCCTTCATTTTTCCCTTCCTGCTATCTTCTTCTTTTCTTTTTTTTTTTTTTTAACAAATAATGTATTATTTGTTTCAGAGGTACAGGTCTGTGATTCATCAGTCTTACACAATTCACAGCACTCACCATAGCACATAGCCTCCCCAATGTCTATCACCCAGCCACCCCATCCCTCCCACCCCCACCACTTCAGCAACCCTCAGTTTGTTTCCTGAGATTAAGAATTCCTCATATCAGTGAGATCATGTGATACATGTGTTTCTCTGATTGACTTATTTCGCTTAGCATATGACTTTTATAGGATGGAAAAGGCAAAGAAATTGATTTTTCTTGAGGGCCTGCAAAGGAAATGCAGCCCTGCCAACACCTTGATTTTTATACCCAGTAAGGTCTGCTTTGGACCTCTGCCTTTCAGAATTGTAAGATAATAAATCTGTGTTGCTTTAAGTAATTTGTTATAGCAGTAATAGGAAACTAACACAGATGCTATTGATTAACTTTAATTTTAGGTGTGAAGTAAGACCTAGATTGCGTTTTCTCCTCAGTGGGAGCCCAGAAATTCTATGTGGAAGGTGCTTAAGGTCAGCAGTGTGACTGAAATGGGGAGCTGGCAGACTTGTATTGACTTGTACTGTACCACCTTCCCAGAGCAAATCATTTTTATTTTTTAAAAAATAAAGCCCTGTATCTTCTTTCTCAGTTATTCATTCATTTATTTATGCCTTGATTTTACTTTACTAGCTTTTTGGCTTGGGGGAAAGTTAAATCACACTTGAATTTCCTCTTGTCTAAAGGGTGTTCTGAGGATATTTGGCAATGTATGATCCCCTAATAGAGTCATTAGTACATGATAGGCTCTCAGTAATTGATAGGGATTCTGAAGTATGCCATGTTTCCAACCTGACTCCAGGACTGCTGTGAGTGTATAGAGAGGCAGTCAGTGATAAAACAGTGTGATCTCTGAAGTACTACCCAAGGGTTAGCAATAAATTGGATCAATAAATTGGATGCAAAATGTTGAAATGCGCCTGCATGGAGAAAATGATGTGTATTTTAGTGATCAAAAGGTTACTTTTAGTTATTCCCTTCCTGCTCAGCCATCTTGGCACTCAGTAGCTAGGCCCTGGAAAGGGTTTCTTTGACCTTCTTGCTAATCTCACTGTGACCTTTTTGCAGGAGTCCCAGATACCGCTTCTCTGTGTGTGATCTGGGAAGGCAGATGAGAGGCCTCTTTTCAGTTGTAGCCCTCCCGTGAGATTCCAAATTCCCTGTAGTTAAAAAAAAAAGCTACCCCTCACTGAATATCAGTGGTGACTCATTTTTATGCAGAGCAGTAGAAAGAACAGAGCTGTGGAGTCTGATACACTGAAGTTGGCATCTGAGTTTTCTCACTAATTAGTTGAATAGCCTTGGGTAAATTGTCTTAACCTTTCTGAAACTTAGTATTGTAACCCATAAAAAGCAAGTAATAATGCCTACCTTGCAGTGTCTCAGATATTTAATTGAGATAATATATGTAATGGGTTTAGGACAGGGCCTTGAATTTAGTAGGGATCCAAAAATGGTCAATAATTTGCAAACGTGTTGGGGGAATTTGCAGCACTAAACTGGTGATTCAGTTTTCAACATTTAAATATACTTCTCTAGATCCTCAGTTTTACTGGTTCCATGCAAATCTGAAGGGTGAAAGTGAGAAACTACAAATAATCTAGAATTAACAATGTAGTCTTTCAATCTTGATACACACTTTTTTTTTTTTTTTTTTTAAGGCCTGATGGAGATACAGAGGCAAGAGTTTTAGGACTGGTCTGCATTGCCTGAAAGGCTAAGACTGGCTTGTCAAGCACATCTGCATTGTTAATAACTGTTTCAATTTGCCTTGTTCACTTAATGGGTTTCTCTAATGTGAGATTAACTTCAATTAAAGCCTTTTGTGTCTATGTTCATTCTTAGATTTTCCCTCTAATTGGTCTCTATGCATTTCTTTTGCATTAGCACCAATTTACTTGTGCCTGTGATTGCAGTTAGAGCTAAGCTGAACTTTTGAATTTTAGCTAGGAATCTTTTTTCCTGGATAGTTTAGAAATGTAATCTATTATTAAGCTAGTGAAAGTGAAACCCTGTAAAAATTCATATTATAGTTATAATTTACATGGTTCCTTTCCCAGAGCTGAAAGGATTAGAGAAAGTCAACATCTGAGGTATTGATTGTATAAGATTCTTCATTCTCTCTCTTTCCTAGGAAATGAAAATTTCCCGGGCAAGAGCAAATACACTGCAGTGTTGCACAAGCCTCTGATATTGATGTTGTTAGGGTTGTAAAGTATTGACTATATCTACTTAAAGTCTTATGGACAAAGAATACTTAAAATTCTGTGTCTGAATGAGAGAGGGAGAAAAAGAAAGTGGGTCATTGAAATTGCTGAAACTGCCCATTAGTGATGCCAGTTATTACTTCCTGTAAAGAAAGGCAGGTAAGGGGGCACCTGGATGGCTCAGTTGTTAAGCATCTGCCTTGGGCTCCAGTCGTGGTCCCAGGGTCCTGGGATCGAGCCCCACATTGGGCTCCTTGCTGAGCAGGAAGCCTGCTTCTCCCTCTCCCTCTGCCCCTCTCCTTGCTTGTGTTCCCTCTCTCATTGTCTCTCTGTCAAATAAATAAATAAAATCTTAAAAAAAAAAAAAAAGGCAGGTAAGACCTGTGGGGCCCTGATGATGGAATTCATAAGGCCTTAGGGCAGCTCCAAACAAAGTGATTACTTATGTGTGTAACTGCTGCTTTATTCCAGAAAGACAGTAGGTGCTCAGGGACCAGGAGAAGGGGAAACTAAAATACACAACCATATTACATAGAAGGTAAGGAGAACAGAATGCTCTCAAGTATGGAGGAAGAAAAGGTGGTGTCTTTATGAAGAGATGGACCTGCCAAAGCTTGCAGGTCTGTCTTTAGCTTCTGAAATATGGAATAGACTCTCCAAGTGTGCAGTCAGTTACAGTAATACGTGGTCCTGTGTGTATAACATTGGAATGAGGAAGGGTAACATGGGAGAAGGCATTCTTAATTTGTTGGCATAATAAGTCCCTACAAAACATGTCTGTTTTAACTTCTTTATGTTTCTTCAGTTACGGGGTAATTCTCTATGCTTTGTAATAGTTATGTACTTACACATTATAATAATATAATTATAATACATATAGTACATATAATGTATTTATAGCTAGGAAATGTATAATGTAAAAAAGTTGGGAAAACTTGTTGACTTATAATATTTCTTGAGGTCCTATTTAAATAAAATAAGATGGAGGAAAGGAACAAGGTGAGATTTTTCAAGTGGAAGGAACTTCATTCAAGTTTCCTTGTTCTACTGTTGGAGTAGTCTGTATCCTGGAGTAGTGAAGTGATTTCCTGTAGAGGAAGAAAGGTGAATGGCACAGTCACCATTAGACTCAGTGGCTCAGTCATTGGGCGTCTGCCTTCAGCTCAGGTCATGATCCCAGGGTCCTGGGATGGAGGCCCGCATTGGGCTCCCTGCTCCGCGGGGAGCCTGTTTCTCCCTCTCCTACTCCCCCTGCTTGTGTTCCGTCTCTAGCTGTGACTCTCTCTGTCAAATAAATAAATAAAACCTTTAAAAAAAAAAAAGACTCGGGTTTATAAATCTATGTTCCAATGCCCTTTCACTGCACTCATGGGAAATCCTTTAGTGCAATCATATAGAACTCTCTAAGAAATGCTTAAAAAGGGGCGCCTGGGTGGCTCAGTTGGTTAAGCCACTGCCTTCGGCTCAGGTCATGATCCTGGAGTCCCTGGATCGAGTCCCACATCGGGCTCCCTGCTCAGCAGGGAGTCTGCTTCTCCCTCTGACCCTCCCCCCTCTCATGCTCTCTCTCTCTATCTCATTCTCTCTCTCAAATAAATAAATAAAATCTTAAAAAAAAAAAAAGAAATGCTTAAAAACATAAATTAATTTAAAAGATGGTTGTTGAATAGTTACTATGTTTCAGACACTGTTCTCAGTGAATATTACAAAGATGTCTGCCTTCCTGGAGCTTCCATCCTGGTGGGAGGAGCTAGACCATAAACAAAGAAGCACAGAGGTACATTGTATGTTGGATTGTGATGACACAGTACTATGGAGGATAATAAAGCAGGAAAGAGATGAAGGTAGTGACATTTGAGCAAAATCTAAGCAAAGTGAAGAGGAGTCTTTCAGACCTTTAGGAAAGAATATTTCAGAAAGAACAACAAATGTTCCTAAAGAAAGAATGTATTTGATGAGTTTTTTTAAAATTTAAGGAAGAGAGGGATGTTGCCCACAGGGAAAGGAGAGAGTTGTGCCTGAGGAAACAAGATGAGAAGGGAGCTAGTGCACCAGTGGAAGGTCTGGTTCATAAAGGAGCTAACACTCATCCACAGCAATGGGAGAGGAGGCAGTGGATGTGCAAGGGCTCAGATGCAGGCAGGTTGGTAGATATGGAAATGGGAGCATGTGGAATACCTCCCCTGATGGCCTTGCTCTTCTAAATGATGGGAAATAAGGCCATCAGCTGAGAGTAAGCACACTTGAGGAGATGTTAAGATTGAAGGAAAGAAGACTAATGTGGTCCTTTAGGGATAGCGAGTAAAAGGGTTAAGAAAATGTGGGCAGTATAGGGTTCTTTCCAGGGACACATGGAGCTCTGGGCTTCTGTCTTTACTATTGAAGATAAAAGTGGGGAAGTGTTATTAGATTTTCCCTTAAACTGACATTTTTTTTTTCCATGCTGATTAGTAAAGAAGTAGAA
Source organism: Phoca vitulina (assembly GCF_004348235.1). NCBI lineage: Eukaryota > Metazoa > Chordata > Mammalia > Carnivora > Phocidae > Phoca > Phoca vitulina. Next base: position 30,771,169 of record NW_022589711.1, on the reverse strand, counting down.
ATCGAAGCCAGAAAAAGAATGAATTCTGGTAAATGAGTTTAAAGGTAAATTCTTCTGAGATTTGTTATGTCATAGTCCCCCCTTATCAACTGTGGTTTTGCTTTCTGTGGTTTGAGTTACCCACACAGTCAGCCACAGTCCAGAAGCACATGATCTTTTTTCTGCTTTATTATCAGAAAGTCAGTAGTAGCCTAACGCCGTATCACGCTGCCTACATCACTCACCTCACTTCATCTCACTGAGTAGGCATTTTATCAACTCACATCATCACAAGAAGGGTGAGTACAGTATAATAAGATATTTTGAGAGAGAGAGAGACCACATTCAAATAACTTACAACAGTATGTTGTTATAATTATTGTAATTGTTAATCTCTTACTGTGCTTATTTTATAAATTAAACCTTATCTTAGGTACTGTAGGTATAGGAAAAAAAGTGTATATAGGGTTCTGTACTATCCATGATTTCAGGCATCCACTGGGGGTCTTGGAACATATCCCCTGCAGATAAGGTAGAACTATTGTACCTCCAGAAATTCTATTAATTATCTAATGTGTTGCAACTAAACCTCAATATGGCAATTAAGATAGTTCCAATTCCCAGGCCAGATGTTGGGTGGGGAGATGTTGGTGGCAGAGAACCGATATTACCAAAGGTATCAGAAGACAGTAGGTCTCATCCAGGCTATGGTTGTGACAGTGCCATTTGATATAATTAAGCCTAAAACTGTATTTCTGAAGACAGTTTGTATTGGGAATTTTTATACTCATATATATATAAGAATGTAGAAGGTTTGGGGGAAATATGTATCCTTAATTATCATATTATCACTGATATGATGTTGATATTCTCAAATATGAGACTCATCAAAGAACATGATTTGGGGGCGCCTGGGTGGCTCAGTTGTTAAGCGTCTGCCTTCGGCTCCGATCGTGATCCCAGGGTTCTGGGATCGAGCCCCGCATTGGGCTCCCTGCCCGGCGGGAAGCCTGCTTCTCCCTCTGCCACTCCCCCTGCTTGTGTTCCCTCTCTCTCTGTCTCTCTCTCTCTGTCAAATAAATAAATAAAATCTTTAAAAAAAAAAAAAGAACATGATTTGGCAGCTGCTTTTGAAGATGACTCTTCCTTTAGTGTGTTGCCAAACTTCCTTTCCTCTAAAACACTCAAGACTCTTAAAAAAAAAAAAAAAAGAACAACTTCTAATTCTTTTTGATACTTGTGAATGATAACAGAACCTTTGAAAAGTTTTGCTTAGAATTCACACCTATTTAATTCCTGAGTTGTTGAAACAACTAAGAAAGATGGCCTTAAAACAAAGGTATATGAATTCAGACAGAGCAATCTAAGAAAATAGTTTTCTCTTTAAAATTGCATTTTAATAATGCTAAGATAACCAAGCTCCTTTAAAAATTATCATGAGCGTTTATTAAAATGAATTTTTCTCTGAGCTGGACATATGCCCCTGAGGTGAAAATATTTTTTCTAGGCTAAAAACTTGAGGACGTTTTAACTTAATTTAAGCATAATTGTCTAGTAATTTTACTGCTTTGATAAAAAACACAACCATCCATACATATTAGGAGCAAATATAATCATTATAACTTTTGTTGTAAAATGTTAGGTTGACACTTAACTAAATTTTAGAGGCATGGATGTGATCATTTTGGAGTCCTTTCTTTAGCGCATTGCTCTCTGGTAGACAGACAACCTTATAGTTCTACTTTGATGAGTAGAGCTTATGTAATGTTTTAATTAAGAGACAGTGATCTTTTTTTTTTTTTTTAAGATTTTATTTATTTATTTGACAGAGAGAGAGTACAAGCAGGCAGAGCGTCAGGCAGAGGGAGAGGGAGAAGCAGGCTCCCCGCCAAGCAGGGAGCCCAAAGTGGAGCTCAGTCCCAGGACCCTGGGATCATGACCTGAGCCTAAGGCATATGTTTAACCGATTGAGCCACCCAGGTGCCTGAGACAGTGATCTTTCATACAGTGCAGTAGCTGTGAAGGTGCACCATTTAGATCTTCTTCATGGAAAAAAGTTCCTCTTCACCTGTAAGAAGTACAGTTCGCTGACAACTTCTAGTTTGGGCACCTTCAGTATTCATCTCAGCTTTCAAGCCAAGGCAATTCACTTCCTAGGCAGTCCCTGATCCATAACTGAGCAAGGTGGAGGTACTGGGCCTGGTCATTTCTGCCCAACATATGACTCAACTTTGAAGGTACTGTGTACTGAAGCTCCACTCATTGCTCTGGGTTGGCCATGACTTTTTCAGGTCTGCATTGATGTCTGAAATGTTTCTGTATTCATCTTCTTCTGTCTCTTAGCTTTCACAATTGTTAATCCCACCTCCATAAACCCCTTGTACTCCTAACTCCATCTCAGTGTTTGCTTCTTGTAGGATTCAGCTGGCATAGTAACATCCCCCTGAGATGTTCAATTTATACTTTGTTGTGCATTTCTCCTCCCTCCTTGTGTCAAGTACTATGTTAGATGCTGGGAATACAGACATCACTTAAACATGATTTCTATCCTAAGCAGCTCACAAACTAATTGAGGAGAGAGCACCATAAACATGAAATGCAAGGGAGCAGACATAAGGAGCTATGGAATTTTATTAGTTTTTAATTGCCATGTAACAAATCACCACAAACTTATCAAACTTAAAACAGCACTCATTTATTATCTTAGAGTTCTGTAAGTTAGATATCTGAGCAGGCTCAATTGGATTCTCTGCTAAGGATCTCACAAGGCCAAAATTGATGATATCAGCCAGTCTGGGCTCTTATATGGAGGATCTAGGGGATAATCTACTTCCAAGTTTATTCATGGTTCTGGTAGAATCTAGTTCCTGTTTCTTTGTTGGCTGTCATTTGGGGCCTTTCTCATATCCTAGAGATCCCTCATTATGCACCGTCCCTGCCCCCTCCTATCTTCAAGTGTTTTGAATCCTTCTCAGGCTTTGAATCTTTCTGACTTCCTCTTCTGAAGCCAGCCCAAGACAACTGTGCCTTTAAAGGGCTCATGTGATTAGATTAGGCCCCACCTGGAGAGATTCCCCTTTGATTAACTCATAGTCAACTAATTAGTAACCTTAATTACATCTGCAGAATCCCTTATATTAATTAACATAATCAGGGCTTGAATGAATTCTCGTCACATTCTTGGTCCTGGGAATTAGGCAGAAAATCTTGGGGGACTATTTTAGGATTCTGCCTACCGCAGGAACATAGAGGAAGGGTACAGGATGGTGAAGTTGAGGAAGCAAAAATTTCCAGGGGGAGATTATAGTTGAGCTGAATTTTTGAAGAAGAGTTAACAGTAGGGTCAAATGGGGGCGGTATTAGCCAAGAGTTGAAGATCTGAAGTTTTATAGTACGTGCCAGGGTATATGTATAAGTAGGACTATTGTGTAGAACACTAATGTGATATGCCAAGAAACTAAGCTTAGGAATTAAGCTTGGTTGTTAGGAAACCATCAGAGGTTTTTAAGCAGGTGATTGGCATGTGTGTTAGAGAGCGATTTGACAGAAATATAGATGGTAGTTATTATAGAGTGACACTAGACTGATCAAATAGAAGCTGTGAAAATTATCTGAGAGTGACTGAATCAGGACCTTTAGTAGGTTGGGGAAAAGGGGGACTTTTATAATTTAGGAGGTAAATTTTGTATCACTTAGTGATGGACAGCATATGGAAAATGCCAGAAGAGAATCAGTGTAGGATGACTTTTGGTTTAGGTAACAGTAGGTGGAGCTTCTCTAAATTGATTAAAGGATGAGGGCAGGACAGGCAGATTGGAGGGAGGAGACAGAATTCAGTATTGGAGATGTTGAATCTGAAATAATTGTGGAACATCCACATCATCAAATTTTCTCTTACTGCATCAGTACAAAAACATACTCTTCTAATTTCTATTAAAAATAAAACAAGAAAACATTCCTCAAAACTTCATAGCCCTCTTGCTACCAGCTTGTATTTTCTCCTGCGTCTTTGTAGCTAAACTTCTACGTATCATTTCCTTGCACTCACTTTCCTTTTACTTTGTAATGCGTCTCCAATTTAGCTTCCTAACCCACCCAACCAGTCCATCAAAACTGCTTTGTCAAGATCAGAGGTGGCTTTAATGTTGCCAAGCCAAAAGGACATTTTTCTGTCCTCAATTTATTCAGTGGCCCAGCAGTATTTGATGTAGTTGAACTTTATCAATGTAATATAAAAATCATCATTTATTATTCTTGCCAAAACAGTATTTTCAGAAATGTGAAGTTATATCTAAAGTTGGTTTTCATTTTTACTTCCTTCTTTTCTACTAGGTTCTAAAGTTGAGTATCTATTCGTATTTCATATTTACTAGTTGATTTTCCTTTTCTATCAACTGTCTATTCATATCTTTTCACTTTTTACATTGCATTTATACTCTTTTTATTTTTTAAATTGAGGTATAAAATTGACATTCAACATTATATTAATTTAAGATGTGCAATATAATGATTCAACATTTGTATATATTGCAAAATGATCACTGCAATAAGTCTAGGTAATATTGTCACCATACATGTTACAATTTTTTCTTGTGATGAAAACTTAAAAGATTCTTTTAGCAACTTTCAGATATACAATGTAGTATTATTAACTGTAGTTGTCATGCTGTACATTACATCCCCATGAGTTTTTTATTTTATAACTGGAAGTTTATATCTTTGACTCCCTTCACCCATTTCATGCTTCCCTCTTTTCCTGCCTCTGGCAACTGCCAATCTGTTGTCTGTATCTATGAGCTGTTTTTTGTTTTGTTTTGTTTTGTTTTTGTTTTTGAAGATTCTATATATAAGTGAGATCATACAGTATTTGTCTTTCTCTGCTGACTTAGGATAATTCAGATAATACCCTCAAGGTCCATCCATGTTGCTGCAAATGGCAAGATTTCATTTTTTGAGACTGAATAATATATATTTTCTTTATCCATTCATCCATCAATGCGCACTTAGGTTGTTTCCATATCTTGGCTATTGCAAATAATGCTGCAATGAAGGGGGGGAGGTGTGTGTATCTTTTTGACTTAGTGTTTTAGTTTTCCTTAGATAAATACCTAGAAGTGGAATTGCTAGATCATATGGTAGTTTTCTTTTTAATTTTTTGAAAAACATCCATACTGTTTTCCATAGTGGCTGCACCAATTTAAGGTGCATAAGGGTTCCCTTTACTCTACATCCTTGTCAACACTTGTTATTTCTTGTCTTTTTGGCATTCTAACAGGTATGAAGTGATATCTCAAAGTGGTTTTGATTTGCATTTCCCTGATTATTAGTGATGTTGAGCATCTATTCATGTGTCTGTTGGCCATCTGTATTTCTTGTTTGGAAAAATGTCTATTCAGATTTCAGATCCTTTGCCCATATTTAAATTGGATTTTTTTTGGTTTTTGGTTTTTTGGGTTTGTTTGTGGGTTTTTTTTTTTTTTTTTTTTGGTTGTTTTGTTTGTTGGTTTGCTATTGAGTTGTATGAGCTCTTTATATATTTTGGATATTAGCCTATAATCAGATTTGTGATTTGCAAATATTTTGCAGCTTTTTAGTTTGGTGAAGTCCCATTCATTTGTTTTTGCATTTGTTGCCTTTGCTTTTGGTGCCAAATCCAAAGCTCATTGCAAGACCAATGTCAGGGAATTTACTGCCTATGTTTTCTTCTAGGAGTTCTATGGTTTCAGGTCTTACCTTCAAGTATTTAATCCATTTTGGGTTAATGTTTATGTGTGGTGTAAGATTGTGGTCCAGTTCTATTTTTTTTTCTTTTTGCATATTGCTGTCCAATTTTCCCAACACATTTATTTATTTTTTAAGACTTTATTTATTTATTTGTCAGAGAGAGCACAAGCAGGGGAGTGGCAGGCAGAGGGAGAAGCAGGCTCCCTGACGAGCAAGGAGCCCAACACGGGACTTGATCCCAGGGCCCTGGGATCATGACCTTAGCCGAAGGCAGATACTTAACCAACTGAGCCACCCAGGCATCCCCCAACACATTTATTGAAGAGATTCTCATTTCCACATTGCAGATTCTTGCTTTTTATCGTAATTAATTGACCATATACTTGTGGGTTTATTTTGGAGCTTTCTATTCCGTTCCATTGATCTGTATGTCTGTTTTGATGCCAATACCATACTGTTTTGGTTAGCTTTGTAATACAGTTTGAACTCAGGGAGAGTATTACCTCCAGCTTTGTTCTACTTTCTCAAGATTGCTTTGGCTATTTTGGGTCTTTTGTAGTTCCATACAAACTTTAGAAGTGTTTGTTCTATTTCTGTTAAACAAACAGAATTGTGATAAGGATTGCATTTAATCTGTAGATTGGTTTGAGAAATAAGGACATTTTAACAATGTTAATTTTTCCAGATCATGAGCATGGAATATCTTTCCATTAATTTTTCAGTTTCTTTCATCAATATCTTATAGTTTTCAGTGTACAGGTCTTTCACCTCCTTGGTTAAATTTATGTCTAAATATTCTATTCTTTTTGATGCAAATGTCAGATACTTTTTACTTACTGATTTGTATGAATCTTTTATATATTCTGGCAAATAAACGTGGTAGGTATTATTATACACTTACTCAATATCCACACACACACTCTTCTTTGTTCCTAAGAAATCTGATATTGTCTGTGGCAGCAATGAGCCTGGCTGAAAATACTTTCTCAAAGACCTTTGTAGTGACAGGTAGCCAGTTGATACAATTCTCATAAATGAGATGTCAGTGGAAATCCAAGAGAAGGGCATCCTATTCCAAAGAAAGAAAAAAAAAAAAAAGCAAAGCATCTGAAGTTGAAAGCAGTCAGCTCTCTGCATTTTTCCTATCTTTTCCTTCCAAACTGATATGAGGACTATGAGCTGCATTGAAGCCATGAGGCAGCAGTGTGAGGATATATTTATTAATAATAGTGAGAAAAAAGATAGAAACTGGAGCCTAGATCCCTGATGGTAGCTTGGGGTCCATTGCAATCCCTCCTACCTTCGAACTTCTCATTGCATGAGACTAATGTGTTTAAACAACTGGTGTAGTGTTGCATTTTGGCTTTGTTTTCTGTTTTAATTTACTATAATGTTTTGCAAGTATTGTCTCTCTTTTTGTGAATTATCTTTTGACACTTTGTGTTTCTTAAAAAATGTTTTAAACTTTAGCATTGTAGGATTTTTGGGATTCTTTATCACACTGAAAAAATTTCCTCTATTCCTTTTTTACTGAAGTTTTTATCATGAATGGGTGTTAAAGTTTGTCAAATGCCTTTTCTGCATCTATTGATATGACTGCAGGATTTCTTTTTTAGTATGTTGATGTGATAGACTATAATAATTGCTTTTTTAATGTTGAACCAGCCTTGCATACGTGAGATAAATCCCACTTGGTCATGGTATATAATTCTTTTTATACTTTTTGGATTCAATTTGCTAATATTTCGTTGAGGACTTTTGCATCTGTGTTCATGAGGGATATTGGTCTGTAGTTTTTGTGTAATGTCTTTGTTTTTGTTATGAGGGTACTGCTGGCCTCATAAAATGAGTTAGGAAGTATTGCTCCTATTTCCTAAAATGCACTATAGAGAATTGTACTTTTTTTTTTTTAATGTTTAGTATTATTCACCAATGACCCCCTCTAGGTCTGGTGCTTTCTATTTTAGGGAGTTATTAATTATTGATTTGATTTCTTTAATAGATTTCCTAGACTCATTAATTATAAATGAGTGATGGATTTTTGCCAAAGTTATCTGCATTTACGGAGATACATTTTTCCTTTTATCTATTATTTTGTTAATTACATTCCTATATATTCTAATTTAAACATCCTGCCTTTCTATATATCTGTATATCTATATCTATCTTCAGGAAAAATATTGGACTAAAATTTAACCTTGTGTTGGTGTCTAATTTTTTAAAATTTTCTCACCACATAAAATATGTTGTAGAGCAGTCAGTCCATCTATTTCTCTTCCATGGAAAAGTTCACTTTGGTAGATTGAACCAGTTGGTCCTTTGTATAAGATTATTGATTACATCCTTGTTTGTTATCATTTGATTTGCACTCTCTTGTCATAGGAATATTCCTTTTGTATTCATGTGGTGATTGGACATAAAAGATTTATATGAGAAATAAACCAATCTTTGTTGTTGCAGGCCACTGAGATGTTTGGGATTGTTTGCAACTATAGCATCGGCTAGTTAATTGAAGCATCATCTAAAATTACAGTTTTATATATATATATATATGTATATATTTTAAGTTTTTATTTTAATTCCAGTTGGTTAACATACAGTGTTATATTAGTTTCAGGTGTATGATATAGTAATTTAACACTTACACATTTCTTACATGTCTGATAGAAATCAATAATAAAATTATTTTGATCTTTTTAAAATGAAATTTTTAGATGTGGGTTTTAAAATTTTATTTATGAACCACCTTTTGTAAACTAAATAAATTATAATTGTCTTGCAAATTCTCCATTTTGTTTAAATTCTTTTGCCAAAGGTTCATAGAATATTCTACTTATTTTTAAATCTCTGCTGCCTCTTTACATATATTTCCCCCTTTAAAATGTCATGTTATTTCTGCCTTTTTTTCCTTCTTGATTAGTGTTGTCAATGCTTTGTCTGTTTTATTATTCTTTTCAAAGAACAGACTCAGTTTGTTGAACATCTCTGAATCTTTACTGCATATTATTTCTTTCATTTCATTAATTCTACTCTTTATTGCTTTCTTCTGACTTTCTTTGTGCTTCTTTTTTTTAACTTTCTGAATTTAATATTTAGAAATTAAGGCTATAAATTTCTCTGTAAGTGTAGTTTAGCTGCATCCCGTTTTTGTATCATTTTCACTGTAATTCATTTCTTTGTATTTTTTATTTTTAAAATAATTTCTTCTGAGTTTGTTTTTACAATTTACATTTCCACATGTATTAGTGGGTATTTGTAGTTATTTTTTGGTAATTGATTTTTATCTTTTTTAAAAAAATACCAGAGAGAGAGAGAGAGAGAGAGATCATGTGTGCACGTGCTCATGGGGGGAGGGGCAGAGGGCGAGGGAAAGAGAATCCCAAGCGGACTCCCTGCTGAGATCGGAGCTCGGTGTGGGGCTTGATCTCCTGACCTGAGATCATGACCTGAGCTGAAATCAAGATTCCGATACTTACCACCTGAGCCACCCAGGCGCCCCTGATTTTTCTCTTTACTGTACTATATAATTATCGATTCATTGTTAATGTGTGCTTCATATATCCTTTCTTACCCTTTTACTCTCAACCTCAGTGAATTCTCATGTTTTAGCAGTGTCTCTTGTAACATTTCTAAAATTCAACATGAAAATCTCCATTTTTTAAAAGGAAAATATATTTGCATATACTTCTAATAGCTCATATTTGTAATTTTTCTATCATCTTTTAGTGCTTTCTAAGCAAATGCATTTGTTTTGCTTCTACTTTTTACCCTTTCCACTAGATTTTCAAATGTTCTGTATCCCTTTTATTCTTTATCCTCTATTTTTGGATCTGTATATTAAAGTTTACTCTTAAAATTATAATATACATATACAACTTCCATAGCATCCAAGGATTTAAGAGGACTTTAGTCTCAATCATCATGTTCTCATTTTCCACATCATGGTTATCCAGTGTTTCTATTTTATACTTTTTAACCCTCAAATTAGATATTACTATTCTTTAAATAGTCACTTTATATTTACATTTACCCATATTTCTGCTCTATCTTTGTGACTTTCCTTTTGATTTCATTTTCCTTCCGCCTAAGGTACATTTTTAGAAGTTCCTAAGTGATATTTGTTGGTGGCAATGCTCTAACTTGTTTGTCTAAAATGGCTTGGTTTTTCCCTTTGTCTTGATTATATTTGTATTGTCAATAATATAGAAAATATATAATAATCTGATTACTTTCTGGTGTTACTTCTCCATGCTTTAAAAATATCAGCCCACTGTCTTCTGGCTTTTTTTTTTTTTATGATGTTGAACATTTTGTTGTTGTGCTAATTGCTCTTTGTTTGAAGTATTTCATCTTTTTTCTCTAAGTGCTTTTAAGATTTTTTCTTAGTATAGATTGTAGTTTCAACTAAAAGTTGAATTGCTTTTATTCAGTTCATTTTGGACAAATTGTGCTTTAATTTGATAATCTAGGTGTCCCTGTAAAACTCTTAGCTTGAAGTACATTTCATGTACTCTTCCTTCTTCTAATGCTGTAATTTGGTGCTTTTTTGACTTGATCATTCAGTGCTTTTGAACTATCTCTAATATTTTCCATAATTTCATCTTTCTGTACCATATTTTAGGAAATTTCATTGGATACTTCTTTAGTTCAGTTAACTAATTCTTTTTCTGTATCTAATCTGCTTTTTATCCCATACTTTGTGTTTTAATGGCAATGAAATACATTATATTTAATTTCTATTTCCAAATATGATTCTTCTTTTTTATAATATATTATTGTAATTCATGTTTTCAGTGACCTTTATTTCTATTATCATTTAAAATTTTTTTTTCTGATAATTTAAATATTTGAAGTCCTTGATTTTTAAAGCTATTGTTGTTTTTGCTTACTTGTGGTGGTTAATTTCTTCCTGTATTTTGAGATTGTGGATTGTGAGTAAATATTTGAAGTGCTTGCCATTATCTATAATAATCCTATGCCACTTAAATTCTTTAGACATGAATTGCATTTTTTTTTTCCTATGCACTCTTGAGGTGCTAAAAACTAGGGCCATTTGAGCTGAATTTCTCAGCTTGGTTTTCCTGGATCATATGGGGAGTATAAATTCAAACCCAAACTCACATAAAATAGGGCACTTGGTTATAATTCAAGGAAATAATTTTTTTTTCAGTCCACATTTAGAGTAAAGACTAACCCAAATATATTTCCTTGTTATCATTCTTTTTTTAGATAAGTCAACTTATCTACTGAGAATATAGTTCTTTGTGTTTTATGCTACAGTCTAAATTAGGAATATTCACTTTGTGGGTTCAAGACACAATGTCTTGTCCTCTGAGTGGCTATAAGAATGCAGGACAGGACACAGAATGAGAAATGACCCATGGTTAGCTGCAGCTTAAGTACCCACTTCTAACACTGGTTTTTAACATATTTTTCTTTTTTGGCTTTTGGAATTTCTATTATTTTCTAGCAGGGTCAAGTAGGCATTGAAAAGGATTGTTAAAATTTATTCATTATATTTCCTTTTTTATGGGGAAGATTTTTGAGGTTGTTTAATATAAACTACCCTGGAAATGAGAGTCTCTTTTCATTCTAAACTCTGCATTCGGAATTCTTGCCCTCACATCAGTTCTTGTAAATATTCTTGATAATCTCATAAATACCAAATTTAATGGCCTCTTCTTAGTGCTCACCTGCTTATCGTTTCCCCCTAACTTCTATTTTCCATTTCTGACCTCTTTTTTTATGTTCTCTTTGTAACAGTACTACCATTTCCTAAGTTTGCCTGAGATCCCAACTTCAAAATTATATAATGCATTTCTCCTCTCTATCTATATGCAGTCAGGGAATTCTGTAGATTTTGGCTGTGCATTATGTTTTTGTCTATCTCTCCTTTGTACCATTCTTAGTCCAGTGACGACTCAGATCCTACAGTGTTTCTTGTTGGTCTTTCCATTCCTCACTTCTATGTCTAGTCATGGCCTTCCTCTCTAAAAATATATAATGTTACATATATAAGATATATATTCCTTAAATTAACTTCCAAATCTTTCAGTGATTTGACAGAAGCTTATTTTCAACTATATATCCTACAAAACAATTTTGAAGAACCTCAAAATCATTCCATACAAAACTGTTTACTGTTCTGTAAACATGAAATCTTTTTTTCAATTTCTTTGGGCTTATGATTTATTTCACCTAGATCATATTTTATAGTATACATGCATCCCCACAAGTTCAAAGTGGTTTTTACCACGATATAGTCTAAATGCAACATTTTGCAAGGACTCTACCAAGATTTTCCAACTTGGAAATCATCTAGAGAGATGATTCTTTTCTTCCATCGCACTTTGTACCTCTTCTATTATGTTTATCAGATGCCGCCTGGTTAGATAGACATCTATGTATATCTTTTTCCATATTAAAGTAAAAAGTCCACTTTTATAGAGTAAGACTTCAACTTATTAAGCTACGTAAAAAACTTGGATCTGGTAAAAATGAGATTCTTTCAACGTCTTTATATCACCATTGTTTCTTTTCACAATGTTTAAAATATAGAAGATGTTCGACAAATGTTTATTAAGTTGATGTCTGGAGGTAGATAAATATTATGAACGCAAACTAATCATTCTTTTCATAAGAGCTATTATTCTATATGATAAGGAATCAGATAGAAATCAGAAAAGGTAGGTATCTTGTGTCCAGATAATGATGGAATAATGTCTTTACTGAAAAACACCTATTCTAGTTTCCTAAACTGAAAACTTATGAATAATATTGTGATATTACCATTTTTATCTCATGAGAGCAATATTCAAAATTAAGTTTTCCAACCGAATATAAAAAGGATGCCTCATATTATGTATTACTTTACATACTTAATTCTTATTACCTTCTGTGTTGGCTTGCATAGTAAGTGAGTGCTCGGAACAGAATTTAGAAATAAATAACTTCTCTAAAATCCAAGTCCTATGTACTTTATACATGTTTATTCCACTGTATTATACTTATATTAGTTTCAGAGTTTTCTCTCTGTCTCCTAACCAAAAGTTGAAGATGGTGTTCAGCTCCTTTCCCAGGTATATTTAAAATATAGCTACACTAAACTCCATCATGTTCACTTTGCATATGTGGGAAAGTTCTTTCCAGATTTAGATGGAGTTATGGAGTTAGAACGAAGACTCTAAATTATACTCAACATTCAATTGGAGCTGATACACTGTGTTAAATACAGAACATAAATTGTATGTTTTTATACTACATAAAATTATCTATCAGTATTAGAGAAATTCTGGTCTTTCTCATTTCTAAAGATAATACCATAAGTACCAAGAGTTATATCCATATTGATGTTTAAAGTTGCTATTATTGGATGATTTTAATTAATTTTACAGAATTTGCTCATCAGTGAATTGCTGTTTATCTCTGTTTTAATACAATTGGAAATAAATTGATGAAAAAGTAAGTCAGGAAAAGTGAGAGCCTCACATCTGTGGAGGCATTTTTTCCTAACTGTTGCTTCATGTCTCCAAGTAATACACTGACTTTAGACTTTAAGACTTTTTCCCCCCACAATTGGCTCCTAAAATTTGCTTTATTTAATCTAGTGTTTCTCAAACCACATTCCATATGTTTTGGCAGGAAATGTTAGATGATCCACAAACCCTATAAATTTGTCTTTTTATTTTAATGTTATTTTTTAAGTCAATTTAAGAATATTCTGGATTACCCAATAATCAAATTAAAACCAGGTATTTCCAAATGAATTTAGATGTTAATTTAGTATTAGTTTTGTGATTCTATTCAAAATAAGTGATTATCACAATTGATAGCATTTAGCATTTAATGTATTAGGCATATCTGCAACCATCTTAGCATTTCCTAATGTTAAAATGATTACTACCTGCCACTATATTCATGACTGAATTTATGTTTTACATGTATCTACCATTGGAGTCTAATATCAAAATAATAAAATCATTCCTTATGTAACACTATTTTCATGTTTGAATTTTTATCTGTTAACAGATAAATTTATACTGGTAAATTACTATTAAAACACTTTTATAGATTAAGACTTCAACTTATTAAGCTACATAAAAAACTTGGATCTGGTATCATGAAAGAACATTGAGGTGGAGTCATGTGCCTCTTGCGGTTGACTGAGAAGGGGAAGATAGAGGCAGACTTAAAATGTAAATGTAATGTTTGTACAGAATGAAGATCAAATGATAACACAAAGAAACAGAGGCAACATGGTAGTTTAGAGAAAAGTGACAAGGGGATTGTGCCATCAGAGCACCACTTGATTGCTGAAACTGAACTAACTTACACTACAGCAGTCAGGATCATATTTATATTGTGAGTTTTAATTTAGTTTTAGCAAATATCATCCATCACATTAATTTAATGTGTTACTGAATGCTGTTACTCTGAATTTTTGTTTTCTTAAATTTTTTAGTATTTGCTATAAATGCTTGGTTTTATGGTTGGGAGAGAATTAGGCACATGAAAGATTTATACTGTTATATATTTGTATGTACTTAAGCAAGTTAAAAATAATTTAAATCAACACTGCTAGTCCATGATACATCTCTGTGTGGGTCTCTCTTGTTCTCTAGCTGGGAATCATTGGTTTTAACTGTAATCATTTATACAGCAGTTTTAAACAAAAACAAACACATTCTTTCTTCTTAAGATTTATTTATTCATTTTAGAGAGAGAAAGAGAGAGGGGAGGAGAGGCAGTGGGGGAGGGTGAGAATCCCAAGCAGACTCCCTGCCGAGCATGGAGTCCCATTAGGGACTCAGTCTCACGACCCTGAGAACATAATCTGAGCTGAAATCAAGAGTCAGACGCTCAACCGACTGAGCCACCCAAGCTCCCCAAAACAAATACATTCTAAAAACTTACTATGGCCTATTTTTGAAATGCTATAATGGGTTTCCTAGTTTTAGAATTTAGAGCAATTCATTATAAAAAATAGTTGACAAAAGCTTGGAGTAATTATCGCTGAAACAATATTATGAAAAATACAATGGAAAAAAAGATGGCGGAGGAGTAGGGGACCCTATTCCAACTGGTTCTATGAATTGAACTGGATATCTACCAGACCCCTCTGAACGCTCACAAAATCAGCCTGAGATGTAAGAAGATATATCTGGATCTCTACAAACAGAATATTGAAGGCGGTTGGTTTCGAGGCATGAAGCAGGGAGCTGTGATTCTGTGGGCACATATCAGAAGATAAATGGAAGGGGAAGGGAGCCATGGGGGATCCTCCACTGCCAGTTCCAGTTCCTGAAAGCCTCCCGCGCTTGGGACGGGGCACAGACTCGCAGACTGGTAGCCGCGGGGAAAGGACTTCAAGGCAGCCCCCTGGAGTGAAACCTGGAGTGGTGGGGCTGCGGGTGCAAACTGGGGATGGCTGGGAGTTTTAGAAGCACAAAGGGCAGAGACCTGGAGGCGAGGACTGGGAGTCCTGCTGAGGGATGCACAACCCAGGATGCTGCAGTTTATAGCAGCACAGACAGAAACGGAGATAGTGTGGCCTGGAGAGCTCACTGAAGAACAGACTGCGATCTCTCTGCTCTGAGGCAGAGGGTTGGAAGTGATTTCTTCTGCTCTGACTCTCGGAAGAGACTCGGAAAGCCACCAGGGGAAGCCACCAGAGAACAAAAGCCCCCCAAAACCGGTTTTTACTGAGCCCATCCACCCCCCCCCCACAGGGGGCAGGGCGACTCCGCCCTAACAGGGTTGTCTGAGTAACAGCATGGCAGGCCCCTCCCCCAGAAGACAGGCTGGGAGAACAAGAGGCTGACAACCCTAAAGTCCCTATAAAACAGGTGCATCTTGCCTGGGTTGTGGTCAATAATTTGGACTCTGTACATTCCCTCAACCACCCCTCAATAGAATGACTAGGAGGAGGAACCCCCAAAATAGGAAAGACTCAGACACTGTGACTTATGCCAGAGATTTACAAATGGATATAGATATAACCAAGATGTCAGAGAGGGAATTCGGGGTAGCAGTTGTGAAGACAATAGCTAGAATGGAGAAATCAATTAATGGCAACATAGAGTCTCTAAGGGCAGAAATGAAAGCTGAACTGGCAGAATTTAAAAATGCTATCAATGAGATCCAATCTAATCTAGATAATCTAACAGCTAGGGTAAGCAAGGCAGAAGAATGAATTAGTGATCTAGAAGACCAATTGATAGAAAGGATAAAGAGGAGGCCCCGGAGAAACGACTCAAAATCCATGAAAACAGAATCAGAGAAATCAGTGATGCTATGAAACATTCCAGTTTCAGAATTATTGGGATCCCTGAGGGGCTGGAGAGAGATTACTAGAAGATATATTTGAGCAAATCGTAGCTGAGAACTTCCTTAATCTGGGGAATGAAACAAACATTCATGTCTTAGAGACAGAGAGAACCCCTCCCAAGATCAAGGAAAACAGGCCAGTGCCCCAGCATGTAATAGTAAAACTCGCAAATCTTAGAACCAAGGAAACCATCTAAAGGGCAGCTAGGGGGAAGAGATTCCTTATGTACACAGGGAGGAACATCAGAATAACGTCAGACCCATCCACAGAGACCTGGCAAGCCAGAAAGGCCCGGCAAGATGTATTCAGGGTACTAAATGAGAAGAACATGCAGCCAAGAATACTTTATCCAGCAAGGCTGTCATTTAGAATGGATGGAGAGATGCAGAGCTTCCAAGACAGACAGAAACTGAAAGAATATGTGACCACTAAGCTGGCCTTGCAAGAAATATTAAGGGGGGTTCTATAAAAGGAGAAAGACCCCAAGAGTGATATACAACAGAAGTTTACAGGGACAATCCATAGAAACAAGGACTTCACAGGCAACATGACAATAAATTCCTATCTTTCAATAATAACTCTCAATGTGAATGGCCTAAATGCTCCCACGAAATGGCACAGGGTTGCAGATTGGATAAAAAGACAGGACCCATCCATATGTTGTCTACAAGAGACTCACTTTGAGCCTAAAGACACATCCAGACTGAAAGTGAAGGGATGGAGATCTATCTTCCATGCCAGCACACCTCAAAAGAAAGCTGGGGTAGCAATTCTTATATCAGACAAATTAGATTTTAAGCTAAAGACTGTAGTTGGAGACACAGAAGGACACTATATCATTCTTAAAGGGTCTATCCAATAAGAAGATCTAACAATTGTAAATATCTACACCCCCAACATGGGAGTAGCCATCTACATAAGCCAACTGTTAACCAAAATAAAAAGTCATATTGATAACAATACCTTAATTGTAGGAGACCTCAATACTCCACTCTCAGCAATAGACAGATCATCTAAGCAGAAAATCAACAAAGAAACAAGAGCTTTGAATGACACACTGGACCAGATGGACCTCATAGATATATATAGAACATTCCACCCTAAAACAACAGAATACTCATTCTTCTCAAGCACACATGGAAATTTCTCCAAAATAGACCACACACTAGGTCACAAATCAGGTCTCAACCAGTACCAAAAGATTGAGATTATTCCCTGCATATTCTCAGACCATAATGCTTTAAAATGGGAACTCAATCACAAGAAAAAATTTGGAAGAAATTCAAACACTTGGAAGCTAAAGACCACTCTGCTCAAGAATGTTTGGGTCAACCAGGAAATCAAAGAAGATCTTAAACAATTCATGGAAACCAATAAGAATGAAAACACATCGGTCCAAAACCTATGGGATACTGCAAAGGCGGTCCTAAGGGGGAAATACATAGCCATCCAAGCCTCACTCAAAAAAATAGAAAAATCCCGAATTCACCAACTAACTTTACACCTTAAAGAACTAGAGAAAAAGCAGCAAATGGTGCCTTAGCCATGCATTAGAAGAGAAATAATTAAGATTAGAGCAGAGATCAATGAATTAGAAACCAGAAACACAGTAGATCAGATCAACGAAACTGGAAGCTGGTCTTTGAAAGAATTAATAAGATCGATAAACCACTGGCCAGACTTATCCAAAAGAAAAGAGAAAGGACCCAAATTAATAAAATTATGAATGAAAGGGGAGAGATCACAACTAACACCAAGGAAATAGAAACAGTTAGAAATTATTATCGACAACTATATGCCAATAAATTAAGGAACCTGGAAGAAATGGATGCCTTACTGGGAACCTGTAAGCTGCCAAGACTGAAACAGGAAGAAACTAACAACCTGAATAGACCAATAACCAGTAATGAGCTTGAAGCAGTGATCAAAAACCTACCAAAAAACAAGAGTCCAGGGCCTGATGGATTGCCTGGGGAATTCTACCAAACATTCAAAGAAGAAATAATACCTATTCTCCTGAAGCTGTTTCAAAAAATAGAAACAGAAGGAAAGCCTCCAGACTTTCCAGTATTACCTTAATCCCCAAACCAGGCAAAGACCCCATCAAAAAGGATAATTTCAGACCAATATCCCCAATGAATATGGATTCCAAAATGCTCAACAAAATCCTAGCTAATAGGATCCAACAATACATTAAAAGGATCATCCACCATGACCAAGTGGGATTTATCCCCAGGATGCAAGGGTGGGTGGTTCAACATTCGCAAATCAATCAATTAGATAGAACACATTAATAAGAGGAGAGAGAAGAAACATATGGTTCTCTCAATTGATGCAGAAAAAACATTTGACAAAATACAGTATCCTTTCCTGATTAAAACTCTTCAGAGTATAGGGATAGAGGGAACAGTCCTCAAGTTCATAAAATCCATCTATGAAAAACCCACAGCGAATATCATCCTGAATGGGGAAAAGCTGAGAGCCTTTCCCTTAAGATCAGGAACACGTCAAGGATGCCCACTCTCGCTACTATTGTTCAACATAGTACTAGAAGTCCTAGCAACAGCAATCAGACCACAAAAAGAAATAAAAGGTATTCAAATTGACAAAGAAGAAGTCAAACTCTCTCTCTTTGCAGATGACATGATATTTTATGCGGAAAATCCAAAAGACTCCATCCCCAAATTACTGGAACTCATACAGCAATTCAGTAATGTGGCAGGATACAAAATCAATGCACAGAAATCAGTTGCTTTCTTACACACTAACAATGCAACTGTAGAAAGAGAAATTAGAGAAACAATTCCATTTGCAGTAGCACCAGAAACCATAAGACACCTTGGAATAAACCTAACCAAAGAGGTAAAGGATCTATACTCTAGGAACTACAGAACACTCATGAAAGAAATTGAAGAAGACACGAAAAGATGGAAAAACATTCCATGCTCATGGATCGGAAGAATAAACATTGTTAAAATGCCTATGCTACCCAGAGCAATCTATACCTTCAATGCCATCCCGATCAAAATTCCAATGACATTTTTCAAAGTGCTGGAACAAACAATCCTAAAATTTGTATGGAATCAGAAAAGACCCTGAATTGCCAAGGAAATGTTGAAAAAGAAAAACAAAGCTGGGGGCATCACGTTGCCTGATTTCAAGCTATATTACA
The DNA here is from genome assembly GCF_004348235.1 of Phoca vitulina. NCBI lineage: Eukaryota > Metazoa > Chordata > Mammalia > Carnivora > Phocidae > Phoca > Phoca vitulina. Next base: position 30,751,967 of record NW_022589711.1, on the reverse strand, counting down.
AAGCAGTGATCACCAAGATAACATGGTACTGTCACAAAAACAGACATATAGACCAATGGATCAGAATAGAGAGCCCATATATGGATCCTCAACTCTATGGTCAAATGATCTTCGACCAAGCAGGAAAAAATATGCAATAGAGAAAAGACAGTCTCTTCAATAAATGGTGCTGGGAAAATTGGACAGCTATATACAGAAGAATGAAACTCGACCATTCTCTAACACCATACACAAAGATAAACAAAATGGATGAAAGATCTCAATGTGAGATAGGAATCCATCAAAATCCTAGAGGAGAACATAGGCAGTAACCTCTTTGACATCGGCCACCGCAACTTATTTCAAGATACGTCTCCAAAGGCTAGTGAAACAAAAGCAAAAATGAACTTTTCGGACTTCATCAAGATAAAAACTTCTGCACAGCAAAGGAAATAGTCAACAAAACAAAGAGGCAACCCACAGAATGGGAGAAGATATTTGCAGATGACACTACAGACCAAGCGCTGATTTCCAAGATCTATAAAGAACTTCTCAAATTCAACAGCCAAAAAACAAATAATCAAGTCAAAAAATGGGCAGAAGACATGAACATACACTTCAAAAGAAGACACTTCAAAAGAAGACATACAAATGGCTAATAGACACATGATAAAATGTTCATCATCATTAGCCATCAGGGAAATTCAAATCAAAACCACATTGAGATACCACCTTCCACCAGTTAGAATGGCAAAAATTGACAAGGCTAGAAACAACAAATGTTGGAGAGGTTGTGGAGAAAGGGGAACCCTCTTACACTGTTGGTGGGAATGCAAGTTGGTACAGCCACTTTGGAAAACAGTGTGGAGGTGCCTCAAAAAATTAAAAATAGAGCTCCCTTATGACCCAGCAATTGCACTACTGGGTATTTACCCCAAAGACACAGATGTAGTGAAAAGAAGGGCCATATGCACCCCAATGTTCATAGCAGCAATGTCTGCAATAGCCAAACTGTGGAAAGAGCCGAGATGCCCTTCAACAGATGAATGGATAAAGAAGATGTGGTCCATATATACAATGGAATATTACTCAGCCATTAGAAAGGATGAATACCCAACTTTTACATCAACATGGATGGGACTGGAGGAGATTATGCTAAGTGAAATAAGTCAAGCAGGAATGTCAATTATCATATGGTTTCCCTTATTTGTGGAACATAAGGAATAGCATGGAGGACATTAGGAGCAGGAAGGGAAAAGTGAAGATGGGGAAATCGGAGGGGGAGATGAACCATGAGAGTCTCTGGACTCCAAGAAATAAACAGGGTTTTAGAGGGGAGGGGGGGTGGGGGGATGGGTTAGCCTGGTGATGGGCATTAAGGAGGGCACATACTGCATGGAGCACTGGGTGTTATACAAAAACAATGAATCATGGAACTCTACATCAAAGTATAGTGACTAACGTAACATAAGAAAATAAAATAAAATTAAAAAAAAAAGAAAAATATGAACAGTTAGGCTTCGAGCTCTAAACCTTTTATTTCATTATGAGTTAGTTACCAAAAGTTGGTTCTTTTATTGATTCTGTGTTTCTTGGAGTTCATGCAATATACTACTGATGTTTAGGCTAGTTGTCCACTTTTTGCTATGAGATAGCAGGAGGCGATAGTGAGTAGATGGCCCCACACGTAGGCAGTTTTTTCTCTTAGTAATTATGGGAAGCTTTAGTTTCTCCTCATGATTTTTTAATTATACGTTCACAGCTGCTGACATTTTTATACTGGACATAGAAGTGAGTAAAGTGGCCCTCTAGTGAGGCTATTCATTTGATGACAATTTTTCACTAAAGACAACACAGTGACTGTTGGCAGAAGTTTCAGAGTAGTCCTAAGATACTTTATTTTAGACACAAATCCGTATAATTGGATTTTATAGCATTAGTGTCAGTGTCACCTGCTCTTCAACAGCACTTCCTTTTTCTTCCTGAGTGGCCCCCTCTCTTTCCCACTTCCCCCAACCACTGCTATGACTCTATCCTCTAACTATAGGTTCTAAAACAGGTACCAGATATTTAGTTTAAATGGTAAAATAAAGTTTTCATTATCTCTCTTTTTCCTATAGCTCACTGATGAGGATTATTGAAGCTTGGGAGGCGGGTACTTGTGGGAGACTTGGAAAGTGTTTGTGAACTTAGAAATGTACCCATGGAATTCACTGACAGCAGCTGAAAAAAAAAAAAAATAGAAAGGTTCCCATCAGAACAATTATTAAGCAGAACAAATCTATTCAAGTGTCTTGAGTATTCAGAAGAATTTCCTAATTATTTGATTATGCTATCCTTCTGTGAATAACTTACATGCTCTGGCTGAATATGTAAACTAGCCAGTATTTAATACTTAAAGGTTGGATATCCAGATGTATTCCATTTTTTTTTTTTTCATTTAACTGGAAATATTCACTCAGTGTTATCTCGCTTTGGAAGAAAGCTGACTCCTCACTCTTCAGACACAAAACATTTTATGAGAGTTTTGCAGTGTTTCAAAATGTTTAAAAAATTCTCTAGTTGCAATATCCCCAATGGCCATAAATTGACAGTATTAGTCAATGAAGGTCAGTTTCCGTCACCCCAATGTCCTTTTTATGATTTTCTTTTTATCAGTCCAAATTTCTTTCTCCATCTCTTTTCTTTCATCCGTAATATGGAACTATGTTTTACTATAAATATATGTGCTTATACTTATTTATTTAACATATGCACATAGAAGTTTGAACTAGCATTGAATGACATGTAAAAAAGTCATTATTATCTTTTTTTTAATTGAGACAATCTTGTGACTACATATTATGTTCACATTTTCTTTTGAATGAGGAATTAACTCATGTCTACCAACATTTAGCTCTCTGCATCCTGAGTTTTGCTACTTATATTGTTTTTAATTCTGTCTGCTAAATCAAAAGAGATCACTATGAAGTAGGATAAAATCAGACTTCCCTTACCGCAGTCCATCTACTCCTCATAACCCCCAATATTCATTCTGTATACCATATCATTCCTTATAAATTGTTCAGTTTGTAAGATTTACATTCTATCAAGTAATTAATAGAATTCAATTATAAACAAATTTAACATGCTTTCCTTGTGGGTTGGATTTTAAAAATGGCAAGTGAATAAAAGGTTGCTATAATTTTATGATTATATACATACAGTCTACTACAGGACTAAGTATGGTGAATATATCCTCAGAGAAAGCATATAATCTTAGGTCATTTTAAAAAGAATGGGAATGTTGCATGAGACAGGCCAAGTGGATTCATATTCTTACATTCTAATGCGTGTTTAAAATCAAGCAATAATGAAAGACAAGCTCTAAACTGAGAGAATATACTTGCACATCACATATCTGACAAAGGACTTAAATCTGGAATATATAAAGATCACTCAAAACTCAAAATGACACAGCTGTTTGGAAAATAGTTTACAGTTTCCTATAAGTTACATATACACTTATTATATGACCCAGCAATTACCCTCTTTGGTATTTACCCTAGAGGAATGAAAACAAACTTTTGCACAGAAACCTGTCTACAAATATTTATAGCAGCTCTTTTCATAATTGCCAAAACCTAGAAATAACTCAAAGTCCTTCAGTGGGTGAATAGACAGAACAAGTTGTGGTGCATCCATACAGTGGAATAGTCCACAGCAATGGAAAGAAATTAAATATTAATTTTCATGTCAACACGGCTAAATCTTGGAGGCATTATGCTATGTTAAAGAAGCATGTTTGAAAAAGTTATACACCATGTGATCACATTTATATGCCATCCTGGAAAAGACAAAACTATAGCGATGATGTAAAGAATAGTGGTTGCCAGAGGTCAGGGGTAGGGGAATAGTGCAACTACAGAGGGGCAACATGGTGGAGATTTGTGAGTTGAAGAAACTGTTTTGTGTCCTGATTGTGGTGGTATTAACGTGTGTTAATACTGATAGAACTAGACATGGGAAAAATCCAGAATTTCTTTACCTACACAATCCTGAGTTAGTTCTATTGTTTGCTGGATTCAAGTCTTCTTCCCAGAATCTTTTTTCAGATTCCTACATCCACCTTTAATTTTTTTCCAGAAAATGTGTATCAAATTATGTATCTTTACATGTCTGAAAATATATTTTGCTTTCATGCTTGATAATAATTGAGCTGGGTATAGAAATCTAGGTTTCAGGTTTCTTATATATACTGATGTTGATAATAAGTTTGTTATCAGTCTGACTGTCTTAATTCAAGTTCCTCATGAAAGCAGAACCTAAGACAGAGACCCGGGTAGAGGTAATTTATCTTAGTAAATCCAAAGAATCAGAAGTGAGAAAATGGAAAGAGTGAGATTGGTAAAGAATAAAATTCAGTGTAAGGGTACTTTCTCAAAGTAGCTGCTGTGGGCATCAGGGCTCAATTACTCTAGCATCTTCTGAAAAGTGTCCGTAATACTGCCTAGATTTTTCCACCTGAAGGACAGAAGGCTGGAGCACTAATATGCAGGCTACCACTTGTCATTGATTGTTGGTTTCTCTCTAAGTGTGTTAAATCTCCCCTTACCACTGCTATTTGTTGTGTCAGCACTTCCACGTTCTTACAATGTTGGAGAAGGTTCTGAGGCGAAATACAAAAGTATGCACACCAAATGTGGGAAGCTGTCAGCATTAGATAAACTTAAGCCCACATGGAATGGTCTACTGCACCTGAGAGTGAAATCACATGTGGATTGATGGGCTGTGACTCAGTGCACCATAGGTGTCTGGTCTATTCCTTACACTGCGTAGATCTCCTTATGTCCCACATTTAAGTCTGCTCTGTTTCTGATACTTCAAGGTGATGCCTAGCTGTAATTCTTGTAAGATTTAGTACAGGAGTCTTAGTGAAACAAACAAACGAACAAACCACAGCTCTTCCAAGACCATGATGTATATTTATTATCTCTCTCCTCTAGCACTTATTCTAGATTTTTCTCATCTTTGGCCAGCACTTCAGCTGGTCTAAGTTGTTTGCCTAGTGATATAGCCAAAAACTTAATCTCTGAAAAGTCAGTGGGATTACCCAGAAGTTCCTCCCAGATTACAGATTATCTACTGCTGGATAAGAAGCCACTGCAAAATTTAGTGGTTTAAAATAACAGTGTGTTAGTATCTCTTGTGGCTTATGTGTTGACCAAGCTCAACTGCATGTTTCTTGCTTGGAATTTCTCTTATGGTTTCAGTCAAATAGAGGCTGTGTCTGGAGTCATCAGAAGGCTCAAATGACCTGAATGTCCAAGATGGTCCACACATATGGCTAACAGTTGCTGACTGTTGTCTTAAGTGTTTAGCTGAGGCTTTAGACTGGAGCACCTACATATTGCCTTTCCAAATATCTTAGGCATCTCATATGTGGCAACTGAGTTCCAAAAATAAGTATTCCAAGAGATGGGAGGTTGAAGCTGCCAGTTCTTAAGGCTATGACCTGGAACCTGGCATAGTATAACTTGCACTATCTTTTATTAGCCAAAGCAAGCACAGAGCCTGCCTAGATTTAAGGTGGGGGGTGAGGATAGACCCCACTCGTGATAGGAAGATTGTCCTTTTTATAGAAATAACCTATGGTTGCAACTAAGTAGCTTTCTTAGGCTGCTTCCTGTTTAGATGTCCAAAGGCAGATTTTCATTTTATTTTGTCCTATTTCTCTCTCTTTCAGTCCAAGCTGATATCATCTTTAAAAATCTTTGTGGACTTCCTGAGTATCAAATTATAATCTATTAGTTTAGACCAGTGGTTCTGAAATATAGATGATCCCCTCCCCCCTGGTCACATTTGGAAGGTCTGGAAACCATTTTGATTGTCAGGAATGCAAGGGGAGACACTATTTGTATCTAATGGGTAAAGTCCAAGGATGCTGCTGAACATCCTACAGTGCACAGGACAACACAACCACCTTCCCACATCCACCTCACAACGAAGAATTATTTGGCCCCAGATATCAATAGTGCCAACGTTGAGAAACCTTCTTTTAGACAATAACCACACCCATAAATCTTTTAGGGGCAGGTCTTTCTCTACCTCTGGTCCCCTATGGGGTGAAGTTCTTGAAATTATTAGAAGACTTTATGTCTAACAGAGAAGCCTGTATGTCTACAAGGCTTTTTGTCTACCTGAAATTGTCTTTGAGTTACTGCCTTAGTTGTCTCTGAGATTTTTTAAGGAACTTAACATCCCATATGATTTGATCTTTGTTTTGAAGAAATTCATACTCTAAGAATCTTTCTCTGGAGAGTCTGAAGATGAAAAACAGTCTTTTTTTTTTATCCCAGAAGGCTTGACCCTTTATGTTTTGTTTAAATTCTGCTAAAAAACCCACAAAAAAACAAAAAAACAAAAACTAAACTAACTAAAGAGTTTCATCTTTATTTTATTTCTTTTTTCTTATGTTTTATTTTAGGCAGCTAAAAGAAGTCAGTAGAGGCTTGAAATTTTACCTTCACATATCTCCAGGCATCCACAATTCTACTAGGTACTCTTTCTAGTTTCCTCATTACCATAGGTGACAGTGTTGCCAAGTTTTCTGCCACTACATAACAAATGCCTCTTTTCCTTGGCTTCCAATAACATTTTCTTCACTGTCTTCAAACCCTCATCAATAGCCTGCTTGAAGTCCTTTCAGGATATGCTAACAGTCTCCTGCAGACCCCCCTAGCTTTGGCCTATTGCCTACTCCCAAAACCAATGCCATAAGTGTTTAGATTTTAGTTCTCGGCAGTAAAGGTCACCTTGCTCTTGTCGGGCTGTGCTTGCTGCAACTATTCATTCATCATTGCCACCAGGCATATGGGCTCCAAAATTTTAGTTTGTGTTTCCCCAAACTAAAGTCAGAGCAAAGGAGACAGATACAAAACACGGTTGAGAGAGGAGAGTAGTGAGCTTAGGAAGGATGAAAAGATCACATAAATGTTTATCAATGAGGTCACTGATGTAGTTTAGAGGAGTTTGAGTCTGCTGGGACCTTTTGAGAAGCACATATAACGCCACCCAGAATTTATCCACTGAATAGACAGGGATCTGGATCATTTATGTACCAGCACCTCTGCTGGTAAGTTTCTTTTGGGTGGGTTAACTACCTTGCACTCTGGAATATGCTTGTGCATGAGCAAAATGAGGTCTTGTAGGGTTGGAGAAAGCTTGGAGACAGAAAGAGAAAAGGTACACAGTGTGAGCATGAGGTGGGATGGTGTCTCTCTGAGGTGAGTCCCTGTTCACATGGAATACCTTCTGCAGATGCAGCTGAAACCAGGCCAAGGGGTGGGGATGGTTTCTGGTGGGACATCAGAAACATCTGCTATGCTAAAACTCATTATTTGGTAGGATATCTTATTTTTCTTTCTGGAAACTTTTAGGATTTTATCTTCATCTCAGCTGTTTTAGAATTTCATTATTATGTATCTAGGTATAGGTTTCATAAAATTTATCCTGCTTGGCACTTGGTGACCCCTTTAAATAGGAAGTCTCTTATCTCTTTTTAACTCTGGGAATTTTGAATTCTTACATAATTTAATTTCCTCCATTTTCTCTATTCTTTCTGAAACTTCTGTTTGTTGGGAATTGGATCTCTTATATTTTCCATATCTTTGTCTTTTTGCTATATATTCTAGGATATTTCTTTAACTTTGTCAGCCAGCCTTTCTACTGAACTTTCAAGTTCACTAATATTTTTAATTTCTAAGAACTCATTCATAGATATTCTCTATTTCTTATCCATGGCATTCTGTTCTTGTTACACAGATGTGTTATCATATCAATAAAGGAAATCTGTGTAGTGCAAGGAGTGGAGCAGACACCTATGGTGCACTGAGTCACATCCCATCCGTCCACATGTGATTTCACTCTCGGGTGCAGTAGACAGTTCCATGTGGGCTCAAACTTATCTAATACTGACAGCCTCCCACATTCGGTGTGCATCCTTTTATATTTTGTCTCAGAACCTCTTCCAACATCTTTTTTTATTATCTGTGTTTTCTCCAGGATTAGTTATTTGACTTGTTCTTTTTGATATTTTTCTTTGTATTGACTATTTTTTCCCTAATTGTCTCATAATAATTGGTTTTACATTCATCTTTATGAATAAAACACAATGTTGATTGACCTGAGCTGCTGGAATAATTTTTTTCTGCCACTGTATAGAGTTGTTTCTTCAACAAACCATTAAATATTTTCCTATCTAGGAGGGCACTGTGTGTGTGTGTGTGTGTGTGTGTGTGTGTGTGTATGTGTGTGTGTGTGTGGTATTGGCAATGAGCAGGTTTTATTTTAAGATATATAGATGGCAGGATTCCTAAGAGAAGGACAACTTCAATCTGGACACACAATTCCACACATGCAACATTTGCTGTTCCCAAGTTATTGATTTAATTTCTTTAGAAAACAATTCTCTGGTTTACGCTTACTGAACATTCAAGACCTGTCATTCACTATTCACATAGGAATGGGGCCTCTTTGGAGGAGCCAAGTTGCAGTGATGGGGACAGTTTTTTAAATTATTTTCTTTGATTTCTTCTCTATAATACTTTCTTACTCCCTAGGCCTGCCACTTCTTAGCTGCAGGCCTTTCTGTTTCTCTAGAAAGAACAGTTCCTACAATTGCTGACACCTGTTCCTCTTCACTTTCTAATGTATGGCTTCATCTGTCTTGCATAGTTTATCTGCCTTTGTAATCTTCTGCTTTTTATTGTGCAAAAACCCATCAAAATATTTGGCCTGTGGATAGCCTCTCCACTCCAAATCTTATAGCGGTTTTGGATTCATCCTCTATTGTATGTCTTTATCATCAGTTAAGTGAAATTTTGAGAATGTACTTTCCAGTACATGTTTTCAATCTGTCATTTTAACCTGGCACTTAGAAATTGTTCTTTTTTTTTATTTAATAAAGGTTTATTGTTTCTAGTAACAATTTAAAAGTCAATCTAGGAAGTATTTTATATTTTGGGATTTTTTTTTCTTTCTAAACACTGAAAGGTTTTCTTTTATGAAGAAGTTGACTGATTTTTTTCCTTTATTGATCACTAGAAGAGGGCAGCCAACCTAATAGCTGTACATTGCAGATGGGAAACATTTTCCCCAGTGGTTATGAGCTCTTTTTTAAAAAAGATTTATTTATTTGAGAGAGAGAGAGAGCGAGCTCATGGGTGGGAGGGGCAGAGGGAGAGAGAGAGAGAGAGAGAATCTCAAACAGACTCTCCACTGAGTCAGGAGCCTGACTGGGGGCTCAATCTGAGATAATGACTTGAGCTAAAATGGAGAGGCAGACGCTTAAATGACTGAGCCACCCAGGCACCCTGGTTATTAGCTCTTCTAAAGAAAGTCGTGTGGGGCGCCTGGGTGGCTCAGTCATCCCAGGGTTCTGGGATCGAGCCCCGCATCGGGCTCCCTGCTCTGCGGGAAGCCTGCTTCTCCCTCTCCCACTCCCCCTGCTGTGTTACTGCTCTCGCTATCTCTCTCTCTGTCAAATAAATAAATAAAATCTTTAAAAAAAAAAAAAAAGAAAGTAGTGTGGGCTTCCTGTTGGTTGCCTTTCAGCTACTCCTTCCTGAGTTCTGCTGCTTTCACTGCTGTCCCATTCACTTAGCTAAAGGGGTTGCCCTAAGTGGCAACGCTTAGACTACATAAACCTCCTATTTGGGAGCTCTTTTCTCTTTGACACAAGCTGGGGGATAGGTTTATGAGTGACCCTTTTTCTGGGTATTTAGTATTGGTGGCTACATTTTCCAGTTTCTATGAAAGTGACAAACTAGTTGGGAAGGTGGGGTAGCTGGGAAAATGAGAGTTAGTAAGTGTGAGAAAGAGAATAAAATAAACTGTCAGAAAGGAGAGGTTAAAGGAATCCTGTTCATTCCAAAGGCCGGCCAGGTTCTCTGCCCTTGTACATAACATCTTTGTAGCCTGGCTTTCTCATATTGGCTGGAGTAGGTTCCTCTAACTTGAGGCAATCAATCAATCAATCAGTAAAAGTCTGAACTAATATACCACTCTTCCAGTGAACTATAAAGAATATTGAGTGGTCAGTTGTTTTTAATTAATGCTATTCCAGATTTCTTTCAATGAGATTTGGTACTTCCAGTCCTGAAGCCAAATGGTAAAAGGGTTCCACAATCTTAACCCAATTTTAAACTCTCCACATAGTTTAAAAACCGTTACTCTAAGATAATCTTCTATGATGCCTTTTATCCTTTAAGAGAAACACCTCAATGCCTGGGGCCTTGAGGCAGAGGCCTTTGACAGGTTTTTGGGAATGAACTTTGAGCGCAGCTTGACAAAAAGTCTTATTGTTTTGACTGGGAAAGTTAGGGGACAGTGGAGTCAGAAGAAACCAGTCAAGAGTGCCACGAACTGAAGGTGAATTGGAGACAGTTCTAACTCTGAAAATAAATGGAATATTGGAAGGAACTGGTAGTGGGAGAATCCATGGAGATGGAGTCCATAAAGTTTGTATTATATTGTTACTCATTTGGGATCAAACTCTGCCTTCTGGTCCCTGAAGTAGGAGAAACTGCTAAAAGTGTCATTGTGGCTAACCATTTTCTGAAGGCTGAGCAAGATTTAGGGCTTATTATGAATTTAAGAAACAACATGAACATGTAGTTTGAACATCACAAAGCAACATGATGAAAGTTCTACTGAAGGTTTTGAAGACTCTAAAATATTTCAAGAGAGATCACATTTGGTTACTGAGAATATAGACATGCAAAATTTCAATTCCTGAAGGAATTGCCATGTGTTTGAGTTCTCACTTGAAATGCATGCTCCCTTGCGTATTGTTTAAATGTACATATAAATATTAGGAAACAACCTAAAAGGCTCCTCTTTTTGTCTGAATGCTTTAAAACTACACTTAAAATAAAGGCAAACAAGGAGGGCCAAGGCCCCATCTAAGCTTTCTCTTCTCCAAGCTCTCCCTTCTCCATTTCCTAGGCCATATTTCAGACCACTATACTTTTTCTTTTAGGTTATTTATAGTAAAAATGACAGGAAAGACCTACTTTATGCCAGTTGTTCTTTCAACAACGTTGTCATGTAATTGACTATTATCCCCATTTTATAATTGAAGAAACAGGCCAGAGAAGTCACCCAACTGGTGAGTTGTAGAAACCTTTGGCTTCTGAGTCTGTTCTTAATCATCCCACGACACATTGTGCAATACAAAATCTCCAAGTGGTATTTGAGGCAACCACCTGTCCTCAGCTGTCCTTGTAGGTAAATTCTTCCAACCCACAGGCCGGGCTGAAGGAGTGTGTATCAGGTTTGTCTCAGGTATCCTCCCTCTGCACACAAGGGGTTCAACCCAGGAATGTGTATCTCCCAAATAATGCTGACCAACTCCTATCCTGAAAATCTGGAATTCAAACAATAGAAGGTGGACCAGTTAGCCAAAGGGAGCTGTAGTGAAAGATCTTAGGAAGTTGAGGTAGGTTTGCTGCATTGCTGTGCCCAAACTATGTGCAAAATGCATATGGAAGGGCAGAAATGGAGAATAAACAGAGGAATCCACTCTGCAAATAATTTCTTGGCTTAAATATTTTTGTTCATCTTTCATAAAGATTATAGCAATTTACACTTTTTGTAACTGTCTGAGAAAGCCTATTGACCTTACCTTCATAAGTTCCAGGTTGTCCATCTTTTTTGTTGTTGTTTACACTAATTGTATCATCTAAAATGGTGTTGTTTTTGGTATTAATCAAATGGTATTGATTAATGATGAGTTGAATATCTTTTTTTTATATTTTTATATTTTCTCAAATACTTGCTTTCTTATTTTGTGAATTTTCTGTTGACGTCTTTTGCCAAAATTTCTATTGGTTTGTTCTTTTTTCTCTCAGTTGTATTGAGATGTAATTAACATATAACATTGTATTAGCTTAAGGTGTACAGCATGATGATTCAATATATAACATATTGTGAAATGTCTGCCACAATAAGTTTAGTTAACATCTATCACCTCCTATAGTTAGAATTTCTTTTTCTTATAATGAGAACTTTTAAGGTCTATTCTCTTAGCAGTTTTCAAATATACAATATGGTATTGTTAACCATAGTCACCATGCTGTACATTACATCCCAAGAACTTATTTATCTGATAACAGAAAATTTGTACTTTTATACCTTTCTCCACATCCTTGCCAAAGTCTGTCATTTCCTGACATGTGCTTAATATTTGAATATTCATCATAAGTTCATCCACAAACACTTTGTTAGAAATCTCGTCTCTTCAGTGTGTTCAACCATCTCAATGTGTCTCCTCATCTCATTTCTTTTTCCTAAGAGACATCACCTTTGGAACTTTCTGGACTCCCTCTTCCAACATGTACTGATTGTTCTCCAGGCCTACCGTGCATCTACATCTCCCTGCTGTATACCTTTATCATCATCATTGGGATTCCCTCTCTTCTCTGTTGAATCCCCCTGCTTCCTGATCTTACACCTTCATCTCTCTTGGCTTATTTTTCTTTAGTCAGTGAAGTGGTTTTGGAATTGTTTTCCAGGAAATGGTGCAAGATGGCTAATCTTTTTCACATCTAATATACCTGAAATAACTTAATTCTTTCATCATATTTGATTGCTATTGTGGCTAGGTGTAGAATACCAAGTTGTAAATCATTTTCCCTCAAACAGTGTTCTAGATTCTTAAAACATTTTTAAAAGTTGGATGTCATTTTTATTTCTATTCCTTTGTATGTGACCTATTTCTTTCTCTCTTGATATATGAATGTCTTCTCATTGTTGCTGATTTCCTGAGACACTGTGATGATCTGTCTTGATGTGAACTCTTCATCTATGGTGTGGGAGTTCTAAGTGGGTACATTTAACCCAGACTCTCATATTCTTCAATTTGGAGAATTGGTTGGAAGCATGATAGACATTTTCTTGAAATTCTTTTCTTGACACAGAGAATCCCTATTCGCATTTCAAATTGAAGTTTAAAAATTACTTTCATTGATATTTCTGACTACCCTCCCTATGTCAAAGCAAAACAAAACAAAACAGTGGCAACAACAATGCAGGGCTATTATTCTACTTTGTGCACATCTCTATCATTCCATTTTATTGTAATGATTTTTATTATTTATTTTTCTGCTTAGACACTGAGCAGTTTGAAGATACTGTATTTTAAAAAGTAATTTTTTTAAAAAAAATGTATCCCTCACACTTTTATATATTTGCCTTATTGAAAGACAGTTAATATTTTTGAGAAAAGGAAATGTCCGTTGTAAAATAAGTAAGTACCACAAAAAAGAAAACATGGGGTGTTCTATTTCCTAGTGGAGTAGGTAAGCAAAACTTTTGCTCTGGACAGCTAGAGAGTGTGTTTGTGAACTGCTGGGGGCCTCCTGCTGGGTTTAGAAGGGCACGGGTTTACTGGCTTCCATTCACATTAACCCGAGTGCACCAGAGATGGAGATCTGATTTCCTAAGGAGATCTTTCTGGTGAAATCTTTCTGTCTTTCTGGTGACACTAGCAGGAAGCCAGCCCTTTGCATCCAAATGGCTAGGTTCCTGAAGGACATAAATAGCTCCTTCCACTGTGAGTGAAAGAAAAGCACAGTGAAATTGAGAGACTGAAGACAGGTCATCTGGAAGAATCAGCAGAAAACTCCTGAGGTGCTAATGCCTTGTGTGAGGAGGAGTTCGTTGTTTCAGTAAAGAGAGTGTATTAATAGTGTTGGAGCTCTGTTGTGTATGTTTCAAGGACATACATAGCAATGGCCACAAACAAATATCTTTAGAATATCAGAGTCTACAGAGCCTTTCATACACATTGGCTCATTCAACTTTCATTGGTTAAATAGCATCTCAGTGACATAGATTTTATTATTATTTCCCTTTTACCGATTATACCCTAAGACTCAGGTTAAGTATTTTTCCATGTTCACATAACCAGCAAGTGGTAAAGTTGAATCCAATTTTATTTATATTTTCCAAGTCTTTTGTACTAAATCATTGTCAAGGTATAATTTGAGGTGTTTAATTTTTAATATGCTTGCTCTGATTGAATAGCAAAGATAGTTCATATGGTAAAGAGAGTTGCAACACACATAGTTACCCTCCCCAAACTCTTCCTCCTCCCCTTCCTCTTCTTTAAAATTTTTTAGCTTTCCTTTTGTGAAATACACATACTCTGAGCAAACCTGACATTGGACCTTCTTATTGCAGTTCCTTCCTCACAAAGATGTTGCTTGCTAAGGAGCTTGGGGTGTGAGGAGTGCATTATAGGAACTAGAGACATAGATTGTACATTGAAGTCACTGGCAAAGTATTTCTGGGCCATATGTTTGTGCATCAATGTGTAGGTTAATTACTATTATAGATTATAGGAGAAAGAAATAAGATTGCTAAACCAGCAATGGGAAAAAAAGAGAGAAAGGAAGAGGAAGTAAAAATATAGGATTGTATGTATTAGGAACTTGGATTCATTCAAATGTTTGAACACTTAGGAGCTTATATCAATCAGCCTTTTTTCTTTTCCTTCTTTTTTTCTTTCTTTCTTTTGCAATAAAGAGCATATTCTACCTTTAATCTGAAAATTTTTATATTTAACAAATTAAAAAAATAAGGATAATGATTAACCTATAATGGGAAATAGATCTAAAGCAGAGAGAACCTTCTTTGACTTTCTTTTCTGTTTCGTGGTCTCCACTGATTTTTCTTGATTGGTTTGTTTTCCTAGTCATAAGTGAGTTGTTTCTTGTAAACTTAAATTGATATTCTCATTTCTGGAGAGGGCTACAAGTGACAAGAAGATGTTTTTAAAATCAAAAGCAAACTGCTAATTTAAAAAAAGAGAGAGAATCTCCCTCACAAGGTTGTTTTGGGGAGAGGGTGTGGAGGTGGGTGGGCACAGCATTCCTAGTCTGAAACCTGTAGTCACTTGCACAGTTGAGAAGAGATCACATGCTGAACTTTTTTTTTTGGCTCCAATGTCAGCATTAAATAACATAAATATTTTAATTTGGGCTTTCACATAAATACCCCCATGTAACACAAATTAAATAATTCATTTAATTTTCTTCAAATGTAATAGAATATGGCACATTAATGTATTTCAGATGACTTGCAGTGTTACAGTGTATGGTGTGTGTATAGGCATGTGTTTCTACACATTCCAGCAGCCTGCCTCCTTATTTCTTTATACACATTGCAGTTGGTTTGTTGTTCTTCTTCCCTGCAGGGAATAATGAGTGAGCATGACAGATAAGACGTTAAACAGCTGTTTGGGTTAAACTTCCTTAGCCTAATTAGCAGAATATGACTAGTCTCACAACATGCAGAAGATGAGATGTTAGTGGGCAAAGAAATGTCTGGAGGAATGTGTGAATATTTTGCATTTCTGTTTTGTAAATTCGATGGATCACATATCACAATTGATGGCCACTGCTGTGTTCTGCAAACAGCAGCTTCCAGGTGTGACTGTAGAAGAGTGTGCTTATCAGAGGCCACTTACAGCAGAGAGAAGGTATTAACCCTTCTTGCTATTGCTCCCAGGTTCCTGGGTTGAGGTTCTGATAAATTAATGGACAAACCTAAGATTCTTAGAGGCAAAACCCACAGAATATTCAGACTTCAAGGTTCTCCTACTGTGACTGGCATTGCCCTAGCTTTGCTTCTCTTTTCACAAATGAAAGACAAAGGTGCCAAAAAAAAAAAAAAAAAGGAAGGGAAAGAGGGAGGGAGGGAGGAAGGAAGGAAGGAAGGGAGGGAGGGAGGGAAGGAGGAAGGAAAGAAAGAAATACTTGCCTAAGTTCCAAATGTAACATCTTATAACACTGAGCATCAAAGTTTTCTCATTGAACCATCTGAAAACTGAAAAATGCAAGACTGTGTGTACTCTTTTATAGAAGGGTAAGATTTCTATTGGAATGTTTTAATACTCAACCGTAAGTGTGAAAAAGAATCGTCTGCTGATGTCTGTGTGTGCAACCTCCTGAAAATTCCAGTCTTCTCTTGGATATCTAAGTTTCAGAATGTTTCAGGAAGATGTATAGAATGGAGGTTAGGAATACAGATTTCGAATCCAGACTGCCTGAGTTTATGACCTTAGAAAAGCTATTGGAATTTCTCTCTTTCTTTCAGAATTCTCATTTGTAAAATGGGGAAAATAATATGTTTCTCCTGGTTGAAAGGTACTGTTTTGTACACATCTCATAGTTGAAGGGTGAGTAGTTTGACTTGTGTGGAGAAATCTGGGCTTTGGAGCCAAACTACTGGGATTAAATCCAGGCTCCTCCTTTTGTTAGGTCTATGGCCGTGGGCAAGCCACTCCACCTCAGTGCCTGTTTTGTCATGTGTGAAATGAGAATAATAGTAGTCCCAATTTCATGAATTGTGGCATATGAAAAGTGAGGACTGAGTCAAAACTCTTTTTCCCCCCAGATTAATTGATACATAATTCATGTAAGTTTAAGGTGTACAACATAATGATTTGGTTTATGTATATATTGCAAATGATTACCTCAAGGTTAGTTAACATTTATTACCTTACCTAGTTATAATTTTCTTCTTGTCATGAGAATTTATAAGATCTAGTCTCTTGGCAACTTTCAAATATACAATACATTATTGTTAACTGTGGTCATCATATTGTATATTACATCCCCTGAACTTACTCACCTTATAACCGGAAATTTGTAACTTTTGACCACCTTCACCTAATTCCCCCACCTCCTAGCCCCTGCCTCTGGCAACCTGGCAGCCATCCATCCAATCTCTGTTTCAATGAGTTTGAGCTTTTTAGAATCCACATATAAGTGAGACACACAGGACTTGTCTTTTTCTGGGTGTTGGGACACCTTTGGGAGTGGAAAGGGAACACTGTGAATAATGCACGAACAGTAGAAATGAACATGGACCTTCTAAGGGCAAACAGAATTTAAGGCCACCATTTTTACTCAGGCTGAAATAAGGAGCCCTAGTTTGCATTGCCTTGGTATTCTTAGACTATTTCTAAGTACCAACTGTATCCTGTTTGCCTTTCTCCAGGTCTTTGACTTACTAAGAAGGAAGTGGCCATCTGAGATGGATTTAGGATTCTTTCAATTTTCTCACTTTCCAACAGCTTGCTGTCTATTGCTGCCTGTGGCCTAGTCCTCTATGTGGTTTCAATAACTAACCATGTGTTTTATATTCTCGTTATAAGAAACCAAACCTTAACTACAGAGAACAAACTGATGATTACTAGAGGGGAGGTGGGTTTGGTGATGGGTGAAATAGGTGATGGGGATTAAAGAGTACACTTATTATGATGAAAAAAAAGAAAAAATAATAATGAACTTAGAACAAAAACTCATAGCCAAATTCTAAATCAGTTTATTCTTGCATATTCTTTTTCCATCAAAAACAACTTTCAAGGAAAAAGGAAGAAAGGGCAAAACAATACAGTTTGCATGTGTGGTGTTCCCCAACATCTGCCATGCCCAAGAAAGTGTGTCCATAGCTTCCTCAAATGGGTCACCAGTGGAGGATTAGGAGACATAAGGAGGGGACAGCATGTGGGCATTGGCTCTGTGGAGAGCTTTCTCGGAGCCCTGTTAGACTATTTCACCACTTTAAGGATATAAGAATCATTGGGGGATATTGTTGTTATACATTAGGAAAAAAATGGCAGAATTAACTTGATAGTGCATCTGGAGATGCATTTTATCCTTGCCTGGATTTTGGCAGTATCAAAAATTATATTAAATTCACTTAGAGGTAATAAGGTAAGAATGTTCCCCAA
This sequence comes from Phoca vitulina, assembly GCF_004348235.1. Taxonomy (NCBI): domain Eukaryota; kingdom Metazoa; phylum Chordata; class Mammalia; order Carnivora; family Phocidae; genus Phoca; species Phoca vitulina. Next base: position 30,734,206 of record NW_022589711.1, on the reverse strand, counting down.
AACCACTTAAAAATACTCATGTATTTAATTTCAGAAGAGAGAAAAACAAGTTAGCACAAATAACAAACTCTTTTGTGGGCTCAAAACAGAAATTAGTTTTGATTTATTTTGTACATATTTTGAGTAAATTAGAAAATTATTTTCAATCCTGCTAAGTACTAGGGGAGTGGCACCTGTCCAGAGGCATTCCCGAATTTCACCCTAACAGGGTGGTGACCTTAGATTCAGGGCTTAGTTCAGCAATGAGGTTACCTTCTTTCTTTTCTTTTTTGGATTTTTATTTTTAATGAAGAATAGTTGACATACAGGGTATATTAATTTCAGGTGTACAGCATAGTGATTCAACTATTAGATACATTACAAAAAGATCACCACAGTAAGTACAGTTCCCATCTGTCTCCATACGAAGTTATTCTGATATTATTGACTATATTCCCTATGCTGTATTTTTTATCCTTGTGACTCCTTTACTTTATAAGTGAAAGTTTATATCTCTTCAACCTCTTCACCTATCTTCCACACCCTTCCCCTCTGGCAGCCACCAGCTTATTCTTTGTATTTATGAGTCTCTATTTTGTTGTTTTGTTTTTTAGACTCCACATACAAGTGAAATCATATGGTATTTGTCCTTGTCTGACTTATTTCACTTAGCATAGTATTCTTTAAGTCCATCCATGTTGTTGCAAATGGCAAGATTGCACTTTTTTATGAATGAATAATATTCCATTATACACACACATCCACATCTTCTTTATTTGTTCATCTGCTGATGGACACTTAGGTTTCCTTTCTGTCTTGGCTATTAAAATAATACTGCTATAAACACACGGGTGCTTTTTTTCAAATTAGTGTTTTTGTTTTCTTTGTGTAAATACCCGTAGTGAGATTACTGAATCTTCTGGTATTTCTATTTTTAATTTTTTTGAGGACTCTACATACTGTTTGTCACAGTGGCTGTACCAATTTACATCCCTACCAATGGTGCATGAAGGTTCCTTTTTCTCTACATCCTTGCCAATACTTGTAATTTCTTGTCTTTTTGATGATAGCCATTCTGACTCGTGTCAGGGGATATCTGATTATGGTTTTGATTCACATTTCCTTGATGATTACTGATGTTGAGCACTTTTTAATGTGTCTGTTGACCATATGTATGCCTTCTTTGGAAAAATGTCTATTCAGGTCTTCTGCCCATTTTTAAGTTGGATTATTTGTTTTTTTTTTTGGTGTTGAGTTGTGTAAGTTCTTTATATATTTTGGGTATTAACCCTTTATCAAATGTATTCTTTGCAAATATCTTCTCCCATTCAGTAGGTTGCCTTTTTGTTTTGTAGATAGTTAGCATTGAGGTTTCTAAAGTGGGCCCAGCACCCCGTATCTACTTTTGGGTCTTTGTTACACAGAGGTCTTGCATTGAGTGTCCTATATCTTATATGACCTGATTTTGCTTTTCTTTTTCTTCTACTTTAGGAGATTAAAGTTCCCATTTACCTTATGGGCCTTGTTCAAGATTTACCACCTCTGTGAAATCTTCTTTACTCTCAAAAGATAGAATTAGAGGTGTTCCGGTTGATCTTTGACTTTACCTCTATGGTAACATCTTTTATGATTGATGACCAGTGCTGGCTTATATGTTTATCTTCTGTATTAGTCTTTGAAATTTTTGGAAAAGTGTCTGAGTCATTACTGTCCAGTGAATTACTTAGTATAGATCCCTCAGAACTTTCTTCAACTGAACAGAACTTCCTTCTGAGATTCAGGATTAAATTTCGTAATTTGGAGCTAAGGATTGCTGAATTCATCCATATTTTCTTAGAGCAGCCCAGATCATAATGTGATGGGTTAAAGATGCCTAGGGCCTGGCTTGTATGAGTTAGATTAGTAAGTATATCAGGTTACATAGAATTTCTTGGTCACCAGGTTAGCATATTCTGGGGTCTTCCTAAATGTTTTTCAACGTATTGATGGAAGATCATCTGTATGAGAATTGTCTGTGTAGGTTTTTACAGTTGCAGATTTCTCTACCTTATCCCAGAACAGAGGAATCCGAATAACCACAGATGAATCCTGTAATTCTGCATTTTACTAAGACCCTCAGGAAATTCTTATGCTGAATAATATTTAAGAACCAATGCATTATAGATAGTAACTTTCTCATACTTAAATACACCAAAAGACATCAGTATTAATGATAATAATAACAATGACTGAGCTTTATTGAGTACTTATTAGGTACTTAGTAATAGCGGTAAGATCTACTAATATACTGTAATTTCACAGTTATATTATGAAGAGTATGAATTAATATACATTCCTGAAAGACATGCACAGCTGTGAAATACAATTATCTTTTTATTTCCATGATCACAGAGTGATTTGGTAGCAGAATTAGAAATTGATTCCAGGAAACCAGTTTTTCTTTTCCAGCAGTGCGTACTAGAATGACTTGCAAGAATAAAAAGAAAATGTAATATTTAATACTCGGCTCCAACATTGTCTCATTTTTGACTGCTTTTTCTCTTATTCTGTGGGTCCTTCCTCACAGAAATGACCAACTACTCATGGCTTCTCCTCCTTCTACATTTCCAATAAAGAAATATAGTTTCATGGCTTCAGGAAATCATAATTCTTGGTCATTGACATATTCTCATCATTGGCACTTGCATAAACCCAGTTGATTTATTCATTCAGACAGATGAATCTACCAAACAACTGAAATGACAATAGCTTTCATTTACTTATGTGTTCCTCCTTTCATTGTGTTTCCTTATCTTAATTTTGTCTTTCTCTTAATTTTTTTCCAATAGTTTTATCCTAAGTGTATTTACCCTATGTAAGAAATTACTTAATTTTAATTGCTTTAAAATTCAATGAAATGATAATAGGGTCACAGTATTTCTTATTCACTTAATATTAATGCACTGAACTTTATCCCTTTTATTGTGGGTGGCCATAGTTCATTTGTTTTCATTGCAGTATTACATTGCATTATTTGAATATATCAATATTTTAATTCTATTCTTCATTCGGTAGACATTTTTAATGTTTATAGGTCTGTTCTATTACATACACTATTTCCATGAATATAGGTGTATGTATCTCCTGGAGCTTATGGAGCAAGTGGAGCAAGAGCTTCTCATACATACTTAGGGACAACACTGTTGGGTCATAGGGTAGTAGATCTTCAAACTTACTAAAGAGTACCACACCACTTTCTGCCAGCAACACATAAGAGACCTGGTTTGTTTTCCCTATTTATCTTAGTATAGTCTAACTTTAATCAGAGTCTCTAATCTCTCCCAAAGTGATAGAAGAAAATTGAATAATTTCAACACCAATCACTCTTCTCCAAGTTACATATTATTATTGTCTACATTTTTTTTTTGTAATTTTCTCACTAATTCATGGTGACCATACCAGATGCTGATGAAAAGTATAGACTCCCTAGATTAAAATCCTGGGTTTACTATTTGTCAGCTGTGATTCTTAAACAAGTTGCTTAGTCTGTTTTGGCGTGGTATCTCCATCTGTAAGTGAGGATATTATTAGTAGCTGTCCCATAGATTTGTTATGAGAATTAAACTAGTTAACAAATATAAAGTACTTTAAAGAATTTCTAGCACATGGAAGTACATTAGCTATCACTTTTTCATATTTTATTTCTCCTAATTCCTTATCCCTACATTAGTAATGATTGTTAGTTTTTTTGAACAATTAATGCTTGATTATATTTATTCATGCTTGCTAATTTCTTTGCTTACCATTGCTTCTTGCATCCTACTCCTTCCTTTATTACCATAAATTTCTAACCTTCCTGAATTATGTCTTGCAATCATTTCTTAAATAAGTATGTGTGACTGGTAATTTTTGTAAACCTAAAAATCTTTTTCTTGTGCTTTACTTCTGATTGTGGTTTAGCCAGGCATAGAATTTCGGTTTGCATATTTTCACTTAGCTGTGGGAAGATTCATTGTCTTCTTCCTCTATTCCTGCTAATGAGCAGTGTACTAACAGTGCTTTTGTTTGCTTGAAGATGACTTTTTTTCTTTGGGTACTTTTAAGAAGATTTCTTTGTTTTAGTATCTGGTTATGTCAAAATATTATGCTTTATATATATTCTTATATATAAGACATACATTAATTGTGGATAATGGTCAGCCATTATGTTTTTTCTCCTACTTTATCATGTGTTTTCTGTAACATAGTAAAATATATAGTTCCATGGTCTTAGCAGCTAAGGAAACTGAAACACAGAGGTTAAATGCTTTTTCTAACAACAAAATTAATTTTTAAAAAGTTGTGTCTACAACAAACCAATAGATGAATATCTAAGTAATAATGATAATTATCACAGAAGTGAACTCCTTTTTTTGAGCCAAAAAGGCCCATGATTCATCTTTATGTTATAAAGTGCCAAGCCAGACAAAAAAGGTATTTGAAAAATGAAATTATCCAGTAAAAAATAGGTCTGCTGAATGTTGTAAGATATTTTACTGCTTCTAACACCTGTATGGTGGAGTTACCATTGGGCAGGTGTTGGTTCAAGTGGCAGACTGTATAGCTTTTGGGAGTCCCAGGAGGCTGGTCCTGCAGCTCTCTTTAGGTTTTTTATCTTGAGATTCTGCCTAGAGTTTTGTTGATGTTCATTGATGATTCTGCTTTGGGCATTCAAATGATCCTTCTCTACAGTAGAATTCTCTGAGTGATGGTTCCCAAAAAGTTAAGTTCACATTCTAAACCTCAGAAATTGTTAAGATTACTTTATATGACAAAAGATGTGATTAAGTTAAAGATCTTGAGAGGAGGAGTTTATCATGGATGATCTGGGTGGGCCCAAAATGCAGTTACCTGTATTCTTATAACTGAGAGGCAGAGGGAGTCTTGAGACAGAAGATGAAGCAGTGTGATACAGTGATGTGGCCATAAGCCAAGAGGGACCAAAAGCTGAAAGAAGCAAGGAATGGATTCTCCCATGGAGCCTTCAAAGGGAGAATGGCCCTGCAAACACCTTAATTTCAGACTTCTGGACTTTGAAACTGTGAGAGAATTCATTTCTGCTGTTTAAAGCCACCAAGTAGGAGGTAATTTGTTATGGCAGCCATAGGAAACTAATGCATCCCCCATCAGAGATGTTCTCTGTTAAACACTTTGGTGCTGGGGTTTTGTGATAGACTGAATGTTTCTGTACCCCCTCCCTCAATTCATATGTTAAAATATTAACCTCCACTGTGATGGGGATTTGAGGAGGTGATTAAGTCATAGGAGCAGACTCCTCATGAATGAGATTAATGCCCTTATAGAAGAGACACCATAGAAATTCCTTGTCCCTTCTTCTGTGTGAAATTACAGAGAGGAGACAGGTGGCTATGAACCTGGAAGCAGGCCCTCATCAGACAGCAGATCTGCTGGAGCCTTCATCTTAGAATTGCCAGCCTCCAGAACCATGCAAAAGAAATGTTGTTGGAAAGCCACTCAGTCTATGGTATTTTATGTTATAGCAACCAGAAAGGACGAAGATAGGTTTCTATTTTCCTAGAATTTTCCAATTTTCACCATTACTCCTGGTGTCACTGCTGCAGCATGGCACTGCTGAACTTAGAGAATAGGAGAGAATATGTGATGGGGAGAATTTACATCCAGGGAGTCTGACAGTAGGTGTGCGATGAAGAGGCTGGGTTGATGTGGATGGAGGCATCTCTAACCCACATACACACAAGGATGAAGAGGGCTATTCCATTGAGTAGCTACAAGGTTTGTGTTTAAAATATGAGCTGTTTTTTGGGGCGCCTGGGTGGCTTAGTTGGTTAAGCTCAGCAGGGAGCCTGATTCTCCCTCTCCCTCTGTGTGCCGTTTTCCCCTGCTTGTGCTCTCTCTCTGTGTCAAATAAATAAATAAAATCTTTAGAAAAAAAATAAAATATGAGCTGATTTTGGAACTAGAGAGTGTCAGTGTCATAGATAAGAAAAAGGGGGCACAGAGCAGCACGTATTTTGTTCTGTAGTTTACACAAAGTCTTAGCCACTTTAAATTGACTCTGTTTTGGGGTGCCTGGGTGTCTCATTCGGTTAAGCATTTGCTTTTGGCTTGGGTCATGATCCTGGGGACTTAGGATCAAGCCCCTGCATTGGGCTCCCTGCTCAATAGGGAGTCTGCTTCTCCCTCTCCCTCTGTCCCTCCCCCTCCCCCACTTGTGCTCTCTCTGTCATGCACACTCTCAAATAAATAAATAATTAATTAAAAATAAATAAATCGACTCCATTTTGTATGTGAACTCTTCTCTCTCCACAATCTACCACATCCAAATAATATGCAGTGCCTTCAAAATGGTACCATGTCCAAATGGAGTTAAGTCATCCTTAACTCTTTCAATAAACTACCACCTCCAAATGGTCCCAATCTACTACATCCAAATGGTACCAAGTACCAAATGGTATTTGGCTTTACTTGTTAAGTGTCTCTAAAATCACTTCTATCTTCTTTTCTGCTGCCAAACACCCTTACTGTCTCTCACCCAGGCTATTATCAACACATCATAGTCCTTTGCCTCCAAACTCTCTTTTATTTAATCCTCAAAATTTTGTACATTGTTATATAAGCTGTATTTTGTACTATCCTTCTCACTTCTCAACCTTTCCTGGATCCCTGTCTGTAAAGGATAAAAGACAGGCTCTTCAGCCTAGCTTAAAAGGCCATTCATAATATGGCCCCATACCTCTTCCCAATTTGTTTTCTCAGCACTTCCCTATTATCAATGACCTCATACCATAAGTATTCACTGTTCTCTACATCTGTCATGCTTTCGAACATGACTTTGCCTTTACACTTGCTACCTCTTTGATGGAGATAGTTACTTTTCTTTTCTACTTGGTAAAGTTCTGTTTATTTTTTGAGATCCAGCTCAAAAAATATTGTCTCGTGGAGGTTTCCCTGACTCCTCTTCCATTCTGTACCCCCATAACACAATATAAAGAACATTTTTACACATTATTTCATTTGTCTGTTTCTTTTACTAAACCGTGAACACCACCACACTAATACCACCATGTCTTATTTGCCTTATTTTTTTGTATATCTACTTTTGTATATCTACTTTTCTCATTCAGTACCTAGTACATAGTATGTACTCCATGAATATTTGTGTTAGATGAAAAAATGATAAATTTATCTAAATTTGCCTATACTCCTAAGTGGTAGAGTACAATTAAATAGTTAATTGTATTCTGCACTCTGACGTATTTCACAATATAAAATAAATCTTTGGAGGAAAAAGTATAAATGAAGTTGAAAACTGAACTATAACTCCATGTTTTCCAAGTTGCTAGATCTCTGCTTTTGATAAATTGTCAGTTATTCTTGTCAGATTTTTATCTGATCTGTGACAAAATAGAAAATAATCTTTAAGCAGATACATAATACACTGTGGGGTTTGCTATATTTAAAATAATCCTGCCATGAATCTTTTTATGAACTTAAAAAAACTCTTGTAATATAAATAATTATCCTAAATTGTAGCTTCAGAACTTCTTAGATGGTGGAATATTTTATAATAGCAAAATGGACTGCATGTATTCTTTTCTTGTAAAAACTAACTTGAAACATTTTCTTGCAATGATTGATGTATTGAGGACACCGAAACTCCAGTCAGTAGTGTAGAAATTTCTAACTTTATATCATAGAATTTTCACTTACTGTAAAATAAGTGAAATAGTTTTTTGTTGTTCACTGTTTTCTTCTTGAGGGCAACTTACATCAAATTGGATGACTCAAAGTTCAGGTTGAGATTTTTTGTACTTATGATCAAAATATCTTCTCTTGTGTCTCTAACTCTTGTTTTCTTTTTTTCTCTTTTAAATTATCTTCCAGATTTAATACTAAATATGATTTCATTAAAGGGAAATTTTCTAAACAATTCTTAGAAAATTGAAACAGGCAGTTCTGCTGAAATATTAGCTTCTAGTAAAACTTAAAATGGGAAATGTTTGTATTTCTTACATCATCATTTGAATAAAAGCAATATTTGAATATCTATAAGGGATGATTTAGTAAATTTTGCATCAATACCATAAATGTGAATTAACAGACAATGCTTTAAATGACTTCAACATCTGAACACTATCATTAGCTCTTAGAAGCAATGGTAGAGGATTAATAAAAATTAATCCTCAGGGTAGCTGTTTTTGTATAAGCTGTCCCTCCACATGTATGAAAAATAGGAAACATTTCTTCTTAGCTAACATTTAATAAAATGGTCGCAGAAATGTCTTTCAATGAAAGGGTAAGCTCTCAGGCTGTTTGGGTAAAAAAAATTCAAAGAAATGAACTCATTGCTGCTTCTGCTTCTTGTCAAAATTTCATTGAAATGAATATGGGTCTCTTATCAAAATGAACATGAGATGAATTGCAGAGTTCACTGTTCCTTTCTTTGCTGTTGGAGGTGCTGTTGGTTTTTCTTGCAGCTATAAATGATGCTGAAAGAATGCAGACCAGAAGCTAATGAATTTTATGCCAAACAATCACAGAAGCAGCATACTTTCCACTGTCATCCTATTTATGGAGGTTTTTTTTGTGTGTGTTTTTTTTGTGTGTGTTTTTTTTTTAGCTATTGATACAGAAAGGTCTATAGAATTCACAATGTTTGATTAAGACTGGCAGGCAAAGTCTATTTTTTTGAGCACCACTGGCTCTAGTTTCTGTATCTGTATTTCTTTTGAAGATGTTAGAAATTATAAAGAAGGACTGTCTTTAAGGCAGGCTAATACTAATGCGAGATTATATTTAGAGGTGTTTGCTTAAGCACAAATCAGCTGGTGAAAGCCAAAGTGACTTGTCACTTAGTAAAAAGATGCTCTAACAGTTTTTACTCTGGAAAGCACTGCTGTAAGATATGAAACAAAACTTATTTTTTGGGGGGAGGGGGGGAGGGTGTTCATAGAACCACAAAGAACAAAACCTAAAACTAAGCAACTTGATTCAAAAAGTACTCAAAGCCCTAAAAGCCTTAGTCAAAAGTGCTTGTTCAATGTGAAACCAGGCCTCTGTGACTGCTTTGTAAAGGGCCAATAAATCAGATGATTTGATCAAAATGTTTTTGTGCACTTATCTTAGGAACAGAAACTAAAAATTGTTTCCAGTATATTATTTTGGGATGTTTTAAACAAAGCCTTAGAAATATATTTTATTTAATGGCCATATGGAACCTGAAAGAATAGCTATTTGCATTGAAGGAGCTTCTTTAAATGCATGAACTCAAATAGCATATTTGCATATAGAGTAATTGAAGAGGGGTGGGAGTAAAGAGTTCCACACAAATGTCAATTTGATCTACTGTTTTAAGTCACAGTATAACCTTAATTTCAATTTTAGTTTTCTTGCCCCAATTAATAACACAGAGCCAATTAGGCATAAAGCACTGTAAGGGAAGCAGAATAAGAAGAAAATAGTTCTGCCTTTGAGGAGTTGGCAGTCGACTTGAGAAGAGGAGTCATGCAGAATTGACTTTTATGTTTGGTGTATAAAACACCACAGACCCGAGCAAACGGTTTATAGGAACGCTGAAAGGTATTGTAAGGACCACCAATTCACCAACTTCATTTGGTTTTCAGGTTGGAAAATCATTGGGCAAATTTCACATGAGATTTACATTATAATCAGTATTTTGAAATATTAGTTTTATGATTCTTAATCTGCTCTTCATTACTTTTAAAGTATTTGTCAACACTGCTGGAAAAAAGATCAATGCTGTTTCTCTCCCTCTGTCTTTTTTAGATTGATTTTGGGATAATAAGATGGCAAAATTTCAAAGAAACATAAATGGGTATGTTACCAAAAGGCATTGGAATTGAAAATATTATTTGTAAAAACTAATTTTGAACTAAGTACATTTGTTGGTATGTGTTCCTTTTTTTTTTTTTTTTTGAATTAGTAGGTTGAGGGGTGCCTGGGTGGCTTAGATGGCTAAGTGTCTGCCTTCGGCTCAGGTCATGATCCCAGGGGCCTGGGATCAAGCCCCACATCAGGCTCCTGGCTCAGCGGGGAGTCTGCTTCTCCCTCTCCCTCTGCCTCTTCCCCTGCTCATGCTCTGTCTCTCTCTCTGTATCTCTGTGTCTCAAATGAATAAATAAAATCTTTAAAAAAAAATAAAATTAATAGGTTGAAAACTAATATCCGTAAGGTCATTTATTTAAGCATTTATATGACCATCCACTGCTACTGCCATACCCTTAAAAAAGCAGAACAAGTAAGATAGAATATAATTACCTATGTATATATTTTACAAATGACTCTGCTTTCAAAACTGATTAGATAGGTAATGTTAATGACTCATGAGTTTTCAATGAGATAATCTGTTTCCAACATATTCTGTCTGGTTACTTGTAGGAATAGTCAGTGTAGCACTGAGGACAACAGCAGCTTATATATACATATACTATCTAGGTTGATTTCTAAGGACTTAGATGTCAAGTTCTCCAGCATTAGTGACTGTGGTCAGGGAGATTTGAACAACCCAGGAAAGTTTTAATAAACTAAAGGAATTCAGTTGCTTTTCACCAATGTGATGGCTAAAGGCAAAATTTCCAGGACTTGTATAAAAGAAGATCCAAACCCTGTAACAATAATATTTGGTAATGTAGAAGAATGCTTTGAATACAATAAAAGAAGGAGGAGGTCATCATATTCTCCTGTAATATCTTTGCTTAAATTGTTTAGAAGAGTGATTTTGGGGTTGAAGTGTATTTCATTTAGAACTGGAATTTTTTAGGATGAAAAAATTGGTCTGGAAAGAAAATACATATTTGATGCTAGGACACAAAAGAAAAATATCAGTTCTAGTTCATGTTAGTCCTTTTTCTGTAATTATTATGCACGTCATTCAAGTTAATTTCTTTTTTCTCTAGAGAGTAATTATTGAATATTCATAGATTACCTTTATTAGTTGGGTTTATTTACTCTGCAAGATTATTTATTATTGAAAATGTTTTGAAATCAGCTCGTTCTGGTCTATGAACCCTCTGCTTGTAATGTAAAAAGCAACCATATTGGTTAAATAAAGTTTTAGTGTATATATATCTGAATGACTCATTAGGAAGTGATGTGGAATTTAAATTTTTTTATAGTTAACATCGTAATGTCTTAAAAATCATCTTTGAATTATAAGATATAAAAATATTCCCTTATATCTTCTTACAAAAACCCTGAAGTTTTGCTTTTCATATTTGAGGAATGAGTTCATGTGCATTGATTTGTGTATCATTACCATAAATTGTATATCATCGCTGTAGATTAAAGAGAACCTCGTTTTCCCAGTGATTTGAAATCCCACCTCTGTCGTTTGTTTTTTCCATTTATACATGGACCTGTTTCTAGGCTCTCTAGTCCATTCCATTGAGCAGTTTGGATTTCTCTTAACTTAAATCATATCGTCTTAATTCATCTAGTATTATAATATGTGCTGTTTTCATTGAGGGTAAGTCTGCCTTCATTATTCTTTTTCTTTATGAGTACTTTGGATATACTTGGCTCTTTGCTCTTCTATAAACATTTTAGAATCAGCTTATCAAATTTTACAACAAATCCTATGGTAATTTTGATTTGGATTGCATTGAATCTTTTGATCAATCGGAAGAGAATTGACATTTTTAAAAAATGCCTCTTCGTTCATAGATATGGCATATGTTTCCATTAGTTTATCATCTGGAGTGTCCTTTAATGCTTATACAATTTTTTCTGTATGGCTCTTGAAACAATGTTTGATAGATATGTTCTTAAGAACTTTACAATATGTGTTGCTAATGTAAATGTTATTTTTACAAGGCTTTTCCCCTAATTGTTTATTAATGGGATATAAAGACAGAAATGTTTTTTGTATATTAATCTTTTACCTACCACCTGGCTGTATTCTCATCAATTCTGATAAATTTAAAGTTGATTATTTTGAATTTTCTCAATTATATCATCTGTGAATAATGAATTTTGTCTCTTCCTATCAATTCCCTAGTCTCTCATTTTTTTTCTAGTCTGATGCCGCTGGTTAGACATCTCAACTAAATGTTGAATTTTTAATTAATTGAATCTTTGTCAAATTTATGACTTCAAAAGAGGTGTTTCTTATATTTCACCAGGCTTTTATCAGGCTTATCAGGTTAATTTAGTTAATTTCTCTTATTACCTTGCTAAAAGTTTTTATCCTGAATGATTATCTATTTTTTTCAAATGTTTTTTTCTTCATTGATTGAAATGATCATATGCTTTTCCTTACCTTTTTAGTAATTTTATTGATAATGTTAAATCATTCTTGGATTTTTGGGATAATTCTAATTTGTTCTTAGTATATTATGTATTTTATTCATTGTTTGATTTGGATTGGTATTTTGTTCAGAATTCTTGTCTCTGTGTTTATGAATGAGATTGACCTGTTATTTTTCTTTTTTTGAACTGTCTTTATCGAAGATCTATATCAAGGTTTGAGACCAGTATACTGTTTTATGAATGATTTGGGCAATATGCTCCCCTCCTTTTTTTTCCCCATTATCTGGAAGGCTTTATATAAAATTGGAAAGATTTTATCACCTAAAGTATATTAGACCTTCCCTGGTAAATCACTCAGGCCTGGGATTTTTCTCTTTTTCGGTATTGATCAACCTTTATTCTAATTTTAGAACTGTCCAGTCTTTCTACTTCTTCTTGATTAAAAGTATATAGTTCTATTTTTTTGTGAATTTGTTGATTTAGCTAAGTTTATAAATTGATTGACAAGCCTCTCTTCTCTTCTCTTCTCTCCTTTTTGTAGGACTCCAGTTGAATATATAGAATCTTTTAATCCTATCTGCAATGTATATATTTCCATTTCATAGTTTTTATCCCCGTGGCTCTCTGCTCCTTGTTGTGGATAATTTTTCAGATATACCATTACTAATATTTCTTTGGCTATTCTTATTTTGCTATTTAATCTGTTTAATCAGGTTTTACTTTTTATTTCTGCAATTACTTTTTTCATATGTAGATATTCCATTTGTTTGCTTTTCTAGAATTGCCTGATGATTTCTGAAAATCTCTTGTGGCTTATTCTTTCTATCTATGAGTTCATCTTTTATTTCTTTATACATTTTATATTCTACATTTTGTACCTGGCAATTCCACTGTCTTAAGAGTTTGTTGAGTTAAATTTTTTTTCTTCCTTGTTTCTGCTGCCTGATTCATGATGCCTTCCCTCCTTGTTTGCTTGATGGTATTTAGAAACTTAACTTGATTGACCTTAATCTGGAAATACTGTGGGCTTAACTTGGGAATGCTTTTCTTCAGTTTTTGTTTCTGTTGAGAGTCCAGGGGTACCATAGATCTAGGACTCTATTAGACTTTTAGGATGTCCTAGCTTAAATTAGATATCTCATCTTCAGTTTCTTTACTTTGTTGCTGGCCCAAAGATTAAGGTATAATTTAGTAGTATTAAGGGATGTGCCCTTGGAGCAATAACATTTTTCCCACTTGCTTACCTCTAACTTCTTGCACATTCAACTCATAGCTTGTTCCCTCTGAGTGAGGAATAACAGATTTCTCCCACATCCTGGAAACAATGAATGCTTTGAGAACTATGTTATCCATTATATAGTTGATTTTTTGTAGGAACATCTCTCAGAGAATTCAGTCTACCACACTGCCAGGTGTAGAATGTGAATGTTGAACTAGTATAGAATTCTGTGGCTCTTTGAAGATGTTATGTCAATATTGTCTAGCATTTATTTTTTGCTGATGAGAATTCTGCTAATGCAATTATTATTGTTTGGTAAGTAATTATCTATTTCTGGTAACATTTTATTTTATTATGCCATTTCTAATGTAAACTTTAAAAATTCCAGCTTGGTAATTGGTTGTCCTTTTGCTTGAACTCTCTTCTCTAACTCCCTCCTTCCTTCCCTCCCTCCCTCCCTCCCTTCCTTCTTTCTCTCCTTCCTTCCTAATATCTTTAACCCCCTGCCCATGTTCATAGTGAATATTCTATTACTCTCTTCAAATTTAATAACTCATTAACTCAAGAATATTATATCTGACTTATTAATTTTTAATTTCAGTGTCTGCATTCTTAATTTCAAAAATGTTGATTTGTTTATTTTCATTTTTATCTGCTCTGTTTCATAATATATATATTTTTTGCTTTGGTTTCTTTGTCTATTTGTAGCATTATTTATCTTCATATACTTTATTTTATTATTTTTTAAGATTTTATTTATTTATTTGACAGAGAGAGATAGTGAGAGCAGGAACACAAGCAGGGGTAGTGGGAGAGGCTGCCGAGCAGGGACCCTGACACGGGGCTCGATCCCAGACCCTGGGATCATGACATGAGCCAAAGGCGGATGCCCAATGACTGAACCACCCAGGCGCCCCATCTTCATGTACTTTAGACCTTTACTTTGCACCCTGTCTTCAATGTGATCTTGTTTTTCTATCCATTTGTTCTTTTCTTTATTGATTAGTAGTATTGTGGCTGCCACTATATGGCTCCTGGGTCCTCTTCCAGATAGGGGTATTAGATTAGTAATTTAGAGTTTTTTGCTCTAAGGGCTTTTGGAGAGTTTCACAGATCATGTTGGCTGTCCAATGAGTTGCCTGGCTTAGGCTGAGATTTTGAAGCTGTAACCTGCCTTCTCGAGTTGGTAGCTTTATGGAAGCTACACCTGCATTCAGTTGTCTATAGCAGTTTTCAGCCACCTTTCAGGCACCAAGAAGGCCAGTCCTGGCTCATTTCTAAGCAATAAATGTAATTCAGGTTTCCCCCCTTAGTTGGTCACTTTCATTCCCTGGCCACTTCTGTCTGCTTCTGGACTCAGAGCAAGAGGGCCTGCAGCTTTCGGACTTCTGTCCCTTTGATGTTTCTCTTCCATTTTCTGTTCACGGAAATATCTTCTTAACTTCTATGAAAGCACTTGGATTCACTTAAAAAAAAAATATATATATATATATATATTCTGGGCCATATATAAATTACATTTTATAACAATGTACATCATTTGAAAATGATGAGAATCAATTGACTGTACTTGCTATGTTCAGTAATAAGTTTAAATTGCATATTACTTTTTTTTTAACTTGCATATGTTTAACTTTTTCAGTGTAATTACCCCTAGAGTTATCTTGTTGTACATATTTGGATAACTTTTTTCATGAGCTCTTTAAATGTTGCAATGTGCTATAGTGAAAACAGCATAGATTTTATTGTCAGGCCAAAGGAAGTTCCCATCACAGCTCCAATAGCCAAGGGATTGAGAAAATTTCTAAACCATACTTTCTTTCTAAAATCAAAACTTTACTTCAAATATGAAGTATGAATTAGATCAACGTACTATCTAATTCTTATTCAACCTTACTCCATAAAAAGACACAAAGACCTTGACAGGCAGATCTTTGTTTATTCACTTGTGATCTGTGGCAGTTATCACCAGTTACACTTTGGAGTTTCCATCTGAGCCGAGATCCAGCTGCAGAATTCTCAACAAAGCGCTCCTATCAATTGATAAAAGATGTCTGCAGAAATCAATATGTGATTTTAGCTCTCCCTTTCACCTTTTTCTAATATGCTGCTTTTATTTATTGCTGATATGCATCTAGCAAATTAATGTATCCATAGGTCCAGGGAAGTGTTAATATCTCATCTGATTTAATTTTAGATGTGTCACTTTTCTTAAACACACTAGGATATAGAACCAGTCATTTTACAGAATAAATTCTATTTGAGTGGCAATAACTATCAACCGGTAGGAAAGGATATGGATAAGAAATGGCTTGACAGAATAATAGTTTAGCATAAAAGCACTTGCGAGAGCATTTGCAAAATGTATTCTACAGGCTGTGAATGTATGTTGCCAGAAAAGAAAAAAAAAAAAGCTTTCGTAAGAAAATAATTTCATGGTGAAATAAAAGTTTAGATTTAGTGAAGTTAAGGATTTCTTTTTCTGATAAGAATTCCCAAGAGGAGGAAATAGTAAGTATTCTTTCCCAAAGGTAGTTGTCCATGGAACACTTTTTGCAGGGTTTTTATCGGCTTCCTAATAGAGCTAAGGCTGATATGCCCTGCTATGTTATGCCAGCCTGCTTCCTTTCTGACTGCTGGGCAGTCACTATGAAGAGTTTCTGCCCATTCCACACCAGTTGTTAAGTATTTTGAAAATCATTTTGTATAGAATACATTTTAGAAAATGTCATTGAAAGGTTGTGTCATTGGTAAGGCAAATATTATATGAGATTGGGGACATTTATTATATTTGTCTATTTTTGTTTCAGATTATTTTATGCAAAATAAATTTGACTTAGTATGTTGATTGCTATGTGACACGTAAAGTGCCAGCCTAAGCCTTATATTTATAAAAACACATTCAATTGAAACACAACTAATTCATGGCCAATGCAGAAATTTGGGAAAACAGATATACAAGAAAGGAAAAAATATAAATATAAAAAAAATCAATCTGGGATATTTCCCCCATTCCTTCTGTTAAGTACAATTAAAAATCCTGGATATTATGTATAAAACAAACATAGGGAGACTCAAAGGTGGAAAGAGGAAGGCAGACCAGATAGGAATCTTGAGCCACAAGAAACAACACAGTGGTGACTTCCTTTTATTTTCATATATCCCAGACTGGGACCTGATGAAGCTAACAACCTAAAACACCGAGGGCAGAAACATAATGAAAGAAGATCCAAAAAAGCCATTTCCTCTTTTTAATCACTCAAAACACTTCACTCTCACAACTTTTTCTCTAAAGAATACTCCTCTTTTTAAAATTCATCAGTAATTTCTATATTGCTAAATCAACTCTTACATGGTTCATTTATTATTTTCCCTTTGCTGCTGTAAATGCAGCAAATTACCACAAAATTAGTGGCTTAAAACAACATAAACTTATTATGCAACAGTCCTTGAGGTTAGAGTCTGAATTGGATTGGTGGGGCTACATTCTTTTCTCTAGAAGAGAATCCATTTCCTGGTTCATCTCTTTCTATAACCTCTGTGCCCATCCTCACATCTTCTCTGACTCTGACATTTCTGCCTCCCCCTCTTGTAAGGACACATGCAGTCGTCTTGATTTTACCCAGATAACAATAAACGAAAATCCTCCCATCTCAAGATCCTTAATCACACTTGCAAATTCCCTTGGCCATGTAAAACATCTTCATTGTTTCTGAGGATTCATACCTGAACATTTCCCAGGACCATTATTTTGCCTAGCAAATATGACATCAACTTTCCTTGGATTCCATGACACAATACCACTCTGTTTTATATTTCTTAAATAGCTGGCCATTTCTTCTCAATTTTATTTTCAGGTTTTTATTGTCTACTCTTCCCTTAATTATTTGAACTTCTCAGGTTCTTTTCTCATCCCTTTTCTCCTCCTGGGCAACTGAACTCATTCTCTATGTGAATCCTAAAGAGCTCAATCATAATTCTGACTCTGATATTGAATTTTCACACAAATGACCCAAAGACATCTCAAATACACCATATCCCAAACTGAAATCATTTTTGCACCATCAAGGGTGCACCATTTTGTACCATTCAGTTAATGCCGCTTCCATGCACCCTTTGCCTAAGTCAAGAGGAGTTATCCTTGATTCTTCTGTCCTTCCTCACTTCCCCAAATCATTGAATCCACAAATCACATTAAAGCTCTAAAAACGTCTCCCCATATGGGCAGCCACTCCCCAGTCTAGGTCATTTTGTCTTTTTCTTAGATTTTGGCAACAGACTCCAAAATGGTCTTATCTCCAGGCTTGTTTCCTTTTAATTCATTCTCTACACTGCAGCCAGACTAAGAGTCGCCCAAGCAGCTGTAGTCCTCATTTGTAAACCACAAATCTAATCCTGTCACATTCCTATTTAAAATCCTCCAATGACTTTATTGGTGTTAGAATAAAGATGAAACCACTGGCTCTACTTTGTGTGAAATCTCCTGTATATTGAGGCCACTGGCTTCCCCTCTAGTCTCATCTCTCATTTTATTTTTTTACATCCTGAGATGCTCTCTCTCTCTCTCTCTCTATCTCTCTATCTTCATCTCTATCATCTATCTCTCCTCCTGACTCTCATATATGCTGTTTATGCTATTTCTTCTATCTAGAAGATTTTTGTTTCACTTGTCACCTGGCTAACTGCTATTTGTTTTTCAGATTTCCAACTCCTCCAGGAAGCCTTTTCTGGCCAGGAGTTCAGGTTAAATGTATAAATGTATCTTTTTAAAGACTCCTGTACCACTCTATGCACTTTGTTTCAAATTACCCTCATCCCCTTTTATAATTGCCCACCAGCCCTAGACTGAAACCTTGTGAGGATAGGCATAGAGTTCATATAATAGGGATTCATTAATTATCTGATGAAAGAAGAAATAAGAAATTATAGTATTTTATGAATACCAACTGGGTGTGAAGGATTGTCAATTTTATTTTATTTGAAAAATAGAAACGTCCTATAGGTGGAAGATTTCATGTTTTCTTAACCAGAGAGGGGGAGAGAAAAAGAATCAAGATAATCTTTAATATCCATCAATGATAGGTTTGAATTAATATGTTATTGAAGAGATACCTAAGAGGTAAAGTGTTAATTCAAGCATATCACTAATGGATTTTTTTTTTCAAAGATTTTATTTATTTACTTGACTGAGAGAGAGAGATAGCAAGAGCAGGAACACAAGCAGAGGGAGTGGGAGAGGGAGAAGCAGGCTTCCTGCGGAGCAGGGAACCCGATGCGGGGCTCGATCCCAGGACCCTGAGATCATGACCTGAGCAGAAGGCAGACGCTTAACGAATGAGCCAGCCAGGTGCCCCCACTGATGGATATTTTTGATATTTTTCAATATTAATAGTTTTAAGTGCTTATCGCCTTTATCAAGAATCTTTACTATAATAAAAGTGGTTAAGTAAACAGAATCCCACATTGTTTTCAGAATTGACAAACATTTTGAATTGCTGACTCTGTCATTGTGACCACCTGTAAACTGGGAATGAAACACTTGCAGAACTTAATTTTGATCAAGTACCATAAAATTAGGGCTATTAAAACAAAATGCCGTAGATTTTTTTAATGACAATAATTACGAAAGGTTTAGGTTCAAATTTTGATTCTTCACTTCAATAGTATCCTTCTTCTGTAAGTCTTAAAACACGTCTTAAATTGGACTTTTAAGTTTTCTGAACTAAATACAAGAGTTTTAAATTGTCTGAAAATTGTATGTTAAAACTGCTAAGCTCTGAACATCTGTGTTTTTTGGTGCCC
This sequence comes from Phoca vitulina, assembly GCF_004348235.1. NCBI lineage: Eukaryota > Metazoa > Chordata > Mammalia > Carnivora > Phocidae > Phoca > Phoca vitulina. Next base: position 30,714,939 of record NW_022589711.1, on the reverse strand, counting down.
CATTTTCTTTGATTTGGAGTTTTTGATTTGGATGAGAAGATATTAAATTCTTCTAACTCAAAACAAGAAACTACAAGAAATATGCTCCAATATAAAAACTGTTCAAAAACAGTAATCATTCCTAAAACTCTGTAACTATTTTGGAGACGATTTATTCACTTGGCTTTCTCTAATCACGGATTTTTTTTTCTACTTTGTCACTGAGTAAGATTGTTTCCTTGAGGCAAGAAAGAAAAGGTCCTGACAAACAAGAGGTAGCCTTAGGGAAAAGGAGCTGCAGTAAACACTTATAACTTCTTCCCTCAACAAGACAACCTTTGAAAGTAAACACAAAGAAGGCAAAAAATGGTGTGAATTACTGGCTTTTTATCAGATAATATAACATTAGATCTTTTATTATATGGTCATTTAAAAAAATACTTCATATATGTTGAGTGTTCTTAGTAATACTACTTCCTTCACGGTAGATGAAAATTACTCAGTTTTCAAATTTGATTTTAAATACTCAAGCCAGAGTTCAGATTGGAGGAAGTCAAGGATAATACAAAGTAAAACAAGAAGGAGCTATCGAAAGAAATCCAGTATACCAAGGGTCTTTAAAAGAAAAGAAATAATAAAGGCCAACTTAGTGGTATAGGGAAAATACATTTTTTTTTTAAAGATTTTATTTATTTATTTGACACAGAGAGAGATAGTGAGAGCAGGAACACAAGCAGGGGGAGTGGGAGAGGGAGAAGCAGACTTCCTGCCGAGCAGGGAGCCCGATGTGGGACTCGATCCCAGGACCCTGGGATCATGACCTGAGCGGAAGGCAGACGCTTAACGACTGAGCCACCCAGGCGCCCTAGGGAAAATACATTTTAGTTTTAATCAAAATTTGTATTACCAATCTTGGGCAAGTCATTTACATTTCTAAAAATCAGTTTACTCATCTGCAAAAGAGGTTTCTGCGTAGGGAATCAGTGAAGATGACAAATGCCTATTTCAGTGGGTATTGCATTTTTCTGACATATTCTTAGTCAGAATATCAAGAGGAGAAGAAATAGGAATGGGGTTTCTCTGTGAGAGGCAGTAAACATTTGCTGGATTCCAGTGATGATAATCCGTGGGTATTAGTTCTCACATGTTTGTATTTAACAGCTGTGAGAAAACAATGAAATTAGTGTTAGCGCATATTAGCAAACGCGTATAACCCCGAATCTACCTACAGCTCAACTTCAAAATCTGGAATACCTGGGTCTGTGATTATCGTACATGTAAACAGGTGTTGGAAGGGGGAATAAAAAGAACTACTTATCTGGAGGAATAGTAAATAGAAAATAAATGCTTAGAGATGCCTTAGATGTTAAAAAATGATAAAAACATGAAAGCAGGCCCATTTGATGATATTTTAGTTAAATACCAAAGTTTTTTTGTAGATTGAAATGCTCAGGACAAATCTCTTTAAAATGTCATAGGATGACAGCTTTGTAAAACTGTGTGAGCCCATCATCCTCACAAAATGTTAAACATTGATAGTTCTAAAGAAAGTAAATGCAATTCTTTTGAATTTAATAGGAAATTGTGGTGGTTTTTTAACTGAATGCATCACCACATTGAGGTCAGAAATTCTTTTTTTTTTTTTTTTTTTAAGATTTTATTTATTTGACAGAGAGAGACACAGCGAGAGAGGGAACACAAGCAGGGGAGGGGGAGAGGGAGAAGCAGGCTTCCCGCGAGCAGGGAGCCTGATGTGGGACTCGATTCCAGGACCCTGGGATCATGACCTGAGCCGAAGGCAGGCGCTTAACGACTGAGCCACCCAGGAGCCCCATGAGGTAAAAAATTCTTAAAGTGAAAGGAAATAAAGAGTTATGCCTCTTTATCTCTTAAAAGAGAATGAACTGGTAAATTAAGAAAGATGTAGAAGATGGATGAATGAAGTGTTAGATATTTAATTGTGATCAGAAATATTGAGAAGGATTGAGGATTCAATCAAGAGGTATGGATACTGAGTTTCTCAGACTCTCTATTGCTGTTGTCAAACATGAGTGATTATGTGATCACATATTTGGCATCTATGAAACACATTCCTTAACTTAAGATCTTAGAAAAAGAACAAGAAAATGTTTTCAGATTTTTATCATTTCAGGTTTGCCCCCTTTTCCAATTGTGTTGGATACCTTTGATTTTGCTCTGTGAAATTTTAACATCTTTTTTCTCTTGTCCTTCTCTTCAAGAATGGTCTTAGCGATGTTTTCTAACCACATGAATCGAAGACCTTGAATAAAATCTATCTCATAACTTCTCTGATCCTGTTTCCTATGTCCTTGAACGCTTCCGCCCATTTCAGAAAGTAAATGGAGTTTCATCTTTTCACTGCTGCTTTTCCAGTATGACTTTCAAAGACATTAAGATAATCCTTTCTATTTTTACTAAAAGTGATCTTGCCCTTTCTTTCCCTTTCTCAGTTATTCAACAAACTCCTCTGAACCATTATGTTTTGTTGTGTGTTGATCTTAATTTGGGATATAGCCTTACTTTTGAAAATGGTGAAAATCCTAACCCTGTAAGAGAATAAAGAATAAAGCTTCCAGGCTTGAAGGGCACTGAGGTATTCAGCATCATAACAATTTCTAACTTCTTAATATAGTGCAGTTAATTAAATCATCAACTAGACATATCCTGTTTATTGCTCTTTTGGATTAAAATAAATTAAAGCAGAAAGGAAACAGAACTTAATTGGCCTTAGAAAAGTTGTTATACTGTTACTACAACAGTTTTCTTGGAATTTAGTAATCATAATTATGCAAATCTTAATTAGGTAATTATTGTTGTGCAGTTTTTCTTGACTTAAGGGGGGAAAAATTCATTGGTACAATCAGCCGTATCATGCCATGTCAGAAACTTCAAATCAGAAAATTTTTTAGAGTACTTCATTATTTACTGGGGTATAATTTCCTAAGCAACAAACAGAGGAAAAGCCTGAAAGTACTCCTTGCTTCAATATTTGTTCTCCTTTGTAGTTGCCAAAGTGTTGCTCTGATTTGTCAGAATAAGACTGATGGAGGAAAGACAAGTCATCAGGCATGGGTGATTTTTCATCAAAGTAGACACCAGATAAAAGAGACTCATGGATTCTTGGTTCTTTCAAGAGTAACTTTTGAATAAAATTTGAATAAATTTTTGTTTTAGCCCGTCAGAGGTTCGGTTCAGCCATTTTGCTTTTAATTGTTTCGGCCATAGCACATTATATGCATTCCTGGAAATTTACATATTCTGCAAAATAGTAGAATGTGCATTTTGAGAAAAGTAGAGTTGATTAAAATAAAAATTTGTAACCAAAATACTGACAAAAACAGTGATAGGCATTTCAGGAGATACTTGAGTAAGCCAGAAAGGCAGCTCAGCTTGGACAGAGGCTACCTCAGGAGACAGAATAGAATGGCCTGTGGCATCTAGATAGTAGAATGCAGTCAATCTCTGAGCCAGTACAGCCTTTTTTTTTTTTTTAAGATTTATTTATTTATTTATTTGACAGAGAGACACAGTGAAAGAGGGAACACAAGCAGGGGGAGTGGGAGAGGGAGAAGCAGGCCTCCCTCCCAGCAAGGAGCCCAATTCAGGGCTGGATCCCAGGACCCTGGGATCATGACCTGAGCTGAAGACAGACGCTTAATGACTGAGCCACCCAGGCGCCCAAGTACAGCTTTTGCTGAGATGGCCACAGAGGAAGAACATCCTGCCCTGAAGTTGAACCTTGCAAAGCCAGAATGCTCCCTCTTGGGAGGATATATGGGCTTAGGCGTCCTTTAAAATATCTTACAAATAACATTACAGGCATACCTTGTTTAATGTGCTTTATTGTACTTCGAAGATGCTGTATTTTTACAAATTGAAGGTTTATGGCAACCATGAGTCTATCTGCACAGTTTTTTCTTTTTTCTTTTTTTATGATTTTATTTATTTGATAGAGTAAGAGAGAGAGAGAGGAGAGCACAGAGGGAGAGGGAGAAGTAGACTCCCTGCTGGGCAGAGAGACCGATGTGGGGCTCAGTCCAAGGACTCTGAGATCATGATCTGAGCAGAAGGCAGACGCTTAACTGACTGAGCCACCCAGGTGCCCCTGCACCATTTTTTTCTAACAGCATTTACTCGTTTCGTGTCTCTGTGTCATATTTTGGTAATTCTCATAATATTGCAAACTTTTTTCTTATTATGATGTTTGATTTGATTATCTGTGAACAGTGATTATGATTCACTGAAAGCTCAGATGATAACTAACAATTTTTAGCAATAAAGTGTTTTTTAATTAAGGTATACACATTGGGTTTTTTAAATTTAAAAAAAAAATTAAAGATAATATTTATTTAGAGAGAGAGCATGTGAGTGGGAGGAGGGACAGGAAGAGAGGGAGAAGAGAGTGAGAATCTCACGCAGACTCACCGAGTGTAGAACCTGAGGTGAGGCTTAGTCCCATGACCATGAAATTATGACCTAAACTGAAATCAAGAGTCTGATGCTAAACTGACTGAGCCACCCTCATGCCCTGATACTAGTTTTTTGTTTTTTTTTTTAAGACATAATGCTATGGCACACTTAATAGACCACAGTATAGTATAAACATAACTTTTATATAACTGGGAAACCTAAAAATTGATTTGACCCACTTTATTATGATATTTGCTTTATTGTGGTGCTCAGGAACTGAATCCACAATACATCAGAGTATGCCTATCATGAATCAACTTTACAGTCCTCTGGGTTCCTTCATCAATGAGTTAAACAGATCTTTTCACAAGTTCTTTCTAAATCAGTTTTTTAAATTTTGAAAATTGTATTTTGACTGCTTTGGAGATTTCACCAAGATGTTCAGGTAAATGCACTTTTCAGAGCCAAACTGCGTAACCTGAAAATAAACATCTTTTCTTCGCTCCTGAATCAAATGCCAAGTGGCAATAGAACTTTACCTTCGCTTACTCTGTGTTTCTCTTTCCCTCCTGATTCTGTGCTTTTGTTTTTTTCGTCTGGTTCTGGTTCTCATATGACTCAGAAGTTATTCTTATTTTTCTAGTGATATTTGTGAATTGGGTGTTGTGGCCTATTTGATGAGATTTTTCAGGTAGAGACCTATTCTGTTGGGTGAGAGATGACAGAAAATTTTGTTTGTTGGCTTGCTCGTTTATTCAAGAATACATCAACTTTCCACTGCAAAGATTAAGATTTCTTTTTGAGATTTAGATTTGTGAGTTTTTGTTCTGTGTTTATTTTAGTCCCTGATTAAAGCTACAAGCTGTGTGTCTATGTGTTCGTAATTGCAGAAACCTATTACCCTCATTTTGTGTTTGAAATATTTCTTACCTCTGGAGAAATAAATAAATTAGGTACAAAATCTCTTAAAATAAGCTGTGTTTTATTTGGGTTTTGGAAACTAATAAGGTTTGCATAAGTCTAACATAAGGGAATGTAAAAATCCCTAGAAAATAAAGACACTAAATAATACTAACTAATACTTTAGATATGGCACCCTAAAACAAAAACCCAAAAAACAACAACCCACTTTTCACAGAAAATGCCAGCTTAAATGCACTTAAAAAAAAAAACAACAAACATAAGAATACCAGTTTCCATAATTAAAGAGAATTCTTGGACAATTCAGACAGTGTGACAATTTTTTTAAAAGATTTTATTTATTTATTTGAGAGACAGTGAGAGAGAGAGAGAGAGCATGAGCTGTGGGGAGGGGCAGAGAAAGAGGGAGAAGCAGACTCCCCACTGAGCAGGGAACCCTATGTAGGCTTGATGCCAGGACTCTGAAATCATGACCTAAACTGAAGGCAGACACAACTGACCAAGCCACCCAGGCACCCCCTTTAAATTTAGGTTTAAAAACAGCTATGTGTTTTCTCTGATTTTATCTGTGTGAATTTTTTAAAAATTCCTAAGTTTGAATATACTTCTTTTATGCTTCCTAAACTTCTGGTAAACTAAGCAGATAAATAACATCATTCCCAGAAAATTTAAGGATTTAAAAAAAATGTGTTCGATTAAATTAAATAATAATTTTGATAATTTTTATGTCGATAATAATTATCTGCATGAGACAGCTGAAATAGAATTTTTAGGATATTTAGTTAAATTTATTTATTTTAATTGATGAATAATTGACATACAATATTATATTAGTTTCAGGTGTACCACATAGTGATTCAAGATTCATACACATTGTGAAATGGTCACCATAATAAAGTCTGGTTACCATCTGTCACCATACAAAGTTAATACAATATTGACTGTATTCCCAATGCTATACATTACATTCCCATGAATTATTGATTTTATTACTGGCAGCTTACATGTTCCACTTTTTTCATCCCTTTTGCCATCTCTCCCCCAATTCCCGTCCCTCTGGCAACTGCCGATCTGTTCTCTGCATCTGAGTCTAGGTTCCATTTTGTGTTGTTTTGTTTTTTTAGATTCCACATGTAAGTGAGATCATGTAGTATTTGTCTTTCTCTGACTTATTTCACATAGCAAATATCTTCAAAGTCCATCCATGTTGTCACAATGGCAAGATTTCAATCTTTTTTATGGCTCAGTCGTATTCCATTATATATACATATACACCACATCTTCATTATCCATTCATCTATTGATGGACACTTAAGTTGCTTCCATATCTTGGCTATTGTACATAATGCTGCAATGAACATAGGGGTGCATATTTCTTTTCAAATTAATGTTTTCATTTTCTTCAGATAGATACTCTGAGTGTAATTGCTGGGTCATGAGACAGTTATATTTTAAATTTTTTGGGGGTGCCTGGGTGGCTCAGTAGTTAAGCATCTGCCTTCAGTTTGGGTCATGATCCTGGGGTCCTGGGATCGAGCCCCGCATCGGGCTCCCTGCTCGGCCAGGGCCTGCTTCTCCCTCTCCCACTCCCCCTGCTTGTGTTCCTTCTCTAGCTGTCTCTCTCTCTCTGTCAAATAAATAAAATAAAATCTTGAAAAAAAAAAATTTTTTTTTTGAAGAACTTCTATACTGTTTTCCATAGTGGCTACACCAATTTACATTCCCACCAACAGTGGTGGGAGCACTGACAGTGCTTGAGGGTTCCTTTTTCTTCATATCCTTGCCAACACTTTTTATTTCTCGCTTTTTTGTTTTGTTGATGGTTTTCTTTGCTGTACAGAAGCTTTTTAGTTTGATGTAGTACTATTTTTTTTTTTTTGCTTTTGTTTCCCTTGCCTTTGGAGTCAGATTTAAAAAAAAAAAAAATCGCCAAGACTGATGTCAAGAAGCTTACCACCTGCATTTTCTTCTAGGAGTTTATGGATTCAGGTCTTTCATGTCTTCAATCCATTTTGAGATAATTTTTGTATATGGCGTAAAACAGTGGTCCAGTTCCATTCTTTTGCATATAGCTGTCCAGTTTTCCCAACACTATTAGAGACTGCCCTCTCCCCATTGTATATTCTTTTTTTTTTTTTAATGATTTTATTTATTTATTTGACAGAGAGAGAGAGTGAGAGCAGGAACACAAGCAGGGGGACTGGGAGAGGGAGAAGCAGGCCTCTCACCAAGCAGAGAGCCTGATGCGGGACTCAATCCTAGGACCCTGGGATCATGACCTGAGCCGAAGGCAGACGCTTAACCCAGGCGCCCCTCCCCCTTGTATATTCTTGCCTCCTTTTTTGTAACTTCACTGACCATATATGTGTGGGTTTATTTCTGGGCTCTTTATTCTGTTCCATTGATCTATGTGTGTGTGTTTATGCCACTATCATACTGTTTAGATTATTACAGCTTTGTAGTATAGTTTGAAATCAGGGAGTGTGATACCTCTGACTTTGCTCTTCTTTCTCAAGATTGTTTTGGGTATTTGAGGTATTTTGTGATTCCCCATAACTTTTAGAATTATTTGTTCTAGTTCTATGAAAAATACCAATTCCAATACATTGGAATATTGATAGGGATTGTACTTGAATCTGTAGATTGCTTTGGATACTATGGACATTTCAGCAATATTAATTCCTCCATCCCATGAGCACAGAATATCATTCCATTTATTTGTCTTCTTCAGTTTACTTCATCCATCAATGTCTTATAGTTTTTAGTGTACAGGTATTTCACCTCTTTGGTTAAATTTATTTCTAGGTGTTTTGTTCATTTTGATGCAGTTGTAAATAGGATTGTTTTGTTCATTTCTTTTCTAAGGGTTCATTGTTAGTATATGATTTGATTATTAGTTCTAACAGGTTTTTTTGGTGGTGTCTGTAGGGTTTTCTGTATATAAAATCATGCAAATAGTGACAGTTTTACTTCTTCTTTTTTTAATTTGGATGCCTTCTTTTTTTTTTTTTTTTTTTTTTCCTTTCTTGCCTAATTGCTCTGACCAGGACTTTCCAGAATGTTGACTCATCCTTGCATCCCTGGAATAAATCCCAGTCGATCATGGTATATAATTTCTTTATTGTTGAATGTGGTGCGCTAATATTTTGTTGAAGATTTTTGCACCTGGTCCATTAAGAATATTGGCCCATATTTGTGTGTGTGTGTGTGTGTGTGTGTGTGTGGTGTCCTTCTCTGGTTTTGATACCAGGGTATTTTTGGAGTTTGGAAGCGTTCCTTCCTCTTCAGTATTTTGGAAGAGTTTGAGAAGGATAGGTATTAAATCTTTGAAAGTTTGGTAGAACTCACCAGTGAGGATATGGTCCTGAACTTTTGTTATTGGGAGGTTTTTGATTACTGATTAAATCTCCTTACTAGTAACTGGTCTATTCAGATTTTCTATTTCTTCATAATTTAGTCTTGGAAGATTGTATGTTTCTAGGAATTATCCATTTTTTCTAGGTTTTTGGCATATAATTGTTCATAGTTATCTCTTATGATTCTTTGCATTTCTGTGGTATCAGTTAACTTTTCCTTCATTTTTCATTTTATTTATTTAAGCCTTCACTCTTTTGTTGTTGTTGTAGTGTCTAGCTAAAGATTTGTCAATTTTGTTTATCTTTCCAAAGAACCATCTCTTAGTTTCATTTATCTTCTCTATTGTCTTTTTAGTCTCTATTTCATTTGTTTCTACTCTGGCCTTTATTCTTTTCTTCCTTCTAATAACTTTGGGCTTTGTTTGTTTTTCTTTTCTAGTTCTGTTAGGTATAAAGTTAGACCTTTTTTAACTGCTCCAGTCAATTAAAGTGAAATTTTATTGAGACCTCAGGATTATAGTGCTCAGGCAGTATGTTTTTCAGTTCAGTTATCGTATTCTTCAGCTCTGTGACTTCTGTTTGGTATTTTTTTATACTTTCTGTCTCTTTGTTGAAGTTCTCACTGTGTTCATCCATTCTTTTCTCAAGTTCAGTGGGCATCTTTCTGACCATTACTTTGAGTTCTTTTTCAGGTAGATGACTTATCTCCATATCATTAAGGTCTTTTTCTGAGGTTTTGTCTTTATTCTTTCATTTGGAACATGTTTCTCTGTTTCCTCATTTTGCTTAACAGTCTGTTTGTGTCTATGCATTAGTGAAACAGTCACTTCTCTGAGTCTTAAAGGAATGGCTTTGTGTAGGTGATGAACTTACAACCTTGTCTTAGCTCCTTGTTGTCTCTTGAACCTTCGTGATTGTCTAAATAGTCTTATTTATTCTTGATATGTCCCTGTTGTTCAGGGTGTGCTAAGAGCTGTCAGTGTTCCAAGGGCAGAAATTTCATTTAGTACCTAGTTACAGCTTAAGGCAGTAGCTCTTAAAGTATATAAATATATACATCTGTAGTCATAATCCTCACTGGCCTCCAGATCAACAGTTTTGGAGGTGTCCCCTGGATGATAGTTGCAAAAAAATAAGGGCTCCAGCTAAGTGTATAAACTCCTTTCTGGGAAGTCTTGTTGAGCTATAGTAAGGCCAAGGTGGTACAAAAGAATGATGTCTCCCTGCTTACATTCCTTACCTGCTAGATGTGTGGGAAATCTGAAGACTGACCGTCAGGCTGATGCTCCAGGCATCACTCCAGGCTAAGTGAATACACCTTTTTCACAGGAAGACAAAGGTTGTATTTCAGTCTACCCTCTGTGCAGTGCCTTGGGGGGCTGGCCTGCCAGGAACTGTCTTACTGGTTGTTACATTCCCATTGAGATCAGGAACACCAGGCTCCTTGGCATCTGTTGTCAGATGATCAAAGGGCACACCCTGTGTGGATTGCACACACCCATTGGCTTTAGTTAGGCAACTGGGGAGTGTAGTAGGTGGGTCACATTCACCAGATTCAGAAAGGAAGGGGAAAGTATCTTGTTTGTGCATACTGGTGGGCTTCAGGAACTCAGTGAGAGAGTGCCTTGTCTATGAGGTGTACTGGCTTTAATCTGGGAGAGGGAGAATGAGAATGCTGTGACCCCTCATACTTGCCAGCCCCATCCAGGAAGTAGGGTAGTGCTGCAGGCATCCACGCTCTCTGGCTTCAGCAAGCAGCATGATAGTGTTATGACTGCTCACCCCTACTGGTCTTAGCAAGGTAGTTAGGGTAGGTGGAGAATGCAAAAGTGGCATCCACCTGAACCTCCATCTTTAGGGAGAATTTCACCTGTCTCTTGTCCCTCCAGAAGATGCTTTTAGATTAGCAAATGAATCTCCTTCCTCTAGGCATTTTTCTTTTCTTTTCTTTTCTTTTCTTTTTTAAAGATTTTATTTATTTATTTGACAGAGAGAGACACAGCGAGAGAGGAAACACAAGCAGAGGGAGTGGGATAGAGAGAAGCAGGCTTCCTGCAGAGCAGGGAGCCCAATGCAGGGCTCGATCTCAGGACCCTGGGGTCATGACCTCAGCCAAAGTCAGACACTTAATGACTGAGCCACCCCGGCACCCCTCTAGGCACATTTCAAACTGCTATTTTTTCACTGGGTCTTGGGAAAATGAGACCACACATGAGCCCTTTAAAAAGGGAATCTCTGTTTCCTATAGCACTTTGGGTCCCTTGGATGTCAGCATCATTGGTTTTGTAAGCCAGATGTTTTGAGGGCTTGTCTCTGGCCAGATCTCAAGGGTTGGGGTGCCTGGTACAAAGCACCAGCCCTCCTGTGAGAGAAGTGTCAGACTGGTGAGATCCCTCCCTGTTGTGGCTCACAGCACTAAGGGTGGGATTTTTGGTGAGACTGTGTGTCTGCCTCTCCCACCCGGCTTGATGTGGTCTTTTTTATCCTTTGTTGTAGAGAGCAGTTCATCTAGTTCCCAAATCTTTTTCAGAGAGAAATGATCCATTTGTAGCTGTGGATGTGGTGTGTCTGTGGGAGGAGATGAGCTCAAGAGTGTCCTATGCTACCCTCTTACAGCAGTCTGATTTTTAGTTAATTTTAAAATGTTGAATTTATATTAAATTGATAACCTTTGGATTTGGGATAATTTCTTTTTTTTTTAAAGATTTATTTATTTATTTTAGAGGGAGAGAGAGAGATCATGAGAGGAAGGAGCAGAGTGAGAGGGAGAGAGAATCTAAAGCAGATTCTGCACTGAGTGCAGAGCCCGACACGTGGCTTGATCCCACAACCCTGAGATCACAACCCGAGCCACCAAAACCAAGAGTTGGAAGCTCAGCGACTATGCCATCTAGGTGCCCTGGGTTTTGGATTATTCCTAACAAGATAAAATATTGAAACATTTGTCACCATACATGGTTTTAGTATACACATACCTATATTTAATATATATGTGTACACATTTAATATATGTACATATTTAATATATATGTTATATATACCTGTGTTTCTTATTTTTATATGTTATAGAGTTGCTATACCTTTGTGTGGTGAATACTATGATATGCCACACAGATGTCCCTTTAGGATAAAATATTTATTTATTTATCTAGGAGCTGAGAGTGCCACTAAACGAAGGTCCTTAGTCCATTTGTAGGAGTGCCTCAGTTTTAGAAATCTGACTTGCCCATGGTCCCACCTCCTTCCAGAGTATATATCCAGTGACTAATCAAACGTGGGTCTATGAAAGTTTCTTAGGTCAGCTTGGGATAACTCTCAATAGTCACCCCAGTCCTGGGATGTATGGCCACCTGGGGCTTTTAATGGATCTGCATCCCACGTCTTCTCCACCTGCTCGATACTGCTTCCTTCCCCTCCTTTCCCCAGGTCTTGATCCAGATGTACTCCCTAAAAATTATCCTTCATGCTTATATCCATATCAGGATCTTCATCCTGGGGAATCCAAGCTAGGGCACTTTGGGTTATCATCTACCTACCCACCTATCATCATCATCATCATCATCATCATCATCATCTGCCTATCCACTGTAAGAAAGTGTGTGCATCATGTGCATTTATAAAATTTTTGGAATACCAAATGCTTTTATATTACAGCTCTCAATTACCTACTCTCTGAGATAGAAATTACTTTGTTAAGTTATAATATGCATGCATGGCTTTACTGTAAGCAATAGTGCCCAAGAAATATGACTGTATAAGGTTATAAGATGTGTTTTGTTTATCAAGGGAAAATATGATCTTATTAGTCATATACAAACAGGTTGAGACAGAACAGTCTGTATCCTGATAGGTCTTGTGAATGTAATAGAGAATTTTACTGAGAAAACTGCTATCAGTAATGTCAGGATACTTGGCCAAAACTTCTGAAAACAAAGTATAGAAACTGGTACCAAAAGATTGGGATCATTCCCTGCATATTTTCAGACCACAATGCTTTCAAACTAGAACTCAATCACAAGAGGAAAGTCAGAAAGAACTCAAATACATGGAGGCTAAAGAGCATCCTACTAAAGAATGAATGGGTCAACCAGGAAATTAAAGAAGAATTAAAAAAATCATGGAAACAAATGAAAATGAAAACACAACTGTTCAAAATCTTTTGGATGCAGCAAAGGCAGTCCTAAGAGGAAAGTATATAGCAATACAAGCCTTTCTCAAGAAACAAGAAAGGTCTCAAGTACACAACCTAACCCTACACTAAAGGAGCTGAAGAAAAAACAGCAAATAAAGCCTAAACCCAGCAGGAGAAGATAAATAATAAAGATCAGAGCAGAAATCAATGAAATAAAACCCAAAAGAAGAGTAGAACAGATCAACAAAACTAGGAGCTGGTTCTTTGAAAGAATTAATAAGATTGATAAACCCCTGGCCAGACTTATCAAAAAGAAAAGAGAAAGGACCCAAATAAATAAAATCATGAATGAAAGAGGAGAGATCACAACCAACACCAAAGAAATACAAACAATTATAAGAACATATTATGAGCAACTATATGCCAGCAAATTAGATAATCTGGAAGAAATGGATGCATTCCTAGAGATGTATCAACTACCAACACGGAACCAGGAAGAAATAGAAAACTTGAACAGACCTTAACCACTAAGGAAATTGAAGCAGTCATCAAAAATCTGCCAACAAACAAGAGCCCAGGGCCAGATGGCTTCCCAGGGGAATTCTACCAAACATTCAAAGAAGAATTAATACCTATTCTTCTGAAACTATTCCAAAAAATAGAAATGGAAGGAAAACTTCCAAACTCGTTTTACCATTACCTTGATCCCCAAACCAGACAAAGACCCCATCAAAAAGGAGAATTACAGACCCATATCCTTGATGAACATGGATGCAAAAATTCTCACCAAAATACTAGCCAATAGGATCCAACAGTACATTAAAAGGATTATTCACCACAGCCAAGTGGGATTTATCCCTGGGCTGTAAGGTTGGTTCAACATCCGCAAATCAATCAATGTGATACAATACATTAATCAAAGAAAGAACAAGAACCATATGATCCTCTCAATAGATGCAGAAAAAGCATTTGACAAAGTACAGCATCCTTTCTTGATCAAAACTCTTCAGAGTATAGGCATAGAGGGTCCATACCTCAATATCATAAAAGCCATCTATGAAAAACCCACAGCGAAAATCATTCTGAATGGGGAGAAACTGAGAGCTTTCCCCCTAAGGTCAGGAACACGGCAGAGATGTCCACTATCACCACTGCTATTCAACATAGTACTAGAAGTCGTAGCTACAGCAATCAGACAACAAAAAGAAATAAAAGGCATCCAAATTGGCAAAGAAGAAGTCAAACTCTCACTCTTTGCAGATGATATGATACTTTATGTGGAAAACCCAAAAGACTCCACCCCAAAACTGCTAGAACTCATACAGGAATTCAGTAAAGTGGCAGGATATAAAATCAATGCACAGAAATCAGTGGCATTCCTATACACCAACAACAAGACAGAAGAAAGAGAAATTAAGGAGTCGATCCCATTTACAATTGCACCTAAAGCCATAAGATACCTAGGAATAAATCTAACCAAAGAGGCAAAGAATCTGTACTCAGAAAACTAAAAAATACTCATGAAAGTAATTGAGGAAGACACAAAGAAATGGAAAAACGTTCCATGCTCATGGATTGGAAGAACAAATATTGTGAAGATGTCAATGCTACCTAGAGCAATCTACACATTCAATGCAATCCCTATCAAAATACCATCCACTTTTTTTCAAAGAAATGGAACAAATAATCCTAAAATTTGTATGGAACCAGAAAAGACCTCAAATAGCCAGAGGAATGTTGAAAAAGAAAAGCAAAGCTGGCGGCATCACAATTCCGGACTTCAAGCTCTATTACAAAGCTGTCATCATCAAGACAGTGTGGTACTGGCACAAAAACAGACATATAGATCAATGGAACAGATTAGAGTGCCCAGAAATGGACCCTCAACTCTATGGTCAACTAATCTTCGACAAAGCAGGAAAGAATGTCCAATGGAAAAAAGGCAGTCTCTTCAACAAATGGTGTTGGGGAAAATTGGACAGCCACATGCAGAAGAATGTAACTGGACCATTTCCTTACACCACACACAAAAATAGACTCAAAATGGTTGAAAGACCTAAACGTGAGACAGGAGTCCATCAAAATCCTAAAGGAGAACACAGGCAGCAACCTCTTTGACCTCAGCCGTGGCAACTTCTTCCTAGAAACATCGCCAAAGGCAAGGGAAGCAAGGGCAAAAATGAACTTATTGGGACTTCATGAAGATAAAAAGTTTTTGCACAGCAAAAGAAACAGTGCACAAAACCAAAAGACAACTGACAGAATGGGAGAAGATATTTGCAAATGACATGTCAGATAAAGGGATAGTATCCAAAATTTGTAAAGAACTTATTAAACTCAACACCCAAAGAAGAAATGATCCAATCAAGAAATGGGCAGAAGACATGAACAGACATTTTTCAAAAGAAGACATCCAAATGGCCAACAGACACATGAAAAAGTGCTCAACATCACTCAGCATCAGGGAAATCCAAATCAAAACCTGAATGATACCACCTCACACCAGTCAGAATGGCTAAAATTAATAATTCAGGAAACGACAGATGTTGGTGAGGATGTGGAGAAAGGACAACCTTCCTACGTTGTTGGTGGGAATGCAAGCTGGTGCAGTCACTCTGGAGAACAGTATGGAGGTTCCTCAAAAAGTTGAAAATAGAGCTACCCTACGACCCGGCAATTGCACTACTGGGTATTACCCCAAAGATACAAATGTAGCGATCCGAACGGGTATGTGCACCCCGATGTTTATGGCAGCAATGTCCACAATAGCCAAACTATGGAAGGAGCCAAGATGTCCATCAACAGATGAATGGATAAAGAAGATGTGGTATATATATATACAATGGAATATTATGTAGCCATCAAAAGGAATGAAATCTTGCCATTTGCAATGACATGGATAGAACTGGAGGGTATTATGCTGAGTGAAATAAGTCAATCAGAGAAAGACATGTATCATATGATCTCACTGATATGAGGAATTCTTAATCTCAGGAAACAAACTGAGGGTTGCTGGAGTGGTGGGGGGTGGGAGGGTTGGGGTGGCTGGGTGATAGACACTGGGGAGGGTATGTGCTCTGGTGAGCGCTTGAATTGTGTAAGACTGTTGAATCACAGACCTGTACCTCTGAAACAAATAATACTTTATATGTTAAAAAAAAAAAAAAAGAAGCAGCAGAAAATAGTAGGAAGGGAAAAATGAAGGGGGGGAATTGGAGGGGGAGACGGACCATGAGAGACTATGGACTCTGAGAAACAAACTGAGGGTTCTAGAGGGGAGGGGGTGGGGGATGGGTTAGCCTGGTGGTGGGTATTAAAGAGGGCACGTACTGAATGGAGCACTAGGTGTTATACGCAAACAATGAATTATGGAACACTACATCAAAAACTAATGATGTAACGTATGGTGATTAACATAACATAATAAAATAAAAGAAAAAGAAAAAAAAGAATCTTTGGGACTTAAGCAACAATTCAGGAAGGATGACCAAGGTTAATTACAACTAAACAAATCTTTATTTCCCAGTATCTGTCAAAGGAGGGCTATTGAGTAGAACTTGTTTTTCAAAGGACAGAAAATTGATGCATTTGGCTGAGGCCCTAACTGTGATTTATCTATTACTTTTTTGATGTATTATACATAGCCAGAGCCTGATGACTATCACCATCTTTATTGGAATCATTAGCAATAGTTTTGTAATTTCTGTTAACTCACGTTTCTTCATGGCCTGACCTCTGCTTATCACTTCTGCTTCATCTCCTGTGCTCTTTTTCTTTCTTTCTTTTTTTTTTTTTTAAGATTTTATTTATTTATTTGACAGAGAGAGAGAGAGTACAAGCAGGGGGAGTGGGAGAGGGAGAAGCAGGCTCCCTGCTGAACAGGGGGCCTGGTATGGGGCTCGATCCCAGGACCCTGGGATCACGACCTGAGCTGAAGGCAGATGCTTAACTGACTGAGCCACCCAGGTGCCCCATCTTGTGCTCTTTTTCCTACCCACACCCTGCCACCCACCCCAAAAATCACACATGTGGCTTCTGATGGTGGAATACTGTTTGTGCTCTTGCTCCAAGACACATCAAGTCTAGCACTACAATTACTCTGCCACTTCCAAACTGTGTGACTACAATAAATTACTCTATCATCTTGTGCCTCAGTTTCCTCATTTGTAAACTTAGAATAGTATTAGTACCTTATTTGGTTGAGAAAGAAGTAAGTGGCGAATGCTTGGTTCATGATAGCTCAAATATTCTTTGGTGCTCTGTCATTTGGTAGCAATGACCTATTCCTATTCAGGGACTCTTCTGCTCCGTTTTGCACTCCAAATCTGTTACTATGCTTGGGACTTAATGTGGGTGCTTAAACATTTCAAATTCTGCTTTATGAATATGTATGATAAAAGGAATTCGTTTTGATAGAGTACTTGTACATGTAGATTGTTGCATAGCTGTTGAAAAATTAATAACAATTTTATTAAAAATGTTCCTATTGCCTACAGACAACACAGATGCCTCAAAGTATCTCTACAAATTTTATACTGAACAACTGAGAGATATATGTGGATTTGTTTCTTCCTGTAAAAAAAATAAAAAAATAAATAAAAAATAAATATGTAAAAGGCCCAAAGGAGTCTCTTTCATTTTACTTTGATTGTTTTCACTACAAGGAGTACATTCTAGAATTCTCTGGAAGTTCATCCCAGATGTGACTCAAGAGGCGGGCTGACCTGTGTGAGGAGATGGAAATGCATTCCTTCACATTCAGTTCCTTGCTCTGGCGGTTATCACCTCTAACAGGATCTCTGTGCACTCAGCCCTCAGCCCATGTCTCTCACAAACTGCAGAAGGCTGCAGGAAGGCTTTAAAAGGTACGTATTTGTTTTTCCAGGGATTAATGACACCCTTCTTTGTCTAAGTAATGAATTTTACATTGCGTATTTTAAACCTGAGCATTAGTTAATTGCTATAATGCATCTAACAATGTGATTAAAGCTCATTTCCATTAGATCAATTGTCTGATTAATTGGTTACCAGTTAGCCTCTCCAGGTATAGTTTTTCTCTTGTAAGCACTAAAAACAACATCTTTCCATGAGCCTCCAAAATGCATACTGTAAGCCAGTTGCCACAGCCAAAATGGAATTATTTATTTAAGCATTTTATTGGCATCTGAATGTTTGACAGTTGTGGCAAATAGCAACATAACAAATACAGAGAAGTGTTTTGGATGTAAGTTTTCCTCTTTTGACACTTAATTTTGCTGTCACACATTCACTTCAAAACCCTCACTGCGATCTACAGAATCCCAAAACATTCCCATCATCTGTTTGTTTTCCTTATTTCTCCATTAGATTTCCCTTGACTTCCCATAGACACTGTACTCTGTTCAGTTTTCTTCACATCTAAATCTTTTTTTTCTAATGTCTGTGGATAAAAATGAATAAACCAACAAAACATGCATCAGTTAACTAAAAGACCACCAAAATTTAAATATATATGCTCATATAAATATATAAAACCCAAGACTGTCACTTGGTTCTTTTCTGCTCACTCAGCAAATCAGTCAACATATCCTTATATTTCTCATTTTCTTGTCCTTCTTTTTCTGCTGTTTCACCCTGGGCTTCATCATTCTCTGCCCATATGACTGCAGTAGCTTCTTACCAGGTCTCCCAGGCTCTAATTTAACCACATTGCTAGTTTCTTCTATTCAGTATGGCTGGTGTAACTCCCCATTTGCATCTTGGTCATTTCTTTGCTTAAAAACTAGTAGTGCCTATTATTTATTTATCAAAGTGAAACTTTTTAGCTCTTCAAACATAAAGTTAAGTACTGAGTTCGGGCCAGTGGAATGTGAGCCAAGGTGATGTGCCCATCTGCATGCCTAGACCACAAAACCTGCCATACCCCTGGTCATATGCTTCCTCTCTTCCATCATCTGTTGGCTGAATGTAGGGAATTCAGTGCACAACTCTGAGGTGATGGGGGGGGGGGGGCTGGTGAAGAACAAATAGATTAAAAAGATTAGTGTCCTTGAATAACTTCATGGTGCAGGGCTCTTTGCCCCCAAATCCCACTCCTGCCGTTGGCTTCTTACATAAGCAAGAAAGAACATGTTATTTTGTGACGACAGGGCTTATTTGTTGAAGCAGTTAGTCAGTTAGCCTCATACGTATCAGTTATGTGATACCAGCGTTGTCAGTGCAAATCAAGATTAACAAACTTGTTGGGAGATTAATATGTGAGTTTGGGACTTTTTGTTTAGTATTTTTATTAGTTCCTTGTGTGTGGCTTTTGAACATAACAGTCTTGTATTTTTATAATTCTTTAAGCAAATGATATTTAATCTTGGTTTGGAGCATTTGAAAATGTCTATTCATTTTTTTATTCATTCATGCATGCAACAAACATTTATTTAGCATCTATTTTGTCCCAGGTATTACATTTATACAAACAGGAAAGGAAAAAAACAGGTTATATTTTCAATTAAAAAAAACTTAATGGATTATATTACAGTCTTACCTTGAGCCCATTTACTACTTAATTGTCATGCTCACTATAAAACCTCAACAACGTTATCACTCCTCTCAGAATCCCAAGTGATTAGAGTCTCATTTTCAGGCCTTATCTGAGACACCAGAATTGTTCTGCTGCCTGATTCTTCCTAGGGTTTGATGCTAATGGAAGAGATTTTTTTTTTTTAATTTTGATTCTGAAGGAAGAATTCTCTTTTACAGAATTCTTACCCATGTACAAAATCAACATAGATTTTCTTTTGCAAGCACCCATTACTTTAGGCATTTCTTTTCATGACTTGAGTGTTCTGATGGCAACACCATGATAAAGGAAGCACTTCCTATCACTTCTGGAAGTTGAATTTTTGAAGTTAGGCAAGTAGGACTAGGGACAGGGAAAGGAAATCTAATCTGACATGGTCCAGCACTGAAGGAGTTGTCATTCTTGGCCATTTCTGCTTTCAACCATCCTTCTCTCTGTCATCTGATTAAAGTCTCTCTCTCTTACCTGAGGGTTTAAAACTGACATTTACTAGCTCACCACTTTGAATTCCACACTTTGGGTAAAATACAAAGGTCAAGAGGGTCTTCACACGATTTCAAAATCCTATTTTGTTTCTTGATAGCACCAGTGGTTCATTCTTCACTTTTCCTGCTATTAGAAAATATATATGCCAAGAGCTTTAGGTTTGACTCCTAGGTTCCTTAAAATAAAACGCTGACTCATCATTTACTAGGTCAGTCTTGTCAATGCCATTCTTGGGTGTGTGTGAGATTGTTAGGCAATCCCTCATAATATCTTTCACAGTCTTTCTGAATGTCTAGGAGTGGAAGTATGTCAAGAAAGTTCAAGAGAGGGGGGAGGGATATAAAAAGAAGCCTGAAATTTGGTTTCTGAGCCTGGCTCTGGAATCACACCTGAAAGCTATAGGGACCAGCCACCATAGACACTACATTGGTAACCCTCTTTGTTTTTCCCATACTTTAATGGGCTCAATAAAATGATGACACTCATCCCATTGCTTTTTCATTAGTTGTTTGTTTCCCATGCTTGAACAAAAGGATCACATGCTAACTTTGAATCAAATATATTCAAAACAAATATATCCAGTAAAGTTTTGGTGACTAAGGAAGTGAATAAGTGGAGTGTCGTTTACATTTGATCATCACTCTAGTCTAACAGGATGAAATAATCGAGCTAAAGACTTAGTCACTCTATGAGCACTGATTTCCCAGCTAGGCTTTTTATAAAATAAGAGTAGGAAAGGAAAAAAAAATAGTAGCAAGAAAAAGGAGTTAAGGATAGAACAGTATAGATGGGGAGGGATAGGTGAAGGCTTATTCATTAAACTAAAGAGAACAGAAGAGATCAAAAAGCGGGAAGAGATAGGATTTATAGATGCAGATAGAGACAAGGCTATGAAAGAGATTAAAATGTTGGTTGAATCAGCCAGTAAACATTATAGGCAAGTAGTTCTCTGACCTACCTAATAGGATGTTGTGAAGATGTAGTAGGGTAAACCACAGAGTTTCTCAGAGGGAGGCTGCACTGTAGATAAGAAAGTCCCATTATTCCATATTATTATTTTCCTTTCATGTTGGGCGGATGTACCAGTGACAGTTGGAGTTTCCTTTCAGCCAAATAGCTCCCATATGCTACATAATGCTGCTGCTGATTAAAATCCTATGGAAGATTCAGGCTGTATCTGGAACAATAGCAGTCTGAATTCGATTTATCAGTCTTCTGGGGAAGCAAAGATAATCAAATTTCCCCCTTCAGCAACTTTGGGGCCAAGCCATTTGCTGAGATGACAATGGATGTGAGTCGAACACTTTCAGTTTGTACACCTGCTGCCTGTTAATCACAAGTTTCTGACATTTTGTGAGGGCTTTTTCCCCTAATTCACATCTTATTGGCTTTATCATTTAAAGGCAAGGGCACTTCTGTAAACTAGTTATAGAGACATGCATGAAAAATGAGGGAGATCACTAGGGAGACAAAGTTATGGGTGATGTGAGGAAAAACACAATCTTTAGTCAGAGAAATCTAGGTTCCAATATGCTTTTTAATTTATTAGTATGTGACCTGAACAAGTGATTTAAGCCCTCTGAGCTTTGGTTCCCTTACCTGTAAGATGGGCATAATGATATGTATATCAGAGGATTGCCTTGTGCATTAAATTACATACGTTGTTTTGCTGTGCATTCTGGAAAAATCTAGATAGTGAGAACTGAAAAAAACTCTTGTCATGAATACTCCATTGAAACTCCTGCACCAAGAGACTTGGCCAAACTTTAACATGGCTTCTCCAAGCCTAAGGCCTCGTGTCCCTGGGACAACCCTGCCCCCTTAGGAGTTTCTGCCTGGAAAAACTCAGGGCTTAGAATATATTGTTTGCTCTAGGCAACACCTGATCTTGCTTCCTTACAGCATTTACTAAAAAAAGCCTTATAATTGTAAATCTTTTCTCTGACCCTTTGAGATGTATATATATCTCCTACAACTCAGGAGTACCTATCTCAAGGTCTTGTAAGCCATTCCTTTGAAATGTAATCATCAGGAAGAAGAGGGCCTATTTCCCCTAGTCTCTATGGAAGAATGGATTTCTCCAACTTCAATAATTGTCAGGTAGCAGAGACAGCTGTCTGGCCTAATCACATTTACAATGGCCAGTCCTTTGTAATTTTGAGTCCCCGCTTCGACTTCTTCCCTACACCCTCATTCTCTCTTTAAAACGCCCAGGCTGTTAAGCATCCAACTCTTGATTTCGGCTCAGGTCACGATCTCGGGGTCATGAGATTGAGCCCCGGGTCAGGCTCTGCACTGAGCGTAGAGTCTGCTTGAGGTGATTTCTCCCTCTCCCTTTGCCCCCTCCCCCTGCGCAAGCTTTCTCTTTCTCTCTAAATAAATACATAAAATCTTAAAAAGAAAGTTTTTTTCTTAATATGCCCGGTCCTACTGAATGGGAGAAGCTATTTGCAAATGATGTATCCAATAAAATGTTAATATCCAAAACTCACACATCTCAACATCAAAAATACAAATGTCCAGTTAAAAAGTGGGCAGAGGAATTGATACATGAAAAGATGCTCAGCGTCACTATTTATCAGGGAAACGTAAATCAAAGCCACAGTGAGATATTGCCTCACATTAGTCAGAGTGGCTAGTAACCAAAAGACAAGAAATAACAAGTATTAGTGAGGATGTGTAGAAAAGGGAACCCCCATGCACTGTTGGTGGGAAGGTACATTGGTGCAGTCAATATAGAAAAAATTATGGAGGTTCCACAAAAAAATAAAAATGGAAATACCATACAATCTAGAGAGTATTATGCTAAGTAAAATAAGTCAGGCAGAAAAAGACACATACCATATAATTTCACTTATATGTGGAATCTAAAAAAATAAAATGAATACACACACACACACACAAACACACACACACCAGAAATAAACTCATAAACACAGAGAACAAACTGGTTGTGTCAGAGAGGGGTGGGTGGGAGGATGAGCAAAATATATGGAGGGGATTAAGAGGTACAGACTTCAAGTTATAAAATAAGTAAGTCACAAGGATGAAAAGTACAGCATAGGGAATACAGTCAATAATATTATAATAACTTTGTATGGTGACTACATTTATTGCGGTGAGCATTCTATAATGTATAGAATTGTCAAATCACTCTTGTACACAAGAAACTAATACATCATATGTCAACTCTACTTCAATTAAGAAAAATGCCCAGTCACCTCTGCAAATCAGACTGGAGCTCAGCTCTTTCCCCTACTGTCAATATTTACTGAATAAAATCTGTTTTCACTGCTTTAACTAATGTCTGGCTTTGTTTATCTTTGATAGTTGAGGCTGGCTTTGTGGTGACATCTACCAAACCTCTGCCCTATGATCTCTTTTCATGATGTGTGTGTGTGTGTTCTCAAGGAGAGGGTGAGATTGAATCTTGTCAGGAAAGGTCATGGGAAGAAATTGGGAAAATGTGAGAAGGTTGTTTGTTTCCTGATCTGATTCTGGCAATAGGCCTGAGGGCTAGTTTCTGCATATAAATTTTTCAAAGGTCAAAAATATAACTTAAACAAGCTTTCATTATTTTAGCTTAAACCAAAATGGAATTTCAGGTGGATCCAGCTTTAGGAAAGGCTAGATGCAGAGATTTAAAGGATGAAATTAGGACTCTATTTCTCTCTGTAGATCATGCTGTCCAATAAAATGCTTTGTCCAGTACAATAGTCTATGTGACTATTAGCACTTGAAGTGTGGCTAATGGCAACTGAGGAAATGAATGTTTTAATTTAATTTAAATGAATTCAAGTATAAAAAGCCACATGTAGCCAGTGGCTAATTAGACGGCACAACTCTAAATCATGCTGTGCTTCCATCTCGTTGGCTTTATTCTCAGACTGTCTTCATATGGTGTCAAGATGGTCCCTGGAAGCTCCATACTTACTGGTCACTAAAGATGATGATGTCACAGAAAGATAGAAACCATCTTGTCTTCAACAGCCTCATCAACTCCTGAGAAGGAGGTTGCTCAGGTAAGTCATAATGTGCAAGAGGATGGACACTTTCATGGTCCCCCCTGAGTCACAACCTACTGTGGGTCATTACATTCACTGCCCTTCCAGAATTGCTTTGAGTTTGGGGGGGCAGTTATCAAATGGTGGTTAAGACACTTTGTGAGACAGGGCAAAAGTAGTAATACCCTGTGGGCTTGGTGACAAAGTGCCGCACAGAATTAAGGTCTAGAACATGACCATAGAGAGGAGTTGGCACCTAAAGTCCTGGTCAAGCAGCAGTAGAAACTATACTTTATAAAACAGTGTCCTCAAAATAATAGCAGTAGCAGCATCCAAGACACATTCAAGAAACCTCATGTGTGGAGAGCAATAAAGAGGGTAGGAGAGTGAAGGACAATAAAAACATGGTAGATGCCATATGGCTTCTCTAACTGGTATTCTGCTTCACAAGCACATGATAAACACTGCAAGAACTTTCAGAGTACTGGGGAGATTTTGGTAGGAAGCTGGAATATCTGTGAGTAAAGGTGGGAGATAATACAGGAAATAAAACTTTACTATTAATATGACAATAGCTGTGTTCAAGGGCTGGTAAAGCTGTGACATTTGGATTCCATGTTAAAACACTTGGAATTATTAGGTGTTTGAATTTTAAGACCTGCCATTACCAGTGTGTATGCACACACACACATACACCCACATTCATTCCTTGAGTGTTCTATGCTTTATTGATATTGGAGGAATAAAAAGACATTTTAGAGTTAACTTCCAACTTAACATATCCTTTATAACTATGAGGGC
Source organism: Phoca vitulina (assembly GCF_004348235.1). NCBI lineage: Eukaryota > Metazoa > Chordata > Mammalia > Carnivora > Phocidae > Phoca > Phoca vitulina. The sequence continues at coordinate 30,690,276 of NW_022589711.1, read as the reverse complement.
TCATTTTCTGAAACCCTAAGTGTTAGAAAAATTCATGTTGGAAGCAAATTCATAAACAAGGACTAACATTCAGCCATTCTACAACAGTATAGCCATCCTAGTGTTAAAATATAAAAATGCTTTTGGATGGGTTTTATATAGCAACTTTCTTGAGTCCCTCAAGTTTTCTTCTGCTCCTTATTGCTTCAGCACTCCTGCCTCTTGCCACAATCCAGCCACTGAAGGGTTAACTTTCAGCATGGCCAGGGTCTCCAGCATCAAGATACTGTTCTAAACCAGCTGAAGTTCATAGTCAGCGCTCTTGCCAATCATTTTCTCTAAAATCTGAATTGCTAAGCACCTTTCCAAGGAGATCCAAGATGATCAGTTCATGCTCTACCAGCATTGTATTTTGCCTGTTTCTACTCATCCACCTAAACTGTTACCGATTTGCTGATAACATAACTTTTATATCCTCTTGTGATCACAAAGACAATAATGGAATATTTAAGACATATTTCCTTATTTAGAGAAACCACAAAGTGCTTTATAACCAACGAATATACTAAAATGGAGTTAAAATTTGATTTTGTAGTGATGCAGCCCACAGTGAAAATTTGAGAAAATGGTGCAAGTCTGACAGAAGACCATCTTGTCTAAAGAAAGCTGCCATTGGTAGCTGTAAGTTAGATAGTCATGATTAAAACTTTATGGATAGATAGGAGATACAATCAGCTGCAACAAAAACTATGATCAATAAGCTTTATCATTTCCAATCTCATAGCCTGAAGTCTTTACCTTACAGTTAAACATGTGGGTCATGGGTAGAGAAATTCATGATGTGATTGGCTGAGGATGCTCATATTCTCTGTGAAGAACTCCTATGTCCATGGTTTTGGCCTTCCTTCTGGAAGTGATACCTGCTTTATATTTATATATAATTTATATCCATGTTGTCATCTTGATGGTATATAGCAGTGTCTTGTCAAATACACATACACACACATACACATGTGTGCATGTACACACACAATTTTAGTTATTGAGGTACATAGTTTGTTTAGTTAGATCATGGTTAAACTGTTTTTGGAGATTTTTGTGGTGGCCAAGTGATTAAAAGGTTTGGAAAAAGCTGTGGCCTTAATTCAAGACAGATTGGATCAATAATTCTGAAGACAAAACTGTGGCTGTCAATAAGTCTAAAACCTTGAGAGGACCAGAGAATGTTTCAGCGTTAGGCCACTGGTAATAAGAATACATTGTTTTGCAGTGTTTTGATGGTTTAGATTTTTGGCAGCTACTGTAGTATAAGTCTCAACTCTGTTGCCAGCTGATAGACACATCATGCTGGAGATAAATCAATGGATTCGAATAGGTTCTTCACTTCTTTTCTTTAGACCATCTTTTCTCTTTCTTCAGATGTATATCAAAACCTAGAGCGGTGACTCTTGTCTCTCTACCTCATTACCCTAAAACTGTGAAAAAAGTTTTAAGTTTGTGAATTCCAAATGTGAACATCTCAGAGGTCAGACTTCTCTAACTCACAATCATATCACAGGACAGTAACACAGGAGCTAGCAATTTAAATCTATACTGCTTAAATTTGTTTATGAAGGAAAATTATGGCAACTGCTGTGATTGCTGAAAATCCAACCTCAGCATTTGAGAGCAAACTCATTTTGAGTAAGATATTTAAAGAAGAAAGAAGTGCCATATGTCATCAGCTGGCATAATTTAACTTGCAAATCACATGTTGGCAAGAGGTAGCTGGCAGCAGATGGCTGAACTCTACTGTGTTTCAGACCCCAGACCTATCCTTTCCCATTTTGTGTTGGAAATCTAATTAAATACCTTTTTATCACCATCAGATTAATTATAAACAAGTCTTTTTATCTGGTTGGAAACTGACCTGTGTTTAACAAGCTTTACCCCTAGTGCTCTATTTTTTCAAGATACTGAAGAAGAATTTTTTTTTCAAGCTGAAATATGCAAACTACATACAACTAATCTTCATATCTTAAATCCCATGAGCTACTACTTAGGCCAAATATGAGGCATTTATTTGCTATTTAGAATATAAACTGCTATTAACGTAAGAGTACCTACTAATTTAATTTCAATACTTTTTAGTTAATTCAATGGAAATTATTGAAAGAAAACTTTCTTTCAAATAATCCCCCACTTTTTAAAAAGTTGCATTATGCCAGTTTGCTTTTACAAAAGACCTACATTTGTACCTGTTCTTAACTAATTGAAAGAAATCTCAAAATGATTTTTACTAAAAAAAAAAAGGCAAAAAGTGAAAATAACATTCGGCATTTGTTTTGCAATGAGCCAAACCATTATAGGGGCATCACACACCCCAAGCAGTGACAGTGGCGCCACCAAGCTTCTTCCCCAGGAACTGTACTCAATATCTCAGCATCAACCCACCGTATCTTTGAACTGTGGCTGTAAGCATTTGTGCTTTATTTATTTTGTGCATCCATTAGCAAGATGTGCCCTAAGGTATCAGAAAAGCCTAAGAGAGGTTATTTTTGGGGTCTGAGAATGCTAAAAAACTTTTCCATATAAATTAATGATTATTGCTTCTTCGCTTTATACCATTTTGACTTATGAAAGGTTTCAGAAACACTCTGCTTTTGGATAATGGGGAAAACCTATATTATGTTTGTAGGTGTGTTTGGGAAGTATTTACTGCTTGGTGTTCTCTGGGCTTAGATCTGTGGTTTTTTTGTAATGTATTGATTTTGAAAAATTCTTGGTCATTACGTATTTAAGTATTTTTTCCTTCTCTCTTCTCTTTATGATTCCAGTTGCATTCATCTTAGACCATTCAATATTGTCCCTCATCTCTTGGATGAGCTGTTATTTTGTTTGTTTCATGCTTATCAGTTGGAAGATTTTTCTTGACCTATCTCCAAGTTTACTGTTTCTTTTCTTTAGCATGTTGATTATACTAATGAGTTCACAAAGTGATTCTTCTCTTCTGTAATCATGCTCTCCATTTCTTTCATTTCCATGTGGTTATTTCTCATAGTTTACATCTCACTTGAAATTCCATATCTATTCATGCACATTGTCTATCTTTTCCTTCAGAATCTGTGTCATGTTATCCAAAGTTATTTTAAATTGTCTGACAGTTCCAACATGTGGATCATATTTGAATCTGGTTCTGTTTATTGTTTTGTCTCTTGACAGTGTATCATTACTTGCACGTGTGTGTGTATGTGTGTGCGTGTGTGTTGTAATTGCTTATTTGTGTATGCTGCATTTTGATTGAAAGCTGGATATCTTGTATAGAACAGTAGAGACAAGTGTAAATAGTATTTATGCCTGGGAATAGGCATGCCTTTTCCTATTTTAAGAGTTTGTGTCAGTATAGCTGAGAATTGAGCTGAGTTTATTTTTTGTTATTTTAGTTTCTATGGTTACTCTCAGGGCACCACAAGCTTCAAATTTCTCTTGTCTTAACTTGTACTTAAAGTGAGGAATACTTTTCAGAGGATTTTTCTCAATATCTGCTTACCATTCAGTTTTAGGGGTTTCCTTTGTGCCTGAGAAGACTAGCTAGTCTGATAGAGAAAGGTGGAAGAGGGCAAAGGGGAGTCATTCTCTGTTTTTCTGGTTCAGTCTCCATCTGAGGCAGGCACTATACTTATGATCTTGGGAATGGAGGTTTTTTGTTTTTGTGTTTGTTTTTAATGGTCATACTCCTCCTGCAAAGGTAGGAGATCTCTAAGTGATCTGGGCTTGGGGTATTTTCCTGTCCCTCCCCGAGGCCAGAGGGTGTTTTCTTGTTTCCTTCATTTACTTGCAATGAACGTTCACCTCTGGCTTGATTGAGAGTGACAGTGTTTGTTGCTCTTTCCACAGCAGCTAAACTTTTGCTCCATAGAGAAGATAGGGGAGAAGGTTCTATGTGAAGCTTTATCTTTTCCACAACAGCTATTGTTCCCCTTTCCCATACCTATATCAAGATAGAAGCTTTCTCCCATGCTCCTAATCTCTCGTATAAGTACACAGTGAAGTTTGTGGAGATGATATACATATGTGCAATTTTTCCTTGTCACTACAGCTCCCAGGGATTCTGTATACTCATGTTAGTTCAAAGTAGGCCTTCAACAATTTGTTAGAAATTGTAGTTGAATTCTTTCAACTTTCAACAGCTTATACAGGGTCCAACATTTACCCCAAGAAAACAAATGTTCATGTCCTATTTCTCCTTTCAGGAGAATGTCTTCTATTAGATTTTGTGTTAGTTGACTGCCCTACTACCTCAGCTCTCTGATAAATCCAAGGGCAGCTATAAATTTGCAGATTTCTCTCTCTTTTAAATGTAAAGGTAGGAATGATGCTCTTTCCAGCTTTCTACATTCTAAGTAGAAATCAGATCACTCTCTCTTGTTTTATTTATTTATTTTTAATTTTTAGAAAAGATTTTTATTTATTTATTTGACAGAGAGAGGGAGAGAGAGAGAGAGCACAGGCAGGGGCAATGGCAGAGGGAGAGGGAGAAGCAGACTCTCTGCTGAACGGGAGCCTGACACAGGGCCCAATCCCAGGACCCTGGGATCATGACCTAAGCCGAAGGCAGACACTTAACTGACTGAGCCACCCACCCAGGTGCCCTCTCTCTTGTTTTAGTCACTAGAATATACAGTTCATTTGTATATTGGAGAAATAAACAGTCATTCATTCCTAGTCCCTTTTTATACCATTAGCTTAAAATTTATACATTAATAGAAGAAATAATCTAATAATGACAAAATTATTTCTGGGAAATAACCTAATACTTCTTGGAATGTTGAGCACATACCTGTGGATTTATTCTGTCAAAATACTTTGGTCCATTGGCATATAGGGCTTCTATTATGTCATCTACAACCAGATGGCATGGAAGTACCAGTTCTGTCATCATAAACTCATGGAGTGACGAGCAAGTTAATGAAACACATGTCCTTTTTTTCTGACATTAATTGCACCACCATATGATAAAAGACGTTAGAATTAAACTTTATAAGATTCTATTTTCCCTGGCAATAACAGGTTTCCCTGCTTTCTAAAAGTAGAGCATTCCTATGAAATCTTTTGTAAGCTGAAATGGTGTAAAAGGAAGAAGCAGTTGTTATTAATTTATATGGAAAAAATGTTTAGCATTCCCAGAACCCAAAAATAACCTCTCAGCCTTTTCTGATACTTTAGAACACATCTTGCTAACGGATGCACAAAATAGAGATAAAGCACAGATGCTTACAGACACAATTCAAAGCTATGGCAGCCTAATGCTGAGATGCCGAGTGTATTTAATTGTTTATAATTAATGTTTATAATTAACTTAACACTGGGGAAGGAGCTTGGTGGTGCCAGCTCTCCCTGCTCAGGGTACATTTTGCTTCTATAAGGGCTTTGCTGCAAAACAAAGATTGATTGCTATTTTAGCTTTTTTTTTTTTTTAAATAAAAGCAAAAACCCTCTTGGGATTTCTCCCAGTTAACAATAACAGGTACAAATGTAGGTCTTTTGTAGTAACAAAGTGGTGTAACACAAACTTTTGGAAAGGAGGGGATACCTGTTTTCAAACCACTATAATCCAAAGACAAGGAGAAAATCTTGAAGGCTGCCAGATAAAAAGCACACATTACATACAAAGAAACAAAAATAAGGATTGGAACAGACTTATCACTATGAACTGTGAAATTTAGAGACAAGGGAGTAACATTTTAAAGTGATATAAGAAAAAAACCCGTACTCAAAGAAAATATTTTACAAAATTAAAGGAGAAAAAAAGATTTTTGCAAAATACAAGAACAAAGAGAATTCATTATTAGCTGACCTATTAAAGATATTAAAGGGAGTTCTCCAGAAATAAGGACCAAGATATCAGACAATAAGTAGGATCTATAAAAAGAAAGAAAAAGAATGCCAGAAATGGCATTCATGAAGGAAAATATAAAATTTATTTTTCTTATTTTTAATTTATCCCCAACGCAAACATTGTATCAAAGTAGTGCATGTTTATGATATATGTAAAATGTATGGCAACAATAGAACAAAGGATAAGGAAAGAATTGGAATTACACTATTGTAAGTTCCATATAGTCCATGATTAAAGGAATATATTGTAAATTCTAGGGCAATCATTAGGACATTTAAAACCTATATAAAAAATAACCCCAAATTTGAGATAAGAGAGATTTTAAGCCAACCAATTAAATAATGACATTAAATTTGAACTGTGAAAAAACATACAAAATAAGATTTTCAGATTAGAGAAAAACAAAATGTTACACCCAACTATATTCTGTCAATAAGACCCACTTTAAATATAAAGAAATAGGTTAAAGCAAAAATACAAAAAAGATACAATGTGAAAACACTAATCAAAAGAAAGCTAGAGTGGCTATATTAATATCAGACAAACTAGACTTCAGAACAAGGGGCATTACCAGGATAATGATAATGATAAAGGGTACAAGTCAACAAATAAACAATAATATTAAATATGTATGAACCTAACAACATAATTTAAAATATATGAAATAAAACTGAATAGAATGGATAGGAGAAATACATTCACAAGTACAGTTAGAGATTTCAACTTTCAGCAATAGATTAAGCAAACAGAAAGAAATAATTAAGGAAGCAGAAGCTCTTAACAGTACTATCAACCAAATGGATCTAGATACATATAAAACTCTCCTCATTGCAGTAATAGAGTACATTTTCCTCAAGTGTGTATGGGACCTTCACCAATACAGATCTTATTGTAGACAGATCAGTATAAAGGAATAGAAATTATTTAAGGTATGCTCTCAGATCAAATGGGATTTAAACTAGAAACCAATAACAGTAGGATAATTAGAAAATCTCTAAATATGAACACTTGTATTAGTGTTGAACTAAGAAATGAACACTTTAAATAGCCCATGTTTCAAAGAGAATGTCACAAAGGGAATCCAAACATATTTTGAATTGAGTGAAAATTAAAATTGAACATAGAAAAATTTGTGGAGAGCAGCTAAAACACTGTTTAGAGGTAAATTTATAGCTTTTAGTGCTTTTATTTGAACAAAAGCAATTTTTTTTAATTAATGATTTAAGATCACACCTTAGGAGACTAGAAATAAAAAGAGAAAATTAAACCCAAAGCAAGTATAATGGAGGAAATAATAGCAGTTAGAGCAGAAATCAATGCAATTAAAACAGAAACATATAAGAAAATCAACATAAGCAAAAGCTGGTTCTTTGAAAATGTCAATAAAGTTGTTGAACCTTTAGTCAGTTGAATCACATAAAAAGAGAGAAGATGCAAATTGTAAATATTGGAATGAAATAGTGGGGACCCTGGGCTTGCCTTGTCCCTGCAACATAGCTAGATTAACATCAAATCATTTTGAACACCTAGGAAATTGATCTGAAGATTAAGAGAACAATCTGCAGAATTAGAGGGAAAGAACATAGCAGGTCTGGGGTGCAGAGACATGAATTGGTGGAGAGAAAAGCCGTGGTGCTGTGGAAAGGAGGGAGCCCTTTCCGCAGAGAGAGAAGAAAAAGAGAAAGAGAGGGGGAGAGAGAGAAGCAGGTTGGGTTCTCACAAGAAAAACACTTCCCCAAAACCATTTACTGGGGTGTCAAGAGGAACTGACTATGGCAAGATTTTGCAAGCTGTGGAGCTCAAATTCTGAGGTTTTGGAAGTCTGCACCATTCTCTGGAGTCAATCCAGGCAGGTGTGGCAGCCCTCCTGGGGAGGAGGGTGGACAGTGTGGTGTAGAGATCCCCTGGGTCACACTGGGAGAGAACGCTCCCCTTCCTGGAGTGAATTTGGAAGGGGGTATATTGCCTCTTCAGGACAAACGATCCAGTGGGCACCATTGAGTGGTCATTCATCAGCAGGACACAGAAGCATTCACAGAGGGCAGATAACCTAGTTGCTGCTTTTTGCTGTGCTTCATCATAAATTCCAGGGCTGTGGACTGCTTTTCTGGGACAAAACAGCACCAGACACAGTGCAGAGAGGCTCTCCTCCAGAGGAGGGCAGTGGGTCTGTGCCTTGCTGGGTCCTTTAAGATTTGGAGTTTTGAATCCCAGCTACTCACCAAAGATAGAACTGTGGTGACAGTTAACATAATGTATTATTGGTTTCAGAGGTACAGGTCTGTGATTCATCAGTCTTAAATAATACCCAGTGCTCATTACAACACATACCCTCCTTAATGTCCATCACCCAGTTACCCCATCCCTCCACCACCCTCCCCTCCAGTAACCCTCAGTGGGTTTCCTCTGATTAATAGTCTCTTATCGTTTGTCTTCCTCTCTGGTTTCATCTTGTTTTTTTTTTTTTCTCTTCACCTATGATCCTCTGTTTTGTTTCTTAAATTACACATGTCAGTGAGATCATATGATACATGTCTTTCTCTGATTGACTTATTTCACTTAGCATAATACCCTCTAGTTCCAACCATGTCATTGCAAATGGCAAGATTTCATTCTTTTTGATGGCTGAGTAATATTCCATTGTATAAATATATACCACATCTTCTTTATCCATTCATCTGTCGATGGACATCTGGGTTCTTTCCATAGTTTGGCTATTGTGGACATTACTGCTATAAACATTGGGGTGCAGGTGCCCCTTTGGATCACTACATTTCTGTCTTTGGGGTAAATACCCAGTAGTGCAATTGCTGGGTCATAGGGTAGCTCTATTTTCAACTTTTTGAGGAACCTCCATACTGTTTTCCAGAGTAGCTGCACCAGCTTGCATTCCCACCAACAGTGTAGGAGGGTTTCCCTTTGTCCCCACATCCTCGCCAACATCTGTCATTTCCTGACTTGTTAGTTTTAGCCATTCTGACTGGTGTGAGGTGATATCTCATTGTGGTTTTGGTTTGTATTTCCCTGATGCCAAGTGATGTTGAGCATTTTTTCATGAATACAGCATCCTTTCTTGATAAAAATTTTCAAGAAAGTAGGGATAGAAGGAACATACCTCAACATCATAAAGGCCGTATATGAAAGACCCACAGCTAATATCATCCTCAGTGGGGAAAAACAGAGCTTTTCCCCTAAGATCAGGAACAAGAGAGAGATGTCTACTTTCACCACTGTTGTTCAACATAGTACTAGGAAGTCCTAGCCTCAGCAATCAGACAACAAAATGAAATAAAAGGCATCCAAATCAGCAAAGAAGAAGTCAGACTTTCACTGTTTGCAGATGACATGATACTTTATGTAGAAAACCTGAAAGACTCCACCAAAAAATTGTTAGAATTGATATATGAATTCAGCACAGTTGCAGGATGTAAAATCAACGTACGGAAATCTGTTGCATTTCTATACACAAATAAGGAAGAAGCAGAAAGAGAAATCAAGGAATTGATCCCATTTACAATTGCACCAAAAACTATAACATACCTAGGAGTAAACCTAACCAAAGAGGTAAAAGATCTGTACTCTAAAAATTATAGAACACTTATGAAAGAAATTGAAGAAGACACAAAGAAATGGAAAAATATCCCATGCTCATGGATTGGAAGAACCAACATTGTTAAAATGTCTATACTACCCAAAGAAATCTATCCATTCAATGTAATCCCTATTAAAATAACACCAGCATTTTTCACAGAGCTAGAAGAAACAATCCTAAAATTTGTATGGAACGAGAAAAGACTCCAAATAGCCAAAGTAATATTGAAAAAGAAAAAGGAAAGCTGGTGGCATCACAATCCGGACTTCAAGCTGTATTACAAAGCTGTAATCATCAAGACAGTATAGGCACAAAAACAGACAAATAAACCAGTGGAACAGAATAGAGAACCCAGAAATGGACCCACAAATATATGGTCAACTAATCTTTGACAAAGCAGAAAGAATATCCAATGGAAAAAAGTCTCTTCAACAAATGGTGTTGGGAAAACTGGACAACAACACACAGAAGAATGAAATTGGACCACTTTCTTACACCATACATAAAGAGAAATTCAAAATGGATGAAACATCTAAATGTGAGACAGGAAACCATCAAAATCCTAGAGAACACAGGCAGTAACCTCTTTGACCTTGGCTATAGCAACTTCTTATTAGACACATCTCTGGAGGCAAGGGAAACAAAAGTAAAAATGAACTTGAGACTTCAGCAAGATAAAAAGCTTCTGCACAGCAAGGGAAACAATCAGCAAAACTAAAAGGCAGCCTACAGAATGGGAGAAGATATTTGCAAATGACATATCAAATAAAGGGCTAGTATCAAAAATCTATAAAGAACTTATCAAACTCAAGACTCAAAAAATAAATAATCCTGCAAAAAAAATAACAATCCAGTTAAGAAATGGGCAGAAGACATGAACAGACATTTCTCTGAAGAAGACATACAAATAGCTAACAGACACATGGAAAGATGTTCAACATCACTCGGCATCAGGGAAATACAAATCAAAACCACAATGAGATACCACCTCACACCTGTCAAAATGGCTATAATTAACAACTCAGGAAACAATAGATGTCTGTGAGGATGAGGAGAAAGGGGAACGCTCTTACACTGTTGGTGGGAATGCAAACTTCCCAGCCACTCTGGAAAACAGTTGGAGGTTCCTCAAAAAGTTAAAAATAGAACTACCCTACAACCCAGCAATTGCACTACTAGATATTTATCCAAAAAATACAAAAATAGTGATTTGAAGGGGCACATGCAATCCCCCACCCCCAATGTTTATAGCAACATTATCAACAATAGCCATACTATGGAGAGAGCCCAAATGTCCATTGAATAATGAATCAATGAAAGAAGATGTGTGTGTGTGTGTATATATATATATATATATATATACACATATATATATGAATATTACTCAGCCATTAGAAGGAATGAAATCTTATTTGCAATGATTGGATGGAGCTAGAGTGTATTATGCTAAGTGAAATAAGTCAGTCAGAGAAAGGCAAATACTATATGATCTCATTCATATGTGGAATTTAAGAAAGAAAACAGATGAATATATGGGAAGGGGGAAAAGAAAAAGAGGAGAGAGGGAAACAAACCATAAGAGACTCTTAACTATAAAGAAAAAAAAAGTGAGGGTTGCTAGAGGGGAGGTGGGTGGAGGATGGGCTAAATGGGTGATGGGTATTAAGGAGGGCACTTGTTGTGATGAGCACCGGGTGTTACATGTAAGTGATTAATCACTAAATTCTACTCCTGAAACCAATATTACACTAGATGTTAACTAACTTGAATTTAAATAAAAACTTGGAAGAAAAAAAAGAATTCAATGCTCATAAATTCAACAACTTATGTAAGATGGACACATTCCTTAAATGATACAAACTGCCAGAGGTCACTCAAGAAAAATAAATAACCTGAATAGATCTATAGATCTTTATAGCTATCTCTCCATATATAGCATACATGTGTATCTTTTAAACAACCTGCCCTTTGCTCCAGAGGAAAATACTTTTTTTTCTTTTCCATAACTATTTATTATAAAAGCATTCTTGATGAATAGTATGGAACAAAGATAGTCAATTTCTCTACTTCTAAGATGTGCAGGGTACAAGGGGCCCATGGAGAATTTTCTCCTAATAGGATGGAGATGATCCAAAGATGGTTGAAGTTTTTTAGACTCTGGTTCTCCTTATATCTTTGGTGTAGTTCTCCAGAAGTTCCAAATGAGAAACTGAGGGCCTGGGAATTTTCTAAGTCCCCTCTTTGTTGGATGGTCTTGAACAACAGTTTCTGTAGTTTCTGTCTCTTCAGCAGTGGAGACTGCAGAGAAAAATGCATTCTACCTTTCAGTTGTTTTCTATTTATCTTTTAATTCCTTTCCTTATGTATCTTAATGAAATACATCAAAGTGAAAACCTGAAGCATCTGGCAGAATTTTCTGGGCCTCCCTTCTCTTAAGTTCTTAAGTCCTAGATACCTTAGCAGCTCCAATTATTTTTGTGTGTCTTCTGTCCTATGAGATTTTCCAAAGCTCTATTGGCTTTTCTTTCTTTCTTTTTTTTTAAAGATGTTATTTATTTATTTGAGGCAGAATGAGATAGAGAGAGAGAGAGCATGAGAGGGGGGAGGGTCAGAGGGAGAAGCAGACTCCCTACTGAGCAGGGAGCCCGATGCGGGACTCGATCCCGGGACTCCAGGATCATGACCTGAGCCGAAGGCAGTTGCTTAACCGACTGAGCCACCCAGGCGCCCCGCTATTGGCTTTTCTGTCTGTTAACAGAAGTCATGAGACTCCTGGATCAGAGACAAAGAATAGTCTCTTATAACAATATCAGTAGGCAGTGTATCATAGCATATTTTTCTAGTTTCAGTTCTTCAGACCCTGTCACCCAGAGGTCAACACAAAGGGGGCCAGTTGCCACCTGCACATACAGCAATATGTGTAATTCCCTGGCTTAATTCTTAGCATTTAGCCTCACTCCAAAAATTGCCCTGAGAGAAAAAAAGGGGCAGAGTGTCTGCTCCCTTCTCTATGGTTCCAGTGTCTCTGTGATCTTAACTCCTCAAGTTCTGGTAGCTTCAGCCAGTCTCTAATGCCTTAAATCAGAAGGTTCTTTCTTTTCTTTCTTTCTTTCTCCTCCTTCTGCTGCTGCTTCTTCTCTTCTCCTTCTTTTCCTTCTCCTTCTTCTTCTTCTTCTTCATCTGGCTCTTCTACTTTTTTTGAGAGGAGTATTGGTTTCTGAAAGTAATTCCACCTTAGCTGCTTGTAAGATTCTTTAATTTAGTCACACTTCGAATTATATCACATAGTAATTTCTTGTTTATTTTCCATCTTATTTAGGAATATAAGCGCTATAAAATCAGGTTACTTTGGCTTATTCACCAGTGAATCCCCAGTGCCTTAAAAAGCACATAACAACTTAGGCATTTAATAATATTGAATAAATAGGCAGCTGGATTCATTTAGATGAAAAATAATAAAGCCACATTAAAAAATTTACATCTAGATGCTTACTGACATATATCTAGTAGTTTCTACTACTTATATCTCCATTGATATATATTTTCTCAGTAAAAATAGTTCATATTTCCATAATAGTTCATGGCTTTAGCACATGGGTTTATTAGTACACAGATATGTCTTTAGTTCTAATTAGGAGGAGATGCATAAGTGTTCTGTGAGTTTGAAAATAGTTATTTTTTCTCTATGACCTAAAAGAAGGTGTAAATGAATAGAGATTATTTTATGCACATGTCCTGTTTCTTCCTGTCCTTGTAGAATACTTTCAACTCTCTTACAGCTTCATGCTTGCTGCCTTCTTCCTTTCATCAAAAGCTGCATTCATTTTGGATCCAGTTAAAAAGTTACCTTTTATAAAGGTCTAAGACATTTTTCTGGTGATTCAGTTACTCTCATCTCTATCTCCCACAGCTCTGTGTGTGTTCTTCTGCTATAGTCCCTATTATATTTTATTTATTTTATTTTATTTTTTAAAAGATTTTATTTATTTATTTGACAGAGAAAGATAGCAAGAGAGGGAACACAAGCAGGGGCAGTGGGAGAGGGAGAAGTAGGCTCTCCATGGAGCAGGGAGCCCGATGCGGGGCTCGATCCCAGGACCCTGGGATCATGACCTGAGCCGAAGGCAGACGCTTAATGACTGAGCCACCCAGGCGCCCCTACATTCTCTTTAGTTAATTGCTTACATGTTTGGTTTCTACCTGATTACTGAGTTTTGTGGGGGTTTTTTTGGTTTGTTTTTGTTTTTAATAAATATCTTTGGGTCCTTAGTACCTAGCACATGGTCAGGCACATCAAAGTATCTTAGAAAGTGTTGGTTGGATGCTTTAGTAAGCTTAGAATGTTATCAATCTTAGGAGTATGTACATTTTTAAAAGACAATAACAAAATGAAACTAATTTTGGAATTTTGATGAGCAATCAGTTGTGTATAGAAGCTATGGGAGAAGAGGAGAATCAGTGGAATCCAATATTCTGTTTATTCCTGAACTTGCATACTTTAAATCTTTTTTCATAATGAATATCCTTGGAATCAGCCTTGACTTTTAGGGAGGGGGGTATGGGCTGTCATCTAGCTGGTGTGATTTTAACAGAACCAGCAAGATTCTCCCCTAACTCTCCTCTATTTGTGTTCAAAATTCCACATATAATGATCTCTTGCCTTGTTTTAGGTTTGGAATCATGCTGTAGACCAATCTTAAACAAAAATGTTTATACGTAGGGATATATATCAGTTTACTAACCCAGATGATGTCTCTTCATGATAAAAGAAGTCTGGTCAAGTGAAATGGTACATGCCTGGAGAGGGGTATGAGCAGCAGAAAAGGCAGAAGAGATATAGCAAGGATAACAAAAGGGGAAACCAAAGACCAACGGTGAGTTATTGACTCCTTTGTCAAAGTTTAATCTTCTCTTGAGATTCTTTTTTTATATTGTATTTTCTTAATCTGCCAAAATAAAAGAAAATAAATGAAAAGCTAATGCAAATAGTGCTCTAAACATCTCAAGTGTTTATTTAGTGGAATATTATGTTATGGTTCACATGTTGAAAAAGTTAGGGTTTTGAAAAGCATGTGAAGGCATTTAGTATGAGAATAAATTTACAGAGAGATGAAATATTTTCTGTTCTAACTACTCAAATCACATATAAATATAGGTATTTTATCTTACTTTGCTCTTATTACTGCCAAATTGAATTATAATAGTTTAATGTAAATAAATTAACTATCTATACATTTTGGTTTGCTTTTCCATAGGTTAATAGCAGTTTCAGTATCTTGGGCCATGAGTACTGTCATTTGGCAATGATATTGCTCTGTACTTGAAAAAGAATATGCTTTTGTAAACTAGCTGCTTTGTCTATCACAGGCAATATTTAGAGGCTATAGATACATGTAAATGATGATGATGCTAGGGTTATTTAAGTTGGCTACAACCATTAATATCTACAAGCCTTTCTCTACATGTGCCTACAATATAGAACCATGTGTTCCATATACGTGACATAATTAAATAATCATTAGTTTCTGTGAGAAAAAAATCTATATTTTTGCACTGGAGTTTATTTACATAATGAAATGTCACCTCACACCTGTTAGGATGGCTATTTTTTTTTTTTTAAAGATAGCAAGTGTTAGTGAGGTTGTAAAGAAATTGGAACCCTTATGCTCTGTTGGTAGGAATGTAAAATGATGCAGCCACTATGAAAAATAGCATGGAGGGTCCTCAAAAAATTAAAACTGGAACTACAATATGATCCAGCAATCCCTTTTCTGGGTATTTATCCAAAAGAATTGAAATTGGGCTCTAGAGGGGATAGCTGTGCTCCCATGTTCATCGCATTATTCACCATAGCCAAGTTACGGAAACAACCCAAATGTCCACAGGTTAAAGAAAATGTGGTAAGTGCACTTAAATTTTTTTTAAGAGGGTAAATCTCATAGTAAGTTTTCTTAACACACACACACACACACACACACACACACACACACACAGAGGGACACAAGGAAGCTTTTCTACACAGTTGTCGTGAGGGTTAGATTAGATAATGTACACAAAGTGCAATGCTGGCAGACAACAAACATTTAATAAATAATAGTTAACCTTAGTATTATGGTTAAGCAATATTCTCCCCCTCCTCATATTTCCATAAAGAAGAGAAAATTAACACTTTACTTCTAGAGGAAGGCTTATGATAGGTTAGGGGAGAGCCTCTATCCTCTGTTTGCTCCTACCCACAGATGAAAGAGTGGCAAATTTTGTATTAGAAACATTCAATTCCTTATGTGTCCTGCCTACCTCCATCTTACTTTTCAGAGCCAGTTTGCCCACAGGGCATCAAATTGTGGATTCTCTCCATCACGCCTGGCTCTTGCTTGTTCTTGTCCAGCCATGCCAGTATCTAATTTAGAATGAAGTCTAGACAAGCTCATTTAACTGCAGGTCTTGAACCACAGTTCTGCAATCCGCTTTATCAGGAGTAAGTGTGATAATGTCATCGCCGTCTGTCTAACTTTGCTCTCTCCATTTGCTTTGAAGTTGAACGTGAAAAATGATAGGGTGATTTATTTGCCCTCTAACTACCCCCCATGTTTTTGTTTTCCAAACCATTTTGCTGTGTCCTTCGGTGCTGTTAACTGCAGTTATCACTGTGGAATTTCTTTACATTTAGTCTCAGGCATTGCTTCTCCAGTTGCTAGCTGCTGCCTTGCCAGGCAATAGTCGTGGCCCCCGTTGGACTGCTTCCAAGAAGGCCTTGGCCCTGGTCCCATCACAGCTGCAGGCTGATGTGGGAGATGGTGCTGCCCTAGACACTTTGTTAGTGTTTGTTCTGCCCCGTGCACTGTTGCCGTCACAGAGATCTAGGCGCCTGCTGTGACCAGCATCAGAAGGCACAGGCCGTGCTGCTTAAGAAGCAGTATCCTGTAGTCCCAGGCACCACACATAGGTCCCAGAGCCCTCTTCTGCAACAGAAGTAAGACACTTCTCCAGATATTCAGGATATATGCTGAGTCTAATCTACCTACACTGCAAGAATGATTACTTTTCCATTCCCATATATTTCCCCCTGGTCGAGTGTACAGATTTCCTCCTGTGAAGTGCTTCCATTACCGAGTATGAACACTTAATCCCTCCCTTTTAGGAATCTTCTTCTCTATAGTGAGAAAAACCCTCCTCTCAAGGTTTAGCTGACAGCTGTCGAAATGAATACCCCGGTCAGAGATTGTGCAGCCAGAAGCAAAAGTATATTGTCAGTCATGCAGGAATTTCTTGGCCCGTGTTTTGTGCAAACAGCTGCTGCATTTTCAGTTTTGAACTTGGCAGACCTCATTTTAAATACGCATTGCCAAAAATTATGGCTCATTTACTTATTTTCCCTTCTCCCAATTGGAAAACGAGAAGGGGTCAAATAGAGAGCTAAAATGGGGTCAATATGGATTGAACTTCTAGCAAATGACACTGTTTACTTATCAGCATCAGATGTTTCTGGAGTACTCATGTGGCCAGTTCTATTTATGTTTGTATATATATATTATGTATGTACGTATGCATTTATGTAGCAAATCAGCCATAGGTTTTAACAGAGAAGACAAGCATGAAATTAATGGTTTGTGTTGGTTTACTAATTCCTGGGGAGATTTCTGGTCTAGTAAAATGTACAATCCCTTCCCACTTTGCAATGGTATTTACTTCCTTTCCTAAAATGACTCATATTAGGTATCCTTACAATTAATCCCACCAGTTGATTTGTATGTGTTAGCCAAAAAAAAAAAAAAAAGTAGAGCATTTATGATGCATGGGACTCAAAAATGCCCATTCTCTTTCACTGCCATTCAGTTTTTGTTAACTGTAATTGCTGTGGACACAGTTCCGGTGGTCTGTGTTACTGAACCTCCTTTCCTTGCAGCAGTCTCTCCCTTCCAGTGCACTTTGCATATCACCACTGGTGATCGAGATAAAAATGTAAATCTGCCATGTCACACTCACCTGTGTTCAAACTTGCCGGTTCCCGATTTCCTACATAATAAATCTACTCTTTATCCTAGCACAAAAGGAAGGCCCTTCAATATCTAAGGTAAAACTTTCTAGCCTGCTACCCTGGAGCTCCTCTTTCTTGCCTCCTCCCTAATTCTTCCTCATCCATTCCTCCCCTGGTACCCAGAATTCTAATTAAACGCTCTTTTTGGAACAAAGCTTGCATTTCCATGCCTCTGAGAATTTCCTCATGATATTTGCATCGGATATTACCTCTGGGTTCCTTTCTCTCCCTTGTCTGCTTGGAGAATTCATACTCATCCTTCAGGACCCAGCACAGATGATATCTCATTATGAAGCCCTCAAGTTAATTGTACAATGATTCTCTGTTTTCATGTTTGTCTAACTAACTAGTTGTGAGCTCTTCAAGGGGGAGATAGTAATTTATTTATCAGCTTCGCTCCTAAGACTTATGCCCTTGAATTGGAGTGGGAGGAGGGAGAAGAAAACAGAGGTCTAGCTTCTGACACAAAGGCCTGCAAAGGCAGTGCTCCCTTTTTTCCTTTGTTATCACAAGAGGTCTAAATTGTTGCCTAAAAGCCCAGTGTGGGTGGGTGGTGGCCTCCATGGTCCCCACTGCTGAGGCATTCAGACCTAAGCAGCTCCCTCAGGTATGCTGGCTCCTGAGAGATTCTGCCTCATCTACTGGTGATGTCATGCTCAGGCTCCTTTCCTCTGGGGCTAAGCTCTGGTCTGCATTGACGTGGTCCCTGACCAGCCTGGAAGTCCTAGCGTGCTCTTCCCTCAATGGCTTAGTTGTATGGACTGAAGGCACTGTCTGCTTTACTCTGAAGAGCTGGGACTCCACGCAGCTTCTTGGCCTTGCTTCTCCTGGGCTGATCTCCCAGGCCCTTTCTCCTCAGTACTAATAAATTAATTCTGTTTACTGTCAGAACAATCCTATGCAGTATATACTGTTACTATCCTAATTTTATAGAAGAGGAAACTGGCACAGAGAAAAGTCAAAGAGCCACCATTCAAACCCAAGCCATCTGGCACCCGAGTCCACGCTCCTAACCAGTGTACTTTGGAGTCTTTTACATTAAACTTCATGCTCAAATCAGGAGATCATTTGTTTGCCTACAACAGGACAGTTTATATATATATATATATATATATATACATACACATATATATATACACACATATACACACACATATATACATATATATATGTATGTATATCTATATGTATATATATATAATAATCTATATGAAATATATATATTTGTTGAATTGTTGAATCCTCCCACCACATGTGAAAAATGGTTAGAATGGTGATTCGAATCCTGGTTTTATTATTCTAAAATAAATGATCTTTTAACTTAATACACTAACTGCTTTTGTAGTTTGGATGTCAAAAATAGTTTTTGAAGATTTATTTTGAAAGGAATGGTAACTCTTCCCCATTTTTACAAAAGTATCCATAACAAGGGGGAATATAATAAGGATGAATAATTTTAGGCCTTGAAAGGATTCTTGTGCACTGGCATTTTGTCTTTTTTTCAGCCCATAGTACTAAATGGGCTGACTTAAAAAAAAAAAAAGACAGAGTGCAAGCATCAGATTTTTTATTCCAGTGACTCAATCCCCATTGTATGAAGGAGAGCAAAATGAGTAAGTAGAACTTTGTACATTCAGCACCTCAATTATTAAATGTATCCATAGAAGCCCGCTCTGTCAAATTTGCTGTGGAGGTATGAACATTTATCTGTTTGTGCTCTGTCGTCATAACTGGTTTTTGCTTTTTAAACAGATCATCAAATTAGCACATTAAAGTGACATCCCTGTTTCTCATAGAACATTTGAATTATGTACTACAGTATGTGTTTTCATCATTTATTTTAATCATGTTTTTCACTCAGCAGGTTAAAATGAAAGTTATTGAAATCAGAAAGTATAGTATCAAATCACTGTAATTGTTTCAGATAGATTACAGTTGTTAGCACCTAGAGAGCTGTCTTCATCTATTTTTGTTCTTCTGTTTGTTTTGTGAGGCCCCCCTTTAATTTTTTTTCTATTAAAAATGTGTTAGATTACAACATCAGTTGATGCTAGAATATTTTTTCTTTATTTTGTCTGGATACCATTTTCCCAGATTAACTGGCTTTCCTGGAAACTTTGACTCTGGCCACAACATGAAGAATGACAACTTCCCTTTCTCCATTTCCAGAGGAGATTGTAGTACACTCATGGAGAGAGGAGGAAAGGACCTGACTTTCAGCATAACTGGCTTTGTCCCTGTGAATGAATGTTTCCCTAGCATTGGAAAGGTGGTGGCAAGACACCAGAACCACACATCCCTGAGAAGACCTAACACATGACAGATAATCTTAGTTTCTGCTGTGATTTATAAGCCCAGATAAAGCACTTCTTTGAGTTCTCTGGCACATTTGCAACCGACGGCTTTCCTTGAATGAATACAGTGGCAGTGGATTCATTGGCCAGGTTCATTGCTTATCTCTATAGCAGAAAGTTATCTAGGTTGTGTATCACCTATGACCTCAGGGATGTCAGCCAGTTATCCTGTGGTCCATTCAGCCTGGTCATTGTCCCTTGTCAGTGAGGCAGTCATAGAGTTCCATCTGGACAAATATAGAAGTTATTTTCACCTTGACTTCTGTATTTTTTTAAAAACTTTCAAGGATAAAGAGAAGTTGTATTGGCTTTGAAGAGACATATCTGGTGTTTGGATGGAGGCCAGATACTTCTTCTCTTGAGTTTTTAGATCACTGTACAAGTTTCAGTGTTTTATAATTAGTATGCATTTGATAAAAGTGACTTATGTAAAGTTTTGGGGAGAATCTTTTGTTTAGGTACAGCAGAGTATTTTCAGCTCAATACTACAGATGATATATTGAATATAAGGGAAGTTAAGTTTTTGATTCAAGGTTGCTAGTAATTCTTGGTAGATTTAGAGTAGAACTAACATCCTTTGGCCTTTTGTTAGGTACTCTTTCCTTTATATCACACTTTTTTAGGATGTTTTTAATGCATCTCAAAATTAAACTATTATTTGAATCTGCCTAAACTAAAGACAACTACTTGTTCTCTAATATCCATTATCACCATATCTAATATTAGAACCCCTAATTTTAACTTGGCACATGGCCACTTGGAATAAAGACTACCTGTCCCAGCCTCCCTTTCATTATAGGTAGTTCTGTGACTAAATACTCTCCAATGGGGAAGAAATGATGTGTACAGCTGCTTGGTCACCCCTTATAGGAAAAGCCTTAACCTTACATTTCCCTTTTCCCTTTCCCACTCATAAGAGTAATGATGTGGATGCTATTGATAAGGGTAAAATCCTAAAGATAGAGAAGTTAGTAGGAACTTGGGTCCCTGATACTATGGAACCATCCTGCCAGCCTGTTTGCTTAGGACTAGACTTTTATGCAAGAGAGATAAACATTTACCTTGTTTTAATCACTGATAATTTAGATCTCAGTTACAGCAACTTAACATACCATACAATTTAATGATTTGCAAATTTAATGCCGCAAATTAATATTTTATAACCACTAAATTTAAACACAATATATTGGACATTAATACTTATGTAAATATCTGGGAATCTTGGAATTAAACTGCTGTTATCAGTTTCTGTTTCTAGAGTCCTTACAAGAGTGTGTACAGTGTGGACTCTGATGCCTCTTTAGTTTTTCCTACTGCTCTCCTCTCAGTCAGCCCAGCCATAACTTTTTGCTCTTCCTAACATTCCAGACACACTACGTCTTCCTTCCTTGGGGTATATGTTGTTCTGTTGTTGCTGTTAGTTTTGGGGTTTTATCCCTCTTCTGCAAATCTCTTTGTCTAGCCATCTAACATATCTCTGTTTCTACAGTCTTAGAATTTTGCTCAGTTTTTACCTTTCCATTAAATCCTTCCTTGACCACTTCAATAAATTTTATTCTCCATTGCCTTGGTACTCACATCCCCTTTGTACACTTAATTTTTCTCCCTATAATTTATTTCGTTTTTTTTCCCTCCTCACTGAAATACTAGCTCTATGAGAGCAGAGACTTGCCCTGTTCAACCCATTGCTGTGTTCCCAGCACACTGTCTGGCACCCAGAAATCACTGGATGAATACCTAATAAATAGAGGTATGAGTCAACCTTAAGTGTTTGGGTGGATATAAATGATGTTATGATCTCTTTAAGGTGATAATATTCTGATAACTCATGTTGTTTTCTGAAATATCTATAAAAGGAATATGTTGGCTCTTCTAGAGGTAAAATCTCTTTCAGTGAAGCTGTGACTGATGAAAATTTCATAGACTGATAGGAAAGCTCATTCATTCACATGCAATATTGAATTTCCTTAACAGATTACTAATGTCTGATCTTGAAATTATTAGAAAAAAATCCTAAAATTGTGAGGTCTTTAGGAAATAGTTCGTCACATGCACTCTGCAATAAAATTACGTTTTAGTATTATACTTCTTATCTTCATTTTCCCAAAGTAAGAAATCTATGCTAAATTGGCTGTGAAAATAAAAGCAAATGCAGAACAAATAATCCTTTCTTGTAATGCACCAACCAACAGCTTAACACTATAGTGAGAATACTCTATTTCAGTTCCAGAACTGTCACATTAGTCTATTTTTATAAGTCAAGTTAAATCTAGCCTGAGGTTATACTAGAAATTCAGTATCAGGTATTTTTTTTTCTTTTTAGAGGGGTGGGTAGGGGCAGAAGGACAGAGAATCTTAATTAGGCTCCATGCCCAGCGCAAGCTGGACACGGGGCTCAATCTCACAACCCTGAGATCATGACCTGAGCTGAAATCAAGAGTCTCACCCTTAACCGACTGAGCCACCCAGGTGCCCCATCCACTATCAAGAATTTTTAAGATCCCTCCCTCCATTCAAGAACTTTGGGCTTATGTAGATCTGGAAAACTAGAAACAAGGCTCATTCCTCGCCTGCAAGCATTGCAATCCATACCACCACCATCATCAGATACAGTGTTCAGTTCCATTGCCGGTTTTCTGCTCCATCGTGGGCTCTGCTGCTCTGCATGAGTTGGTGCTATTCCTCACAGCCATGCTCTCTGCTGACAAGGACCTAGTGTAGTTCTCTGGTCTCTATTGTCAAATGGTAGTGTTAAGTTTCCTTACGCCATCAGCACCCATCACCTTTCCCCCAGGACCATTTGTTTTTATCCATAATAGGGACTTTCAAAATCTTGTCCTCTTTTTTATCTACAGGAGCTACTTCTTTTTTCCAGTATCCTCTATAATCTCTATGTGAGCTGTGAAGTGCCATGTTATCACTACCTAAAGTCTTGAAAACTAAAGCCATTAATTTCAGCTCTAATTAGGATACAAGTGTAAGGGGTTTAAGACTTTTAAGGAGCTATTTTAGTGTCAGGAAAAATTGTGAAAGATTTTGAAATGGGCAAACAAGATTACGAATTGCTCTATCTAGTGCACCCTTTCCAGCTATCTCTGTCTTGTTTTCTCTGAACTATGTTACAAAGCTATTTTCAGAAAACTGGTAAGAATGCAAGTAATTTCTGTCCATGTAAATTCAAATGAAAATGTGTCAGGTTGAATGTAATTGATTATTGCCGTATAGATACAGACTAGTTTTACATCTGTTTGTAAATTCATTTCAGAGTTCTGATTGCCTATATATGGGAGTGCTTTAAATTCCTTTTTGAGAGAATTGTAATATTTTACTGGTTTTCTAATTTACTGATGACTTAAATATAGTATTTGACATGCATTAGTTTTGTTTGCAAACCATAATTTTATCTTTTAAAAATTATCCTTTTACATTAAAGGCATAATGGTGACCTCTTCTTATGAAGGGGCTATGTAAAGGAAATGCATATATATTCTTTCTTAGTGCATCCAATGTAGCCTAAAACAAAACAGAACAAAATAAACATTAACAACAGGGATACCTGGGTGGCTCAGTTATAATAACTATAACTGAGTAACTACTAAAGAAAAACATATTTCATTCAGATATATGGATTTATAGGATGAGGTAACATTTTTAAGGTCATCATATAAGATTTAATAATCTCCAAATACATCTTGTGAAAATATGAATACCAGCTAATTGGAATAAACTATTAGGGAATGGTTTATGTGGTGTATTTTTTGAATAAAAGTTTTTTTTTTTTTTTTTAAAGCTCTTTTATGTTTATTGGTATTTGTGTTTTAGAAAAAGCTGGGTGTGGGGGCACCTGGGCCATGCAGTTGGTTGAGCATCCAACTCTTGGTTTCCGCTCAGGTCATGATCTCAGGGTCTTGAGATGGAGCCCAGTATTGGGCTCCCCGCTCAGCCTGGAGTCTGCTTGAGACTCTCTCTCCTTCTCCCTCTGCCTCTCCTGGTCATGTTCATGCCCTCTCTCTTTCTCTGTCTCAAATAAATAAATCTCAAAAAAAAAAAAAAAAAGAAAAAGTTGGATGTGAATACAAATAAATTCATTTTGACCACTTATTGAGGGTTTACTCAATTCCAGACACCAGACAATTAAGTTTTCATGTTACACCTTATTTAATCCACACAGTACTATGAAATGGCACTGAGTTCCTCAGTCTCCTTCAGGTATGCTCATGTCAGCATTAGGTCCTAACTGTAGCAGTGTATCTGCTGTTATTCTTTTTTTTTTTTAAGATTTTATTTATTTATTTTAGAGAGAGAGAGAGAGAGAGAAAGCACAAATGGGGGGAGGGGCAGAAGGAGAGGGAGAGAAAATCCCAAGCAGACTCTGTGCTAAGCATGGAGCCCAACATGGGGCTCCATCCCAGGACCCTGATCATGACCTGAGCTGAAATCAAGAGTCAGTCTCTTAACCAACTGAGGCACCCAGGTATCCCTCTGCTGTTATTCTTTTATCCTTCATCCATCTCTGTCCTTGCACGTGGATATCATGCATTGTAATGTACCTCAGAGAAGACAATTCAGTCTAAATATGAAACCACTACTTTAGTTTAAAAAAAAAAATCTGTTGTACCTTAATCAGGGCAATTTTTACTACTTTTCAACACATCCTGTATGCTAGTCACTGCCTAAACCTTTTCCATACATTGTATTATATAAGCTTCCTGATAATTATGTGTGATGGATATTATGATCACCCCTAGTTTTCTCACTGGAGAACACAGGGTCAGACAAGTTATGCAACTCATCCAATGTTACAAAATAGGTGGCAGATCTGGGATTACAATTCTCTTTGTACGACTTCAAAGCTTGTTCTCTGATTTTTTATAGTATATCACCTCCTTGGAAATTGTATGTTACTCCAATTTTATATACACAAACACACACACACATTTGAAGTAAAATTTATATATAGTGAATGCAGAGATCTTAAGTGTACAATTCAATGAGTTTTAATAAATGTATGTGATCTGTGTAATCACCACACAGTCAAGATATAGAACATACAAATCACTTCAGAAAACTCCCTCACCCTCCTTCAAGGCAATACACAACCAAATAGATAAACATTGTTCTGATTTGTATTACCATGGGGTAGTTTTTCCTCCCCTTGAACTTCATATAAATAGAATAGTATAGTATATACTTTTTTATGTCTGGCTTCTTTCACTCACCATAATGTGTTTAAGATTCATCCATGTTGTGATGCTCACTTCGGCACATTCATCCATGGTGTGTCTATGAGTAGTTCATTATTTTTCAGTATCATATTGCATATCTTTGTTAATTTTTATATAAGGATATTTTGGTTATAATGCTATTATAAATGAACTTTTTTGTTCTTTAAATTTCCTGTGCCTTTTTTTTTTTTTTTTTTTGCTGCTACTATACTGAAATACCATTGAATTTTGTATATTGATCATGCATCCTTCAAAATTGGTAAATTTACTTATTTGTTGTTGTTATGGGCTGAATTATGGTTTCTCAAGATTCATATGTTGAAGCATAACCCTCAGTACCTCAGAATGGTACTATATTTGGAGGTAGAACCTTTCAAGGGGTAATTAAATTAAATGTGGTGAGTTGAGTGGCCTAATCCAATCTGACTGGTATCCTTGTAAGAAAGGGAAATTTGGACACGCAAAGAGACACCAGGGGTGCACATACAGAGAAAGGACCATGTGAAGACACAGGAGAACACAGCCATCTGAAAGCCAAGGAGATAGGCCTCAGGAGAAACCAGACTGTCCCACACCTTGATCTTGGACTTCTAGCCTCTAGAATTGTGAGAAAATAAATTTCAGTTGTGTGAGCTACTCAGTCTGTGATATTTTGTTAGGGCAGCCCTAAAAATCTAATACAGTTCTTGTTTTATTTTTTTGTTTGTTTTGGTTTGGTTTGGTTTTAGTAGATTTCTTAGGACTTTGCATGTAAACACTTAGCAAGCATAGAAACTTTTCTTTTTTCTTTTTTTTTTTTTTTTTTTAAAGATTTTATTTATTCATCTGAAGAGAGAATGAGAGACAGAGAGCATGAGAGGGAGGAGGGTCAGAGGGAGAAGCAGACTCCCTGCTGAGCAGGAAACCCGATGCGGGACTCGATCCCGGGACTCCAGGATCACGACCTGAGCCGAAGGCAGTCGCTTAACCAACTGAGCCACCCAGGCGCCCGAAACTTTTATTTTTTCATTCATGTCTTCTTTTTCTTGCATTTGTATTAACTACATATATCATAATCATAGTGAAAATAAATAGAAAATAACCATATATTCCTTGTTCTCAATCTTAGGATGAAAGTGTTCAATATTTCACATTAAAATCATACGTGATACTAGGTGTAGGATTTTCATGGATGCCATTTATTAATAATGATCCTCCCTTCTATTCCTAGATTTCTGAGTTTTTGTTTTTGTTTTTAAAATCAAAATTTGGTGTTGAATTTTTTCAAGTGCTTCATTTGAAATTAGAATGATTATGTGATTTTCTTCTCTATATTTTGTTAATATGGTGAATTACACTAATTTTAAAATATTTAACCAATCTTGTATTCCTGGGATAAAACTTGATGTATTACTTTTTATGTATTGCTAAACTTCATTTGTTAATATTTTGTTAAAGACTTTTGTTTTCATATTTACGAGGGATTTTGGTCTGTGATTTTCCTTTGTGGCAATATTTTCGCCAAGTTTTGGCATCTGTGTTATGCTGGTTTCAGAAAATAAGTTGGGAACTGTATTTTCTGTTGTCTGAAAGATTTTCTGTAAGATTGTCATAATTTATTCTTGAAATATTTTTCCACTTAATTCATGACATTGAATTTGTCATACAATTGTTCAATGTATTTCTATATTATAATTTTAATGTCTTTAGTATCTGCTGTGTCATTTCCTTTTAATTCTTTCCTTGTAAATTTGTGTTTTCTCTTAATTTTTGGACTGGTCTAGCTATTTTTGCTTTCTATTTCTTTAATTTCTGTTCTTATTTTTATTACTTCCTTTTGCCTACTTGCTTTGTGTATAGCTTACTCTTTTTCTAATTTCCTAAAGTAATAATTTAAGTCATTGATTTTGACCTTTTTCTTTTCTAGTGTAAGTTTTTAAAGCTATGAATTTCCTTCTAAGTATTTTATTTTAGTAATTTCGATATACTATAATTTTTATTATATCATTAAATAAAAAATATGTATTTTCTTGTGTTTTCTTCTTGGATCCGTGTAATTTTGAATGCAGTGTAGATTGTTTAATTTACTTATATTTGAAGCTTTAGATATCTCAGTTATCATTTTTAAAATTAACTCTGTTTTTAATTTCTACTGATTGGAATTTTTTAAAGATTTATTTATTTATTTTAGAGAGAGAGCAAGTGAGAGAGAACAAGTGGGGGAAGGGGTAGAGGAGGAGGGGGAGGGAGAGAGACTCTCAAGTAGACTCCAGGCTGAGCGTGGCGCCTGATCCACGGGCTGGATCCCAGGACCCTGAGATCAAGACCTGAGCTGAAATCAAGAGTCGGATGCTTAACCAAATGAGCCACCCAGGCGTCCCTCGTGTGCATTTTTAAAGATGATTCTCTGCCTTTGTTGGTTGAAGTGTTCTATGAATGTCAGTTAGGACAAGCTGTTTGATATTATTGTTGAAATTTATAAATTTTCTAGTTTTTTGTTTTGCTTTTCTATCAATTGCTGAAAGAGAAGTGTTAAAACTTCCAGCTATGACTGTGGATATATCTATTTGTCCTTTAATTTGTTATTTTTTTTGCTTCTTGCATTTTGAAGTTTTGCTATTATGTATATACACATTTAGGAATGTTATATCTTACTGATGAATTTACTCTTTTATTAATATAAAGTATTTCCCTTAATTTTTGGCAATATTTCTTGTTTTGAACTCACCATTTGTCTAAATAGACAATGTCTACTTCAAATAAATAGACAAAATTGTCTACTTCAATTTTCTTATGATTAATATTTGAATGGTATATATTTTTCTTTCAACGTATGTCTTCATATTTATAATGCCTTTCTTATGGCAGCATACAGTTGGGTTTTTGCTTTCCCTTTCAAATCTAAGAATCTCTCTCTTTTTTTGGAAGTGTGTACCTCTTAATACTTTTCACCTATTTTTCCCATCCCCCCCACCCACCTCCCATCTGGCAAATACCAGTTTGTTCTCTATAATTTAAGAGTCTGTTTGATTTCTGTTTGTTCATTTGTTTTGTTTTTTGTTTCTTTTTAGACTCCATATATACATGAAGTCATGTGGTGTTTGTCTTTCTCTGATTTATTTCACTTAGCATACCTTTTAGGTTTATCCACAGCAAATGGCAGGATATCATTTTTTTGATGGCTTAGTAATATTCCATTGTATATATACACCACATCTTCTTTATCCATTCATCTATCAGTGAACTTAGATTGCTCCCATATCTTGGCTATTGTAAATAATGCTGCAGTAAACATAGGGGTGCACATATGTTTTTGAATTAGTGTTTTTACTTTCTTTGGGTAGATATCCTAAAGTAGAATTACTGGATCATATGGTTGTTTTTTGGTAGTTTTTTGTGTTTTTTTGTGTGTTTTTGTTTTTGTTTTTAGGAAACTCTGTACTGTTTTCCACAATAGTTGCACCAATTTATGAGGGTTCCTTTTTCTCAACTTCCTCACCAAGATTTGTTATTTCTTACCTTTTGGATACTAACCATTCTGAGTGTTATGAGTTAATATTTTATTGTGGTTTTGATTTGCATTTCCCTGATAAATAGTGATGTTGAGCATCTTTTCATGTGTCTGTTGGCCGTCTGTATGTCTTCTTCAGAAAAATATCTATTCAGGTCTTCTGCTCATTTTTTAATTGGATGTTTTTGGGTGTTCAATTATGTTAGTTATTTGTAAATTTTGGATATTAGTCCCCTATTAGATATATCATTTGCAAATATTTTCTGCTATTCAGTAGGTTGGCTCTTTGTTTTGTTGTTGATTTCCTTTGCCATGCAAAAGCTTTTTATTTTCATGTAGTCATAATAGTTTCTTTTTGCTTTTGTTTCCTTTGCATGAAAAGACATCCATAAATATGTTGCTGAGGCTGATGTCCAGGAGATTACTGCCTATGTTTTCTTTAAGGAGCTTTATGGTTTCAGGTCTCATATTAGGTTTTTAATCCATTTTGAGTTTATTTTTGTGTATGGTGTAAAACAGTGGTCCAGTTTCATTCTTTTGCATATAGCTGTCTGGGTTTCCCAACACCATTTATTGAAAAGACTATCTTTTCCCTATTGTGTATATTCTTGCTTCATTTGTCATAGACAATTTGTTTCTTTTAATTGGAGTGTTTAGTAGTTTACTTTTAGTCTAATTATTGATTCAGTTGGAATTAAGCCTATCATTATGCCATTTGTTTTCTATTTGTCCCATCCCTTGTGTTTGTTTTTTCTCTGCTCCTTCTTTCCTTCCCCTTTAAAAAATGAGTTTAATATTTCCTGTTTAATATTCTAGTGCAATTCCTCCATTGACTTTTTAATTATATATATATATCTTTGTATTGTTTTTACTGGTTGCTCTAGGGATTATGTATGTGTCCTTAACTTATCAGAGTGTACTTGAAGTTAATATTGTGCCACTTTATCCTCCTGTCTTTTGTGCTATTGTTTTAATATATTTTATATTTATATACATCAAATTTCCAACAATATAATGCTATAGTGTTTTTTTTTTTTGCTTTAAACAAGCATAGACTTTTAAAGAAATGAAGAGAGACTTTTGTTTTTGTATTTACTCACATATTTATAATTTCCAGTTCTGATTCTTTTTGTAGATTTATATTTCATCTTATACATTTACCTTTAGCCTATATACTCCCTTTTGCATTTTTAATACTTATCTAATGTTTGATGGTGATATATTCTCTGAACTTTTATTTATCTGAAAATGACTTTATTTCTCCTTAATTTTTGAAGCATATTTTATATGGAAAAAGAATTTTGAGTTGACATATTTACAGGACTTCAAAGATATTTTTCCTTGTCTTCTGGCCTTCATTATTTCTGGTAAAAGGCAGTTCTCATTCGCATATTTATTTCCCCTTGTGTAATTTGACTTTTTATATCTGGCTGCTTTCAAGGTTTTGTCTTTATGTTTGATTTTTAGTATTGTTACAATACTATACCTCAGTGTGGTTTTCTTTGTATTACTCTGGTTTGGCATTAACTTAGGTATGAACTTTCAAGTTGATATTTTCACAAAACTTGGGAAACTTTTTTGGTTATTTCTTCGAATAAATTTTTTTACCCCTTTTTTTCTCTCTTTCCTTCTCATGTGTTAGACTGCTGCATATTGCCCCACAGGTCCCTGAGAACCTGATTTTTATTATTTAATTTTTTATTTCTTAGTTCTTCAGATTAAGTAATTTCTATTAATCTCTCTGTAATTTTATTGATTAGGCCTCCTTCCTCTCCAACTTGATTTTATGCCCATTAAGGAAAATTTTCATATCATATAATTTTCCATGCTAGAATTTCCATTCAGTTCTTTTTTAATAGTTTCCATTTCAATGCTAAGATTTACTATTTTTTATTCATTATAAATATATTTTTAGTTTACTACATTAAACATAGTTGTAATAGCTACTTTAAATTCCTTGCCTACTAATTCCAATATTTTAGTCATATCATGTCTGTTTCTATTGACTGTGTGTGTGGGGGTGGGTGGGAATGGATGTGGGTATGAGAGAGAGAAAGAGAGAGAGAGGGGGGAAGGAGAGAAAGAGAGATAACTGGTCATATTTTTCTGTTTAATTAATTATCTGCTATTTTTTTTCCTGGAAATGCTGACTATAGAGATTTTTGATTCTGTGATCTTCTGAAGAGTGTTACTTTTTTTTTTATATCAGACAGTTAAATTATTCACTGATCACTCTGAACTTGTGGAGGCTTGTTTTTATTTTATTAGAATGAGTCTGTGGCAAACCTGAGGTATTTACCAAACCTCTTTAACATGGAAGTATTCACACTCCAAACTCTCATGCAGTGGAAATCCTTGAAATTTCTGCTTAATTCTTCCAGCCTAACAGCTGTTCTTTTCTTATAGGGTTCTTCAAATCTTCCTTATGTGTTTGCCACCCAGGGGTCAGCCAAGAATGTAAGGGAAAATTATAGGATAATTTTGGGTCTTCCTCCATTGTGGATCCCTTCTTTATGGGATTTCCCCCTTTGATTTTTGCCTATGTAGGTAGCCCCAGACTATTTCATTTGACACCTCAAGCAATAAAATAAAACAAAGTACAGTAAAATAAAATGAAATAAAAACTGTAACTTTTTGCTTGAGCTCTGTTTGCCAGCTCTATAAAGACATGGCAATGTTCTCAAGAAAAAAAGCCATGTAAGTAGTTCTACCCCAAACTTTGTGTATTTCCTTTTCTTCAAGGATCCAATCCCTTCTAGTTTTTGCTTCTTTTGGTCATTCTCCAGTGTGTTATATATATATATTTTTAATTTTGTTTAGATATTATTATTGGAGGGCTAATCTGATAACTGCAAGCCACATGAATCCATTTAGACCAAGTACTTTAAGATTTGTAGCATTTACTGGTCTATGCAAGTATACCATCTCTTTATGTTTTTGTTGTTGTTTTGTTTCTTATCTTTCTCTTTGGTCCCCTACCCTAAAGCTTAATCCTCAGGCCAGCCGTTCTGCTCCAGAACCCTATCATTAAATGGCTGACCATAGGGTAAATGACTTCACTTCTCACAGCATTGCCTTCCAGGTCTTGCTCATCACAGTGTATAAAGGACCAGAGGAAACACTGGCCAACCAGGCATGATTCTGGCCTTGCACAGCTCTCTGAGGTTCTTCTTCCTTTTGTTCTTTCTCAAACCCCCGAGATGAGTGAACTATTTTTCAACCATGATTTTAAGCCCAAGTGCCACAAAGGAGACTCTCCATCTAAAAATAAAAGTCACCTTCCTGTTTCTCTTTTTAAGCATTCTTTGTTTTTCAATTGAACGGTAATGGACAAAACAGTCATGCATGCTACAGAGAAGTGATGGTTGGCAGCCAAATTATTTCTGTGCCAATAGGAAAAAAAAAGCAAGCCAGACAAAATCTTTCAATATTTCTATTTATTCTTCATTCCTAGTCATTACAGAGAAGTCTGGTTTTAGTTGAAATTGTTTTTAAAACTTATTGAACATGCAGCTGTGTCCTGAGTCCACGATGAAGGCGCACACACGAGTTGTGTCTTTCCACAATGTCAGCTTTATTCAATCATAAAACAAAGTTAAATCACAATTATAAAGCAGGTTCAGGATTCCAAACTCAATGACATTTCACCATGTGATTAAACTTGGCTTCTTACACAGCACACAAAGCAGGACAGAAGACAAACCTCACAATGAATGAGGTAACAAAAGGGGGTAGGAAGTTCATGAGCCGAACGCGAAGTCAATCTGTGGGCTCACAGTTGAGATAAGGCCTCGGTCTTGTCCCGGTCAGCTCTTGGCACTTACTGCTTATGAAAGCAGTGAAGGATCTCAGTTCTGTTTGGAGATCAACTGGGCAGAGCCTTCAGCAGCAGTTGCCTTTCTTAAGTGATCAGACATAGAGGGGTAGATTTTGCTGCCAAAATCCTTCTCTTTTTAAAGGGATTTAATCGGTTTTGGGTCCCTGCGGACCTCCTCTGGTTCTGCTTGTTATCAGTTCTGGGGAGTCAGCTGATGCTGGTCCCGGCGATATCTCCTAGCTACAGTACCTTAACTGCTTGCGTGGGGCCCCTGCTTGACACTAGAGACTCCATTTTGCTCTCTACAAACTGCATATAAAAGCAAAGGTTGGAGATGGGGGAACAGCTGCCCAAATAGGATATTTTCACCCATATCACAGTGAAAAGTGAAAGCTAATTTAAGCATCTAAAAAACTTTCAGGCAGCAAGTTTGACCTTGGTTCTAGGGTAATATTTTCCATATGACAAATCATTCTATCTATCCACTATGGAGTATTACCAGGGGAAAGAAATTAAACAAAGAGATACCAGGTAGACTTTGAGAAAATTTTAAATAAAATATTAATACAATATGGAAACTATTATTATGAGTAATTATGAAACAACAGTGACATATTAAATTTAAAAATACCTAAAACCAATACAGTTCATTTTTAGATAGATTTATTTTTAGTATTACCTAAATTATACTGCGTTTTAGTTCTTCACAGGACAGAATTTTTTTTTAGCTTTTTAAAATATTTTTATTTTATTTATTTATTTATCTATCTATCTATTTATTTATTTATTTATTTATATGTTAGTCACCATACAGTACATCATTAGTTTTTGATGTAGTGTTCCATGATTCATTGTTTCCATATAACACCCAGTGCTCCATGCAATACGTGCCCTCCTTAATACCCATCACCAGGCTAACCCATCCCCCCACCCCCCCCAAAACCCTGTTTGTTTCTCAGACTCCATAGTTTCTCATGGTTCGTCTCTCCCTCCGATTTCCCCCCCTTCATTTTTCCCTTCCTTCTCCTAATGTCCTCCATGCTATTCCTTATGTTCCACAAATAAGGGAAACCATATGATAATTGACTTTCCTGCTTGACTTATTTCACTTAGCATAATCTCCTCCAGTCCCATCCATGTTGATGCAAAAGTTGGGTATTCATCCTTTCTGATGGCTGAGTACTATTCCATTGTATATATGGACCACATCTTCTTTACCCATTTGTCTGTTGAAGGGCATCTCGGCTCTTTGCACAGTTTGGCTATTGTGGACATCGCTGCTATGAACATTGGGTGCATATGGCCCTTCTTTTCACTACATCTGTATCTTTGGTGTAAATACCCAGTAGTGTAATCGCTGAGTCATAGGGTAGCTCTGTTTTTAATTTTTTGAGGCACCTCCACTCTGTTTTCCAAAGTGGCTGTACCAACTTGCATTCTCCTCAACAGTGTAAGAGGGTTCCCCTTTCTCCACAACCTCTCCAACATTTGTTGTTTCTTGCCTTGTCAATTATTGCCATTCTAACTGGTGTAAGGTGGTATCTCAATGTGGTTTTGATTTGAATTTTCCTGATGGCTAATGATGATGAACATTTTTTCATGTGTCTGTTAGCCATTTGTATGTCTTCTTCAGAGAGGTGTCTGTTCATGTCGTCTGCCCATTTTTTGACTTGATTATTTGTTTTTTGGGTGTTGAGTTTGAGAAGTTCTTTATAGATCTTGGATACCAGCCCTTTATCTGTGTCATTTGCAAATATCTTCTCCCATTCTGTGGGCTGCCTCTTTGTTTTGTTGACTGTTTCCTTTGCTGTGCAGAAGCTTTTTATCTTGATGAAGTCCCAAAAGTTCATTTTTGCTTTTGTTTCCCTTGCCTTTGGAGATGTGTCTTGAAAGAAGTTGCTGTGACCAATGTCAAAGAGGTTACTGCCTATGTTCTCCTCTAGGATTTTGATGGATTCCTGTCTCACACTGAGGTCTTTCATCCATTTAGAGTTTATCTTTGTGTATGATGTAAGAGAATGGTCAAGTTTCATTCTTTTGTATATAGCTGTTCATAGGACAGAATTTTTATCTGTGTAAAAGCGACATATTTATATTGCAAAAATCAATCATAAAATATACAAAAGAAGAAAAAGGTCTATTTGGCTACCCTCATACAACTTTGATGAGATTGACTTGTTATAATTCTATTGAATTATTTGTTATATTTTCATTAAATTTTTTCCTTGTTTATATGCACATTTCTAAAGATTTGAAATGAGTTAACATTACTGCCATGTATTTTTTAATATAATATTCCCAAACATTTTCTCTAGTTGCTCCACTTTTTTTAGTGAAGCCATCATTTTAACAGCTTCACTAAAGGTGTGCTTACTACAGTTGACTAGTTTTATTAAACATGAAAATATTTTCCAAATTTTTACTATTATATATCATGACCTGTATATAACCGTGGAGTTCATTTTTCTTGTCTTTCAAATGGAATGACACCATCAAATCAATATGTTGCCACCTGAAAATAATATAACACCATATGTCAATTATACTCTATTAATTTTTAAAAAAGGAGGGAATATTACTTATCTCATAGATTGTGGTAAAGAATAAATGAAATATTCTACATTAAATATTTAGCATACTCCCTGAAACATCTTTGACCGAAAGAAATTGTTAGTTCCTCTTTTGAATTCTTATACCACAGATGAGTACATGCATATGGTAGAGAAAATGAGAAAGCAGCTAATGGTGGATATTTGTAGCATGTGAAGCAAGTTGTGCACTAAGGAAGAACTTGGTGTTCCAATAGATTGTGAGTATTAAATTGTGATGAACATAAGAAGCCTTTATTTTTGGTATCAGATATTTGCTAATATATGAGTTTTGGGAAGATAATTTATTTTCTTTATGCCTTATCTTCCCATATCTACAAGCAGTATTTTTTTCTGTTACAATCTGACATGTTGGACTTGGGGGTTGAGTGTCTGCTCCTAGACGAAATGTCCATGTTTTTAAAACTCAAATTGTAATTTAAGTAAATGTCTAAGTTGACAAGCATCCACTTCACAGGAGATTTCAGAAACAAAGTAACATATTGAAGAGCTCTGGATCAGGAATCAGGAGTCCAGTATTTAGGTTTAATGCTATCACTAACATGCTCAGAGATTAAGGCTAGTTACTTGGGCTCATTTTCCTCATTTATAACATAAGATGTGGGGTAGTTAATTTTATGTGTCAAAATGACAGGCCACAGGGTGCTCTGATTAAGCATATTTCTGGGTGTGTCTGTGAGGGCCTTTGCAACTGATATTAGTATTTGAATGGTGGAGTCAGAAAGTAGATTGCCCTCCCCAGTGTGGGTGGGTATCATCCAGTCCACCGAAGGCCCAAAGAGAACACAAGTTAGAGGAAGGAGGAGTTCATTCCTTTTGCCTTGCCTCTGTTGATCTGGACTATCTCAATCTTCTACCCTCATTTGGACTGGGATTTTTACCATGGGCTGTGCTGATTCTCAGGCTTTTGGGTTCTGATTGAAGGACAATAGCTTTCCTGGGTCCTGGTGTGCAAATGGCAGGCAGACTGTAACACTACTCAGCCTCCATAATCACGTGAGCCAGTTTGTCATAATAAATTTCTATTATGAAAGACTGGTTCTGTTTCTCTGGATAACTCTTAATAATACAAGCTGTACTTTATTATTTTAACTTTGAGATTCCATGACAAGTGGTATATACAGGAAATAAACATTTTAAACACTTTATTTTAATTTATCATGGAACTGAGTAAATATCAACATTTTTAAAATTAAGTACTGTGCGGAATATCTAATGGCTACAACATTTTTGACACAGAAAGACTAATAAATTAAAATTTAAAAATTCAATTTTTGTTTTTCAAAATGAATGAGATGGAAAATGAGATTTCATTGTATCTCCTGGTGAGCTAGATCCATGTCTCCATGCTGTTGTAGTTCTATGGCCTCCACAGAACATACTTTCATTTTGGCATTTCTTTCTTTCTTTTTTTTTTTTTAAAGATTTTTTATTTATTTATCTGAGAGAGAGAATGGGAGACAGAGAGCATGAAAGGGGGAGGATCAGAGGGAGAAGCAGACTCCCCGCTGAGCAGGGAGTCCGATGCGGGACTCGATCCCGGGACTCCAGGATCATGACCCGAGCCGAAGGCAGTTGCTTAACCAACTGAGCCACCCAGGCGCCCCTTTTTTTTTTTTTTGGTTTTATTTACTTATTTACTTAGAGAGAGAGAGAGAGAGAACATGTGAGTGTGAGTGGGGGAGGGGCAGAGGAAGAGGAAGAGAGAGAATCTCAAGCAGACTCCATGCTGATCAAGGAGCTCTAGCTGGGGCTTAATCCCACAATGCCAAGATCATTACCTGAGCCAAAATCAAGAGTTGGATGCTCAACCGACTGAGCCACCCACGTGCTCCTATTTTGGCATTTAAAAAATAAAACTTTTCTTGAGTCTAATATCCATTTGAAAACTAAGAATTTTGACACACCAGGCATCATCATTTAGATTCATCTCAGTGGGCTTACTTCTAACCAAATAATTCTATAAGGGCTAAAAAATTATAGTTTTTGCCAGATTAATTAACAATCATATATATATATTTAATAATTTTTAAATATATTTAAATTATTTATTGCTAAATCAGTATAACAATGAGTCTGAATCTGACTTTTCTGGGAAAATTTACAATTACAACCCTGGAAACCAAGTTTTAATACTTTCAGCATCAAAGCGGGAATAAGAGTGCCTCCATTATAGGGAACTAAAGTACATTTCACTGAAGCATTTTCTAACACTAACGCAAGAATTAAAAGCTGGGCAAGATCAAGCCAAACTCACTTAGCTGAGAAGGCCTCCAGAAATAGGTGCACTTTCTTTCTTCCTAGCTACATGAGTGGAAAACTAAATGTACTGTATTCTTCAGCAAATGTCTGTACTCCATAAAGGGAAAGCCATAGAAATTGAAAACCCAATTGCTAAAGTCTAGAGATATAAGTAAAGATTGGGAAGTCAGTTTTGTTAAAGTGTGTGGTGGGAAAGAACAAGCAAATAAGAATGTAAGAAATATCTTGCTATGCTGTACTGTATTCTGTGAATTCTTTAAGAAATGGAAGTTGACGTAGTCCATTACCTAGAAATAAAACACATTTTTAGATCAAACAGCCATTTTTCACAAGAT
This sequence comes from Phoca vitulina, assembly GCF_004348235.1. NCBI lineage: Eukaryota > Metazoa > Chordata > Mammalia > Carnivora > Phocidae > Phoca > Phoca vitulina. The sequence continues at coordinate 30,652,697 of NW_022589711.1, read as the reverse complement.
CACAAAAGCTCAGCCAGCAAGAAAGCCAAATAGGAATGGAACAAATGGGCTTACTTAGACCATTTTAGGCTGATTAGTCATTCATATCATTTTCAGTTTATAGACTAGTTAGTGGGTAGAGATTGGACTACACCATGAAACCTTAATGATATGTACTTGGATCAGTGAAAGAAATGATGCAAGCAGGAAAAGCATGTGCATCAATTCCATTTCCCTGGTCCACATTATAAAGTTAAAATAGAATGTGAAGAGTGTCATGGTGGCTGTACCTAGTTAGAAAATGCTTACAGCCAACTTGGTAGCTAATGCTTCTTCTTACAATGTTAAACATACATTATGGCAATACCATTTAAGTGTGTATCAGTCTGATAAAATCATATTCTGAATACTCTAAGTCGAAATGCAAATCCACCATATTTTTACATTTATCACATAAGAATTTTTGCTCTTGTTTTCATATACACAGTTGTTTTTCCATTAATTATAGAAAATAATCTTTACCACATTTCTGAGAAATAGAAAGATGTAGCAAATAAAAATAAAAAAAAAACTCAAGAGAATAAGAAAATTGTTCTAGCTATTATTTTTGCTAGAGAAGGTATGTCCTCTAAGAATGATCAGGTATATTGAAAGTAAGAGTGTCGCATTCTAGTTGTGTAGTTATTATTGGGAGTGTGTCTCATCACTGCACTATCCCCCATGTAAGTTACTGTAACTTTAATAGTTCAAGTGAGGTATCTCGCTGCTGGGTGATTCAAGGCTTTTGCAAACAGCTGTGGACAAATGGCCTTCACTCCACATCTGTTGGATAGGTGCCTGAGAATGAGTGATGCACACTTCTCACCTCAAAGGTGACCCATAGTGTGTAGACATTGGCTCCATTTCCACATGGACCCCGGCCCTGGTGATGAATCCACCTTGACTCTACATCTCTTTTTATAGTCCTTCCAGCTATCTGTAGTGGCTCATTCTTCTATATTTTCTTCCCAACTCCCAGCCCTGGTGATCTTCACTCATTCTCCAGCAATAATCAGAGCCCGTGGACTATCTCTGGAGAATTCAGTCTCTGGTTATTCTTGAGGGGTGAGGGAGAGGCTTATTGATTGTGATGAATTGTGCCAAGCCGACATTTTCTAGACTTTTGCGGATAAAAACCTCATTTTGAAGACCAAAGTAATTTCAAGAAACTGCAACATAAAAGTAGTCATACTGCTGGTATGCACTGGCTTCGAAGAATCAGTATCTGCTTTTCTAGTAGCTGTACTTTATTAGATATAGCATCATCTGCATACGCTGGGAAAATAACTTGTTGCAATAAGAAAGGCAGCCCAACATTCATGCAAACTGTGGAACTGTTCTGCCTGGTTTTAAATATGGGTATGGCTCTGCCACTTTATTAGTTGTGTGACCTCTGACAAGCTATCCAAGATTTCTAGGCCTTAGTTTCCTTATCTGCAAAACTGGCATAATAATAGCACCTATCCTGTAAGGCTACTGCTGTAAGCATTAAGTGAATGAGTACATGTAAAATGTTTAGAACAGAGTAAGTACTTAATGAATGTTAGATGTTATTACTAAATGTGAGGTGTATTGTTGATTGAGCCTCCAAGGCTTGTTTATAGCACAGCCTCCCTAAGTTAACCAAGGACAACTGTTTTGAGATTCTGTTAAATAGCATAAATGATTTAATAACACATGTCCTCCATCTCTACTAAGATATGTTTGGTCTTGTAAGTTTAAAGTGGGAGAATTAATAAATTGGCCCTTGTCAATATTAAGAGACAAAGTATTTTAAACTCAGCTGATTAGGAGGCAAGATATTATTTAGAAGATCATGAAAGATGAACATTAACCTGTGGGTCTACATGTAGGAAATCCCCACTGTCCCTAGCCAGGTTTAATCATGTCTCCCTGGGCTCCACTTCTAACCATTAACAAATTACCTCCTTGTCTCTCCTGATGCTGACAGGCAATTTTAGTGATAAATAAAGTTGAAGACTTTCAAAGTAAAGTTTGAATTACTTTGCATATATTTACACACATAAACAAAAAACATTTGGCAAGTTAGGGTTTGTCAGTATAAAAGACATTTAATAAATTTATCACCACCTAGTTGTTCCAGAGGCAAACACTGATTTTCATGTGATTAAACACTCAAAGAGTGAATTGATGAATTTCTAAACAACTTACTATGGCTTCCTGCTACCTTTGCAGATCTTATACCTACTTATGTTGAAGTCTTTCTTTCATTTAATTTCTCCCACCTCTCCTAAATTTTGGGGACCAAAACAAATAAACAAATAGTTAAAGACATATGTAAAAAGGAATTTCTCACTCTTCTAAATGCACATATACATGGAAAAGAAGAAAAAATGTTTTGATGGTGGCATATTTTTTATGACCTACCTGATGCCTAATACGTAATAATAAACCACTTTCATAAATTAGAGACTGAGGAAAAGGTTGCCTCTGCTTTATAGAGCACTATATACTTCAGAGTACTCAATAGAAAGGATGGGTAAGAACATTCTGGAATAAGAGTTACAGGGAGAGAGCAGTAGTATAGCACAGATTTCTTAACAGATTGAATTTGAGAATATTCCTCTGTATTAGCTGCTAGTAAGTGAATAAATGTTACCTACTATAAATAGAGATTATTAGAAAAGGCTAAGTTATCAAAACAGGGGCCAGTTTAGTCTGTTCTGGGAGACCAGACGTCAGGACGTCAGACCATCAGACCGTCATTGAAGTAGTGATAACCTCAGGCAATGTTAAATGTTTGTTTAGCCAGAAAGTTCCCTTGGGGGCTTACCCTCTGTTGTTTGTCCCTCCTAGATTTGAAAACTGTGAGGTCCAACAGTAGCTTATTATTTCCTAATTACAGGAAGAAGAAACGTAGGCCTGAGCAGACAATTTGGGGGTTTCAAAGACCTACCAGTACAGTGTACAGAGAAGAGGTCCCCCCTGAACTGATGGTGTAGGTACGTAGGAGGCCAGGACAAGCACCAAGCAAATAGATACCTCCCTGGCTCGGGATGTGTTAACACGCCAGCAGTTTGGAGGCTTTTCATTCCTAAAGCCGTGATAAGGGAGGAAAAATTATTTTCCTACTAAGTTCTCCAGCAAGGTGCCTATAAATTAGACTGATACAAGACAGATTAATAAGCTGAAGTTTATTAGCATGTGCACTGTGCTTACACATGGGAGTATCCAAAGGGGTGGTTAGAACTTGTGCTTATGTAACATTTTAGCAGAGGAACAATACATTTTTAGAGCAGTAACGAGGCAAAGAAAAAAGGGCTTTGAGTTTCTAGGGGCAAGAAATTGTATATATGGGGAAACTAATGAAAGATAAGAGCTAGTTAGTAAAGTTTGTTACATAGATTCAACTATGGGCTAATGGTTGAAAAGTTGTCTCCGACTGTTAACTTTTGGCCTTCTGGGTAGAGAGGAGTGAGGGGACACCTTTGTAAATTTATGTCCTGCTTTTCGGTAGATGGAGGGCAGAGAGCTTTTCTCATATCTATTTCTTCTCAGTTGCCTTCAGCTTAAAATAATTTTTATGCCAAAGTGCCAAAGTGACATATTTTGGAGTGGCATAATCTGCTCCCCGACACAGTTCAGTTCTCATACCCATTAAAACTGAAAAACCCCAAACTGCTTAGAATAAAACTTGAGCTGGCAGAGATCACAAACTACCCAAAATCAAATGGCTACTAAAAAATTTTGGAGAACATTAGCTATTTTCCTGAGTCCAGAAGAGAAAAGCTAGACAGTGATCAATAACATAATATTTTAATTTAGTAAGAAAGGTTTTACTTATTTATTTATTTATTTATTTATTTTTAAGATTTTATTTATTTGTCAGAGAGAGAGAGAGAGAAAAAGAGAGTGCAAGCAGGGGGAGTGGCAGGCAGAGAGAGAAGCAGGCTCCTCACTGAGCAAGGAGCCTGATACAGGACTCGATCCCAGGACCCTAGGATCATGACCTGAGCTGAAGGCAGATGCTTAACCATCTGAGCCACCCAGGCATCCCAGTAAGAGGTTTGAAATTCCTGTATATCTTGTTACATTTCTCTAAATCCTCCCTTTTCTCCTTCCTAGTTTATACAAGTGTTAGAATGGTAAAAAATTATTTTGATAATATTTTTGAAATGTGTACATGAGAATAAAACATTTGCAGTTTTTTTCATGTAGCCTTCCATGTCCAAATGGAGATGTCTTTTTTGCCTGTATATTAATTAAAAGGCACTACTCTTTACCTGGTAGCAACTAACACAGATTCATTCAAACTCCCCTCACCTGAGTGACTTGCTATATTAATGATATTGATGGCAGTGTTTTAACATTTTGTTTTAAAATTATGCCTGAAATCATGACACTGTCACCACCACCATCATCACAATTAACAACAAACATGTACTAAACATCTACTATTTACCAGATACTATGCTACCATTTTATAAATCCTGCCTTCTATTCTGACTGTTTAATATGAGATAGGAACTGCTCTAGGCACCAGGAAAATAGCAGTGAACAAAAGAGACAAAATCTGCCGTAATGGAGCTTATATTTTAGGGATGAAAAACCAGAGCTTAGACAGATTTGAGTAAATTTCTCAAGGTCACAACAAGTAATAATGGCCTATCAGTAAACTGGGATTTCAAGCCAAGTCTGGGATTGCATAGACAATTAAGTAATCTATCCACATTAAACAAGTAATCTATTTTTATGAACCCAAAATGTTTTCTCCTAAAATATTCCTAAATATTGTATATTATAATACAGTAATTTGCTTGCTGTTCTGAGTCATTTATCCATAGGGCTGTTTTTATCCCATCACAAGGACTTGCTATTCTAATTCTTATCCAGATATGAGGAAATCTTACTTTGGTTTTTATCTATTTTCTTCACAACACTCCAGCAGTATTTTTTAAAAAAGATTTTATTTATTTATTTGAGAAAGAGAGAGAGAGAACACAAGCGGGTGAAGGGCAGAGGGAGAAGCAGACTCCCCACTGAGCAGGGAGCCTGATGTGGGACTCCATCCCGGGACTCTGGGATCATGACCCAAGCCAGAAGTCAGATGCTTAACCGACTGAGCCACCCAGGTTCCCCACACTCCATCAGTATTGACTATAATTTGCCAAAAGCAAAAATAACTAAGTAAATAACTTATGTTTAAACAATATGAGCTTTTCTCCTCAGAATGGACCTTGTTAAAACAGTTATACTATACATTTAAGTAAAAAATAACTCTTCAGTAGCATCTCAATCAAATATCTTAACCTCCTTCAACATGGTCTTGCACAGCTGGGCCAGCATCCAGCCTCTAGGATGGAGAACTGAGGTCAGTGCTTGCGTGTGAGATGATGTAGAATCTATAAACCCTGACTCTTGAGGCACCAGTTTCTTCTTGTGAGCTCTGTTGTGGTTTTTGTTGTTGTTTTGTTTGTTTGTTTCTCATGTGGAGATGGGGAAGATGTTGAGAAAAGAAAGGCTGACACTCAAGATGGCCCACCGACTATGTTATAAAATGCTTCCTTTTACATTCTTGTCAATGCCTGTCAATGAAAGACCATCAGGAAAACATGTATAGTTGAACAAAGTTGGGTTTATTGACTTGTTGCAGTAGGGGAGAACGTGTACCATGGGGATGCATGGAGTATCTCAGTAAGAGGGTTTTAGAGAGGACTCCCTGTAGAATTTTGGCTTCTATTAGGTGCTTTGGGGAAAGATTCAAGTAAGTAGGGCTTTGATGTGGATTGGATGCCATTAGAAAGCAGTGGTAACTCCATGTTTGTTTCTTAACAATTCTTGTCTAGAAAACAAAAAGAATGCAGTAAGGTTAATGTTATGTTTAGCAAATAAGCAGCATTCACTCATATTAGCCAGGATTGGCAGATGTTTGGTCATTTTTATGGTTGGAAATGTGCGTGATATTGTTTATGATCAGACATGATTATTCAGTGGCCTTGTTTTGTCTGTATTAATGGCTGATACAGAGTGGCCTTATCTCATATTGATGTTCTGTGAAACTCTTTATGTTCAACAAGAGAACATGATCTAGCCATGAGTGCTAGTCCAACTCTTGGTAACAGCAAAGCCCAGCTAACACTGCTGTGCCAAGACCTGGCTACCTTCTCTTTTACACTATTAATAATAGCCTTCAGGAAATATGGAAATTCCAAGATTAGTTGTTGCCATTAAAATATTGGTTGGTTTCATACTTGAGCACAGGAGGTTTTGGGAAGTTAAGATTTCATGAACTAGGATTGCAGAGGAACAAAAAATTTCTTTCTCAGATACGACTTTCCATTTTTTAGGAAGGAACAGAGTGCTCACATATAAAGGGTAAGCAATCTTAAGCAACGTAGAGCTGCATAGATCTGTGTGTGTCTTTTAAATATTTAAAGTAAAAGAGTTCAGAACAAATCTCTCCAAAATATACCACTTTAGCATGAAGGTTATTTTGAGCTAAAGCAATCAAAACCCAGCAGATTCAGGACCTCCCCACCAAATGCCTAAATTTACATTGAAAAGAAGGGCCTATACCAGGAAGAGAGCTATTACCAGAGATTGATTTTTACTTGTGTAACAGGTCAAACTTCATTTTTGTTCCTCTCACCTTCCTATGAATGGCTTTGTTCTCTTTTGTATCCCCAAATCTATGCCCCTTTCCTTAGCTCAGGATGTTATATAAGCCTCAATTGCCTGTCTGTGGGCCTCATATTCTTATGGCATTCCCATATGTCTGTAATTAAATTTTATTATTTCCTGTTAATATGTCTCATGTCTAATTTTACACCAGCCAAAAGAACCTTGAAGGGTAAAGAAAAACTTGTCCTCCCCACAAAAGCAAACATTGATTACCACTGCAGTAAGGTGAAAATAATTACAATTATATGGAGGAAGTTTGATGTAAGATAAGTTAGGATATAAGCTGTGAAAAAGAGTGCATTGGAACACAAGAGATCTGGATTCTAGACTTTACCATTAAAACACTGTATGACCATGGGCAAGTTGTGTCATGTCTTTTCTTCATATATACATTTTTCTTTTCAACAAAAAGCTTGGCATGCAGCAGTAGTTTTAAAATTTTCTTTCAGCCTTACCATTCTTTATTTGAACAAAATTTTCCAAAGTGTCCCAATAGACAAAACAAGAGGAACTTATGTGAAAATCTGATTGTAGTGGTTGAAGAGGGGGTAAGGCTGGGGTGTTAGTGCTTTGAGTAACATTCACATGACTTGCTGCTTATGTCCTAGGCAATTGTCAAACAGAGAATATATGAAGTCAAATAGTGGCAAATGCGAAGTTAAGTAATTTCTCTCAGGTTTCCCATATTTCAAGTATTCTATGAATTCATGATTCTCTTCAGAAATGGAGTATGGTATAGACTTTGAGTGTAGTGATTCAAAGGTGGTCAATTGTGTGTTATGATTTATATATATCAAATAGCCAATAATCTGATAATGTCAAGATTATAGCAATAGCAATAAATAACTACTACAGTTGATTTCTCTGTTTTAAGAACATAAAGCAGAAAATGGGTTCTATTTCTAAAATCTTATGAGAAGAGTTGGAGTTAGACAGTATTTGATCCAAATTACATTAGGTTTTTTAAAAAAAATTATTTTATGAAATCAGGTCATGTTTCTGTGACTGTTGGTTTTCTCCTAGCCTCATGGCATTTGATGAGCACATGAATATAGCCCCTACAATATGGCATGTACTTTCATTATAGTTTTTAAACCATTTATCTTTGAATAATTTTAGACATATAGAAGAGTTGCAAAGATAGTATACAGAATTTCTGTATATCCTTTATAGTTCCCTTTCTTCCATAATGTTAACATCCTACATAAACATGGTAAGATGACCAAAACTAGGAAATTAACACTGGCACAGTACTAACTACTGATCTACAGACTTTACGTGGCTTTCACTATTTACCCACTAATGTCCCTATTTTGTTGCAGGGTCTCATCTAGGATTCAACATTGCATTTAGTTGTCATGTCTCTTTAGACTCCTCTGAGGTGTGACAGTTCCTTTGTTCTTGCCTTTCATTAAACTGATGTTTTTAAGAGTATTGGTCAGTATTTTATAGAATGTCCTGTGATTTGAATTTGTCTGATGTTTTCTTATAGCTAGACTGAAGTCATGGATTTTTAGTAAGAATACCACTTCTCAGTATATTGTATCAGGGATACATTGGATAAGATATGTCTTATTACTGGTGATGTTTTTCTTGATCACTTGGTTAAATGTTGTTTGCCAATTTTATTTATCACTCTTTTTGGACAGTTCTGGTTTTTGGCAAATGCATGGAGTTATGTTTCTACCACCACAATAATGTACAAAATTGTTCCATTGCTCAAACATTTTTCTCATGCTTCTCCTTTGACCCCACCCCTCTTCCCATCTCTAATCTCTGGCAACCACAAACTCATTTTCCATCCTTATAGTCTTGCCTTTTTCAGAATGTCATATAAAGAGAATTATACAAAATATGGCCTTTTATGTCTTGACTTATTTCATTTAACAAATGATTTTTAGATCCATCCCTGCTATTGTATGAGTTAGTTCTTTGTTCCTTTTTTTATTGCTCAGTAGTATTCTATTTTATGGATGTACCATAGTATTTTTTTTAATACATTAGATATTTGTCTTATGAACACAAGTGGCTGAAATGGAAGTGAAAACAAATGAATGATTTTTATTCATTGTCTTATACATATCTTTCTTCATGACTGTTATTGGTTGGCATTTAAAATAATGTAATTTTTTTTTCTTGGAATAACTATCAATTGAGGACAATCTGAACCTAATTCTTTGGAGCATTAAAATATTCCACATGAATTATCAGGTAGCATCTTTGATTTTCTTATGAAAAGGAGGGTGCTCAATAATGTCTGTTAATAATTATAATATGCCAGCCAAAACTCTTGACTAAATGTATGCTAATACATGCTGCTATTGCCCAGGAAAGGGAGATGGGCATCCATTTCAGTTTACTACCTGTAGACATCTAGGAGTTGTTTAATTTATCAGATCTTACAATTCCTCAATATTCAGCCTCAACACAGTAACTTTTTTCCTATTGAAAAAGTCAAAGAAAATTACCCACATATATGGCCAGAAAAAGCAGCAGAGTTGTATATATCTTATAACAAGACAGAGTTTAGGAAAAAAAACAATGTTAAAATAAAATGGTCATCTAAGCATAGAGTGAAATTGGAGAAAGCTTATATTTTGTAAGTATTTTTCCTAAAAAGTCTTAGCAACAGTTCTGTTTGTTGTTGTTATTGTTAACACTACTACTGATAATGTTAAGGGTCTGTCAGCAATTTCTTATAAAGTATGGGTTGTGGAGTGTCTTATCAATAACCCCTGTATTAGTGTTCTAAGATAATATGCAATAACTTGATAGATGAGGGACCATTACAGTCTATCACTGCAGTGATCCATACATTGAAGACTCCCTAAGTACATGTTGACACAATATTGCAGCAGTGATCCATGAATTAAATATGCTTTGGATCCGAGTCATTACAAGTTTAATGGAAGAAATGCACCAATTCTACTGAAAAATGCCAGTTTTGACTCTGTGATCAATTCTTCCATAAACACATTTCTAATGTCTCTCAGTAATGAATATTTTTCCTGGGAACCATCCCCGCTTACTGTATTGTGACTTTGTCAACATTCAGAGTGCCATTTTATATTGACTGTATTTGAAACTCCTTGAGTGTCACAGAAGAGATCTATGGAATAATTGCACAATAGTATCCACACAAATGTATCTTTTGTGAATAATGGAAAGCACTATTTTACCCTTTTTAAGGACTAGGCATAATATCTACTCAATAGACTTAAAGTGAAAGAAAATTAAAATTTTATTTGGGTCATTATTCAGTCTATCCTTCATTATAAAGTGTTCATGGAGTTTTTGTCATGGCATAGTGAGCAAAAGATATGTGACAATGTTCCCTGGTACTTAGCATTTATTCCTTTTATCCCATCATTCTTCTTTTATGTATATTAAATCTTTCATGGTACATATTATGCAAGATAATAGTAATCATTTCTCAAATATTTATAATAGCCTTACCAACATCCTTTACTCTGGTGAACACATACTGGACCTATGCAGGATGCTAATTATGGAGACAAAAAAACTGAAGAAAAGGAAAAAGAATGAAGGATGAAGAAGGTTTGCAGGCATAGACTTCAAAAGAATTGGGTCAGATATTCATCCGAGATGGGAGGTGAGTTGAAGAGAGTAGGCACAAGAACAGAAGCCAGTGAGAAGGAATTGAGACAAGATAAAAATATTCTCAGTGGCTTCACTCTAATCAATAAACCAAGGATTGAGTTATTTTGCTCTTAGGGTGTGTGTAGGAGCAGGGGCCTGAAGAAAATGAAACAGAAGGAATCAACTTCTCATTGTGAGGAGCTTCCTGGTCTTTTCCCACCAGGACATCTGTTCTCCAGTCCTTTCCTGGGAGGCAACTGGCACGCAGTCCTGTCTTCTCTGCTCTTCTCTTAGGCTGCGCCTTTCCAATCCTCTGGTTCTCGAAAACAAAACAAAACAAAACAAAAACCAAAAGCTTTCTGCTGCTTTGAATTTAATGTCTACCTTTTATACTAATTCTCATTCTATTTCTGTTTTCTTTTGTTACTTTTCTGACCTTACCATTGCTTTTCCTCTTTTTTCCTACCCTTCCATTGAATTTTCTTCTCTTCACTTTGTCAGAATCATAATATCCAGAACATAAAGCAGGAAGGTGAGTGTTTCTCATTTCTGTAAGTGTTCAGGTGAGGATGTGCCAGGAATCTGGCTGTACCTCTCTCAATCTACAGATGCCAAGGATGATTCTACTATTACATAATGGGGCCGGTCTGTCTTGCCTCCCTCACTGCTAAGTAGTGTAAGAGGGAACCAGATGTGGGATGTGCATGTGTTGGCATGGGACATGAAGCAGATGTGGAGAGTGAAGGAATTCGTACTGGTGGGACCATGGGCCCAGAGATTGGCACACTGTTGTCAGCAAGTGTGGTACACTTCCACAAAGAAGGCTGAGAGACGAGGAAGCTGAAGCCGGGAACAAGGAAGAAAGAGCAGAGTGGCAGGACTAGAAAGAAGAGGTGAAATAAATGCATAAGAAATTGAATCACTGAAAAAAAGCATCTCTTAACAGCTCACTATTCTACAGGGACTGTGCAATGTGCTTTCACATACATTATCTCATTCATTTCTTAAAACAAGCCCATAAAGTATATGCTGAGTGTCTTGGGTATGCAATTGTCAATTTAGGTAGCTTTAGCAACAAAGCTCTAAAACTCAGTGGCCACCTGAGACTAAATGTGAACCGTGATGCTTGAGGATGGTCCCATGAAGTCTCAGCAGTGGCAGGAGGAGAGGAAGAGGCAAAAGAACAGGACAGATACACAGAAAGGTAGGGTAGTGCCACATGAGTAAAATTACTGCACTATCATTGAAATAAATGCTTTAAATATATTATAATGTACCTTTATTTTTTTAAAGATTTTATTTACTTATTTGACAGAGACACAGTGAGAGAGGGAACACAAGCAGGGGGAGTGGGAGAGGGAGAAGCAGGCTTCCCACGGAGCAGGGAGCCCGATGCGGGGCTCGATCCCAGGAGCTTAACGACTTAAGCCACCCAGGCGCACCTATAATATACCTTTAAAAGACCAAGCTAGGGTGTCTGGTTGGCTCAGTTGGTAGAGCATGTGACTCCTGATCTTGGGGTCATGAGTTTGAGCCCCACATTGGGTATACAGTTTAATTTAAAAATAAAACAGATTTTATTAAATAAATTCAATTAAATTAAAATAAAAAAAGACCAAGCTACCTCCTTCTATTGATCTAAATATATAGTGAAACTATATAGTTTTGTCTACTTATAGACTGGCTACTAACCAAGATGGCCTAACATTCTCCTTAGATTGACTAAACTTTAGACAGATTTCTTCTCAACTGTAGGCTCCTGACTTCCCTTTTCCTACAGCATTTGCTTTATAATAAGTTTTATAAAGCAAAAATTTATACTTATACTTATAAGTTTAAATTATTTCTCTGTTCCTTTGAGATATAAATCTCCTCCCAATCTCTTACCAGTTTTACAACCCGGGAATGTCTCTCTCAAGGACCTGGGAGCCGTCCCTTTGAAATGTCATCACTAGGAAAGGGAGCAGCCATACCTCCCAGTCTCTGTGGGAGGAGCCTAACTTCAGTAACTGCCAATTAGCAAACACAGAGGGTCTAATCATATTGACCAGCCTCCCTCCTAACATTTTCAAGGAGCTCATTCCTGCACTTAAAAACCTTCCTGCCTTTTGTTTTAGAGAAATTGAGTTCAGTCTCTTTCCCTTTTTGCAGTAGGCCTGGCCTCTCTTGCAAATAGACGTGAGTAAGTCTTCCTTACCGTTTAACTCCATCAGCTGCATTTTTTCTGTGACATTACTAACCCTGGGTGATAGTCCATTTGTAAGAGTAAGTACACAGTATTCTTCATCTATCAAAACATAAACTTGAATAAAATCAATGGCCCTAGATCTGTAATAATTTGGGTATAATCCTCTCTAGAGATAAAGGATGGTTCAGGTGATCTCTGAGATCCATAAATCTTTTGACCTTTGAAATTTAACCACAGATGTGGTAAAAAGGAAGTGTTCATCCACTGGGCAAAGAGGCATTATTTTACATAGCTGTAATATATATATTTAGGAAAACATGTGATCAAGGAAAACACCATTAGGTGAAATTTAATACTACACACACACATACCCACACACACTCCTTGATTTTTTTTTTCCTAAGGGGATTTTATGTAAGTTATAGGAACGTTGTACAATAGGCAAATACAAATTAAGAAAGAAATTGGGAATGAAAGAAAAATAAGAATAAGAAAATACTATGAAGCTGGTGGTCTATGGAAACCGTGCCATAAAGCCTACAACATTATTAAAAGGGCATCCCAATTTGGCCTTGAGTTTTCAAGTAACTAACTCAAAAGGGAACAAACGATCAGTTACAAGATCCCCAGTATTTAGAAAAAAGAAAAGCAAACAAGACAATTTGATTTGAAGAAACACAAGATATTTAAATCTGGAAGAAATTTTAACATGTTTACACACACACATGCACGTATGCCCACACAATAAATAATATTTGTAGACAGGTAAATCTCATATTTATTAACTGAACCCTGAACTAAATGCAGAAATCTATTTTGTAAGATTATTTTCTTATGTTTCTTATACAAAGTAGATTAAAAAAATACAAAGTTTCAGTCCTGTAAAAGTGATCATATAAGGCACAAGATATTTAGCACTTGGTTTTCTGACAGTCTTGTCCAATCTGTAATTTAGTCCACCTAGAAAAATAAATGAAATACAAATTCTTAAAAATATGAGTTTACATAAGTCAAAGTTTTCATATCAATTGGGCTGTAAAGAGAGTAAGATTATATTCTTGAGCAAATTTCTGTGACTGCAGAAAATTATGTACTGGTCAAGATTAAGAGAACACACTTAACATATTTACTTAACTGTGTCTTTAGTTTTATTCCATTATTGCATTTCTTAAAGTTTGGGTTCTCCATGGTTGTTTCTGTTGGCTGTCACAGTGATTCGTTTTTTTGTGTGGTTTGTAACTTTTCCTGTGATTATAGGTTTAACATGCACTCTTACATCATGGTCCAACCTGCTCTGGGTTGTAGGGACATTCCTATGGAGTTTTGTTTTCCCTTGCTGGGAAAAATGCATGTTACCAAAATTTTTTTTTTTTTTTAAGATTTTATTTATTTATTTGACAGAGAGAGAGAGAGAGAGAGAGAGAGCGGGAACACAAGCAGGAGGAGTGGGAAAGGGAGAAGCAGGCTCTCCGTGGAGCAGGGAGCCCGATGTGGGGCTCGATCCCAAGACCCTGGGACCATGATCTGAGCCGAAGGCAGACACTTAACGAATGAGCCACCCAGGAGCCCCGCATGTTACCAATTTTATATTATGGGTTCTCCATCCGAGTAGTATAATTTCAGATCCAAAATCAATAGATGGTGTGGGGTTTGGAGCTTGACTTCTTATACAAAATTATTCCTTCAGATCATGGCTCCTGCTGAATAGCTTAGCTTCTTTGCCATTTTCTATAGCCAATGAGTGGCGACGCCTCATTCCTATTTCTTAGATGGTCAGCACACTGTAGTTCCTGGGTTTATGCAGAGAACTTACCTTCAACACTGCACTGCGTACAGGTCTGAGATTCCAATCCACTGGCTTAGCAAAGGCATTAACATCCAGTCCTACAAGGGTGTCTCAGCTTCAAAAACCCCATGTTCTTTTCAGCATCAGTTCCATTTATTTCTGTAACTTTGACTTATCTCTTTGTTTCTCACTTATGGAAAATTTCCTTTCTTTTATATGGTTATACTTTACAGAGCATTGTCATTTGCTTGCTGGAGTTGGCTGGGGTGGAGGTGAAGTGAGGTGTGGAGTAGACTGTATGCTAAAACTGAATCCACTATTTTGATGGAAAACCCATTTAACTTATCTGAGACTCCATTTCCTCATCATATCTGTATTGAAAGGATTTGTTTTTTGATAATTCAATGAGATAATACATGCAAAGCTTTTAGCGCAGTCCCTGATACATGGACAGTACCCAATAAGTATTAGCTAGTGTTATCACTAGCTCACCTACATTTAAAATTTTATAGGGGCACGTGGGTGGCTCAGCGGGTTAAGCATCCAATTCTTGGTTTCTGCTCAGGTCATGATCTCAGGGTGGTGGGATCCAGTCCTGCATAGGGCTCCGTACTCAGCATGGAGTCTGCTTCAGATTCTCTCTCTCCCTCTCCCTCTGCCTCTCTGCTCATGCACACATTTTCTCTCTCTCAAATAAGTAAATAAAATCTTAAGATTTTACCTATAAATAAAATGCATTAATATAGGTATATTATATGTACTTTAAAAAATAAGTATATTATATGTACTTTTACACTAACATTATTATATACCAATATATTATTAATAGCATAATTAATAAAATAAGTATGTAAATATGAAGTAAGCACAAATATATATTTAAACACTATTGGGACTTACTATGTGCTAGGAACTATTTGAAGCACTCATAAATATTAACACACATATTCCTTACAACAACCTATTATCGCTATTTTACAGGTGAGGAAACTGAGGCACAGTGATCCTAAGTAAATTACCCAAAGTCCCACAGCTAGTCAATGGAGAAGCTGTATTTCAACCTATGTGATCTGATTTCAAAGTCAGTTCTCCTACCCCATGTTATGCTGCTTTTTAAACATCTTATCTGTACTATTTTTTATCCATGATATTAAGAACCTTCTCCAACAATGTTTTTACAGTAAGCAATGTTTTCAGATAGAGATTAGATATCAGAGTCTATTGAAGCAATTCTTTGTAAAAATCAAAACCATGTAACAGAATGCAGAAGAGAGTATGTGATGTGCTTCTCTGTTGTAGCTATTCACGTAGCCAGATAAAGCTGAAACAAGATCAATGTGCTAAGAGTGGGATTCTTAAAAAAAAATGCAGGTTTAAACAGACACTTCACAAAGGGCGATATACAAAATCACATGAAAAAGTGTAGAATATCAATGGTCACTGTGCCAGTTAACAATTTATTGCCACTCAGCTCCAAATTCCCTCTTCAATATATGCTCTGTGAAAATAAAAGTGTTCCTTTAAGCATTTCTCCTTAAAGTGAGCACAATGTTAAACTTTCTCAATAGAGGGCACTGGAGGAGCATCGCAGGAAGGAAGGGCTGGCCTGTAGTTTGCTGGTGCTGCAAGGTAGGTGGGGTGGGTGGTGTGGCTGGAAGGACATCCAGGGTACCTCTGCTCCAGCCACAGTCCCAGAGCTCCGCATCCAAAGAGAACTTGCAGTTTGGTCAGGAGACTCCCCACAACCCTCAGCAGGGAAAGCAGTACCCCCCAAACCTCCTGCTGGTCTAAGTATTCTGATTCCCACTGCAGACACCAGTGTGGCCCCCTGAGACCTAGAGGATCCCGCCCTGCTGCTGCTCTCTCTGCAGGCCCAACGGGTGTGGGCCTGGAGGATTGCCACCCCCATCGGCCTGCCGCTGTCCTAGAAGCTGATTGCCTGCTCCCCACCTGCCCTCCGGCACTCTGCTTTGTGCTGGCCAATTTTGCAGACCAGTTTGAGCCTGGACACACCAGGGAAGTTTTTGCTATCTGATGGGCTAAGCTCTACTTTCTCCAACTAGGTATGAACCTCAGCCTTGAGGAGGGAGTTTCATTCTGAGTTTGTCCTTCCTTGGATACCCTTTCTCATTCCTGGAGTACCACCCAGCATTTTCATATCTGTTATCATTATTCTTGTATCATAGACTGAGAGTTCTTTATATTGAACTTTGGTTGTTTAACCCACCACGTGTTTTCTATTTTCTGTTGCGACCTACACTAGTACAGTCATTAGTGCAAATTAAAACCACAAAGAGATACAATTATATGTACACTTGAATGGCTAAAATTAAAAAAAAAAAAAAACTATGGATAATACCAAATATTGGTAAAGATGTAGAGCACCTGGAATTCTCATTCACTGTTGGGGGAATATAAAATACTACTAGCACTTTGGAAAAAAACCCTCAAAGATTCTTATAAAACTAACACACACCTATTCTAGGATTCATCAGTTCTACTCCAAGAGAAATCAAAACATATACCCACAGAAAACCTTGTGTAGGAATGTTCTGAGAAACGGTACTGATAATAGGCCAATGCTGAAAACAAAGCCCATCAATAGGCACATGGGTACGGACTATGGTACAGTCATATGATGAAGTACTGCTTAGTGATAAAAGAACAGAAAACACTGCTTTTGTGCAACATTGATGAATCTCAAAAATATACTGAGTGAAAGAAGCCTTAAACAAAATTTTCATATTAAATGATTCCATCTTTATGAGATTCTGGATCAAGTAAACTAATGTTTGGCATGGGGGAAAAAAACAATGGTTGTCTCTGAGAGGAGTAGAAATTAATTGGGAAGGGGCTTGCAGGAATGTTCTGGAGTGATGGTAATAGTCTACCTCTTGATATTCTGTATCCAAGTACTAAGAGTGAATCTTTAAAAAATGGGAGTTTAGGTTATATAGATTATGCATTTGCCAAAACTTATGAATGGTACTGTTAAGATTTGTGCATTTCATAGCAGTAAATTTAACCTAAAAATGTTTAAAGAAACAATAATATATATGCTGCAGTGCTTAGATGAGAAGTATAATGATGCTTGCAACTTATTTTGAAATGCATTCAAAATACAGGTGGATTTATGGATGCATAGAGGGATGGATAGATGAATAGATATATGATAAAGCAAATATGGAAAAGTGTTAATTGTGGAATTTTTAATAGAGTAGGTGGGATACAGATGTTCACTTTAAAACTTTTTTTTCAATTTTACTGTGTTTTTGAAAATTTTTATAAGAAATAATTGGAAAAAAAACTGGAGGTGATCAAAACCATCTTAGATTTTTGTCTCTTAAAACTATTCAAATCATTCCCTGGCTTGCTATGATATCAAAGGCCAGTTTTGTGTGAGGCTTGAGAGCTGAGGGTATATTTTGAGCCCATGCAGCTTCACGAATATAGGTATTTTTCCAGTGCTAAGACTGTGGAAAACTGACTGACTTAAATTTACTGTTACAGTACCTCTCCTTTCTTAAAATTTATCATGGTCTGTGTGATGGCCTAGAGTGTCTTTGTTTTATGTGATGAAGGCATGTGTGCTTTTATGAAGGCATATATTTGTATTCTGTGATCACTAAAGACTTAGCCTGACTTTAAACCATACCACCAAGAACTAATATATAAATGGTTTTTATCTATTGGCTATTCATTTCATACATGTACATCTTGATTAAGTTGTAAATTCCCCAATGTAGAATCTATCTACTGTTTATTTTGCATCTCTACCCAGAGAATGCTGTACAGTGCTGTAGACACAGGGGATATTTAAATGATGATGGTGTCAATTATTTAGATGTTTAAAATCTTTTTGAAATATCCAGGTTAAGGCCAGGACTCTTACCAAATAATATTCAGTTCACTCAGAGTCAGTAGTACAGCTAAGATTATGTAGTTTACTCACATACACAATCTGATTTTTTTTTTAAATCTGTATTATAGAAAGTTCCAAATAGCTTTAATATTAGGCACTGATTTTATTTTTATACAGGAGGAAAAGAACCAGTAGCTACTTAAGTCCGCTTTGGATATATGGTCCCCCTATGCCCCCAACACATCTACCATGGGATGCCAATGAAGGACAACAACCCCCAGGGAAACAAATGTCTTAAATACAGTAAGCCATGGTCAACTGGTGATCAGTTAACAGATCTTAAGTCATCATAGGGGAAAGAAAAATACATGTGGACTCATAACCCCAAAGCAATGGTATTCCCTTAAACATAGGTTTATCTTTCAAATTGCCAGGGGAAAGCTTAAAATAAACACGAAAATATGAGGCACTATTATATGTAAGTATGACAGTTTTGAATCAACCTTCCAGGTAAATAAAAGGAAGTTACTTTACCAGTAGGGAGAGACAAAAAATTAGAGGTCATACATTTCTCTGAACATCAATAGGCCATGGATTTATCAGCTCAATTCTAATTCAAAGACCCCAAAACATGCCTAAAGTACATATCAGAAAAATACCAGGGTGCTCACTGAGAGTCATCATGTGATTATTGCAAGCAAGGAGAATCCAGAAGGGTGAGGTTAGCTATCTGCAGGAAGGCTTCCCAGAAGCAGTCAGTTCTGTACTGAGATTTGCAGACATCACCACTGAGATTCAGGAGGCCGGGTATTAGGCACCAGGAAACGACCAATGGAGAAGGCAATCACTGAAAATCCTGTGATGTGTGACGTGTGAAGAGAATGTGCTGAAATAACATAGATATACAAAATCTAGAAAGTGGTGGTAGAGGCTGCTGGGGGAATAAAAACTTGTCAATATTTATTATTTTCCCAAATATATTATCTAAAAGAGATCAGCAGCCCAGTTTCAAGAAACTCAAAGAGACCCATTCATTTTTAATTTCACTTGGATGAAATAAAATATTAAGGCCATAAGTGTCTTTTGCTGTCATGACATATTGACCAGAAAACACTATAATTACTAATTTGGTTTTTTTTTACATTTTTTTTTATTATGTTTTGTTTATCACCATACATTACATCATTAGTTTTTGATGTAGTGTCCCATGATTCATTGTTTGCATACAACACCCAGTGCTCCAAGCAGAACGTGCCCTCTTTAATACCCATCACCAGGCTAACCCATCCTCCCACCCCCCTCCCCTCTAGAACCCTCAGTTTGTTTTTCAGAGTCCATTATCTCTCATGGTTCATTTCCTGCTCCCATTTCCCCCCCTTCATTCTTCCCCTCCTGCTATCTTCTTCTTCTTTTTTTTTTTTTTTAACATGTAATGTATTATTTGCTTCAGAGGTACAGATCTATGATTCAACAGTCTTGCACACTTCATGGCGCTCACCATAGTACATACCCTCCCCAACGTCTATCACCCAGCCACCCCATCCCTCCCACCCCCCACCAGCAACCCTCAGTTTGTTTCCTGAGATTAAGAATTCCTCATATCAGTGAGGTCATATGATACATGTCTTTCTCTGATTGACTTATTTCGCTCAGCATAATACCCTCCAGTTCCATCCACGTCGTTGCAAATGGCAAGATTTCATTCTTTTTGATGGCTGCATAATATTCCATTGTATATATATACCACATCTTCTTTATCCATTCATCTGTCGATGGACATCTTGGCTCTTTCTACAGTTTGGCTATTGTGGACATTGCTGCTATAAACATTGGGGTGCATGTACCCCTTAGGATCCCTACATTTGTATCTTTGGGGTAAATACCCAGTAGTGCAATTGCTGGATCATATGGTAGCTCTATTTTCAACTTTTTGAAGAACCTCCATACTGTTTTCCAGAGTGGCTGCACCAGCTTGCATTCCCACCAACAGTGTAGGAGGGTTCCCCTTTCTCCGCATCCCCGCCAACATCTGTCATTTCCTGACTTGTTAATTTTAGCCATTCTGACTGGTGTGAGGTGATATCTCATTGAGGTTTTGATTTGGATTTCCCTGATGCCGAGCGATGTTAAGCACTTTTTCATGTGTCTGTTGGCCGTTTGGATGTCTTCTTTGGAAAAATGTCTGTTCATGTCTTCTGCCCATTTCTTGATTGGATCATTTGTTCTTTGGGTGTTGAGTTTAAGAAGTTCTTTATAGGGGGCGCCTGGGTGGCTCAGTTGGTTAAGCGACTGCCTTCGGCTCAGGTCATGATCCTGGAGTCCCTGGATCGAGTCCCGCATCAGGCTCCCTGCTCGGCAGGGAGTCTGCTTCTCCCTCTGACCCTCCCCACTCTCATGTGCTCTCTCTCATTCTCTCTCTCTCAAATAAATAAATAAAATCTTTAAAAAAAAAAAAAAAAAAGTTCTTTATAGAATTTGGATACTATCCCTTTATCTGATATGTCATTTGCAAATATCTTCTCCCATTCTGTCGGTTGTCTTTTAGTTTTGTGGACTGTTTCTTTTGCTGTGTAAAAGCTTTTTATCTTGATGAGGTCCCAATAGTTCATTTTTGCCCTTGCTTCCCTCGCCAAAGGCATCTAGGAAGAAGTTGCTGCAGCTGAGGTCAAAGAGGTTGCTGCCTGTGTTCTCCTTTAGGATGTTGAAGGACTCCTGTCTCACATTGAGGTCTTTCAACCATTTGGAGTCTATTTTTGTGTGTGGTGTAAGGAAATGGTCTAGTTTCATTCTTCTGCATGTGGCTGTCCAATTTTCCCAAAACCATTTGTTGAAGAGACTGTCTTTTTTCCATTGGACATTCTTTCCTGCTTTGTCGAAGATTAGTTGACCATAGAGTTGAGGGTCCATTTCTGGGCACTCTAATCTGTTCCATTGATCTATGTGTCTGTTTTTGTGCCAGTACCATACTGTCTTGATGATGACAGCTTTGTAATAGAGCTTGAAGTCCGGAATTGTGATGCCACCAGCTTTGCTTTTCTTTTTCAACATTCCTCTGGCTATTTGAGGTCTTTTCTGGTTCCATACAAATTTTAGGATTATTTGTTCCATTTCTTTGAAAAAAAGTGGATGGTATTTTGATAGGGATTGCATTGAATGTGTAGATTGCTCTAGGTAGCATTGACATCTTCACAATATTTGTTCTTCCAATCCATGAGCATGGAACGTTTTTCCATTTCTTTGTGTCTTCCTCAATTTCATTCATGAGTATTTCATAGTTTTCTGAGTACAGATTCTTTGCCTCTTTGGTTAGATTTATTCCTAGGTATCTTATGGTTTTGGGTGCAATTGTAAATGGGATCGACTCCTTAATTTCTCTTTCTTCTGTCTTGTTGTTGGTGTATAGGAATGCCACTGATTTCTGTGCATTGATTTTATATCCTGCCACTTTCCTGAATTCCTGTATGAGTTCTAGCAGTTTTGGGGTGGAGTCTTTTGGGTTTTCCACGTAAAGTATCATATCATCTACAAACAGTGAGAGTTTGACTTCTTCTTTGCCAATTCGGATGCCTTTTATTTCTTTTTGTTGTCTGATTGCTGTGGCTAGGACTTCTAATACTATGTTGAATAGCAGTGGTGATAGTGGACATCTCTGCCGTGTTCCTGACCTTAGGGGGAAAGCTCTCCGTTTTTCCCCATTGAGAATGATATTTGCTGTGGGTTTTTCATAGATGGCTTTTATGATATTGAGGTATGGACCCTCTATGCCTATACTCTGAAGAGTTTTGATCAAGAAAGGATGCTGTACTTTGTCAAATGCTTTTTCTGCATCTATTGAGAGGATCATATGGTTCTTGTTCTTTCTTTGATTAATGTATTGTATCACATTGATTGATTTGCGGATGTTGAACCAACCTTACAGCCCAGGGATAAATCCCACTTGGTCGTGGTGAATAATCCTTTTAATGTACTGTTGGATCTATTGGCTAGTATTTTGGTGAGAATTTTTGCATCCATGTTCATCAGGGATATTGGTCTGTAATTCTTCTTTTTGATGGGGTCTTTGTAATGGGGATCAAGGTAATGGTAAAACAAGTTTGGAAGTTTTCCTTCCATTTCTATTTTTTGGAACAGTTTCAGAAGAATAGGTATTATTTCTTCTTTAAATGTTTGGTAGAATTCCCCTGGGAAGACATCTTGCCCTGGGCTTTTGTTTGTTGGGAGATTTTTGATTACTGCTTCAATTTCCTTAGTTGTTAAGGTCTTTCAGGTTTTCTATTTCTTCCTGGTTCAGTGTTGGTAGTTGATACATCTCTAGGAATGCATCCATTTCTTCCAGATTATCTAATTTGCTGGCATACTAATTTGATTTTTTAGGTACCATAATACTGAGAAGAAAACCTTGGTAGGAATTATGGACATTCCAGTCCGCTTACAAGGTTTGCCTTTAGTTTCAAATTACTTAAATTTCTAGTCCCAAACAGTCTAAGTTTGTACATGCCATGTCTATAATATGAAATTTAGATAACTTCTGGACCAAAAGATATTAAATTTTCAGACTTTGTAGAGTATTGTAACTGAGTTGTAGGTGACATTTACACAATTGTTTTGTGTTTATTTATGAGCTTCCCTTACACACCAGTAACACAAGTACCTGTTAGGTTTTATTTAATCATATTTATAGCAATTCCAAATCATCCCTCAAAGCACATATCTTCACCTAAAACCTTTTATGAGTGTGTAGGTGTACATACCAATATAGACCAATATAATTTTTGGCCTTTCAAGTGAATATATCCTTATCAATTATGTCAAATAATTTTCACCGTTGTATAACCCTGTAGTAAAATTTTTGCCATGATAACCATAATTTTTAATTAAAAATACCTATCAGCAGAGAGAGCATGATGGGGTATTCTTCCCCCAAAGCCTTCCCTAAAGGTAGTTTAGGGTATTAGTTTTCTTTTTTTGTAATTTTCAGTACTCTTATGTGGCAATGGGAAGAATATGATATTTATTATATATTAATGATTATGCATCTCATTATTTTCTTTTACATATCAATCACAACTAGGAGCCAGAGTTAAGTAGATATTTATTTTTAGGCTCTGGCCAGATCTATGGCTTGTCTGCTAGCTAAAAGGCAGTAATGAAGGCTATTTAGCCCACATTGCTTTAGGAAACAGGTTCAGCACTCCATAAATCCTGTATCTTACCTTATTTACACCATTCACACGTGCAACCTTTATTCTGTTCATCTATGTGGAGTCTAATTTAATTTACTGAAGAGTGTGCGTTACTCACTCAACCTTAATGTGGACTTGATTCAACTATAACTATTGTAAGCTAATTGTGCTGTGTTGGATTTGAAGGTGATAATGATGTGCAGTGACAGGTTTAACAAATTTTCGATTACCACATTCAATTACTTTTGGTGCATCCCACTTATCAGTGAGCTAAACAATTCATTTAAGGTTTTGACAAAGAATATGGGATGAGATGATTCATTAGGGAGACTCCCAGGACAGGTCTTGCACTCTAGATGTTATTAAACAAATCCCTCTGTTACTTTACAGGTTGATTTTAGAATCTAGCTGTGTTGTAGAATATGTAGTGCTTATTTGCCACATGTTCCTATCTGGAAACAGATTATCCAGCATGTTGAGATTTGCATTAATGTGTATATCAGCAGATCAATATTTGTGGCTTATGAATTCATAAATAAAATGAAGTTATTTTCAAAGATCAGTGATAGTAAGTTATATGTTATTTACTTTATAACTGATTTATTTCTAAGTCTGCATTTATCAATGCTATTCTATAAAATAAAAAGAAGTTTAAAAATAAAGTGAAAATCACCTATTTCAATTACATTTCTGTAACTCTTGGTAAATGAGGTTAACCAACACTTAGAAAATTTCACCCTTTGAACCAACAGAAAACAAAAGAATATTTAGTAAAATATCATTTAAGTCCCTAGAGACAGACAGGTTCTCTTATCCCTATAAATCTAAAGGTTGATGAGAATCTCTAAGAAGATTCTTACTGTAGAAAAACAAAAACAAAAACAAAAGCAGTGGATTGTGACATTTCTTTGAAGCAAACTGCCGTATGTATCAAATAGAGATTCATTCCCACTATGACACAAGATATAAATATGTTTGCAGTGCTTATTGTCTTCTCTAATCTTCCTTATCAAGAGGGAGATATTTGGGTAATATTGACATTCATTGTTATGGTAATTTTGAGTTTTATATTATTGAAGAATCAGATGTGGTTTTGAAGGGACCACCTCTCAGGTTTTGTGTGGGACAGCTGGTTTGTTATTGCATGATAATGATAAAAACTGATGCATCAGAGGTTGAGAAGTCTCACTGAATACATATGTGCTAACAGGTGAATCCCACATTAGCCTGGGTAAAATGATTTGTAAATTTCTATGAAGTGTCAGTATATCCTGGTGGTAGAAGTAACTGACATTATAATTAGTGATATGATATTTCTTTCATAATTAGTAATGCATATTCTACTAGATTGCATTCTGGTTTGTTCTAAGGCTGTCCTCCTTCAAAGGTCTGCCCACACACTAGTCCAGACGTTGAAACTGTTCATTTACAAGACTGAGGCATTTATGTTCTTTCTAGGAGAAGTATGATTTAAAGCTAATGTTCTACTCCACAGATTTGTAATTTAACCTTGAAATTTAAGATCTAATTTGGATCCAGACTTTTGGGATCATCTTTTATAGTGGATGCTGTTGTGACTTCTCCCATTCCCTCATCCCAGTACACTCACCTCTAGCTGCTGCACCTACTGACTTTTAATAGCTCACATGTTCTCCCCTTTGACTAATACAGGGGGACACAGATGGCCCCTGTGCTTCAAAGTGAGCTCAACTCTGGTGTGATTCATGTTCTATAACTCCCCATGGGACCAGGCTGAAACTTGTTTCCAGGACAGACTGCATCTATGCTTAGTTTTCTTCCCCTGCCCTATTGTGCTTGCCTTCCTCTCCTTCTCTCAAGAGCACATCTCCAGTAAATCACTTGCACAAGGATCCCCATTTATGTTGTGCTTCTAGAGAACCCAACCTTGGGACATTTCACATTAGATATACGGTTTAAGGGTAGTCATTCAGATGGACTTCATGATGATCCATAAATAATGGTGATTTATGTATCTGACAATAGTAATAGAGTAGTTTAGACATCATCATCCATAGTTTTCTGGAAACCCAGATTTTAAGAATGCTATTAAAATCTTTCCTTGATTAAGCATTAAAATATGTCCAAAATGTTATATGTATCTTACATTTAAAATGGTGACTTAAGGAACTCTCATATAGTAAGCCATCTTTTGACCAATGGAGGCTGCAGACAATAGTGCAAAAAGTAATAATAACAGACTAGATGCCTTTAAATTTAGTCCTTATCCTGTGAACTTTAGACTAGACCTACAGTTTCTATGGTTTATATAACTCACCAGAAGAAGTGACACTGATAATAAATAGCTAAAATTCACTTAGGATATACTATGTATTGGACATTATTTATTCACTCATTTGATTATTTTGATGCCCCTTTGGACATAATTATCTTCATCATAGATACAGAGACAGGCTCAGAGTCTTTAAATACTCTTCTTGTATCACAAATCTTTTTATGTGTAAAGTATGAATTCAAGCCTAGACTTATTGGATTCCTTAGCCCAGGAATTCCCTGCTGTAACACCTTACCCTCTCTGTATGTCTTTGGTGTCCTGAGAAGGCAATTAACCTAGTGGAGGTGTTGTAATAGGCGTTGGTTGGACAGCAGGACAGACAGGAGCAATAATTGGCTTGCTTTCATGATTCTTTATTTTTCACCCTATCTTTGGCTTCTCTGCTGAAAGAACTATTTTTCACTTGAGCTGAGTAATGTTTGCAAAGTTTTCATTAGTAATTTTAGTTGTTTTTTCTTGCTCTTGTAATAAATTACCACAAAGTCAGTGCCTAAAACAACACAGATTTACTATCTGACAGTTTTGTAGGTTGGAAGTCCCAGACAAGTCTAACTGGGCTGAAGTCAAGTTAGAAGGGCTGAGTTTTCCTGTGGAGGTTCTAGAAGAAAATCCGTTTTCTTGCCTTTTCCAGCTTCTATAAGCCACACACATTCCTTGGCTGGTGGTTCCCTTCCTTCAAGTTCAAAGCCAACAATGTCACATCCCTCTGACTCTTTTCTTCATCACATCTCTTTCTCTGACCACAGCAAAAAAGATTCCTGTTTTCAAGGACTCATGTGATTAGACTGATAACCACCCAGTTAATATAGAATAACCTCCCCATCCAAAGGTCCTTAACCTTAATTGAATCTCTAAAGTCCCATTTGCTATGTACGGTAATATAGTCACAGGTTCCAGGGATCAGGGTATGGGTATCTTTGGGAGGAGGGCAGTATTCTACACAGCAATAGACATGCACTAATAATTTTCATTGGTATATTATTTTTTCAAAATAATAAAGGATCTTTTTTCTTATCTATTTTTTTTCTAGTGTTTTCTATTCTACTCCCACCTCTCCCTGACAGATATTGGGAACAGGAATTAAGACTGTCCCAAGCCTGTTTACAATGGCAACCAACAGAATGTTCTCTTGTCTTTCCCAGGACAAAGTTCCTTAAGGAAGCAAAGCCCAAGGGAAGAACCAGTGAAACAATGTGTGATTAGCCTATTTGATTCAGTAGTATTGACCGTGACTAAATCAATGGCAGAAACTGTAAGTACATTCACTATCTGGAATCTCACAGGTATATAAGCTTAATTGAACTGTTTTATACATAAATCATGTTTGGGTCTCATGGATATATGATCTCATTTCTTTATCTTCTGCACAAGATGCCTGGGTGGCTCAGTCAGTTAAGTGTCTACCTTCGGCTCAGGTCATGATCTCAGGGTCCTGGGGTCAAGCCCCGCATTGGGCTCCATGCTCTGAGGAGAATCTGCTTCCTTCTCTCCCTCTGCCCCTCCACCCACTTGTGCTCTTTCTCTCTCTCTCAAATAAATAAGTAAAATCTTAAAAAAAAAAAAAAAACTATCCATGACAAACTGTATTTTTCATTTTTTTTCCTTTGGTTTTGCAAATAGTGTTATTTATTTATTATATTTTTTGCACAGCAGTGTGTGTATGTGTGTGTGTGTGTGTGTGTGTGTGTATATATATGATATAATATTATTTTGTAGGCAGTAATTTCCTTAGGCAATGTAGGGGTGTTAATTATCATCTAGGAGTTTAAATAATCATTATTTTCTTAATTTTTTCCCTAACTCCTCAGTTCCAGTTTTCTGTGATGCTTCTTAGTGTCTTTAACTCATTATTATATCGGAAGCATTGCTTCTAAGCCTATATTGGAGTATTTTATAATTTTGTGGTTGTTTTCTTTGCATTGCTATTGTTTTTTTTTATCTTAATGTAAATGTCTGGAAAAGTCATCTTGGACAAATCACTGAGATGGTGTGCAGAATTCTTAAAAAATTCAAATATTGTTTTCTCAAATGTATACATGTAAATGGTATTCACAATGGAGGGCTTTGAAAAATTAAGGTACATCTGAACCATATGCTGAGACTCATTTTGTTTATTTATTTTTTAAAGATTTTATTTATTTATTTGATAGAGAGAGAGAGACAGCGAGAGAGGGAACACAAGCAGGGGGAGTGGGAGAGGGAGAAGCAGGCTTCCTGCTGAGCAGGGAGCCTGATCCCAGGACGCTGAGATCATGACCCCAGCCGTAGGCAGTCGCTTAACCAACTGAGCCACCCAGGCGCCCCAGCTCAGACTCATTTTAAATGAGAGACATTTACCGTAACAATAGCAACAACAACAAGATAACTATGGTAGGCAGAGTTCTAAGATTGGTTTCACATTTGTACCTCCTGCTAGGAATTACCCTCCCTTGAATGCAGGTGAAAACTGTAAATATAATGGGATTTCACTCCCGTGATTAAGTTACTGTACCTGACAAAGGGGAAAGTATTTAGCAGGGGTAATTAAGGTCCTAATTGGCTGGCTTTAAGTTAATCAAAAGGAGATTATCACAGAGGGCCTGACATAATGAGCTGAGCTCTTTTTAAAACGATTTAGCAGTTGAAATGGGAGAAGTCAGGGAGAGAGAAGCAACAGCGGGTGCACTCCTGTTGGCTTTGAAGAAACAAACCACAAGGTCATGGAAGGGTCATGTGGCAGGGAATGGGGGCAGCTCTAATTGCTGAGGGCCTCAGTCTCCCAACAGTAAGAAAATGAATTCTGCCAACAACAGGTAAACTTGGAAGAAGATCCTGAGCCCCTGATTGCAGGCCCAGCTAATACCCTCACTTCCTCTGGGGAGACTCTGAACAGAGGACCCAGCTCCCCTGTGTCCAAACTACTGACACACGGAACCTGTGAGATAACAAATTGGTGCTATTTTAAGCCACTAAGTTTGTGGTGATTTATGATACAGCAATAAAAAACTAATACAACAGCTAACGTTTATTTAGCTCTTTTTATGTGCCTTGCTCTGTGCAATAGATATTACATACATGATTTTACTTCATACTCACAATAGCTCTATGAAGCAGGGCCTTTTTTTTTTTTTTAAATTTTACAGATGAGAAAATTAAGCCTTAGGGAATTCAGAACACTTGGGTGCAGGTCACAGAGCTGGTTGATGAAGGAATTGGGATTTGAACTTGAGCTCTAAATCACTTCACTACATTATATTCTTTAATGCAAAACATTCCACAAAATAATGCATGTCAGTTTTGTTCT
The DNA here is from genome assembly GCF_004348235.1 of Phoca vitulina. NCBI lineage: Eukaryota > Metazoa > Chordata > Mammalia > Carnivora > Phocidae > Phoca > Phoca vitulina. The sequence goes on along the minus strand of NW_022589711.1, from coordinate 30,623,821 downwards.
GATTACCACCTGTTCAAATGCTGTCCTTATCTCATGCATATCAAATAAGTGACAAATACTAAAGAATAAACAACCTTTGGTGAAATATATTTTTTTGATTGATTTCATAAAAAAGCCTTTATATGAGTACTTCACCAATTTTAGAAGAAATTCTTCGGAAAATAAATCTTTCTTAAAAAGTTACTTAATTGCTATTTTACCTAGAAGAAGAGCAATCTGTCTCCATCTATCAGGTAGTAATGAGAAGTCATTATCTTACACTCTTTTTTAATTAACATCAATCCTGATTAGTCAGAATGAATTAGGCTCTTTGTCTTTTTTCCATAGTTGTGATTCTTCTGGTACAGGAGTCATTCAATTATGTATTATCATGTATGATTAGTTACAAAAGGCTGCAGTATAATTTTATTACTGTATTTCAAATTTTACTTTGCAACATATTTCAGTATTAAGATACAAGTTTATTTCCTTTAAATATGGGAAAGTAATGATGCATAATTTTTTTCATATTAAAAACAAAGGACACAAGGTGTAATAAGGCTTGGGATTTTATTTTATTTTTTAAGATTTTATTTATTTATTTAACAGAGAGAGACACAGCGAGAGTGGGAACACAAGCAGGGGGAGTGGGAGAGGGAAAAGCAGGCTTCCTGCTTTTGGATGCGGGGCTGGATCCCAGGACTCTTCCCAGGACCCTGGGATCATGACCTGAGCTGAAGGCAGACGGATAAGGACTGAGCCATCTAGGCGCCCCAAGGCTTGGGGATTTTAATAGCTAGTATTCATCATAATATGCATTGAACACAATAGTAAAAATATTAAAGGTACTAATTGTTACTACAAATTGTGGGGGGAGGGTTGTAGTGAAGGACAGAATTATTCTGACTAGAATATGGAATAGAATTTTGAAAATTCAATCGATAGTTTGGCAGATCTATATGGTAGCTGTGGCCATCATTTAAAACATGATTTTCCATTCATTTTTTAAGGTTTCATGTATGTATTGAGATAGCCACTATTTTGTTTGCTTTTTGGTCAATATGATCTCCCCTCCCCATTGTGAGCACCAAAAACTAAATGGTGTAGATACAACTTTATTCTTTTTGATGGAATGTAAGTGGGTATGCATTACCTAAGTAACTGGCACTAAACTGGAAATAATTATTAGCTGCCACTCACATAAGGGAGGAGGAGAACAAGTAGACATCATGCCCTTCTAACCCTATCCTAGAAGTAGTATGCCCTGGGTAGGGTTGAGCCAGCTAATTTATCAATGTGAACAAAAGTTAGAAATTGCACTATATCTCACCTTGGTTTGAAGAGAAAACTTTATTCTCTCATCATATCTAGAAAACTCTTTTGAGGTCAGAACTCCTGGAGCAGTGGGAAGTTCCAGACCCACAGAGCAGACATCAGGGTAAAAACAAAGGGTAATTTGTTGACCTGGCAGCATTGGTACATTATTCTTCCCAGTGTGACCGTGACATTTTTCACACACTTGCGATGCTTTCACATTTTCATCAGTTCGGCATCGCTGGTGATGTATCCCCCCAAACCAACCCATGCCTTTTTTTCTTTTACTGCAGAAGTGTACCTGAAATTATTTTTCTCTAAGAATTTTAAATTGTGCTCTTTTCTCTGGCATTTATTTGGTATTTTTAAGGTTAACCAATCATGTTTGACACATAAATGAAAACAGAACAGTCTTCGTCTTGAGCTAGCAGTGTTACAGATCATAGACTTTGCCCAGGAGAAACCAGGTTCTTTATTTGCAACTAAAATGATTTTTATTGGAATCATTTGCTCTGTTTCCATTACTTGACATATGTATCTAACAACAACAAAAAAACCCCAACAAACTTATTGTTCGGGCATCACAGCATTACTAAAGAGAAAGCAATCTTAAATACTGTGTCTTTTGCTCTAATTTAATAGAGATGACTTAGAAATAAAATCAGGGAGAAGAAGGGGAGAATACCGTTGTGGATTTCACATTCTTTTACTAATAAACTATTGATTCTTCTATTAACACAGAAGATAAGAAAATATCAGAGCTATTGTAGAAATTTGAACATCAGGAGAAAAACAGACCACATACTTAAAAACAAGACTTGCAACACAGTATAAAGCTTGAATCACCAACTTGTTATCTTTGATAAGTGATTCAGTATAATAATCATTTGGCATTTAGAAATTCAGTTCTTTTACTTATTTAATTTTTTATTGTTTTTCTTTCATTTTTTTATTATGTTCAATTAGCCAACATATAGTACATCATTAGTTTTTGGTGTAGTGTTCAGTGATTCATTAGTTGCATATAACACCCAGTGCTCATCACCACACATGCCCTCCTTAATACCCATCACCCGGTTACCCCATCCAACCCCCTTCTGTAACCCTTAGTTTGGTTCCCAGAGTTTAGAGTCTCTCATGGTTTGTCTCCCTCTCTGATTTCTTCCCATTCAGTTTTCCCTCCCTTCCCCTGTAGTCTTCTGCGATATTCTTTATGTTCCACATATGAGTGAAACTATACGATAATTGTCTTTCTCTGCTTGACTTATGAAATTCAGTTCTTTTAAATAAAACTAAGATCTGTTGAACAATGCTTTGTACTTTGTGCACTAGGTGATTGCGGTTCAACTGGGCAAAATAAGTTCTGTATGACACACATATTTAAAATTTTCAGAATAATTTCGGAAGTACACATAGGAAACCCAAGAGAAAATTTCATTTGTTTAAGTAATAGTTTCTAACAAGTGAGACAATCCTATAAGCCCGTGAGATGCCCCTGTGCCCAGCACAATGACCCACACAGCATTCAGGACATACTTGTTCAGCTGAAATGGGGCTTAAAGAGCAGGCATCCTTTTTTTTTTTTCTCAGTCCTTGTAACCCTAGCACCTAGTATGACAACTGAGACATTCGTTAATAATAAACACTGACTGGGGGCCCCTGGGTGGCTCAATTGGTTAAGCGTCTGCCTTCAGCTCAGGTCATGATCTCAGGGTCCTGGGATCCAGCCCCACATAGGGCTCCTTGCTCAGCGGGGAGCCTGCTTCTCCCTCTCCCCCCCTCCCCACTCCTGTACTTGCTCTCTCTAGCTCTATCCAAATAAATAAAAGATCTTTAAACATTTTAAAAAATAATAAATGCTGACTGAATATTTGTTTTCAAATAAATAAATTTGGCTTTGTCTTCTGAATTCCGTTTTAATTTCGAGCACACGTGTTATTTTTCAGCCTTATTTTGAGTCTTCCTAATATTACAAGGTATGTTTAAAAAAATGTCCAGGTGGCAAGAATTAGAAAACATGTGTTAATCTTAGAAGGAGACTGCTAATGAAGACGATGTATGCACCCATAAATCAGTGCTCTATAGAAGTGTTGCCTGAATACATCTGTGCTGGAATCACTTGGCACCGTTGGCCCACTCTGGGGCCATCAGAATATCTGGGGGGAGGGCTCCAGAACCAATGGTCTTTTAAGATCACCGGGTAAAATTTGTGTGTGCTAGGCCTTGCAGGGTGTGGTTTGCAGATAAGCAGCATCTGCAACACCTGGGAGCTTGTTGCAAGCCACAACAAGTCTCAGGCCCTAGCCCAGAATGGTGGCATCAGAATCTGAATTTTAACAGTCCCCAAGGGATCTGCATGCACTTGAGAGATTTGGGACTCACTGGGTTGAAGTTTCAGAACTACCACTACTATCTTAAATTATAAATGGAGTCTCATGCCTAAGGATCCATTCTTCCCTTTCTACTATGAGGACACACTCCCACTCCATCTCCTGCTGTCGCTAGGGGGCAGAAGATCACCTATTTTTCAACCCTGCTCCCATGAGCATATGAGATTATGATGTAACTGCCTTTTGCACTAGACGGTGGGTTCCAAGGTGGCAACAGCTATATCTCGTTTCATCTTTCAGCTCCAATATCGAATACTTTCACAGAGTAAGTACTTAATTGAATTAATTGAATAGATTAATTGAATTAATTGATTTCATTAATTGAATTAATATTGAATAGATAAATAGAAACTACTGTCAGATTGGGGGAGGCACACATTTCAAAAAAGAGAAGTAAGACTAGTTTTATTAAGTTAATGACTGCAATTCTGACTTTTACCTTGTTCCCTGTTGATGCATGTGTGGGCTGTAATGGGAAAGTAACTACTTTTGCAAACACTGTGATAAAATGGTCTACCATATCACTAACCATCAGGTTTCCCCGGCTCAGACATCACAGATTAGCTCCCATTGACTTCCAACCTCTCCTCAGAGCTAACTTAGTTACATTTAGCCATTCTTGTTTTCCTGGGCCTCTCAATTCACCATCCCCAACCCCTCATTCAGTAGCCATAATTCTCATATCCTGGTACCCATGAATATGTGGGAGAAAGAGCCCAGAGTGGTAAGTGGCTACAGGCTGGGAGAAGCAGGGGGTCAACAAAGCTTCGTTGTTTAGAGGCCTTCTCTCATTTTCAGCCTTAAGGCTGAAACTGTACCAGAAATCTGAGCTTTGGATAACTGGCTTCATGTATATTATTTTGCGACTGTATCAATCTTTCTGATGTTCTTGTTTATATCATCTAACACGTATTATCAGCCCAGATAAACTATGTCTTTCTAAAAATCAAATATAGTCAGTTCTCATTATTCACAGTGGTTATGTCCTATAAAGCCCTGACTTTATTCCCCAACACAGTATTGGGGGTGCTGCACAATTGCTCTAGGGGAAGTGCAGGGTTAGGTTTCTGGGAACATTGGTTGATAAACATGTGAACAAATCAATATGTAACTTTGTTGTATGTGTTTTTCTGTTTAAAGACACCTAATTCAATATATACTGTTGATTCATTAAGATGGACTTCAAAACCAATAGCACTATAACTCATGCCTGAACGAAGCTTATCCAACACAGGTGCTTTTTCCTTAAAGCACACCACAGCCTTCTTGCACATAAGAACACGAGAAAGCACTTCGGCAGTATGCTTGGGGGCCATTATAAAGAGCAAAATCACCAGTAAAAAGCACAAAATGTGAAAAACACGAACACTGAATAGGCCTCCAAAAGGATAGCTGATTACAGTGTGAGACCTGAGGTACCAAGGCAGAAGTGCCTTTGGCTGCGAATGTGTACGTCAGGTGGCTCAAACTTGACACTCCTTTCCGTGTGTCTGGGAATGAGTACAAAAGTGGTGTATTGATTTTGGGGTTACAAATACATTTAAGCAAGTGGGTCAACTAAAAAATCCAGAATTTGCAAATAATGTGGATCAGCTGTACTATGTTTTGGATGTTTACAGACTTTCCTTAGTCTTTAATACGACCTTTGCACAGAGATACATATTGAATTAATGAAGTGAGTCTATCTTTTTCATGGATAGAAAAGTCTTCCAAAAAAAGCCTGTGATTGATAAATCAGGATTAGGTGATGCATGTTTCAATATATAAATATAAAGTGTTATGTAAAAACACAAAAATATTAGGCCATGTTCCAAGTAAATATAACTAAAATTTGTTGGACCCTAAATTTGTGCTAGGCATTCTGCGGAAAACTTCCCATATACATTCTCCTCTTACGGAGGCTCACAGTGGTGAAGTCATATATTCAAGTTCACACCTCTAATAAGTGTCAGTTATTTTCTTGGCCAGAATAAATTAAATTGTATTGCTCCTTCATTGAAAATAACAGCTGGAATTATTCACTATGATACTAGCATATATTATGTGATGATGAGATTGCTGATTAAATATATACATATATATACATACGAGAGTGAGTGAGAGTTCTGTTTCGTTTACAAAGTGATGGTATTCAATCACTGGTTTCTATATGTTTCATCATATTTTCATAAATTGTAGAATCCATATCTGTTCTATATTTTTCTGAAATATAAGTTGTTAATATATGTCTATATTTCTATATATGCACAAATTCTAAATTTAATAACATTTGCATGTTTTTCTAGCACATAAATCATAAAATACTTTTTGTGTCTTTGAACAGTTGCTTGATGTGAAAGAGAGCAATGAGTTTTATAATTGCAATCATTGTCTCTTCCCTCTAATAGTACTTTCACAAATTAGCCTCCAGACCAGATCTCATTGTTGAAAGATACTCCACCGCTTCATCTTTCCTACTTCTCCTCCCCTTCTTCCCTGTACTTTCCTATTCCTATCCTCCATCTCTCCCTAGACACACACACACACACACACACACACACACACGTACATATTTGGGTTTGACTTTTCAATTGGGGGCCTTTGAGTCAGGAATCCTATTGCCAGCAGATTGCTGAGATACTCTTTTCCTCTTATCTCAGCCCCTTATGACCGTTTGTCTGCCTCACTGAGCTATAATAAAATATGGAAGGGTTCAGCCTTATTGGCACCCTTGGTTCTGATGAAGCTCAAGACTGGAACTCCATAAATTTTCAGGTCAGGATAAACACATGGAGTAGCTAAACAGAGAATAAGATTAGGAATTGATTGGAAAATCAGTAATTTGTCTTATTTCCATGCTATATGTGGAGTCCTCTTACTTCTATGCCCATAAAGTCTTAATGTTCTCTGGCATCTGCCATCATGTTTTACCACATCATGCTAATTCATCTTGCTATAAGAGTTATAAAATGCAGGAAGCTTAAATAAGTCTGGGAAGTGCTATTCATCACTTTTTTATGAAATAGAATATATTTGCTTTGTTTACAGTATTGGCTTCATGCATATCAAATCTTTGTGAAATATTATTGCATGAAAAGAGTATCATGTGTGTTTCTTGCATGGTACTAAATTTATCCTTAGGAAACAAAGACAAATGAAATGACAATAGTCTCTAATCTCAACTTGCTAAACAATCTCTGTCATCACCCTTGCATTTTTGTGAGTTAAAAAGTTACGATTTTGATCCTAATTATTTATACTGTGAGTTCCAGTATTGCACATAGAATCCATATCCTACTAATTTTCAAAAAGTTCCATTTTATTAATCAGCGAACAGTAGTGCAAGTGGGTATCACTATAACTGTAAGTGATACATTTGTTGACTATACCAGTTGGTGAAAACCTGGCCCATCCCACTGTAGGGGCAGTGGTCCAGGCATGAACTCTGGGCCCAGCAGCCTGAGTTCAAATCCTGCCCATCTCCTAATTAATGAGTAAGGCCAAAGTACAGTGGACACTGATAATCAAAGAGAAAGCTATAAAGAGGTGTAAGATCTAACTCTTGCCCTCATAAAGCTTTCGGGCAAGACCTTTGATCAATAGATATTGAGAATGTAAAAGTGTAAACTTTTCCACTCTTCTCAGAGTATTACTTATGCAAGTTGGAATGGGCTGTGCAATAGGATATAAAATCTCTTTTTTAAAATTGAAGAGAACCACTTAATTCGCTAAGCATTTAGAAGTACTAGATGCAGTTGAGCATTTGTGATTATTGCAAAGTGAAGCAAGCACCTTAGAATGGGAGCAGAGAAAAAATACTCAGGAAAAAATGAAGATGCCAAAATGTAACTAAGCACAATTTCTTTGGCCTCAAATATCAATAGAACCAGAAAGCATACACTTGTAAAGGTGGAAGGCACTTTAGAGTCATCAAAGTCAACTTCTTTATTTTGTAAAGTTGAAGTCTTAGGAGGCTATGTTGTACATTGCGTACTCAGTATATGTCGTTTGAATGAAAGAATGAAGCCTAGAAAATTGAGTATCTTGTCTAATGTTCACAAATCCAAAATCAATAGTAACCTTGGCATACTAACTCCCTATCCAGTACCTCATCTAAGTTGCTTCTTAGGAATGTGAAAAATGCCAGAGGGACTGTTTCAGATAGAGATCAAGGTAATGACTAAAATTTATGATAACCAAATTAGGATTTTAAGTCACTGAGTTAATTTTGAGGGATACTAAGAACTTATCTTTGTGGTTTTGAAATTTTCCCATTTGTTTTATTCTCTGTTTTCCCCTCCTGCATTCCTCTGGGTAAGCTTTCTGTGAAACCTATCAAGATGTTATTCTAGTATAAAGTAACAGAAATGTTCAGTATGGAGAAGTGTGTTCTGGTTCATCCATGTGATGAGCCTGAAGAGCCCAGGATCTAAGAGGTTATACTTTATGAGAGCACCAAAAAGGACATCAATCACACTGTCCTCAAAGATTTAGAAATAGGTAAAAGGGGCCACTCTATTTGACAGAAGATTACAAGGATTAGAAATGAAAGGCTGAGGCCTCACAAGCTCCTGTCCATTGTGTAATGAAGATGATCAGCTTTCTGGCTTGCTAAATAAAATGGTATTCGTAATAGAATCAAAAACTTTCCTGAAGGTTGGACATGCTTTATTTATTGCTTCCTCCTTGTCTATAAGCCAGAACATTCTGTCATTGTTGTAATACAAGCCAACAAGAGCCAAATAAATCTTTTGATTCTTTTTGGCTCACTCTGCCATTAAACACAAGCCATTGTAAAGTCATGAAAATTACCTGAGAAGGATGTAGAGAAATTGGTTGGTTCAGAAAAGACCCACCACAGTGATTAAAGGGATGAAAAATATGACCTGTCTGAAAGCTAAAGAAGCTAGTGCTATTTAGTTGAAAAAAAGAGGAGGCTGAATGGAAACTTAATAACTATCTTCAAATTTCAAGTGGATTACTACTTCTGTTTTATCTATCTTTACAGATTTCAAACTACCAAGAAATTATTCTGAAAATTTCCTGTAACCAGCACATTTGATTCATTTTATATTAATTATTATAATGTTTTCTCATTAAAAAATTTGAACTTGGATTTGGCATTCTTCCATTTGAAAGAATAAATGGTAAGAAGAGATAATCAAATGAGGAGTATTAGTCTGTTCTGCTGCTTCATACATCTGAGGAATAGTTTTTTTTCTTGATGTAGACAAGTTGTGACAACTTCTTGCCATTTATCAACCTCAAATACCAATGGGTTAAATTCTTCTGTTACTTGGCTCCAGCTATGCTGTGTGTTATTATTGCCACGCCTTAATAATAATGACAAAAAGGAGGAAATGAACGTGTTCGAATTAAATTGCATTCCTGTCACTTTATTTTTTTTTAAAGATTTTATTTATTTATTTGAGAGAGAGAGAACGAGAGACAGAGAGCATGAGAGGGAGGAGGGTCAGAGGGAGAAGCAGACTCCCCGCCGAGCAGGGAGCCTGATGTGGGACTCGATCCCGGGACTCCAGGACCATGACCTGAGCCGAAGGCAGTCGCTTAACCAACTGAGCCACCCAGGCGCCCTCCTGTCACTTTATAAAGTGAAATAACAAAACTTGGAATCATTACCTTGTGTATTTCTGGATAAAGATTAATTTATAAGGTCTCAGAGTTGTTTCAAATCCATCAGTAAGCATTTACTAAGTGTCAAATACTGTTTAGTACTAGGTATATGGGAGAGAGAGAGAGAAGGCCTTAGAGCTCAAGATGTTTTAATCTGGGGCGCCTGGGTGGCTCAGTCGGTTAAGCATCTGCCTTTGGCTCAGGTCATGATCCCAGGGTCCTGGGATCGAGCCCCGCATTGGGCTCCCTGTTCAGCGGGAAGCCTGCTTCTCCCTCTCCCACTCCCCCTGCTTGTGTTCCCTCTCTCTGTCAAATAAATAAATAAAAATCTTTAAAAAAAAAAAGATGTTTTAATCTGGTGATAAAGATAACTTAATGAAGTAAAGGCTGGTGAGCAGTACCCAATCACATACATGTTCAGTGCCTTGAGGGAAGCACAAATCCTGGGTGAGCCAGAACACACACAGCTAGGAGTCTAAATAGCACTCATTGGCTGCTAACTCTAGTGTCCCACATTCACACAGCTCAGTCCCTTTTAGTGCCCCCTACACCAAGTATATTTCCACCAGGCTATTATTTCTCTTTTTGTTAATTTTGTTTGTTCTTTACACCTGAGGTTGTCCATACTCATATTTTCTTCACAATATTTTGCTTGTCAAAGCCTCAGTCCTCTGCTTCTATGATATTTGCATTCTTTTTTTAAAGATTTTTTTGTTCATTTGACAGAGAGCGCACAAGCAGGGGGAGTGGCAGAGAGAGAGGGAGAAGCAGGCTCCCCACTGAGCAAGGAGCCCAATGCAGGGCTCGATCCCAGGACCCCAGGATCATGACCTGAGCTGAAGGCAGACACTTAACCAACTGAGCCACCCACATGCCCCGATATTTGCATTCTTAAATGTCCTGCTTCTGTGAGCCACTTTCTTCTATTTCTTAATTCAAATTCCAGAGAAGGAACTTGTGATTATCCTGCTTATTTGCACACCAGATCATGTCACAGGTCACAAGACAACCCCTGGGTCAGGAGCCACGGTGCATCACACTCATACTCTTTCCCCTGGGCTCTCACTACAACAGGAGCTGGGATCTTGGCAGTTTCCCTTGGGTGAGATAAGCACATAGCTGCTTTCATAATTTGCATTTAAATTTTGAAGAAAATATGAAATTTGGAAAGTTGAAAAAAAAAAGAGCAAGTTTGAAGGCATGTCTGGAGACTACAAAGATATGCAGATAAACACAATGATTATGGGACTCAGAGAGAAGACCTGCTTACCTGGGGAGAAAGCAGGCTCAGAGGAATAATGTAAATAAATTTATCTGGTTAGGTAGTGTGAGGACTGGAAGTAGAAGCTCTCTAAAGCAGGATGAGACTTTAGACTGATTGTTCTTGAGTCCAAAAATTTAACAAACAATAAAGGAATATAGTTGTTCCATCTGCCAATGAAATAACTGAATAGGAGTTCTAAAATCAATAAAGGCACCTCCCCCTCTTATTTTTTGTTACATTTCATTTTGATCAGCAAGAGACTCTTTTAGAGGGAAACTTGGGAATGGTTCATTGCAGGAACAGATTGTATTCCTTTTTCTTAGAGAACTATGTAACACTCAAGGAGCCAGAAGGTGATAAGTTGGCAAGTGGAGAAAGTACCACTTGAAGTGTAGACAAAGGAAGTTTGCATTTCAGCCTGCTCTTAATGCTAACCTAAACACTAACCCTAATCCTAATCCTAACCCTATGAGAAATCATCTTTGAAATGGCCTTTTATCCTGGAGAGCATGAATAGTTAAGCTATTCTAAGTTTAAGTCTTTGAAGAGACTATGCTATGTAGAATTAAATTAAAATTATACACACACACACACACACACACACATGTTGTGGCTGTCTTGTACTTTTTTCCATTGACATAGGTAGGAAACTATATAATTTTTTACCCTCCATTTAGAAAGACATGTGTCACTGATGATTATTTTATTACATGCTGACCCTGGTTTCATATTTTAGTCTATGTCCACATTAAAGTACAAAAGGACAGATGACAATGTAATCAAGAACATTAAATACAAAATTGCTGGTTCTTCTAATTATAGAAGGGTTCCATTTTGCCTATTCATAGACAGTTGATTTGTATCCATCAACAAATCAATTCACAGTATTGAAAATCTGCTTCCAGCACTGTGCCATTTATCAAACAATCCATGAAAGCATAAGGTATTCCTGCTGCCCACAATAAGCTCATAATTTATTTGAGGACACAAAATTCATACACATAAAACAATTCATGAGTGAGACATATTCATGTATCATACAGAGGCAGGCCCTGTTTTCACTGTGTTTGCAGAGATCTAATTTTAAAATATATTAGTACAGGGTAAATTCTCAACTGGGAATGTGCTATGTTCTGACACTATTATCTTTGTCTTTTGGGGCATATTTGACTTAAGTACTAAAGAATATTCATTTAAAATTTTGTTAAATTCAAATTTACCTAATGTATATTATCTATTATGTGCAATGCATTCTTTTTATATATTATCTTGTTTAATCTGCAGAGAATTTCAGCCCAGTACATGTTCCTTATTTTCAGATAAGAAATGGCCCAGAGAAATTAAGTTTTGTGGCCAAAGTTACATACTTATTAAGTGTTGGTGCTGAGATTTGAAAATTGATTTTTCTCTTTCCAACTTTAGTTGTCTTTTTATTTTCTATCCCATAGCCTTCATACAATGGTTGTGTGGGTAAGGGACTGAGAATTGATTATACCTCTTTACTAGGCATTGCCAATGCCCAAAAGGCAAAACAGAGAGAGGTGGATACTACTTGCCCAGATATAACAAATTCTATTGTCTAGAGGATTAGGGTTGAGGACTGTTATGTTAAAGATGCTAATTGAAGGATACAATATACAAAAAGGGAAAGGTTGGAAAAAGTATGGCCAAAGTGGACTAGCATCACTAGGAAAACTTCATGGGGAATTTGACTAAGTTCTTAAAAGTTTAATAATAACCACATGAACAAGTATCTTCATTTTACTTCTTTCTTTCTTTCTTTCATCCTCTCTCTTTTCTTCCTTTTTTTCTTCCTATTTGCTGCACAGCTGCTGTGGATAATACAGTTGGTGGTGAGGTTTTCTACTGTAAATCACTTTCATATATAGGATCTCGTGTTATTCTCAGAAGAATCTTTTGGGTTAGGCATAGCAGGTGTTACCACCTCTGTCTGATAAGGAATTCTGTAAACTTTTTCTGGTTCTTTCCTTACAAGCTGATACAGGACCCCAACACCATACAAGTCCCATCAAGAATTGCTGGAGTGCTGGGAGTGGGGCTTGGTGGTGATCTTGTATGTGTTCACGGACTAGTCTGCAGCTAGCTCATTTTCTAGGCTCTAGTAGGGTTTCTTCTGGGGGGTGCTTCATCTGCTACGTCACATTCACTGGGTGCTACCACCAAGAATGTCATTGCTGCCACTTTCACTGGTCTCACTGCTGTGTGCTGGTGTGCTCAGGGAGCCAGAGCTGGACAGATGGACAGAGCTCTCTGGAACAGTTGGGAAACTGCTTTTTCTCCTGTGTATTATGCTTTTAAAGATTCCAAATGTCCCACAGTTTTTTAGGAGTCAGTTTTTAGTCACAACCCATTTTCAAGATTCTAGATATGAGCTCACAGGGAACTCAGGCAAGAGCAAACATTAGCATTTAGTCTCACCAGCTTGACTCTGACCATTTCAAACTTCTGCTAAGAGTTTCTGTTTTCCCTAGTGATGGTTTCTTAGTCCCTTTTGCCAACAGACTCCTGAGAGGCCTGGAACTTCTTCAGCAGGCCAGATGTGCCTTGCTTTTCTCTTAGGCCTAATGGTGGTAGGTCAAGGTGGAACCTAGAATAAGAGGCAGGTCCAGAACTAAACTTCCTAGTTATAGAACTAAAAATCTTTATTTTAAAAAAATCAATAAATTTTATAATGAAAACAATTATAATTTGTATATTAAAATTAATACATTTTAATTAATTCATTCCAGGGTATGATAGAGACTTGTGAACAGTGGGATGTCAGATGGGAACAATTTAGACAAATGCAGAGAGATGTACATGAGTTTATTTTGTAATGGGAAAGGCAAGAGTTCCTACATGCCTTAAGAGGTTGCTGCTGGTTAAGTAAAAAAATGTGTAGACCTTTGAGTGCTAGATAAGAAAATTTCCAAATTTTCTTTCAATCTCCTTTTAGTATTCTACTAAACTATTTTCATGCCATGGCTTATTTGTAGCCTCCTATAACACACAGCTTATAGTTTCCTCTTATTTCTCATAATTTTAATCACTTCATAGTTATAAATATGAATAGAATTTCTATATAAAATAAAATGTTTTAGTAAGATGAAATCCATTGATTACTACTTCTTATATTATAGAATGTACCTTATATATTTATGTTACAGAATATTCTTTAGAGTGTAGGGAAGACACACCTTAAATTCAGTGTTTATAATAAAAAAATTGGATTTCTCATATCCATATCTTTGAGCAACCATCTGCTGTACTAGGAGCTTCAACATTGGCTTTTTCTGCAAAGAAAAAAGTAACATCAAGAAAATATTTTAGAGCTACTTTCAGATCCAAATTCAAAATCTTGGCTTGGACTCAGGACTCAGTGGGACTTCATTAGAATTGCTACAGAAGATGTGATGAAAACAAAAGAGTGTCTCAATTCCTTCTGCAGAGACAGGTCTGTAGAATTTAGAATAACACCCCAGAGAAGCATTAAGCAACAAGTCATGATTTCTTACTTTCCTGTCTCATTTGAGAAGGTGGTTTTCCTTTCATGAGAGGGGGTACAAATGAGGCCATTAGTTTCGGTTTCACTCTTTTATTATTGTGCCAAGCTCAGGTCTCAAGTTTTCAGTTGTTTCTCCACCTGCGTGGAGTGAAAGTGTGCCCTTTAAAAGTAAGATTAGTATTGAGAATTGACCTATTAAGGTCTCACAGTTTATTAACAGATAGCATTGGAAATTGATAGATTTCCAAGTTAACCTATGAACTACAAATCAAGTTCTATTACCATTCCCTCCTATCACATCAGTGGTGAGGAATTTCCACACCAAATGCAGGTAGCAAGAAGCAACAGTGAATTTGCTTTTCCCTTCATTGGGTTAACTACACTCTGCAGAGCTCTCTTAAAACATTTATTTTTCTAGGTATGAGTTGCATGTTTCTTAGATAATCTAAAACATATTATTTATTTGAATACTCAGTAGCATTGATTTTTAAAATATCAGTAGAATGAGCTATAATATTACTTTAAGAACAAGACAGAAAATAGTAGTGGCTAATGATTACTTTCTTCTTTTCCAACAGTTTTATGAGTCCAACAATTTTCTGTTGTAATCAAAGATGTTTTTATAATAAAAGGTTATTTTTCTGTGATTTGAGGGTTAGGAATGAGGATCATCTTCAAAATAACAGCTTCCCACTCATCAGTGAGAACTTCTGAAATTCTCTTCTTCTAGAGGTCCATTGTGTGTGTGTGCAGGGGTTTGTTAAGGAAGGAATGCTGCAAAAGTGGAGACAGCAGCATCATTCTCTCAAAGAAGTGAGAGGGTGTGATCTCTAGGATTCTTTGATATCCTTTTTTTTTTTTTAGACTTTATTTTTTAAGAGCAGTTTTTGGTTCAAAGCAAGATTGAGGGTACAGAGATTTCTCATATATCCCCTGCCCTCACACATGCATCGCCTGCCCCATTATCAACATCCTTCACCAGAGGGATACATTTATTATAACTGATGAGCCTACACTGATACATTATAATCACCCGAAGTCCACAGTTTACATCCCATTCATTCTTGGCATTGTACATTCCATGGGTTTGGACTAATGTATAACAAGATGTATCCATTATTATGGTATCATACAGAGTATTTTTATTGCCCTAACAGTACTCTGTACTCTGCTGATTTATCCCTCACCACCACCCCCAACTGCTGGAAATCACTGGTATTGTTACTGTCTCTACATAGTTTTGGCTTTTCCAGCATGCCATATATTTGGAATCATACAGTATGTTCCCTTTTTGGATTGGCTTGTTTCAGTTAGCAATATCAATTTAAGGTTCCTCTATGTCTTTCCATGACCTGATAACTCATTTTTTTAAGTGCTGAATATTTTATGTTACGGATGTACCACAGTTATTTATCCATTCACCTGCTGAAGGACATCTTGGTTGCTTACAAGTTTTTTCAGTTATGAATACAGCTGCTATAAATAGCTGTGTGTAGGTTCTTGTAAGTTTTGTTGTAAGTTTTCAGCTTTTGGGGGAAAATACCAAGGAGTGATTGATAAATGATATGGTAAAAGTATGTTTAATTTTGTAAGATATCACCAAGCTCTTTTCCGAAGTGGCTGTACCATTTTGCATTCCCACTAACAATGTATGAGAGTTCCTGTTGCTCCACATCCTCATCAGCACTTGGTGTTGTCAGTGTTCCAGATTTGGGCTATTTTAATAGATGTGTAGTGGTATCCTGTTGTCTTGATCGGCATTTCCCTGATGGAATATAAATGATGTAGAATATCTTTTCATATGCTTATTTGCCATCTGTATATCTTCTTTGGTGAGGTGTCTGTTAAGGTCTTTGGCCCACTTTTAAATTGGGTTCTTTGTTTTCTTATTGTTAAGGTTTTAAGAATTCTTTACATATTTTGGAAAATAATCCTTTATCAAATGTGTTTTTTTGCAAATATTTTCTCCCAGTCTGTGTCTTACCTTTTAATTCTCTTGGCATTCTCTTTTACAGAGCAGAAATTTTTAATTTTAATGAAGCCCAGCTTATCAATTATTTATTTCACAGATCATACCTATGGTGCTGCTTCCAAAAGGGCACTGGCATATCCAGGGTCATCTGCATTTTCTTCTATGTTATCTCCTAGGAATTTTATAATTTTGTGTTTTACATTTAAATTTGTGATCAATTTTGAATTAATTTTTTTGTGAAAGGTGTGAGGTTTCTGTATAGATTCTTTTTTTTTTTTTTTTTTTTGCTTTTGGTTTTTTATCACCATTTTTTTTTTCCTTTTTTTTGCCTTTGTTCCTTTTTCAAAAATAGGTTGACTTTATTTTTTTGGGTCTTTTTTTTTGCCCTTTTTTTTTTTTTTTTCCCATTAATCTATTTGTCTATTCTTTTACCAAGAGCATACTGTCTTGATTAATATAGCTTGATAATAAGACTTGAAGTCAGAGTCAGTCCTCCAACTTTGTTGTTCTCCTTCAATATTGTATTACCCATTCTAGGTCTTTTGGCTCTCCATATAAACTTTAGAATCAGTTTGTCAGTATTCATTAAAAAAAACCCAAAAAACCTTGCTGGGATTTTGTTTGGGATGTATTAAATCTATAGATCTACTTGTGAAGAACTGACATCTTGACAATATTGAGTGTTCCTGTCCATGAACATGGAATATCTCTTCATTTATTTAGTTCTTCTTTGATTTCATTCATGAGAGTTTTATCATTTTATTCATAGAGATTTTGCTTATATTTTGTTAGATTTATACCTGAAAATTTAATTTTAGGTATGTGAATACAAATGGTAACGTGTTTTTAATTTCAAATTCCATTTGTTTATTGCTGATATTTGTATATTAACCTTGTATCCTGCAACCTTGCTAGAATTGCTATTATTTATAGCTTTTTGGGGTCAATTTTTAGGATTTTCTTTATAGGTTATTATGTCTCCTGCAAACAAAGACAGTTTTATATCTTCCTTTCAGTCTGTATCCACTTCATTTTATTTTATTGTCTTATTGCATTAGCTTGAACTTCCACTATGAAGATAAAAGAAATGGTGAGGAGGGACAAACTTATCTTGTACCTGAACTTTAATGGTAAAGTTTTAAGTTTCTCATCATTAAGTATGATGTTAGCTTTAGGTGATTTGTAGATAGTCTTCATCAATTTGAGAAAGTTTCCCTCTTTTCCTAGGTCACTGAAAGGGTTTTTTTTTTTGTTTTTTTTTTAATCATGAATTGGTGTTGGATTTTTTAAATGTTTTTTTATGCATCTATTGATATGATCATATTTTTTTTTTTTTTTTGGCCTGTTGAGATGATGGATTACATTAATTAATTTTCACATGTTGAACCAGCCTTGCTTGCCTGGGATAAATCCCACTTGGTCGTGGTGAATAAATTTTTTATACTTTTCGGATTTAATTTGCTAATATTTTGTTGAGTATTTTTCTATCTATTTTCATGAGAGATATACTGTTGTCTGGCTTTGGTATTAGGGTAATGCTGGCCATAGAATTGTTAAATTCATATAATGAGTTAGGAAGTATTCCTTCTGCTTCTATCTTCTAGAAGAGAATATAGAAAATTGGTATAACTTCTTCCTTAAATATATGGTGGATTTTACCAGTGAATCCATCTGGGCCTGCTATTTTGGGAGGTTATTAATTATTAATTCAATTTATTTAATAAATATAGCTTATTTTTATTGTCCTAGATATCTTTGTATTATTATGTATCACAGGTTTTATTCTACACTTCATTGTCTAATATTGCATGAGGCACTTTAGTTTCTACATCAAACTGTTAGCTACTTCGGGCAGAGAATGAGGATGCCATTGATACAATGCAGAGAGAGTAAGAACACAAATAACCCCTAAATTACAAGAAGGATAGTGATATCAAAGAACAAAGTTAATATCCTATACAGAGACATTTAATGGATTGAGTTGAGATAGTAGAATAACTAAGAGTCAACCATGGCCAGTGACACCACTAACGTAGACAAATAGGGCTCCTGCACTTGTCCCCATGCTTCCTCACTCTTATTATTCTCTGACTGTGTCCTTTCTCTCAGTGTGAAGATTTTCTTGGTCTAGGGATATGTTTCTCATCAGAACCTATGGCCACTTATTCTAGACCATGTTCGTGCAACCCCAGAATTCATCAGCTAACATCCAGTGCCTACATGAACATCTTTCTATCCATCTTCCCAGCTAGAAGAAACATGTGTGTTCCCCCAAGATCCAAGCAGCCCAGGTCCAAAACATGTTCGAGGCAACCTAACCATGTTTGTTCAGGAAAGGAATCAGACTGGAGATGTATATTTGTGTGTGTCTGGAGGTTTTTATTTATTTATTTTTTAAAGATTTTATTTATTTATTTGACAGAGAGAGACACAGCGAGAGTGGGAACACAAGCAGGGGGAGTGGGAGAGGGAGAAGCAGGCTTCCCGCGGAGCAGGAAGCCCGATGCGGGGCTCGATCCCAGGACCCTGGGATCATGACCTGAGCCGAAGGCAGACGCTTAACGACTGAGCCACCCAGGTGCCCCTGTCTGGAGGTTTTTAAAGAGTGAAAAGGAAGGAAACCTAGTTAGTTCTCTGCTTATGTTTCTAGAGCTTTGACAGTTTAGGCCTGGGTTTGCTCCCATCTGTCAGCAAGTTTACATAGAAAAGATCAATGATGTGTACATGAAAATCTGAAAAGATGAGCTTTACAACCTTGGAATCAGGTGGTCCTGTTACAGGAGGATGTATGTGAGAGGAAGAAGGAAAGAGGACCATCCCTGCAGATAGAAGCTTTAGTAATGGAGAAATTGGAAGTTAAAAGTGATAGCATGGATGAGAGAGGGTTTCATTTGGAAGGGGGATGTTGGAACATGCTTATAGACAGAGAGAAATTAGCTAGTGGAAAAGGAGAGAAAAATTGCTTTATTATATACTAACATTAATAAAACATATCCTTGGGGCAGCTGGGTGGCTCAGTTGGTTAAGCATCTGCCTTTGGCTCAGATCATAATCCTGGAATCCCAGGATCCAGCCCTGCATCAGGCTCCCCACTCTGCTTCTCCCTCTGATCCTTCCCCCTCTCACTCTCTCTCTCTCAAATAAATAAAATCTTAAAAAAAATAAAATAAAACCTATCCTTCAAGTTTATTGGACAGTAAATTTCCTTTTTATGTTGGAAACATTTTATATTTACATTTTTTTGTTAGTGTATATAGTTTTACTATATTACTATACATATGTATAATTTACTTACTTCTTAAGTGTGGAACTGGTAACACTAATTCACCTAGCTTTGGTGACTCAGGATAGTTAGTAGGCAGGATGGTTGCTATAATGTCTCTTAGAGGCATCTATAGATTTACAGATTGCTATGGATTGAATTGTATGCCCCTAAAATTAATATATGGAAGCATTAACCTCCAATGTGATGATATTTGGAAATGAGGCCTTTGGATTGAAGTCATGAGAGTGAGTTCCTCATGATGAGATTAGTACCCTTATAAGAAGAGACAACAGAGACACCAGCTTGCGCTCTCTTTCTCTCTCTCTCTCTCTGCCATGTGAAGATGCAGTGGGGAGGTGCTGTCTATAAGACAGGAAGAGAGTTCTCACCAGAAACCAGTCATGCTGGCATCCTGATTTCAGATTTCCAGCCTCCAAAACTGTGAGAAAATAAATGTCTGTTGTTCAAGCCACCCAGTCCATGGTATTTTGTTATGGCAACCTGAGCTGACTAAGACTCGGATACAGACCTAATGTTGATGATGTGAGGCATAGAGGCAGGGTCTGTCCCTGCACCTTGTTTTTGTTGTTGTTGTTGGGTTGTTTTTGAAAAAGCCTTAGAAATCATTTTTTTTTTCTTGGACTCTTAAAGGAAGTATATATAACCACATGTTGTATATACAATACACAATAACATAGCTGCCTTTCTGTACAATTAGAGACCTTATGAATATAGAATTTTTCTTCCCGGTTCCCAGAAAACCAATTTATTTGGTATTGTCATGATTGTTCTCCAACTTGACACCATTCAGAGCTCTGACTCTGATTTATGAATCAGTCACTCAAAAGACCACAAACTTGTATATTCACCTGACTACATGTACTGACCTTGCCTGCATAGTTGAGGGTGGGTAAGGAAGTATCCCTCACTATTTCAAGAACATATACATGTACAACTTGGAAGTAGCTTATTGTAAATCCTATACATTGGTCTCAGTCAAAATAAATGTTGACCATTCATCAGATGTAATATTAGATCCATTGCTTTATCCCCTGTTTGAGCAGAACCCCAATCACAAACATTAAAAAAAGTGTCTTTTGTGGGGGCTATAAGATTAAAAACTATGACAAGTGGCTAAATAATAAATCAACCTAGAAGAACATTTATTATAATGACTTGTATCTTGTTCCATATATTGAGTCAATGATATCATATTAAGGAGAGAAAAAAATGGTTTAAAAATAGTTCCCAGCCTAGATTTCCATTTTTCAGAGATTTTTTAGAATGGGCCATGTATTCTAGAAGGGAATAGGAGAAGAGAGGAAATGCTGTGATGTGAGTGGTGTTTTTGATGCTCCATTCCTCTGGGGAAGCTGAACTGTGAGGGACAGCCTTCTATGGGGCAGGGAGCATATTAACTGGGAAGGATCCTGCTAACTGGCTAGTCCTAGTTCCTCTCTAAGAAAAGAGTTGTTCTCATGCAGAGCTATGTCCAGTCTTTGTTTGCATCATACTATGGATGAATTTTTCAAAATATAGTTGTGTGATGACTCCAGTCAGGACAAATAGTGTAGACCCATTTTTCCCTGTTCCTTCTTCTAAAGTGCAAGAGATTACCAAAGGATAACTCTAAAAGATGCTAAGAAACTGAGCTGGTTTGAGACCCCAGGGCCAGAGGAGTGACACAGCAGCAGAGCATCTTGCATCCTCCCCATCCAACAGAGGAAGCCTACTCAGGCCTGATATTTCTAGACCCCTCTCCCCAATATAGCAAGTGAAGGCAGTCTGGGTAAGCTTATTTGTCCCCAGATCCAAGGGGAGTTCCTCTAATGATACCAAGGAAGCCCAATGGCACCAGCAAGGAGAATCAACAAGAACTGCTGCCAGAAAAAACAGCCAGGGGAGACATTTTCCTTCCCTGCCAGACCCTAGACTTATCTTTCCCACCAAAAAATACTGAAGTTGGTGGGCAGAACCAGCAAGAGAGACCCAGCTATAGCAAATGGTTTGATCTGGAATGCCTCTTTCTTCCCATGGGATGGTACTTTCCTGACCCAGAGACATCATGGAGGGTGGATGGAAATGGTTTGATCTGGAATGCCTCTTTCTTCCCATGGGATGGTACTTTCTTTCCTGACCCAGAGACATCATGGAAGGTGGATGGAACCAGAAAAAGAGATTCAATCACAGCAAGCATGGTATGAGAAGCACCTTTGTCTTCACAGGCCAAGATGTTAGAGCAGTCAGGCACAGGTAGGGGGATCCCCCAGATGCCTCTCTCACAGAGAGACACTCAAAAGCCCTCAGATACCACCAGCAAGGACTGGTGTGAGGCCCAGCAAAACCAAGTAAAAAGAACAAACCAAAATAATCCACAAAAGTCCTGAAAATTAAACTGCCATTAGAGCCACAGTCTATAAAATTAAGTGAAAACACACAACTAAACAGGGTGACTACTTGCTAAAATAAAAGATTTAAATAAGATGCCTTCTCCTAAATAATAGACAAATGACCTAGATACAAGAAAAACTTACTCATACCAAGAACCTAGAAAATCACAACTGGTGGAATGAGGAAAGAGAATCAATTGTGGCCAACATCAAGATGAACGACATGTTGGCATTATCTGACCAGAATTGTAAAGTAACATTATAAAAATGCTTCAACAAGCAATTACAAATTATCTTGAAACAAAAAAATAGAAAATATTATCAAAGAAATACAAATTATAAAAAAGACTGTAATGAAACCTATACAAAAATATAGTATGAGAAATTGAAAACTCACCAAATAGGTTTAATAGTAGACTGTAGATAACAGGGGGTGCATTAGTGAATTTGAAGACAGAATAATAGAACTAATCAAATCTAAACAGAAAGAAAATAGACTGGCAAAAATGAACAGAGGCAGGGTCCTGTGGCATAACAGCAAATGATCCAACATTCATATGTAATGATTCTAGAAGGAAAGGAGAACAAATGGAGCTAGAAGAGTTTTTGAAGATATAATAGCTAAAACTCTTCAAACTTGGTAAAAGACCTAAACCTATAGATATAAGAAGTTGAGAGAACCCCAAATAGGTAGACCCAAGGAAATATGTGCCAAGAAATATCATAATTAAATTTTAAAAACTAAGATAAATTAAAAACCTTAAAAGGAAGCAGGGAGAAAAGACACGATCCCTATAGGCAATTAAATGAAAGGGCAGCAGATCTCTCACCTGAAACCATGTACACCAGAACATATTTTTTCAGTGCTAAAAGTAAAGAACTGTCAAACACAAGTTTTGTATCTGTCAAATCTGTACTTCATGAATAAAAGAGAAATAAAAACATCTTAGATAAAAGAAAACTAAAAGTATGTCACTAGAAGATCTTCCCTTAAAGACTGGCTAAAGGAAGTTATTTTTAAAAAGGAAATGATAAGAAGGAAGAACCTTAGAGCATCAAGATGGAAGAAGGAACAATGGAAAGTTTAGAAATACAAGCACACGCATAAGACTATATTTTTCATCCTGGGTTTTATACATTATGTCCTCAGGATCTTGGACTAGGGAAAGTGTTCTTAGACATGCCATAAAAGCACAGTCCATTAAAGGAAAATCTACTAAGTTGAAGCTTGTCAAAATTAAAAACTGCTCTGGAAAGCATGAGAGAAGTTTCAAAATGATAGAAAATATTTGCAAACCATGTATCTGATGAAAGACTAGTGTCTTACTATATAAAGAGATCTCATATTCACCATAGAAAGGATAAATAAACTAATTAGAAAATGGACAAAAGATATGAACAGATATCACACTGAAACAAATACACAGATGGCGACTAACCACATGAAGAGACGTTTGACACCATCAGCCATTAGGGAAATGCAAATCACAAAGTGGTATCACTACATACCAATCAGAATGGCTAAAATGAAATAATACTTACCCCAAATGCTAGTGAGGATATGGAGAAATTGGGTCACTCATATTGTTGGTAAGAATGTGAAATGGTATATCCACTCTGGAAAAGAGTTTGACAGTTTTTTAAAAACTAAACATGCAACAACCACATGACTTAGCATTTTCATTCCTGAAAATTCCTGAAAATTCCTCCACATAAATTAATATTTATGTTTACATAAAACTCTGTACATAATTGTTCATAACAGCTTTATTAATAGTAACCCAAACCTAGAAACAGCCCAGATGTCCTTCAATGGATGAATGGTCAAACTGTGGTATACCAGTGAGCAATTAAAAGGAGCAAACTATTGATATATACATGCAACAAATTGAATGATTCTCCAGGGAATTATGCTGAGTGAAAAATAAAACCAATCCCAAAGTTACATGTTGTAATTCCATTTATAGATGTGTTTGAAATGACAAAGTTTTAAAAACAGAGGATAGTTAGTGAATGTCAGGGATTGGAGATGGGGGTGGCAGGAAGGATATGGGTGTGGTTATAAAATGCCAACTCAAGGAATTAATTCTCTTTGTGGCGGGGGTACTCTTCAGTATCTTACCTCTGATGATAGCTACATGAACCTACACCGATGATAAAATTGTACAGAACTTAATACATACACACCACAGATGCGTGCGAGTTCACTCGGGGAAATCTGAGTGAGATTGGTGTATTGTATCAATGTCAACATCCTGATTGTGATATTACACTAAGGTTTTTCAGAATGTTACCATATGAGGAAAGTGAGTAAACATACATAGGAACACTCTATATTACTTCTTAAAACTGCGTGTGAATCTGTAATTAATGAATAAGTATGTCAATTAAAAAATAATTCAGAAGCAATAAATCTTTTTCCTCAGGAAAGGGCCTAAAATTCTCCAGCAGTAGAAGTATTTCCTTTTCCTTGACCTGTAGCTACTAATATGATCATAGTATTCCACTACATGTATAAGAAAAAGAAACTATAAAAAAACCCAAATTTCTCCACCCAGCTATTTTGTGGCTTTTTGTAAACCACAGGTAAATTCTTAACATTTTTGAAATGTTACATCAATGAAATTTTCAAACAATTTAAAATGTTTATTTACAGTACTTTCTCACATTTTAAATTTATACCTATTTTTTAAAATTCAGCCAATTTGTTAATACCTATCAAGTGAAATTTAGCAAAAGTTGGCAATTGTAAATAATTAATATAACCAACTGATTGACGTTAATATATAGTTTTTTAATGCTGTCTCATTTTAAATTTCCAGAGTTAGTTCTAAAATGTGTTCAAATGCTATCAACTGCCTGTGCTGACGAATGTCTTCTTCATTAACACTGGGTTAGAAATAGGGGCATTGCTATCTTGTTATTGTAAACAAGCATTAAAAAGCAGATCACTATACAGTATAACATATTGTCACACTTAAGGTCAGGATTTGAGTCTAAGATCTGCCACTTACTAGCTGTTCTACATTTTGCCAAGGTACTTCAGTTTTCCTCATGGATGAAAAAGGAGAAATAACTAGAACATCCTCGAAAAGTTTTCTGCTTAACACAGTACCTGGCATGTAGAAATTTCTCCATGTATTTTAGCTATCATTATAGCTCCGGGGGCACCAATTTAGAGTTCTATTTAACTTTTAGTCTGCAAAAATTTTTGAATTTCTGCTTATTCAGTATTCTGGTCTCAGACAATGTTTGTAAACTAATACTATAGTAAAGCATGACTATTCTTCTGTACTCAACCTTTTCAAGTAATGAAGACATACTCACTTTAGCTTTTAACAGTCAGAATTTCAGATGTTCTGCCTTTTGTTTTTTCTAAGTGTAGTTTGGAATCCATATTGTATAGGATCCTTTAGGATTCACCTAACCCTTTGATATTACAATAGGAACACTGTGTTTTATTTATGGCTAAGTCAGATTTTCTTACATAGTTTTACATAAAGTAAATATTCTTGTCTCTCAGATTGTTGAACTACTCTGGCTAGCGTGCTTTTAGCAAGGTATCTGATTGCTACATAATTAGGAGGTATTTTTCTGCTATTGAAAAATTCTTCCCCCAGCCCCTCCCATAAAAGAATTTTTTTTATGTGTGTGTTTATTTCTGGATTCAGAGCCCTTTTAGAAGAGAGTGAAGGCTGATTTCAGATAAACAAGATTTTAATATTATTCAACTAAATGAAATATTTGTAATTCATTTCCTTTTTAACACGTAATTTCTTTATAGTAATTAAATATATATCCTTCCAAGTTGAACAATTTGTTATGAACCTGCCCATGGTTACCATCAGAAATACAAAATAATATTTCTAAATTATTTTGATCTACATCATTATTGATGGTGGTTTTAAGAAAACGTGTCACTGTAGTTACTACCTAACCGAGAAACCCACTTTCAATAATGACAGTGATTTAGTGAGTATATAACAAAACATTTTAAAATAATTTTACTTTTGTTCTTCACACACAAATGCTTGCAGAAGCAATTTACATGAAATATCATATGAAATATTACATATTTATATAATTGTACATTTTTATGTATTTACAGTATATATGTACAGTTATACATATATATTATATATATGGCTTAATATATACTGTTTTTCTAGAGTTAATGAACATAATTGATTTCTTGCACAAAATGTTTAAGTAACTCCCTTAAATGCACACATCTAGAAAGTGTTAGAGTTAGGATGAAAAGTGAGGGCTCCTATTAGCTCTACTATTATTTTTAATATACTGTGCTATTCATCAGAACTTTTCTTAACACTATTTCAAAAGTAAACTGACTCAAATGGTTTCAGTTATCTCAATTTCCAAATCAGTGCCTGAGTTTAAAATTTTCATATTTGTCCACATAAAAGAGTCACAGTTACTTTTGTTTTGACACTAATAATTGTTTTGGTGGAAATTTTTTTGGAAGGCATATTCACAAATGATAATTTTTTTTCTTTTGCACATCTATAAAAAAAGGAAGGAACGTAGGTTGTAGACCATTTATATTTACTTTCTCCCTTTACATGAACATTACTTGTAGACTTCTGCAGAACACAGACTAGGTTTTTGAGCCTTGCACACTAGGCAGTAAAAATCCTGAGTGTGTGCCCATTTTAAATTGAAGGAGAGCTGGCTGGATTCTGCCTTTGTTTCTATGCTACTCCTTTCTTACTCACAAATACATTGGATAACTATAAGGCTGGTCTGATCCAATGGTGCTCTTGGATATCACTGCACGCCCTCCTTTTAGATGAACATTTGGCAGAGGATTTGAGTGCAGAATCTGGTATCTTGGCAGCGTGTACTCATGGCTTGAATTAAAAAGAAAAAAAAAAGTTTTTTGAGCTTACTACAAATTTTATCTTTCTATCATCTAATTCCATCAGCCCTAGTCACCTGTTTTGTTTTGTTTTTTAAACCTGAAGCAGCTCATATATTGCTACATTTAATTTTACTGGTCAGCATAATTAATATTTCATTCTTAATGAGCAAATTGAATTTAAAAGGTCAATAACATGAGAAATCTTAAATAACTGCTTTTTGTTGTTCTATGGCATATATTGTATTTTTGCAAGTCAGCTATTGGTTAGAGATTTTTTTCCCCTTGGATTTGTTAACTTTCTTTTTATATCACAAGTCTTCTGTGTTTTAGGATATGTGTCATAAATTATATTAGCCATTCTCCACTTTGCTGAGTTTAACTTTGTTCTGTGGGTACTTAGTCTTTTAAATGTTCCAGAAAATCATCATCCTTCATTTTAACTTGTTGGAGGTGAAATCCATTTACTGAATGAAAAGTCATTCTCAAATCACAATGATTTTCTTTGTTTTGCTCTGCTTGTCCGATTTGGTTACAATAGACAGTAGCAAGAAGTTAGAATTTCCTGGAAGCCAAATAATAATATTAAGGAGAAATGCCAATAAGAAAAATAATTTGAAATTTAATAATTTTCCATCAGGATATAAAAGTTAAAGAAGGAAGAGGATTGTTTTGGTCATGCTCAGAATCTCTCATTACCCAAGTCTTGTTTGGTGGACAAAATGTAAATTTTCAAATTAGTATGAAAACAGATTCCTTTACCTGGTATTTGTTTTCCTATTTAAAAAGATAGTGTTCCCTTTATCATCTCAGAAAGTATTAGAAACTCAAAGGAAAAGATTTCAAAGAAATTATGCTAAAATATCTTTTCGATATTCTGCATGGCAGTGTTTTCAACAAAGGTCAAACATCATCAAGTCAAATTATATGTAAACAAATATACTTTTAAAGCATTTATTTTATTTCCATGTACAAACATAAGTGTTCTTAGCCTATAAACTCTGTTTATGTTCATTATAGAAAATGACAGCATCCCTCTCTGCTTATTCAGTGTCTGATCTGCAGCTTCAGCTACTAACAAACATCATTTAGCATTAGACTGACTCAAACTAAGTTATACTGAGAATAATTTAACATGAAGGGTATTACAAGTTCAGTGAAGAATAAATTGTATTAGTAAAGAAATACTATAAAATAATGAATTATTATGAACAT
Organism: Phoca vitulina; assembly: GCF_004348235.1. NCBI lineage: Eukaryota > Metazoa > Chordata > Mammalia > Carnivora > Phocidae > Phoca > Phoca vitulina. The sequence goes on along the minus strand of NW_022589711.1, from coordinate 30,596,038 downwards.
AATATATCACTTTGAAATATTTTATTAAATTTGTTCATTTTCATAAAGAAAATTACAGGATAAATATAATAAATAATATTTCAATCACCTCTGTAACAACATGAGAATAATTTAAAAAAAGAGAGATATTGTGAAGTTTTAGATTTACTTCACTGAAAAGCCATTTATTTAGCTATATCACACCTGGATGTTTAGCTAGGACAAGTTTGCCCATAGTTTAAACCACATAGCCTCTTTTTCATGTAGAAAATTATATTTATATAGCTAATCCAGATTTCCCTTGATTTAGCAATTTGGGGTCTTGATTGATTTTTATATTTTATATCACTGAAATGGTACTTTCACATAATCCACTTAGCTCCTGGGATCCTTCAAGTACTTTCAGTTCCCTGAATGTTCCATGCTTTCTGTTCCTTTCTGTGGGGATTTGTATTGTCTGCTCTCTCCAGCTTGACTCTTCTACCCCAACCCTTTTCTGAGGTTGTTTCAAAGTAGTCATAGCATAGCTTTCTCATCTCTGTTAAAGTCCACAGACCACACTGTAATGCCTTATTGTTGTCTGTTTTACCTATAGGCTGAGCTATATACACTACACCCACGTAATAAGAGCTGGCACTTAGTAACTCCGTAAGTATTTGTAGAATGGATGAGAGTTAAAAATAAGCACTTCATAATGTTGCTGAACTTCATCTTTTCACAAAGCCTACTGAAATCTTTCAACCCTCTAAACACATATGAAGATAATAAAAGGAAGTGGGACGCCTGGGTGGCTCAGGCAGTTAAGCATCTGCCTTCAGCTCAGGTCATGATCCCGGGGTCCTGGAATAGAGCCCCACATCAGGCTCCCTGCTCACTGGGGAGTCTACTTCTCCCTCTGCCTCTTCCCCTGCTCGTGCTCTGTCTGTTTCTCTCAAATAAATAAATAAAAATCTTTATTTAAAAAAAGAATAAAAGAAAGTAACAATCACTGATACCATGCTGCTAGGGGCTAGGCAGGAAGTCGGGTGCTTTGCATACCATATCAGAGAGAAAAAGCGTCAATAATTCTAGACCCCTCCTTTGATAAGTGAATAGATTAATGGGTAATAACCTCAGTGTAGATATTAATCTTATCTGCTTCCCTAACCATATTGTTATATGCTAATCCCTAAAAACCACACTCAAACCTGTAAAGCTGAAGGCAAAAAAAAAAAAAAAAAAAATCATGATGTGAAAAACATACAAATAAAACATTCTTTGGATAATCTATATGTGTTAAAAACTATTTATGTGCTGTGGGAATATATGAAAGTATGTCCTCATGCATGATAAATTATAAATGTAATAGGTAATACATATATTTGTGATGGATAAAGTCCTAAAATGTGGTCCCCAATGAATGTAGAGGAGAGTCAGAGCAGTCTGGAGAATAATGGCTTTTTTGGCCCCACTCACATAGTCTCTGTACAAGAGAACCAATGTTGTCTGTGCATTTTATATTTCTGCTAATACATATTATATTTCTGCTATTTTTGTTTTTATATAGTTATGTGATTAACCAGCCTCTCCACACTTCCTATCCTTTGTCAGATTTTAAATTCTTAGAGAAAGGCATATCATATTTTTTCTCTTCTGTCAATTTCAATAATTTTTGTCTGTATGCAGAAATGAAGCTGCTGACCCACAATCAGTAGTTATAATTGGCTTTTCTATTCCTAGTGATGGATTTTTATTCATCCAGTTACACAGTCTCAGCTGTTTTGATCAGTAGCGCATTAACACATACAAACAAATACAGTGGCTTTCCAGGTAGGTTATGAGGCCCTAGAACAAAGCAATATGTGTAACTCTATAAAGGTTATAATCTGGTTGGAGCTTAGTTAGCAGAACTCACTAACCAGGGAAACTAACTCAATAACTCATACCGTGGTCATAGCTATCCCTCAAGAAAAACTGATGAATTGCTTACTGATTCCTGTATGTTTATGCTAACGTTTAACATTACAGATAGTATAGGACAATCTATAGAGTTCTGTTGTGGCATTAATACGTATTTAGAATTATACAATTAATAAGAAATGGAAGAAAAACATTCTCATTTTCCTTTGGTCTTACTTAAAGGAAAAATAACCTCCATGTTGGTCCATATATATGTTTTTTCCCACAAACTTTATTATGTCTCAGCGAAAGAGCAATTACAACAGCATATTAGCCTTATCAAAGCTTAAGATACAGTCTTAGCATTTAGCATATATCCTATTCAACTCATGCACAGATATCCTTTGAAAGAAGTGAAAGAAGTACAGAGAAACCCAAGTCTTTATAAAAGGTCTCTGCAGTAGAGAAACACAACAGCTAACCTCCAATAGGTTCTTTTTTTAAAATTTAAATTCAATTAGCCAACATATAGCACATCATTAGTTTCAGAAGTAGTGTTCAATAATTTATCAGTTGCATATAACGCCTAGTGCTCATCACATCATGTGCCCTCCAATAGGTTCTTTAAATGTAATTCTTTAGATTCCCATGCAGGGCATAAGTGTATGGAAGTCTGAATGATGATTGCAGCTCATACATCCTAGTGATTTCAGACTGATGGCAGGCTTTTGCCCCCCCCCCCCCCCCGGAAATATGTTAGGCAGCAGTTGATGAAAAATGGAAAAACAGAGGGATGTACGTATAAATGTACTATTTATAACAAATATCACACATGGTTTCCAAATGGATTTTTCATAGAGCATGAAATTATGTGAAAACTGCTTCCAAATTGTTTGAAATTATTATTTGAGCTCAGATGCCAACTCAATAAATTATGCTCTGAAAAAAATAATTATTTGTATCTTAATTCCTTCCTTTTTTGGAACTGATAATTGTGATTCAGGATTTCAACAAACGGGGCTTACTTTAGATGAAAATAGTCTGTACATTGTAAACTATTAAAGAAATCTATAAAAAAAAACACCAAACTTTTATAATAATTCTCCTTTTAACGTAGTTACTTGATGGAAAAGAGCTCAAATCCCTGTATCTGTCAGTTTCTAAGTTCTTTTGCAATTAATCCCAATGGAAATGGTTGTCATTAATAAGAACAAGAAGCAAATGAAAATATCTGTAGTTATGTTGTTTATGAAATATGGTCATTTATTGACTTGAGACTCCTCTCCTTAGAACTGAAAGCAAGCTAGAGACAGCAGGCTTCTCAAGCAGTGAAAAACGTTAATCCTAATAATAGCATTATGAATACTTTCTCATGAGAAAGAGTTGGTAAATTATATTAGTGAATAAGAACATTTTTTAATTTTTTTCCCTAGTAAGGTTGGTGGGAAGTTGTTTACCATCACATTATCTGTTCTTCTAATTGTGTGTGTGTGTGTGTGTGTGTGTGTGTGTGTGTGTGTGTGTAGTGGAATTGGGGGAGAGAGAGGCTAAGTAGGGTCCTCAAACTCTGCTGGTAAGTGCCTGCCATTGGTTTCTCTATTGGAAGGTAAAGTAGGCAGGTCAAAAGTAGAGAGGCTGTGAGCAGCAAATCACAAATTTGGCCTTTTCAATTCAAATTTGAGGTTACTTAGTAAAGGAAGTTTGTATGCCTATTCAAAGATAATGTGTATCCAGCTGGAAGATTACTCTTGTAGGGTTGTGGATTTTTCAGTTTCGTTTTTAAATTTAATATTCAAAATAACATTTAAACCAATATCACAAATGGGGCATACAATATATATTTACCAGAAATATCTAGGTATATTACCTTACTATTTTATGGATGAATGGTAGTTTATAGGTTTCAGAATATGTTAAAGTCATTTAGAAAATGTTTTCATTTTCTTTTCCTTAAAGTTAATATCTCTTCTGCATGCTATTTACCTTGTGTTAGCCTCTTCCTAAACTTCATTCCAATTTATAGCTTATCCTTATGCATATTCTTGCTCAAGCACTTTACCTAAAGAATATTCCAGAAGGAAAGTAATATAAGCATCTTAAACAAATCTCTGTATAGAATAGGTGGGGAGGAGAAATGGGCCAATGAAGGGAGTCTGTTAGGGGATGGATTACTTGCATTTAAATGTCTTCTTTTTATCTGTGTAGCACTTATAGTATTATCTTGCAGTGTAATTATTTTTACTTAGGAATTCATGATTTTTGTTTTCCAAATGGCATTAAATTTTAAGCACCACTGCATAACATTTTTATCTTTGGTTAGCATTTCAAGAAGGCTGAGAAAACGTTATTTGTGCTTGCCCATCTCTAACTCACTGAGTTAAGAACTGCACCATCAGGAAAAAAAAAAGCTAAAATGTTAAATAATCTTCCTCTCTCCGTTTTTTCAGAGACCCAAGGCTTGAGGCATTCTAAACAATACAAATATCACCTACTACCCAGTCTCAGGGCCCATCTCCTCCTGCTCACAGGGATTGGGCTCAATAACCTGCATACTACATAATGTCCAGTCCCCTGAGATAGCTGCTCACAGGATCCCTTCCTGAGTCTCTACGATAGACGATGAAAACTCTGATGAGTGGTGCAGGAAATGGGGAGCTGGGAAAATGGCCAGGATTCTTCTGACGCTGCTTTCACTCTGATTTCATAATTTTCTCAAGTTAATAAGAGAACAGAGCTACCATTTGGAGTTGGAATTAAGGAAATGAAGTGAGCTCCCTGGTAAACTTCCCTCTGCCCCCAGGTGGATTTGAATGGGTCTCAAATATGGAGTTTGACTGGTTTCATAATGCTGATCAAACAAAGTTTTAATTTTGTTTGATAAATGAAAGCTCTACCGCGAGCCAGTACAGATGTAGGAATTGAAATTGACTCTGCTTGAATAAATGATTTTTAAAAAATGTTCTGAGTTTATCTAGGATTCTCTGGGGACCTTATTTTAGTCTTTGGTTGGCAGTAAGATCAGCTTAACTGATGCACTTAGCTTTACTTTTCTCTTTAATATATTTCCTATAAAAAGTATTTTCCAGGTGAATTGATTGCTTTATAATGCCCTTATTAGCAGGTCACCTTACAAAACATTACATTTGCCTTATGAATGCCACTTCTTGTATGTCCCTTTGTAGACATTAATAATTCTCCTGACTTATCATCAGATTGACATGAATTTGAATTATTTTCCCGGTACAGATCTTCCTTGACTTATAATGGGGTTACATCTTGATAAACCCATCTTACATTGAAAAGATCGTTAAGTCAAAAATGCACTCGATGCACCTAACTTACTGAATATCATAGCTTAGCCTAGCCTACCTTAAATGTGCTCAGAACACCTACATTAGCCTACAATTGGCCAAAGATCTAACACAAAGCCTATTTCATAAAAAAAAAAAAAAATGTCGGATATCCCATGTTATTTACTGAACACTGTACTGAAAGTGAAAAACTGAATGGTTGTATGGTACAGAATGGTTGTAAATGTATTGGTTGTTTACCCTCATGATTGCGTGGCTGAGTGGGAACTATGGCCGCTGCCACAGCCCAGCGTCACCAGAGAGGACTGGAATATCGCTGGCCTGAGAAAGAACAAAATTAAAAATTAAAAATACCGTTCCTACTAAATGCATATTGCTTTCACACATTCGTAAAGTTGAAAAACTGTTAAGATGAACCATCGTAAGTCAGGAACCATCTGCCATGGGAATTGATTGTGCTGATCCATCCACACAATTTTGCCAGTATATGATGCATCCACACATTTTCCAGAACGGAATGATCTACACAGTGTGATTTTTAAAGATATCCTACAAGCCTAATGCCGCACATAATCTTCCCCAACCTGGTGCTAGCAATTCCACTAACATACATTCTTTTGGTTTTTTGGTGTCATCCAAATTTAAAATCCCTGTTTAAAATAAGGTTACTTCTGTAATATTGTCTGCCAACTACACTTCAATAAAAGAATAAAATAAGTGAATACATACATACATACATAGAATGTATTTCTGGGAGGCACAACATCTTAAACTACCACAAATAATATTTTAAAAGAGATTGTGTGATAATATTATATGGAAAGGTCCTTGTAGTCCCTAAAAGGTAGACCCCAAGAGAGAAGTCAGCTGTTTGTTATGGGAGGAAAGATTGAAGAGAATTAAAATAAAACTATCAAAGGCACACACATTGTCTATGTATAATTTTATGTACACTTTTCTCCTGGTCCTCCTGCAATAAAATGAAAACACCCATTTGGGACATTCTGGGTGAATCAGAATGAGTGGGGTGTGTGTGTGTGTGTGTGTGTGGTGAATTTGTTTCTGTATTATGTCCCACCTCTTTCTTGACTCTTGTAACTGCTAATCTGTTTTCTGTAATTTGTCATTTCAAGAATATTATGTAGGTGCAGTATGTACACTTTCATGCAGTATGTACACTTTGGGGGATTGGTTTTTTTCACTCAGCATAATTCTCTAGAGATTCGTCTAAATTTTTGCGTGTATCTAAAGTTCATTTTTATTGCTTAGTAGTATCCCATGGTAAATGTACCGTGGTTTCTTTAACTATTTACCTGTTAAAAGTCATCTGAATTGTTTCCAGTTTTTGGCTAATATGAATAAAACTACTATAAAATTCATGTACAGGTTTTTGCATGACATTAAGTCTTCATTTCTCTGAGATATATGACAGAAGGCAGTTACTAGTCATATGATAGTTACATGTGTAGTTTTTAAGAAACTGGGAAGCTGTTTTTGAGAGTGGATTTGCATTCCCACAAGCAATATATGAGGAATCCAGTTTTTCCACATTTTTGCCAGCATTTAATGTTGCCAAAATATTTTATTTTGGCCATTCTGACAGGTATATATTGATATCTCATTGTGGTTTTAATCACATTTTCCTAATTTCTAAGTCACTTAACATTGCTTCATATGCTTATTTTCCATCTGCATATCATCTTTGGTGAATTTCTTTTTTATTTAGCTCATTTTCTAATTGGAGTGTTTACATTTTTACTTGGTATTTATGTATAATTCCTGTATATTGCTGAATTCTATTTGCTAATATTTTGTTAAGATACTTACATTTATATCCATAAGGGATATTGTTCTCTCATTTTCTTTGATTATATTGCCTTTTTCTGCTTTGGTATGAGGGTAATACCAACTTCATAAAATCAATTGAGAAGTCTTTTTTCTTCTATTTTCTAGAAGCAAAGCTTTTCTAGTCCTCTTGCAGTAGATCAAAACACTCGTGTGAATTTTTGAATGTTCATCTCTGGGTGAGTCAAGGTGTACTGTGTGTGTGTATGTGTGTGTGTGTGCGCATAGTGAGCCTATTGCTGAATATGACCTCATACAATAAGCTTCTGATAGCTTCAAGTACTTCTAAAATATCTCTTGAGAATAGGGAAGTTATTGTATGTGAATTCTTACTATATGACTAGAAAGAAAGAAGGGTGAAAATTATTATTATTAATTTTTAGTAATAGAGAATTGTTCCATAACAAGTTCTATAATGTAGCTCTTTTTAATCAAAACATTCACAGAAATATCCAAATTGTCTTGAAATTATCTACCCAGACAAAAATAGGGCAGGATAAGGCAGTATAAAGAATAAGCATAAGGAACGTGTAAGCATATGAAATGATGTTGCCTGATTTTCCTTACAATTGGCAATGGAATTTTGACTGCAATAGTCAAATAAGGTTCACTTAAGCTAGAGTTCTTATGTAACATCTGGATGAGTTTTTTTTTTTAATTTTTATTTTATTTTTTTATTTTTTTATTTTTAAAGATTTTATTTATTTATTTGATAGAGAATGAGAGACAGCATGAGAGGGAGGAGGGTCAGAGGGAGAAGCAGACTCCCTGCCGAGCAGGGAGCCCGATGCGGGACTCGATCCCGGGACTCCAGGATCATGACCTGAGCCGAAGGCAGTTGCTTAACCAACTGAGCCACCCAGGCGCCCTGGATGAGTTTTTATAACTTAGAACGTCATAAGGAAGTTGATGGTAAATGAAATTACACCTCAGAATATGAACATTAAACACTGTGATTCTCCCAGTACAGCCTATTAAAGTAATTACAAAAAAGATAATACAAATATACATAGTTCTTATGATAATCTCCAATTTCTTCCTAGCTAAGAAATTGGTGAAAGCCTTTAGACTAATATGGACTTTTCCCTTCCCTGCATTATTCAGATTCTGCTCATACTTTAATGATATCCCATAGTATAGTGTTCCTTCTTGTTTTACTCTGAGATTTCTGTTTGTTTGGATTAGAGTTTTTGTTATTTTTCATGAACCTATTCATATATTCTTAGATAGTTGTTAATATAATTATGTACTAAATCTTTGTACAAGATGCTAAAGATGTTTTGTATTCTTCTAACATGCTCTGAATCAACCTGCCTAGAGTATATCCCACAGAACACTATTCTCATGAAGTATTCTACACCCATCACAAAAAAACAATATATATATATTTTTTAAAGATTTTATTTATTTGACAGAGAGAGACACAGCGAGAGAGAGAACACAAGCAGGGGGAGTGGGAGAGGGAGAGGCAGGCTTCCCGCCAAGCAGGGAGCCCGATGAAGGGCTCGATCCCAGGACCCTGGGATCATGACCTGAGCCGAAGGCAGACGCTTAATGACTGAGCCACCCAGGCGCCCAAAAAAACAATATTTTAAAAATTGAATACTAAACTTAGCATTGAGCTAGGCATTAGGGATATAAGGTAAAAAGGAGGCATGCTTTTTTCGATAAAATAAAAATTCCTAGGTAATAATTCCTAGGCATTTTTCTGGTGATAAGACTAAAAGACTTATTTTTATATTTATTTATTTATTTATTTATTTATTTATTTATTATTTATTTATTTATTTATAGTAATCTCTACACCAGATGTGGGGCTCGAACTCATGACCCTGAGATCAAAAGTCACATGTTCTATCTGATTGAGCCAGCCAGCATCCCTAAAAGATTTTACATTTTAAACAAATTTTCTTCTCAAATACATATTGGGTCTGGGGAGCATAATGTGAGATTGTGAAGATTAAAATTTATAATACATAATTATGGTAAAAATGAGAAAAACCATTGAAGGTATATTCTCCCCTAGCTTGGTCAATTACCAGGTTGGTCTACCTCAATGGACTTAACAAACAGGAGAAAGAAGGTTAGAGTACTAAAAAGGGCTAGCTGGAAGCAAATACTACTTGTATAACTATGGTTACCATGAGAATTTCCTTTTATATTTATTGTTTGACACAAGATAGGTGACTTTTCAACATTATCTATTAGAGTTGAGGTCAAGGAGATCATTGAATTGATTCTTCAAGAAATTAAGTGAATCTCCAAGCCTAGCAATTCCAAGTAGCTAAATATTGAAGAAGAAGAAAAAAAAAGCTCATGAGTGATGAGTAAAACAAAGTTGACTTGGCAGGTTGGTATATGAATTTATTTTAAATGTTTAATTTCCCACAATTCCTTTGAATAAATTTGTAACTTGCTACAAAGAATAACATCTAGGGCCATCTGAGGAGTTATGGAAGGTAGTTTTCTGTTAAGTGACTGGTGATCTGAGATCTAAAGTATGAGGAGGAGTTAACTGAGTTAAAGAGTGGTGGTGTGGGGGGGGGAAGGCCTGCAAAGCCCTTGAGGGAGATGAAGCATATGTTTAGGGACCTGAAATAAAACAGTGTGGCTGAAGCATAGCCTGAGGTGAGATCTTGATGTGGGATGAGATTAGAGAAGTGAACAAGAACAAGATGATGCAGCCTTGAAAAGCAAGTTAAAATTTTATTCTAATCATAAGAACAATGGGAAGGGATTTCTAAATTTTGAGGGATGGTGGTGGTGGTATTTATTCATTGAAAAGATCATTCTAGCAGCAGTACAGAGAACTCATCTGGAGGAAGCAAGGTGGCAGAGAGGCCAGTTAAGATGTGAATTGTATTGGTGAGGGTAACATCTTCTGGTGGCTTGTACTTTGGTGATGACAGCTGAAATGGAAAGGAATGGGTAGTTCTTGGAGATGTTGGGTAGTTAAAATTAACAGAATGACTGGTGGTACCATTCATGAAACAGAGACACTGGAAGAGGACCAGCTGTTAATAGAACTGTAATCATAGTTGAGATTGCTTAGGCAAAGAGCAGAGAGAGAACAGCAAGTATCCCGTGACCAGGTATTAAGAAATTCTAATGTTAGTGTCTAGGCGTCAGAGAATAAGCCTGCGGAAGAGACTCGGAGTACCTGAAGTTGGAAGAGGCAACCTAGGGAATAGAATGTTTCAGAAGCTCAGCGGAGAAGTGTGCTCAACAGTGTGCTGCTGGAAAGCTATTTGATTTCATAATATGAGATCATCTATGACTTTAGCGAGATGTCTTTCACACAGAGAAGAGAACATCTGGACTAGAGTGGAATGAGGAGTGAATATTAAGTGAAGAAACTGAAACTGAAATTTAGAGAACTCCTTTGAGATGTTAAGCACTGAAAAGAAGGCAAAAACTAGGGCAGTATGGGTATAGGATTCAGACTCGCCCTTTATCACAAACCTGTTCCTTGTTATCTGATGGAGTAATTTTGCAAACTATTGAGGTACTCATCTTGTAGATTTTTTTTCTTTTGAGTATTACCACTACTTCCGATCTAATTTCTAAAGAGGAAAAAATTATCTTCCAAGCTTTCTATGTCAGTCTGGGTACTTGCTGATGAACCCAGTAGTGCATAACTTTAATTAAGTGATTCAATCACAGAGTATGTTAATACCATTTATATAATGTATTTTAATTTAATTCTCTGCCATTAACTGGGAAATGTACCAACTTACCAATAACCTGTTTGTCCTAGAAAAGGACCAAGATACTGATTGTGTTTACCTATAAAATAATTTGGTTTGTTATGACTCAGGGTCACAGAGTCATTGTGAATCTACATTAGAAAGGTGTTAAATGGTTCTGAAAAAGTCTTTTCTATGTTACTAACCTGAGAGTGAATATTCTTGAATAGAGGTATTTGCATTGTTCTGTGATTTGTGTGTTGCAGTACTATAATAAAACTTTTTTCTTTTTCTTTTATTTTCAGAGAAAGTTAGTACATTTATATTTTCTCCGATTAAAATATCTCATTTAGGATATAAATTAAATAATTCAACCTTAGAGCAAAGGGGGAAATGAAATGTTTTGGCTGGAAATTTATAAGAATTAAAGATAGTGCTTCAGTAATTAATGTATTTTGAAATAAGATCTCAAAGTTCATTACAATTGTTATTTGATTCTTCAGGGATTATGTAAAAAAGCACATACTTGAGAGGGGAGAAAATTTACTTGCTAACTTTGGCTACCATGGAAATTCGCTTAGTGATTTCACATATTTGAAACAGAGATTAGCCTTGTTCTTTGTGAATCCAAATGGCGGATGGATTAAGCTGAAAGTGTTTTTAGAAAATACGAGTTTTCACATATCTATCAAACTATCATTTATTGTGCCCTTGCACAAGGAGTTCATAATCAAGAAAAGAAGTAGTCTTGGGTTTGTCAAAATATGTCATGAGCTGAAGTAATAAAGTGGCTATTAAGAAAATGTTCAAATATATGTGTGGCAGGCAGAATTCTAAGATGGCCTTAACCATCTCCAGTCATTAATTCCAAGATGGCCTCTTATATGCCAGGTATTTAAAGAAGCACTAATTTAGGAGCTATTGTGAAGGTATTTCACAGATGCAATTAAGGACCCAAACTGGTTGACTTTAGGAAAGGAAATCTATCTTTGGTGAGCCTGACCTAACAAAGTGAGCTCTTACAAGGGACTGGGCTCCCCCGGGAGGGAGAGATTCAAAACAGTAGGAAGATTTAACACAATTGCTGACATGAAGTTGGAGAGAGCCAAATGGCAAGGAATGCAGGTGGCCTCTAGGAATTAAAAGCAGCCCCTGCTGACCCAGAGCAAGGAAATAGGGTGCTCAGTCCTCCAACTGCAAGGAATTGAATTCTACCACTGAGAAGAATAAACTTGGAAGCAGATTCCCCATCCCCCCCTCTCAGAGCCTCCAAATGAGGATTCATACTGGCTGATACCATGATTTCAATCTTGTAATTCCTTGAGCTCAGAACCCAGTTCTGTCAGGCCGGATTTCTGACTTGCAGAACTGTAGAGTGTGGATATGAAGAAAAGGGACCCTCATGCACCATTGGTGGGAATGTAAATTGGTGTAGCAACTATGAAGAGTATGGAGGTTCCTCAAAAAATTTTAAAAAATAGAATTACCATGTGAGCTAGCAGTCCCACTTCTGGGTATAAATCCAAAGGAAATGAAATCACTGTCCCAAAGAGATATCTGCACTCCGAAGTTCATTGCAGCATTATTTATAATAACTAAGACATGGAAACCTAAGTATCCATCAACAGATTAATGGATAAGGAAAATGTGGTACACACACACATACACACAATAGAATGTTATTCAGCTTTAAAAAAAGACAGAAATCCTGCAACTTGCAACAACATGGGTGAAACTTGAGGTCATTCTGCTAAGTGAAGAAAGTCAGACAGAGAAAGATAAATACTTTATGATCTCATTTATATGTGGAATCTGAAAACACCAAATTTGCAGAAAAGAGAGTAGATTGGTAGTTGCCAGAGGCAGGGACTAGAATTTAGAATGGAAGTCAAAGCTGTAATCTAATCACATATGGATTCTTAAATTTTTCCTGTATCAAACAGAGAGACTATGACTCTTAGGAAACAGATTCTGTGTTTAGTTCACTTTAACCTACATTGATATTGTACCTACAGTGTGTCTGGGTATCCTATTGGCAATCTAAAACATATGGGGACACTTGGGTGGCTCAGTCAGTTAAGCATCTGACTCAATTTTGGATCAGGTCATGATCTTGAGGTTGTGAGATCGAGCCCTGTGTTGGGCTCTACACTGGTCATAGAGCCTGCTTAAGATTCTTTCTCCCTCTCCCTCTGCCCCTCCCCACCCTGCTCTCTCACCCTCTCTAAAAATTAAATAAATAAATAAATAAATAAATAAATATAGCATATGGCGAGAGCCACCATTAAAATTGGATTTTATCAGTGTAATGCTTTGGATTTTATCAATGTAAAAACAAAATAATCAATAGCCATATGTATAGTTTTCTGCATATAATATTTGAGCCAGATAACTCTAGAAAAATTGGAGAAATGTGTCATAACCTCTTTTTGCTGAGATTTCTCAAATTATCAGGATGGCAACTTCCCTAGAAGTTTGAAGATGAAATAATTTGAAGGAGTGTTATTATACATCTACAGAATTTCCATGTGACTAATTAATTCAAATTCTGAAGTTAGAAAGACATATCTTTGATTTTTGGGTCTGTCATATTGTAGCTGCAGGATCTTGCATTTCTCTTTGGTAAAATAGGAATAGTAAGGCATTTCGCAAAAGGCGTTCTGAGTGCAATAAATTAGAAACTTTTTTGAAAATTACTTAGCAAAATGCTAGGCCCAGGAGACTTTCAGTCAATATTAGTTTTACTTCTTTCTTCAATATTCAAAGAAAAACTGAAAGCATGAATTGGAATTTCCAGATCCAATGTTCTTCCTTACAATTTCACACAGCAACAGCTGATACAGACACAATTTTATTTTCAGTCACAGCCACTAGCTTCCCATACGTGTGGGGAATTCCCTTGCTGTTTGGAATGTTGCATAGACCTTTGCTATTTTACAAATCACTTAAGTTCACCTGGAGGAAAAAATTACTTTAAATAAAAAATTGCATCTCCAGGGACTAGAAGACCAGACTAATTCTCTACATGATGCAGGGAGAAATCATGAGAGCTCACTACATTCCAGGAAAGCAATGAATATATTCTTTTGTTTTATTCTGTTTTTAAGAACAGAATGAGTCTTGCTGTTCAAGAAATCCTTTCAAATTTTTAAAATATCTTTCTGTATTATTATGTAGGTTTTTCAGTAGTAAATATCCTTCTTTCTCCTTTTTTTTCCCCTTTCTTTTCTCCATGCGTGGTAGAGGATGAGCTATAAAGTTAAGCAGGCCTGACTGAAATCCTGTCTGTCAATTGCTGTCTTACCTTGGGAAAGTTACCTCACCTCTCTGAGACTCCGTTTCTTTATATGTAAATTGAAAATAATACTTTATAGCACAGTTGTAAGGATTAAATGAGGTAAAATATGAACATTTTTTTGCAGTATCTGGCATCAATAAAATGTTCAATAAATATTGGTGACAATTCATAGCTACTATTATCAGGTAGGGAAACACATGTAGTAATGCCTATGGAAGTTCACACAGAACTGAGCTCCCTGCAGTTCTTTAAAGAGTTGTGCTGATGGAACTGTGAGAATCTCAAGGTTCAAATCTAGTCAGAGTCCCACTGCAGGACTCTAAACAGGGGTATTTGGACCTAAAATAAAAAAAAACAGAGACACGAGGATATAGACATGGGAAAATACTAGTCAAGATAGTTTAAAGGAAAAGAATGATCTTCAGTGGAAGAAAATGGATTTGTTTCATATATTCAGAAAAATGTGTTATTCTAAGGAGACTAGAAGTAGTCAAGTAGTGATTTCTTCTCCAAAACACTCACAGATACTCATAATCACACTGTCCAATTTACCACACTGCCAGCCATCCTCAGGAAGGTGATAGGCCTGAAGGATATTCAGTGTCTGCTCCTTACTCTTTCCACCCAAAAATCCAAAAGAAAAGGCAAAATAAGAAAATTACATAAAATTCTTAGTCAAAAATTAAAGATAACTTTTAGAAAAGTTACCTCTCTGAGCATCAGTTCCTTCACTGTCTTGAAGGATCACTGTGAGAAGCAAAGGGTGAAAGGACCCTTAACACCGATTCTTCTCTACATGCAATGGACACATTTACCCAGTTGCTACAGACATTTATAAATTGGCTTTTGCCTTATTGTAGGCTTTCTTTCTATCCTTCTATTAACCCTTTCTCAGTATCTACCTTTATATCTGCTCTTTCTTGACACTGTGCTTTAACTTCCCTGTCTTTTGCTGTACCCTTGTCTCCTTCAATAGCAGACGTCACATACTCCACTGCTAGGCTCAGACCCTGTGCACTCCCTTAAGAGACTGTGATGTAATGTATGGTGATTAACATAACATAATAAAAAAAAAAAAGAGAGAGAGAGACTGTGTTCAGAGGTTGACCTTCCGCTCCATGCACAAGTTCACTCTGCTGGCTCCAGCTCTGGGACAGTATCCACACTGAAGAGCTATTTGAACTGAATATATGCCTGAAATAACACTATACTCTTTTTAACCAGCTGGCCAGAAGGTTTATCTCTCTTGCTTGTCACAGTGGGAATCATTCCGGCCTTAGGACTCTGAGCTCCACAGGGCCCAGCACTGGGAATATATTTCTCATGGAACTCAAATCCTGACCTTAGGACATATGCACAAAGGCACAGGTGGGAGTGGAGGGAGCAGCTTCCAGGTGGATCACCAGTTCTTGAATAGTAGCTCACATACTAGAAATGGTGCAGGCCATCCTGATGACAGAATGTCTGGGTCACACTGACACTGTCTGTGTCAGACTGCCCATGGCTCTTGAATTTCAACAGCATCAGGGAGGAAGGTAACAGAGGATGCTCAGCTCAGTAAGCGTTTCCCTGCCAAAAGTGCACTAAAGTTTCCATTATAAATGAAGGAGAGTTTAAAGATAGAGTTAAGGAAGACAATTCTGGATGCCGAAAAGGCACTCCTTCCTTTCAGGCTTGGATTGGGCCTCCTCATCAGACAAGTAGAATCTTTCTCACATCTTCATAAAAGTCCCAGGATCCTCTGGAATTGAATCATATCCCAGTTAACCATTAACTTGTGAGATATTGATCAAATAACATCACTCTCTTGACTTTCAGTTTGCCATTTTGTAAAATGAAGTGTTCTCTTTCAACCTAAAAGTATGTGATGATACTCAGCCTTAAAATATAAGTAAGAACTAAATTATTCTTATCTTTCAAGTTTTCAAGTTGAAATATATGGATTTATTCAGCAGAGTGAATTGATCTGCTGAAGAGAACTGGGCATCTCTGACTTGGGATGCTCAGCAAAAGCATTATATGGATCAGCGACTGCCAAACTTTTCTGATTCAATATACTAAGTCATGAAGCACATTCCCATTAGTAACAGTGGCTCACCATAGTATTGACCACATAGGGGTTGGAAGGTCAGGTATCCAATGGAGAGAGGGATATGTGTGGGTTGAGCATTCCTTGGGTAATTCTATTCTGCCCTTTTCACGCCATGTTAAGAATCACTATTATAAATAGAATTTGCCTACTGAAACTTATAGGCTTGGAAAAATGTCAAAGGAAAGAACTTCCAAGTGATCAGAACAGACCCTGACTAACAGAATCGAAGATAAATCTACTTCAGAGTGCAGGCTGAGTGTGTATTTATTTAAAGTCAGTAGATATCTTCTGGCACAGCAGAAGACTAAGATAATAATAATTAACCAAAGAAAGGAGAATGGAGATGAGAAAGACTTCGATTTTTAAATTTTGTTAGCTTTTTAAATTAATTACAAAGTTAATAATACTTAATTTAACAAATCCAATCATATAAGAGTGTGTTAAAAAAAACTTAGTAGGCTCCCCTTATACTTCTCTTTGATCTCCCTCACTGAAGGAAATACGGTGTGGGATGTAGATATCTACATCATTCTCTATGTTTGTACAAACACACAGGGTTGGTTTTGACAAAAATAGGACAATATATGAATATATTTATTTCAACTTGTTTTTGTGATTAAAAATATCATGGCTTTGATGGCTTCACAAATTCTACCAAATATTTAAAGAAGAGTTAATACATATTCTACTCAATCTATTCCAAAAAATAGAAGGAAAAGGAAAACTTCCAAATTCATTCTATGAGACCAGCAGTACCAAAACCAGATAAAGACACCACACACAGAAAAAGAGAACTATAGGCCAAAATCACTGATGAACATAGATGCAAAAATACTAGCAAACTGAATCTAATAGTACATTAAAGAAGTCATTCACCATGATCAAGTGGGATTTATTCCCAGGATGGAAGGGTGGTTCAATATTCACAAATCAATCAATATGATACATCATATCAGTAATAGAAAGGATCATTTCAATGGATACAGAAAAAGCATTTACAAAGTATAACATCCATTCATGATAAAAACCCTCGACAAAGTAGGTTTAAAGGGAACATACCTCAATATAATAAAGGCCATATATGAAATATTCACAGCTAATGTCATCGTAAAGGGAGAAAAATGGAGACTTTCTCTCTAAGGTCAAGAACAAGACAGGATGTCCACTTTCACCACTTTTATTCAATATAGTACTGGAAGTCCTAGCCACAGCAATCAGACAACAAAAGCAAATAAAGAGCATTCAAATTAGTAAGGAAGAGATGAAACTTTCACTTTTTGAAATGGTACTATCTATAGAAAACCTAAAAAAATCTACCAAAAACCTGCTAGTACTGATAAAAGAATTCAGTAAATTCACAGGATACAAAATCAAAGTGCAGAAATATGTTGCATTTTTATACATTAATAATGAAGCAGTAGAAAGAGAAATTAAAAAAGAAAAGTCCCATTTACAATTGCACCAAAAAATAATAATATATCTAGAGATAAACCTAACTAAAGTAGTGAAAGACATGTACTCTGAAAACTATAAAACACTGATGAAAGAAATTGAAGGTGACACAAAGAAATCCCATGCTCATGGATTGAAAGAACAAATATTGTGAAAATGTCTATACTACCCAAAGCAATCTACACATTTAACGCAATCCCTATCAAAATACCAACAGCATTTTTCACAGAGCTAAAACAAACAATCCTAAAAATTGTGTGGAACCACAAGAGACCCCAAATAGCCAAAGCAACCTTGAAAAAGAAGCAAAGCTGGAGGCATCACAATTCTGGACTTCAAGTTTTATTACAAAGCTGTAGTCATCAAGACAGTATGGTACTGGCACAAGAATAGACACATAAATCAATAAAATGGAATAGAAAACCCAGAGATAAACCCACAATTACATGGTCAATTAATTTTAAGCAAAGCAGGAGAGAATATCCAATGGGAAAAAGACAGTTTCTTCAACAAATGGTGTTGGGAAAACTGGTCAGCTACATGCAAAAGAATGAAATTGACCACTTTCTTATACCATACACAAAAATAATCTCAAAAAGGATTAAAGATCTAAATGTAAGACCCTGAAACCATAAAAATCCTGGAAGGGAGCACAGGCAGTAATGTCTCTGACATTGGCCTTAGCAACTTTTTTCTAGATATGTCCCCCTGAGGCAAGGGAAACAAAAGCAAAAATAAACTATCTGGACTACATCAAAATAAAAAGCTTCTGCACAGCAAAAGGAACAATCAACAAAACTAAAAGGCAGCCTACAGAATGGGAGAAGATATTTGCAAATGACATATCAGATAAAGGTTAGTATTTAAAATATATGAAGAACTTATAAAACTCAACACCCCAAAACCAAAAATACTCCAATTAAAAATAGTCAGAAGACATGAACAGACATTTCTTCAAAGAAGACATCCAGATGGCCAACAAGTACATGAAAAACACTCAACATCACTCAGTATCAGAGAAATGCTCATCAAAACTACAATGAGATATTACTTCACACCTGTCACAATGGCTAAAATCAAAAGCACAAGAAACAACAGGTGTTGGCAAAGACTGGAAAACAAGGTACCCTCATGCAGTGTTGGTGAATGCAAACTGGTGAAGCCACTCTGGAAAACAGTATGGAGGTTCCTCAAAAAGTTAAAAATAGACCTACCCTATGATCTAGTAATCACAATACTGGGTATTTACCCAAAATAATTAAAAAGCACTAATTCAAAAGGATACATGCACCCCTATTTTTATAGCAACATTATTTACAATAGTCAAATTATGGAAGCAACCCAAGTGTCCATCAATAGATGAATGGATAAAGATGTGTGTGTGTGTGTGTGTGTGTGTGTGTGTGTGTGTATGTGATGGAATATTATTCAGCCATAAAAAGAATGAAATTTTGCCATTTGCAATGGCATGGCTTGAGCTAGAGAATATAATGCTGAGTGAAATAGAGAAAGACAAATACCATATGATTTCACTCATGTGTGGAATTTAAGAAACAAAACAAAAGAGCAAAGGGGGGAAAAAGAGAGAGACAAATAAAAAACAGACTCTTAATTATAGAGAACAAACTGATGCTTACCAGAGGGGAAGTGGGTGGGGGATGGGTGAAATAAGTGATGGGATTAAAGAGGCACTGTGATAAGCACCGGTGATGTACGGAAGTGCTGAATCACTATATTGTACACCTGAAACTAATATAACACTGTATGTTAACTATGCTGGAATTAAAATAAAAAAATTTTTAAAATGTTTAAAAATAGCATGGCTTTCTTTTCACAATAATATATAGTTACATAGAGATTGAGATAGAGATGGAGCTAGAGATAGCGAGGTAGAGAGAGATGAGAAAAACAGAGATAGATTATGGAACACATTATTTGGTAAACCATTCCCTACTTATTAATATTCAGGCTTTTCCAGCTTTTTTTGACATAAAAAAATCACTTAAAGGAATATCCTTTTACATGTCCTTAAATGTTTTCTTTTTTTTCTCTTTATAAGTTAGAGTCCCAAAAATGGCATATCTGAGTTAGAGGGCATGATAGTTTAAATTTTAACTTAAATAGTGCCAGAATTCTTTCCAAAAAAGCTGACCTGCATTCTCACTGGTGGTGCATGAGAGGAACCATTTCACCTTCCAGCAATGGATGTAATGATTTTTCTAGTTTTTGCTTATTGTAAAAGTGAAAATGGCAACAGCATTGTTCCTGACTTGTGGTCTTTAGTCATTTGCAATTAACTTCTTCTAAACTACCTGTTTGCGCCCATTCTTACAAGTAGCTTATTCTGTCCATTTTAATTTGTGAGAAATGTTTATATATTGACCATATTTCTCATTTGTCCAAATTATTTATAAATATTTGAGAACTGAATTTTTTAAACTTTAAATAATAAAGCTTTTCATATGTCTACTTATAATTCATAGTCCTGGTATTTTTCCTTAGTTAAATTATATTGAAAATCATCTTCATATGCAGTGAGCATACTCTTCATGTAAGTTTGACCATTCACAATCTCAGCATCTGTAAATATGAGGACCCTGTTATCCATTATGTGCTTGTACAAGTTTATAACAGAAGTTTGAACAAAAATTTGTTTTTTTTTCTTCTTTTTTTTTAGGGGCGGGGGTGCAGAGGGAGAAAGAGAATTTTAAGCAGACTCCATGCCCAGCACAGAGCCTGACACGACACAGGGCTTGATCTCACAACCCTAAGAGCATGACCTGAACCAAAATTAAGACTGGGCCACTTAACCAACTGAGCCACCCCCTGATGTTTTTCTTCTTAACATCACATGTAACATATTGAAAATAGTTTCAAAGCACTAACATTATATCCAAGATAAAAATTAGTGAATGATTCATTCTCAGGTAGTTTATCTACCATGACTATTTAATCAGAAGTATATTCAATCAAGGGTACTTTCCTTTCCATTTCCAATATCATTTTATTTTAATGCTCTATTTTAAGTCAAGTTTCATCCCTCCCTAATCCCATTCTTCCTTTCTTCCATCCTTCCTTCCCTCACTTTCTTCTTTCCTTCTTTTAACAGTGTTATTCTATTTAGATAGGCTAGTCAAATTTCAGTTTTTTTCTTTCCTTCATTTTTTCTGTCTTTAATTTTATAAATCACATAATAAACATTCTTTGAAAAGTAAGAGTAGCTAAGAATATATATTTTTCTATCCTCATAGAAAAAAGGGTATTGAAAAGATGGATAAGTGACAAAGACTATAAAATCTCTTAAACACATTTGAAACACATAGATCAACTTGATGAAACTTCATTTCATTGTTTTCAAAATGCACGAGTTGAAGCAGGAGGTATTATTTCAGAAAAGAGAAATAAGATTAATGAGAGCAACAGCAATGATGAATTACATGTGCCTGTGATAAAGTCTGTTTGCAAAGAAGTCTAGATCATATCGATCTAATGAAGAAACATTTAAAAAGAATTCAAGGACCTGCTTTAAAAACATGAATTTTTCGAAATTTTATTCCACTAAATTTATTTTATTTTAGATTCGCATTATTTTTAACTTACCAGAGGTTAAATTATGAAATATTGGATACTCTTTATCTTGACACATTTTGATGACCTTGATAGAGGAATGATATTTATTATTATATTATTCAAAAAAGGAGAGATTTTTCACAGAGAGACTTCCATCAGATTCTTAGGTATTTATCATTATGGCAGAATGGCCCTAAAGATGTCATTATCATAGAACAAGACAATAAATGTGGTAGACAGAAATAGAATGATATCTCAATTAAAGTCAGAGAATGAATCCAGAAAAAGGTGATCCCCTATACTATTGGCTGTCACAGCAAAGACAACAAAACAATCAAATGACATCTATAGTGAGAAGGTTAATGGGGTAACTCTGCATTGTCACATTTGCCACCCGACATTTTTTTTAAAGATTTTATTTATTCATTTGACAGAGAGAGAGACAGCGAGAGAGGGAACACAAGCAGGGGGAGCCGGAGACAGAAAGCAGGCTTCCCACGGAGCAGGGAGCCCGATGCGGGGCTCAATCCCAGGACCTTAGGATCATGACCTGAGCCGAAGGCAGCCTCTTAACCAACTGAGCCATCCAGATGCCCCTACCACCTGACATATTTAAAAGAATTTAGTATCACTTGTAAAATCTTGCAGACATTTAGACAAGGGTTGTGATCCTCTATTAACTGTAATGATGCTTATCATTATTGTTGACATCGATTGAGCATTTACTGTGTGTGTAGCATAAGATGAAAATATTAGACTTTCAAACCTTTTTTCATACCAAGGCCACTGAACAGAATTCTGACCCCATTCATTTTATAGGGAGGAGGGGACTAGCAGAATTGACCAATTTCCATATTCTAACACTGCCTCAGACTCATAGAAGGATGGCATGTACACCTTTGGACTGGTGTAGTGACCAAATGCTGTCATCTTTGATTAATTTTGCTCCAGAAACTTGTGATGACTGGTACTTTGCAGAGGTAATGGGTTTTTTCGCATTTTAGTAAAGATAAGAGTAATTCTCAGTGGTCTTCCTTAATGCCACCAATGTTGTATAACTTGGGCATCATGAAATAGAAAATGAAAAAGAAAAGCATAGAGGAGAAGGATAAGGAATTTGAATTTTCTTGAAATTGCACCTGCTGTTCCACTTAGTATCAGCACAAGTGTGTCCCAAGAAGTGGATACAAAAAAAAAAAAAAAAAAAAGAAGAAGTGGATACAGGTAAGTCTGAAATATTCAATCCCGGCTGGTAAAACCCATTAAAAGATTGAGACAGCAGTTTCAAGGATTGACCAATGATAAAGAGCTAACTACATTGTTAGGGATAGCAAGCAAGGTGATGCCTTTCTTGAAAACCTGGAAAAAAATTGAAAAATTAATTGAAAATCATAGAGATATTTACTAATGAACAGTTAAAGGATTCTACGGTACCTATAACACCATAGATATAGATAGATATCTATATACATCCATATATATCTGTATCTATTTATTTATGTATTTATCCCATCTCTTCCATGCATCCTCTCTACTTATATCTATAGATAGATCTATACATTCCATACATCCTATATGTGTCTCCCTCTCCTTTACCCTCTCCCTTTCCTTCTGTCTCATCTCTCTCTCTTTCATCTCTCTCATCTATCTACCTATCTCTCTCTATCATCTCTCTCTCTCTCTCTCTTTCTGGAGAGAGAATGTATGGGTAATTTAAAACCCATCCTCCCTTCCAACCCGGCCCTATATAGAAAGTGACAACATTGTATATTTCTTAAATTTAGCCTCATTCAGTATCTTTCTATAGCTGATAAGTTGCAACTTTTGAATACCATGAAGACAGATGACAGAGCTCTATCATGCTATTTTGGAAAGAATATAACCTAAGAGGCAATGTCATAGACATAGAATTATTATACTGTTCTGTGCAAGTGATGAGTCTCCTTCTGTAATTCTAACATGTATTTGGATTTATCACAGCTCAAGGGCCCATTTTTAGACTTGAAGCTGGTTCTTTCTTTTCCATTCCATATTGACCTTTGTCTTAGCTTGAAGGAGAATTATAGTTTCAATGAAATATTATTACTTGCATAGTTGTAACTTATATAAATAACACCTATAACCCCCTATGCAAAATCTTTTCCGTATTTGTGACAAGCTTAATGGCAATAGTTATTTAGCTATAGCTAAGCCTAATTTTCTATATATGGAAATATTGACTACACGAAGTGATATTATGCAAAAATCATTACAGAGTTGAAAATAAAACTTTTTTTTACTTTTTAGTTTGAAATACTTTTAGCTTACAGAAAGGTTTCAAATATGGTACGGAGAGTCACTGTATACTTTAATTCAGCTTTCCCTAATGCTAATATCTTATATGACCATAGTATAATGATCAAAATCAGGAAATTAACATTGTTGCTATTAACTAAATACAGACCTTATTCAAATTTCACAAATTTTTCATTAATATCTTTTTTTCTGGTCCATTATCCCATCCAGGATTCCACATTTTATTTACTTCTGTCTCCTTCATCTCCTCCAATGTGACAGTTCCTCAGTGTTTCCTGTCTTTCATGATGTTGACACTTTTGAAGAGTACCAGCCAGTTATTTATTTATTTTCAATTTGGGTTTGTTTGTTTTTCATGATTAGATTGAGGTCATGTATGTTGGCAAAAATATCAGAGAAATTATGAGCCCTTCTCAGTGCATCTTTTTTATTTTATTGTATTTTATTTTATTTTATTATGTTATGTTAATCATCATACATTACATCATTAGTTTTTGATGTAGTACATCTTATTAGGAGGTACATGATGCTGATGTCTTATTACTGGTGGTGTTCACCTTTGTCACTTGGTTAAGGTCATTTCTACCACATGACCCCACTGTAAAGTTACGTTGGATATTATAATTATGTTATAAATGATATCATTACTAGTTTTTTTTGTTGTTGTTGTTGTTGTTCAGATAGTTCCAGCTTTGGCAATTAAGAGTTTCTTTCAACATACCCCATCTTTTATCTTTTTCAGCACTCCCTTATTTTCTGGCACCATGAGATATTCCAAGCTTCTCAAATTTTTTTGACCTAGTCCTGGAATTACTCCAAGGAGCACTGGTTTCCCTTATTGAGGGTGGGCATTAGAAACCATCATCTCAGCACTAGGAGCACTCCCAACTACAGAGGTTTCCTAGTGGATGCTCCCCACAGAAAGTTAGTAAATATATGTATATGTACTCACCCATGTGCACATGCCCATCAACATTTAATACTCTACCTGAGCATCTATGTATCTATCTATCTATCTATCCTGAGTTAACACTCCTACCTCATATCCCAGTCTTTCAAGACTTCCCCTCTTCTTTGTTTATATCATGTTTCTTTACCAGTGAGATACCTGGGTCTCATTATCTACAATATATTGGCCTATCTGTCCGATCCTACTATACACAAAGCATTTTCATAACTGATAACCCATACCCTGGTGAGGAAAAAAATTGAATAACTAGTTTACAGTACTGAAATACAGGTTTTTTTTTTCTTTTGTCTTACAATATAGAGTTAAAACACTGTTTTTCCACGTTTTTTAGGTTAATTCATTTCTTCCCAACTCTCTTTGCTGCGGTTATGTGTGGTGGATGACCTAAAATTAAGGCCCAATATTTTGTGCTGCTTTGACATCTGATAAAATTGGAAGACTCGAATAGCCTAACTGTAAGTGCCCCTTCTCACTCTGTTCTTGCCAATTAGGTGCCCTAGCCAGACAACCTCCTTATCAAAGGAGCGGGGGCAGTCGCTACTTTTTCCGTGAGGAGTCCGTTTCAGTGGCTTACCAGGCCACAGAATTACTCCAAAAAGCCAATCACATCTTCCCGTGGGGACCAGGGGGCTGTATATGGATTGGTTAGGTGACCTCATGGCACAATGGTAGCGCATCTGACTCCAATTTTATTTTTCCTAATTTTTATGGTATTGGGTTGTTTTAAAAGTTTCCTGTTTTAGTAACGTCCAGATACTTTAGCACATTTTTATGCTTGTTTGTTTGGTATTGGGGAAAGGGCTGGTGAGTCCTCTTTTTCTCAGCGGGTCCTACTTTTCCCTTTTTACATGTTTTCCCTTCACTACCCAATGGCTTAAGGGTGCATTTGTCTCCCTTTTTGTCTTTCTGTTTCTCCCCTAGAAACTATACTTTTCAAAGATACCCCTTATTTAAATCATGCAGATGTTGTGGTCCCTTCCCTTTAGTTCATGCTCTTAAATATCAGAAGGTTTTTCAGTATTTTCAGACTTACTGCAGGCTAGTCTTTCATACAATAATTTTAGGTCAACATTAGTTCCCTTCTCTCATTTCCTTTTTCTGTCTTCCTCGCAGTTTTTCATGGTTTGCCTTTGCTCACCAAAAAGCCTAGAAACAGAGCAAGGGTGGGGTCAGAAGTGTGAAAGTCCATACACTAGGATTTGGTGAACTTTTTTCTCTTTTTATTCACAGTTATTTTTTAAATTTTGGTATTCTCTGATGGGATAATTTTTGTGTAGTTTTATTTTTCTCTTGTATTTTTTTTGTATGATTGTTGGGAGACAGAAGGTTGCCTTCAGTCTTCAATAATGTTTTATATTGTTTCTAGAGTTATATTACTCTCTGTAATTAATGTTTCCTGTGCCAACAATTTAATTTTCTCATCTCTGTCTAATATCTGGGTGGGGGAGAATTCCTGCTGGTAAAGATTTTACAGTGAGGTTGATTCAGAAACTGCTCAGTGTAGATATGCCTAAGGAAAAAAACAGTGATGTCCTGGACAGTTAATCTAAGCAGTCCTCTCTGCAAAACTTAAATATTAATCCTGCCTGACACCATTTGGAGAAGAGAAAAAGGCTAAGCAAGTGCTGACTAAAAAGAATGTCTTCTTACGCATCCATTACTTCTACTTGTGTGCTTCCTAATAATCTGTTTCATTGAAGCACGCGGAAATGAATATTAGAAATAAGGGTCCAGGGGCACCTGGGTGGCTCAGATGGTTAATTGTCTGCCTTCGGCTCAGGTCATGATCCTGGGGTCCTGGGATCGAGCCCCACATCAGGCTCCTGGCTCAGCAGGGAGCCTGCTTCTCCCTCTCCCTCTGCCTCTCCCCCTGCTCATGCTCTCTCTCTCTGTATCTCTGTGCCTCAAATGAATAAATAAAATCTTTAAAAAAAAAAAAAAGAAATAAGGGTCCATGACAGTCACTGACATGACTTGTTAACCCATGTGAGCTTGCCATAGAATTGTTTCAGGGCAGAAATTGTTCATTTCCTGAAATCAGGGAGTCTGGTGATTATGACAGATTTCCCATTTTTAGATCTATTCAGCTTGTAGTAGTGCTGGTGAATAGCTGTATTTCCTTAGATTCAGATTTGTCAGTAAAAGGAGCTGATAAGGGCTCACTTCTCTTTGACCTTTTGCTACGGAAGGCTGCTCTTACTTCAGCTTGCGATGCAGTAAATATATATATATATATATATCAGTTAACAAGGATGCAAATTTAAAATGTAAATTTCAGCCTTAACCCATCAACCTCAGTGGAAATATAATTCAGCTTGAATTAATTCCCTCCTGAAAATGATTTAAAAAATGATTTATGTGCTTCACACGTTTATACATCTGACTTAATGCGAAGTACAGAACAATTTGCAGATGTACAAAATGAAACATACAAAGCCTAAAATGCTGTTAACAATCTGGTTGAAAAGGAGCAGAAATGGGAGAGATTTATCAAAACTGAAAATTGACGCAAGAAGTCAAGGATCAAGAACCCTCCAAGTTATGTTATGTTACTAGCTTCTGCTCACAAGTAGCTAATGAAAAAGGTGGGAAGCTTCCCCAGTGGGAGGATTAGAAACATTTGGGTATAGCATTAGGTGACTAACAAAAACTGGTAGCATTACTGCACATCTTGATTATTTGATCAAAATTATGTCTAATTTCTAGATTCCAACTAAATTAATAACATATTTAGAGAAATATTTCTGTAGGATTTTAGGTAATACAATTGTTCCTAGGTATTATATTTCAAGAAACTGCAGTGAAACTAAAAACCAGTTTAGTCAAAGACTCACTAGCCAGCCATTTATCACTAGACTGTGTGAAAAAGCAAAAGAAAGAGATTTTCTTATCTGGTTCAAAGAGAAGTTCACAGTTTAAGCACAAGGAGCAATTAAAATCTATGACTGACAGCCCAGGGCATCCAAATGACCAATGTACCTGTAACTTGATACTCTGAAGCTCATAAAAGTGACATAACAAAAACCTGTCATCTTAAGAATATTTTATGAGCTAGTTGGATTCTGGAGGAATTGTAGGAAGTTATAGTGTAGCCTCAGGAAATGTCTTTTCTGTGCTCACACTAAGCTTTGGAGGCCAGGTTGACATTACTGAGATGAGATAACACTGAAATGGACAGTTTATATACACCCTTCAAGAAAAGTCCAGTAACATGAAAATTCTCAGTTAATAGGGAAGCATCATTCTGAATTTTGCTTTTCCAGTTTCTCTCGGTATTTTAACAAATTTTTTTGGATGTGTTTTGTTTTCTTTTTTCCTGACACCATTTCATTTCAAGGTAAGATGCTAGCTACTTATTTGTAGAGGGAATTGCATTTTAATTTATTTCTTACCAGATGAACTGATGGGAAAACAGATGACTAAAGAGAGCACTTTTCTTTGCAAGCTTGCTTAGGAAGAATTACATATTCCACCTCTCTCTTGGCTTCCCCGTTACCCTCCTTCTGTTTTAAGTATATTCTTATGAAAAGAGAACTTGATTTCATTATTTTCATATTCTATATATTTCAGCTATAATCTCCTTCAGTTTACCTTTGACTGCTCTGTTTCTAACTCAGTGCTTAGAATATAGGAGACAATAAGTATATATTGCATTCATGGATTTCTGAGAATTACATTCTTTCTTTGGCAGACTACTACAGAAAATACAATTTCTTAGTATAAAAAATGTAACACATTTTTTGAACTCCTAGAAACAGAGAGTAGAAAAATAGTTGCCATGGGTTGGGAGTGGAGAAAATAGGGAGAGCTTGGTACAAAGTACAAACTTTCAGCTATAAGATGAATAAGGTCTGATGATCTGATATGGTGACAGAAGTGAATAGCACTGTACTGTATCATTGAAATTTGCTAAGAGAGTATAATTTAAATGTTCTCACTCCAAAACAAAGGTGAATATGTTAGGTGATGGATGTGTTAATTAACTCAATGGGGGGGAATTCTACAATGTCTATGTATATCAGATCATCATGTTGTATACTTTAAACATCTTACAATTTTATTTGTTAGTGATATTTCAGTAAAGCTGGAAAAAATTTTCAAATGTGACATGTTTTTAATTAAAATTATAATATTATGTTTTCTTTTTAATACAGTATTCTGTTGAATATATTATACCTCATTCTCATTAAAACAGTTTAAAAATAAGGCAAGATATTATTTTAGTGAAAAATAATAAATTGAGCCTGCTACTCTAATGCATTAGTAGCTGCTGAAAATCAGATTGAGAAAAAAACAAAATAAGATTAAAGAAAACAAATCAAAATATTTAATAAATGTGTTGAGAATGGTATCAGCAAGATTTATTAATCTCTAACTGCTGAATAATTTGTATAAACTCAATATTTGTTCTAAATATAAGAAATGTAGTTTTCAGTCTACAAGCCTTGTACATATTTTGATAAATTTAATGCTAAGTATTTCACTTTTTTTTACAGTATTATGAATGTTTAATTCAATTTCCAGTTGTTCGTTGCTCTATTGAAGAAATATATTTTTTAAAAGCATTGAGTTGTATTGTGTGACCTTCCTAAGCTCATATATTAATACTATGAGCTTTTTATAAATTTCTTATGATTTTTCACATATACAATCAGATCATGTGACTAAATGCAATTTTTTTTTTCCTTTTCAATTAATTTGGCTCTTATTCTTCAACATTGCAGTACAATGTTGAACATTTATCTTGCCTTGTTCTTGATTTTAGGGTGCATATTGGGTTAAATAGTGTCCCTCTAAAATTCATATCTATCTGAGACCTCAGATTATAACTTTTTTTTGGAAGAGAGATATTTGCATATATAATGAAGTCAGGATTGAAATGAGATATACCAGATTAAGGTGGGCCTTAAATCCAATGATAGTGTCCTTATAGGAAACGGAAAAAGATTCACAGAGACACACACAAGGGAGCAGGCATATGACGATGGAGGCAGAGACTGGAGTTAAGCTGTTATGACCCAAAGAATGTCCAGAGATACGAGAAGCTGAAAGAGGCAAGAAAGGTTTCTGCCTAGAACCTTCAGAGCATGACCTTGTCCACATGTTGATTAGAGGCTTCTGACTTCCAGAACTATGAGAAAATACATCTCTGTTGTTTTAAGCCACCAAGTTTATAGAAATATATTACAGCAGCCTTGGGAAGCTGGAGGGTGGAACCATTTTGTCTTTTATCATTAAGTATGATGTATGGTATTGATTTTTCATAAATGTATGGCCTGGGTTTTAAAAGGCAATATGCCTGGGAAAAGGCAAAAAGTGCTGGGTTCAGAGATAATCCACAGAAAGGTTCTCTCAGTTGAGTTAGCTAGGACAAGAACACTACTTGCAGAAAGCTAATGGCAATATTTTCCAGTCTTGGTCTCAGTTCCAGAAGAACAGAAAGATTTTTATTTAAAGTTTTATTTATTTATTTTAGAGAGAGAGAGCAAGCATGAGTGTGGAGAGAAGCAAATGGAGAGGGAGAGAGAGAATCTCAAGCAGACTCCCACTGAGCACAGAACCTGATGCAGGGCTCAATCCCATGACCCAGAGATCATGACCTGAGCCAAAACCAAGAGTCAGATGCTCAACTGCCTGAGCCACCCAGGTGCCCCAATAGAAAGAATTTTTAAAAGCATATGTGTCCTCTAATACAAAACAGCCAAAACAATCTTGAAAAGAACACAGTTGGAGGACTCATATTCTTGATTGCAAGATTTACTACAAAGCTTTAGTAATCAAGACAGGGTGGTACTGGCCCAAGGACTGACATATAGAGCAAGTGATTAGAATTGAGAGTCCAAGAGTTGGAAGATGGGGGTGGAGTGGGAGGACCTAGGCTCACCTTGTCCCATGAATACAACTAGATAACTATCATATCATCCTAAATACCCCAGAAATTGACCTGAAGATTGGCAGAACAAGCTCCACAACTAAAGGTAGAGAAGAGGCCACACTAAAGAAGGTAGAAAGGGTGGAGACATGGTTTGGGAGAGAGAGAGATCATGGCAGCTGTGGTGAGGAGGGAGCCACGGCCATGGCAAAGGGGAAGAGATAGAATAACACACAGGGGAGCAGATGGGGAAAATGAATCCCCATAGCAATTGGCTTAGAACCTGAGAGGGGCTGAATTTTGTGACTTCTGGCAACCAGTGAAGCTTAAAGCCTGGAGTTTTAAAGGTCATTTAGCTTGTCTGGGATAGAGATGGGAGAGCACTGTGCTCTTGAAGAGAAGGCAGGGAGACAACCCATTGACATATAGTGTGGAAACCAATCTGAAGAGTGCCTGGGGCACATAGTAGGGAGGTTATTTGCTCATCTTGGAGTGCATCCCGGAGAGATAGCATACAAGGAGAGACCCATCCAGGAAAAAGGAACTGGCTGGCACCATTTCCCTCCCCTGCCCCTCAGCATAAACACAGAGCCACCTGTAGGAACCAGAACAGTGCCAACACTGGCTGCCTAACTTGCTTATGGCAAGCCCTGCCCCCTGCACTCTGGTAGAACTACCCTTCACAGTCTTGCTTGCCTCAGTCCCTGCATGGCAGGCCCCCACCCCCAGAAGAGAGGCCCAAATACCTGATCACACCATTTGTCTTGACTCAGGAGTTTTGCAAAGCCTCAGTTCTGGCAGAGGTGACAGGTCTCATTTTACAAGTAGACCAGAGCACATCCAGTTAAAACACACCATATTCAGGCCAGGGACCAAACACTGCCCAAACAGACAAAGAGAGCCTCAGCAAATGACTGGAATTAAGGATGAAATGGCCAGGACCAAACAGCAAAGCATAGTCAGCACACATTGGAGACACTCCCAGAAGCACCAGGCCCAGGGGAACAAGAGACATGACACAGCAGGGCACTACGGGACCTTTTCTTCATAAGGCCATTACTCTCAAGAACTGGAGACATAGCTGACTTTCCCAACAAAGAAATATCACAGAAATGTAGACAAAATGAGAAGACAGAGAAATTTATCCTCAGTGAGAGAACAGGACAAGGCCATGGCCAGAGATCTAAGGGAAACAGATACAAGTAACATGCCTAATGGAGTATTTAAAGCAATGATCATAAGCATACTCACTGGACTAGGAAAAAAAATGAAAGACATGAGTGAGACCCTAAACATAGAGATAAGGAATAGCATAGTAGAGATAAAGGACTCAATAAATAAAATGAGAAACACACTTGATGGAATGATCAGCAAGCTCGAAGAAAAATGAATTAATGACCCAGAAGACAGAGTAATGGAAAGTCATCAAGCTGAACAAAAGAGAAAAGAATTATGCAAAATGAGAATAGATTTAGGGAACTCAGTGACTCCATCAAACGTAATAACATTCCTATTATAGGAGTCCCAGAAGAAGAGAGAGAAAAGGGGGCAGAAAATTTATTTGAAGAAATAATAACTGAAAACTTTCCAAAGCTGGGGAATGAATCAGATATCCAGGAGACACACAGAACCCCCAACAAAATCAACAAAAGTAAATACAAGACATAAAAAAATTTTTTTAAAGCAGTAAGACAAAAGAAAACAGTAACATATAAGGGAAACTCCATAAAGCTAGCAGGGGATTTTTCATTTCAGACTGAAAGACACCTGCAGATTGAAAGTGAGGAGATGGAGAAACATCTGTCATGCAAATGGATATCAAAAGAAAGCCAGAGTAGCAATACTTATGTTGGACAAAATAGACTTTGTTTTTTTTTTTTTTTTTTTAAAGATTTTATTTATTTATTTGAGAGAGAGAGAATGAGAGACAGAGAGCATGAGAGGGAGGAGGGTCAGAGGGAGAAGCAGACTCCCTGCCGAGCAGGGAGCCCAATGCGGGACTTGATCCTGGGACTCCAGGATCATGACCTGAGCCGAAGGCAGTTGCTTAACCAACTAAGCCACCCAGGCGCCCAACAAAATAGACTTTGAAACAAAGACTGTAACAAGAGACAAAGAAGGACACTATATAATAATAAAAGGGACAGTCCAACAAGAAGACATAACAATTGTAAATATTTATGCACCCAACATAGGATCACCCAAATACATAAAACAATTAATAACAAACATAAAGGAATGAATTAATAATAATACAATAAGAGTAGGAACTTTAACCCCCCTCTTACGTCAATGGATGGATCATCTAAACAAAAAATCACCAAGGAAACATTGGCTTTGAATGACACACTGGATCAGATGGATTTAACAGATCTATTCAGAACATTTCATCTTAAAACAGCAGAATACACATTCTTTCCAAGTGCACACAGAACGTTCTCTAGGATAGATTACAATTTAGGCCACAAACCAAGCCTCAACAAATTCAAGAATATCAAAGTCAGACCATGCATCTTTTCTGACCACAACACTATGAAACTAAAAGTCAAACACAAGAAAAAAATCTGGAAAGACTACAAATATATGGAGGTTAAATAAGATGCTTTTAAACAATGAATGGGTAAACCAGGAAATAAAGGAAAAAATAAAAGGGTACATAGAAACAAATTAAATGAAAACACAATGATCCAAAACCTTTGGGATACAGCAAAAGCTGTTCTAAGAAGTTTGTAACAATACAGGCCTACCTTAGGAAGCAAGAACAATCTCAAATAAACAACCTAATATTTCACCTATAGGAGCTAGAAAAAGAACAACAAACAAAACCTAAAACCAGCAGAAGGAAAGAAATAAAGATTAGAGCAAAAATAAATGTTATAGAAACTAAAAAAAAAAAAAAAAAAAAACCCACAATGGGACAGATCAATGAAACCAGGAGCCGGTTCTTTGAAAATATCAATATAATTGATAGGCTTCTAGCCAGACTTATCAAGAAAGAGAAAGGACTCAAATAAATAAAGACACAAATGAGAGAGGAGAAATAACCACCACCACAGAAAATATAATTATAAGAGAATATTATGAAAAACTATATGCCAACCTACCAAAAAATGGATGAATTCCTAGAAACATAAGCTACCAAAATTGAAACAGGAAGAAATAGAAACAGGAAGAAATAGAAAATTTGAAAAGACCTATAACCAGCAAAGACATTGAATTAGTAATAAAAAAACTCCCAATGAACAAAAATCTGGGACCAGATGGCTTCACAGGCAAATTGCAACAAACATTTAAAGTAGAGTTAATACCTATTCTTCTCAAACTATTCCAAAAAATAGAAAAAGAAGGAGAACTTCCAAATTCATTTTATGAGTCCAGCAGTACCCTGATACCAGAACCAGATAAAGACACCACACAAAAAAGAGAACTACAGGCCAATATCTCTGATGAACATAGATGCAAAAATCCTCAGCAAAAGACTGGCAAACCAAATCCAACAATATGTTAAAAAGATCATTCACCATGATCAAGTGGGGTGTGAGCATTGTTCAATATTTGCAAATCAATCAATGTGATACATCAAATCAGAAAGAGAAAGTATAAGAACTATATAGTCATTTCAGTAGATGCAGAAAAAGCATGTGACAAAGTACAACATCCATTCATGATAAAAACCCTCAACAAAATATGTTTAGAGGGAACATACCTCAACATTGTAAAGGCCATATATGAAAACCCACAGCTAATACCATCCTAAAGGGCAAAAAACTGAGAGCCTCTCCTCTAAGGTCAGGAACAAGACAAGGATGTTCACTCTCACCACTTTTATTCAACACAGTACTGGAAGTCCTAGCCACAGCAATCAGACAACAAAAACAAAGAGCATCCAAATTAGTAAGGAAGAAATGAAACTTTCACTCTTTGACATGATACTATCTATAGAAAACCTGAAAGAATCTACCAGATAACTGCTAGAACTGATAAATGAATTCAGTAAATTTGCAGGATACAAAATCAATGTGTAGAAATCTGTTGCATTTCTATACATTAATAATGGAGAAGCAGAAAGAGAAATTAAAAAAAAAAAAGCAGTCCCATTTACAATTGCACTAAAAATAATAAGATATGTGAGAATAAACCTAACCAAAGTAGTGAAAGACATGTACTCTGAAAACTATAAAACACTGATAAAAGAAATTGAAGATGACACAAATAAATCCCATGCTCATGCATTGGAAGAACAAATATTGTAAAGAGGTCTATATTACCCAAATCAATCTACACATTTAATACAATCCTTATGAAAATACCAACAACATTTTTCACAGAACTAAAAAAAAAGCAACCCTAAAATTTGTTGGAACCTCAAAAAAACCCAAATAGTCAAAGCAATTTTGAAAAAGCAAAGCAAAGCTGGAGGTATCACAATTCCAGACTTCCAAGTTATATTACAAAGCTGTAGTAATTAAAACAGTATGGTACTGGCACAAGAATAGACACTTAAATCAATAAAATGGAATAGAAAACCCAGAAATAAACCCACAATTATATGATCAGTTAGTCTTCAACAAAGCAGGGAATATCGAATGGGAAAAAGACAGTCTCTTCAACAAATGGTGTTGAGAAAACTGGTCAGCTACATGCAAAAGAATGAACTGGGCCACTTTCTTACACCATACACAAAAATAAACTCAAAATGTATTAATGACCTAAATGTGAAACCCTGAAACCATAAAAATCCTAAAAGAGAGCACAGGCAGTAATGTGTCTGACATTGGCCTTAACAACTTTTTTCTAGATATGTCCCCTGAGGCAAGGGAAACAAAAGCAAAAGTAAACTATCTGGACTACATCAAAATAAAAAGCTGCAGAGCAAAGGGAACAATCAACAAAATAAAAGGCAGCCTACAGAATGGGAGAAGATATTTGCAAATGACATACTGGATGAAAGGTTAGTAAAATATATAAAGAACTTATAAAACTCAAAACCTAAAAACCAAAAATAATCCAATTAAAATTAGTCAGAAGACGTGAAAGACATTTCTCCAAAGAAAACATCCAGATGGCTAACAGGTACATTAAAAAATGCTCAACATCACTCATTATCAGGGAAATGCAAATCAAAACTACAATGAGATATCACTTCACACCTGTCAGAATGGGTAACATAAACAATATAAGAAACAACAGGTGTTGGTGAGGGTGTGAAGAAAAAGGAGCCCACGTGCACTGTTGGTGGGAAAAACTGGTGCAGCCACTGTGGAAAACACATGGTGGTTCCTCAAAAAGTTAAAAATAGAACTACCCTACAATGCAGCAATCACACTACTGGGTATTTACCCAAAGAATACAAAAACACTAATTCAAAGGGATATATGCACCCCTATGTTTATAGCAGCATATAAATTTGCCAAATTATAGAAGCAACCTAAGTGTTCATTGACTGGTGAATGGATAAAGAAGATGCAGTGGATATATATATATTTTTTCTTGCGATTGCAGGAACATGGTGGAGTGAAACAAGTTAATCAGAGAAAGACAAATACCATATGATTTCACTCATGGAATTTAAGAAACAAATCAAAAGAATAAAGGGTTTGAAAAAAAGAGAGAGACAAATCAAGAAACAGACTCTTAATTATATAGAACAAACTGATGGTTACCAGAGGGGAGGTGGATGGAAGGATGGGTTAAATAGGTGATGGGGATTAAGGAGTGTACTTGTCATGATGAGCACTGGGTGATGTATGAAATTGTTGAATCATTATATTGTACACCTGAAACTAATAAAACACGTTGTTAAAAAAAAAATTGAGAGTCCAGAAAGAAATTCATACATTTATTTTTCGGTTATTTTTAACAAGGGTGCTAAAATAATTCAATGGGCAATGAGTAGTCTTTTCAACAAATGGTGCTGGAACAAGCGAATGGCCACATGCCAAACATTGAATTTGGATGTGTCCTTATACCATGTATAAAAATTAACTCAAAATGGATCAAAGATCTACATGTAGAAGTTAGAACTATAAAATTATTAGAAGGAAATATAGATGAAAACCCACATGGCCTTGGATTAGGCAACAGTTTTGTTTGTTTGTTTGTTTGTTTGTTTTTAAGATATAAGACCAAAAGGTCAAGCAATAAAGGAAAATACAGACAAATGTGACTTTATCAAAATTAAGTGTGTCAGGGGCGCCTGGGTGGCTCAGTCGTTAAGCGTCTGCCTTCGGCTCAGGTCATGATCCCAGTGTCCTGGGATCGAGCCCTGCATCAGGCTCTCTGCTCGGAGGGAAGCCTGCTTCTCCCTCTCCCACTCCGCCTGCTTGTGTTCCCTCTCTCGCTGTGTCTCTCTCTGTCAAATAAATAAATAAAATCTTTAAAAAAAAAAAAAAAAAAATTAAGTGTGTCAAAGGACACTTTGGAAGTGATAAGATGCTGAATGGGAGAAAGTATTTTCTGATAAAGCTCCAATATCCAAGATATATAAAGAACTCTTACAACTCAACAATTAAATGACAGATTACTCAACTAAAAAATCTGCAAAGGACTTGAATAGACATTTCTCCAAAGAAAATATACGAATGACCAACAAGCACATGAAAACATCTTAGTATCATTACTAACCAGGGAAAGATCAACCAAAATCACAATGAGATACCACTTTATTCCCACTCAGATGGCTACTAGGAAAAAAACAAAACAGAAAATAACAAATGTTAGAGATAATGTAGAGAAATTTTATCTCTCATTCATTGCAGGGAGGAATGTAAAATGGTGTAGCCATTCTGGAAAATCGTTTGGCAGTTTCTCAAAAAGCTGAATGTAAAATTACCAAATGGCCTGGAAATTCCACTCCTAGTTGAATACCCAAGAGAATTGAAAACATGTCTACAAAAACTTGCACATGTATTTTTATAAGAACATTATTCATAATACCCCAAAAGTGGAAATAAACCAAAGGTTCTTCAGCTGATGAATGGATAAGTAATATGTGGTATATCTACACAACAGAATATTATTCAGTAATAAAAAGGAATGAAGTGCTGTAATATGCTAAAACAGATGAACCTTGAAGACAGTATGCTAAAGTAAAGAAGCCAGACACAAAAGGCCACATATTGTGTAATTCCATTTATATGAAATATCCAGAATAGGCAAATCAATTGAGACTGAAAGTTGATTAGTGGTTGCAGGGGATGAAGGGAGGGGGGAATTGAGACTA
This sequence comes from Phoca vitulina, assembly GCF_004348235.1. Lineage (NCBI taxonomy): Eukaryota > Metazoa > Chordata > Mammalia > Carnivora > Phocidae > Phoca > Phoca vitulina. Next base: position 30,558,568 of record NW_022589711.1, on the reverse strand, counting down.
ACTGCTAATATGGACACTGTTTCTTTTTGGAGTGATGGAAATGGTCCAAAAATAGATAATGAAGATGAGTGCACAACATAATGAATATACTAAAAATCACTAAAATATTTTTTAAAAATACATGTCTTCTTTGGGAATTCCTAATAGTAAAATTTAATTCAGATATCTTGGGTCAGAATTTATCCTACCTGTATTCCACCCCAAAAAAGGATAAAATTTGAATTTATTTATTTTTAAAGATTTTATTTATTTATTTGACAGAGAGAGCGAGCAAGCTAGTGCACAGGCAGGGGAAGCAGCAGAAGGAGAGGGTGAGGGAGAAGCAGGCTCCCCACTGAGCAAGTCCAATGCGGGGCTTGATCCCAGGATTCTGGGACCATGATCTGAGCTGAAAGCAGACGCTTAACTGACTGTTCCACCCAGGCACCCCTAAAATTTGAATTTAAATAATGGGGTAGCTTTTATTGGATTTACTCTTGGATAGATGAAAATTACAAATTTTGTGTATTAATTGTGGCAAGAAAAATCAAAATCATAGAGCTGCAAATGGCATAAAAGTCATAAAACTATCTCTGCTCATCGATGATGTCATCATTTTATACCTAAATAATCCTTAGGAATTTATAGAAAGCCCTACTAGAATTAATAAGTGAATAAAGCAAAGTAACAGAATGCAGGACAATGTAAACGTAAATAGTATTCCAATTATTCTGGAAGCAAACATTTGGAAAATGAAATTATATATTCCATTTGTGATAGCCTCCAAAGACATAAAATTTTTAGGAAAATAAATTTAACAAGCAATTTGCAGGATCATCACACCAGAGTAATGAAGTCCTGGTGGTATCCTGGAGCCCACTTTCCCAACCTCTTATTCAGTCACATCACATTGGTAACTAGAGATGAGTCATGCTAGGAGTATTTATACCATAGAAATCAGCAAATGCTACATGTGAAAGCTATGTATTCTAAAAGCTGATTATTAAATATTTATCAGCACACTACTGACAATACTTAAATGAAGAGATATGCAGTGTTCATGGGTTAGAAGAGTCAATATTATTAATATGTTAATCAACTAATTGATTCATAGATTTAATACCCACCCATGTCAAAATTAAAGCAGGCTTTTTTTTTTTTTTTTGGCATAAAATGACAAAGTTGTTTTGTTTTAAAAAACATAGGAAGTACAAAGAACTAAACTAGCCATAACAGAATTACAAAAGAAGAATAAAATTGAAAGATTTGTAAGGGTACAAAATGCACTATTTTTTTGAATGATAAATTGGCCTTAATAAAAATAAAAAATACTCTGCTTTTCAGAAGACAATGTTAAGGAAATGAAAAGACATGCCACTATTGGGTGAAAATGTGTACTATATATATCTAAAAGCAAAGTAATATCAGAACATATAAAGAACACCAGTAATACAATGATGAAAAGACATATAATGCATTTAAAATAAGCAAATGATTTCAACAGGCACTTTATCAAAATAAGATAAAAAACAATGGCAATATGCACAAGTTAATGTTCTTAGATATCAAAGAACCATAAATTAAAATCACAATGAAATACAATATTAAATTACTAGAATGGCTAGAGTAAAAAGTACTGACAATATTAAGTGTTATGAGGTGGTGGAACTACTGAACTTATGGGAATATAAAATAGTACAAATACTTGGCAAATAATTAGGCAGTTTCTCACATAGCTAAATATGTACCTTACCTCTGACGCCATAATTCCACCCCAGGTATTTATCAAGTAGAAGTACTAATGTATCCAGGAAAATATGTCTCATGGCATAGTAAAACAGAGGTGAATGTGACACCAGAAAGTTGGAAAAAATATCTAAAGATGAAAATAACACAGAAAGGCAAAAAGAAAAAATGAAATGTATGAAAGTGAGATGAAGAAAGGAAAAGATGAGAAGATCCAGCAGAGATTGAATGAGAGAAGAGCCATCTCAGAAAAAATAATGGCTGAGAATAGTGCAAAACTGGTGAAAAACACCAATAATCAGATTCAAGATATTGTGTCCCATGGAGAAAAAAATGAAGGGAAGACCATCACCAGACAATGTGGTGAAAGGCAGATGACCAAAAACAAAGCTAAGATTTAGAAGCGATCAGAGGAAATTGAGTTTGATAGTCACTTAACTTTTTAATATTAATAATAGCAGCAAAAATGAAAAATAATACCATTAAAGGGCTGAAAGAAGAGATGATATATATATTTTTAAGATTTTATTTATTTGAGAGAGAGAAAGTGAGCTAGAGAGAGAGAGCACACAAGCAGGGGCAGAAGGAGAGGGAGAAGCAGACTCTCCACTCAGCAGAGAGCCTGACGTGGGGCTCGATCCCAGGACCCTGAGATCATGATCCAAGCTGAAGGCAGATGCCCAGCTGACTGAGCCACCCAGGTGCCCTAAGAGGATATATTATTTTTATAACATTTTTAGACAAAATTAGTGTTTACCACCAAAAAACCTTCACTAGAGACATTTCTAAAGGAGGTACTTTAGGAAAAAGATCTCAGAAGGAAGGTGTAAGATTGAAAAATGAATAATAATGAACAAATATCACCATATTTATTTGGTTAAATCTTAACAAACAATAACGATACAGAACAATAATGTATAATTGTGGGGCAAAAAAATATTTGACCAAAATGACATATAAATTGAGAGGAATTAAATGAAGTTAAAATATTCTCAGAGGTTTGTTTTATTCAGGAAGAATGTAAAGATAGTAATTTACTTTAGATTTTGTTAAATGTATACCAGAATTTTTAGAATAACCACTAAAAAGGTATTGATAGACTAAATGATACTAAATGCACTAAAGGAAAATTTATGATTTCCAAATCGGTGATGGAAGAATGGACAACATTTGCAAAATTGACCATGACCTAAGCTTTGATCTTTTCAATCATAAGAAAAGATTTGATATTTTAAATACTATATACTCATAGAAAACAGCTAAATCCTAAAATGCCCATATCAGGACACAGTCTGCATCCAAATATAGCAGCAGGAAGGAAAACAGAGAGGAAATATTAGTGAAATAAAACAGTAGTATCCAAGAGTAAAATAGGGGGTTGAATGGGGTTCCTCTGGATGGAAAGCTGAGGCAGGGACACAATAACCCAAGAAAATGCTGAGGCCAATCCTGCCAACCTTAGCTTTCCGACCGCATGGCCAGCACGGCTCATTTCTTCCTTGTAGCTGAGCTGGTGCAAAACAGAACCCACAGAGTGGGTAACGGAAGGAAAGGTGATTATGAGAGACAATGCACAGAACCAGGGTTGAACTTGAGACAATTGCACCACCTCTGCAAACCTGAAATAAAGGAGTGCTAGATGCTAGCTGGGACTGTGCCTTTTCATTTGCCTAGAAAAACAAACTGCTCAAAAGACCTTGCACCAGCTCCGGCTTTGGCATCGTGCATCGCCCATCTTTAACCAGGCTTTCAGGGATGTGCTTTCAGCCGTTACTAACTGCTTGCAATATTTATAGCTTTACAGTGGTGGTTTATGATGTATATGCTCCCACAGGCCTTGGGGAGTAGCATGGCTTATAAATTTATTGAATTTCAAAACAGATTTATATATTTCCTTTTGGCTGTGCTTTACTGGGCACTTACTCCTCAATCGACACATAGAAGATGGTGCCCTGTCTGGAGGGTAACTTGCCAATCACTTGGCACTAACGAGGGAAGTGAGAAACAGGAAAGCGTTTCAAGCTGAATGGAAATTCATCTTCGGATAAGTACTTTTTTTTTTTTTTTTTACCACTGAGGAGAGGAATGCTGAATGCTTGCTTATGAGTACAGTGTGCTTGTAAATGAGACACTTGCTTAACACCGCCTTGTAAACAGAGATGGTGACTCACAACTTACACCCAACACGTGGAAAAAGAATTCAAGTCATGGAATGCTCTACAAAATGCAGGCCTGACAATAGGCAGCACACTATTATATTGTAATTATTTCTAGGAGGTTGAATCAACATAGGAATTTTTATGAGTTTTCAGGAGCACTTGTTTGCAACCCCTCATACTACCAAAAATCTCTCTCTCTCTCATAAAGATTTTATTTATTTATTTATTTATTTATTTGAGAGGTGGAGGGGAGAGCACAGAGGGAGTGGAAGAGGGAGAAGCAGAGTCTCGGCTGAGCAGAGAGCCCGATGTGGGGCTCGATCCCAGGACCCTGGGATCATGACCTGAGCCAAAGGCAGATGCTTAACTGACTGAGCTACCCAGGCGCCCCCAAAAATCTCTCTTACACGCATGTTTATATATGTGTGTATGTATTCATAATGTTCAATACATATTCATATATATTCATTTATATATATGCTTTTCAAAGTAACAATGAATAAAACCATCTTTGTTATTTTGGTTAATGAAAGCCCTCCTCATACTTGATGTTTCTCTTCTTATAATAGAAGTATTTCTATATCACTTGCATTTTAAAAGCTATACTTCCTTCTACAACTTGGATAATTGGAACATGAAATGGATTTTTTCTTTTTTTTTTTTTTTGCTTGGGTCTTTTTCTTAGGCATTTGGTTATTATTTCCTTCTAAGAAAAAATGTTCAGAGGTTAGAAAATAATTACATATATTTGGTCTGAGCTCTTTGAAACCGTATCTGACAAAGGCTCTTCTCCACTCACAGATAACAGACTGAATTCACTGGAATGATAACAGCATAGCTAAAGGGTTTGCAACTCAATTACCCATCAGGTAGGAGTCTCAGCGACACTGGGTTTTACATTTTTTCTGGTTTCTTTCTCACATCTTCCTTCTGAGAGAGCCAGCATCAATAATTTTAGTGGTTTTAAATTTAAACAAAAAGATTTTTTTAAATGCATGAGTCAAGTCTTATATGAAGCTCAATTCTATCTTTGGAGCAAAGACTGTTATAACTCATTCATTTCTGGGCAGTGGTGACATATATTTTCTAAATGTATGAAAGAAAGATAGAAATCATAGTTGAAGGGAAGATTTTCTATGGATTTAGAGTTTTAGACATACAATTTTTTTTCTTTTGTCCTATGAAAGTGCTGCAAGACCGTGTCTGAGTTACTTTATAGTCATAGAGCAATAGTTTACTCTGAAAAGCTACCAGCTGTTTATTCATTAGTATATGTATTATTTCTTTCTGGTGGCCACCTGAGGTAGATGTGATATTTAAATGCCTTTAAGTTTATATGTGCATCTCTGGGCTTGGGGCTCTGATAGACCTTAGCGTTCTTTTGTAATTAACTGAATAGATTTCTTTTGTTATGTGACTCTGACTGCCATGAGATCTGCATTCTACAACTCAGAGACAAAGGGAAAGAGCACATCTCTGCCATCCACCCTGTCTTGGCAGCTCCTCAATTGATGTCTGGGACACATCTGATAATTGTCATCCAGCATAATACTGTATTAATTTTTTAATTTATGTTTTGCAGGAATTTTTTTCTAGCTTTATTGAGATATAATTGACATTGCCCTTTGCTTTATTGCATTTTGAAGATATGCATTTTTTACAAATTGAAGGTTTGTGATAACCCTGTGTCGAGCAAGTCTGTCGGTGCATTTTTTCCAATAGCATTTGCTCGGTGCATGTCTGGGTCACATTTTGGTAATGTTCATAATTTTCAAGCTTTTTCATTATTCTGATATTTGTTATGATGACTGTGATCTGTGATTTGATATTACTGTTGTAATCGTTTTAAGGGGCCATGGACTGTGCCCATGTAAGATGGCGAAGTTCATCGATAAACGTTGTGTGTGTTCTGACTATTCCCCTGCCTCTCTCCTCAGGCCTCCCTGTCCCCTGAGACACAACAATATTGAAATTAAGCCAATTAATAACCCTGTGATGGCCTCGAAGTGTTCAAGTGAAAGAGTCACACATCTCTCCCTTTAAATCAAAATCTAGAAATAATTAAGCTGAATGAAGAAGATATGTTGAGGGACAACATAGGCTGAAAGCTAGGCCTCTGCACCAAACAGCCAAATAGTGAGTGCAGAAAAGTTTCTGAAGGAAATATAAGGTGCTAGTCCAGAGAGCACACTAGTGATGAGAAAGCCAAACAGCCTTATTGCTGATATGGAGAAACTTTTATTGGTCTGAATAGAAGATCAAACCAGCCACAGCTTTCCCTTAAGCCAAAACCTTAATCCAGAGCAGGGCCCTAACTCTCTTCAATTCTAGGAGGGCTGAGAGAGGTGGGGAAGCTGCAAAAGAAAGGTACAAAGCTAGCTGAGGTTGGTTCATGAAGTTTAAGGAAAGAAACCGTCTCTATAACATAAAAGTGCCAGGTGAAGCAGCAGGTACTGATTGATGTAGAATTTGCCACAAATTATCCAGAAGATAATTAATAAAGGTGGCTACCCTCAATGGAGATGAAATGGTCTTCTATTAGAAGAAGATGCCATGTAGGACTTTTATAGCTAGAGAGGAGAAGTCAGTGCCTGGCTTCAAAGTTTCAAAGGACAGGCTGACTCTTTTGTTAGGGGCTAATTCAGCTGCCTTAAGTTGAAGCCAGTGCTCATTTACTATTCTGAAAAGATACAGCCCTTAAGAATTCTGCTAAATCTACTCTGCCTGTGCTCTAGAAATGGAACAACAAAGCCTGGATAAGAGCAGATCTGTTTAAAATATGGTTTACTGAATACTTTCAGCCCACTGTTGAGACCTACTGCTCAGAAAAAAAAAAAAAAGATTATTTTCAAAATATTAGTGCTCATTGTTAATGCACCTGGTCATGCAAGAGCTCTGATGGAGATGTACAATGAGATGAATTTGCTTTCATGCTCGCTAACACAACTTCCATCCAGCAGCCCATGGAGCAAGCCCCGGCAAAATGGCCCCTACCTATCTTAATCAGTGTCTCATCCACTTTGGCTCTTCGTGCTGTGGATTAGAGTGCTGTCACAGCCATGGCAAAGGGGCTCTTCTTACTTCTTTCCTGATTTCTTTGCAGGGCCTTAGTTCGATGTGGAAATCATCATTAGGCTACTCATGTTTAGCGAACTTTAGTGTTTACCTCTGTCTCCTACACTATGTGGCCATCGAAATTGTAGCTCAAAGTCTCCAAGGGTCAATAGAAATTTTCTTGTTGAAAACTCTTTTCATGGATCATTTATCTACTAGTATCCCTGTTTCACATACTTCTTGCTCTCTGCAGATTCCTTCCTTTTGTGACAAGTTCACCAACATATTTTTCAATCCAGCATCTTAGGATTTTAGTTAGGGGAGTCTTTCAGAATTCCTAGACATCCTCCACCCCTGCTGGAAATGGAATCTGGGCTCCTTTGATGCTTCTGTTCCTGAGGGGTGATTATTTTGTACAAAACTCTATCTTAGGACATTTCAGTAAAGTGGTAAATAATTGGTTTCCCCAGTTAGAACACCTAAATTTTAATCATGGCTTCACAAGTTCCTGGCTCTTGAACTTGCTAAATTATTTTCTCTCTAAGCCTCAGCCCTCATTTGTAAAGTGGAGATAATAACACTACCTTCCTCATAGGATAACTGTATAAGACTAGATAAGTGTAATGGGGAATGTGAGTGCGAAAGAAGCACAGTTAAAGGGTACTGTGTTTTATTTTTCACACGGCGGCACCATCATCTTTCCCTCCAGAAACTAGTAACAGACAGGCTTCCTAAAGTCCTGGGGGGGAGAGGGGAAGGCTTATTTTGCTGCTTCATTCACCATATACTGGTAATGGCCCTACCTTTACCTAAAAAGATACAGAAGTAAAACCAAACCAAACCAACAGCTAATATTTACTGTTAGTCATATGTCAAAATTCTAAATACTTAACATTAAGTACTATTAAGTTCTTACAACAATCCTCAGATGAGGATCTTTTCCCCATTACACAGATGAAGAAACTGAGACTCAGGCAGATGAAGTAACTTGTCCAAAGTCACACAGTTAGACATGAACAGAGACAATTTGACTTTTGATCCCGTACTCATAATTAACATGCTGTTACGGCAGTGCTTAGGTATGAAGTCAAGGACCACACGAAGAATTTGTGTGAATTTTCAAATTTAAATGTTCCTACTCCCTGATATTTCTCCCTCTGCCACCAATATTGTGGTTGGCAGAATCCTACTGGTATTTCACATTCCTCCTGAAATGTCCTTGTCTCTCTGAAGTCTTTCCCAAAGACTAGCAGAGGAAAATATTTCCTGTTCTCTGCTCTCAGAGCACTGCACACAAGCTTATAAAAGTACACATGATAGTGTTTAGTTATTTCTCCCCTGCCCTCTGTCCTGTGGCTTTCCTGCATGCAGGAAATGTTATGTGATTTCCCCAACACTCCTTTATGATCATCATCATTGTTATGACTGTTGTCATTATTACTGTTAACACTTTCATCTTCAGATGAACACAATATCTGGCATCATGGAAGGGCTTGATATTTCTTTTTAAAATGGACAGTCTGTTCTGAAATTATTTTTCACACAATTAATACTTTATTGAAAATCTGAGAATTTCTGATTTAGTCTAGTTTTTCATGACTGGTTGTGGATTTTGAAATGTTACTTGCTTCTGAGTCCATCTGGTTCTGCTGCCTATTGGCAGCCTTTCAAGGTGCAGGAACCATGCCTTGTCTATTTGTGTTACACTGGTCCCCAGATCATCATAGGTTCTTAATAAATCTTCTTTCTAATCAGCTTTGGAAAATGGAGCTTCATGCTTTACTGTAGTCAGTTATGTAGATGGTTGTCACCAGGGCCTTCTCTTTGGCTACAACCACCTTCCCAGAATTGCTTTTCTTTCCTCAGCCCCATTTACGAGGCTGTAGCCCTCCAGAACCATATGTTGCAGCCAAATTGTGCTTTCCCCTAGTAGCAGGATATCATTTTTTAAAAACATCATATTATTTACTGGTCCCTTGGTTATACAGGAAAACAAGGCATCTCACAAATGCTAGCAATTGTAGCTCCAGTAGCTAAAGATTTACTACAGGCAAGCATACGTTTACAAGCTGGTTTTCAGATCTCATCTCTTAACTTCCTGGTGGTAGCAGAAGTATATCCGGGCCTAAAACTTGTGCATGCTCCAGAGCTGGACATGCATTTGTGTGTTTCTGTGTGTGTGCGTGTGTGTGTGTTGATCTGAATCAGTACGTAACCTAAGAGAATGATGCTTTTAAATTTAGTTATGTTTTTAATATTGTTACTGGCATTATATGTCTGTGATCATTTTCCTCCTGGCAAACGTAGCTTTCATTACAAACCCAGTCATGCAATTTGCATGCTTTGGAGATAAGGCTAAGGCTCTGTCAGAGCACTTAACCACAGGTGTAAAAATGTTGTGATTAAAAAGAGACTGCACATTTAAGTAGGAGTAATTAGAAGTGAATTCTTAATTGCAAAGTTACACAAGCATTTATGCTTTGCTTTGCGTTCCTAAACCTTTGAAAGGTGCTATATAAATGCAAATTGCTTGTCACATCATTCATGCCATGTATTCATGACATTGAAAATGTGCATTTATACTGAACTAAGCTCAATAATAAAATACTAAATATAAAGTATCTATTAAATAGAGCTACATGTCCATCAGCCAAGAAAAGTGCATTTCTGTGTTTTCCTTTTTAACATGTACTTGTGCTGATGAGATGCAAGTTCTGTCTTTACATCTGATTAAGAGACTGAAGTATAAAAATAAAACTCTTCAGATTGATTAAACTACAAAACTGTAAACAGTTTTAAAAAATATTATTATTGTAGCTGAACAGCATTTAAAGGAGACAATTTCTGAATGTGAACCCACATGCTGGTTGTAGTACATTCGTTGCCTGTTGGGTAATTTAAAGACCTTCTCTCAAGACTCATAGAGATTGTAATTTATGAGTTATCAGAATGTTCTGTTGCTATAAATATTTCAGTCTTTGTTTTGACCTCTTGATATAATAATCTTCACATTGGAAGTTTGGGTGTGGATTACAAAATGTAACTTTTATGAATACCAAGGTTTAAACCAGTTGGGAGAGCAGTGAGACTCTAATCTTCACAATAGGATGTCAGAAATGGTAATCTTCACAAATGGTAAACATCCTGTCCCCCTAAACCTCTATGTTTCATGTACGTGTCAACAAGAAGAAATTATTTTAGGGCAGTGCTTTTCAGTCATTGGTATCATTATGTCATTTGGGGATCTTCTTAAAATGTAGATTCTGATTCAGTAGATTTGAAGTGCGGTGTGAGATTTTGCATTTCTAACCATTTTTTCTTGAGATGCTGATGCTATTGGTCTATAGAACACACTTGGAATAGTGAGATTTTAGGGAAGGGGTCTACAAACATTCTTTGTAAAGAACCAGATAGTAAATAGTTCAGCCTTTGCAGACCATAGGGTCTCTGTCACAACTAATCAACTCTACTATTGAAGCACAAAAATAGTCATAGTTAATACACAAACAGATAAGCATGGCTGTCTTCCAGTAAGCTTCATTTGCAAAAACAAGAGGTAAGATGATTTAGCTCCTGGGTTGTAGTTTGCCCATGTGTGTTTTAGGGAACTGTGAATGTTCTCCTAAGCAATTCATCTGTATTCTAAACTTGAACCTCTTCTGAATTAACACAACAGAGTCTAAATTCTTGAATGGTCTTAATGACAATCAGGCTCTGGCAGTTCCAAATATAAACTTATGCAGGCCCCATTTACATTGATCTGCCTTCCATTTTCTTCCCCTCTTTGTATCTTCATCTTCTTTTCTCATTCTCCATGTTAAGGAGCCCCAAGGCAACATAAATATCGGATGATATTTAATATGCTCATAGAATCTTCAAGAGACTTTTCATAGAGCAGAGATATATAGTAATAGAGTCCCTGTATTCATTGGATTATCTGTCCCTTGTTTCTTTTTCCACCTGGAACAATCCAAATTCTCAAGTAAAGCCATACAATTAATTGCCCAGGGAATGTTGGATACCAAAGTTGAAATGTCCAATTTGATTATCCACATCCAATCCTTTTCCATATCTCAAGATTAGAGGTCACCTCTGGGCAGACCTTTTTTTCTTTCCAAATATCTAGCCTCCCTCACTTCTTCCAAAGGCTTTGTCATTGGACAACTCCAGAGTTGACATTTTATTAAATTGATCAGGTAAACTGGTTTACATTCTCTGTCTAAGACTGAACAACTTCAGTAACAATGTCTAAAGTGCCCTTTACTTTATTTATACGTTTCAGGGGAAATAAGTTAAGGATTGTGTCAAATTGTGTTTGGAATATCTAACATTGTTCACTCTTAGGACTGTTAATATTACAATATGATACTAGACCATTCATATGGCATTTTCATTAATTAAACTACTGAAATAGTCAAGAATTTTGAAAAAAAATTATATATAATTACTCTTTAAATACAAGATACAACATTTAAAGTCTTAGTAGTAATAGTGGATTAGAACAAGGTTAGATAAACTATAGCCTGAGGTCTAAATACTGCTCACCTTCAATTTATGTATTGTGTATGGCCAGCAAAACTAAAAACTAAGACTATATTTGCTTTCTTTCTTGTTTCAAGTTTTTATTTAAATTCTAGTTAGTTAACATATAGTGTAATACTGGTTTCAGAGTAGAATTTAGTGCTTCATTGCTTACATATAGTACCCAGTGCTCATCATAAATGCCCTCCTTAATACCCATCATCCATTTAGCTTATCCCCCACTCACCTCCCTGTCAGCAACCCTCAGTTTGTTCTCTATAGTTAAGAGTCTCTTATGGCTTGCCTACCTCTCTTCCCCTATGTTCATCTGTTTTGTCTCTTAAATTCCATGTATGAGTGAAATCATATGGTATTTGTTGTTCTCTGGCTGACTTATTTTGCTTAGCATAATACACTCTAGTTCCATCCATGCTGTTGTAAATGGCAAGATTTCATTCTTTTTGATGGCTGAGTAATATTCCATTATATAAGGAATATACATATATATACATATATATACACACAGCACTTCTTCTTTATCCATTCATTGGTCGATAGACACTTGGGCTCTTTCCATAATTTTGCTGTTATAGATAATGCTGCTATAAATATCGGGGTGTGTTTGTCCTTTCGAATCAGTATTTTTGTATTCTTTGGGTAAAGAAGTAGTGCACTTGCTTGGTTGTAGGGTAGTTCTATTTTTAACTTTTGGAGCACCTCCAGTACTGTTTTCCAGAGTGGCTGCACCAGCTTGTATTCCTACCAACAGTGTAAGAGGGTTCCCCTTTCTCTGCATCCTCACCAATATCTGTCATTTCCCGTGTTGTTAATTTTAGCCACTCTGACAGGTGTGAGGTGATATCTCATTGTAGTTTTGATTTGTATTTCCCTGATGATGAGTGATGTTAACATCTACTCATGTGTCTGTTAGCATCGGTCTGTCTTCTTTGGAAAAATGTCTGTTCATGTCTTCTGCCCATTTCTTAACTGTATTTTTTGTTTTTTGGGTGTTGCATTTGATAAGTTGTTTATATATTTTGGATACTAACCCTTTATCAGGTATGTCATTAATAAATACCTTTTCCCATTCCAAAGGTTGCCTTTTAGTTTTGTTGATTGTTTCCTTTACTGTGCAGAAGTTTTTTATCTTGGTGAAGTCACAATAGTTTATTTTTGCTTTTGTTTCCCTTGCCTCCAGTGACATGTCTGGTAAGAAGTTGCTATGGCCAATCTCAAAGAGATTGCTGCCTGTGTTCTCTTCCAGGATTTTGATGGCATCCTGTCTCACTTTAGGTCTTTCATCCGTTTTGAATTTGTTTTTGTGTATGGTGTAAGAAAGTGGTCCAGGTTCATTCGTCTGCATGTTGCTGTCCAGTTTTCTTAATACCACTTGTTGAAGAGACTATCTTTTTCCCATTGGATATTCTTTCCTGCTCTGTCAAAGCTTAGTTGTGGGTCCTTTTCTGGGTTTTCTCTTCTGTTCCACTGATCTATGTGATCGGACAAAGACCCCACTTAAGCTGGCACAGCTCAGCACAGTTCTTTTTTTTTCACTTTTTAAATGTTTAGAAAGAAAATCAAAAGATGAGTAATATTTTGTGATACATGAAAATCATATGAAATTCAAACATCAGTTTACATAAACTAACTTTTATGAGAACATAGCCACACCTATTCGTTTGTGAATTATCTGTATTATCTAAAGCTACTTTTGCCCTACAATGGAGAATTGATTGCAACAGACTATGTGGCTCTTGAAGCCTAAAATAGTTACTATCTGTCCATTTATAGAAAACCATTTGGCAACTTCTAGGTTAGATTAGGACATAAAATATCCTATGACTTACACCTATGTACTTCACTGAAACTTGATGACTCCTAACATCAATTAATTAAAATAAAGCAGCTCAGAAGGTAGAGCACAATGGAGGTGGTATCTGGAAGAACAGAACGAAGACTTTGGTTAAAATATCTGGATCTTGTCTAGCTCACAATATAACAGTTTTATAAGAATTAACACTTAACACATGCTCACTGTTTTGCCAGGCAGTATGCTAAGAACATAAGGGCCTTATGGTTTCTATCACAACTAGTCAACTGAAATTATTTCACAACTCTCAATTACCATTTGAAATAGGCACTATTGTTATCCTCATTTCGTATATAAGGAATTGAGACTTAGATTCTTAGTGTCACTGAACAAGCAAATGGCAAACTCAAGATCTGAACAGAGACAATTTGATTCTTGGGTTCAATATTTTAACTATATAATAGACTTCCTCAACATTTTGCAAAGATAGTCCAATTTTCTTATACAAGTATCGATCATTCAGTCATATATATGTGGGGAACTATCCGTTTGTTCATGATCTCATGATCTTCCGGCCTGAATGCTGTCTTGGTCAATTTAAGATGAAATGGAACTCCTGTAGATCATTATTAATGTCACTGAGGTGTATACGTCTTTTGAAATTGATTCTCACTTTTCCCTCAGTGTTTGAGTGACTGTGAAATAAAATGAAAGCAGACAGGTTGAAGTTCAATCCAGGTAAAATGGAAGCTTTGGGGGGAACTGAAGAGTATTTTTGCTACACTGAATTAAAGTCTTAACAGAGCAGAAGTGATTTAAGATGGTGCCTCAAGAAAGAGAAATTTTGCATTATTTTTGTGTAACATGCAAGTTATGACCTTTTCTTTACCTGGTAACCTCATTATAATTCATTCTTAAAGGCTGATAACCTTTACTTAAATACATTTTTTTATATGCCATGTTTATGCATATATGCACACATAAAACCAGGTGAGCAGGGGCCATAGTCAGGGCTTTCATTACTGAAATTAGATGCATCGCCAAATATTCAGCTAGCACAGAGAATAATAGGTCATGTGCATAAAGCAAGTAGTGATATCAAGGCATGGATCATCAAATACATCTGGAGCAATCTATTTTAGAGTGGGTTATTTATTTACCGTTGACTTATTTTACTTTGCTGGTAGGCTTTCTTAGGGCTTAGAGAGAGTAAATTCTGTTGGTGGTAGATGCGGTCTTTTGCAATTCCACCGTTGTAATTAAAATTTACAGGCATACCTTGTTTTACTGTGCTTCATTCATTGTGCTTTGCAGATAATGCATTTTGTACAAATTGAAGGTTTGTGGCAACCCTGTGTTGAGGAGTCTGTACTCTTTTTCCAATAGCATTTGCTCACTTTGTGTCTCTGTGTCATCTTTTGGTAATTCTTGCAGTATTTCAAACTTTTTCATTATTATTATTTTTGTTTTTTTTTAAAGATTTTATTTATTTTTTGGCAGAGAGAGACACAGCGAGAGAGGGAACACAAGCAGGGGGAGTGGGAGAGAGAGAAGCAGGCTTCTCGCGGAGCAGGGAGCCCGATGTGGGGCTCGATCCCAGGACCCTGGGATCATGACCTGAGTTGAAGGCTGACACTTAACGACTGAGCCACCCAGGCGCCCCTATTATTATATTTGTTAATGTGACCTGCGGTTCGTGATTTCAACTCACTGAAAGCTTAGATGACGGCTAGCATTTTTTAGCAACGAAGTATTTTTTAATTAAGGTATCTGCATTTTTTTTAAGAAATAGTGCTATTGCACACTTAATAAGCTACAGTGTAGTATAAACCTAAACATAACTTTTATTTGCACTGGGAAACCAAAAAATTCATTTGACTCTCTTGATTGTGATCTTTGCTTGACCATGGTGGTCTGGAACCAAACCCACAACATATCTGAGGTATGCCTGTATTGAGATAGATGTGAGGTTAATGGTAGATTAAAAAGGTCCTTTTGTTGAGGAAATAAAAAGGTGGGTGTTCTGAATTCTGTGTGTCTTTTCCTCCTTATTGCATCATAGACATCCACTGCTGACCTTCAGGCACGTCTGTTCATAAAGGCCTTTGCCCAAACGACTTGAGTAGGTAATTGGACAGTCAGTTGGAAGCTTTATTTTGACAGTGGGCTAATAGGTTAATTCTGTATTCAGAAATGCATCCCATGGTGTAGACAAGGATTATTTTACTTTATTTATTATTATATTTTTTAAATAATGAGTTGTCAAGCCAATTCCCATTTCCTAGGCATGCATTTGCTTTCTTCTGATGGCAAGCACTTTTGGTAAACAGATCATGTTATTTCACTGTATTTGCTTCTTCATCCACAGCAGAAATCTTGTTTCTCTTCTAAAGAAAAACTTAAATGTGATATTTATAATTCACATGAAGGCTGTGGGAGCTAGCATAAAATGCTTCTGATTCTATTCAGATGATAAAAAAAGTAATGAAAGTTTAGTAGAGCTTGCTTATTACTGTTAGCCTCAAGTGCAGCGTCATTTAAATTCGAACAGCACTGCCCTCTGCTATGAAAAATTGTCCGAAGGGCAAAGAATTGTCTCCAGGGCTATTCACTGATGTACATTAAACCTTGGTGGAGAACAGATTTCTACTGACAGTATGAAAGGGAAAACCAGAGTGTTTTGTGGAAAACTACGCATTTTAATAAATAACTTCCAAATGATTTCATTAGATAATTGAAGCTTTTCAAATACGAATTTACAGAGAATTAGGACAGAAAGATGAATAGTGACATTAGTAATGCCTCACCATGCAAACAGTCTTGGCTGCCACTCTAAAAGTGAACATATAATTATTAAATCCTCATCATCTTATTTTATTATTTTATTAGGGGTCATGGTCTATTAAGCTTCCTATATCCTGACGAAAATGTGAATTTGTACTTAGCAGGACTGTGAATAATACAAATCTAATACTGGATTTCATTTCACCAACCAAAGAAAGACAGCAAACACACACACATCAAACTACCCTAAGGGCAAAAAATCCACAAACAAAACCAAACAACCAAAGATATAAAGAAAGCAGAAAACCTTGGAGGGGGAGAAATCAACTAATCTCTCTACTTTTGTATTTCATAAATACCAATGAATATTTGTATAAAATTATATCTGACTTCTTTGGCAAAAAGCATCTGCCCATTTCTTAGAGCATGTTAGGCAGTAGCTTTGGAAGTATAGATGGAATGGTAAAAACAACAACAACAACAACAAAAAACCTTTCTATTAATTCTTTCCCCCTTTTTAAAAATATTAAAGTGACATTTTTTTTTTGAAGTGACATTTTTTAAAAGATTTTATTTATTTATTTGAGAGAGAGTATGTGAACATGAGCGGGGGGAGAGGCTGTGGGAGAGGGAGAATTAGGCTCTCTGCTGAGTAGGGAGCCCGATGGATGGGGGCTGGATCCCAGGACCCTGAGATCATGACCTGAGGCGAAGGCAAATGTTTAACCAACTGTGCCACCCAGGCACCCCTCCTTGGTTTTTCTAGTTGGATCATCAAGTCTCTCTCTCTCTCTCTCTGTCTCTCTCTCTCCCTCTCTCTGTTTCACTCTCTCTCTTCATTCCTTGAGGAACTAGCCTATCCCTACACAATCATACCATCTTCTCTGTAAGTTAGCTCAGGAATAAAGCACATTGCAGCCCAATAGGCATCTTGGAAAAGCTCAGTTACCTTTTCCACCCGACAAAGCGGGTCTTCCATTTTGAAATACAGTGCACTGCAAATAACTGAGGGAAAAAATGACAGGTAAAATGAGGTAACCAATACAAGCACAGGGTTTTGATCCACTCACAAAATCTGGCTTTGGGTCTGTTGAAAGCTTTCCATTTTTAAGGTAGTTTTCATATGGAACAATACCTAGAAATAGGATTAGTCACTTTGGTTTAATAATTTCCTCTCATAATCCTTAAAAGCAGATTTGACATTTATCTTCTCTAAACCACATCATTACCTCAGCATCAGCAAATTCCTTCCTTCCTCCTTCCCTTTCTTCCTTTCTTATTAGTTTCTGCAGTCTCTCCCCCTCCCTCCTTCTCTCTCTCCCTCTCTGTTCCGAATTAAACTTCTCCTGAACAACAGCAGCAATACAAACAGCCATAAAGCTGTACATTTGGAGACTACAAAGAGGGAAAGTATGGAAGGGTTTGGGAAATCAAATTTACGTACTTATCACTTTTATTATCTTCACAAATAGATTTATTTTGTGAGTTCATGTTACTAAAGGATAGAGAAAAACAATTACATTGAATGGCTAAGTGTTTTATACTGAGCTTCAGTTTTAATTTTCATTTTTTGATGAAGTTTTAGTACCCCATTTAATCTATAACAACTATGTTATGTTACTATCATTAACACTAGTGGAAAAATTAAAATAATTTTACTTTAATTAATATTAATTCATTGACCAGAGGAAGTTAATCATCATGGTTTTTAGGACTGAAATATTTAGACCACTGCCTTTGGACAGTGTCACTAGCACCATTTATATGAGACAACTAAGCACCAGGTGGGAAAGGAAAAAAAAAATTGTTCAATCTCTAATCCAAGTTCCTTCATGATATATGAATCACCCTAAACTATTATTCAAATTTATCATTCAATCTCTGCTTGACCAATTGTAGTGGTAAGAAAATTATCCCATTTTTAATAATTTAATTAGAAATGTCTTCTTTATATTGACCTGAAATTGACTTGTTTCCTATTCCTGGTGATGTCAAATTTAGATGATGGCCATATCTGATGGACTATTTTTTCAAGGTGGTCAGGAGCAGACTTTTCATGGGGAAGATCTTCTGATACATTTCAATGTTTCTTAGAGTCATATACATATGTATCACAAGTAATATTTGTTAGAAGTACTTAAATGAAGACATTGTTCCCTGTCCTATCACCAAGATTTGGATACTTACTGCTGCCAATGACTTCCACTTTGTTTCGAGTAAAAACAGTTGAGAAAGAATCTCTATCAAGTATTTGCTCTACTTATATTCCTTTGCTTTTTAAATTGTCCATTAGACTATAAGCTTTTGCTGGCAGAGCTCCTGTTGATCCTGCTCAGAGATATATCTCTAGAACTGCACTGTCCAATATGGTAACCACTAGCCACATGTAGCTACGTAAAATTATATTTAAATAAAATAATATAAAAATTCAGTTTCTTAGTTACACTGATCACACACCAACTCCTCACTAGCCACATGTGGTTAGTGACTACCATAATGGATAGTGAAGATTTAGAACTGTTTCATCATTGCAGAAAGTTCTACCAAACAGCATTGATTTAGACTCTAGCACTGGTCCTAGAAAGAAGAAATAAATATTAACTGAATTTATTTATTCATCAATCTTTAGGAAGCAGAAATCCCTTTTATTTTGTCCTCATGATGGGGAGATGTTTTTTGGATGCCAATATAGAAATGTGTAGAAGAAGGCTTAATGCAATTGCTATCCCCTATAATCTACTTTGTAGACCAGAGAGGCAGCCAAGAATTACCATATTCTAAGAAAGAAATCTCATGAGTCCTTGTGAATATTGATAGGCATTCATGAAATGGTGATAGTAGTGGGGATCTGTCTTAGTCTTTCCAGGCTGCCATAACAAAATACCACAGACTGGGTGGTTGTTAAGCAAGATAAATTTATTTCTCACAGTTCTGGAGGCTGCAAGTCCAGTATCAGGGTGTCAGCATGGTCGAGTGAGGGTCCTCTTCTGGGTAGCAGATTTCTCACTGTATCTTCACATGGCAGAAGGGACCAGGGAGGTCGGTCAGGCTTCTTTTATAAGGGCACTAGTCCCATTCATAAGTGCTCCACCGTCCTGACCTAATCACATTACAATGACCCTACCACCTAATGCTGTCACCTCAGGGGTTATGTGTCAACATATGAATTTTGGGGAGATACAAACATTCAGACTATAGCAGGACCTTTTACAAATCATACTTTTGACTGAAGTGTTTTGAGAGCACTAAAAGAACCTGAAGTTTCAATTGCCTCATGACAACTTTGGCTAACTAAATGAGATTGAGGGAACAGCTTTGGATCAAATATGTGAGTTTAAGATCACAGCAAAGGGACTATTTAAAAATAATTGTTAAAGAAAGATGTTTTTTATTAAATATTTTTTTCTTTAGCTTCCTCTCATTCTAGAATTTTTCCATTAAATTCTCAAAAGCTAGATCCAGTTTAAGGCCTGTCACTCCATTTTTGGTTCACACTGCTTTCTTTAGATACAATACCACTCTGTAACATTCAATATTATGAACTGGCCACAAACCCAGAAAGAGTAGAATTTATTATTTTTTCCTCATTGATGAAATCCAGCCAAGCATTAATATCTGCTCACTGTATAAAACTGCTTCCTTTTGGGGTATAATATTAAAACAAGGAGATGAGATTCTTTCAACATGGTGCTTGTAGTTTCAACTGAAGTGAAGAGAATATCTTGTTAAGCCACAGATTAGGGAGAACCATAATTGAAGCATGACAATTTGAAGGGAAAAATTCATTAATCTTTCTATCTTTCTCTAGTGTTCTTTTATCTAAGGAATTCTTTAATCAAGCAGAAATGTTAAATAAGAGAAAATTGATAGAATGGGAGCTCTGAAGTCATTTAGTCAAAGTTCCTTATTGGATAGAAGAGGATATGGAACCACCAGAGATCTTCCTGAGTCTCAGCAGCAAAAGTCCAGAATCCTTGACACTTATATGGATACTAGAGAAAAAGACTTTTGAAATGCGTTTTGTATCAACAAATATTTATTCAGAATTTATAAATGTCAAGCTATTGAGGGGTTTTATTCAAAGATGAGACAGACATAGTTTCAAAGAACACATAAGTTAAGATCATTGTGTTGAATTTTCCTGTCTCAGAGACATGCTCTTTAGCATCTACTCTTATCAAAGATAAGAGAATTGTATATGACTTAAAGCGTGTCTACTTCATCCTGTTTAACTGACATTTTATAAAGTCACACTCATCAGACTTCAACAATAAAACACAGGATTAATCTAGTAATTGCTCTAAACACTTAGCAAAAATATGCCCTGGCAGAATTATATTCATTATGTTTCCCTGGTGAAAGATTGGCCAACTAGAGAAGTTATTGACTTTTTACTCTGCAGCTCTGAAACACAAAATGGCTATTTAGAGACTAATTTTGATTGGAGAATGTGAAGATCCTGTCATTCATTCGTTCTTTCATTCAACAAATATTAATTCAATGCCTAGTATTTAGACACTGAACTAGATGCTTGGGATTCAACAGTGAACAAAACAAACATTCATGCTCTCCAGGATCTAACACTTCAGCAGAATGAGTCATAAAATTTTAAAAATATATTACATATAGGTTTTCTAGTGTGTTAGATGATGATTGGCAAAGTATATAAGTGGAACAAGAGGAGGAATATCAAGAATGGTGGGTCAGTGGGGGATCATATTTAAATAGGTCAGAGTTGGCCTTATTAATGTCTTCTAACAAATGCTTGAAGAAGAAATTAATTATGTTGAAATTTTGAAGGAGGTTCTAGACAGAAGAAACAATAAGTATTAGCCCTAATGTAGGAGGGTACCCAGTTTGTTTGAAGAGTAGCCAAGAGTCCAAAGTCACTGGCATAGAGTGAGTGAGGGAAAGAGCAAGAGAGCTGAGGTCAGAGAGATTGCAGATTCCAGATCACACAAGATCATTGTGAGGACTTTGATCTTCTTCAGAGTGAAGTGGAGCCATCTCAGGACTTGAAGCAGAGAAGTATCATGGTCATGATTCACATTTTCACAAAATTATGTATATCTGACCATCCAAAATAAATCTTATGTAAATGGCATTTTAAAATAGGTATGGAGGGCACCTGGGTGGCTCAGTCATTAAGCATCTGCCTTCGGCTCAAGTCATGATCCCAGGGTCCTGGGATCGAGCCCTGCATCGGGCTACCTGCTCAGTGGGAAGCCTGCTTCTCCCTTCCCCACTCCCCCTGCTTGTATTCCCTCTCTCACTGTGTTTCTCTCTGTCAAATAAATAAATAAAATCTTTAAAGATAAATAAATAAATAAAAAATAAATAAAATAGGTATGGAAAAGAGTTGGAACTTGCATTCAAATTAAAGTTATATTGCTCATTCAATAATAAATATCAAACACACTCTATATGCCTTAGTAGGAACTTCAGGGCAGAAAAATTTTATGCCAGATTTAATGCTTTTTCAAACATTTACTTCAAGTTTAGATATTCATATTTCTTATTAGATAATAATTTGTGTGAAGCTATTCAATAAGTATGTCTCTAAAGAAGATAGGTGAAATATGACAAAAATCAGTTAATGCCGTCAATGAGCCCATTGTTATTTTTTTCCAGTAAGAACCTGCTTTAGACGAAACTAGCAAGAATTTACTGTGAGCAGATTTTTAATGCTACCTATATGTCTACTCCAAAAGAAAAATAATTAGGTGGAAGAATGCATTTAGAAAACATAGGTAAGGACTACACTAATTTTTTTCTTAAAGGATGTATCTGCCAATCTGGCTTGTATCATTTCTACACATATTGGGGGAAAATTATTCAGACAAAACCAAACCATCACCCACAGAGCAATCTGACAAAATGAGTCTATCTGAGACATCTGCAGATTGTTTTCATCTTGAATTTTCTGTCAAGCCAATCTAGGATAACTGGCTATCATTAGCATGACCACATAATTCAGGAAAAGGAGGAAGAAAGATTCTGCAAAGAAAATACATATAATACTAACACATCCTTACTAAAAAGATTTTATTCCTTAAATGTATTGTGTTTTTACAACACTGTTTGATCTGATTTCACTTCCTTCACTTTGTTTTTAAAACACCTTTTCATTTCTTTTTATTTTTACTGTTGCTACACAGTAGGGCAACTTATTGAAAAAGACTAGTTGTAATTAGTTGCCTCCAGAACTCTGGCTTACAGACACTGCCTGCATTTAAATTCTGGATCATCCGTGGGCTAGTTTGGGGATATTGGGGACATTTTTGAACCTTTCTTAGCCTATCTTCTCCCTTGTAAAAAGGGATTATTATAACATCAGTCTTTAAGCATATTTAAGATGAGACAATCCGTGTTGATCACCTAGCACAATGCTTATTCCACAATAAGTGCTGAGTAGATTTTAAGTATTATTATGATCATCCATTTAACAATTCACATTACTTCACATACCTAGATTAATTTTTATAAAGCATTACCACCTCAGATGAAAGGTTTTCAAGAATTTCTCTCTTTCTCTAGGATAAAATGATTTTTCCTTAGACTTGTATTATAAGTCCCTGTGGACTGGCTTGTTCCTATGGTCTAGAATGACCTAGACTCCAAAAATTTTTCAATGAATGTATCCTATAGACTTTCTTAAAATCTGTCTTGGCAAGATGGATATGTACTCTCTTCTTAAACCAGTCCCTTACAATGTGCCTTTCCCACTTCACTTTCTATACTCACACAATTATACTCACACCTAAATTGGAGTTTTCTTTTTCTTCTGCAAGTCTAAATCTCATTTATCTTCAAGGGACAGTTCTAGATAAATTTCTTTTATGAAGTAATGACTACCCTTCTTCCTTAAAAATCTACAGTACTTTATTGCCTTTCTGTTCATTTGTCATGCATCATATGTTGTTGCTATTTGACTTTTTTGTTGTTGATCATTAACCCCCAGAGAGTTTGGAAGCTCCTAGAAATGCAGGACCATATTTCTCCATGTAAACTATAGAACTTGGCACAATATGAGCCACGACTTAAACCCAAATTTTGATCAATGTATTATTCTTAATACAATGATCTACATAGTGTGTACATTAAATTTGATCTTGAAGTGATGAGTGAATTCTTCTGAAAGCAGTGCAGATATATGTCATAATAAAAAGCAAGGACACTAAATCATTCAGGCATTGATGATGGAAGTCCTGGAAAAGATGTTTTATTAAAGAGATGGTAATCTTTTTTGATGAATAATGTTTTAGGTATTATTGCTATAGCTTTATTTGGCATCAGGAGGATACTAAGGAGGATCTAAGCTGATTGTGATCTCTAGGATACAGTCATTAAGTTAGAAGTTTGCTGAATGTGTGTGTATGTGAGAGAGAGACAAAGAGAAAAAGAAAGAGAAACAGAGCGCTCTAAACATTTCTTCCTCCATTACATGCCTGTGTAATGAAGACATATAAAACAATACACACTGAATTTAAAACTTGATTAATGGAAGGGCATTTTGAAATGAAACTCACATTCTCAAAAAGGGTCAATAAGAAACTCTCAAGGAATATATTTTAAAATACATATTTTAAGGATAAATGTTGAAAAAATACAGAAGATTATGTATTATATGTATTTTTCATTTTCAGAAGAGTTGAACACACTTGCATTTCCTGCATTTGCCTACGGCCCAAAGTTTCCCAATTTTGGATGTTTCCCCATTTATCAAATTGCTTACTGGAAATTGGAGATCTAATAATCTTCT
Organism: Phoca vitulina; assembly: GCF_004348235.1. Lineage (NCBI taxonomy): Eukaryota > Metazoa > Chordata > Mammalia > Carnivora > Phocidae > Phoca > Phoca vitulina. The sequence goes on along the minus strand of NW_022589711.1, from coordinate 30,534,753 downwards.
GACACCATGTATATAAAAACTGGTTGACCCTGGTTATAAAAACGGGGACTACTACACAGTGACCAGCCTAGTACTGTTTACTCTTGATGTTAAATTCCTCTAATTGAAAAGACTGTTTTTATGAAATAAGGTGTACTTTCTTATAATGGAATACAATCTAAAGTTGTAAAGTGGGCTTAATTAGTGTGAATGCTTCTTTCTAGTTGACTCACATTATAATTATTTGGTGTAATAGAAAAAATGCTGGTTTCAGAAAACCTGTTTTTGTCTCACCTTTAGCTCTAACTAGCAGCTCAACTTTGGAAAGCCAGTTGTGAGGAATGATGTTCCTTTATCTATATGAAAAGACTTATTTTTATTTTTCTTTCTAAATAGAAAAATAATTATAGTTAGGATAAATTTTCAAACATCTAGGTCTTCCTCCCTCCCAGTAAAAGAACAAAGGAAAAAAAATACAATATGTCATTGGACATAGAGCAACAAAAATGGTTAGGAATTAGGAGGTATATACCACTTTGTTCCATAGTTATTTAACATTTTCAGGGAATTGTATGATGTTAATGGCTTTAAACATGAAATCATCCAAATGTTTGGCTAATTGCATATGACTGCATTGATGATATATGTTATCCTCTGGCTTTAAATAATTTTGGTTGCTTTTATGATGCTGCAAATTGAAGAAATAACCACATCTGTTATTAATGTTTTCCTAATACAGGCATATATTGGAGATATTCCAGGTTTGGTTCCAGACTACCAAAATAAAGCAAATATTGCAATAAGGCAAGTCAAATGAATTTTTTGGTTTCCCAGTGCATATAAACATTATTTTTACACTTTACCATAGTCTGTTAAGTGTGCAATAGCATTGAATCTAAAACAATGTACATAATATAAAAATATTGCTAAAAAATGCTAACCATCATCTGAGCTTTCAGTGACTCATAATCACTGATCACAGATCACCATAAAAATATAATAATAATGCAAAAGTTTAAAATATTGTGAGAATTACCAAAATGCTACACAGAGACATGAACTGAGCAAATGCTGTTGGAAAAATGGTGCAGATAGATTTGCTTAATGCAGTGTTGCCACAAACCTTCAAAAAATGGAGTATCTGCAAAGTGCAAGGAAGTGCCGTAAAATCAGGTATGCCTGTAATTTATTAACTTACTATAACTCAAGTTATATATTTTCATTTTAAATCTTAAACACTAGTGATTGCTATTGTTCTTGGGTTATGCTTTTCAAAATTCAATTCTTATGTTGGCCATCAACTATTTTTCCCAAAGCATTTGCTCTGTTTAAGTTTAGTTTTTGTTTTTTACAAATAATCATTTATTTTGTTGTCATTGTTGATTAATTTTAAACTCTTAAAATGGATTATATCTGGACAATATTGAAATATATTACATTTAGCTGATATAATTTAATATTAACTAATTTAATTTAAATTAAAAATACATACTTAGAAATTTTCCTACAAATTTATCTTATTTCCTAATAATTTACCTTACAGATGCATTCACAGAGACATGTAATAATATAAATATTTATAATTATATAAGTTTTATGTTTATTACATATGATCATTATATTATATATGTCATAATATAACATGTAATAATTATATATAAACCTATCCATAAATATCTAAATATGAGAATATATGTGAAAGTATTGGCCAAAAATTCATAATGAATTTCTCCATTTTAATCAGACTATCCAAATGACCTTTGAGGATAGGAATTTGGCTGCTTCAACTCAGGAATGGAGTAGCTTTTAATCTTTCTCCTATATTCTCCTATATTATTTAAATTTCTCCTATAATATTGTCCTATATCAATTCTACTATTTTTTTTTTTTTAAGATTTTATTTATTTATTTGAGACAGAGAGAATGAGAGAGAGAGAGAGAGCACATGAGAGGGGGGAGGGTCAGAGGGAGAAGCAGGCTCCCTGCCGAGCAGGGAGCCCGATGTGGGACTCGATCCAGGGACTCCAGGATCATGACCTGAGCCGAAGGCAGTCGCTTAACCAACTGAGCCACCCAGGCGCCCTCATTTCTACTATTTTATTTAAATATTTTATTATGAGAACAAATTTTTTTATAATTAAACAACATTAACATCACTGAATGAACACTTTTCCCTTTTTTTCTAAGGGTAAGAGAATTCTAATAGATATGAAATAAAAATCCTTTCCTTGTGAAATAAAAAGGCAAGAATTAGACTTCAGGATTTTTATCATTGTTTGTAAGAAGAAAAGGCGAACGCTTTAAGATTGTGAATTCGTTGTATTCACCATTCAGGGAAAAGAATATGGTTGGCACTTTTTGACATTTTCATAAGAGGACTGTAAAACTATGCAATTTTGTAAATTTAGAATGACATTTGAAAGCATATCCTTCTGTGTAATTGTGTGGTTTTGTTGTCCTACTGTCAGTTTCGATTGACACTTAATAATTAGGTGTGGGGATATAAAGGATGGCGGGTTTTTTTAAAGTAGCTTGGCACAAGTGGAAATTTTCAAATCTCCTCTCAGAATGCCTGAATAGAACATCAAGGTCACAAACTACTTTTTTCCGCTTTCTCTGGGTGAAAGAAGAGGTCTCTATGTTACAAAGGCAACTTATTAAAAAGTAAGAACACCAAATCTCTTTGAATATAAATTAAAGGGCAGTCTGACTAAAACATTGATCCGCTCTCCTAATACTTAGTATGTAGAAGCAAAATTTCTCCATTTTAATCAGACTATCCATATGAACCTATTCCACTTTCATAAATACCTTAATAATGCTGAATAATGTCAAACAGTGTCCATATTATACAGAAAGATGGCATTTCTATTACTTTATCAATCAAAAAAGAAAGAAATCAGAGTACAACCTCTAATGTGAGTGCAGGAAGTAAGCAATTTCTTTTTAAGACTTATGCTTAAGCACATTAAGTTAATGATCCCTAAAATTCTGGAACATAAGCCAAAATATATTTTATATGTTTTTGGACAGATCTGTGATGTGATTGTGTGGAGAATTCTAATGGATTCCACCTTTTTTTTTTTCTGTCTAAAGAAAAATAATATTTTTTACCATTTGAAATGCTGGCAAAAAATTACGGGGGGGGAGGAACCATCTCTAAAAATTTTCCTATCTAATTATTTTAAGATCCTTGTTAACTTAATTTTTCTTTGGCAAAAGAAATTCCACAAAACCATCTTTTCGTACATTCTCAATACTTTGCTGTTTTTGTTGGTATTCAAAAGCCACAGGAAACACTTTCATTATAATGTTTGTGCTGTTGTGACAACCCCATATTTATACATTTCAAGTTTTCTGGTTTCTCACTTTCCCTTCCTTATCATTGCCTTAGGAAGAGATGGCTATATATTACTATTTTCATCTGTTCTTGATACCTTCCCCAATGGTTTCTAACATTCTGTCTAAATAATCAGTAGGAAAATAATTTTTAGAAATTACTTAAGTGTTTAAAAATCAAGTATGTGTAGTAGCATTTTGAAACCTTTTATTTCTAACATGTAAAACTGATTGTGGTGGTTTTTTTCTGTTATGTTCAAATCGGACCATAAACATATGTTTTTGCTAATCATTATTTATTTGGAAATTGAAAAAGATAAATTGTATTTCATATGAGGTACACTGAATTCATATTTCACATGAGAAGGCTAAGGTTGGACGAATCAGGGGAAAAGAGAGAAAAATGAATTAATATGTGTCTTTTGTTGGGTACTTGGTGGAAACTCAGAATGGTATCTGAAGGTAGAAATGACATGAAATTCAATTAAGTGCTGTAAAAAAGTGATGTTAGTTTTCAAAATTTTTATTTTCTTGCATGCCTTATGTTAAAATTATATTGAGCTTTTTCCTTCCATCATATTCCAGATTTGAAAGTTAGATTAATAAGCTTTAATTTGAGCTTTAATTGAAAAATCGCTTTAAGATGTTGTATGTTAGAAAACATTTTACCTTTTTTTCAGAAAAGGTTTACTTCTGTAGTGAACCAGAATAATAGAATAATGACATAAAGAAGGGTGCAGAAGATAGAAGGCTAACCCGTTTGTTGAGATGCTTGGATTCTGATGCAACATGATTTCAAGCATGTCTGTCTCCATATCTGTGCCTTTATTTACTCACCTGTAAAAGCAGTGGCTAAATTGGATGATTGTTGAGGCCCCTTCCAACCCTAAGATATTATATCTCTACGATGCCATGTCTTTTTGGGAGTCAGTATGATTAGTATATTCTCATGTAGGTCTTATATAGATAGTAAAGTTTAATATCTCTGGGTTGATCACTGATATTTATAATGATAAGTGGGAGTCTCATTCATTCATCAGCTATTTACTGAGTACCAATTCAGGTCTAGTCTCTGAGCCATGGGGAGCTGTTGAATGGAAGCATGTGTGCTCATCTAACGATCTTACCATCCCACAAATAGCGTGAAGGATAACACTTCATATGCCATTTGAAGTCAGAAAGATATATGGTAATAAATCAAATATAGTAATTTTGAATTAACATGGACTATTAAATTATATTCTGTTCATATACTACTTTGTAGCTTACAAAAACACTCTTACATATTAAAAATTTCCATTTTCACAATAACCCTTGAGGAAGTCATGCACACACAACACACACACACACCCATGTGCACATATAAGAAACTGACGTACAGAGCATGCCCTACATCATATAATTAGAAGACACCCTAACTACGTGCCCTAGACCACATAAAGGCAGTAGAACTAGAACTTGGACCCAGGTCTTCTTTCCAAGTAATACTTTAGTTGCTTCTCCTGAAAATTAAGAAAGAGAAAATATCTCTAGTTTTGGTTTCTTTGGCTCTCCCATGGAATTTTTTTAAGAATTGAGAGTATTTGCTTTAAAAAATGTTTAATTTGTGCTATACAGTTTGGTGATACATTATTCTAAATGAATGAAAATAACACATGCATCTATCCTTTATTGATATACTTAGTGTTTTAAGTATGGCTAGTGTTTGGTATGCACTAGAATACTGGAAAATATGGTGCTAATTAAATTGAACTTCTATGGAGAGACGCTGAACTTCTTTTCAATTCACTAGTGTCCTTTTGTGGTATGCTGTACTGAGTGCGAGGAGGTGTAGTAGACATGGTGACCCCTCCTTAGGAATACAGGTCTTTCCCCCAGCTGCTAGAAGAGATGTAAGCTAAAAGCCCTCAGTTATTAGTTCTATACCAACTGCCCCAGCTAAAAGAATCACCTCACCCAATATCACCTCCCCTTCCCTGGGGAGCCTGTACCCGCATCTCAACACGGAGATGTCAAGTTCTGGCTCTTTTGTTGCAACTTATGACTCCGAACAGTAGCAGAGCTTCAGAACTCCCTGTGAGACCAGCTGAGATCTTTTTTTGAGACAGCATCACAGTCCAAGCTGTCCTTCTATTCAATCCTGTATCCTTACTCTTCCACATGCATTAATTTAAGAGCATGCCCCAGTAAACTTCCTGCTTGTAGGTCTTTGTATAGAATCTGTTTCAGGGATAACTATCTGCTCAGGAAAGGGGAATACCCAGCCATTTGGATTGTTGCTCACAGGGTCTATGGTAACATTGATACCAAAGCACTTTCATTATCAAACTCTCCCCCCCGCCCCCCTCACACACATTAGAATGGAGTGATATGGAAGCAAAGTAATTAATGGAGTCTTTGGTGCAGGTCTGACTCACATTGTGTTCACTTGTCCATGGAAGTACCTGATTGCCATTTTCCCAGTCCCTGAATATATAATTGAAAGGGATATTTTTGGCAGTGGGCACAATGTCCACATCGGTTTCTTGGCCTGCAGGGTAAGAGGTCTTATAGTGGGGAAGGGAAAATGGTAGTCTCTGAAATTGTCTCCTCCTCCCAGACAAAATGCTAAACGAAATTCACTTTTGCAACCTGAGGGGAATGGCAGACATTGGTGCAAAGTTAAACACCAAAAGGAGCAAAGGTAATAGCCCCATCTCAGTTCCATTTAATTCACCCCCCTAGCCCCTAGGGAAGCCAGCTAGATCCTGAAGTATAGCATAGACTATCACAGATGCAACCAAAGAACAGGCTCAGCAGCAGGTGTTGTGTCAGATGTGGTACCATTGCTAAAACAGGTTTACTTGGCTCAGGTACATGATACGTGGCCATTGGTCTGGCAAATGCGTTTTTTTTTTTTTTTTCATTCCTCTCAAAAAAAGATTATCAGAGACAGTTTGTTTCCTTTGAACTGACAAGAATATATATTAATGTCCTACCCAAGAGCTATGGTAAAGTCCTCACCCTCTGTTATAATAAGGTCTGAAGAGAACTGAATCATCTGGGCATCATAAAAACATTTCACTAGTACCTTATGTTGGTGATATCATGCTAATCAGATTGGAAAAGCAAGAGTAACAAGTGTGTTAGATGTGTTTCTATTCCAGAGAATGAGAAGATCCAGGGTTTTGTCATATCAATATTTAGGGGTTCAGTGGTCAGGGACATGTAAGTATATAGAAAGTAAAGGATAAATTATTGCCTCTTATATTTCTCCCCAAGAAGAAGAAAACACAACAGTTGATAGGCCTCTTCGGGTTCTAGAAGCAGCATATTCCACACATGGAAGAACTGTTCTCCCCAAATAAAGTATGATGTGAAAAGCTACTAGCTTTTTTTTTTTTTAAAGATTTTATTGATTTATTTGAGAGAGATAGTGACAAAGATAGCAAGAGAGAGCATGAGTGGGGAGGAGAGGTAGAAGCAGGCTGCTGGCTGAGCAGGGAGCCTGATGCAGGGCTCTATCTCAGGACTCTGGGGTCATGACCTGAGCTGAAGGCAGACACTTAACCAACTGAGCCCACAGGCACCCTGAAAAGCTGCTAGCCTTGTGTGGGTATCAGAAAGGGTTTCTGGAGTCAGTTTAAGCCGTAGGACAAACAACTTTGCTTCTCGGCCTTACACTGCATTTGGAGTTGTCTGTAGTAGAAAAAATATTATCAGATGGGAAAAAAAAAAAAATGTCAGGTGGAGTATTTGGTAAGTCCCAGTAGGAGAAATACAATACAGTTTATTCTGGAGCAAGACTTTGCAGAGAATTATATGCCTTTTGGAAAATATTTCCTTTTTTAAATCACTGGACCCTGGTAGAGATAGAATGCCTCACCATGCAGTCATCAAATGACCATGTGGTCAGAGCTTCCCTCATGAGTAGATCTATGATTAGGATGAGTAGGTCCATCAGGAATTCATTATAATATGGAAGTAGTATATCTGAGATCTGGTATAAACAATGCCCAAAGACACAAGTTAAGCTTTTATCTTAAGCAGATGTCTGAGACCTCTGACTCTACTACCACTATACCTTTTACTACACCATCACCACTACCCACCCCCCCCACCATGTCATTCACTTTTGCAGCAGAACTTCTCACTCTGCTTACATGTATGGATTCATGGGGATTTGAAACAGAAGAAAAGCAGAGCTTGGTTCATAAATATGTTGGCTTAATATGTTGGTTGAGCAAAACACTGACCATAGCTATGCTACAATCCCTCTCAGAGTACTGGGGGACGTGAGAGGCTTCAAAGAGACAGTTGTGAGGGAAAATCATCCTGATTAGCAAATTGCAGTTGGTATACCTGTACATCCACTTTATGAGGAAAGAGTAATGGCCCCAAATTAGAATATATAGAGATTCATGAGCACTAGTGAATGGCTGGACTAGATGGCCAGGGGCCTGGAAGGAGAAAGAATGGAAGAAGAGGACAAGGAGTTCTAGGGCAAAGGCTCATAGATGAACCTAGGGGAGTGGGCACAGAATGTGAAAATTTTTCTTTGCACCAGACAACACCCATCATGAAAGAGGGACTAAACAGCCAAGTAGACAAAATGACTTAGCTAATTGATATCAGCCAGCCTCTGTCATTGGTCACTCTAGTGCTTACACAATGGATGCATGGATGTAGTAGCCATGATGGCAGGGATGAAAGCTATGCATGGACCTAAGAGCATGGGCTCATACCCATCAAGTCTGATCTTGCTACTGCCACTACTGAACCTTCAACTTGTCAGCAATGGAGACAAACAATGAGTCCTTAAATAGCACCATCCCTCAAGAAAATGAAGACACTTGGTGGCACATTAACTATACTGGACCCCTTTTACTCTACAATGGCAGTGACTTATTTTAGCAAGAATAGGAATATTTTCTGAGGATGAGTTCATCTTTCCTGACTGCAAGATGTCATATGGCACCACTATCCAAGGGCTTACAGAATGATCCATTAGATCAGGTTCTTTTTTTTTTTTTTTTTCTTTTTTAGAAAGAAGCATCCCAATGTTTATTGGAATCCAGAATTTGTTATTTTTCTTTTTCTTTCTTTTTTTAATTAACATATAATGTATTATTTGTTTCAGGGCTACAGGTCTGAGATTCATCAGTCTTAACACAACTCCCAGAACCAGATCAGGTTCTTAATATCACATTAGATTGAGACACCCATTTTATAGCAAAAGAGATATGGGAGCAGACACATTCCCATGAGATCTGCTGCCCCTGTTACACAGTATACCACCCAGAAGCTGTCAGCCTGATAGAGCAAAGAAAAAGGACTTGTGAAGACAAACTGAGGCCAGCTTGAAGAGGATTCCTTGAAGGATGGGGCACCATCCTCCAGGATGCAGTGTACAAATGAGATCAAGAATTGGCAAAGCTTTTCTGGAAAGACACATATAATAAATATTTTGAGTTTTGCAGGCCATGTGTTATCTCTTGCAACTACTCAACTCTACCACTCCATTGTGAAAGTAGCCTTAAATACTATGTCAATGAGTGGGTGTGGCTGAGTTCCAATAAAATTTTATTTACATAAATAAGCAACAGGATGGATTTGACCCAAGGGCTATAGTTTGCCAACCTCTACACCGAATCAGTAGCCTTTATATGGTGTTCTGTCTTTAATAGTGTATATGAGTTCAAAAATCAAGGGATGGAAGGAAGGGTGGCCCCATTTACTGTCACTCCTGGTCATCATCTTGGGATTTATGTTTTCTGTCTGCACAACTCTGTGCTTTACAAATTTAAAAGTCCTAATACCCAAAGAGGGAGTACTTTTATGAGGGGACACACAAAGAGTCCTATTGCGTATAAGCTATCACCTCCAGTGTCATCTGGGCTCCCAAAGGACAAGTACACAGGAAGAGGAATCAGCATACTGACAATGAACTGACTCAGATAATCAGGAGGAGATAAGTTTGCTGTTAACTCAGAACAAGGAAGTCTGTTTGGCACCCAGGTGATCTACCTGCATACATCTTGGTTTCCCCTACCTTATTTTAACAGTAAATGGACAAGTGCAATAGTCACCGTCAGGGAAGGGCATGGTGCTCACAGATCCAAGACCAGAAGAGATGCTAGCTGAAGATGAGGTGAATCTAGAGTAGATGATAGAGGAGGAAGATGGTAAGCATTAATTAGCCCAAAGATCAGTTGTAGTACCATGGGCTTAATCATGCCACCAACCTTTTTCTTATGTCTGACCCGATAAAAGAGACCCATCATAACCACAAATCTAGCTGTTCCCAGTCAAAATATTTATGAAGGAGTAAATCTGACCAGTATGAGGGATATACTATAGTGGATGCTGTTCCATGAGGCCTGAATCTTCCTCTAGAAATGAGTTATTTATTCATATAGCTTTTGGGAGTACTACCAGCTAACATACCTCAGCTCTTGGTCCTTTCTGTAAATTGCTTTGGGTTGCCAACCCCAAAATCACATCCCCTTCTAATGAGCAACTTGCATTCAATAATTGTTCAAGGTTTAGCTCCCTCATCACAATGCAAAACAACTTCTGAAAGGCCCCTTGGTGAAATCATATGCAGCCCAATATTCTTCCTTATCCAGTACTGCTTCTTACCCTTCCTTTCCCCAAGGCTGATCCCAAGAGCTCTCCCTAATAAATTTCCTGCCTAATAATCTCCAATATCAAAATGTTATTTACAGGGAATCCCATCTGCAGCAGGGAGATATACATGCCTACCAATCCCCCAAAATAATTTGATTCAAATCTGACAAAGAAATGACAAGAGTTCCATCCTGACTGCCAGGGGCCTCCTCTCTTGAATCCGCTGGTCTGCTTTTAATGTAGTGCTCCCTGGTGGACTACCAATTAACAGTGCTGCACCTGGGAGTGCTAGGGATGATTTAATGAGCCCCAGCTTTGCTCATATGTGGAACTGTCAAAATGAAGAGCCCTTCTGGAGGCTGGCTTGCTTGATTACAGCTCCATTTATGTTCCTGGATAAACTGATTGCATCAAGGCTTAAAAGTACTTCCACATCAGGAAACTGGATAAGGGATAAATAGGATCTCTCCATACTGCTTTTTTTACAACAGTGTGTCAATCTATAATTACCTCAAAATAAAGCATTTAATTAAAAAAAAAGTTCCCTTAAAATAGGATTGCCAGCCCTCTTCCCCATCCTCCAACAGAATAATGTACTTCTTTTCCTGGGAAGTGTTCTTCTGTGTTCAGTAGCTATCCATCCATGTTTCATCATGACTAGATTCAGACCAGAGATTCTGGGGCCTTTTCCATGGCTTTGATTGTCTTTCAGTTTTCCCTTGAGGAGAGTCACGGGCCTCTTCTGCAAGAGACTTAACTGTAGATAAATCAATTGCTTTCCAGTCATGCTCCTAGAGCCTCCATATATATCCATAAGATATTGGAGGATATTATGCAATTAACTGAGAAGTTCTGAAGGAGCTCATATTCACTCATTTTTAATATTTGCTCATATGGATCAATTTATATGAATGAGACCAATTTTTTGATGGGGTCTTTGTCTGGTTTGGGGATCAAGGTGATGCTGGCCTCATAAAATGAGTCTGCAAGTTTTCCTTCCATTTCTATTTTTTGGAATAGTTTCAGAAGAATAGGTATTAATTCTTCTTTAAATGTTTGGTGGAATTCCCCTGGGAAGCCATCTGGCCCTGGGCTCTTGTTTGTTGGCAGATTTTTGATTATTGCTTCAATTTCCTTAGTGGTTATAGGTCTGTTCAGGTTTTCTATTTCTTCTTGGTTCAGTTTTGGTAGATTATAAGTCTCTAGGAATGCATCCATTTCTTCCAGATTGTCTAATTTGCTGGCATATAGTTGCTAATAATATGTTCTTATAATTGTTTGTATTTCTTTGGTGTTGGTTGTGATCTCTCCTCAGTCATTTATGATTTTATTTATTTGGGTCCTTTCTCTTTTCTTTTTGATAAGTCTGGCCAGGGGGTTATCAATCTTATTAATTCTTTCAAAGAACCAGCTCCTAGTTTCATTGATCTGTTCTACTGTTCTTTGGTTTCTATTTCATTGATTTCTGCTCTGATCTTTATTATTTCTCTTCTCCTGCTGGGTTTAGGCTTTATTTGCTGTTCTTTCTCCAGCTCCTTTAAGTGTAGGGTTAAGTTGTGTATTTGAGACCTTTCTTGTTTCTTGAGAAAGGCTGTATTGCTATATACTTTCCTCTTAGGACTGCCTTTGCTGCATCCCGAAAGATTTTGAACAGTTGTGTTTTCATTTTCATTTGTTTCCATGAATTTTTTTAATTCTTCTTTAATTTCCTGGTTGACCCATTCATGCTTTAGTAGGATGCTCTTTAGCCTCCATGTATTTGAGTTCTTTCCAACTTTCCTCTTGTGATTGAGTTCTAGTTTCAAAACATTGTGGTCCAAAAATATGCAGGGAATGATCCCAATCTTTTGGTACCGGTTGAGACCTGATTTGTGACCTAGGATGTGATCTATTCTGGAGAATGTTCCATGGGCACTAGAGAAGAATGTGTATTCTGTTGTTTTGGGATGGAATGTTCTGAATATATCTGTGAAGATCATCTGGTCCAGTGTGTCACTTAAAGCCTTTATTTCCTTGTTGATCTTTTGCTTAGATGATCTGTCCATTTCAGTGAGGGGGGTGTTAAAGTCCCCTCCTATTATTGTATTATTGTCGATGTGTTTCTTTGATTTTGTTATTAATTGGTTTATATAATTAGCTACTCCTATGTTAGGGGCATAGATATTTAAAATTGTTAGATCTTCTTGTTGGATCGACCCTTTAAGTATGATATATTGTCCTTCCTCATCTCTTATTATAGTCTTTGGTTTAAAATCTAATTTGTCTGATATAAGGATTGCCACCCCAGCTTTCTTTTGGTGTCCATTAGCATGGAAAATGGTTTTCCACCCCCTCACTTTAAATCTGGAGGTGTCTTTGGGTCTAAGTGAGTGAATGAGACCTACTTTGAAAATATGCTGCTTTTGAGGGCTGTGCCAAAGGTATTCTATAGGAGTCTTAGACTGACTCTCTTGAGGCTGTGTTTTAGAAAATGGAAAAGGATAATACTAAATGAAACAGAAAATGGAGGAAAAACAAGCTTTTGAATAATATACTCACCATCTAATAAATTAGGCTGCAAAATACAAAATAGTAAACAATCCTTATAGGCGCACATCAGGTTAGACACCCAATTCTTAAAGTGTTTCCTGGCAGGAAAAGTGGGGTCCACAGTGTAACTCCTTGCTGATGTACAGCATTGTAGGTCCCTGAGTGCATGGAGGGCTTTGAAACAGACAGTAGCATTGCCTACAGCTTCAGAAGAGCATTTCCTTTGAAGAACTGCAGTTTGCCCCAAGGTATTTAACACCCCTTTCAAGCTCAATACTGGAGGTTTATTGTTTGCATTTAAAATCTTGTTTAAACCACTGGAGCTATGGTTGCTAGGAAACCGGTATTATTTGGAAGCTGCTTTACCTTCTCCCTTGCAGTCACACCCTTAATTAGGAAGAGCTATCAGATTGCAGTTTTAACTCACGTATTTCCCACTTTGAAAGGTCATTGAGACTAAAGACCACTCTTGCAGCATTTTCCACTTCTCTGTATTACATTTGTGTAGTACGTTCCTTTGTGGTCTTGATGAAATTGTCTTCATTAAAGAGACTTCCTCCTCTGCCATAGCACTTAGCATTTCCTAAATCCTCCCAAAGTAGTTTTCCATTGTGAACAAAGCAGTTCCCCCGCTTCCCCCGAACATCCCCATCCCACTCAGGGGAAATTGTCCATTTATGAGAACGACTAAAGGGTTAACATTTACTTTAGCACTTTGCATACCAGAGACCTTTAAATGAGAGCTAATGAGTTAAATAAATCACAGTGGTATCCTTTTTGCTGCTTTTTTCACATTGACAAAATTTTGAGTCCACTGGACACATATTTCCAGTCTGAGGGCTTAGGACAGTTTTTTTGTTGCCTTTTCTTCTTTTTAACTTCGCCTCTAAAATAATGTTATTTTCTCAAGTTGTTGGGCTGTGACGCTAACAATTTCCTGAAATGGTGGGAACATGATCTTCCAATTCAATATTCTTAAAAGGTTGGGCAGAGCTTAATAGCTTAAGAAAATAATATCAGCAAATTACGCATGCTGTCATCTATACCAGTCCCGCAGATTGCAGAATCTCAGATTAGCATTTACCCGAGGCATAGAAAAAAGAGATTATAGAGATATTTAATGTATTTCACATCTCCTTATTATTAACTTGCTGAATTTTCAATAAAAGATATGTGGAATGTGTTCCAAGACCTCACCTGTACATGGTATGTGATGAGAACGCTGGGCAGTTTGCTAGTGTTTTAGCGGATCAGAGAATAGTTTTATCCAACAAGTATTTGTTGGCACCTAACAGGAGCTTTGCTAGTGGCTAAGGGTAAAATGAAAAAGCAATTATTCTCCCTTGGCAAAAGGAACTCTTTCTCCCGTTAAAGGGAATAAAATAAAATAAAATAAAAGACATGTATACAAGAAGCATATGAAAACCTAGGAATATATTTATTGAGGGCAAGGACTAATTATTTGCGCCCCCAACCTAAATAGGAGGCTGTGCAAATATCTTGCTTATTCTGGACTGCCGTATATTGTATAATCACAACCTAATATAATTATTTGGGCATGTAAAAAACTGAAAACTATCTTAACAAGCATTTATCTCCCTCAAATATTCATGTTAAGAGCTTATATGACTCTTCCTATGAAATCAACATCACTCAAAAATATTTCTGAACACTTTTTTGTAAATTGCCTTCAAAGTCTGTCACGCACTTTTTGAATATCCTTTATCATGGCATATTTGCTGACTTTGAAGTTGGATTTGGGTGTTGGGAACCATTAAATGCCATTTAAAGACAAGTCTGGTGTACATATGGGTGATCCTTCAGTATGGTTTCATTATAAAATTAATATGTGACTCTAAAGTAATGATACTAAAGGTTTTCTATGTCTTAAAAAGCAATCCCTCCAACAAAAAAAGACTAATAAACATATTTTGCCAATTGACAACATGGTTTAAATAAGTACATGTCCTCTAAGAAATCAGCATTTTTATGCATGTATCAACTGTGCTTTTGATGACCAACTATATTTCATCTCCTTATAGACTCACTAATTTAAAAATGGTAGTATTTTGGGTGCCTGGGTGGCTCAGTTGGTTAAGCGACTGCCTTCGGCTCAGGTCATGATCCTGGAGTCCCGGGATCGAGTCCCGCATCGGGCTCCCTGCTCAGTGGGGAGTCTGCTTCTCCCTCTGACCCTCCCCCTTCTCATGCTCTCTCTATCTCATTCTCTCTCTCAAGTAAATAAATAAAATCTTTAAAAAAAATGGTAGTATTTTTCACTTTGTTCTGGCTATTAGGAAGCTCACAGTCAAACTAATGACTCATGTTTAAAGATATTAAATATGCATTTTGGGGTAACATTTGCCCCAATCTTATCTTCCATTTTCTTTATTTTTCCCCTTTGTTAATTCTTGTTATCTGTTTCTATGGTAGTAAGTATGATATGTAAGTTTCAGAAATTATTTCAAATCTCTGAAAAAAAGTTGAGTATAAGTATCTATAGTCTTTCTCACTTCAATGATTATTCTTTTTTTTTAAAGATTTTATTTATTTATTTGACAGAGAGAGACACAGTGAGAGAGGGAATACAAGCAGGGGGAGTGGGAGAGGGAGAAGCAGGCTTTCCACTGAGCAGGGAGCCTGATGCGGGGCTCGATCCCAGGACCCTGGGATCATGACCTGAGCTGAGGGCAGACACTTAACGACTGAGCCACCCAGGCACCCCTCAATGCTTATTCTTTAGAGATACATTTCATAATCATTTATAGATAGTTATACATGTTTATTTTAAGCAAATAATGTAGGAAAGTGAGCATAATTAGAGAATGTTCAGGGAAAGATCAGTGGAAAGGTAAAAGAGGTTATGCATTCCATCAAGTCTAGCTTAATAGTAACTGACTAATGCCTTTGGGTTTTATAACAAATTTACTAAAAATATAGCATAATATTAAATAATGACAACAAATTGGTTTGCTCAATTCTAGAGATTAATAGTGAACAAGCTACATATATTTCCTAATTTCCAGAACATGAGTGTGTCCTGCAGGTCATATGTGCTATTTCATATACTTCATGAGTAAGATGTGATTTAAAAGATCTTTTTTCAAAATAAGAAAAAAATTTATATATACACACATGCATACATTTTTTTGTTTGTTTTTGTTTTTGTTTTTAGAGAGGAAAAGAGAAAGAGGAGAGGGGTGGAGCAGAGGGAGAGAATCTTAAGCAGGCTCCGTGTCCAGCGCAGAGCCCGATGTGGAGCCTGATGTGGGGCTCCACCTCACAACCCTGAGATCATGACCTGAGCTGAAATCAAGAGTCAAATGCTTAACAGAGCCACTCAGGCACCCCTGCATACACATTTAATCAAGAGTGCAAACCATCAACCGATTTGGCAAAAGAAATGGGGCTTAGTCTCCTTGAACTTCTATGAATTATTGGAGTTTACACCTAAATTAGTGAAGTGCCTTGTTGTCTATGGCAATATATGATGATAGTAAAGTATTTGCAGATGTCTTCGAGATTCAGAAAATAAGTTGCTTTGAGATTTAGAAAATAGCTCCAAATTCAAACCAATATTTAAGATCCATCTCCATCCTACTTACAAAGATAATGTTAGATGTCGGTGGCATTAAACATTTGAATCCTCACAACATGTTAAGTTTGTGCAAAACATCTTTGTCAATTGACACAGCTACCCTAGGATCTTGGGCATTAAAGCTCATTACACATGATGGCATGAAGATAAATTCTCCCTTACTTTCTCTATTCCCTATGGTGGTTAATAGCAGGGACCTTGGAGTCAGATAGATCTGAGTTCATTATTTAACAAGTTATATAATTTCTTTGTTCAATTTCTTTACCATAAAATAGAGATAATTATACTTATGTCATAGATTGTTTTGAAAATTATACATATGTAAATTTCTTAGCTCAGTAAGTTATTAATAAATATTAACTAATAGCAATAGTAGTTTTAGTAGTAGTAGTAATAAAACTAGTAGTGATTATAATAATTATTCAAGAAACAATTGAGGATCACATATTACATATTAAAATACAAATATTAAACAATATTTCTTATATGCAAATGCTATTAATCTTGTGGTTCTATAAAACATTTTTAATAGTTCGCCTTATAGGTTAAGAGTGTGAGGCACATGTGTACAGGGAAATGAAATGGAAAGAGAGCAGAAATAAGGTTTTAGTACTTTTGATGATGTTAACTCCATTCCACTTCTGAGCTAGTAAAAATTGCTCAAGATCACCCCAAACATCTCCTCCTGACAATATCTCCATATCCTCTTCCCTGATCTCCTTCCTAGCTAAGATAAGTTTGGGTATGGAAAAAGGGGTTTGGGGAAAACAGAAGTGGGTAGTGTGGATGTGGAAAGCTCATCTATACAGCTTTTACACCTCTTTCTGGGCAAATAGGAAGAGTAAACAAACCTGCCTGTCCTTGCATTTAATCTGGCTGATGTGGCCAATTTCTGCTAAGGGCTGTTAGCAGAAGTGGTCTGGGTCACTTGCAGGCCATGGCATTGAATTGCCAGGGTGAGACCTCTAACACTTTCTTCCTTGTTTTGTGATCAAGGAGGCTAAGTATTCCAGATGGTGCAGCTGTAGGATGGTTGACGCCCTTACTTCAAGTAGACTTGTTATTTTAGAGATTTTCCTGTGAAGAAGAAATTAGTCTTTGTTGTGTGAAGCCATAACACCTAGCATATCCTGATTAAATATAGGTGGGTAGAAATTATTTCAATTTCTCTCTCTCTTTCTCTTATTATTATTATTCTTAGTGTTTCCTGTGGGGAGAAAAAAAGGAAGTTTAAAGAAAATATCTAATTGTTATAAAAGGAGCTCAGTTTTCTACTTTACAAAGATAAAGGGAGATAATCAGGAAAAAATAAACTTTATGACAACATAGGCTGGTTTGCCTTATGTTCTTCTCCCTCCGTGTAAATTATGGTTCTCCATAAGGCATACTTTTATATTAGTAAATATAGGCCTACAGTCTTTTATCTGCTATAAACAATCCAGAGTTCTATTAGAAAATGTCCTTTTGATATGGGTTTTTTTCAACCTGCAGGAGAAATCCTGAAGAACTTAATAAAACAAGGAGGTCTCCCGCATGCTGCAAAGTGGGAAGTAGGCAAGTAAAAGAAGAGGAGGATAGGGTTACAGCCCTTCCCCAAGTTTGAAAGGAGAGGTGACCTGGCTCATAGTTCAAAAATCTTTTGTGTGCTGTACAACCTTTCTGTTCAAGCTTCTTGTCTCTTTTTGTTCTGTACCTAGGAAGTCTGAAAAGATTAAATCCCTAAGGAAATCTGAAAAAAAATCCACTGTAGTGTATTTAGAAAAACCCTAGCCTATCCAAAGCCTACTTTGTGATAAAACTTTGTGAAATTCTTGGAAATTTAAAAAGATAGAACAGGATAAGGAGAAGAATTTAGGAGACAGGAAACCCAGAATCAGTGATATGTGACCAGCACGTGACATTGCATTTGGACCATTTCACCAGAATGTCAGTTTGGTCAGTGTGCACAGATTCAACCAATGTCAAGCAAACATTTTTTTTTTTTTTTCCCATGAGCTACCACTTTACTGCAACTAGAATAAGGCAAGAAACTGGGCCCTTAGCCCACTCAATCTTATCTAACAGATTCAGCAAAAAAGTAAGCAGGATGTGCATAATTCTCAAGAGTTACATACTGGAGATTTACATTCATGTTATATCTTTAGGAAGAGTGTGGACATTTTTTTTTTTTTTTAAAGATTTTATTTATTTATTTGAGAGAGGATGAGAGGAGAGAGAGAGAGCACATGAGAGGGGGGAGGATCAGAGGGAGAAGCAGACTCCCTGCTGAGCAGGGAGCCCGATGCGGGACTCGATCCCGGGACTCCAGGATCATGACCTGAGCCGAAGGCAGTCGCTTAACCAACTGAGCCACCCAGGCGCCCTGGACATTTTTTTTTTAAATGTGAACTAATCTGAAAAATTTCCACCACACGACTTTATGTGTATAGACCAATCCAATGAAGAATATGTCCTCTGGACTGATGCCTAAAGGCCTAGGAACTCACAATAGTCTTGGGCACAAGCCCCAACCTTCTTAAACCTCCCAGACCCTTCCATGACTCTGGACCCCCTGACAATATCTGCATTCTATTTCATTTCTGGATCATATCAGTGAGAGGGGTCATCTCATAGAAAAAAAAAAAATCAGTTAAACCCTTCTATCTCTAAATGTGGCAGAGAATCCTGCCTAATTGGCAAAATGTGGTAAAAGACAGGTATGCACGACAAAGAGCTCTTTGCAGTAATAAGGTAACAGATCTGTGTGTGTGTGTGTGTGCATGTGTGCACGTGTGTATGCTCTGTAATCCTGAGTTGTGATTTATCCGAGATTGTTCATGTTCTTAAGAACAAAGTGCAGGAATGAAGAATGCCTAAATTAAGATATACAAAACCAGAACACAATGAAAATAATTACCTTTAATGATGGAAAAAATGTTTAATGTCCATATCATTTTTCACACAGCTGGGGCAATTGGTATTCTGAGGGGGAAAATGCTGAAGGTATAGATATGCAAGGGAACAAATAAAATCGTACTGGTGTGGCACAGGGAGGGGTGCAGAGGTAGGAATCATCAGGATTGTTGCTATTTACTCTGACCATCCTTCATATTATCTCCATTTATTGCTTTCAGAAGTTCCTTGTCCCCCCTTTTGCTACAGCGAGTTCAGAAAGACCTAGACAGGAAAAAGCCTTGGAGATTCTTAAGAGAGAAGCTTTCACAAAAGTGGCTTCTGGGGTTGAACCCAGTAATCCTGCCACACATTACATCTTTCTGTCACGAATACCTTTCCTTTATTCACGGGATCCTGTAGTAAGCTTGGCTGGCAAATCTGGGGCAGATCTGAGCAGATTCTAAGGGAGGACAGTGGCGCATCCTCCATTATTCCTATTTGTATGAAGAGAGAAATGTTTAAGAGTCACTTTTTCTTTACCCCCTTCCCTCACCCGTGAAAAAACTTTGATAATGTGGAACCCTGCCCGATTCTTCTAGCACTGTGGCTGTCCTTACTTTCCCAACCCCATTTTTTTCCAGCCCCTGTTAATATACCCTTTTTTAAAATCAAGGCTTACTGATCTTACAGGAAACTTCTATGTAATTCTTAGTATGGGATGGTGGCAGCTTCCTCTCACTACTTGTTGGGATAACTTGCCACCATCTTCCCAATCTTAGTGCCAGGAGTCATAGATGGGAAGCAAATCCCCTCACCATTTCATGAGGTATCTTGACACATCTGTTTTAAACTGTAGGTTGGGCTCAACTTTATGGTTACTGGAGCCTAGAGTCCTAGTGCCTAGTAAAGTGGATTGACTTAAGTCTAGAGACTCCAGTTGCTCTTTATTTCTTCTGATCAAGCCAGCTGACCTCAACCCAGGCTATAGATACTTCCCAGTGCTTGATTTTCTCCCAAAATGGCCATATATTGGGAGAATGGGTAAAATAAAGGAGATTAATAGCACACTTATTTTGATGAGCACTAAGAAATGTGTAGAATTGTTGAATAATTATAGTGTACACCTGAAACTAAGGTACATTGTATGTTAATTATACTTCCATAATTTTAAAAAATGGCCACAGACCTGATAGGCAGCAAGTTAGACAGTAAAAGTGTTTTAGCAGTGTCAAATCTTACCACAATCCTTAAAAGTTCTTGTGTGTCTACTTTTCTTTTTCTTTCTTTCTTTTTTTTTTAAAGATTTTTTTTTTTTTTTTGAGAGAGAGAGAGAGAGAGAGAAACAGCATGAGAGGGGAGAGGGTCAGAGGGAGAAGCAGGCTCCCCGCTGAGCCGGGAGCCCGATGTGGGACTCGATCCCAGGACTCCGGGACCATGACCTGAGCCGAAGGCAGTCGCTTAACCAACTGAGCCACCCAGGCGCCCTTTCTTTCTTTTTTTTAATCCTAGAGTGTTACCGCTAGTTTCTTATCTACAAAATAATCTCAGAACACTTATTACATGCTAAAAACATATATATGAAATAAATTATTGATGAACTTTCAAGTTGGTGCTCCTGTGTTCCTAGTAAATAATGGATATCTGTGGACCATAGTTTAGGGGTGCAGCTCAAGGTTGAGGAACAGACATACAAAAACTCAATCCATGATCTTGCCATTAGGACTACAAGATCCCAGCTAACAAGATAGCATCTTGACAAAAAACTTCTACTTTTTGCTGGTACTGCTGTCAAATGCACCCGAAGTATTCGCATCCCTGAGATCCTATGAGATTCCATCAACAAAACCTCCTAAGGTTCCCAAACCCTAGTTTGAGTAAAACCCCTGCCATGAAGTCATATGTTCACAGAAACTGGTATAATCACAGGAGGTCAAAGTGTTCCATTTCGCAGCTGAATTCCAAAATGAGCTGGATAATTTTATGACCAGCAATAAAACTAGTAGTTATGAGAGCTAAAATAAAAAAGCTAATCAGATCTCATGTTTCAGGACATAAACTTGTCACCATGAACATTAACAAGATTTTTCCCCCCTTAAGTGGTAATGCAATATGTTATAGAGGATTTTCACTTTTTAGGCATCTATGCCATATGTTTGCTCCTGGGAAAATTCAGTTCAGCATGCATTTATTAGGTACCTACTATGAACAAAGCACCATCCTAGGCAAGATTTCCATAGGGTTGACAGACTTGCAAAATAGAATTAGGCATAATCTAGTTGCAGAGGGAGATGTGTGCAACCAGAACCTACTTTGGCAACTCCAGGGCATCAAGAGCCATAGGATTCCCAGGAGTTCACTTTGCAAAAGGCACCTAGTATTCTTGGGGCAAATGTAAAGGGGATATTATGACCAGGAGTTAGTTCTTTTCAAACATTAAAATCCTTACCTAAGTCTGAGATGAAGGGTGTCTGCCCAACCCTAGAAAGGGTTCCCTGTGACAACTCTCAATGTCAGGGACTATCTAAGAGACAAGATTGGAGAGTGGAAGAATGTTAGAAAAAAACAAATTTGCTTTAGCCTGGTATGATTTTCTTATCTAAGGAGTTTTTCATTTAAAAAAAATCTCTCTTCAGAAGATTTTTAATATCCAGAATTTCTTAAAGGCAAGTCTATCTCTTTGAAAGCTCTGTCATATTTGGAAGAGAGTTTTCTTTCTCCTATGGCAGAAAGAGCCATTATTCTAAATGGGAGTCTATCCACAATGCTGGAGAGTGGAAAGGAAAAGTGATGCCAGGAAGCTTAGGGCACTAGGCAGGAGAGGAGAAATAAAGCATATGCAAGGTCAAAATCTAGATGCTAACGGGAACCCTGCTAGTGAGGAATCCCATTGTAAATGTCTGGTATCTACTTACCTCTGCTACTTGCAGGAAGACAGGAAATTGTGGGCAATTCTATTTTCAAAGTGGCAGTAAAGCAGTTAACAGGGAAGAAGTTTTCTAGACTCGAATGGGAAGTAGGAATTCTAAATGGCTGGGGCAGGGCCTTCCACAAGGCTAGAATAGCCTAAGCTTCAGGTATAAACAAAACTATCATATGAAACAGAATAAAATAGGCACAGTATGATCGAGAGGCAAAGAATGGGCAGTGGAATTTCAGAAAAGTAAGCAACTAATTATGAATGAAGGGGCTACAGAAAGCATGTAGAAAAGATGATATTTTAATAGATGTTTAAAAATAAGTAGGGTTTCAAGTGATGGAAGAGGCATTATGGTGTGAGGCATTCCAGTATAAGGAGATAGCGCAAACAACAAAAGAAAATAGATTAACTGTTCCTATTTTTCAGCAAAGGACTAATACTACGGTGAAATTGTACTATCATACCCTTTGTTGGAGAAGATGAGACTGGAAACTTAATCTCAGGTGTGTAATTTCTTCAGGAGATAACAGGGAATCTATAAACAGAGGATGCCCATGGGCTGGAGTATTGTTAAGGACATAAATCTGTAAGCCAGCATTGTGAAGGTTGACCCTGAGCATCAAGAGACAAGAAACAGATTATTCCTCTTGTCTGGGAAATTATTCCCTCTTTCTTTGCTTAATTAGAGAAGGGGCTTACCACTAGGTTCTGGTTTAGACATTCACTTATTCCAGGAAAGCCTTCATGACCTTCAAGTCTGGATTACGATTAAACTGTAAATGTTGATTTATTTGTCAGTATCTGCCTCAACCTATTAACTCCATTAAAACAGATACCTTGTCTACCTTATTCTTCATTTACCATTTTCTTTCTTGTGCCTGGCCCCTCGTAGATACTTAATTCACATTTATTGGATAAGTAAATGAAAAAAAAATGTGTGACTACTTTGAATAAATCAGTTGGAAGACAAGGGCATCAACATAGTGACAGTAGGAATGAAAATCATGGGAAACATATGGAAAATATAATCCAAACAATTGGAGACATGTGAGATGTGAAAAGGGAGCTATGGATTGGAAGTGTCTCCAGTGTACAGCCCGGTGTCTGGTAGGAGGGTGATGCTGTCCTACAATGATGCAGTCAGAGTTCTAGTTCCTTTCTCATAGAATCTCTTACTTGTACAGAACTTTCACTTGAGGTGTTTGGAGATCTCTTATTAACTTTAGAAATGTGTTCAAGGTTGATTCCTGGGATGGGAAGATGTAAGATCTTGGTGCCAACTAAATAGGGTCTGATACTCCTCTTGGGAGTAATTCCTTATCATGCCATGATTCTGATGGAAAGAGAAGCCAGAAGTTGGGATATTTAGTTGGTGCTTTAGGCATCTGCCACCCCAAAAAATTATCACTGTAACCCTTCTCCATATTCAAACAATATATCTGAGAAAGTTGAAAATTTTTATTGGATAATTTCCTAGAATAAAATGGTTCAAGCCTATGAAGGTCTGTAACGTTGGCACTGTAGTGAGAGAATAATCCACAGAGATTCTCATTGTATAACACACAAGAGTGGCTATCTTGTACCCAGTTCCATGGAGTTAGATAGGGTGCCTAGGCTGGAAGTGAAATCTTCCATATAAAGGTAACTGTTTTGAAGCAGGTGATTTAAATGTATTATTATATAATGTAATATGTTTCAATACATATATTGTAATCAAAATTCATTGTTTTAAGAAAGAAGAAAAATAAAATTCAAAGTCTTCTTTGAAAAAGAAAGTTAATTTTCATTGAAAAAACATCTGCTTAATTTGGTAGCCAAATATCAATGAAAAACACAAAATTCTCAAAGCTGTGATTCAAAACCTGAAATAATTAAATTCTTAATTTAGAATGGAATTATTATAACTGGTCATATTTTTCTGCACATTAATCTAAAAGAATTTTGTATTTGGATTATTTAGCCATTGAATATGCACCTGCTTCTCAGATTGGCAAGGCAACAATTTACTGTGAAGAATCAGTTGTTTTGAATGGCTAATTGGTTACAGGTGCAATGAATTAGCCATCTGCCTTAGAGACTGACTCAACTAAGGGAAGGAAAATCCTTTTCTGTCACTTTGGGAGCATATCAGTGAACTGTGATTCTAACTTGGAATTTGTGGATCCTATGTGGGATAAGGTGAGTGGGAGGAAAAGAAAGCAAGTTTAGTGGTTAAGCAGAAGAATATTATAGAGTCATATGTGAGACTAGTTTGTTAACTTTTTAATCAGTAATCAAATTCTCTTTTGAAATAAACCTCCAACCATCTCAAAATATAAAATATTTGAAACATATCCAGAAGAGAGAATGGTAACCCCATAGGTAGATTTACACCAGTGCATTTGATGTGATTATGGCTTTGGTTTTTATTTTCTAGCTGTTCTCCCTTGGTTCAAATCTAACTTTTGAAATATTCTGAAAGTTTATGATATTAATCTATTGATGTGTCACAATACTTAAAATCTCTTACTTAATTAGGTGACTTTCTGATTGCTCAGCTAAGGTGAGATGTACCATTTCTAAATGGGCAACAAAAACCACAAAAGATAGTCACAATCTTCTGACTCCAAGAAGACAAAATGTAGCTCTTGAGAACTAGGAAATGGCATCTGCACTGGGCAACTAGATGGGAAATACTATTAGGTAATTTGGTCTGACTGTACCTCTTTGCCTTCAGGAAGATACTTTATTTTTCTTCCCCATACCTAACTGAAATCATATTTTATATGTTGTTTAGTTTACTATGTCTAACTTTTAATAACCTTAAATAATTAAGAGTTTTATTTGCCTTAACACGTTTCCTTAATTAGCTGTTCAAGATTCAGAGAGTCCTGTAGTCTGTTCCAATTAGGGATTTTTCTTTTTTTCTTTTTTTTTTTAATTCTTTTTTTTTTATTATGTTATGTTAATCACCATACATTACATCATTAGTTTTTGATGTAGTGTTCCATGATTCATTGTTTGCGTATAACACCCAGTGCTCCATGCAGTACATTCCCTCTTTAATACCCATCACCAGGCTAACCCATCCCCCCACCCCCCTCCCCTCTAGAACCCTCAGTTTGTTTCTCAGAGTCCATAGTCTCTCATGGTTCGTCTCCCCCTCCGATTTCCCCCCCTTCATTTTTCCCTTCCTACTATCTCCTTCTTTTTTTTTTAAACATATAATGTATTATTTGTTTCAGAGGTACAGGTTTGTGATTCAACAGTCTTACACGATTTTTCTAAAAGGCCCTCTTTTGCCCACCCACATTTATCTTGGGGAATTGATAAAATGGAAATTAGCTTTTCCTCATAAGATAATGTGGAACCTTTCTGGGTGCATGCACCCAGAAACACAACTTCCCTTCCAGTTGGTCTTGTAATATCTCCTAATGTTTGATTGACTTGGTTAAACAAGTCAATAGTTTTGCCATCTTTAATTATTTGCAGCAAAACACAATTATTTGTACTTATGTGTTTGCCCTTATAAAGCAATATGACCTTTTGCCATCACTGAGAAGAGCAATCAAAGTAGCCAAGCAGGAAGGACTCTACTACATCAGTTTAGGTATTCAGAATATGTGAGAATGAATGGGAATTTTAGGCATGAATTATTGTGTTCCTAAAGTGTCTCATTTCTTTTATAAAATATTTCATAATACAAACTGAATACTTGGGGAGAATATTATTTTCAAGATTCCAGTTAAGGATTAGGATTAGGTTGTTTTAAAAAATATTTCCCATCAAATAAGTTGGAAGTTGAGTAAATGAGGTACAATATTATTCCAGTTTTCTTTACCTTGTCAAAATGTCATAAAATGAGAATTTTTTCAATAGAATGCATACAAATGCTCATGTTGATTTTCTCTGCTAACAAGGTGATATACCTTGTGATCTATCTCCACTCTCTTCCCTTCCTTCATTCCCTTTTAGTGCTGTCCTCCTTTGTAAATCGGTGCCAAGGAGAATCCTTGTGTCACCGAAGCTATGTTTACAGAGGTTACTAATGATTAGAATTGAGAATTACATATCTTATCTAAAATACCTGTGCAATCATCAGAGCTGGAGTTCACTTTAGAAATCCTCTTCCAAACTACAAATTGTTCAAACATTTTATAGCCACAGGACTCTTTCAAATGCAAATGTAAGATGCAGTAGAAAAATGCAGTACTCTTCCAGTTGATGCAAGGATGAAGTGGTCAGCTCCATTTTTTGTTACTTTCTTTGTTGTGTCTGCAATCCTTAATGTTGTGAGTAAAAGAGTCCTTTTTGAACCATGTTTTTTTTCTTTTTTTTCCTGCCAGGAAACTAAGGCCTAGAGGAATCATATGGCTTATCTAAAGGCAACGAGTTAAGAAAACCAGAAGGAAAAGTAAGTTCTCTTGAATTCTAATCTAGTTTTTCTTTACTGTTAAAATATGAATTTTAATATTTGAATTATCCATATAGTTTCTTTTTATTGGTTAAAATGCCCTGGATCACTTATGCCTTCATTTGACTTAACCCATGTATATGAAGATACTGTGCCAACCCTTTCGTAGACCCCCTTTCTCTGAGCTCATGATAACCTTAAATCCCGGTACCTAGGACTTTCAATCTCTTAGACAGTTGATTATGCCAAATGCTTAGCACGGGGCCAATAGATGGCTCTGGGCTATTGATGATTTCATTAAGTCTTTCCCAATCTATTTATTTACACAATTTCAATTGGAAAAAATGCACTGAAATGAAACATCTCATTTCCAGTACTGGCCTGAGGTGAAAAGAGACAATGATACATATCCCCAATTTAGACTAGATGAAACTAGCTACATTTCAAATAGAGAATTCACATTGTGAGTTTGAAACCAAGTTAACCTGAAAGGAGACATTTTCTCCCTGTATATCTGTGCACAGCTTCAATTGATGGCACTATGAACTGTGTATCTGAACCAAAGGACCAAATTTTTCTAAAGAAGCGTTAAAACTGGCAAATTAACTCAAAGATGGCTGTAGAGTTTCCTCCTCTGTTGTCCTGTAGTGGTGGTCTCTGTGGCATTCCCTGGTGGCAAACATATGAAAAATTGTTTTATTGAATTATCTTGATTGCCATATTGATCATTTTTTTGTGCTTTTGTTCTTAAGCACAGCAGGAAAAAAAGCAGTCAAGCAAGCTTTCAATTTGACCAAAATGAAAAAGAAAGAAAGAAAAAAAAAGATTTTAGGATAGAGAAGCAACTGGTTCCAGTTAAAAATCAGTTAAGGAAATTTTTCAATATGGAAAGATAGCTTTTGTTTTGTAATGAGGATTTTGCCAATAAAGTCTAATTAAACCTTTTTTTTTTTAAAAGGTAAGTTTAGGGTATATTGCTAACTTTTGTAGAACACATAAGAATATATATATTCCTATTAGTTTGTTTTTACGTAAAGAAAGGCTGGGCATTTATAACGGAAACTAATAAAAGAGGTTACCTACAGGGTATATAGTTCCTTATATACAGAAGCTTTTATATTTGCAGATAGATTTCCAAAACTAAGATTACTGCTCCAAGGAAGATGAAGATTTTTTAAAAGATTCTAGTACACCCTATGGTCATTTGTCTTGTTTCTTAAATTCCACATATGAGTGAAATCATATGGTATTTGTCTTTGACAGACTTATTTTGCTTAGCATAATACTCTCTAGCTCCATCCACATAGTTGCAAATGGCAAGATTTATTTATTTATTTATTTTTTAAAGATTTTATTTATTTATTTGAGAGAGAGAATGAGAGCGAGCACATGAGAGGGGGGAGGGTCAGAGGGAGAAGCAGACTCCCTGCAGAGCAGGGAGCCCTATGCGGGACTCGATCCAGGGACTCCAGGATCATGACCTGAGCCGAAGGCAGTCGCTTAACCAACTGAGCCACCCAGGCGCCCCAAATGGCAAGATTTAAACAAAACAAGACAAAACAAAACCAAGAAACTGACTCTTAACTATAGAGAACAAACTGATGGTTACCAGAGAGGAGGCGGGTGGGGGGATCAGTTAAATAGGTGGATTAAGGGGGCGCCTGGGTGGCTCAGTCGTTAAGCGTCTGCCTTCAGCTCAGGTCATGATCCCAGCGTCCTGGGATCGAGCCCCACATCGGGCTCCCTGCTCAGCGGGAAGCCTGCTTCTCCCTCTCCCACTCCCCCTGCTTGTGTTCCTTCTCTCGCTGTGTCTCTGTCAAATAAATAAATAAAATCTTCAAAAAAAAAAAAAAAGGTGGATTAAGGAGTGTGCTTATGTATTGAGCACAGGGTGTTGCATGGAAGTGATGAATCACTAAATTCTACACCTGAAACTAATATTATACTGTATGTTAATTAACTGGAATTTAAATAAAAACTTGGAGGGGGGCGCCTGGGTGGCTCAGTCATTAAGCATCTGCCTTTGGCTCAGGTCATGATCCCAGGGTTCTGGGATCAAGCCCTGCATCGGGCTCCCTGCTCAGTGGGGAGTCTGCTTCTCCCTCTCCCACCCCCCCTGCTTATGTCTCCTCTCTTGCTGTCTCTCTCTCTCTCTGTGTCAAATAAATAAATGAAATCTTTAAAAAAAAAAAACTTGGAGGAAAAAAATAAGTAAAATTAAAATTTCAGGTACATGTTGCTAGTTTACTTAACCTGAAAGTTTGTAGCAATTCACATTTCTACCAAAAATATATGATTACCCATTTATCTGTATCATTTCCAGCATTGGGTGTGATTGTTTTTGTTTTTGTTAGTCTGATCCATCTTTTTTAAAACTAATTTTTTGGTGACTGCGTTATTTATTTATTATATAAATATTTCCTGTGTACTAGGCATTAAGGATATGGTGGCAGGCAAGATAGAAATAATGTCAGCCTTCCTAGAGTCCAGTAGGCCGGGAGTTAGTTTGTTATTAATTAACAAATTTATTTGTTGTCACAAAGGTTGTCTGAAGAAAAATACATGGTGATAGGAATATTGTTTGCTAAGGTTTTCCAGAGGATATAACAACTAAGCCTAAACCCAATGGATGAGTAGGAAGCAGCCAGGTGAAGGAGAAAGCAGATGGGAAGACCCTTCCAAGCAGAGGAGGTAAATCAAGTGCAAGGTCCCAGAACTAGAGAACCTGAGTTCTCTAGGGTAAAGGAGAGCCCTGTAGTGTATAACAGTTGACCTCTTAAACCAAGTTAAGGAGCAATGAGCAATAACAATAAGAAAATACCAGAAAGATTTATGCAGGACAGTGACAGTACAAGATTTGTATTTTAGAAGAATTGGTTTGTACTGTGCAAAAGTGATTGGCTAAGAGTGGATGCAAGAGAAGCAATTCAAGTTAGGGATGCTAGACACCCCCCCCCCCCATAAGGTAGTAAGAGAGGTGACAGAAAGAAGGAACTGGAGTTGGTAAAGTGGATAAGGGCTTTATATTTAATTGGATGAGCCAAGTGAAGTAGAGAGGAGGGATTAAAAGATATTTCCCAGATTTCCCATATCAACAATTCAGTGAATGGTAGTTCTGTTAACTAAAAAAGAATATTCTCTAGCTCATAACCAGGAGCCAAGTTTCCAGGCAGGAATGGGTTTAATTTCAGATATGTTGAGTTTGAGTGCCTGCCAAATGCCCTAGTAGAGCTGTTGAATTGACAACTGGGTAGATGTGTCTGGAATTTATGGATATGACTTGGAGATAAAAGTTTTCCTTCTTTTGGTTCCTTTGATGATGATAAATTCCCAAAGTGGGTCAAATGGCCTTCAACACTCTTATGGTTCTCAGCATTCATTACTATAATTAAAAAAAAAAAAATTCTCATTTACATTCCTACTAGTAATCTATGACTATCCCATTTTATCTCAGAATTACTATCATTGAATAATGCCATTAATATAGTTTATCTCTGAATAGGTTACTGAACACAAATTTGTTTTAATTTTCACTTCTGTTTGTTTGGTAAACAAGGTACAAGGTATGTTTAACTAATTTTATTTCCTTTTGGGTGAATTGACTATTCCTGTCTTTTGTCTAGACATCGCTTGTGCTCTCACCTATGCATTTGAGCTCATTCATTAACTAATCACTTGTTGTGTACTCATCATCATGTATTACACAGTTACATAACGGTTTGGAGCTCAGAGTAAAAATGTATGAGATACATTCTCTGCCTTCTGATCCGGAGAAACAAGAACTCTAAGATTAAAATAATATGTGCTTAGTGCCATGAAGGAGATGTGTCCAAGTGTTATCTTGAGGGACAACTGACCCACCCTGGGCAGGGAATGGGACAGAGAAGGAAGCAACATCTGAGCTGAAAATCAGTGGTAACTAAGCCAGGAAAGAGTGCATTATGGGGAATGTTGGGGGTGTGTTGAGAGTGTAGTGGGTCAGGTAGAGGTAGTATGCTGTAAAATGGCAGAGAATGTGTAGAGAACATTGCTCATGTACAAAAATTATTTCAGTAAAAGTATGGCATTGAGTGGGAAAGCAGAGAAAGGCAAAAATAATACTAGAAAGATAAGCAGAGTTCAGATTACAAGGTTAGATGTGTGGTAAATCTGTATTTCCTCAATATTTTATTTGATATACCCATCTCAGAAACTATTCTATCATATACGGAAACCACACTTAATGCCCCATGATCCAAATGAGTAATGGAATCATAGAATGGAATTTGGTACAAGGTATTACATTTTCTGCTCATTTTGACCCATGTGAATGGAGACATCAATGAAATAAGGATTTTGTTGTTCATGTAGAGATACAAACAAAAAAAAAATTGAAGCTGGATTATATTCTATTCCATTTATATCCTGAACTTTCTTCTTTCAAGTCTCAAGGCCATCCCCCCTAGTATAAGTGTTCAGTGAGTTTTGAATGTTTAAAGGTTAACTGCATACAAAGTTTATAGTCTTACAGATTTCCATGGGTTAATATAAATTAGGAAATATGGGTTAATTTTACAGAATGTTAAAGACTCTATTCATGCAATCAGAATTTATAAAAATGAAAAATATGGAATTTGAAATAAACAGCAAATAACTGATCGTTTCTGAATCTCATATTTTCAGATATTCCTTCATCTTCTTTTGGGAAGTAATAACCACACAAATTTTAGGTTGCAATTATCCACCAGTTTGTTTGTAGGATGCCACATAAGCTGCTGGTGAATGAAAAAACAAAAACCAAAAAACCCAAACCAAAAAAAAAAAAAAAAAAACCCTCAAACGCTGCATCCTCGCCCACACAGAAGGATTAGTTGTTATTTCTTATTTAGTACATTTGCTTAGATTATGCTTAATTTTGTTCAGAATCTTCAATAATAGCAAAGTCATCAATTTTAACAGAAATACATAGTTTATAAAGCTAAAGAGAGCAACCAAATAGCTAACATTTTAACAGAAAACTGTGTTTTAGGATCTTTGATGGCATTGTATTGTCTTAAATTTGTAACATAAAGCCAGGTACTCTAAACAGAAAAGTATGTATCTACATACTGCAAGTCATATTTTTTTTTGTGGGAATATGTTTAGTAACATTTGCTTAGTTTGTCATCTCTGTCATCATATGTATTCAAATAGAAATGAATTTGCCATCAAATTCTGATTAATTTTTTTGTCATGCCATCTTCATATATGGTCTCTTTAAAATCTTTGCAGAAGCTAATTTTTACTTCAGCCACCTTGACTGGTGGATATCCCATCTAATCCCATCCAAACTCTTAGTTTGAAGCATATAAATGAAAAAGAATTACTTTTACTGTAAAAATAGAGTCTAAAAACTTACAAAATATAATTACCTAATCAAAACAAGGTAGCCTAAATAAATAAATATCCAGAAACACTGTGAACACCATTTATACTTATGCCTAAATGTAACCCGTGCTACCACGT
Source organism: Phoca vitulina (assembly GCF_004348235.1). Classification (NCBI taxonomy): domain Eukaryota; kingdom Metazoa; phylum Chordata; class Mammalia; order Carnivora; family Phocidae; genus Phoca; species Phoca vitulina. The sequence continues at coordinate 30,503,031 of NW_022589711.1, read as the reverse complement.
TAGATATGGAAAGACAGGAGTTTGAAGCCTCAGTGGCATATACTAATAAATGCTGCAATGTTATGCTTACAGGTGAGTTGTAACCTTAGGTTATTTTAAATCTACTATAACCATTCCAGTTTAATGAATCAATAGAACTCTCACTAGAATTGATGAATTGGTAAATACTAGTATTGATGAATATTAGAATTCAATTCATGAATGTGTTTTCTAAGTGCCCTTGAAAAGTATTGAGTTCCTTCTACGTGTTAAGTACTCTTCTAGGTGCGGAAGATACAGAGGCAAACAGGATGGACAAAAACCTTGCCATCGGGGAGACTGTATTTTATTAAGAGAATAGGACCATAAGCAAATAAAGGAAAGAATAAATAAATAAGCTTATTTCAAACTGGGATAAGCCCCTTTTAGTAAATAAAGTACTGTAATGAGATAGAAAGAATTTTATACAGAATGACTTTCATAAGAAGTTAACATTTACAATGAGTCTTGACAATAAGCAAAAGCCAACAATGCCTATTATAAAGTACAGTGGAAAGGTCAAGTAGATGAATGAATGTATGAGTATGGTGCTGAGGGGAACAAAACAGAGATATAAATTTTAGAGTCAGAGTATATAGTGCTATATAAATCCATGGAAATACAGTTATTCAGGAAGAAAATAGACAAGAGAACAGGGTTCAAAACCAATGCCTGGACACTACAATATTTCGTGTAAGGGTATTTTATGCAATAAAAAGCCAAAGAGTCACAAAGAGAAGTTAGGAGGTTATAAAGTCTCAAAGCCTAAAGAAGAAGAAATTCATCAACTGTGTTGCCTGTGACAAAAATTCGAATGAGAACAGATATGTTTCCATTGGATTGGACCAGAAGGAAGTATTTAGTAATCATTAAGGTAATTTCAGTGAAGAAGGAAAAAAGCCATATCAGAGTAGTTTGAGGAGTAAATGGTAGAGATAGATAGATTTACTACTTAGTGTATAGAAAATATTTTTTTAAAAAAGGGCTTTGATACAAAAATAAACATGTTGGAATGATAGCTGGAGGATATAAGTTTAAGAAAAAGTACACTGATGATGCGGAAGAGAGAGGGGATGTAGTCCTTAAGCAAATGAGAAGCTATAGGATCGTGTGTCCAAGTGGACAGGTTAATATTATATAGGACCAGGGACAACTCTGAATTAAAACATATGGGAAAAAGCATATGTATACAGAAAAATATTTGTATATTTGGTGGTGGAAAAATGAGGTAGTATTTCTCTAATTGCTTTTCCTCAATGAATAAAAATTAAGATCCTAGGCTGAAAAAGAAAAAAAAATGGAGATTTGATATAAATTGTTATCTTTTTAAAATTTTTTTAAAGATTGTATTTATTTATTTGAGAGAGAGAGAGCACAAGCAGGGGGGGAGTGGTGGAGGCAGAGGGAGAAGCAGGCTCCCTACTGAGCAGGGAGCCCGATATGGGGCTTGTTTCTAGGACCCCAGGATCATGACCTGAGCCGAAGGCAGATGCTTAATCAACTGAGCCACACAGGTCCCCCTAAACTGTTATCTTGATGGGTGGGAAAACAAATTTACTGATGAAATATAGAATAATGGCTATGTAGTGGTAAGTGCCCCCTTGAAATCTGGGCTCAAGAATTTAAAGTGAGTCCAAGCAGTAAGGTTCTGTTTTCTTCATCTGTATTCATGTGTTGGGGTCCAGACTTATTAAACTTTGGGTTTAACTTGAGTTGTACTCTTTGGGTATAATCAAAGGAGATAGGAGAGACTGGAGGATGTGTGTGTATGTGTGTGTGTGTGTGCATGTGTGTGTGTGTGTGTGTGTGAGAGAGAGAGAGAGAGAGAGGTAAATCTAAAAGTATGATTATCATGATGGATCACTGAGCTGTACTTGAGTAAGAAGTGAGGGCACTGAAGGGGCAAGAAAGCAGAAACAGTTGGGCCAGTAGTTTGCAGATATTGACAAAATTGAAGTTGGATGACAAGTACTAAGGACCTGGAAAAATAGACGGTAGTACTTAGAGACTGGAAGTCAGAATGAAATAACAAAGAAAATTTAGTTAATTAATTACTTGAACAGTGGTGACCATCTAAACCCCCAGCCCAAAGATGCACATATAAGAAAATAAAAAAATATGTAATCCTGGATACATTTAAATACTATCTCCATCAAGAAGCTAACAGATCAAGAAACACATATCCTAATGAAACAAACCTGGTAGGTTTACAAATTAAATTTTTATCACTCTGTGATGATAAAGTAAATCATTCTGAAACATGATTTTATAGATTATCCTATGGCACAACTATCAAGTGACAAAGGAAAAATATGTTTATTTTCTCTAAATTCATAAGGATATTTTTTCCTTAAACACTGAAAACTTTTTTCATAACTTAGAAAACATGTCATGACTCCTTAGACATGAATGCATGTCTTCTTTTTGTTCCAGAGGTATACTTGTTTTTATAGATAACTCAACCAATCCATTTTTTAAAATATAAAAATACTAAAAATATTGGTTTTACTTGTACAAGGAAACATCTGAAATAAGTATTTTCACCCCCTGTCTCTGAGATTTCTGGTTAACTGGCACTCCTTTGCTGTGCTGTTGTGAGTTTAGTGAATTCAGTGTGCATTTGTGACTACAGGAGAGCCTACATAAGATATGCCTAAAAACTGAGACTAAATTTTGGATTACATTTTTACTATCTGGCACACTTTTTATAAGGAAGTAATAACAATTGCCTAACTAAAAGGAGATCCACATGCTAAAATTTATTTCCTTGTACCAATTACAGAAGAAGTAGAAGAAGGTAGAGCTTTCAAATTTCAAGTGATACAGAAATATTCTAATGTAAGACAAGAAATATCAACCATGATAGGATTTTGATTATTAACCATTATGGCAAACATGGTTTTATTCTTTATTACCTTGTAAGACATATTTATATATGTGTATATGTACACATATATAAGATTGTATATGGGTGGTATGGAGGAAGTTGGGGGTGCAGATGAGTGTTCTTATAACCTCTTTGATTAATTTCTGTGTGGCTTCCCTTCTCCAGGATTATTTGAGTATGACCGCTATCAGTGTTATGCTTAAAACTGAGATTTCTCCAGGAAGAAGCTAGGAATCTTAGGACTCTGGTTTCAGTTAGAGATAGGATTTATCCTGGAGAGTACTACTGAAGCAGAAGGAGAAAAGTTTGTTGAACATGTTTACAAGATAGTGATTATAAAAATGGACTTTGGTTTCAACTTTTCTTCCTTTCTAATATTAGCATTTAAAACTATAATTTTCCATCTCTGTACTGCTTTAATTACATCCTACATATTTAATGTTTTCTATTTTAATTTTATTTTATTCAAAATTCTTTCCAGTTTATCTTGGGATTTCTTCTTTAACCTATGGTTATTCAGAATTATGTTGTTAATTTCTAAATATTTGGAGCTTTTCCAGATAACTTATGGTTATTGAATTCAGATCGAATTTCCTTACCATCACATAACATGCTCTAGAAAGCTTATTCTTTTGAACTGTATTAGGAAGTATAGTTTAGCATATGGTCTACCTTGATAAATGTTTCATCTACACATGAAAAGAATATTATTCCATAGATGTTGGGTGTAATATTCTCTAAATGTCAATTAGACTAGTATAGGTGATGATATTATTTAAATCTTCTGTATTTTTACTGATATTTTTGAACAGTAATTTTATCAGTTAATAAGAAACAGTGTTAAAATAAAATCTCTAATTAGATTGTAGGTGTGTTTATTTGTTCCTTTAGTTCTACCAGATTTTTGTATAGGTATTTCAAAGCTCTTTGATTAGGTGCAAATCAATTTCAGATTATTATATCATCATGATGGGATTGACCCTTTTATTATTATAAAGTGCCCCTCTTTATTTCTAGTAATATTCCTTAAAATAAATAAAATAGGTATTTAGTCATAGGTGAAATCTGTAGCAGCTTGCTTTCATTTGTTGGTCTATTTTGATTGACTTATTTTTCTCTTGACTCTGGGTCACATTTTCCTATTTCCTAGTGTGTTTAGTAATATTTAATCACATATTGGGCATTGTGGATAATATGTTGTAGACTGTAAGTTCTATTATCTTCCTTTGAAGAGCGTTGATTTTACTCTAGCAGACAATTAAATTAAAAGTAGATCATCCTGCACATATGAAAGATTGGTTTTATATGAGTAAAGATTAGTTTCATATGGATGGTTTCATATAGAAAGATGGCTTGTTTTGATTTTGCTGTTAGTCTTAAGGATATTCTTCATCCTGGGCTGGTAACTTTTCCCTTAAGGCTTAACTGTCCTGAGGCTTTAATGGAATGCCCCAACTGCTTATGAAGCTCTTCTAACATAACAAGATTAAAACTTTAAACTCTGTCTCCTTTGCTGTGGATATCAGCTAAAATAGCTGCTAAATTTTTTCAGCTTTACAAATGTTCCCTGTTGCTGGGCCCTTGGGATCTATCCTATGCCTGTGCAATTTAAAGGTTAAGTGAACATTTAAAATTTCAGGAATTTCCCTTCTGAACCTACCTCATTTCTGGCACTTTTCCCTTCAATTTCCAACTGTACCAGCAGTCCTAAAGGCTATCCTCTGTGATTTCAAACCAATAAGACTTTGGCTCTGTGTTTGAGTTCAGACTGCCCCAGCCACACAATAGGGAAATGCCCCAGCAGAGAAGAACATGTAAACATAGATCTTCATTCTATGTAATTCTCTTCTTTCTAGATTGTATGGCTTCCACTTCGAGCTTGCCTTTGGGCATTTCCTAGTGCCTTCAATAGTTGGTGTTTTTAAAATGTTTGGTTCAGGGTTTATAGTTGTTCTTAGTGGGAGGATTAGTCTGATACAAACTACTTCTCCATTATTGGAGCCAAACCTAGTATCAAAATGCACTTTGGAATAGTACAGACTGGTTAATTTACTTTCATTGACTACATGTTTACTTACTACACAATGTGCTAGCAAATGTTCCAGGTATTGGAAAGGATGAATATGACCAAGCCCTAGTTTTAGTCTAGCAGGAAGGATAGACTCCCTCAAATGTCTGTGATAGAGTGTGAGAAGTGCTCAGAGAGAAATAGTTCCAAGTGCTCTGCTAGCACAATTCAGGGAGCAAGGAATTCTACCTGGTCAAGTTTTCCCAGAGGAAATAATGGTTGGACTGGATCTTGAAAAATGCATCAGAGGCTTACCATATCAAGAATGATCTGAAAGTTATGAGGAAAGAAATTTTAGACAAAGCTAACACACAAACCAAAGAAGTACAAAACTAGATGGTTTATTTTGAAAAAGGCAGATGAATATGAGTAGTAAGTTTAGTTGGAAAGGTGTGATGAGGCCAGTTTGTGAATAATGTGTAATAGTAATAACAATTAAAAACTACTACTACTAACTGAGAATTGATTATGCAAGTATTTAGGATAAGCAGTTAGCATGTTTTCTCGATTGATTATAACTACAACCCTCTGCAGTAGCAACTATTAGGATCCCCCATGTTTCAGATGAAGATAATGAGGTTTAGAGAGATCGAATAATTTGCACAAGGCTACTCAGTTGGTAAGTGCAGAGTTGTGACTCCAACTCATTGTGTTTGATTTCATACACAACATACTTACCTACTCCTCTAAAGAGTTTCAAAGTGATCTCATAAGTAAATAGGAAAACCTGAATGATTTAAAAGAAGTCAGTGTCATTATTAGATCTGTATTTTAGAAAATTTAGCTTTATGGAAATATGGGAAATTACAGAGAAAGGAGATTAAAAGGTCAGTTATAACAACACGGATGGACTCAGAAGGTATTATGCTAAGTGAAATAAGTCAGACAGAGAAAGACAAATATCATATGATTTCTCTTATCTGTGGAATTTAAAAAACAAAGCAAATGAATAAACAAACAAAAGCAGAAACAGACCCATAAATACGAAGAACAAACTGATGGTTGCTGGAGGGGATGGGTGAAATGGGTGAAGGGGTGTGGGAGATACAGGCTTCCAGTTATGGAATGAGTAAGTCATGGGGATGAAAGGTGCAGCCTAGGGACTAGAGTCAACAGTACCGTAATAGCATTGCATGGTGACAGATGGGAGCTGCACTTGGGGTGAGCATAACATAGGTGTAGAGTTGTTGAATCACTGTGTTGTACACATGAAACTAATGGAACATAATGTGCCAACTATACTCAAATTAAAAAAAAAAGTTGCTAAATTCTACATGTAACACTTTGTAAAGGCTTTCAAGTTACCCAACACTTCACTACTATTTCATGAGTTCAAACTTTTTATGGGTTTATCATTTATAAAGATACAAAGGAGTCAAGAAGGTGGCAGATTAGGCCAGACAATTCATATGTTCTTAAATTTAACAGCATTGCACAGTAATTTAGAGTCTTATAAATCTGATTGCCATTATCCTTCCCTCTCTTCCCCATACCATTTTGTAAAACACTACCTATTATATAATAGGTAACATTCTGATTAACCTCAGCGATCAATGATAATTTCTGCATTCTTAGCCAGGCAGATTAGAGTTTGGTCTGATAACTTCTTCCTCCATCGTCTTTAGTGATCATACATAAAGGATAGAATTAGAAGCAGGCTAAATGCCAGTCACAGCCAATGAAGGGGTTTGGTGTAAAGACTTCAAGATTCTATTTTTAGACATAGACTCCCAGTCTTTTGCACAGTAGGAATGGAATTCAAAAAGCCAAATAAAACATTTCAAAAATAATGTTTTAAGTCATAAACCTAGTTTGAGTCTACTTATAAGATCTATTGTGTCCCTACTTCAGTTCAAATACCTGTAAAATGCATGTGGCATTTTATGTTTTGGGCATTACTTCATTGAGTAAGTTCCATCTTTGAATTATTCTTTTTAGAAATTTTTCTGAATAACTGGTGTTTGCACTTTACACTTCTTGAAAAATGAGGTATTCCACATATCATAAAATGAATAAAATAACTGAGGTTAAGAACAGACTACCTAGGTTTGAATTTTTGATTCATCATGTCTCAGTTGTATGGTTTTGCACTAATTTTTCTTAACCTGTCTTCTTCAGTTTATTTGTCAAAATGTCAGAGATAATGAGTGCTATCTTACAAGGTCCTTGTAAGGATTGAATGAGATAATAAATGCAAAGAACTTCAAACACTGTAAATATCCTAATATTACCATTACAAATGTTGGGAATTTTCTCTGAAATTTACTTAGAGAGCCTGAATTTATTATAAATCTATTCATAATTATCTTGCATTTTCACTGAAAATGTTGGAAGTTTCTGGTTTCAGATCCATGAGATCCTATAATTATGTCATAAGATTTATTATGTTTGTCTGAAATTTACTTTTTTCAACAGGAGAGTCATTTATGAAACTTCTACTAATTTGAAATAACCAATTTGAATAGAGAGAGGTCATTTTAGACCCATCTTTGAAATAAACTGGGGCAGATAGCTCAGGTAAATGTTTTTTTCTGTCTTAAAAGGAAATGCTAACCTGCCTGTATTCATTCCCTAGAGCTGCTATGACATATAACAGCAAACTCAGTGGCTTACAGCAACAGAAATTTATTTTCTCACAGTTTAGGAGCCCAGAAGCCTGAAATCAAGACATCACCAGGTTTGGTTTCTTCTGGAGGCTCTGAGAATCTATTCCATGTCTTTCTCCTTGCTGCTGGTAAAGGCTAGCAATCCTTAGAATTCCTTGGCTTACAGATCCTCACTGTACTACTTGTTTCCACCTTCATATCATCTTCTTTCTGTAACCTATCTTCTTCTTTCTTTAATAAGGATGCCGGTCAGATAGGGCTGACTGTAAATCTAGGATGATCTCATTTCAAGATGTTTAACTTAATTACATCTGCAAAGACACTATTTCCAAAAAAAGTCATATTCATAGGTACCAGGGTTAGGGCTTGACATATCTTTTTGGGGACTGCTATTCAAACCACTACACTGCCAAATGCTAGATTGGAGAAATTGTTATAAAAATATTATTAATCCAGTGGCAGCATAATAATTGACTAGGCACTAAAGAAAAATACATGAATTAAATATAAATTATTGTCACCAATTACAATTGAGTTGTAGAGAAAATAAACTTTATGTATGAAATGATTTTTTATTCAGTACAGCATTTAATGTAACCCTAAATTATCTAGACTGGAAATTATACAATAAGATAGATAATGTTTTCCACTCAGGAGTCAAAATAGAAACAAACAGAATTTAGAAATAACATTTATTTCAACCTAATTCTTGATCTTATCATGGGAGCCTGTATAAGAGAACAATTCTCTATATTATATGCTGAATTTTGGATTCTCTTATGTCAGTTTGAGCACTGGTTTAATAAAGAGAATGTGGACTTTCCAGTTCAGCAAATTGGATTTGAATATCATCATCGCTGTTAAGTTATGTGATCCCAGGAAAATAAATTAACCCATTTGTGTCCCAGCTTCCTCATCTGTAAAAAGAATGTGGTAATGCCAACTACCCAGGTTATTTTAACTTGCTGTTAGAATAAAGTTGAGAAACTATATAAATGGGGCTTGATACAGGAGTTTTCAGTAATGTGAAGTTCTCTTTCCTGTACTTGGCTTTTTAAGCTGTGTGCAATCTGATCAGGAACGACAACAACAACAAAAAACAGAACAAAACAAAACAAAATGACTAATGAAAAGCAAAAGGCATTTTTTATTGATATTTTTCACCTTATCTCTCCCCATGCAACTTGAAATAGTTTATGGAGGGCTTCTCATTAATCTTACCAATATCTTTGATAGATAAGGAATATAGCAAAACTCTCTGTCTCTCTCTCTGTTTATCTCTCTCTCTCTCTCTCACACACACACACAAGTATTTAATTTTTCACAAGTTTAGTCATACCACAGATCCAATCACATGCTAGCTATTTATGGTGATCTCTCTTATTATAAAAAGAGAAGTCTAATCCAGATACTGTGCTTAAGACAATTGACTCCTACTGAAATTTGTTGTATTTTCTATTTTAAAATGGGAAACTGAGTCATGATCAGAGTAATCATATTGGGACTATCTTGAGGCCTTGCAACCTTTTTTGCCAGGTTGGTAGAAACATTTATGTATGTTCTTTTTCAATCCAGGCTGCTGGTGCTTATGACAGTTTAAGTTCCCAGAAATGTGTGGAGACTGGCTAGCTGTCAGGAAGACATAAAAGGAGGCTTTTATGTTGACGATTCACAGAAACTCAGATGCAACTTAATCTTTCAGGTGCAAAGACTTGATCTTGTTGGTGATCCAGAAATCAGACTCAGGAATCATTACTCATATTTGTTTTTTTGTTTGTTTGTTTGTTTTATTATGTTAGTCACCATACATCATTAGTTTTTGATGTAGTGATCCATGATTCATTGTATTTGTATAACACCCAGTGCTCCATTCAGTATGTGCCCTCTTTAATACCCATCATTGGGCTAACCCATCCTCCCACCCCCCTCCCCTCTAAAACCCTCAGTTTGTTTCTCAGAGTCCATAGTCTCTCATGGTTCGTCTCTCCCTCTGATTTCCCCCCCTTAATTTTTCCCTTCCTTCTCCTAATGTACTCTATGCTATTCCTTATGTTCCACAAATAAGTGAAACCATATGATAATTGACTTTCTCTGCTTGACTTATTTCACTTAGCATAATCTCCTCCAGTCCCATCCATGTTCTTGTAAAAGTTGGGTATTCATCCTTTCTGATGGCTGAGTAATATTCCATTGTATATATGGACCACATCTTCTTTATCCATTCATCTGTTGAAGGGCATCTCAGCTCTTTCCACAGTTTGGCTATTGCAGACATTGCTGCTATGAACATTGGGGTGCATATGGCCCTTCTTTTCACTACATCTGTGTCTTTGGGGTAAATACCCAGTAGTGCAATTGCTGGGTCATAAGGGAGCTCTATTTTTAATTTTTTGAGGCACTCCACACTGTTTTCCAAAGTGGCTGTACCAACTTGCATTCCCACCAACAGTGTAAGAGGGTTCCCCTTTCTCCACAACCTCTCCAACATTTGGTGTTTCTTGCCTTGTCAGTTTTTGCCATTCTAACTGGTGGAAGGTGGTATCTCAATGTTTCAATTTGAATTTCCCTGATGGCTAATGATGATGAACATTTTTTCATGTGTCTGTTAACCATTTGTAAGTCTTCTTTGGAGAAGTGTCTGTTCATGACTTCTGCCCATTTTTTGACTTGATTATTTGTTTTTGCGTGTTGAGTTTGAGAAGTTCTTTATGACCTTGGAAATCAGCGCTTTGTCTGTAGTGTTATTTGCAAATATCTTCTCCCCTTCTGTGGGTTGCCTCTATTGGCCTATTCAGGTTGTCAATTTCTTCCTGTTTCAATCTTGGGAGTTTATAGGTTTCCAGGAAGGCATCCATTTCTTCCAGGTTGCTCAATTTATTGGCATATAGTTGTTGATAATAATTTCTAATAATTGTTTCTATTTCCTTTGTGTTAGTCGTGATCTCTCCCCTTTCATTCGTAATTTTATTAATTTGGGTCCTTTCTCTTATCTTTTGGATAAATCTGGCCAGTGGTCTATCGATCTTACTAATTTTTTCAAAGAACCAGCTTCTAGTTTTGTTGATCTGATCTACTGTGTTTCTGGTTTCTAATTCATTGATCTCTGCTCTAATCTTAATTATTTCTCTTCTAATGTGTGGCTTAGGCATTGTTTGTTGCTTTTTCTCTAGTTCTTTAAGGTGTAAAGTTAGTTGGTGAATTCGGGATTTTTCTGGTTTTTTTTGAGTGAGGCTTGGATGGCTATGTATTCCTCCTTTAGGACCACCTTTGCAGTGTCCCATAGGTTTTGGACTGATGTGTTTTCATTTTCATTGGTTTCCATGAATTGTTTAAGTTCTTCTTTGATTTCCTGGTTGACCCAAACATTCTTGAGCAGAGTGGTATTTAGCTTCCAAATGTTTGAATTTCTTCCAAAGTTTTTCTTGTGATTGAGTTCCAGTTTTAAAGCATTATGGTCTGAGAATATGCAGGGAATAATCTCAATCTTTTGGTATGGGTTGAGAACTGATTTGTGACCCAGTATGTGGTCTATTCTGGAGAAAGTTCCATGTGCACTCAAGAAGAATGAGTATTCTGTTGTTTTAGGGCAGAATGTTCTGTATATATCTATGAGGTCCATCTGGTCCAGTGTGTCATTCAAAGCTCTTGTTTCTTTGTTGATTTTCTGCTTAGATGATCTGTCTATTGCTGAGAGTGGAGTATTGAGGTCTCCTACAATTAACGTATTGTTATCAATATGACTCTTTATTTTGGTTAACAGTTGGCTTATGTAGATGGCTGCTCCCATGTTGGGGGCATAGATATTTACAATTATTAGGTCTTCTTGTTGGATAGACCCTTTAAGAATGATATAGTGTCCTTCTGTGTCTCTAACTACAGTCTTTAGCTTAAAATCTAATTTGTCTGATATAAGAATTGCTACCCCAGCTTTCTTTTGAGGTCCGCTGGCATGGAAGATGGATCTCCATCCCTTCACTTTCAGTCTGGATGTATCTTTAGGTTCAAAATGAGTCTCTTGTAGACAGCATATGGATGGGTCCTGTCTTTTTATCCAATCTGCAGCCCTGTGCCATTTTATGGGAGCATTTAGGCTGTTCACATTGAGAGTGATTATTGAAAGATATGAATTTATTGTCATCATATTGCCTGTGACATCCTTGTTTCTATAGATTGTCTCTATAAATTTCTGTTCTATATCACTCCTGGGGTCTTTCTCCTTTTATAGAACCCCCCTTAATATTTCTTGTAGGGCCAGCTTAGTGGTCACATATTCTTTCAGTTTCTGCCTGTCTTGGAAGCTCTGCATCTCTCCATCCATTCTAAATGACAGCCTTGCCAGATAAAGTATTCTTGGCTGCATGTTCTTCTCATTTAGTACCCTGAATATGTCTTGCCATCCCTTTCTGGCTTGCCAGGTCTTTGTGGGTAGGTCTGACGTTATTCTGATGTTCCTCCCTCTATATGTAAGGAATCTCCTCCCCCTAACTGCCCTTAAGATGATTTCCTTGGTTCTAAGATTTGCAAGTTTTACTATTACATGCCAGGGCATTGACCTGTTTTCCTTGATCTTCGGAGGGGTCCTTCTGCCTCTAGGACACGAATGTTTGTTTCAGTCCCCAGATTAAGGAGGTTCTCAGCTATGATTTGCTCAAATATATCTTCTAGTCCTATCTCTCTCTCCACCCCCTCAGGGATCCTGATAATTCTGACATTGGAACGTTTCATGGTGTCACTTATTTCTCTGATTCTATTTTCATGGATTTTGAGTTGTTTCTCCCTGGCCTCCTCTTTTTCCTTCTTGTCTATAATTGGTCTTCTAGATCACTAATTCATTCTTCTGCCTCGCTTACCCTAGCTGTTAGATTATCTAGATTAGATTTGATCTCATTCATAGCATTTTTAAGTTCTGCCAATTCAGCTTTCATTTCTGCCCTTAGAGACTCTATGTTGCCATTACTCAATTTCTCCATTCCAGCTATTGTCTTCACAACTGCTACCCTGAATTCCATCTCCAACATCCTGGATATATCTGTATCCATTTGTAAATCTCTGGCATAAGTCACAGTCTCTGAGTCTTTCCTATTTTGGGGGTTCCTCCTCCTAGTCATTCTGTTGAGGGGTGGTTGAGGGAATGTATAGAGTCCAAATTATTGCCCACAACCCAAGCAAGATGCACCTGTTTTATAGGGACCTTAGGGTTGTTGACCTCTTGTTTTCCCAGCCTGTCTTCTGGGGGAGGGGCCTGCCACACTGTTACTCAGGCAACCCTGTTTGGGCAGTGTTGCCCTGCCCCTGGTGGTGTAGGATGGGTTCAGTGAAAACCGGTTTTTTGGGGGCTTTTGTTCTCTGGTGGCTTTCCCTGGTGGCTTTCTGCATCTCTTCCAAGAGTCAGAGCAGAAGAGATCTTTTTCAACCCTCTGCCTCAGAGCAGAGATCGCAGTCTGTTCTTCAGTGAGCTCTCCAGGCCACACTATCTCCATTTCTGTCTGTGCTGCTATAAACTGCAGTGTCCTGGGTTGTGCGCCCCTCAGCAGCGTTCCCAGTCCTCACCTCCAAGTTGGGCACAGGGTCACATCTCTGCCCTTTGTGCTTCTAAAATCGCCAGCCACCCCCAGTTCACACCCTCAGCCCCACCGCTCCAGGTTTCTGTCTGGGGATGTCCTAAAGTCCTCTCCCCGCCACTACAGGTCTGCATATCTGTGCCCCATCCCCAGCACAGGACGCTATCACTCACTGGTGCTGTAGGATTGCCACCGCTCCCTCCCCCTTCAGTTTATCTTTGGATATGTGCCCGCGGAATCATGGCTCCCCGCTTCATATCTCAAAACCAAATGCCTGCGATATTCTGTTTGTAGAGATCCAGATCCATCTTCTTACATCTAAGGCTGATTTCATGGGTGTTCAGAGTGGTCTGGTAGATATCCAGCTCAATTCCAAGGACCAGTTGGAATAGGGGCCCCTACTCCTCTGCCATCTTTTCCAGGTTCCCAAGGAATCATGACTTATATTTGTTAAGAGAGACTAAGGTACATAAACAAAAAAACCCTAATTTTTTGAGTAAATGGGCCATATTGCTTTTGATGAGAATTATGGCAATATTTATTAAGAAACTTAACCATGTTGAAATACACTTATTTATAGATCTGTATAGTAAGGAAACCAGAGATCCACACTTACATATAATCATGTTAATTTATAATTGTGTGTTTGATTAGGAGTATTCAGGTTTCTCAAAAATTTTTATAACAGAAAAACATTAAAACTGCTAAATGTTCAAACAAGAATAGAGGAGCGCTTTTCACAGTGTGAGCCCTAATCCACAGTGGGTCATGGAAAAAGCTTACTGGGTCGCAAAGAATATATTTTTGCAAATTATCCCAATTTATTCAGGAGAGAATGGAGGCACAGAAGACAAATAAAGTGCCTGTAATGCCACATACTTAGCCAGGGAAAGCTGAGCTTTCTAACTCAAAAATCTCATGCTCTTATTGGATGCTTCCAGAAGCTGCTATGTTATTGGTCTACTTATGTAACATGGGTCTTATGGAAGGGAATGAGGGACCTTCAGACTATCAGGCTTTAGAGGAGCTACGGGGAGTTAGCTGTCATGGGACTGAATGAGCAGAGTTGCCATCATTCTTATTCTTAATATATCTTAAGAGCTTTATTTTTTCTTTGGATTATCATGGCCATACTAATTTCAGGCACACCTGGGCTGCCTAGCTTGAATTTCCAGGTATTGGCCTTCAGAAACTGATACATTTTTAACACATAACCCAAGCCTTTCATCCCCTGGGAAGCTGGTACATAAGAGTTATGCATACATTATTAATAGTCCTACAATTGTCCTAAATTTTTAAAAAATTTCTAATATTTTAAGCATGTAACAAAGTGTGCAGGTAATATAAAAATTTTTCATGGACCCACAACCAAGATTTTCCCTTCTTTCTTTCCTTCCTTCCTTCCTTCCTTTCTTCTTTCCTTCCTTCATGTTTGCTCCAACCGTTATCTCAGAAGAGTTGTAATTCATATGAAAACCTACACTGAAGGTTAAGTTTTGATTTCAATACAAAGAAATCTTGTCGTCAGTGTTCTTCTAATCAGTACGTGTATGTGTGTGAATGTGTGTGGGTGTTTACATATGCTTGATTTAGAAATGTATTCCTTTAGGGCTAAGCTTCACCTTTCAAAGGTATTTTTTTTCTCATATACATATAAATATGTATTTTTTGCTAATGAGTGGGTATGTATGAAAGACACCTAAATTGCCTATATCCTTCTCATATAATCAGAATCTTAATGGAACAATAGAAATGTTACAGTTGCTTCCAAAGTTTGAAAGAATGAGAGGAGGAAAATACTTCATTAAGATAAAATTATAGATTTTTTTTCCAATTAAACTTATATAGGTAAGAAATATTGATTCATTCCCCAAATCTGATAACTTTGTGAGTTTCAGCATCTTTTAGCTCAATGGATTTGCTGATTATCTTACTATAAGAAGTATAGCATTTTTAATATATTCTAGGTACCATATGATATAGCAATAAATAAGAAACATGTCTCCTATTATGAAACTTGTATTAACAAGAGCATTAAGGCCTAATATAGTATATCCCAACATATTGTTTTGTTTTGTTTTGTTTTGTGTTTTTTTGTTGAAAACAGATTGTATCAATTCTGCGGTTAATTGCTATGCCAAATTACAGGTTTGGGGAAGGATGAGGCAATTTTAGGTAGAATGGTTAGGAAGACCTCCTTGAAGAGGTGACATTTAAGCAGAAATTTTAGTTATTTGAAGGAAAAAGCCATGGTAGATCTGGGAATGGATATTCCAGAAAGAAAGTTCTAGAATAGCTGGTGTAAAGGCCTAAGCTGCCTTTGTTTAGGACAGGCCAAGATAAGATCAAACAGCAGGGAGAAGCCAGAGCACACAGGGCCTTACAGACAGTTTGTAAGTGAGGAGTTTGGATTTTATTCTGAGTGTGGTCAAAATCAGTGGATTATTTTAAGCATGGAAATCACATATCTGACTTACATTTTAAAGAGGTCTTTCTATGTGTTACAAATAAGATAGACAAAAGGAGACGATAGGCCAGTATAGTTGTTCAGACAACTATATAGTTTAATTTGGAGAGAACAGTGGAGATGGTACGAAGTGGTTGGACTTTGGATGTGTTATTAAGATAGACTTATTGAGGACTTGCTCTGATTAAAATAACATTTCTGGTAAGTGGTGAAAGGGTAGACTATGATGTGAGGAAAACCGTATACCTTTCTCATTGACAAAAATAAATGTCAAATGAATGAAAGAGATGTTTAAGAAACATCTATAAACATATCAGAAGAAAAATGTAGAAACATGTGATTAAGACAAAAGGTCAGAATCCAAAAAGAATCCAAAAAGGCAAAAGAAAGTATTTGAGATTATATAAAATAAAACAAAAGAAAATATTCTGAATTTATAAAGATTACTTATAAGTCAATTAAAAACACAATAAAAGAGGGGACAAAACATAGAAACAAGAATTTCAGAGAAGAAACAAATGTAGTTGATGAAAACAATTCACAGCTTCATCTCAAATCAATGAAACAGAAATTCAGATGAAGATTTGTAAGTCATTATGTTAATAGATGTTTGAAAGATGGCTAATACCAGGTGTTAGTGAGAACGTAGCCAAAGAAATGCTTTCATACCTTGTGGATGTTCATAAATTGTGGCTGAGAGTATAAATTAGCACACCCTTATTGGAAAGCAACTTGGGCAATGCCAATCAAACTGCTATTTCCTTTGATTCCGAGGTATCTGCCATAGGTGTGCAGAAGCATGTACAAGGATATTCATTTCAGCATCATAATAGCAGTGAAAAACTGGAAGTCTGAACATCCATCAGAAGAGACAATTAACTGAACTATGGCACATGCTACCTAAAGCTATGTGGGAATCAGATATGTCTGCATGCCCCTAAAAAGATCCCCAAACTATTGTCAGGAAAAAAAAAAAAAAAACCCAAACCCCAAATAAAACAAGTTGTAAAACAATTCATGAAGCCTGGTCCTGTTTAGGTAAACACAAAACAAAACACACACACACACACACACACACACACACACAGAAACAGAAACAAAAAAACCCCACACAAATTATGTGTATATGTATTTGATAGTAATATATTTTGTAATTGTGTTTATGTGAATGCACAAAAGTCTACACATACGTACATAAAATTGTTAACTCTGATTACTTCTAGGAAAGGAAATGGATTTGGGGTAAGAGTGAAAAAGTAATTTTAGTTTTCGCTCTCTATAGTTTGTAATGTTATAAATTTTCTTTGAGTATTTACTCATGTATTCCTTATCTAATTAAAATTAAATTTTTATGTATACTGATTAGTCCATTTGGCAAGTCATATAAACTCATCAATCTGACTTGAATTATTTCCAGAATGAGACTGTCTCTTTTTAAGTCTACATGGTTTCTATTCATCAACCAAATGTGCATCCCCCAACTTATTTGGCCTTCAGCCCTGCCAGGCAATAGTCATCCAATTATTTCTCCAGTCCTTTCAGGAACAATCTAAAACCTTCCACCCTTTCCCCAGCCCCCAAATTCTCCACCTTTCTCTTCACCATCCACAGATGGCCTCTGGTTTTAATACTAAAAAAGAGACTAGTAAGCAGAAATGTCTCACTTTCCTACTTCTCTGCTATAAACTTTTTATTTTTAATTCCTCTTTTATTTGTATTTTTAATTCTCTACTACCAACTGTATTACTGCCATCTTTTCAGACATTCTACCTAGGTTATGGGCAAATTGTGCCATGTACTCCCTGGGGAGGAGGGGCAGGAATTCCATGTTGAAGTCCCAATCCCAACTACCTCAGTACATGACGTTATTTGGAGATAGGTCTTTAAAAAGGTAATTCAGGTAAAATGAGGTTGTATTCCACTATGACTGGTATCCTTCCAAGAAAAGAAACAGGACACAGACATGCACTGAGGGAAAATTATGTGAAGACAGAGAAGACTGACTTCTACAAGCCAAGGAGAGGGACCTCAGAAGAAACCAGCCCTGCTGACACCTTGATTTCAGACTTGCAGCCTCAAGAATTGTGTTTATTGTGTGAGCTGCACAGTCTGTGCTGTTTGTTACAGCATCACTAGCAGACTGATACACGCTCACACTGGCAGACTTTCTTCTCTCTGAACAAATCCCCACACTAGTGCTCCAGATCCCATCTGTTCCTTCCTCCAGGTTTCACCTTTCTCTTTTGTGTTTTCTGATTTACATTTTCTACTGATTTTCCCCCTTCTAATTATACATATGTTGGTGTATATGTACATACACATGCTCAGGTTATACATATACTCATGGCCCTGCCATCTGAGAGAAAATGAAACAACCGCTACCACAACAAAACATATTTGGCTGCACATTTCCCTCTATTGTATTGGGTTTGAGACTTCAATCAACTTATGGAAATAGCAGCTTGCACTTTTTCCATTTACTTCTTAATATTCCATTTGATTTTCAATCTAACTCAGTCTGGATTATGCTTTCGCCACTATAGCTCTGCCATTGCCCCTTCCAAGATGACCAGCTGTCCATTCTACCAATGAGGAAAGGGAGACTTTGAAAAGTTGTCCGACTTGCCCAGGGTCACACAGCTAGAAATAACCATGCTAGGGTTTGAACCTAGTCTAACTCCAAAGCTTTTAAAAACATCATTAAAACATCATTTTAATGCATGATGAAGCTCATGCTTTGAGGAAGCTTCAGCTTAAAGACACTTGCAGGAAGCAAGAGTAGGGTTCGTGATAGAGACATGGGATTAATGCAGGGCTGAGAGGCAGGAGACAACTCAACGCCTGGCCTGTCTCCATTGTGAGTATGTGGGAAGTCCTGATTGTGTGAGTGCAGGGGGCATTTGATGCCATCCGTGGAATGTCCAGTTTATCTCCCTTGCCACCCACATTAGCCTTGAAAAAGGAATGCAAAGGTATTGGAATATACAACAGAAAAGATTTAGAAATGAGGAATATTTTATCCAAAGAAAAATATGCCTGGACTTCAAGGTCATGAAGAATTATTGTAAAAAGAATAGTCTTTTACAAGGCTTTTATGAAGATGGTCATGTCATTTCAAATTAAATAAGAGAGAGGATGCTGAAAATATATTATGAGAAACTATAAACTTCATATAAAGCAGGACCTGATTTTAATAATAATGTTTATCAAGTTCCTATGATACCCCAGGTGCTAGTCTAGCACATTACCTGTGTCGTGTTGTTAAACTCTCAGGACAAACCTGTGAAGTAGACAGTGTGACCGGGTGATTTTTATCTGTATGTTTTGTAGTTATCAAGTTCCCACAAATAGTATACTAATAAATCATTTCAACCCAAAGTAAATAAAGGGACAACATGAGAGTACATCAAAAAGTCATAATAAATCTTAAAATCAGCCTAGCATACCCCTCTGACCCTGAAACACTTTCAAGACAAGGATATTTCATTTAGCAAAAACAGAAGCAATGAAAAAATATGCACATGGGATGTCAGATCTTCCATTGTGTATTCAAAGGGAGTATACTTTTATGAGAAATTCAAAGTGAGAAAGCTTATCAAATCATAGTAAAAATTGGTCTAGATTCCACATATCAGATGTCATGATATAATATATTTTACTTGTTTTGAGACTTAGAGGAAAAATGGCTTTATTAAACTTTTTGTTTGTCTCTAATTAGAGCTATTAACTCACTAGTACATGGGTAGCAGGGAGTTGGCAAGGAGTTAGAATAATCATGCCAGAGTATTATCTGTATGTGTTACCTACAAAAGGTAAGAAGATAAGCACTTGAATTAAAACACTAACATTTTGAAGTCCTTTATAAGAAACAGACAATTTGACTTATTAGGGGAACAACATAGGGAATTGTATCTTAGGTCACTAACAGGAAAATTGGGTCTCACCAGACAATTTGTAGCTTGCTGTAGCACTGACCAAGTGATTATATTAGGGTGCAGAAGTAGATATAATTTAACAGAGTTCTGATGGGACTTTTGCAGTCTATCATAGAAAAAGTTAATAAGCAAAAGGCTAGACATCAGTCTAAGTGTGAACCTAGCTAAGACTGATTGTAGCCTAAAATAACATAGGATAGAAGTAAATTGTAGAAGTCCTCATGGAGAGGTGGCAAATGGAGTCCTTCAGGACTGATTGCCAGGCCCATTACTTTTTAACACTCTGGATAAGTTATGGTGTCTGAATGAGTTGGTGACCTTAAGGATCCAATTTTATTTTCTGGAGAAGTTATTGAATAGAACACTTCAGTTGCTTCGAAAATTTTTTTAAAGCTATGACTATTTAGACTAATTTTATGAACTCTCGCATTTCTTAGGCTTGGTTGAGAGAGAGAATGTCAAGTTCCTACCTAGAAAATGTATACCCCTTCATCACTGTTGTGGATTATGTTTGAATTTCTAATTGTTAGAAATATTGCTTAATATTTGTCAAGTATTTTCTATGTATAGGAACTACCCTGTATTTTAGTAATAGATGAAAATGCTTTCATTCTCCTCAAGCATGGGAGGCAGTTGAATGCTGGAAAAATGATGATAAATTTTGGTAAGGATGCATAGGCCGGGGATTATGAGAGTACAGAAGAGGGGACCCTACCTTGTCTAAAGTTCAGGGCAGTCTTCCTCCTAGAAGGAATGTCGACCTACTCTTGATAGTGAAAGTGGACCTAATCTTATAAGTGAAAGTAATGAGACAAAAGGATTAGTGAAGATGCAGAGGAGAGCCCTGCATATGTAAAGGCACAGAGGTCTGAGGGGGAATGTGGGTCACTCAGAGGACAGCCAAGTATGTAATCTAGAGTCTCAGGTATAGATTGTTAAATGGCTCTAAAAATTGTTCCCCTTTCTGGACCCATGACATTAACAGTATAACATTTTAGCCCTCCCCATAGAGAAACTGAGTCTCTTGACTCATCCCTTGAAGCAGGAGTGGCTTTGTGACTTACTTTGGCCAATAGAATGCAACAGAAGAAAGGTACCAGTGCTGAGCACAGACTCAAGAGGTCTTGCCACTTCTCCTCACCCTCCTGGAAGCTTGTCCAAGCCACTGTGTGAACAGGCATGAATTGAGCTGCTAGAGGGTTAGAGACTATGTAAGGCAAAGTCAACCATTCTGGCCAAAGCCATCCTAAAACAACCTGTTGCAAGCCAACTTGGCAGCTCATACAGATGCACGAGTGAACCCAGCAGAGACCAGGAGAACCGCCCAGCTAAACCCAGCCCAAGTCACCAAACTGAGCAATAAAGAGGATAGAAATACAGCAAAAGCAAATTCATACAGTAAAAAAAAAAAAAAAAAAAATGAGGCTGAATAGAAGAGGAGGACAAGATTATGCTATATTTTTTGGACTCTCTACTGAAGGCGATAAGAACTAATAATTCCCCAAAGATCAGGCTTTAATAATTTTTTCCTATATTGATATTTTTGGAGAACTCTAAAGGTATCCTGCAAGGACATCTTTAATCACTTATTTATGGGTGCTTAGAAGGAATAACCATATTTAAGTTATGCCTAATGGTTGAACCAAATAGCTTTATAGAAATCTAATTCCCAAGCTGGGTTCAACTGTGGCAGAAACACTTAAACCTATCCAATGTAAAAGCACTCGGGAAATGTATTCTGGGGAAAGCAAGATAGCCCATTTGAAATGGTATCCTGAAGTCTCTCATGATTTATGGATAGTATTGCTGCCCAAAATTCTTGCCCCTACCCTATTTTTGCCAACACATCTTTATCCTGCTTCTTCATCCTGATTGGCATGTTCCTAGTAATCTTATATTTAATCTGAAAATTATAAGTTGTCCTAGCAAAGCTAACTGTTATATGCTGATGGATGATGATATATGTCCTTTAAAGTGTATGCTGCAGCCACTTTTGTTTGAAGCGTGTGACAGGGTCACCAACAAGCCATGGGTATACAAGGTTGAACAAGGAACCCCTGATTTACAAAGCAAATATTATTCTAGTCTAACACATGCCTGTGGAAATGCTCTTCTGCTAAGTCAAAACTAGAATGATTGAACATAACAGTGTTTGAAGGTAGGATCACGATGAGGCTTGGGGAAGAAGAAAAACACTACCTCTCCTCTCTTTTTTCCCCCACAAATAGGGAGGATCACAAGATGTTTGTCATATTTCCCCATGGATTAGTTCTGTGTTTGAGAGGTGCTTGTGTGTCCTAGTACCTATGTATGTATATTTAAAGATACTGTTACACTACATGTACCTGCAATAGTCATCTATCTTGATCAGTGGTTATGGTTAAGTTATCATCAGGTATTCACTAACCATCTATCCTCTGCCCACCATGATACTGATTTTGAGATAGAGTCAAAAGAAAGATAAGGTGGAGCCCCTGACTTCAAGATGCACATACACTGGAGATGCAAGACTAACTTACCTGGAGAAAATCAGACAACCCATTTATTTTTTTTAAACGATTTATTTATTTATTAAATTTTATTTTATTTTATTATGCTATGTTAGTCACCATACATTACATCATTAGTTTTTGATGTAGTGTTCCATGATTCATTGTTAGCATATAACACCCAGTGCTCCATGCAATATGTGCCCTCTTTAATACCCATCACCAGGCTAACCCATCCCCCATCCCCTCCCCTCTGAAACCTTCAGTTTGTTTCCTGCAGTCCATAGTCTCTCATGGTTCGTCTCCGCCTCTGATTCCCCTCCCCTTCATTTTTCCCACCCATTTCTAATGCTCCATTTGAGCACAGCATTATCTAGTGTGCACATTTTGGAATTTTCAAAAACTTATTTCAATTAACTGGTCATATTTCATACGTGATCTATCATATCTGGTGTAATTCTTACATGGCAGTAATATTATTGTTGAGAAATTATTCCCTTTCAAGGAACTATATATATATTTAATTTTTATTTATTTATTTATTTTTTGCAAAGGGAGTAGAAGGCAGGAAATCATTAGAAACATGTTCACTCGGCAACCTTATTTCACGTCTAGATTCTGAATCCCACTGTTCCTTCCCCCCTCTGATAAAGAACTGTGACAAAGGTCATCAATGGAAAAGTTAATTGGGTTCCCTTGATCTCTTACAGATGCCTTCTCTCCTCAGGATTCCTCAGGTTCCTGTCTAGAGCTACTTAAGGGCAGCAAGTCTTCTTCAGACATTTCCTTCCTCAGGGGAGATAATTCGTATGTGACTGAAAGGTGGTATTTACACATCAGGGGGCAGTGAGCAAAATTAGAAAGCAGGTACAGTTTGTCTTAGTCTTCCTCCCCTCCCCTTTCTGAAGGCTCATCCCTGCACGGGGGTTCCCCAGCATGTGTTCCAACCATCTTCTCTCAGTGAGAGCTTGTCACCCACAAGGGGCTGTCCGGATCTGCCTGCCAGGGAAGAGTTCTTGACCTTTCCTTCCCCCCTCCTCCCAATCCAAGCTTATCTAACCTTCGGTCCATTTGCTTTGGGTCTGTTTTCTATTAGAGAGTGATAATTCGGCTTGTAGCAGTATGTTTTAATGAGAATTCTTCATTTTTTACCCACCTACCATATAACACATTACATTTTAATAGGGGCCTTAGGGTACAGTGATTTAACCTAAGAGAACAATTTCAACCATGATATGTGATAATTTGGAACCTTGAAGCTGTCATCAAATACTTTCGGAGCCTTCTTTTTGTTACAGTGAAAATGTATTCTTTCCTTTCTCGGAGTTGTTGAGAGTCGAGTACATTTGATAAATGCTGGAATCCCAGCTAATTGCTTCACCTCCTTTCTATTTCTTGGCCAAAGCCAGCAGCAAAATTTTGAACATACCATCTTTTAAACTTTTATCCGTAAAGCAAAAAAACAAAAAACAAAAAACAAAAAACAAAAAAACCTTACCACATTGCATTTTAAAACGTATACTTTTGTGCTTTAAAAAAGTGAGGGTGTGTGAGTGTGGACAATTTGTTTCTGTGTGTGCATGTGTTTGTGTGTGGAGGGGTTGTGTTTAATAGGGGCTTGTATTAGCTTTCTATCATTGCATCACAACTGTATTGTGCACTTTGTAGCTGAAAACGGCACCTGGTGATTATCTCACATTTCTATATGTCACAAGTCCAGGCATGGCTCAGCTGAAATCAGGTTCTCTGCTTAGGGTCCTGTCAAGCTAATATCAGGGTGTTGGCCATGGCTGGGTTTTTATCTTAGGGTCAGGGACCTCTTCTAAGGCCATTCAGATTGTTAACAGAATTCAGTTCCTTGTGATTATAGGTCCCTGTTTTTTTGCGGGCTATTGACCAGGGCTACTCTCAGTTCTCAGAATTTACCTGGACATTCCCTTCTCCATGGTTTTCTCTACAGCATTGCCATTTGCTCCTTCAAGGCCAGCAGGAGAATGTCTCTGTTGCTTTGAATCTCTTTGACTTCTTTCTCTTATTTGTAAACCCTCTTTTAAAAGGGCTTGTCTGATTAGGTCAGGCCCACCCACACTCAGGAGGAGGGGATTATACAGGATGCACATACCAGTGGTGAAAATTTTGGAGAATTTCTTAGAATTCTTCTTACCACAGAGCTTTTCTTGCTTTTCTTCTAAATATTCATTGAGAGAGTAAAAATATGGAAGGGGGCAATAAATGAATAAATGAATAGCTGTAATAAGAAAGCAGAGACTTCCCCTGAGGCTGAAACCATAGATCCAAATATATGTAACACCCTACCTTTCTCTGGAGATGGTACTCTCCAATAGAACTTTCTGCAACAATGCAAATGTTCTGTATCCTCTCTGTCCAATACAGTAATGGTGAGGTGCCTATGGCTGTGGAGAATTTGAAATGTGGCTAATAAATACTGGATTTTAACTTTTATTTATTTTTAAACAATTTAAATTTACCTTTAAATTGCCGGATGCCTCAAGCGGGTACCATGATGCCCAGTACCACTTGAGAGCAATATATGTAACTCCCAGTCCGTCTTCACGGTCCTGAGCTGCAGAATCATCTCCCACATGCTGAAATACTCTGTCTGGTGTTTATATTCTACCTGTATTTTCCACCTGTGCTTGGGATTTCAGTTTAAATTCCTCTTCCTATCTTTATATCTATAGTTTACATCTGCTTCTGGCTTCCTGCCAAACTGGCAGTTTTAGATATTGAGTCATTTCCTATATAAATTTGTAATTGTAAGAAGTTTAACATCATTTAATCAAAGTAGAAATCCCTCCTTCTCTACCTTTGTCACACACATGCCCCCCAAATAGTGATTGTCACCTTTATTGAGCATTTATTCTCTATGAAAGGCACTAAGGTAACTGCCTCATGCATGGTCTCACTCAATCTCAACAAAGACCCCATGTGGTGCTACTACGATTCCCATTTTACAGATGAGGAAACCTATTCTTGGAGAAGTTAAGTAATTTCCTGAAGTCTCATAATTATTTAGTGCTGGAACAGAAATCAAGCTCAAGTTCCTTGTCCACAATTACGCTTGATTTTAACCTGTAAACTATATTACTAACAACCGCTCTTGCTAAGTATAATTAAGCCTGTTTCTACTATTATTAGTGACAGTGAGCCCATAACCTTGAGAGACAACGCATTCTATTTCTTGGCAGCTTTTAGAGAGCTTTGATTCTTCTGTGGTCTTTCAGTGGTTTCCATTGCAACAAATGGCTAAGCCTTCCACGTCTCTGGGTCTCTGGGTTTTCTCTCTTTCTCTCTCAGGTTTTAAGTATGGCTCCACAAACTCTGAGCTCTGAACATATTCTATGAGTCCTCGTAAATTCTCTGCTTATAGCAAAGACATGCGTCTGTGCCATGTTTGGAGCTAAACTAGGAGAATAAGATCAATCCTGCCATCAGAGCGGTGAGAACCATGTAGGTTTATATAGAAAAACATAAAGATTATATGTTAAAAAAAAAAAGAAGAAGATAGCAGGAAGGGAAAAATGAAGGGGGGAATCGGTGAGGGAGACGAACCATGAGAGACTATGGACTCTGAGAAACAAACTGAGGGTTCTGGAGGGGAGGGGGTGGGGGATGGGTTAGCCTGGTGATGGGTATTAAAGAGGGCACGTACTGCATGGGTTATACGCAAATAATGAATCATGGATCACTACATCAAAAACTAATGATGTAATGTATGGTGATTAACATAACATAATAAAATTAAAAAAAAAGAAAAACATAAAGAAAACGTGGTCTGTGATAGAGAGGCAAGAATGAGATTCTAATATAATGCAACAGATATCATTCCTGCTGTGGAGGGTTTGATTATGCAAACTTCCAGGTCTGGTGCAAAATGAAAATATGTTTTTTAAAAAAGCAAGGATAAATCGCTAGAAATGGTATTAAAATGTAAAGCTTTTTCTTTTCTCTTGCAGTTTCTCTCTTGATGTGTCAGTGTTTTATTTGCTATTTAATGGTCGGAGTTAAGAACAGTATTTTTAATTTTAGCATAACTTTTACTGTTTATATTGTGTAATGCTAGTCTTAAATGCAGTAAGTAAGAGCATTTAACTCATCTCTAGAGCCACCAAAATCACGCAACTTGTATTTAGTAGCTCACATGTGCACATGCATTTTGCTTTTACGAGAACAATGGCAACGCTGCACAAACCTAACTCAACTGTTTGTATTTTACTTCTTGATAGGCACTCTCTCTACCAACACGTTCTACCTTCAGCTTGCTGAGTAAGGAAGGACTAAACGGAAAAGGATCTGTGGGTTGCCCTATTTTTTCTTTTCCTTCTCTGTCATCATTTTCTGTATAGTGATTGCTTAATAGAAATAACATGAGTAAGAAAGGATATAATAGGATTCCTTGATTGTGTTCTTGGAATGTCATCACTGTGGTCAGTGATTGAATTGCTTATTCTGCACCTCGTTCTGAACAGCTACATGGGTCTCTCTCTCTCTCTCTCCCTTCCTGTCAGCATATTGAGGAGGAATATATATAAATATATCCCTCCCAAGTAAAGATTTATTTTCTACAGGAAGGACATTTTTTAGTAATCTATTTAGAACTCTACTCACAAAACCTAAAACGATTTTATTTGCTATGGACCTTTTCTCGATTTCTCTTCTAAAAAAATAATCTCTAAATATAAAAAAAGCTTTGTAACTTATATCTATGCCTTTGACTAAAGACTTCCTAGCTGACGCTGGCACATACATCTTTTAATTCTTTATTTTCACTCTCACAATTTGTTTTAACATGAATGAGGAAATTTTTAATTTTTGTTTGTATTAATATCAGAAAATACCATCTTTGAACTTTTCTTTCTTCAGCTACAAATTTGTGAAATAAATTAACTCACTCAGCCATTTATGGGGTACCTTCCATGTGACATACTCTGTGCTAAGCATCTAAATTATTTCTAATCCTTGGTGTAATCTTATCAAATGTATATAATATTTAGAATCGGTCTAGGTGCCAACGGCTGACTGGGGCACAGGAAATTACATAAAATTCAAAATGATTCATATATCCATAAATGTAGCCATAAAATCAGAATTGAGTGGATTGCAGATCTTTTCATTAAACAAAATAAAAAAATAATCAATACTAGTGACAAGATTCTTAGATTATAGGGGATTTATTATCATCCCCTTAAATGAAGGCCCTGAAAGGAAGAGACAATATCCAATGTTGTTGTTTTTTTCCTAGCCGCAACTGCTAATGTTGTTTCTGGCATATAGCTGAAGTTCAAAATATGTTTGGAGATTATATTTAGGAAATTTAATGAGAACAAAATAAATTGCTATGGAGTTTTTCTGTGTTCAAAAATGTATTTTATTTTTTTTATTTTTTATTTTTTTATTTTTTTAGATTTATTTACTTGACAGAGAGAGACACAGCGAGAGAGGGAACACAAGCAGGGGGAGTGGGAGAGGGAGAAGCAGGCTTCCCACGGAGCAGGGAGCCTGATGCAGGGCTCGATCCCAGGACCCTGGGATCATGACCTGAGCCGAAGGCAGACGCTTAACGACTGAGCCACCCAGGCGCCCCCTAAAATATATTTAGCTTTTCTCGCCAAAGGAACATACAATTGTACTATTTGAACAATCAAGCTTCAGTGTGAATACTTTAAAAATTTATCAACTTGTCTCCTTTGCGGAAAAAGAGGCAAAAGTCCTAGAAATAATGTAGGCATAGTTGTAGTACCAAAGACTTCTTTATGTTCATCAAGTTATTTCATTCTGTTCTTTATCTTCACACCATAACAGTCTTGATTGAAAACTGAAGTATTGCAACAAGAACAATTGTATAATTAGGAGACAATCATTTACTCTGGCAATATCTTGGAAGTATGAGTTTTAAAGAACAATTAAAATTTCTATGTGTTTGATTGGAATGTGTTTATCCTGATTAGCAATTTACAAACATTTCTCTCTATCAACCTTCTCTAAGAAAGTCTCAGAACATTTTAGCTTCCATATGGGCCTTTAGGTGATATGTATTTTTGATTCTAAAATAGTCAAAGGCTTACAATGAACTTAATAATTCATTCCATTTATTTCCCCCCTGGCAAGAGAATTGCTTTAAATAAAGAATTCAATCTATCTATAGTTCTACAGAGAAATGCGAAGAGTCAAAATAATCAAATTAGAAGACCCAAGTTTGAAAAGTGACATAAATGGAATGATCCTCACTCGCCAAACTTGAGAAGTTTTCAAATCATGTCATTAATATAGAGGAAACAGACCTATATTTGCTTTTTGGGAAGATAAACGCAGAGGTACTGTCTGCCATTCAGAACATCTTCATTGTGGGACAGTTGGATAATGAGATTTTGCACAAAAGAGATAGATTCTTTTAGGGGGCAGTCATGATGTAAAATGGTTCTTAATGAGACATATAACAGAAGTTGAAATTTAATACTTGTGGATTGCAGTAGTGAGAATATTTACAGACTAGATTTCTCTAGTTGATAATTTTTATGGAAACTATCTTAATTGTAGTACTCATAATGCTATTTTATAATTTTACTGGGACCCATCACTTGCAAAGTGCTTTTAAAACTTACAAAAAGTCCTGTATGGTAAGTCATTTCTCCATTTTAGACATTAAGAATTAGAAGTTAAGGACATTGCTTAAAATCTTACAAAACTTTTACAAAGATAAGAGAATACATGGCCATTTTCTTAGTTTCTTATTTTTATTTCCTGAGCCTTAAACCCAGAACTTCAATGATCGCATTCCAGTGTGTTTTACGCTAGAGGAAACTAGTTAACTCCTCCCCCAATCTCTCTTCATTAGGAATTTACAAATCCCTTCCAATGAATGCAGAGACTAAATGCCATATTTAGAGATCTTGAATCCAAGGATCTATCTCAACAAACATGAGCCTAGGTTGAAAATAAAAAAGTAGGGGTTTGTTTAAAAGTAATGCCTTTCATAAGTATGCTTTTAAGGGTTGTAATTAATGTAAGATTGGTGTTGAAAGAAATTTCCCTTCTTTTAGCTATTTCCATGATAATACATCTGGTAATAATGTATTTGATTTTTTGTACATATGCATTTATGACTATTTATATTATCTAAATTTATGAATGAAAATTTGAGTTAGATTGTTCTCATGCTCAAATGCCTGTTAACCAAATCACACATACTCTATTTTATGCTACCTCCCACTGCTTATTGAGAAATAACTTTTAAAATGCTTCTTCCTAATATTGTTCTAAAAAAAATCAGGGTTGCTAGATTTAACAAAAATATAGGGTACCAAGTGACATTTGAATTTCAGATAGATGATGAGTAATTTTTTATATCAGTATGTCCCTAACATTGCATGGGACGTAATTATCCTAAAATAATTATTCATTGTTCATCTGAAATTCAAATTTAACTGGGCTTCCTGTATTTTACCTGGCAACTCTAAATAGAACCAATGGGAAATCAAAATAGTTTTGTCATTGGTTCCATGTGTGATAGCAACAGCCAGAAGTTTAGGGCCGAGTCACGGAGACAGGAATAAATTTTTCCTGAATGTGATTCAAATTACCTTAATGAGTGAGGGATTATTTTTTTCCCACATAGCTGAATGTCAGAAGAAGAAGAAAGGAGCCCCAGGTGCAATATGATCAACAATTCAGTCATGTCCGCAAGGACCTGATTCACTGATTCCTTCCATGTCTCTGCTAGGCAGCCCTCAGGCCTCCCTTCCTGTGTGCAAGTTGATATGGCAGTTTTTGGATCACATCAGGAGATGGCAATGTCCAGAGGCAAAAAATAAGCTATTTATTTCTGTGTTGTTTTCTTAGGAGCAAGCCTTTCCCAGAAGCCCTGTGAAGGCCTGGCCTCAAGACCACATGCTTCCCTTTCCTGCAAACTAGTCATCTACAGGCATCATGAAATCATGAGTTTTAATCTAGTTCTGATACACCTGCAAAGGCAGGCAAGAGGTCAATTTCCCATGAGGCACATGGAGGAAAAGGAGACCTGCACAAATTAGGCTCTATGAGAGAGGAAGACGATGGTAAAAAAAAAAAAAAAAAAATAGACAGCCACTATGTTCTGTTGGTTCTAGTATGCTAGATTCATACAATCTCATTGGTATAGGGGAACCTGCAGAGTTCCTACAAAATTAAATTTGCTAACACATAGAATGGCCAGCCTTATAGGGAAACTTTAGATGTTTCCAATTGCATGGGAGTATCTCCCATTCTGAAGAGGGAGGGAGCTATACTAGATTGCTGAGCTCATCACTGAACAATGATTGTACGGAAAGGATATGGTTTAGTGAAGGAGGAAGAAGGAGACCGAAACTTTCCTCCCATTAAAAGTCTTAAGGGCATTTTCATGTTCCTCTAGAGTGGAGTTGACCTTATTGTTTCAGATCTTATTTCAAAGATACCCACACAGAGCTACCGTGAGCTCAATTGATCTCAATGGCAGCATGAAAACGAGTCACTTCTAGTGAGATTTTAGTTGGTATTTGCTGAGAATCTGTTTTGAGATTAAAAAAATAACCAAAGACAAACACATCATCTTCTTCTCCTCCCCCGCTGCTCCTCCTCCTTCTCCTAATTATTATTATGTCATTAACAGTTACCTTGAATCATAAATAAGACTATAAATTGAAACTTGAGAGTGTAGATTGGGAAAATTATGTTCTTATACAGTGGAAATTCCTAATTTAGTTGGGCTGAGTGAATAATTCTTGGGATTTGGAATAAGCAAAGTAGCTATAATTAGTTTGACATATGAACGAACCGTTGTGTTTTTCTTCATGGCTTTAGCTTAATATCGAAATTCGTTATTACAGGTATGCAGGACTCCCAGACAAGTGTACTCTGTACAAAACACAGACTGCCTTAGTGACCTACTGCTGCTAAAGCAAGTAAGAGGCAGTTAAAAGCACAGAATACAGAAGGCAAATAGACACACCCTTGCGAACTCTAGCTATCTTCCTGCTGCAAATGAACCCATTCATAAGCAATGAGAGCAAGATTTCTGGTTCTGATCCCTCACAATAAATTCCTACAGTGACTACTCTAGAGGTGGGGGTGAGACTGAGATGCTGTCCGGGAACCGTCAGGAAGCAAGTGGCCTCAATTAATAGAAAATAAATAAGGGCTGCAACCTTGGGAAATGTATCAGGTTACTGAGTGATAGGAAGGTAATGATGACATGTATCAAGAGTATCACATTCTGGAAGAGCTTTAGAAATGAGCAAAACTCTCAGGCTCCATCCTACACTATCCAAAAAGTCATAGATTAATACATATATTCTAGTGAGCTCAGGCAAAAAAGAAAATAATAATAATGAACAACCACCATGGCTTAATGGTGATGTTCCAGAACACTCTTTGGGTCTCTTTTTTCTCTGAGTCTATTTTTAGTAACAATTTTTAACTTGGAATGTTTTAAAAATAGTTTTTCCTTCTAGTATGGACTAAATATCAGGAATGCCTGTCAGTTATATTTCTTGGTACCATTTAATAGATTAATTTGACTTTTACTGAGTTCTGGTAGTATTCTAGACACCAGGGACACAAAGACCAAAAAGATGAAAGTAGAGACATGGAAATGTGGACTGACATTACCATGGTTCTTCTGGAAGAATGACTGTTACCTTCAAGGAGGCTACGTCCTTGTAAACATAAAATTATTGTATATGAATAATCACAGTAATGGAAACATAAGTTCTTATAATAAAAACACAAATAGAGAAAAGCAGCACAGTGTTGCTAACCATAACGTGGACTGGACAGTACGTGGGGCTTTCTGGGAAGCCTTTATCAGGGATGTAGAATTTGAGATGGAAGGATGAGGGGAGGATAACAGGGAGAAAATGTGACAAGAAGCATGAGGGTGTGGAATAAAATATGCTGGTCTGCAAATAATCCGATATGACTGCAATATAAAATGTGGGTTGTTGGACAAAGTTTAAAGGGCTTGTACAACCCAGCTGAAGGACAATGAGATTATAGACTAAATCAACAAGGAAATGGAGAGTAGAAACCGAAATGAGTTGTCAGTGAACTGGTCTTGGTCACCAAATAAATATGAATGATGAGGAAAATGTAGTCATTAGGGTTGTTTACCAAATGTTTCCCATTTTCCTTCTCAACACTGTTAGTGTTGTATTTCTCATCCCCCAGAAGTGGGGTGTGGCACTGGGACTTGCTTTGGCCACTGCATGTGAGCAGAAGTGCTGTGTGCTGCTTCTAGGTGGATGCTCGTTAAACAATTTGACATGCTGTCTTCCCTTGGCTGTGGTAATCATGGAAATGTGTGTTCAGATAGATCCCTGTTAGTTCAGATCTTCCAACAACTGTGATGAGCAGAAACCCCTGCCAACTCATGTTGAACATGTGTGAGCAAGAAATAAACTTTTGGTGGTGAAGCCACTGAGATTTGGTAACTGTTGTTTGTTACTGGCACAATCTACTCTGACCAGAAAACATACTCTCCAACATTCTAGGGAACACTATTAATTCACCAGCACCTGTCTGACCTGAGCAAACACAGAAATTCACTATTTAGACCCGATTGCATGCCTAGATTTGGATTTTGAACAAGTTCTACACATCAAGCCTTGTGGTTTAGCTGATTATTGGGGTCACGGTGAGATGACCTTGGTAGGAGATCAAGACCCCTTTGTGTGCAATTTTAAAATAGAATATAGCAGTGACAGCCGCTGACCAGAGGTCCTTTGAAGAACAAGGTAGTCATCAGTATGCCAGCCAGACCTTTAAGGGCATCAGGATTCACATCTTAAAATCACATGCCTAGGAGTCTTCAATATTGGACAAAGGAGATAGGTAACCCTTTCCAGGAGAGGGCAGAAAAGTGCTCATGCTGATTGGAAAATGATAGTCATTGAGGTATGTGCATTCAGCACAGAGTTGCATCTGTAGAATTAAATTATCTTTTGTGTCTGCAGTGTAGGAGGCAATGCACTTACAGAAAGCTCTGGAAGAGTGTGTTGCTGTGGTTAACTCCTGTTCGTACATAAGTTGTCTCTTACTTAGCTTGTTCCCTTCTTGTCTGGAGCTTTGTGGGCCTGGCTGAGTCTGGGAGCAGAACATGCTTCCGGGGCTGTGGATTATAGCTTGGCCTTTTCAGAGGACCAGAACCCCCTCTGAGCTCCAGGAAACCCACATCAGCCCCACAAACTTCTGCCGGGCAGCCGCTGGCCACATGCACCATGATGAATTTTTGTCCTTTGTTATTGTTATTAGTATACTTAGTCTTCCTTGTTTGGTTGCAGGTACACCTCCCCTATTTTAGAATATTATTGCTTGATCTTTGTCCTTTTATGAATTTGGAACGAACAACAGAAATCAATGGGAGAGGAAAGACATAGTTTAATTACTGTTTGAATTCACGGGATCCCCGTATAGAGTTGTCAGATCGTCTGAAACAGTATTTTTCGAAAGTATAATTTCAAAAACTTACCTGACGATGTTCCATGTAAGAAATAAGTTTTATTATATCACCTATACAAATATAAACATATACTTATAACAAAAATGTCAGTTTGATTAAGCAATTGTTATCCTTATTGTATGTTATACACTCTAATGTCAAACACACACGTACGCACGTACACAGTCATGGGGATCCTGTCTGGTTGGTTGCACTTTTTCGGGGGGAAGAGGAGAAACAGCTACGACCTACCTACTCAGCATTGACTAAATTATATTAATCTGCTTAGCACTGCTGAAGTCCTAGAGCTACATGCTTACTTCTCCTTCTAACATCATCTTGTAGAGAATACTAGCAACTCTTGTCATTTGACTATCTTAGGACAGGGAAACTCTAGCAAGGTGACAGTTTTATTGTTGCTGCTGTGTAGTTGTTGTTGGTACCATCTTTAGTAAAAAAAAAAAAAAATCAAGAAGTAAATTGGTACCACAAGAAGAGGTAGTGCTACATCGTGGACTTGGAATGTTACAAAGAAGTCCCAGAGCTGTGGGAATTGTCCAGAAATTCCATGATATCCACATGCTCTATTTCCCTCCTACATCCCGGAAAGCTTTATAGCCTAAGCTTTGTATCCAAAGAACTATTTTTCAAACTGTGAGTCAAGAAACAATAATGAGACATAACAAATTATTTAATGGCTCATGATCTAAATTTTTTCCAGTAACTATAGAAGAATAAACTAGAATGCATTGCACATCATCAGGTAATTATTATATAATAAAACCCTTGTTTAATGATATATGTATGTATATACGTGTGTGTGTGTGTGTGTGTGTATAGATATGTAAAGTGTGTTCTTATTACTATTCTTACTATTCTTACTATTGTGGTAAAGTAGTTTAAAAAATCAGAGTTTAAAAAAATGGATGAACCATGAGAGACTATGGACTCTGAGAAACAAACTGAGGGTTCTAGAGGGGAGGGGGTATGGGGATGGGTTAGCATGGTATTAGGCACATATTGAATGAAGTTCTGGGTGTTATATGCCAACAATGAATCATGGAACACTACATCAAAAACTAATGATGTAATGTATGGTGATTAACATAACATAATAAAATAAAATTTTAAAAAATCTAAAAAAAATCATTTACATTTTATTTATTTATTTGAGAGAGAAAGTGAGCAAGAGAGAGACAGCACAAGCAGGGGCAGAGGGAGAAGCAGACTCCCCACTGAGCAAGGAGCCCGATGCAGGACCCAATCCCGGGACCCTGGGATCATGACCTGAGCCGAAGACAGACACTTAACCGACTGAGCCACTCAGGTGCCCCAAAATAATTTACATTTTAACAGTGATTTTTATATGCCAGACTTTATTCTAAATGACTATATGTTAACTCATTCAATCCTCATTCCTGGTCTTATAACTTTCCCCACTTGACAAACTGAAGCACAAGGAGGTTGAGTGATTTACCTGACTTTATAGAACAGTTGAAACCTCAGCAGTTTTGCTCCATATCTTAGTCAGCTTGGACTACCAGAACAAATTACCATAGATTGCAGGGTTTAAAAAACAAATGTTTATTTCTCACCGTTCTGGAGGCTGGGGGGTCTGAGACCAGGGTGGCAGCATAGTTGAATTCTTGATGAAACGTCCTGTTTCTGGTTTACAGAGGGCATCTTGCTCTGTCCTCACACAGCGGGAAAAGAGCTAGCTGCTCTTGGGCCTCTTCTTATAAGGGCATGAATCCCATTTACAGAGGCTCCATCCTCATGACCTAATGACCTTCCAAGGCTCCACCTCCAAATCCCATCACACTGGGATTAAGTTTTTGACATGTGAAGTTGGAGGGGACAAAAACATCGGTCCATTACACCAGGCCACTGTCATAACCTGTAAGCTACATGTACCGTCCGCTGAGGAGATTGAAAACATTGTTCTGGGTGACCATTGGCGCAGGTCAGGGAGGAACATTTCTGTGGAAAAAATGAACGTAGTGAATGAATCATATGGACAAAGACAGGTTATTCCAGGTACCGGTAAACATGTATGAAGAAAGAGTGATGGAAAGAAAAACTAGTAGGGAGGAATTTCAGTGCAGATGGAAAGATTTACGGTTAAAAAAAAAAGGAAAGAAAGGAATGGGGATTGCTTGCTTAATTTAGCTGTTAGGAAAGGTCAGCCCATTCCAGACAATCATGTCGAATGTCGAATACTCCAGAATCTCCAAACCACCTTTGCATATGATCATTCTTGCTTCTATCTGACTTGGAATTTAGATCCTGGAATTTAAACTTCCCTTTTTCCCTCCGACATACTTTCATATACATTTCAGGTTGGGGAATATTTCCAGAAAGTCATTCTCCCCTTATTGGTTTAATATCCCCTTCATCCTTTATCTATCCCATTTAAAACAACCTCTCTGTGAGCCACATATTTGCTATTATCATCCCCTCTCTGGCCAAACTAAACAAATTTCAGCGTTTTCATATGAGTTTATGAGTCATCGTCCTCCTGACATTTAGTCATTCTTATTGCTGTCCGTGGTCCACTACACCCTGATCTCCGCACGGTGGTCCGGGTGGGGGTCAGCCTCACACACTCAGGCTCAGAGCTGGGGGGGGGACTGGGAGGGGTGGGTGTGGGAGACAGACTTAGCTGCTTGGGAGGGAGGAGGGCCACTGCAGGCTCCCACTCTTCAGGGATCTCTGGAAGATGTATCACCTTTAAAGAGATTCCACCCTTTAGCCACCTCCCTTGGGACCAAGAATTACCAGCTTCCATAATCAGAGTGATTTCAAACAGATGGTTTTTGCCTGTGGAATCTCTTGAAACTGTCTTATTTACTTGCCCCCCAGGCCAAGAAGGATAACTCCTCGTTTCTTCTGTAGGTTTTTAGAGATTGAATTAATTATCCTATTAGTAAAAGCAGGTCACATTCACATTTACTTAGAAACAAATTTAAACTATACACACACATACACAAATACACACACACTAAATTCCAGACATTAAATAGTGGCTCTATATCAATTTATTGGTATTGCCCTTTCTTAAATATAGAAAAACCCTGCTGAAATTGTTCCTTCTTAAAAAAAAAAAAATGAGTTCTATTCTTAGTCCCTTCAAGAATGATATAATTACATTTCATTGTACTTTTAGAGATAACTATGAAATAAATATCGCCTGACCTGAAAAATGCAGCATTTCTGTTTCCAGAGCATTTATGGGAAAAGCTGAAACTCTTCGGTTACCAAATATAATGGAAACAAACCACATTTCTCCCTCACAAAAAAGACTTGCAGCTGTTAGCAAAACCACTGCCGCCGAGACTGTGGCTTCCCGGGTGTTGCTCATTCGGAACACTAGAGGGCACTGGTGATTTACCCAACTCTTCTCGCTTCATGGGTTTTTTTAAAAATTCAGTGTGTCGCCAGCAACTTTTCAACTTTCAGTGGGCAGGAATGGAGTGGAAAATAACTGTTCAAAAGTCTGTGTTTTGAGAAAGAGAGAGGTTAAAAATATTCTCTTCAGAAGCTAGAAGGAGAGAGAGGCATAGTGGCTAATCTCGGTCCCATGCCGGTTCGTAGTCCTCGTGCAGAAGTGGGCCCGGGCTCAAACTTCCTCACTCGGTACAGCGAGCGCCAGAAGCCGAGTTTGTAAAGCAGGAGACGGCTGCGTCCAGTCCTATGCTGGAACACACCGTTTTCCTTTTGACTCCTACTGGTGCTGTTACGTGATGAAACAGGTCTGTCACTCTGTGTGTAACTATGTCAGAAAGACATCCTGGGCCACAAGCACTGATTAATGGAATATGTTCATTTGGACATAATGAGGCGAGACAAAAAGGATTAAAATAAAACAAGGGCAGTGAGAGTATAGGACACCTTCACAAATGGAGTTGAAAATACAACGGCAGAAACCCTAGTTATCTGTGTGATCCCTGCTCCCGATGCTTGGAGGCACAGGGGAAAAATAAACACCAGCAGCAAAAACAACTGGAAAAAAACGTAAAGAGATACCAGTATTTGACGTGAGGCCTCGAAGGAAAGAAAGCTACCAATTAAAAGCAGCGGCAGTGAATTCAATTAGGTGTGACCAGGATAATCAAAGCAAAAACAAGCAGGGGCCACTGTGTCATCTGCTTGGTCCATAATTATTTTTTCATCATAGATTTTTAAAAATTCATCTTATCTTTCCCTGAAGCTTAGAGAGAATCTGGGGAGGGAAGCCGATTTTCCTTTCAGATTCTCCTCTTGCCCAAATATGTCAGTTCTGACCAGAGGCGTGGAGAGAAGAGTGAGGGGGAAGGCATTGCATGATCTCAACTCAACATGCTTTGGGAAGAGTAGCCCAGTAGCTGCCAGAGTCAGTCGTTTGGGTTTCATAAACCATCAGTTAAGGGACTTTCGTTGTTAATATTCTACATTCCTTTGTTTCTTTGTCCTTTGGAAGCCCATTTCAGTCCATTATCTCTGCTGTTCCCTCTGCCTAAGAGATGTTCAACCTGACCACAGTCCCTCTCTGGCACATTCTTAGGTAGAGAACATGTACTCCACCTACAACCTATGGCTGAGATATGACTTCTTCAGAGTTTTCTCTGAACCTCCTTTATTGGAGAAGCCTACTAGCTTCATCTCATCAGTTGTCCATCACCTTTTTTTTCCCCGTGACCACTACTCACATTGGTAGCCACATGTTCATTGTCTTATCTTCCCTAGGGTTGTCTCTGAGCACCCCAACTGATGGATCTGCACAATCCCAGCACTCGCCACTGTATATGTCTAGTTTATAGTAGCTACTAAAGAAATACATGTTCGATGAAGGATATATGACTTTGGGCATCTAATAAAATGATTTTAGTGTTTCTCAGGAAAAGTTTAATTCCTTTGACTCCCTGTTTCTATCACTACCTATTATCTTCCCCAATACTATTGTCTTTCTGGCTTTAATGAAATCATATTTAGTATTTGCTCAGTGCTCATTAAGTGTCATTGTGACAAATGCTATAGCTATAATTTCACATAACCTCCCAATAATCTTTTGAGATAGGCCCATGTTTTTCCCCATTTTAGAGTTGAAGGATCCAGATGATTAAGTAACCTGCCCAAGATCAAGGACTAACATGGAATACTGAAGACACGAACTAAAATTGTTCAGACTATAAGCCCCTGATTATATTAATGGGACCTCCAAAAGTATATTTAAGTTTTGATGAAAAGAATGTTTTTTAAAAATTAAAAAAAAAAAGAATAATTTTTTAAAAATGGAATCTTTTTCATCTATAGCAAAGATGGACTAACTAAACTCCATAGTGTTTGTATTCAGCCCTGGGTCATCCTTAAGATCTTGGACTCTGGTATTTCTACCACATGGGAATGACAATTTCTAGCAGGCTACATCTGAGGATGATTCTATACTCATCAATCTCTTCTTCAGGCTACAAAAAGTCTTGATTTTTCACCTTTGCAGATGGTTGAATCCATGTCATTGGATTTTGGTTAATGGAATGTGGGTTAAGGCAATGCTGCTTTCAGGATCAGTCTCTAAAATCCCTCTATTTTGTTATCTATTCCTGCATCAACATTACTCCAAAACTTAGTAGTTTTAAAAAGAACATATATCATCTCACATTCTTTGTGGGTAAGGATCTGGAAGTAGCTTAGCTGGGTGGTGCTTGCTCAAGGCTTCTCATGAAGTCACAATCAAGATGTCAGCAGAACTGTAGTTGTCTGAAGGTTTGACTGGGGCTGGAGGATCCAGCTTCAAGATAAACCACTCACATTGCTGCTGGAAGGATATTCAGTTCCTCCCTCTTTGTTGATAGGATGGCACAGTTCATTATCACGTGACCCTCTCCCTTAAAGCTGCTTGAGTATCCTCACACAGACCTGGCTGCATAATTTGTAGGGCTCAGTGTAGCATGAAAATGTGGGGCTCTTTATTAAAAAATTATTAATAATTGTAATATGACAACTACTGACCATTAAACCAAGTGTGAAGTCCTCCTAAGTGTAGGGCTTATGAGATTGCACAAGTCACACACCCATGAAGCCAGCCTGGTCTTCACAACCTAGCAACTAGATTTTGTGTATATGACTCCATAAATACGTAATCAGGACCAGCATTCACAATTATACAATTATATTGGTTGTGCAAAATATTGATATTTTCATTTTTGTTGGTAAATAACCATTGCTCAAGCCCTCCAAATGTCCCTGCTCCCACTGGCCCCTCTCTGAGGTAATCTAGGGAGATACCTTTGGTGAGCTATTCTGGTACCCTCCAGCCAATGAGCTAGGCAAAGACCCCACAATGACTCCTGTGAGATGGCAGAATCACCAGAAGTAGCCCTCTGTCTAGAGCAGCCTCCACCTTTGTCAGGGGAAATTGGCAAATGTTCAATGCCATTTGGCCCCCTGAGATTGGTCTTCCCACCACAGGTAGATATTTCCCAGAAATGTCCTCACACAGTCTCTTGTTGCATCCTCCAAAATATTGCCTACCATTGGTTAAACACTTTTAATCTCACTTCTTCATACAACCACCGGCATTTTAATCAATTTCTGTTGCAAAGAAGACATTTAAAAAAACACAAAACATGACTTCCTGCCTTACCAATTTGTACAGTCTAGGTGAAATAAACCTATTATTAACTTTTATTTTTCAGATTGATTTGGATTACTTTATAGTAATTTAATCTTTGTTGTGTACAAGAATTTTTAGCCTATGACACAGAATTCATGCAAATTGATATTTAATAGTTTTAAATGTATAAGGCCCACTCTGCCATCATATCACACTCCTCTTCCTCATTCATTCATTCCCATCTTCAACAAAGATTCAGTTTATACTTAGCTCTGGTAAGTGCCATGAATGATAAAGTATATCAGCCGTACATTATGCTTTTCAGGTCAAGTTGTTTGCCCATCACTCCCAAGATCACTCACATGGATTACTAGGTGCTCTGAGACTTATAGAACCCATACAGCCCCAAACATACTTTTGCAAAGGACCTCAGCTCTGCTGAAAATATGTTTCTCTTTCTTGCATGTATAGCCATTGCCTTAACCCCTTCAACTTTCCTATTTATGAGGAACTGAGTAACAGAAGTTTTACAAATTACATTTTTATGTACAGCTTTGTTTTTTTATTTTGTCTGTCTTCATACTTTCTCCAACAAAAAAATATGTCTCTGTTGAAAATGTTCATTAAATGAACAAATTATTTGTTTATTATGATGTACTAGACATTGCAACTTACTGGTATGTGATAAGCACCATTATTACTACTAATTGTAAGGTACAACTGAACCTCAACCAAGAGGATAACTCATCATTTTTAAAGCACATAAAACATTTCCAATAAGTATATTACTAAGGCTTAAAATGAAAGAAGCAATAATTTATGGAGGCACAGTTAGCCCTAAGCAAGGTTTTAAAGGAGACATAGCTTCTTTTTTCTACCAGGCAATACTAATTTTGAAAAAGAGATAAAGATGTGAAAGGAGAAAGAAAGAGAACAAGAGCAAGTACACACTGTATTTTAATATCAGGCAAAGCAGACTTAAGAATAGGAACTTACTGGGGATAAAAATAGATATTACATACTTATAAAGTGGTCAGCTTATCTAGACGACAAAGCAAACCTAAATGAGTATGCACTTACTATGAGAGCTTCTCAATACATTAAGCAAAATATGTCTACTATAAAATCCTAAAATATTTTTAAATTAACATGATACTAAATAATGTATGAGTCAACAAAGCAATCACGATGGAAATTTTAAAATATTTTAAATTGAATGAAAATTAAAACATTTAAAAATTTGTAAGATACATTTAAAGTAGTATAGTGTTAAGTCCTTATGTCAGAAAAGGAGGTGTCAACTCAATGATCTGTCCTCCACCTTGTAAAATCAGAAGAGAAGAGCAAATTAAACACCGAGGAAGCAGAGGAAAAGAAATAATAGAGATAAGAGCAGAAATCAATAAAGTAGAAATAAAAAAATAGGAAAAAAATCAATAAACTAAAACCTGGTTCTTTGGAGAGATCAATAGCCGGCAAGATCAGAAATAAAAAGAGAACAAAAAAGTTACTGATATCAGTAATGAAAAAAAGAGTACATAACAATAAATTCTACAGCTATTAAGATAATAATAAAGTATTCTGAACCAATTTATGACAAAAAAATTCACTAACTTAGAAAAACTGGGATAAATCCTTAAATGACAAAAATTACCAAAGTACCAGGTGTACTTTACTTTGGTAAAGCTATACCTGTTAAAGATACTGAGTTTGTAGTTAAAAGCCTTGTCCCTTCCCCCACTCCCACACACATATGCCCAGGTAGCTTCAGAAATGGGTACTATGAAACATTTAAAGAATAAATTATACCAATTCTATACAAACTCTCCCAGAAAACTGAAGAGGAGAAAATACCCACTTACTCATTTTATGAGTTCAGCATTAACCTAACACCAAAATCAGAGGGAGACACTGGAAGAAAAGAAAACTTCACACCAATACCTTTCATTAATATTGATGTAACAATCATTAATGAAATATCAGCAAATCAAATCCAGCAATCTATAAAAAAGATAACAAATCACAACCAGGTGAAATTCATCCCAGGAATGCAAGGCTGGGTCAACGTTCAAAATCAATCAGAGGAGTTTATATTAACAGAACAAATAAATAGAGGTCAAAAAAGCTTTAAAAAAAATTCTACATCCATTCCTGATAAAGAGTCCCAGAAAACTAAGAATGGAATGAAATTTCCTCAGTGTGATAAAGGCCAATCTACGGCTGACGTCATTCTTAATCATGAGGGACTGAGTTCCCATCCCCCCAAGAATTGGAACAAGAAAATGGTGTATGTCCTCTTTTACCATCGCTCTTTAAAAAATTAAAATTAAAAATAAGTATATATATATTTGAAAGAAAAAGCTGGCTTTATTTGCAGAGGATCTGATTGTCAAACAGCTACTATAATAAATGAGTATTAAAGGTGGTGAGATACAAAGTAAATATGCAAAAGCCAATTTTATATATATGCACTGGCAATAAACAATTAGAAAAGAAATTTTAAGATACCATTCTAGTATCATTAATAAACATGAAGTGCTTGGCAATCAAGGTCACAAAATAGGTACAGGACTAAAAACTACAAAATATTGCTGATAGAAATTGTGGAAGAGTTAAAGAAATAGTTTTATTATACGATATTTATTATTATTATGGGTTGAAAGACTCTGTATTGCTAAGATGGCAACTTTTTCCCAAATTGATCTGTGGTTTTAACACTATCCAAATCAAATTCTCAGCAGTGTGTGAGTGTGTGTGTGTGTGTGCATGTTGTAGAAATGAAAAAGCTGAGTCTAAAATTTATATGGAATTGCAAAGAACTTAAAATAGCCCAAATAATGCAAAGTAAAACAAAGTTGGCATGCTCACACTACCTGATTATACGACTTAAAGCAAAGTGATAGTAATCAAGAAAGTGTGCTAATGGCGTGAGGAGATACAGATCATTCTAACAGAATAGAAAGTCAATAAATAGACCACAGATAGGTGGTCAATTGATGTCTTACAACAGTATCAGGATAATTAAATAGAGATAGAGACCCTTTTAAAAATGGTGTGGGACTTCCACATGCAAACAAAAGTCAAACCAAACAACTGTAGAACTTCTACACAACAATATGAATATAAAAAGGCCTCTTGCTAAGTGAAA
This sequence comes from Phoca vitulina, assembly GCF_004348235.1. Lineage (NCBI taxonomy): Eukaryota > Metazoa > Chordata > Mammalia > Carnivora > Phocidae > Phoca > Phoca vitulina. The sequence goes on along the minus strand of NW_022589711.1, from coordinate 30,459,787 downwards.
GAAGCCCTAAACAAAGAGGGTATACACTGCATGATTCCATTTATACAATCCAGAAAAGGCAAAATGGAAATCAGACCAAAGCTTTCTACGAACTAAGACTGAGGGCAGAGGATTTACTACAAAGAGGCATAAGGTATTTTTTAGATCTATACCTTTATATCTTGCTCCAACTAGATAAATACAAAAACAAAAAACCAAAAATTCAATCTTTAGTTATAGCTTGTCTCATTAGCAATGTCTTGGCAATGAAGGAGATCCTGAGATACACTGTACCATTTTGAACCGAGTCCAGTCCTTACAATATTCATGTACTTTACTCCTATCTGGACCATCACTCTAGAACAATGATTTCTATCAACAGTTATGAGGTAGGCCCCAAATCGTTAGTTCCATTTTTTTTTTTTTTTTGACAAATCTTGAGCTCTTATCATGTGCCAGGTACTTTTTAAATACTTTAGGTAACAGTGATCAAAACAGAAAGATACGACATCCCCCCTGGAGCCCATTTTCTATTGTGAAAAGATAAACAGTATAAACAAGACAAATACTATGCACAATTCATTGGATGGAAGTAAGTAGTAGGGGTAAAATGAAGCAAGAAAAGAGGGAGAGAGCATATGGGGTGTTGCATTTTTCCCTAGGGTGTTCGTGAAGGCTCCAACTGAGAAGGTGACATTTCGGTCAAAGACCCCAATGAACAGACAAGGACTTGATTATTTAAGTACCTGAAAGAAGAGCATCCCAGGCAGGGAGAGTGCAAAACCTCTTAGGAAGAAGAGACTTGGGGTGTTAGAGGAAAAGGGTAGGATAGTTTAACTGGATCCAGTAGTATCCTTGGTCAGAATCCTAACTGATGACCAGAGCCAATACAGTCTCACAAGCTGTTGGGAGGCTTTGACCTTTGCTCTGAACACCTGGGAAGCCCTTGGAGATTTTTGAACAAAGGAGTGTCATGATCTGACTTCCATTTTGAAGGGACGGCTCTGCTGTTCTGTTGACAATATACTGGAAGGGTGCAAGGACAAAAGTAGGGAGAATGATTAGGAGGCCATTGTAATAATCTTGGACAAGAATGATGATGTCTTGGACAAAAGTAGTAGCACTGAATGGGGTTAGATTCAGGATATATTCTGATGGTACAGATGAGAGGATTTACAATCAAACGTAGGATGCAAAAGAGAATGGGATCTGAAAAAGGAATGAAAACAATTGCAGCAATTTGGACCTGAGCAACCGGGGGACCAGAGAAGATCAGAAGCCCAGTTTTAGACATGTTAAGTTTGAGATAGCTATTAGACATCAGGTAGAGATAGTGGTTAGGCAGTTGGATATTTAAATCTACAGTTCAAGGGAGAGGTCTGGGCTGGATTGAAATTTGAGAGTTGTTGGCATGTAGACAGTATTTAAAGCCATGGGACTACATGAGAATGAAAGAAGCACGAGGGATGCAGTGTGGACAGATAAGAAAAGCTGCCCAAGGATGGTGTCCTGAGACACACCAATAGTAAGAGACAAGGGGAGATGAGAAAAATCCACAGAGAAAGCAGACAGAGAGACAAAGGAAAACGAGGGAGAATGTGGTGTCTTGGTAAAAGAACTCAAGTTTGCAAAGTCTACAGTATTATAAATGAAAATGGATCTGAAGCTATTCCTACACTAATGTCACTCCTGTTATTTACATCCTAGTAAGCTTTTTCTTTGGAAGAGGAACTTCAGCTAGCAGGCCAGAAATTGTTCAGAAGCAGCCTGTCTTGTCCACACCATTGTCTAGACCAGGCGATCATTCCTGGTAAATGGTTAATTAGTGTGACCATTAAAACAAAACAAAAGAAACAAGCAACCAAGCTACAATGTCAGTTTCTGTTTACTTTTCCCCTTAGTTCACACTATATTCTAGTCCTTTTCATTTTCTTTCTTGATTTTTAAATTCTTTTTTTTTATTATGTTCAGCTAGCCACTGCATAGTACATCGTTAGTTTCTGATGTGTAGTGTTCAGTGATTCATTAGTTGCATATAACACCCAGTGCTCATCACAACACTTTGGGGAGTATATCAAAATCTGGATACGTCCATGCAATAAATCACATTAATGAACAATCTTTTCCCTGTGCTGAATTAGGAAAAACACTGAGAATCTCAAGTAAAAATTATTGGAGGTAACTCACTGTCCACTTCTATTTTAGTTTTTTGTATAATTTCTCATAACTTCTCAACATGTGTTCTTAGAATACTTCTTAGTGTAGCAGTGATATCAGTAATAAGCTCTGTGCTTTATTAGGTTTTTCAAACAGCAAAGAGCAAAAGGTCTGTAGGTTAAAGTTTATGGCTCCGTAACAAAAACTCTGGCTACGTGCGTTTCATAGCAAGTGCTTCTCTATGGTGACTGGCTCATTACGAAAGCCAGTCAATCCACACATTAATCTACAACTGATCGGTAACTGGTGATACACAATTTTGGCAGCATCGTTTGACTTGTTGCTATAAAACCACAGGAGCCAAAGGAACTTATTTCTCCCAATTACATTTTAGCTTTGCTATTGTGCATTTTTTTTTTTCATGATATATTACTGAACTTGTTACTGACTATAATGAGCGGATGTTAATTAGGAGAAACACCAAGTGAAGCAGCAGTAATCCTTGAAGGGGAAAAAAAAGATGTTGCCTTAGAGCACTGTTGCTTTAGTATGTGCAGGCAGGATGAGGGCTGGTGCTTGCCTGACTCACATTCCCGCATGACCAACACAGCACAATCTTTGGTTTGGTTTCTAGCTGCATTAAAAAACATGTTTAGCCTATTATCATGCTTCTTTGCTCCCCAATCTAAAGCTTAACCAAAGCAGACCATTTGCATTTTAGTACACACTTCTTTTAGAAACACACATGTAAGTTTTTTTTTTTTTAAGATTATGTATTTATTTATTTGAGAGAGAGAGAGAGAGAACACGAGCGGGGTGAGAGGCAGAGAGAGAAGCAGACTCCCCGCTGAGCAGGGAGCCCAATGCGGGGCAGTGACGTCTGACGTGACAGGCATTTACGGCAGACTTGATCATCCAGGTCTGACCTCACAGGTGCAGAGAGTTTGAAAACTTCAGTGGGACCTAAGGGTCCATGTAGCACACAGAAATACTATGACCTGATTAATTAGGGCTAGAACCCAACTGTGCAGGTTATTGATTTTATTTTGTTTTTGTTTTGTTTCAGTGCATTTGAGGACAATGGGTTTCATAGGTATCAGTGTTATTGCAGACTTCGGGTTCAAAGGTCTAGGATAATATGGAGCTAACAATATGATTTCCAGGGACAGGAGGCTCTAAGACCTTCATCTTCTGCCATATTTGTCAAAACAAAAAGTTGTGATGATTCTTGCAAAGCAGTTAATAATCTGCATGTGCGGCTGAAGAATGCGGTCATATGGAGTTTGTCATTCCTAAATCCCTTTTGATGATGTGTTGGCCTTCCCGTCCAGAAGTCTTGCCAGAGTAGTAGAAGGAATCTGTACATGCTAAGTATGCCTCTCAGAGGTCTAATCTCAAATAGAAAAACTGAGATTGATCTCTTGTGATCCTGGGACCATGACCTGAGCCGAAGGCAGACGCTTAACCATCTGAGCCACCTAGGCGCCCCTCTTGTGATCCTGTTTTATTCCACTGGTGATGACAAATGAGTTCAGACAATAAACTATTAATTCATTCGAACAAACAGTGAGTACTTTTCTCGCACATATATTCTCTGTCAATCACTGTGCTGGGTAGTAGGGGGAGAAAAAAACTCATGATGGTGATTTGGTGGTAAGGCCTTGGATAGGGGTTTCCTCAGGCAATGTGGGAAGAGAAGAGAGGCATCTGAAGGGAATTGGCCCCTTAGGAGTACAGGGCAGCAAGATGAACTTTGTGCCGTGGACTTCTTTGGCAATCTGGTGAATTGACAAATCTGTGGGCCCCTTCATAGGAGAATATATTTAGATTTATATAATAAAATGTATGGGAATTTGAGGGAATCAAGAATAATAAAACACAGTTGTCAAAATATTTTAAAAAACACATTGTGCTGCTTCAGTAAAGCATGAAATAACAAGGTCTAGCAACAGACATAACAACTACTATAATTTTGAAGTGGTAATGTGCATAAATAATATTTTGAGATATATGCCACAACTGTAATATGATCTAAAACCACCTGTGATTTCTTTGGTGGGAAAGTTACAGGTCCCGCGGATGCGACCGTTGTTGCCAACATTTGTAATCGAAGGAATGCTAAATTTCAATTAGATTTTGATGAAAATAGAGAAGTAACTTTTTGGTCATCCAAGTTCATGAACTTCCTGAGTTCTCTCTATTCAGTGATGCCTTGGAGGACCATGGGTCCCATGCTAAGAGCCCTGCACCGAAGTTTGCTGCTAGTGCAGTTTGGGCAGTCAAAGGAGAAAAGGCATGCTAAACAGAGGCGTCAGATCTCTATAGAGCGACTCGTGATTCCGAGGACCTGGACTTCTTACTCCCATTCTCTTTATATTTGGTGGTCTTGTTTCCTTGCACGTACAGGTTTGCTTTGTAAGACTGGGAGAAATAATCCCCGTGAGCTACTTTATGTGTTATCAGAACTGATAAAAATATCTTTATTTTAAACATTCCTTGTTCTTCTTATTGAAATTTTGCCTGTAGCAAGCTTGAGGGTTAAGAATTCTTATCAGATGAACCAGGACAGATTTTATGCACCGTCCTCTGTGATGATTGATTTCATCTTTGGTTATCTAGTTCTGTATTTTTGAATTTCTCTGTTGCTTTTCTTTTAGAAAAAATTACTGAAGTACTCCGTGGTTGTTTAAAGAACATTACTTATACATAATATGAAAAATGAAGTGTAGTATAAAATCAATTATACTACCAAAACAAAAATTCTTCACTATGCTCCCACTCCATCGAAGAGCTAATATTCGTTAGCCATTTTTGTGTATGTTCTTTCAGAATAGAGATATAATGTTTTGTGTAAAATATATAATCATAAGATATATTAATATATACATACACACACACACACACACACACACACACACATATATATAGCTTGACAATCTAATGTGTGAATTGCATTGTTCATTCATTGCATCCTAAATTGGATGTGTCTTGACATTTGCTTTATTTGTTTTTTATTTTTCAGAGTAAAACACTCTGAAATTTTTGGCATACTTGAACATTTTCATCAAGACAAACCTGGGCCTGAGGCAAGGAAAAGGACTTTCAAGCATTATGTGGATATAGGTATGTGGCATTCAGTGGAGGGAAGGGGTGATAAAATAGTTTGGAAGACAAATGGTTAAATTTCAGGAAGATAAAACTAAGGCTAAGGCGGGGAGGAGTTCAGTCACTGCCCTGAAATTTTGCACAGCAAACATCAGAGGAGAAAGAATAGGTTGTCAGTGGATAGATAGGTCCGGTTTTTATGCCTCATTAGCCATAGTATTTTATTGTCTGGGTATCTCCCTGATTTCCTTTCTTTTTTTTCTTTTTTCTTTTCTTTCTTTTCTTCCCTCTCTCCATCCTTCCTTCCCTCTTCCTTCTTTCTTTCTTACATGTTGTAGTTGCTCTGCACCAGTGGAAAAGTAGCTAGAAAACAAACACACACACACACTCACCCTTCCTCTACTTAAATTTACTGATACCTCTCTTAGCAACATCCTTCAGTGAGCTGTGAAGGTTAGTGAACAGCTCTAATTCATTACGGTCCAACTTTTATTTCTTTATTAAGTTTATTATTACTATTATTATCATTATTATTATTTTTCAGTAGTGTCTACTCCCAACGTGGGGCTTGAACTTACAACCCCGAGATCATGAGTCGCATGCTCTACTGACTGAGACAGCCAGGTTCCTCTCTACTTTTATTTCAAGTGAAGCTAAAAAGGTTATCTTAGGAGGCAAGAAAGGATATTTTCAAGAATAGGTAGATGACCATGGTAAGGTAAAAAGGAGTGTGAGAAATGTTTAAGGAATAATATTATGCTCCCATGCTTTTGGAATTTGAACCACAAATCACTTAGTAGGTGGCACTTAGTCCAAGTGATCATCAGGGTGTTGAAAACATTTCTCTCAGTCAAAAAGCCACGAACACAGTGTTTTTGCAGATCCCATTGAGAGCTTCTAGGCTTGGCAGTCACAGGAAACTTACTGGTTTTTCTTATCACTAAGTGATTACAACATACATTCTTGGGAAGGTAGAGAATGACCTTCTATTGTGTGTAAATACAGTCGTCTGTTGTGACTTTTTTTAACCTATTGTTGCACTGATTTGGATTTGCCCCCAAATTACTTGTATTGAGAAAAAGCTACATTTTGATTTAACCAGTTATCTACTTAGCAGTCTAATATGCAAGTGCATGCCAGAGAAAAGAGAATAAACTTTATTTTTTTAATTTTAATTTTTTTTTAGATTTTGTATTTATTTATTTGAGAGAGAGAGAGAGATCACAAGCAAGGGGTGGGGGGGCAGAGGGAGAAGCAGACTCCCCGCTGATCAGGGAGCCCAATGCAGGACTCGATCCCAGGACCCTGAGATCATGACCTGAGCTAAAGGCAGATGCTTAATGACTGAGCCACCCAGGCGCCCCAAAACGATGGGTGACTTAGCTAGGAACCAGATCTTTTAAGTTTACCTCTGAGCACTGTGAACGATTTCTTCAAAATGCCCTTACTTTTGGATTAGTAGTATCTGCTAAAAACAAACATGATCTTAATAAATATGAAAAATGTTTGTAAGTTGGAGATCCTGTGTTATTTGCATTTTATGACCAGAAAGCAGCGATGCTTGATACTGTCCGAGATATGCTATCTTGTGATCAGTAGTTGAATAAGGTAGAAAAGGAACAGTATCGTCCAGGCTATGGTACTGCGCCATCTTGCTATCTCATCTCCCTGCACCCTTCCTGCTCTCCCCCTCTAAAGACCAAGGTAAACACAGCCAGGGGAACAAAGAAATGCATTAACAACGACTAGAAATAGAATAAAGTAAAATAAAAATAATGGAATGTAGACTCCGGCACCAGGCTAGCCTCTTCTCTTGCTGTATGACCTTAGGCAATTTATATCATCTCCCTTAACCTTACCATCCTCATTTGTAAAATGGAGATACTAAGCAATTCTGTTCAGATTATTTATGAGATTGTTGTGAGACTCCAACAGTGGGATATTTTAAGGGCTCAATAAACTAGAAATCACTAAATAAATATTGGTTTAAAATGGTTTCATGAATTACATTTGTTCCGTTGTGAAGAGATTTTTAAAAACGAGTAAATATTATCAATGATGCCAGATTCCTGTTGCGTATGAGAACATAGTGGGAATGTTTGAGAAAGTCTTTCAGAAAGAGGTTGCATTCATTCTAAATTCCTAAGTTACTCCTGAGGAAAGATTCCTATGTAAGAAGAACTCAAATAAAACTTGGTGTCTATAAAAATGAAGTATGCTAGAAAACCCTATATTTATCTTGTTATGGAATTCGAAGTAAAAAAAAAAAAAAAACACCTCTTAAACTCAGGCATGGTTTGAATAATACAGGCTGAATATTAAAATTTAGTTTCTAGGATGCCTGGGTGCCATAGTCAGTTAAGTGTCGGACTCTTGCTTTTGGCTCAGGTTAAGATCTCAGGGTGGTGAGATTGAGCCCCGCGTGGGGCCCTGCGCTGAGCGTTCAGTCTGCTTAGACTCTCTCTCCTTCTGCTCACCCCCCTCACCCCCTGCTCTCTCTCTTTAAAATAAATAAATCTTTAAAAAAATTAAGAAAATAAAATTTAGTTTCTAGTCCTTTAAAAATTTGTCTATAAATTTTTTTGTATAAAATGCTTTTGAAATATTGACAATTAAATTTATCAAAAATCCAAGAATGTGGGATGGAAGGACAATGGAGCAGAAGCATTGAAGATATTCCTGAATGTGAGACGCATGTTAAAATGATGGCGAGAGAATTCAAGCTTGGAAGAAAAAAAAAAATGAAAGTAATGACAGCCCCAAGCACTACTAATACTAGCTCTTAGTTTCTGCCAAGCACTGGGTGCTTGACACATATTAATATATGTTTCCCTCTCACACCTACAAGGTAGGTGATGGTGATGATGATTATTATTATTATCCCCCTATAATGGATGAAGAAACTGAGACATTAAGAGGTTAAGTAAGTTGGTGACACACAGGTAGAAAACGGTAGAGCGGCATTCAAACTCAGGCAGCTTGCCTCCAAGCCCGTTTGCCATGCTGCCCCTTGAGAAAAAGAAAGACATTTGTACCCATTTACACCTCAGCACTAGATTTTGACAATCTACTTGAATCCTCTTCAGCTTGACAGGCAATAAATGCTACTTTATTGTTGCATTTATTCATATTTCCCTTATTACCAAGGATTCTTAATACTTTTTGTATATTCATTATCCTTTAAATTTTATCCTTTGTGGGCAGCCTAATCACATTTCTACATGTTTTTATACTGAGGCATTTACCTATTCCTTTTTTGGATTTAGAGCCTTGTCTAATGGAGAAACAGTAATCTTTCTCCATATATATATTGCAAGTTTTCCCCACATTTTGCTTATCTCCATTTTATGACATTTTTTCTATAGAAATTTTTTTTTAATATTTTATTTATTTATTTGAGAGAGAGAGAGAGAAAGAGAGAGAGGGAGAGAGAGCACAGAGGGAGAGGGAGAAGCAGACTCCCTACTGAGCAGGGAGGCCAATGCGGGGCTCAATCCCAGGAGCCTGAGATCATGACCTGAGCTGAAAGCAGCCGCTTAACGAACTGAGACACCCAGGCGCCCCTCTACAGAAAAGTTTTAAGTTTGTATGTATTTGTATCCATTCTTTATGGTTTCTGGCTTTCTTGTCGCGCTTAGGATGACTTTCCCTATCCCAACAATGTATCACTGCATCACTTACAACACTTTATGTTACTTTTATGACTTTATTTTGTAATTATTTACATGTCTGGTGCACTTGGAAATTTTGCTAGTCTAAAGAAAGAAGAAAAGATCATTTCCTATAAATATCTTCCCATACAACCAGTCTTTGACCCAACACCATTTACTAAATAATCCATCTTCCCTACCATCAATTTCAAATGTTGGCTTTTATCATAGACTACAATCTCACATATATTTAGGTATTTTTGTCTAGATTCATCATAATTTCCAATGATCTATCAATTCTTTTGCCAGAACTAAATTGTTTTAAACACCTCAACTGAGTAATGGTAAATACATCCTGTTTCCTCCTCGTGTGTCTCTCTCGCCACTTCTTATAAGGACACTGGTCATTGGGATTATGGCCCGTCCTAATCCAGAATGAACTCATTTTAATTTAATCATCTCTGCAATGATCATGATTCTACATAAGGTCTCATTCTGAGATACTGGGAGTTAGGACTTCAACATATCTTTTGGGGGGGGCACAATACAACTCATAACACATGTTATGTGTGCTAATTTTTTGGTCTACTATCATATATGTAATGACAAATAATGAGGTTATCCAGGTTCTACTTTTAAATTCCTAACAAAACATACTGACATATTATGACACAAATGTAATTATTTAGCAGTCTTTACGATGTAAAGTAGTACGTTCTTCCTATTACCATTTTTTTTTTCTATTCTGCTACCGAGAAAAGGGTATTTCTTCCTTTTTCTATTTATTATATTTATATGAATTAGGGTTGAGTTTGGTTACCAGTGGGAGATCTGACTGTAGTGATATCAACATAAAAGGCTATATTTTCCTCACATTATGAGAAATCCTGGGGTAGGCAATTAATAGTATTGGTTCAGCATCTCAAGTGTAGAGTGGCATGGGCTTATGATTTGGGGGGGCCTTTGACGCAGCATCTTAAAATATATACTGCACATCCATAATTTTATTCCAGGCAAGATGAAGGAGCCAGGCATGGGGGAAAAAGGCAGCTGAGCATGCCCCTCTTTTAAAGCATGCTTTCCTCCAGCCTCACCAATAATTTCTGTAGCAGCCCATTGGCCAGAATGATGACACCTGGCCACCACTTTCTGCAGGGTAAGTTGATAAATAAAGGAGTTTTGTATACACTGCCAACCTCAACAGAATTAAGATTCTGTTCCTAAGGAAGACTGGAAAAAGATATATTGGTAAGCAACTAGCTGCCCTGGTCCTCACTCCCTCCACAAAATTGTTACTGGAGCATGGGAGGATGGGAGAAGGCACTTGTCTCTTTCCTTCCCCCAGTTTAACCCATCAGACACAGAAACGTACAACCACTCACTTAATCCCAGTAGCAGATTATGTGATAGTTTGAGGACCAGACTCATCTAATTAGGTCAGGTCTATTTTCCTAAATATAAATTAAATATGTGACGAGAAGGCGCTAAAACAAGACCTTGAATGATAGCATATGCAAATGATTCTCAAACACTCATCCACTCTCTGGTCTTAAGTTGGGCAACATTTTTATAGTTCGTGGAAAAATAAGAATAATAAGAGTAATCTGGTGAGTTTTTCATTGGGTTAAATTGGCTCAATTTAAAGAGCTGTCCATTCTGAAATTGTGTCCTTGCCCTTTTATGTTTATGTTTAAATGTTCTTTCTCATATAAAACATTGGTGATAATAAATGGCAACTTTTTGGTTTTGGTCTGTGTTAATGTTCTTAACCTGGGGGAAAAGAAAGCTCTATGTTTGATCTCTTTTTTATTTTTTATTTTCTGCTTCATAGAATCCAGAAATCTGAGAACCATAGGCAGTTACTCACCTTTGTATATATTTGGTACATATTTTGTATAAATGTCTGTATTTATATTTTCATATTTATGTTACCCTCTGTCTTTAGACGAAAAAAGATTAAATGCATAACGTTGGCTTTCTTGCATTTCATCTTTGTCTTGCATCAGCTTTGATACCTTCTAAAGAGTATGAGGTTTAGGAAATGATGATATAGTGAAGATGACAATACACGGAGTGGATTGCTTCTGCTGGACACAAACTAAGGACTTTACGCATATTACATTTCTTCCTTATTGCCCCTCATGGTGTGCATACAAGTTTTATTGTCCCACAGATAAGATATCTGATACTCATAGACCTTGATTGACTTGCCAAGGCTTCCTAGAGGGTAAAAGGAAAGTCAGGATTCAAATTAAGTTCTGTCTCCTTCAACAGAACCCAGCTTTGTATCTATTAAGAGAAAACATGTTACTCCTTTAACACCTAGGGGTGAAGTTATGCCTTTATTCAATATAACCTTGATTTTGTTACTCCAGCAAAACTAGTCCTGTGCCTAGTATGAGAATATTTTGCTCTTCAGGGGTAGTCTTCAGAGACCAATCTATTTCACATATTTTTTTTTCTAAATTGCTTGTTCATGAAGACTACAATGAATATATTACTAAAGTTTAATGTTGAGTTGTGGTTACCTCTTCTTAAGGAAAATATAAAAATATATTCACTTCATTGAGGTTTTTAGGACCTGAAGAGACATTTAGATTCTTCAATGTTCAAACAGTCCAAATAACTGAGAGAATACAGATGTCTGATAAGAAAAGGAACAAATTCTGGGTTCACTTTGAGAAGAGCGGCACAGAGGACTGAAAATTTGGGCAGCGAGAGGCTTCAAGACTCACCCAAAGAAGGAAGTTGCTTCTAGCCTAAGCAGATTATTAAAATGGAACATAAGATTATTTTTTCCCAGATTCTTAGATTTTCAAGAGAAACTTAAAGTGTTAAATTTCATCTGCAAGATACCTGTTTTTAAAAGGCCATCAAATAGCTGAAATTTAATATTTGTTTGTTTTGTTTTGAGAGAGAGAGAGCAACTGTGAGAGAGGGGAGGGGCAGAGGGAGAGGGAGAGAGAGAGAGTGCACCTCAAGCAGGCTCTGTGCTGAGCTTAGAGCCCAACGAGGGGGCTCGATCTCACGACCCTGAGATCATGACCTGAGCCAAAATCAAGGGTGGGACGCTTAACCCACTGAGCCACCCAGGCACCCTTGAAATTTAAAATACCTGAAGGGTCACCACCGGATAGAAAAAACACAAGTCTTGGGGGAAAATCGCTCCATCAACTAGTTCTATTAAATCTCTACTCATTTCAGACAAAAACTGTAAAGGATACAAACTTTCTTTTTTTTTCTTTAATAAAAAGTTATGTGAAAATCAGTGTATCCATGATAAACATGGAGTGGCTTGAAAAAGAGAAAGACAGAATCAGTTCACTGTGTTCAGTGTTTCCTCTAATAAATTCTTCATGACTCTCCTTTTAATGATGGTTAGCCTGAAACCGACCCTGAAACAGGATCTGCCTACCGCAGATGTGTTTGCTAGAAATCCCAGAGGCCTCAGAGGAGGCTGTGCTTGGTGGGGAAGGCAGGAAACATCTGTGAGACAGGAGAACTGTGGAGCTGCGGTCAGGTGGCCCTGCCAACTTGCCCTGTTGTCTCATTTACCTCAGTCCGAGGAAGATTCTTCAACACAAACCACAGCAAAGTGGTGGAATAGAAGGGTGCCTCCCCTCCCTGGCCTGTAGCCAGCCCTAACAGCTCAGCCATGTTTATAGTGAGCCTCCACCCAATATTCCCTCTCCAGTGTAATTAGCTAGCATACATCATAAGCATTTTGCTACCAATCTCTAAATCCCTTTGGAAATAGGATCCGTGTCACCTTAGTATTCTCCACATGGAGATTTCAGAAGATGGGATGCTGCATGAAGTGAAAAATTTGATTTCCCTGGTATCTTAGCCCCCTAGTTCTGGATAATTTTTTCCCTTTATTGGCTACCTACTCTTAGAGTGCTAGTATTCCCATATGTTTTCCCCTCCCTCCCTCCCCTCCCCCAAAAAAGTGTCCCTGGCGAAAGACCTGATAAACTCACGTACACTCGGGAATAAAGTACTATTCTCTTGAAATGTTCCTCTGGCTCTCTCGTGAGATTTTGCCTCTTAGCTAGTTCAAGAAAACAAAACCAAAACAGGAAACTTTGATCTGTAGCTTTTAGGTATTCATGCATACATGGAAAGTATAATTGGTAGATTTGTTTGTGCAACACCAGTCAGGCAAATGCAAGTTCAACCTACCCATTACTAGAATATAAATATCTCCAATCTGAGAAAGCTTTGGGTGCCTTGGGTTATAGGACATGTTTACCTACCTTTGCACCAAACACCTTATTCTGTTTCACTTGTTTGCTCCTCAGTACCGCTCCCTCAGTCCCTCTGTCCATCCTTCCTTCTTCCTTTCCTTTCTTCCTTCCCTTTCTTCCTTCCTTCATTCCTCTCGCATTTCTTGAGCATTTGCAATGTTCTAACCACTGCACTGATGCTGAGAGTATAGATATGAAGAAGGTGCAGGTCCTGCCCTTCAGCAGCTGCCAGCCTAGAGGAAGATGCAGAGAAGTAAGCAAATAAAAGGAAACTAGTAAGAAGAGGATTGCGATAGAAATATGAAGAGAAAAACTCCACGGAGAAGGTAGATAGCTGTGTTGGGGAGATGTAGCAATAGTCTACAAAGAAGGTACTATTAGGTGAAGCTCTTGAAGGATGACTAGAAATTGCTATTTAGAAAGTAGGAGAATAGCATTTCACATAAGAGGGGAAGTGTGTATAGAGGAATATCTTCATCTATTGAAGCTATCTCTTGAATAGCTTCAATAACAAAGTTAATGTCGGGGGAAAGCATGCGACCTAAATTTGGCATCGGCATTGGAAAATTTAAGTTGGATCATGTACTTAACCTTGTCAGCAGTAACCATGGCATCCCCTCTAGTGCGGCAATTGCAAATAACCCATTTTCTGAACCTTTCTCTCCTGGGATAGATGGAATGGTCTCCTGGTTTTCTGCCCATGTCACTGGTTGGTCTTCCCTGGTCATCTGTTGGACTTCTAGATATTGGAGCGCCCAAGGCTCAATCCTTTGACCCTACTCCCCTGCCACTTTCTGTTCTCGATTACAAAAGGTTCCTTTGTAAAGTTTGCAAGAGATCCCACACGAGTGTCAAACTTCTGAGTTTCAATTCCCAACCTTTCTCTTATTAGCTGCATGAGCTTTCTCCTGTTCCCTTGCCTGTAAGATAAAGAGAGGAATAAGACCTACTCAGAGGGTTTTTGGAGTCTTAAATAATTGAAGATATGTGTGCAGAAAAGAGTCAACAGAGCAGGTCTGACTGCTGATCTTTAGAAAGGCCTACTGACAAGGCTGGCCCTGAGCTGGCATCTGAGAACTTGGCTTTGGGGAGGGTTCCTACCCACCTAAGATAAGAGTGGCTCACTGTACCTAAGCTGTTTATGAAGCATATGCTTTATGCTGAAGACCTGCTTTCCTTCTGGGCATCTGGAACTTTGGTACATACCAGGCCGTGGCTGCCTGTGTGATTAGCCCTCGGTAAAAACCCTGAGCACTGAGTCTCTCGTAACCTTCCCTGGTTGGCAATATTTCACAGGTGTAACCACAGCTCTTGGCTGAGGAATGAAGCACGTGCTGTGTGACTCCACCTGGATGAGGGCTCTACGAGCTTTCCCTCGGATTTCACCCCCTGTGCCTTTTCCCTTTGCTGATTTTGCTTTCTAGCCTTTGGATGTAATAAATCATAGCTGTGATTATGACCCTGCTGAGTCCTCCTCCCGAATCACTGAACCTTCCCAACACAGCACGTAAAAAGCATTTAGGGGAGTTTTAGGCATGTAGTAAACATATAATAAACACTAGCGATTTTTATTATACACTCTCTTTCCCAAGGTGAGCCCCATCTTGCTTTAAGTATCACCTCGATGATTATCAAATATCTATCAGCAGATTAACCCCTTTCCTAGCTCAGGATTCCTGGATCAAATTGCCCGTGTAGCATCTCCACTGGGGTTCCTGAGGGACATTTCAGACTGGACATGCGCAAAATCTGGGTTTCTGTTCCTCTTTCCGAAGACAGTTAAAATCACCACCATTCACCCCATTTCGTAGAGTCTTCAGTGTTTCCCCCCTTTTCCTCATTCACCCTCCACATCTTGTTTGATTTCCTTCCAAAAATATATCTCAGGCTTTAAACACTGTTTCTCAGATCAGGGCTTTCTCTTCCTGACATGTGGTGGGAGCACCCTAGCATCCTGCCTGCCTCCGTTCTTACCCTGCACTCAACCCTCCGCAGCGCAGCCAGTGCTGTCTCTTTAAATCAGAAGCAGAAGCAGAGCAGAGCAGATCTCTCCACCACTTCAAACCCTTCCATGTCTTTCCATGTTAACTAGGATATGATTCAAACTTCATGCCACGACCTGGAGGAGTCTGCACCATCTGGCGCCTGTTCTCCGTGCGGTGCTTCTCTTGGCTCGCCGAGACCTCGCGTCTCTCCCCCCAGCCGGCCAAGCTGGCTTCACCGAGCGTCTCTGCATGGGGAGCTCTCTGTCTGGAGCACGCTACTCCAGATTTCGTCTTGGTTGCCCCCTCTCATGAGTCAGATCACTTTCAAACCACCCTATTTCAAGCGACCACCCCTCACTCACTTTCTAGCCAGTGACTGTTTTAATCAACAAACGCTATCATATTTTTGCTTTATTTACTTTTGATTTTATAAAAATGGCTGTCAAAGTCATTAAAATCAGTCTCTGACCCACCTTTTCTGTCCTCATCTTATTCCCCAGAAGCAAACATCTGGAATCGTTTCTGCTTTTCTTTCTTTTCATAGTTAGCCCTTTAACTCTGAACGAAAAATATTTATTTATCAACTCTAGTCATACCTGTTTATTTTCCGCTTTGAAAGATAAGGCTTTAGTTACTTGTATCACTCTTCACTTTCCATTATCACCTAACTCACAGAGTTGATAAATGTATTATCGTTTACTTCTTCCACTGTTCGCATTTAAACTTTGAATAATACACAAAATTTTCAATGCTTTCTCCCATAGACCTCAGACAATGTCTCTCGAGTCCCCACCATGAAAAAGGAGGATATTTCTATCCCTACCCCTTCTCTCCACAGCTATGACCACCTCCCAAGTTCTGCTATCTGAACACTTTTCAGGTTACCAGGATTTATAACATTAGTATTCTATTCTGAAGCCCTATTTCATTTTTTCTATGTTGACATATTTGTGTTTTAAAAACCAGGTATGGCGGAAGAAAAAGAAATTGAGATTCTTCTTTTCTTTTCCCCTCTTCTTATCAAGATATGCTTTCAAAAAAGTATTTGGTTACTAACTGAGACTAAAATGACAGTGACTGATTAAATCTATTATAAACACGAGGAACAAAGATGTATTGGCTGAATTTCAGGCTCAAATCATACGTTAGGTTTCCAATCACATATCTAAAGTTCCTGTAATCAGACTGTTTTAAAGTTAAGACTTTTTTTTAACTTGAAAGTTTGTACAGTGCATATATTTTCTATTACCTACTATGTCCAGCAGGGCTTATGGCAGAACCATATAATCAAAAATATTTCTTCAATAAAATGTATGAATAATCACACTAAGTGGTATAAGCAAAGACTATCATTAGTTTCACATTTGTTCTGTCTAGAATTTCTTACCTAGCAAGTATACACCCCACTTACCTTTTTTTTTTTTTTCCAGTTTTCAGAATATTTTCGTTGTTGAAAATGTAGATACAGGATTATGGAACAATAGACGTGACAGTGTATCCATTTGTAAAAGTAACCTGCATTCAGTTTGACTTCTACTTGCCTTTACTCTTACATATTTTTGCACTTTGCACTTTCACGTAAAACCATCGTAAGCCCATTAGTTTTGTAAGATCAAGTTACTCACATGATGAGTAATACTGTTATGTCCAATGTTTTGTAATTGCTTGAATTTGTTTATATTATAACTATATTTTATAGTTTATATGATAATATAACTATAATAGGTTAAACTGTGGGTCATTAGCCTCATGAGTTGATCAAAAGCTAGTAAATTTCTTTAGGTTGAAATGTAGAGACATTAAGTTTACCTGCATTTTCACAATAAATTTTTCCAGCTGAATTTGGACGGATGGGAAAACTTTGAAATCATATAAAGGCCATCCCTTCTTATATTTCTGGAACAATGTAGGCAACATACTTTATGGTTAAGCACTTAGGCTCTAGAGTAAGAGATTATTTATTTAATCTCATTTCTACTCCTTGGATAGACTTTGAGAAAAGTACTCAAATTCTTTAAGACTCAATTCTCTTACATGCAAAAAAAGTTGTGATATTAATTTTACCTTATGGGTTGCTATAAGGTAAAAATTGAGACAAGGTTTACAAAGTATTTAGCATAGTCTCTAGAAGGAGTTACATTTTATTATTACTGTTAAGACCAGAACATCCTCTTAGACTTATTTGATCTATGTGTCTCCGTGAAAAAGCCAGCCAACAGCATAGATATTTATGATGCCACCTGGGTATTTATGTATAGACTTGCCCACATTTGTTCCAAAATATTGAGGTATTTTGGTTTCCTAATATCTCTTAGCCAACCAAATCAGAATGTAGGTTCTAATGAGAATAAATATAATTGTGAGGGAGCATCTGAATTCTAACAGATAAATGATGGAAGTGTACGATACATATAGCAGCTAGCTTTTGCTGCATAACAAACCAGCCCAAAACTTAATAAAAGAAAAGCTAGTCACTTATCTCATATTCTGCGCACCAGCAGTTTGAGCTAGGCTCAGCCTCATGGTTCTTCTGGTCTTGGCTGGGCTCGCTCCTGTCACTGCAGTTAGCTGTAGACTGCTGGTCTCTGATGGCTTCAGCTGAGACAGTCCATCTTTATTCTACTTTGTCTTCCATTGCTCAAGCAGGCAAGCCTGGGCTTGTTGAAATGGCAGTTGAGAATGAAAAAAAATGTGTCATGAGGCTTTGGCTCAGAACGGGCCTACTGACATGCTACTGTCCAAAGCAAATCAAAGTTCCAATCCAGGCTCGAGAGCAGAGAGATAAACTCTACCTGTTAATGGGACATCTGCAAAGTTGCACTGCAGAGGGTATGGATACAGGGACAGGGAAGCTTTGAGACCATTTTTATAATCAATATATCAGAATGAATATATATATAATTTTTCTAAAATCGCTAAACCTTGAATTTTAACATCAGGAAAATAAAAATTATTCATGTGGAACAATAAGAAAACTCACTGGCCTTGATGGTAAGAAAAATAATGACTTGGTATTTGGAAAATATGAGAATAAAAATCTTGAATAAAAGAAGAATTAGAAATTAAAAATGGCTACATCTAATCTATACTTCCCCAATGTCTTATTGAGAAGGAAGATTGAGCAAAGTCAATGATTCCTCTAACCTGACTCAGCAGAAATGCAGTCCTCTACATACGTATGGGTAAAATTTACAAACAAAGAAAATCTCTTCCCAATTTAGTAGAATATAGAAAACCCAAATATTTTTACAAACATGATTCCTGTAAAGCTTACACTTTTCCTAATTAGACAAATGCATCATAGGGAAGATATGAGAGGTTAACTAATATTCATTTTACATCATGATAAGTGCTTTTAAATTAAAACATTTTAATATTTTATTTGGAATTGGAAAATTTCTAAATGACAGCACAGCAAACATAGTGATTGCCTGAGAGTGAAATTAAAATTTAGCAGAAGGAAGTATCCTTCTTTATTGTTGATTTAGCTGTATCTCTGAGCCTAGTTTCCCTGTAAATAGCTTATTTTTGATACCAGACACGTTGGCATTTCCTAAATGAACAAGAAACTCTGCCTCCAATAGGAGATTAATGCTTCTTAGAGATTCATAGGGGTAGATTCATTGGAGAAGGGGGTTTGCAAAGCTATTGAATACATTCCAGGTATATTTTCTGGTGTATATAAATCAAATCTGATGCTGAAAATTGAATAATGCTCACAACTCTAGACTCGATATGTATATTTAAGACAGTGCAAAGTTCCAGAGAATCCTTACACACTGGTTGCATTTCCTATTCTAACAGTTTCTGTCTTAGTTTTAGTAAGAAAGAGGGTTTGCTGTTTTAACCTTTCATGAACAAACTCCAGAAAAAAATACATAAAGGAAGTGTTAGATTTGCATCTCCTCCTGCTAGGCGCTTGCTGCTCACAGTCCTTCCTGGTGACCCTTTATGCTAGGCTAACTCTTCTCAACTACACCCAGTTTAGTTTTTTCAGAGAGGGAGGGAGAGAGAGAGATAGAAAGAAAGAAAAAGAGAGAAAGAGATTTATTATAAGGAATTGGCTCGTGCAATTATGGAGGTGACTAGCAAGTCCATAATCCACAGAATCAATGTCCCAGTTTGAATCTGAAAGCTAGAAGCTGCTCCAAATCCCAGAAGAGCAGATATACCAGTTAGCAGGCCTTCAGGCAGAGAATTCTCTCTTAGTTGGGGGATGGCCACCATTTTGTTTTATTCAGGCGTTCAGCTGATAGGATGGGACCCACACATGTTAGGGAGTGTTAGGGAGGGCAAATTGCTTTACTCAGTCTATCGATTTATATGTACATCTCATCCAAAATCACCCTCACAGAAACACCAAGAATCACGGTTGATCAAATATCTGGGCAACCTACGGCCCAGTCAAGCTGACGCATAACATTAACCATCACAGAGCCCTTTCATTTAGGGACTTTCTTTCTGCTTTCTAATATTTCAAACAGCTAATGTGACTGGTGAAATCAAATAGACAAGACCACTGTGTTTGCTGGAACTGTTTCCATTATGGTGATGTGCATTTTAGCAGATGTCTCCTGAAGTCCGAAACCTTATATTCCTTACCTACCCCAAAGGAGTAATTAAACTGTAGACAAGACAGGGGAGAGACCCTTGACATCAACAGTCAGGTGGACAGCACGGTAGTAAGTCTCAGTGTTCAAGCTATAGGGAGAAATCTGGGTTTAGCGGTGCGCCTCACCTCTTCTTTTGCACGTCTTCTGTGAAGGTTTTACGTAAAACAAAACCTCAGCATAGTAGTTTATATTCCGTGCTTTAAGAAACCAAATGTTTCCATTAAATGCTTTTTCTATACATTGCACATGATAAGACTATGCCATGTGATTAACAGTTCTTTTGGGACCACTAAAGGAGGCAGTGTGATTTAAAGGCTAAGGGTCAATGCACTGGAATTAGAATCTCTGGCTCTGCCCTCAGTAGTAGTGTGAATGTAGGAAAGTTTAACACACCTGTGCCTCTGTTTCTTTGTGAGGAGAGTAAAGCTGTGTGACTTCAGGCTTATAATTAAACTCTTTGAGTTTCAGTTTCACCAAGAAAATGAATAACAATAACAATAATAATAAAACTACAGGGCACCTGGGTGGCTCAGTCAGTTAAGCGTCTGCCTTCAGCTCAGGTCATGATCTCAGGGTCCAGGGATCGAGCTCCGGATCGGGCTCCCTGCTCAGCGGGGAGCCTGCTTCTCCCTCTCTCTCTCTGCCTTCCCCCCTGCTCGTGCTCTCTCTCTCTCTTTCTCTCAAATAAATAAAATCTTCAAAAAAATAATAAAACTACTACCTAAGTTAGTTCTGAAGATTAAATATAATCATATATGTATATATATAAAGTCTTAGAATAGTGTATTATAGACTACTATGGCCACTAATTGTTACTGATTGTGATTATAATTATGATTAAAACCAATGACTTCCAATACTGTCATACACCTATGTATTTAAAGGTCTTCTTAGAACTACTCAAGGGTACTTTCAAACTGTGGCATGTCCTTTATAATTCATGCTTCTAATACTCTAAAATATTCTAACATCTCATCGCTATAATAAGTCACTGTTTTTGGTGGGAGTATGTCACAGCTTTCATTAATATTGGTCTAAAAAATGAGATCTCTTACAAACTTACAAATAATATTTTTTAAATGTTGTAGGTCACAGAAAGCTTAATTCTTCAGATTTCTTATACAACCTACTGCCCCCTGGGCGATACTCTATTGCACTTGGCCCATACTAGGCAGTTTGCCTGGAACATTCTTCATCTTCTCGCCTGCCCTGTCACCACCTGGTTTCACCTAGCTCCTACTTACTCTCAGATCTCAGCTTGCTATTACCTCCCTGTGATACCTCCCCTAACACTTCTCTTAACTCTTTGGGGCAAGTGTTCAGTCCTTAAACTCCCAGAGAACTTGGCACTTTCGTTTTACTAGCAGTTACATGCTGCATTGTAATTACTATTTTCCTTTTCTGTCTTCCTCTCTAGAATGTAAGCTCAGGAAGATAGAAACGCTGACTATAATGTTAATTGCCCCATCGCTGATACTGAGCTCCTGGAACGTAAAAGATACTCAAAGTATACATACTACATGAAAGAACTATATATTTCCTCAAAACACATCATTAAAAGTATGGGAAGATGAGCCATAATTGTGAAGAAAATAAATGTTTGTGAAGTAATACTCTAGGAGATCATAAGACAACTATACCTTCAGGGGATAAACATTAAAAAGAAATAACATGCATTAATTTAACAATCAAAATGAAGAGAATTTATATTTTATCATTTGTTACAAGAATTCCACAAGTTGAGACAGTCTCTAAATAGCTCACAATTTCATGGTCATCCATTTACCTTGCCACAAATATAGTGGCTCGTTTTGACTTCCAGGTGTGTTTTTGTATAACACACAATTCTTTTCAGTCTGAAATTTTATGAGAATTATTTGAATTTAAGTGTAATAACTTATATCAGCTTCAAGTATTCTATAGCATGTTATCCAAATTGTTCCCACATTGAATCTAGAGTTTAAACCTCTGATTTGAAATCGCCCTACCACTATTTGTTCATTAGTTAGGCTATGCTAACATATCCATCTAGGGCCAATTAGGAGATAGACAGAAACCACATTGTAATTTGACAAGGGAAAGTTTAATATAACAATTATTTAACTATAATAGGGGAATCACATTAAAGATGTAAAGAGAACTCTAAAGCGTGCTCTAGAGCTGGATGAGATTACATAAGGAAGGATGATTTAGAAGGGTCTCCTCCCAACAGCTGGGGTTCAGACCTCATTGGAAAAGCTGTGGTTATAATTACTGATGGCAGGCAAATTTGCTGGGTTGCCCAGACCACAGCTGGTGTAAAGTGGCCAGGAAAGCAGGCAACTGCTCTCTAGGTGCAGGTGGGCACATGCTTGTAGGCAGGAACGGAACGGGGTGGGGAAGGAGTCAGCTGTTAGAAGCCCAATTGCTGGCAACGGTATGTGTCTGGCGTGCAATGTGGTGCTGTTGGAGGGCTGCAGAAGCTCATTCTTCCAGCACAGGTGAACCGAAGCTGATGGGCAGAGGGCTCAGAGGGAGACAGAGATTGCGGCTGCAGGCTGCGAGACTGTCACTGGCAATGGTCACTGGGCCCCAATCTGGGCCGCAGGGTGGCTGAGGGACTGACTATACACTCGGGGTGCACAATTGGGGCAGAATACACACACACACACACACACATGATATACATACACACACACATGCACATGTACCATTGTTCAGCAGGAGCAAGCAGCCACAAAAAGGCAGCTTCCAGAACCAGGAGGAGGCCCCTTTGTCCTGCAACGTCCCTCCATTACTCTCTGTGGACAAAACTGAACATGCTCCCTGTAAAGGAGAGATGCTCAGTGGGGCAGGTGCTAGGGAGTGTCTCTGGAGCAGAGAGGCAATGAACCGAGAACTGGCCGGGTCTACCCCTGCAGTTACTCAGTTTCCATGTGCACTCTCCCATGCACACTCGAACTCCTGTAAAACAGTGAGCCAATGGGAAATGATACAACCAGACTCTACCGCAATAAGAAATAAATCCCACTCTTTCAGTGGTTTGTCAAAAATAAGATTTATGTCTTTAAGCAGAAAGGAGTCTCTACAGCACGGCTCTCCTTCAAGATGTGCGTCAGGGGCTCAGGCTGCTTTCTCCTAGAACTCCAGGACCTATGTGTTTGTTATTCCTAACTGTGGAGAAACAAAGTAAGAGGTGGGGGGAGAAACAGTCATTCCTTTTTTTTTATTATTATTAATTAATTAATTATTTTTCATGCAGTGTACCATGATTCATTGTTTGTGTATAACACCCAGTGTTCCATTCAGTACGTACCCTCTTTAATACCCATCACCAGGCTAACCCATCCCCCCACCCCCCTTCCCTCTAGAACCCTCAGTTTGTTTCTCAGAGTCCATAGTCTCTCATGGTTTGTCTCCCCCTCCGATGTGCTCACCGTAGCACATACCCTCCCCAATGTCTATGGAGAAACAGTCCTTCTCAATTGCCTCAGTGGAAATGACACATCGCCACATCCCTTCTTGTGATGTTCCATTGCAAGAACTTATCCCGTGAGCACACCGAGAAGCTTTGGGGCATGGAAAATGTAAGGAACATGTAGATATTTGGTGAATACCAATGGTCTCTACCACAATTTATCAAATATAGAAACATAATCATTTCTTTTTTTTTTTTAACATATAATGTATTATTTGTTTCAGAGGTACAGGTCTGTGATTCAACAGTCTTACACAATTCACGGTGCTCACCATAGCACATACCCTCCCCAATGTCCATGACCCAGCCACCCCATCCCTCCTACCCCCCACCACTCCAGCAACCCTCAGTTTGTTTCCTGAGATTAAGAATTCCTCATATCAGTGAGGTCATATCTGATGTTTCATAAGGCACAATAAATTGATCCAGGAAAGTGAGGACTGAAAGCCATAAGTCCATAAGCGTAAGGGTATGTATAGTTCTGGTGTTTTCCCAACATGCAAACTTTGTCATTTAGCACAAGGCAACAGTGTTGTTTTCTGAATTCTACTTGGAGGTTTTTCATTCCCCTGAGCTGTTATTTATTGCAAACCATTTCTCAGGGGTGTGTCATTACGTGGAGGCTTAGTCGTTTGTCTCCAAGAAAAAAGGAACAGGATTAGGCCTTTTCTGCTTAAATAAGATGACAACAGGAAATGATTTGTGTAACTTGCAAAAATTTAAAAAGAATGAATTTTAAATCAGCAGTATTTTCATGTAATGCACATTTCAAACCTCTCTAATAAAGCCATTTGCCAACAGAGCTGCTACTAAGGACCAAATTAAAACAAAATATAGAAAAATGCTTATCTTTTTCTGTGTTTGCTGTGTAATTCTCCCCAGAGAGAGCCTCACCACTGACTTTTGCCCCACAGATGCACCAATTCACACTTTACAAACAGAAGGCTGAGCTAGTTCAATGGACTTTTGCTCAGTGGAAGAAACACATAGACCCATGTTTTAACATGTCTAAGGTACCTAATTACAGTGGGAGAGCATCTGCAGATATTTACCTAAAAAGTGTGAAAGTCAACAAAATAAATATATCTAGAAAAATAACAAAGAATATATGCACCACATGGCAATACTGCTCATAGGGCTGGTAAAATTATGAGTGATTTCTTCTCCTTCTTGCTTGCAATTTTCTGTGTTTTCAAAATGCTGTACTTGTTTGTACTTTTTGCATTTTACAATAACAAGTTATTGCTTTATAACTAGAAGAAGATGATAAAAGCTTATGTTGGTATGTGTGACACATGTGCCCATATATTTTATGAATGCATCAAACATTAAGAGGTCTAGCTTAGGGACGCCTGGGTGGCTCAGTTGGTTAAGCATCCGCCTTTGGCTCAGGTCATGATCCCAGGGTCCTGGGATCGAGCCCCGCATTCGGCTTTCTGCTCCCAGCAGGGAGTCTGCTTCTCTCTCTCTCTCTCTCTCTCCTTCTGCCCTCCCCACCACTCATTCTCTCTCTCAAGTAAAGAAATAAAATCTTTAAAAAATATTATTACATTTTCAAATTAGTTTGTCTCATAGAACAGAATGTTAATCACTTTTGTATATGGAGATTATGTCATGTAATGCTGAATTCTCTTATTATTTTCAATATTTATCTTTAAATTCTATTAGATTCTCCTTGTATGCAGGCATATATTTGAAGTATAATGGAAATTTGGTTTCTTTCCTTCCAGTCTTTATGTCTCTTATCTCTTCTTGCCACACCGTGTTTGTTAGCCCTTCAAGTGAAACATAGAAGTGTACTGATTGTTTCTCTGGTCGTTTATTTTCATGGGAATGCTTTTATAGTTTGATCAGTATACAAATTTTGTGGGGTCTTGGTCTATATTCTTTATCAGGTTAAACACTTTGCCTTCTATCCTTACTTTGCTAAGAATTTTGAGCATAAGCAAGTGTTGCATTTTATCTGATTCTTTCTCTGCATTTTTAATACATTACCATGATTTTCCTATTTTAATCTAGGCAACCTTGGGATGAAACTTGATTTGGCTGTGTTATGTTCTTTTTGAAATATATGGCTGGATATGGCCTACCAATTATTTATGACATTCATTTCTTTGTGAAATTGGCCTAAAATCATCCAATCTCACATTATTGTATCTAGTTTTGGTGTAAAGGTTATACTGACATAAAAGAGTTTTGTATCTTACTCTCCGCTGCATCTAAGGTATTTACTCTTTCAGAGTTTGGTAAGTTCATTTATAGAATGATCTGGAAATACAGTTTATTGTAGGTATATTCTTGACTACTAGTTTATATTTATAACAACTATTGCTTAATCAAGAAGTCAGCAGATTAGGGCCTGGAAGTCAGATCCAGCCGCTGCTCATTTTTGTAAGTAAAGTTTATTGGGTAAAGCCGTATTTACGTATGTATGTATTCATGTAGTCAAGTACTTATTTATGTATTTATATATTTACTTATTTTACATATTGTCCATAGTGGCTTGCACACTACAATGGGGAAGTTGAGTAACTAGGAAAGAAACTGTATGGGCTGCAAGGCTAAAATATTTATTGTCTAGCCCTTTGTAGGAAAAGCTTTCTAGTCTTTTGACTTAATCAATTCTTGAATGATTTTCAAAATTATTTTATTCTGTAAAATTGTCCAATTGATGGGAATTTTAAATTCAGTAGCATAATGTTCATATTATTTTTATATTATTTATAGTGAATCCCTTATATCATCTCAAGTATTTCATATGATATTTTTGCATATTCTTTTACCCATGAATTGCTTAGAATTTGAAGCTTTGGGAGTATCTAAAACCTGGCAAGAGTACAAATTTCTTCCCATAAAAGATCAGTTATTTTGATATTTTCTGTCACTATGATCACAGCTAAGTGGTATAGTTTAAAAAAGGGTATATGGACAGACCGGGACTTGAATTTCTAATAAGCCATTTAATTTGCAGCGTGACCTTAAACACATTAATTTCACACTCCTGAACCTTAGATTTCTTCTCTAAGAATTACAACAGTTAGCCACTGGGACTATTTTAACTATCCCATGGAGTGTCTTACCTCTGACTTGGCTCAGGAGAAATATGAAACTGATTCATTAAGTCAATCCAAGTACAAAAGTAAGAGTCTTCCCCTTCCTTGCTTTCCACCATCTTCTAAAAGTCTGGAAACCAATCCTCCATGGAAGGTAGGTAAGCTAGATGTGAAAGTTTTACCTAATCTATTCATATTGTGTGAGTTCCTCACATTCCTTTGAGACCTAGGTGTTTGAAATCTAAAAGGCAAGAGTAATCCTTTGTTATTTGTTTCTGTGATCTCACATGTCATCCTTTCCTTTCCCTAAGTAGGGAACATCAAATGACTAACTGACTCAATGAGAAAGTGGCCAGAAGGCAGAAAGAACTACTGAGAACAGAAATCTCATCAACTAATATTTCAAAAGCATCCTACCTCGTGAGGATTACAGGAGGCAGAGGATGTAAAATGTTTGGCCGAGTGCTTACCACATAGCAAGTCTCATTGTAACGTCAATTTCCTACTTTAAAAAATGATGTTTTGCAGAATCTGTTCTAGTATCAAACCTTTTGACTACATCCTGCCTAATGTCTTTGACCACATACTTTACATCTCCACTAAGGATCTGATTATTGTTCCATGCCTAAGCCACATGATTTTTAACTCAATTCCATTTGCCAGCTCATCCTCAATTGTCAAGTCAAAGAAGACAAATAAATGCATTTATGCATGAGCAGGATGTGGTGAGGATAATATGGGCACTAATTATTCTTACTAGATTAGGTGGAAGATGGTTCCGAATTTATTGTCTGTGATCATCCTGATCAGTGAGACCACAATTATTTGGGAAGTTCATTCAGTGTGGGAAGCTTGATTCCAGAAAATAACGGACTGTGTAGATAACAAATTTAGAATTAGAGATATGAAAATTAATTAAAATTTGATAATTTTACAATTCTCAAAAATAAATAAACCAATAAGATTTTTGGTTTCCCACGGGGTGTGCATTTATCAGCATGGAGAAATATATACTGTGGATGTGGTAAAAATTCTGAAAGAATCATTGAAAATGATAATTATAGTCTTTAACATTTGTAAAACATAATTTCTTGGAGGAGGGAGGGTTATTCTGATTCTCAGTGTCTTTTATTTATTTTTATTATTTATTTATTTATTTAATTTTTGATTCTCAGTGTCTTGGTTTGCTGGTTACCTCTAACAAAACAGAAAGGAGGATTATGTAATTTTACTGAACATCTGTAGAATGGGATAAGAGTGTCAATCTCTTCATAGGTTTGCTCTGAGACTTAAGTGACATAATCCATTAAAGAACTTGGGCATAGCAGTTGGCAAATTTATTTGAGGAGTTTTGACCATCTATCTTTAAAGTGCTTATTGATACGGTTATGTTTACATCTATCAACTTGCTGTTCGTTTTCTGTCTGTCCCATCTGCTGTTTGTCCCATTATTCTCTTTTTCTGCTTTTTTTCAGGTTAATTTGGTATTTTTTATAGTTTCATTTTTCTCCTTCATAGGCTCATAGCTATAACTTTCTGTTTCACTATTTTAGTGGTTGCTTTAGGGTGTATGGTATATATCACTAGTTTATCAGTCTGCTTCTAGGGGTATCTTACCACTTCACATCTGGACTAAGAACCATCCAACGGCCCACTTGCACGTGTCCCCTCTTAGACTTTGTTCTGTTGCTGTCATCTCTTTCACTCTTGCATATATGATCAATGCTACAATACATTGTATTTTTGTTTTTCACAATCAGCTATCTTTTAAAGTGGTTTAAATAAAAAGGAAAAATTCTTCATATTTGCTCATTTAAGTATCCCCAGTACTCTTGATTCCTTTATGTGGATGCAGGTTTTCATCTATTATTTTCCCGCGGCCTAAGGGACTTCCTTTAACATTTCTTGTTCTGTTCCTCTGCGTGTGATGAATACTCTCCATTTTTTTTATGTGTGAAAATGACTTTAGTTCTTCTTTAATTTGGAAAAATACTTTTACTCAATGTAGAATTCTAGCTTGACAGGTTTTGCTTTCCATGCCTTAAAAATATTCTGCTGTCTTCTTGTTTATTTTGTTTCTGATGAGAAATGAACAGTTATCCTTATGTTTTTTTCCTCTATATATAATGTTTCTTTTTCTTCTAAGTGCTTTTAAGATTTTTCTATGATTTTCCTAAGATTTTTCTATGATTTGTTTTGAGAAATTGATTATGACATGCCTTGGTGTAATTTTCTTGACGTTTAACTTTTACTTGGAGTTTATTGAGCTTCTTGGATCTGTGAACTGGCAGTTTTCTTCAAATTTGGAAAATTTTCCTCACACACAGGCACTGAGCAGACCTCTGCTGAACACTCGGGTTGGGGGACCGTCTACATGTCTCTGGAGTTCTCTGTGTAGTTCTTCCCTTTTCATGTCTTTGTCAGGTGAACTCAGGCCCCCTCGGTCACCCGAGACTTTCAGCTCTGACTCCTCAGCTCATGCCACATGCTGGGCTCTGCCTTAGTTTCCTTCCTGGTGCTGCATCCTGGAAACTCTCTAAATACAGTAAGGTGGGGCAGTGGTTGTTGCTCATCTCTGAGAGATCACTGTCCCATATTGCCTGATGGTCTATATCTTGAGAACCATTGTTTCATAAATATTATATGTGTCTTTTTGTTTCAGGTGGAGGGGTTACTCGATCTTGGCCAAAGTAGAAATTCTCATGTGGAATTTCTGATTTTTTTTTAGAATGTATTTATTTATTTGAGAGGGAGAGAGAGTGAGTGAGCGAGCGAGAGAGAGAGCACAAGCCAGGGAAAGAGGCAGAGGGAGAAGCAGACTCCTTGCTGAGCAGGAAGCCTGATGCGAGGCTAGATCCCAGGACTCTGAGATCATGACCTGAGCTGAAGGCAGATGCTTAACTGACTGAGCCACCCAGGTGCCCAAATTTCTGATTTTTTAATAGCAATATTTCATAGTGAAATTCAATTGTATCTATTTTCATTATTTTTACAATTTGCAGCATCAATTTTTTTTCATTCTCACTGAAATGAGATGATTTTATTCTGATATATGTGAGAGAACAATCACTTCTCTATAGGTATCTGGAGAAATGCTATCTATCTATCTATCTATCAATTATCTATCATCCATCATAGTACAAGTTACAGCTAACTTCAGCACAAGGCTGTATGTAAAGAAACACTGGTCATCAACAGTTAAACATTAAATACTGGAGCAACTTTATTAATTAATGTTAAAGGAATGACGAGAAAAAATTAAAAATAATACTTAAAGGGGCGCTTGGGTGGCTCAGATGGTTAAACATCTGCCTTCAGCTCAGGGCATGATCTCAGAGTTCTGGGATCGAGCCCCATATCAGGCTCCTGGCTCAGCGAGGAGTCTGCTTCTCCCTCTCCCTCTGCCTCTCTCCCCTGCTCATATTCCTCTCTATCTCTCTCTCTCTGTCACATGAATAAAAAAATTTAAAAAATAAAAATGAAAATAACACTTAAAATATTTGTAGAGTCTATAAGCATGACCTCATTCTCTTATATTGCATTTTAGTTAAAATAATAAAATTTGTATATAGGGCTTTCTTGTTTTTGTAAAAATGAACAGTGTAATCCAATGTAAGGAATATCATAATCAGTTATGTCATCTGGGCTCCTCTTTTAGTTTATTAAAACAATATTGATGTTACACTGTTTTAGTATTGTTTTTAATGCACAGAGGCATAAATAAAGAAGACTGGTATAAATTGATGTTGCAGGAATAGATGTAACTACTACTTATTGCCTGGTCATATTTCAGTGAGGAAAACAGGTGTTAATTTGCATTTGAGGAATACAGTCACCATTGACAATGTTCAGTCTCTGCAAGATCTGGACACCAACTAAATAAAAAGGTGCCATGATGTGACTAGGGAGGGCCCTCTGGGTGGGGAGAGATGTTAGTGAGCAGGAAGCTTTGTGCATGCCCAATCACAGCTTCTGAAAGTATACCAAGAGTAACAAAAATTATGGTGCTGAAATGGTCTTTGTAATAGATTTTACTGAGTACATAGTTCTTAATTTATAAATGGGCTAAACACACACACACACACACACAAGTTAACTCCTAATGAGTCATTTTTCAGATTAGAAAACAATTTTTATTAAACAATTATTTTAAATAATAATTTCTTCAATATTGACCTCAGAAAGCTAATTAAATGAATATATACACGTAAGTACATGTCGTCATCATTGTTAATGCCATTTATATGGTAAAATGAACTTCAATAAAAAAAGGATACTCTGATTTTATCCTCCATAAGGCTATTAGAGTATTAAGGACCCTTGCAGTTCTTGGGTTAGAAGGAGCATTCCACAAGAGGCCATTTTGGGGGACTTACTCACTCATTAAGTGGCTGCATATTCTAAAGAGACCTGTATTTGCATAAGATAAAATGCCCTTACTCGTTACCTACTCTCAAAAATTTCCAAATTGAATGATAAAACAACAGAAGTCAAAATTCCAGGCAAGAAGCATTCCCTTACTCTTGTATCCTCTATTTTGTTAAGTGGGGTTTGCTTATAAATTGTTTTAATCTGAAAAGATGGATTGGAAAAAGATATTTCATTGACCCATGAGAAATTAGGGGGATTGTTATTTTTATTATTATTAACACTGGCTTATAAATTCACGTGTGGATAGCTCAATATTTTGTTCTTTTTTCAAAAGGATTACATTATTTCAAATAGCTAATAA
Source organism: Phoca vitulina (assembly GCF_004348235.1). Taxonomy (NCBI): domain Eukaryota; kingdom Metazoa; phylum Chordata; class Mammalia; order Carnivora; family Phocidae; genus Phoca; species Phoca vitulina. Next base: position 30,428,809 of record NW_022589711.1, on the reverse strand, counting down.
AACCTAATATTTGTTACATTTGTTACAGTTCAAGTCAGTTTCACATACAGTGTCTCATTTGATCTTCAAAGCCCAATGGCTGAGAAATGGAAAAGTTGATTATCATATGTGTTCTATTACTCATAAACAGCACAAATATATCCACTGGAAATTCACTTAGCTACTAAGTGTTCAAAGTATCCGCTATATGAAATTGTAGCAATCCTAGTTTATTTTGTCACAGATGCTGGATTACTTAATATATTAAAACACACCGAGCCTTAAAGACCTAACTCTTTAGAGTTTGTACAATATATTATTGTCTGTGGTTTATTTATTCTGCCATATTTATTTAACAAAATGCATAGCAGTGAACCCTTTGAAGGTCTCCTTTGAAATGTGAGTTTCACAAGTCCCAGGTATAAAATAAGATTATGGATTATGATGGCAATAATAGCTTCTGCCTCTTCCTCTCTCCCTTCGTAACTGAAAACTTGCACTTTCAAAGGATTTTCAGAATTGGTTTACCATTCTCCTTTTTTAATATATTTTTTGACATAATATTTTTTAGAACTCATTTTGCATTGCATTTGCTCCATTCTTTTCTTTTTTACCCTTTTCCCTTTATGCTTGCATTTAATTTCAGTGGATATTATTTATCACCATTTCAGTACTCTTCAAAAAGGATTCTTCACTTAGACACCTTTTTCTGTCTATGGCAAAAAAAAAAAAAAAAGTAAACCTGAGCTCATGTCCTGACCTAACCACTGAAAAATCACTCTGGAATTAAGGCCATAGTTCTGGTTCTTTAATTGGATGTCCTGTGTGTGTGTGTGTGTGTATTCTGAATAAATAGAATCAGTCTGCTGACAGACAAGCTTAAAGATATTAAATTCAAGCCTTCTAACTGATGGACAAGCCAAAGAGAAATGTCATGGTGTGTAAACCCCTCTCTTTTGTATAAAAAGTCATCTGGCCAGGCAAGCCTCTTAGGCTAAAGTGTAATTAAAGTCAATGGAGGGAAAAGCATAGCATTTTAAAAAATGTAACTTAAAACATGGCAGTGGGGGACCATTTGACTATTTGTACTTCTGAGGATGAAGCAAAATGGTTGGGAGACTGTGCAGTTTCCACAGGCCAGCAGGAGATAAACCTGCCCACCCCTAGCTAAATTCTACCCCCATCTGCCAAAGCAAGGCTTGGTAATTGCTCCACTGAGAACAGAGCAGGATTGAATCGGCTTGAGATGTGTTTTATTGTGATTTGCATTTTTCTGCATAGTAATTCATAGGCTTTAATAAAACATTGATTTACATGCTGGTACAAAGTGCATCATCTTTCAGGCTTTAAATTAAACATTTCAGCAGTGTGTGTGTGTGTGTTTGGTGGGGGTGGGGGTGGGGTATAGATTAGCTTGATTCTCTGCCCTAGGGGAAATGCCTTTTCTCCCCCATCTGGCCTCTTTAAATGCAAAGCCTTAGTTGAGCATTTTTTTTTGTGAGTAGTTTGTCACTCTCTAATTTCTGTTAAATTTCATAAGACCTGACACATTTGCATTTACAGGGCTGTTAGATAATGTTTAGCACTTTTCATCTTCAAAGTGCTTTATAAATATTAACTAATCAAAGCTGCCAACATACCCCTGGGGCAAGGAAGTATTGGATTGTTGTTGTTTTTATCTTACTTGGTTTACCTTATGGGAAGTTTGTGACATTGGTGAATGTTAATATGTAGATATATATATTTTTTTACCCAGTGTTAGGTAGCTTTTTCCCTACTAATAGTAAAGAATTACACCGTTTCTGGAATCTGAACATGGAGGCTTGTGATTCATGACTTACCATGTGTAGCTGTGAATAGTGATATGAATTTCTGCACCTGTGTATTGTTTTCCTCCTTAGATTGTAAACTTCATTGCAATAAGCATTGTTTGTACTTACATTTTTTACACAGTAGCCACCCTAGTACTGTTTTCATTTATTCATTCATGCCTTCCAAAAGTATTTACTGAGTGCCCACTGTCTTCCAGGCATTGTATTAAGCACTGGGAGCATAAAGTTAATGAACTAAATTCTGCTCTCTGGGAGGAAACTGCCAGGGTTGAAGGAGGAAATGGATGGCACACTCAGAAGAGTTTGAGAACATTTGATGCACCAGCTATTGATTAAATATGGACAGGCTTAAGAGAACAAGCCAGCATTTGTGAAGACCAGGGAGTTGCAGTGGTGGGAAGATCCGACCTGCTCCTAGGACTAGAGGGATAAGAGTTGAAGCCATGAAAAAGGATCTATCCAACCAGAGATGTGATGTTAGAGAATGCAACAATGCCCAGGCCTGGGGACAGGTAAGGAGTGGGGGAAAGAAATCTGCCAAGTTTCCATCTCCCTGCTGTCCGGGTGTCCTGTCCAGGGGGATGTCTGGTGAATGAGAACAGGACTCAAGAGGTAAAGGAGTCTGGAAAGCGTGGTTCACGGAAATTGCAGCGCACATTGCAGGGCATAGAAGGGATGGAAGTTATGCAGAGGTTGGCAGACAATACCGAGCACAAGTATCTTACAAGATAAAGATTGAGCTGGGCAAATGTACATATGTATGGAAATTAACATATGTGTATGCGGGGCGGGGGAAGCACAGATACATTTCTCTGTGTGAACTTCAGAGGTGAGGAGCGTTATTCTGCCTGTAGGCATTGGGAAGGCATGAAAGAGAATGTGAGCTTTTTATCTGAGCCTTGATGGCTGATATTTGGATTGAATTAGTTGGACTATGAGGTCTCAGCATTATTTTGCTGATTTGAAGAGGTACAAAGGAACGAACAGCTGCCTTTTACTCTGGTATTTTACTCTGTGGAATTAGGTTCCATTTGACTAATCTTTCAGATATTGAACATCATTAAAGATTGACAATGACTCAGATAGCTTCTATTCTGACCACTTATGAAGCTGTTGATTAAAAAAAAAATCACTAACAGTCAATTAAAATTACTCTCTTGGAATGTTCTTTTTTTAACCATTTAATTTTTTTTTCTGAAATATTCTAGTGTAACTTGGAGGAAATTCAACTAGCATGGCAGTGAACGTGCTGTTACTGCCTCCCAGGAGCGTCTTCTAAGATCTGCCATCTACACTTCGTGCACCGTAGTTCACTGTCATTGCTTTCTTTTTTTTTTTTTATATAGTATGTAAACTTTTTTTTTTTTAAGATTTTATTTATTTTTATTTGAGAGAGAGAGAGAGAGAGCACATGAGAGGGGGAGGGTCAGAGGGAGAAGCAGACTCCCTGCTGAGCCCGATGTGGGACTCGATCCCGGGACTCCAGGATCATGACCTGAGCCGAAGGCAGTCGCTCAACCAACTGAGCCACCCAGGCACCCACTGTCACTGCTTTCAATTAAAACCCCCAATGAATAGATACAAGATGGCTAGTTTTATTTAAACAGAAATTTCTCTCAAAAGCATTAATTTCTTCTGTTTCTCAATCATACAACCCTTGGACATCCATCTTGATCTTCATTATTATCACAAACCTCTCTTTTTTCCTCATTTGGCAATTTAAATTTCTTTATTTTTCTTCAAAAGGAGAAATAAGAAAGAAATCCATTTCTCAGACTTTCTCCCTTATTATTATCCCTGAAGTCATGTTTGTAGTATTATCAAGATGATGGATTCTTCTTAGGGAGTGTGTTGTGGCAGATAACTACAAAGTGAAGCAAATTCTGGCAGATCTAGGTTCCAAGTACTCCCTCTGCTGTGTATAAGAATTTGCCTCATCAGTTATCCAAATGTGTTTCTGAGGCTTTTACTTCCTACTGAAACTTGGTTTTCTGCTGGGTAGCAAGAAAATCTTTACCCAATAGCGATTAAGATTTGAAGGACTGACCTTAATACACAGTCTTTTCCATCAGTTCTGGTGATGTTCTTTTCAGGGTTTCATGGGGCAAAGTCTATGTGGCATTTCCTGTGCACGACATGAAAGCAAAAACCAAAACAAGTGGAGATGTAGTTCTAGAAATTATCTTGCAACACGTCTAGACCTGAACACTGCCAGGTGTCATTGGGAGTATTACTGGAAGCAATCATATCTACAGGGTTTGTGTGAAGGTATATTTGAAGGTCTATTTCGAACGACTCAGACGCCTGTTCTACTTTAGGGCTCGGCAGCTTCTTCTAACCATTTCATGCTTGGGATTGTTAAATGCCGGGATGTGCTTCCCAGTCAAAGAAGCGAAATTATTAGTCTCATCAGATTACATAGTCCATAAACTTTGAAAAATGCAAATATTAACAGCCTAATACAGAATGAACTATCTCATCTCTGCTGGATGGCAGATCATGGAATCTGTGACAAACTTAAAGATCCATTATGAAAAATATTGTTGTGAGTAAATGACACTAGCTAGGGAGTAATATACGAACATAGTTACCACTCATGACTATATAGATTGGGTACTGTAGGAGAAATGAGCATCTTTCCCACACTCCTGAACCGTCTCCTCAAATGTAAGCATTATCCTCATTTTCTTTCATAACTTTTATGAAAAAAATATGCATATGCCTCCTTTTTTTTTTAGCAAAAGGTGTTTTATTAAATTTACATTGATTTTTATTGGGCTCTTCCCCCTTAATTTTTTTTTTAAAGATTTTATTTATTTATTTGACAGAGAGAGACACAGCGAGAGAGGGAACACAAGCAGTGGGAGTGGGAGAGGGAGAGGGAGAAGCAGGCTTCCCGCCGAGCAGGGAGCCCGATGTGGGGCTCGATCCCAGGACCCTGGGATCATGACCTGAGCCGAAGACAGACGCTTAACGACTGAGCCACCCAGGCACCCCTCTTCCCCCTTAATTATTTATCTTGGAAATACACCAGTGTATGTATATATCATAATTCATTTAATCATTCTTCAAATGACAGACATTTCCTTTTATTCTCAAAGTCATTGTTAATAAAACAATGTTAGAGCAAATATATTTGTGTGTATGTACACGTATATATTTATGTGTATGTATACATACATATGTGTGCATATGCAATGTGTGTAGATACATATATACATATGTATATGTATACACACATACATATTTAAGTAAACTTTTACAAGTATATACATGTAAAGTAAATCATTAAAGTAAAAATCCACAGGATGCCTGAGTGGCTCAGTCTGTTAAGTGACCAGCTCTTGATTTTGGCTCAGGTTGTGATCTCTGGGTCCTGAGATCAAGCCCCACATTGGGCTCTGCCTCTCTCCCTCTCTCTCCCTCTCCTTTTGCCCCTACACTTGCTCTCTCTCCCTCTCAAATAAATAAATAAATCCTTAAAAAATAAAAAAATAAATAAATGAAATGAAAATCCTGAGTCAATGACAAGTCAATGTCATTACTTACATTACTTACAAAATGTCCATTTTACATTTTGATGGCTATTGTTAAATTGTCCTGCAAAAAATATGATTTATACTACCACAAACAGTGCATACAGATACATATTTCCTTCAAAATCTTATTAAACTTTTAAATTGCCAATCAAGCAAGTGAAAATTGTACCTTGCATTTATTTTGATTTATATTAACTGGCATTTAGTGAATTAATCTCATTCACTCATAAGGAAATATAAATGATGTGCCTTATCGTATGTCTCACATAACCATAATATTTATCTCCCACATTTTAAATTCTGATTTGATATTAGATAAACTTTACATGAGGAAAAAAAAAATACTCCCTGGATGCTTTTGGAAATTACAACAAAAAAGGATTTACTTTTCTAAGCCATTTTAGTGGAATTGTGTGCAGCTGTGTGAAACACAGACTAATGTAGAATTGAGTTCAGATCCCACTTACTAGCCATGTGACCTTAGGCAAGTCACTGAATTTTCCATATCTGTAAATGAGGTGAGAATGAACTTAGCTTAGGAGTCACAAATGAAACGATGGGTAGGAAGAGTGCTCTTCATAAATGTTTTTTGTTATTATAAAGAAATCAACTATTACATGGGAACTTAGACCTTTAGAAAAAATGCAGTTGGCGAGATGGGGTCTCTACCCGTCTCTACCCCTAGGTGGTGGTGTAGGAGTAGCTCTTGACGGGGGAATCTCAAGGGGTACCCAGTCTGATGCAGCTGGTTAGGTGCTCGGCTAGATCTTCCCTTTCTTTCAGGATTCTGCATACAAAAAGCTACTTGTCTGAAACACTGAAGGGTTAAGACAGCCCTCTAGGCTGAAAAATGGTACAATCCACATGCAAAGGGAGTGATAATTCATTTTGTAAAATGCCCTATCCCTTTTCAGGTTTTCCGTTTTAGAAAAAGATCTTTCTACTCATGGGGAAAAGTGAACATTTCTCCGGTCACATAATTAATTCTACATATACCCAATCAAACGTGCCTTCCCTAAATCTGACACTTAGTTACATTTATCCTAACTCTTACTCCTAGTTCCTTAGTCTTTTCTTTAATATATTAAAATCAAAAAGCAAAGGTTGAAAGAATGCTTATTGATTTGAGTTTTCTGAATATTATTATTACTATTTAATTTTGGGAGTCTAGACAGCTACTAGAGTCTTCTATTGTCAATTATTACTCAGCTATTTGTTGGTTAGTTTTGTACTGAGTTAAGTTGCTGAAGGAACATCTAGCCCTGATGCATTTAACCTCGGATAATAAAGTTATAACCTCAGCTGAAGTGATTGCATTTCTGCAATTACATTAGGCTCCCCTGAAACAGGTTAATTGAACTGCTGTGTACTGTTTTGTCCAGATTTATCCCCTTATATAAATCTACTTGTGTCACCTCTGTAGCCCATTGCTCCAAAAGAAAACTACCCGCCTCTGGAAAAATCCTAAACAAGGCTTAGTAATTAAATCGAATGGAGAGACAGATTCATCTCAGCATTGGTTTGAGGGACAGAGTATCATCCTGTGGTTAGAAAGTTTCTAAGCTAATTACTGAATTGTGTTTTCTGTTTGGGAGGTCCATTGTTAGGTAGAGACAAAGGTCCCTAAGAAATCCTTCTTTTCTTCATTTCATGGAGGGTCATGAATTGGAGGGGACTGAGCACTATAATTGTAATAAAAGCTTTGTATTTAGAGGCTCAAAATCTAGGCTTGTCTTTTTTGTGTGGGTGATAGGTGTTTGCTTTTATGCTATTATTTGATCAGTTCTAAGAAGTGAATATATATATATGTGTGTGTGTGTCTGTGTGTGCATAAAACTAGCTATTATGTGTAATTTATTATTATTAATGTATTATTTATAATTAAATACAATTTATTCCATATATTTAGTTTATTTATATATAATTGTATATAATTTATTATTTATAATTATATATAATTATAAAATTATATAGTTTATATCATTTTAAGCAGCTATACCCAGAGTTTGTCTTAAACAGTGGTTTAAAATAGTATTTTAAAAAGTATTTGGGGATAGGATAAAGTTCTTAGGCGTGGTTTGTAGAAGGCAAACTTTTTAAAAAACCTGGTCCACAAATTGAACAGGATTTTGTAGATAAGAGCAATAAAGGTGAGGGTAAAGGAGGGTGAACAGAACTGCAGGAAGCTAAGGCCTAGGGAAGAAGGTGGGTCATCAGAAATCCCCACTCGATAAAAGTTAGCCACCGTTTTACGACTGTAAAGGGCTTCATGATTTTGTTATTTCCATCACCAAATGGTAGAGCTAATTGAAATTTAGAAGTTCAGAGACAGAGGTCATTTTGAATTGGAGTAGACTGAAAAGATTTTGTGGAGAAATTTGAGTTTAAATGTCTGGGGGAATTTCGGGGGGATTTGACCAGATAGAAAGGCAAGTTAAACTAATCACAGAAGCTAGAAACCACAAAATTGGTGGAAGAGATGGCAGGACAGGAGCACTGGGATGTGTACTTGAAATGATATGTTCAAGTGTGACTGTGGGGCGGTGGTTTCCTGGTCAAAGTAGTTTGGCCTTGATCCTACCAGCTATATGAGTGTCCACGACTTGTTGGCAGGGCTTGAAGTGATCAAAGGCAGGCTTATAGTCTTAACGTCGGAGTACTTCATAGACTAAACAAGATTTGTTCATAGCTTTTTTCAAATAATCTGAAGCTTGTGACTTCTAAAGAATAGATATATTTCACAGTAATAATCCAAATTGAGTTTTTTGAATGGGAGTTCAAGTCTGCTTCTTTTAATTTCCTCAATTATTGTAGACTAATAAGCCAAGGCCTGAGTATTTTGATGCTGAAGGAAAATGTGGGGAAGGTGAGGGATTTCCAAATCAGTTCGTCCACATTTCAGCATTTAAAGGGTTAGGCAGAAAGTGCCTGTGTGCAGCTATTCAGTACCACTGAGAATTTATGTGTCTTTGCAACTGCATTCAACACTATCACCAAGAGCAAAGTGTTTGATATTTCATCCCTGCACACAATTTTATCAATTTCCAGTACAAACCTACTTCCCTGGTTTTAAATTAGTCCCTGTATGAATGAGTCACAAACTACATAGTCATTTTGGCAACCTATTGTCATCTGTAGTCTTAGTTTTAGAAAGTAACTATCTGCCACATGAACTCACATAGACTTATCTTTGCTATTCAACAAGTAGGTACATTAATTTTAAAAGGAAGAGCATAGCCTGTGTGAGATTATAAGCTGTAATGGGGTCAGTGAATATGATTTAAGTATTGGATCTTTGGTGTTGATGATGTTGGAAATTTTTTATTTATTTATTTGAGAGAGAGAGAGAGAGCACTCAGGGGGAGGGTTGAGAGAGAAACTCAAGCAGACTCCACGCTGAGCACCAGAGCCCAACACAGGGGCTCGATCTCACCCTGAGATCAGGACCTGACCTGAAACAGAGTCAGACACTTAACCAACTGTGCCACCTAGGATCCCCTGATGTTGGAAACTGTCTTTGGGGAAGGACAGTCAAGGAGGGAAGTGGAATCCAGAGGCAGTTAGGGAATTCTTGGAGGAAAGGGTTTCCCTGAAGAAGACGTGACTTTTTAAAAAATTCAGTTTTTTTTCTTGAAGATTCTTCAGTTACTACTGGTTTTTCTGATGTCTTTAATAAGAAATGTTATCCAGGAACCTTTCACTTCGCTTTCTAGACACAGAGCTGGGTTCTTTCACCTTGAAGATGATATAATCTTGTTGGGGACTCTCACACTTTGTAATTAATTGGTCAATTAATTGGTTATTATGCTGTTTCCACTAGTACTCTGGGAGACCCTGGGAGAGGGGGCAGATCTGTGTCCTATCAAACTGTTGTAACTCTACACCTAACAGAGTGAAGGGCATACAGTAAATACTCAATAAATATCAATTAAATGAATGAATGAATCAATCAATTAATCGATTCATGATGAAATGTTGAATACTTCTCATTTGCAAGGTATCATATCAACTGATGAAAATATATGTAATTATTTTTGATATTTGCCTACAAGGCACCTGAACTTCAGTTTGGCAGCTAAAACTTTGATACACAAGTAATTAGTCATGTTTCATAGTTTATACTCTCTGCCTCTTTTCTCCCATTATTACCTATTTTAATCTTTATCTGCCTTCATCTCTGTGTCTTCTAAGGACACTAGATGACCTCTTATTTGTCAAATCCAGTGTTTTAAATTTTCTTAATCTTCTTGACCTCTATGTAGCACTAAGCACTAGAGAATCCAATCTTCCTTTCTCTTCTCTTTCCCTTTTTGGTCCCAAGACACTGCACTGGATGCTAATGTCTCCCTCCTTCCACCACTGTGCTGGTCAGGCAGACTCCATCATTAGCATTGTTCAGTATTCCCACCCCGCACTTTATGTGCTCCCTCTTCTCTTCTTTTTCTATACTGTTTATCCTTTACCATATTTTCTACGCTAATATCTCTATTCCTGTTAACGTGTATCTGTAAAATCTGTCACTGAGGATATGCACTTGACTACCACATCATCCTCTCAAATTCAATGTTGTTAAGACTAAAAATCATGTTTCCCTTTAGCCCTGTTCCTTTTGAATTTTCCTTTACTGTCACTGTGCCGGCAGTCTCCTTGTCATCTAACCTTGAAAGTTGGTATGCATCATTTTCTTCTATTCCTTACTTTTTCTCTTCAACTTTTCCTTTTTTTTTTTTTTAAGATTTTACTTATTTATTTGACAGAGAGAGAGAGAGCACAAGCAGGGAGAGCAGCAGAGGGAGAGGGAGAAGCAGGCCTCCCGCTGACAGGGAGCCTGATGTGGAACTCAATCCCGGGACCCTGAGATCATGACCCGAGCCCAAGGCAGACGCTTAGCCGACTTAGCCACCCAAGTGCCCCTCGACTTTTCCTTTTATGACAAAGACTTGTAGATTCCTTTTTATTTCCACAATAACTACCAAGGCACTGGTGTTCCTGCATCCTGGTCTTACCTTCTTGAGTTCATGTTCTATGCTGTGTTGAATTGAACCTTATAAACTGTGCCTACTACACTATCCTCAGAATCTTTCCATGGTGTTTATTGCTTATAGTCTGCCTGGCTTAGCCTGGAATTCAAAGCCCTATACAATATGACTGACAGAGCTCTACAGCTGTCTTACCGCCTCACAAACCCAATGATTTATTGACAATACAACATACCTGATTTGGTGCATTCGCATACACTGTTCCTTTTTCCAGATTATTGAGTTGAAACAGTATTTATCTGAACTCTATCCTCATATCAGAGTCCAGTGAAAGTCTAAGGGTCTCCTTAAAGCTTCCTGCATAGTAATGTTTTCCAAAGGGCTGGAGATATAATTTTAAGTGGTGCATAGAAAAACATTAAAAGAACATGAATTATTTAGTTTAATAAGTTATTCCCTTTCCTACTTCCTCCCACTTTTTCTGATTTTATCAAGCAGAAGACCTCAATTTGGTTCTAACTTGTTTTTTTTATTTAAAGATTTTATTTATTTGACAGAGAGAGACACAGTGAGAGAGGGAACACAAGCAGGGGGAGTGGGAGAGGGAGAAGCAGGCTTCCCGCTGAGCAGGGAGCCCGATGAGGGGCTCAATCCCAGGACCCTGGTATCATGACCTGAGCCGAAGGCAGACGCTTAACGACTGAGCCACCCAGGCGCCCCAGGTTCTAACTTGTTTTTAACATCACTCTAACACTTGATAATCTTTCTTTTAATCAGTGAGAAAGCAAGGAGAGAGCTCAGTACATTTGGCAGTCAACATTATCTAGCAGTTGGAAATAATAGCCATTATTTTTAAAATTTGTTTGTTACCTTGTATCTATGTCAAGAATACCGGTTTTCCTTTAGAAATATGATATTAAGCTTACATTTAAACTATGTTTTACTAGCATAGCCAGAAAAATATCAGTTAAGTAATAATATATGTAATAATTGTTCAGAGGAAAATTCAAGAAAGTGTAACATAGGAATAGTAGCATTCATAAAAGCCATTCATGAATGACTGCAATCTGGAGAACTCTCCATTGCCATTTTAGCCTACAATTTCCCTCTCCCCACTTTAAACTGAAAGTTCAGGCACTCTCGTACAGGGTTTTTCTATATTAACTCATGGAGTCCTTTCAAGAATCCTGTGTAAGATACTTTTCCCTGTTTTACAGATAAGGAAATGGAAGATATAATTTGCCCAATTTCTCCCACGTAGCACAGCTGCAGAGACAAGTTTTGAATGCAGGTTTTCAGCTTCCAGAGCCTGTGCTCTTAACCACAATGCTACTCTGCCTCAAGAGAAACACATTGATTTTTGATTTGATAATAACAAGTAAGGTCTTTTGTGCTAACCGTCATTCATCTGTCCCTTTCCCTCAGAGGAAAGAATTTTACACTGACATGAAGTCCAGCTCTGTGGAAACCTATGAGTAATTGTATTTAGAACTGATTTCCATCGCGACAGACAGTTTGAGAAGCTTTTCCTTCCAGTGGTTTAGTTCTTAAAACTCAGGAAGCAGTCAACTCCAGGTTCAATAACAAAGAGGAAAATGCCAGTCCTTGCATGAATAACTTTCAGAGTTTGTCCATTAGAAAGTCCAGGAGCATGATGACCAAGCAAAATTTGCATCTGCTTCCTCAGCAGACTGACGTGTAGATAAACAGCCTTCGGCAGTTCAAGTGAAATATTTAGTAACTAAACAGGGAGTAGTATGAAAGCAAATTATATACACTGGAGAAATACATCACAGAAAATGTTATGGTTGGGATTGATATTAGAATGCATTACCCTTACATTTGCCTTTTCAATTCTCTAAAAAACTGAAGGAGCACTTTGCCAAGGAACTATAACATCTAATTTTATAATTGCTATAAACCATAATTTGACTTAAGGATTTTATAATAACTGGATATATTTCCAGCCTCTATATATTTGAGATATGGATCTCATATACAACTAAGAAATATTTAAGATAGAAATTTGCTCATAAGCACTATGTATTTATTTTTAAAACACGCTTTCTATAACCAAAGTTGCTATATATTTCTTTCATAAGCCTTGTTATCTACTAATTATTGATCTAACACAGAGATGGGCAAACAATAGTCTACAGGTCAAATCTTGCTCTTGGCCTCCTTTTATGCGGCTCACAGGCTCAGAATGATTTGCACATTCTGGGGGGTTATAACAAGGAAAGGAAAGAAAAGAATATGTGACAGTGTATGTAGCCTGCAAAGCCTAAAACATCTCTAAGTCTTTCATAGAAAAGTTTACCAACCTCTGATCTACTTCTAAATTCTATATTTCCAGTTTTTATTTTGCTATGACACCATTTTATTTTTCCTAAATATCTCTAATTAAATTCTGGTATTTGGTAGTACTTTATCTTTCAATTTATAATATGTGATTCTGGTGTTGTAATATAAGGTCAACCAGTTAAATGCATTATTTTGCTTAAACTAGTGTTTGTCTCGCTGGAGACCCGCACTTTCGGAAATGCACCTGAGGAACCACCTCCAAGGACTATTTGCCCCAGAATACCAAACCGGAGCCTGATACTGTCTCAAGTGAGATTTGAGGAAGGGGTGGGGGATGGTCACTGGGGTGGATTAGTGTATTTTGCTGATAGGAGGGATATAAGTCATTGAAGGACAGACTGTGGTATCTAGATGGCCTGACTCTGAACCATGCCTCCTGGTATTTACACATCTGTATAGTTCGCTTCCACATTGCATTTGAGTTTGCCCTTGGTGACTAACAGACTGCAGCAGAAGTGACACCACATCACTTCCCAGCTAAGTCATAGCAAGTCTTGTAGCTTTGCCTTGTGCTCTTGGAATGCTTGCTCTTGGAATGCTTGCTCTTTGCCTTGTGCTCTTGGAATGCTTGCTCTTTGCCTTGTGCTCTTGGAATGCTTGCTCTTTGCCTTGTGCTCTTGGAATGCTTGCTCTTGGACTACTTCCTCTTGAAATGCAGAAACCACTTGGTAAGCCACATGGAAAAGACCTGTGTAGGCACTCAACCCAAGCTGAGCTCCTAAACAGCAGCCAGTGTCAATTACCAGTCATTTGAGTGCACCATCTTGGGCATCTAGTCTAGTTAGACCTTCAGATGATTCCACAACCAGCTGCCTTTTGTTTGCCGTCACTTGAAAAGATCCTAAGCAACAACCACCCAGCAGAGTTTCTACCACCATGAGAGAGAATAATACATTGTTTCAAACTATTGAGGTTGGAGTGGTTTCTCATGCAGCAATAGGTAATTGGATCAACATATTTCTGTCATTCTCTGAGTACTTCCGTATTTACAGGCTTATCTTGTACTTTCCTGTGGCAGCCCTATAATCAACCATTTATCCAGGAAACTCTAGTTTCTATTAGTAGCGAATGTTATTCAGAAACTAAGATATAGGTGTTAGATGATCTTATTTTATAATAGGTCCCTACTTTGAGATCTTCTCAGGGGTCAGTACTAAACTATACAATATAGGCTCTTTCTTTTCCTTTCTCTCTCTCTCTCTTTCTCTCTTTCTTTCTTTCATTCTCTTTCCCTCCCTCTTTCAATCCATCTCTTCCTCCCTTCCTTCATTCCATCCTTTTATTCCATGAATTCACACTGAAAAACTTCAATTCTAAGCCAACCACATAGCCATTCCCTTTATCGTTTTTGTAACTCTCTTCTCTGACAATATATTTATTTACTCGATCAGTCTCCCGCACTTCATATTAATTTCATATCTCCTTCAGCATAAATGCCCTTCTTACCCTGGAGTTTTATTTTTATTTATTTATTTATTTATTATTTATTTATTTTTTTAAAGATTTTATTTATTTATTTGAGAGAGAGAATGAGATAGAGAGAGCATGAGAGGGGGGAGGGTCAGCGGGAGAAGCAGACTCCCTGCTGAGCAGGGAGCCTGATGTGGGACTCGATCCCGGGACTCCAGGATCATGACCTGAGCCGAAGGCAGTCACTTAACCAACTGAGCCACCCAGGCGCCCCCTGGAGTTTTAATTCCCTCCCCAGCAAAGACACTGGTGATATACCCATCTACTATAGGCGCTCCCACCTTTATGGCCTATCTAATGACTTTTGGATAGAATAGCTTTTTTGACTTTCAGATTTTAATAGATACATGTTCTCTGCATGGAGGAAAAAATCTATCTTGTAATCTGCTCTATAGTTTACTGATATTATTATACTATTTTTTAAAAACTTAAAACTAATGAAAACAAGATATACATTCAGCAGGCTGGATGCCCAAAAGTGATGCAAATTCTTCAAAGCCAGCTAGCTTCGTAATTTTTTTAAAAACAGATACTAGTATTACTGAAGAAGTAATTATTTGTAAGAACTAATTAGACTGCAAGAAGTGAAGAATGTTTGCTGTAATATTTAGGGTACCCTCCCCAAAATGCATAATTAACGATTTAGTAGAAAAATGAAAAAAATTTTTCATTTATGGAAAAATGAAAAATTTTGATAATAATGATATGTGGTGAATCCAAAAGATAAACAAAAGGAGAGAAAGGGAATAAAAAGTATGATTGGTCAAACAGAAAATAAATGTCATATTTAGATAATGGATTGACAAATGGCCAATTTTGGGAAAGTGTAAATTATATGCAGTATATGCACATACAAATAGATAACTGCAATAAAAGTGAATTTTCTATAAAAATTAAAATTTTCAATGAGAAATGAGCTCACACAATTATGAAGAAAAGATAAATGAATGGATATTTACATAAGAAACAGAGAAAACTTTTCTAAATTTTAAGATTACTGCCAGAATCTTTAATGAGAATGTGTTAGAATTGACCATGTGTTTAAAACATCTTTACGCCAAATTAAAATATATAAACAAACAAACATATAACAGGCAAATAAACAAATAGAAAAATGTTGCAATATATACAAAATATATTTTTTCTTAATACACAGAATGTTCTTAAACAACAGTAACACACACACACACACACACACACATACTAGCACTCTAACAGAAAAATGGGAAAGGACATAAACAGACAATTCAAATGAATAACATAACACATATATAAAATATGTTACCTCAAAAGAAATCAAAGAAATACTTATTTAAGACTCATCTAAAATTTATTATATTAGAAAATATTAATGAAATAATATGTGGGAGAATAGCTCTTTTCATATACAACTGTCACATTGTAGTTTTCTATAACTCTAGAGGGCATAATGGAACCAAAAGCTTTAATGCATTTCTTTATACTTCAAAATTCCATTTCTAGGAATGTTCCCTCCATGGTAAGTAACTCAATAAGTGCAAAAAATATAAGTACAGCATGTAACAACGTGACTGACAATTTTGTACGATACTTAAAATTTTTTTTCTTAGTTTTATTTTACCTTATCCAAATGTAGGTCCTTCAAGAACATGGGAAAAGAAATCTTTGTACATATGATTTTTTTTATTGTGTTCAGTTAGCCACTGTATAGTACATCATTAGTTTTTGATGTAGTGTTCAGTGATTCATTAGTTGCGGGGTGATGGGTATTAACGAGGGCATGTGTTGTGATGAGCCCTGGGTGTTATGTACATATAATTTTGAAATGAAAATTTCTTAGGACCAACAAATCTTCTCAGATAATTTTTCCTCATTTTTTAAAGATTTTATTTATTTATCTGACAGGGAGAGACACAGCAGGAGAGGGAACAGAAGCACGGGGAGTGGGAGAGGGAGAAGCAGGCTTTCCGCTGAGCAGGGAACCCAATGCAGGGCTCGATCCCAGGACCCTGGGATCATGACCTGAACCTGAGCTGAAGGCAGACGGAGGACTGAGCCACCCAGGCATCCCAGTTTTTCCCCATTTTTATGTACACCTCTAGCCTTCTACATTCTCAGATGTACTTATCAATATACATCTATAGGTATGTGAATGCAGGAGTGTAGAAAACCCCTGATATAATTTCAAGTATATAAGCTTCATTAAATTGTATTGATTCTTTATGGAGTTGTTGTTCCTTTCATTCTGAATGTCTGAGATTGATTTCAAGCAAATGCAGCAACAAATCAAGTGTCCTTCCTTGGGAAGAGATGGATGTCTTGCCTCCTGTCAATCTCAGGCTAAGTGCCATTACCATTTTGTTCTCTGGCGTTTTGGTCGGTTGTTTGTTTTAGACATTTTATCTGTCTTACAGTTCTGGCATCCTGAGTAAATTCTAGAATAAATTTAATAGTTAAGATGGACTCTGAATTTGGGGATACCAGTTTCTTCACAATCGGTAGGCTGCATGCATAATTGTAGGGACCATCATTTATCAAACTCCTTTCAGGTAGTCTGCTCTGGGGTTGCTTGTGATAGGACTTTGGACACGTCACCTGAACATTCTCCTTGACGGTCACTGTCTTATTGCAGGATGCTGAATTTTATTGCAGTAGACGGCTTTTGTAAATAGCCTCTTTTAATTCAAAATCAGCGCAGTTGTTAACACAGACTTCGGAGCAGATAGACCTTTATTGATATCCAAATTTCATTATTTAGTGGCTGTATAACCTTGAGAAAGTTATTTAACTTTAATCACTTCCTCTCTAAAGTGAGGATAAGAGACTTATAGGTAAATTTGACTAAGAATGCATGTAAAATATGCAGCCCAGTGCCTGAATGGAATGCTTAGTGCTCCTCTTTTGTCTTCCAGCACCTGCGTTAGTTTTCCATAGTTAAGAAATGTCCCACATTGTGATTCTTAGAACACCTCCCACCACAGAAGCTAGTTACCAGTTTCTCTCGTCTGGCTTGCACCTGTGCAGAGGCGTGTGTGCTAGGTGTTGCTAACCACATCGCTGAAGCTGGAGGCTTATAGAATAAAGGCCTATGTCAAATTTATTTGGCAAGATTATGGTGAAGATGGAAGCTACACTTAATTTTCAGTGGTGATTAAGGAAGCTCTACTGTGATTTTTGGCAGTGTTCCTGAATGTTTTATCTCCAAGAATTTTTTGATCCTTCTATATTTTATTTTTATCAAGTAACCTCTTTCCCACTTAAATTAGAGAGTTTTCTTCTACTGCTTACAACTAAGAACTTTCACTGATGCACTAGCGTATAACGCTGGTCTTCAAATGGTGGTGGTGGTGGTAGTTAATAATAATTGTAATAGAAAATGTTATATTAAACTATGAATGACTAAATGTTGATAATACTGAAGCTGGAAGGTGAGTATATAGGTTTATGACACCACTTTCTTTTACGTATGTTTGAAATTGTGAGAATTAAGAAACACTTACATAAATATATGCATGACACACGCATGTGGTGACATATGGAAATCATTTGATTCTTAACAGATGCTTTACAGCTTATTTTTGAAACCAAGTGAACGATATCTGCAAGAACTGACAATTTCCAAACACGAGGCTTTATGCAGCTTAGTTTTTTGTTTAAGATTGTGAGTTATCTAACTTGCCTCACCTACAGGTTGTAATCATAAATGATGTGAGGGGATGATGGGAGACCTACATTTTTCACCCTATCTCAATATGTTAACCAGCAATAAATTTGGTGTTTCAAATTTTGATCATGCAATTTCTCCAAAGAATCATATTTTACAGGGGTGCCTGGGTGGCAAGTGGGTTAAGCGCCTGACTCTTGATTTTGGCTCAGGTCATGATCTCAGGGTTGTGAGATAAGCCCCAAGTCAGACTCCACACTAGGCATGGAGCCTGCTTAAGATTCTCTCTCTCCCTCTTTCTCTCCCTCTCTAAAAATAAAAATAAAAATAAATAAAAAAAATCATGTTTTACATTAAAATGCATGGTGAAACAGGGTGCAAAGTAAACAAATTATAAATAACTTTAAAAATTGTGTTAGGAATAGATATTGCCAATAAAATTATGTTTTTGTCAAACGATCTGCTTTGAAGTATATATTATGGCAATCAAAGTCTTTGACGTTTTAAAGGTTGAATTTAATTATTGTAAAAATATTGAAATAACCAAAGCAGTATGGCTTGGTAATTGATTTAGACATATACACACACCTGGAGGTATTATTAATGCAAATAAGATGTTTTCTTCAAATAACTAAAATGCATAAAAAGAAAAAATAACGGAGACATTTCAAGGTAAAATTTGTCTATTTAATCATGAAGTGGAAGAGAATAAATCTAAACCATAATAATAACTGAATAGAAGAACAATTTTGCACTGAATTTCAAAATATTATTATCATATTTCATAAGTATATTGTTTTAGAACAGGACTCCCTAAGCTATTTGTAGATAGGAGTCTGTTCAGAAGCTGAGGCCCAACATCATTGCTTAGTTAATAAATGGAAATCATTTGTGTGGGAGTTACTCTAACACCCTAATATTGACAACAGATTCAACTAAATCCGTATAAATCTACAAATTCATTAAGAACTGTAAAATCGCAAAAAGTTCTTTAACTTTATGATTATGAGCTTCAGTCTTTATATACATTCCCATTTGTAAAGCTGTGTTATTTGGTATAATAACCTCCAGAACCTTTAATATATATGAATCAAGAATATCTTCATTTAGGATTTTTTACTTTAAATATCCACACTAGTTTTGCATCCTGAATGCAACTCAAATCCCTCCTCTTATTTATAGTTAATGTTCTAGTACAGGTCCTTGTCATCTTTTGTCTAAATTAACCCAAATGCCATGGAACCCAGTTCCTAATTATTACCTGTCCATTTTCAATTCCTCCTCAGGTACCATAGTTTATTGATTCTAATCACTCAACTTTTCTTATTTTAACTTGTTTGCAATCAGAATGCTTCTTCCAATCACTGCCGGCCAGGTGGCAGTGATGATGAGGTTATTAGCGTCTTCTTTGCCCAAATCTCAAGTGCCTCAGTATCATAAGTTGCATAGATGTCAGTGACTTAGAAAAAATAATAACCCGGGATGCCTGGGTGTCTCAGTCAGTTAAGTGGCTGCCTTCGACTCAGGTCATGATCCCAGGGTACTGGGATCGAGCCCTGCATCGGGTTCCCTGCTCAGTGGAGAGCCTGCTTCTCCCTCTCCCTCTGCCTGCCTCTCTGTCTACTTGTGCTCTCTCTCTATCTCTCTGGCAAATAAATAAATAAAATCTTAAAAAAAAGAAAAAATGATAACCCAAGAACAATGGTAGAACAACATTCCTAAAGAGAAGGTGGAAAAGTAGTCTAGCTTTACATGACTGCACATCTAGCTTTTGAGCACTAATGACTTTGAGCTTTTATCAGTTCTTTAAGAAATGTATTACCAACATTCTTGAGGGCATGGACAAAGATTTAGTATGTAAAATCATAGATATTGACCATTCCAAGTTGAGAAATGACTCAATTTTGGATACTTCATATGAAGAAGTTTTGAAAATACCTTAACCATTTTATTTTCATTAAATCCTTTTTAATGTATGTAGAAAAATGATAACTGATAGAAATCAATGTTTAATTAATTCTAAAAGTAGTTTTTTCAACAAATGTAAAAGAATAATTTTAAGTGATCAAGAAGCATTGCTTTATAATTTAAATTAGCAGTATTTCTTTTTTCTTTTAGTGCACCTTAAAGCCTTTGGCATCTTGATTCAGTAATTACCTCATGTAACCTTTCTAATTGGCTTACCTCCAATTAAAAAAAATAACCATCAACATCTCCCTGTCTCCATTAGCATGATGGGGACTGCTTTAGGTTGTGTTACCTAGAGGCAGAGACCAAAATACAATCATTGCGCAAGTGGTTTGCTGATGGCAATGCTTTTAGGTGAAGCCTGTGATTGGGAAACAGAATGGGCAGAAGAATCAAGGTATAACTGTGTGCTCAGCTGAAGTCTACATAAAGTCTAGGTAAAAATGTATGTTCAGTTGACAGTATGGGAACTTGTGATGGTTCTGTACCATATCAATGTAGTTAGGTTGAAATTACATTTCCTAGAATCCCCTTCCCTCTCTGGTTTTGGCTTTAAGGTTGGCCACAAGAGAAATACGCATGGAATTTGCAAGAATTTTCAGAAGTGAAACAACAACCCTTCTACTCTGGAGGTTAGTGAAGGGCACCAGGTGCTGTTGCAGATTGCTCCCATGGTTGCCGATCTGCTGGCTCTCGTGCTTGACCAGAGACAGCAGCTGGGTCCAGAGCCATTCCAGCTCCCCTTTGGTCTCCTTCAGTTTCTCTGAGTCCTGGAGCAGATGAAGGTGCAGCTCCATGATGTAGGTCTCCAGCTTCATTTACAGGTCAGCTATATCATCGAGGTTGGAGGCAGTGGGAGACAGATAAGGCTTTCCATTTGTGCTCATTGGTTCTAGTCTGCCTTCATGAGTTTTAGTGTGTTCTTATTCTCTCCCACTTTACGTCTACCTTTTCTTTCTGTCCATCTGCCGACTTTTGGCAACTTCGGATTTACCATCAGATGCAGTGGTAACAGTTTTCCATAGACTTCTTCACCCATTACTCATAATTGCATAAGTCTAATGTGTACATAAAACCACTTATTCAGTATCACTTATAATGATCAGTCCTCTGACCAAACCCTGAATACTGCAGTCCACTAGATCAGCTATATCACCACAGAACTGTCCCTACAAGACAAGGAGGCCAGGCTTTCTTTTCTACTCCATAGCAGCCATTGGTGATGGGTCACCCTCTAGGAGGGAAGTGTAACCTCCCAAGCATCTGTGGGCAGAATGACTCTTGTAGACCAGGGGCAGTGTTCCTGAGAAGGATGCAACAATGAGCTGTTGGTGGCCAACGCTAACAATAGCTGGAGAATGAGTATGCCGTCTGTCCAAGGACGGATAGCTTCTACTACAAGGTCCTACAATTTACCTCTATCAATTTGTAACCTCATTTTCTGATACTTCACTTGGGACCTAACTTTGACCACAGTCCTTTGTCTATTTTCTTAACAACCATTCTTTTTTATGCCTCAGACCTGGACAGATTTTCTTCTTTTACTGCCTGCGAAACTGCTATCAACCTATTAGATTATTCTCTAATGTGCTTTCCTGTCAGCTATCACAATCCTCTGTACATGCCTTTATTATAGTAGTTTTATTTGTATTACAGCTACATCTCAGATTTTTAGGTTTGGTGTTTGGTAACTCCAGATTTGCTATTATTCAAAGTAGGCGAGATTATCTCTGAAAGGTTAAATTGTCTTGTACCTTGGGTAATTAAAGTTAGAATGCTAGCAGTACTGCATTTTGAAATCTTAGTATTTGTAATGTATGTGTACACTAAGAGGATTCTAATTCAGCTATGCTTGAGTTATCATATTCTTATAGGGAAAGTTAAGGCCAATGGAAATTAGGGACATGTGGCCTAGAGTTCTTGTAGGTTTCTTTTTTGTTTTATTTTTCTGTTTGTTTTTTTTAATCACTCCTCTAAATGAATATCTTAACAGAAAAATCCCTTGAATGTATGTATGCTCATGAAAGAGTGCATGTGAGGTCTGTTTTATGTTTTACATTTTTCTGACAAGCAGTTCTTGTTTCAGTATTTCACTACTATTTTCACATAATGTATCATTAAAAGCAACTGAAAGAAAGATAAGTAGAAGAAAAGGTAGAAACATATTTTAAGACCCAAATTCTTCTGATAATTACGGAGTTTGCAAATTTCTAGAAATTATTACAAGGATCTTAAGACCAAACTGTAATCACATGTACTACAATTTATAGAATCGGATTTTGGAGCTGGATTCTAACTCATCAGTTGACAAAGAGATGATCAGGGCATGAAGGGTCTACATAATTTAAACAGAACAGTGGCTAATGAACAAACAGATTGAAGCACACATGCTGTAGAACCTAAAGATTTTTGTTCCCAGGGGATATATTTGGGAGAAAAAAAAATACCAATGAAAGATATGAACAAGGAAATAACTGAAAAAAATGACCCAAGAGGGGAAAAGGTCAGAAAGGTAGACATAACAGGCTGAAGGTTAAAGAATTCGAATTTTAAATTGTTCTCATTTAATATAAACAATGCATATTTTTCAAGCCATTAATGCTAGCTATTGTAGCAAAAACCCTGGAATTATCAGTGCTTAACACAAGAAAATTTTATTTCTTGCTCTCCTCGCAGGCTAATCAGGTGTTTGGCAGATGGGCTTCCCTGTAGTTGAGGAATCATGGTTCCTTACACTGTGTTGTCACCACTTTTTATTGCTTCCTCTGAGTCCTGCACAGGGTCCTCCCTCTTTGTTCAGCCCGTCAGGAGGGCATGAAGTAAAGAGAATCTGCATGACATTTTGTTACTTTCCTGATTTCTTCCCAGAAGCGTCACTTGACCCCAGCCGAACCAAAATTGGGGACTAGGGAATGCAGTCTTCCCATGTGTGCAATAAGGAGAAACTCGATTGCCGTGGCGTGTCTCTGGTTTCTACCAGGGTTGTATTTTTGAGCTGAGTTGGGGTTCTCTAGGTTAGATTGGCCTGAATTTAGATCCTGACTCCTGTTTATCAGCTCTGAACCTTAGAACAAGTTGACTTTCCTTCAATGCCTCCGCTTCTTTATCAGTAAACCAGGGGAAAATAATAGTATCCACCCCATAAGGTTGTAACAAAAGTTAAATGAATTAAAGTATTAAAGTATTTATCTCAAAACCCTGGCATATTAGTTTTAATTAGTGTTTTTACCATTTATACTTATAATGTGCTAAAGAGAAACTCAAAGTAACAGTTTCCAATTGGCATCACTTATAAGCATTTCATGCAAATACTATTGAAACTTCTATGTTCCCCCAAGAATACTTTTGGGAAAATAAAATTCCACTAGACACTGGGGTGGGGGAGGGGCAGCTTATAGATCCAGCTTAACTCTCAGGGGTAAGTGAGAATGAGAAAACAAAATCAAGGAAGATCATTAAAATAGGAACTAATTTGGCTCTGTTCCCTTTATCACCTTCTTGTTCTACCCTGAGAGCCTTCTGGATATTCATGAAGTCATTGTGTATAAGTATTTCTCTAGATCATATTGGTTGGACTCAGCATTCTAAGTCAAAATGGAAAAGGAGGGAGAGGATACAGCAACACAAAAGGAAAATTGTCAAAATTAGTCAAGGCTATAAATGAGACATCTGCAATTGATTACAAGTACTCCAGAGACAAAGGTAAAATGGAAACATACATTTATGACCACAGCAGATAAATGGGAATTTGAATGGGAAAAAAATATGCATTTGGTATATCTGAGTATTCTTCTCAATTGGCCTAATCCCTCTCTTTTTGAATCTTTTAATTTTCCTATTTTGGACCTATACTACATTTGGACCTATACTCCACTTAGACTGCTGGGCCACCATAAATAAAAGTCACATTTGTTTAGTTTCATTCCTTCAGGCATACTGTTTCCTCTACCAGATTATTGCTATCTACCTCCAGGTCTAACACCACGTGCTAGAATCTTACTAATCCGTAGTAACTCTGATAAGCTAGCTGCTGTCACAAAGAAAGCCCAAAATGTATCATAGTTCAAGCACAAATTGCTTGCTTGCTTATATGAGAGTATTCAGTAAGCAAGCTGCTGGCTAGGTTGGGTTCTTTCACACAGTCATTTAAGAGGTTGGAGGCTCCTCCACGGATGGCTTCCAAGTCACGCTGAGGGGAATCTTCATTCCAATTAAGCAGAAGAGGAAAGAACATTAAGGAATCAATGTTCTAATAGGCAAGGTGAGGAAATGATATTGATGCTGTTCCCATTCAATTAGCTAGAACTAAGTCATATAACCAAATTGTAAAGGAGGCTGGAATTGTAGTCCAGATGCGTGCCCAGAAAGACGAGAACATTGGCTTAGGTAAGCAGCGAGCATTCTCTGGTACACCTATATTCTTAGTCCATCTCAGAGGACACTTTTTTTACAAAGCCTTTCCTGATTCTCCTCAGTTCTACTGAATTTCCTTAAGCAGACCTGTTAAGTCGCTTATCTTATTTGACTTGAAAAAGTCAGGCTTCTGACTGTTTTGTACTGGGTTAGTGTTTCCCATTAGAATGGATGTGAGCTCTTCTGAGGGCAAAAACTGAGTGGTATTCATCTTTGTGTCTCCTCTAATAATTAGTGCAGTGTCTTATGCACTGTAGAGACACAGTATTTTAATTTGATTTTTCTTTGGTTTAGTGGAAAAGAATAAATTCTCAAAGAATTAAGCTCATTAAAATCACAACTGGCAGTTTTATGTAGTTATTTATTTAGTATATTATTTTAAAGCTTAGCATATACTCTAATAAAGTCAGACTCTAGAAAATGCATTCCAGGCATGAACAAGTGATGGCATATGTGTCACAGATGGAAAAGAACAAAAGATGCCACTTACACTTCCAACATTCTGAAAATAATATAATGAAGCCTCTTATAAATGGCTGTGCTTCTCTCTTATAATGAGGATAAAACAATTCACAAGAACAAAAGCACAGCTTTAGAACGAGTTGTAACTGTAATAGAACTACTTAGTAAGGAAGGCAATCATTATTGAGAGATGAAGGAACCAAATTTAAACAGTAGGACGATAGCCCATGATTGTTTTCACATTTTTACTTGAGGAAGGTAGATGGGTTATAGAACTCATCTTGATTCTGTTGAGTATTTAAAGTAAAACTGTGGGAATACAATTTTAAAAGTTTCTTTAAAAAATGTGAATGCCAGTATTGACCACAGCTGCAGGCTAATTAAGGAATCTCTTAATAATGATAAGAAAGCTGGCTCATTTCCAATTCAGATTGCTTATCACCAAGAAGACAACATAACTGATGGCCACACAATATTAAGATATATATCAAAGCCTGGTGAGGGAAACTTGATATCTACAGTAAAATTGTCAGTCCATGGGAAAATACAGTCATATCGGATTAATTTTCAGTTTTTTCTTTTGTAAAAGGATGTGTGTAATGAATGATAATTTGATGGTGTACTACAAATGAAAGGTTTGTTCAATGACATTGTACCTCTGTTTAAAAATTAAAAGGCACATACCCAGAGCATTGGTCATGCTGATCTCATGTTTAAATCTTAAAATGTGGATGTAATACAGAAGCATAAGATGAAATTTATACTTTTAAAGTACTGTGTTTTATTTTAAATCCAATCATTGTATTGGGGAAGTTACTGGATTCATTTACTGCACTAGAATTCAGTTGTATTTATAGCACTCAAAATAAGTACACTTTTGAAAGTTTCATGTTATAGCATTTGGCTGTAATAAAATTTGTTATTCTATTTTAAGAATAGAACAGAATTTAAGTTTTAAGAATAGAATACTTGCATATATTGTCAAGCATATTATTACCTAGATTTGGATAAATTGTAGATCAGAATATGTCCCTGAAATGTTAAGAACCTTACCCACTAATTCAGCTGGCTTATAAATGGTTTAGCTGGGTCTCACAAAAGTAGCATTATAAATGTTCTGTCTTATTTGGTGTGAATACAAGATCTAAAGACTGTTTGGCAATAGAGGTCAGTATCATTATTTCTGTCAATAAAGTATTTTATTATTTCTGATAATAATTGAGATACTTGGGCAGACTCTATCTCCACCGAGAAAATATGTATTTTACTTGCCAAGAGAATACTAAATTTGTAAATGATTTTAAGATTTCACTTAATTAACTAATATTTTAGAGATTAACTGAGGTGTTTTTCTTTCTTCTTCTTCTTCTTCTTTTTTTTTTCCTTACAGAGACTAAAATATTCTCATGGTCCTGAGGCCATTTTCCCAGTCAATCAGTGGCATTCATTACTTCTTGGAAGAATTGACACAGACTAAAACAAAGAAATCACTTGAATTTCTGAAAATATTTTTTAAACATGAGCTGACTTGGGATAGTTTAGAGTCTCCATTGCAAATATTAGAATTTTTATAGACAAAGGGATTTGGGGCTTCATAATGTTAAAAGACTAACGATCTCAGAATAGAAAGATTACACTTAAATTACATCAGAAATAAAATGTGTGAATTATATAAGAACTCATTTTCCTGCTACAGTAAATGGAGAAAACAGTAGAACCTAGCAGATGGGGAAAGAGATATGGTTAGAGTTTTACATGTTTCTTTGGTCCCATAGAAAGGACCTAACACCTTCTCTAGGGCAGATTGCAAAAGGTGGTTGTGAGAATACGTTTAGTGGGATCTGATAAAGATAAGACTTGCATCCCTTTTCCCAGCAGAGTAGTACAGAGAGATCACACTCTCATAGAGTGGTTATTCTAACAATGAATGGGGTAGAACCAAAAGGATCGGGCCTAGGGTCAGATTTGGAGGACCTTCGCATCTCGTCGTAATCTGGAGTTTCTGTGGAAATTCCCTAAGTCCAGTTATAGAGTATGGTATTGCCTGAAAACAAGTGAGCAGAACCAAAGATATGTGGATGTACAATGAAGCATAGATATGGATACCAGAGGTCATGGCAGGATCATGGACATTAAGTAAAGGCCAGCATGCAATGATGGAGACCGAGCAGAATGAGTTACTCTTGGTAAAGGCTCATGCAGATGGAAAACAGTGGTAGAAAAGAATTTTGCCATTATGCCAGGTCAATACATAAGCTACCCTAACCCCCACTCATCAAACCTGCATCACTGTAATGAAGAGAAAAAAAAAAGAGAGAGAGAGAGAGAGAGTAGACTATATAGGAAGATCCACAATTGATTGAATAGTTACATAAGTGTCTAACCAAAAAACTGAACTTACTACTTAAAAAATTAAGACACGATTAAATTTGAGACATTGAGCAAAAAGAATTGAATTCAGTTATATAAGGTTCAGTTGAGTTCAGGTATATAAAGTCACTGAAGAATAGCCTATTATATGGCTAAAATCTTACGCCTGCTATCTATCTATTATTAATTTAAAACTGAGAATTTTAATGTATTTAACTATATTTACCTAACAAAATGAAGCACCAAATTAAAACTTTAACAAAGGTCATATTTTAATCAAAGTACTAGCTATAACCTTTTGAAGATCAAATTCCAGCTGACTAAGAGTTAAAGAAGGAACAGGTGAAGGCATAATTGGGAAAAACACACTTATCTACATGAACTTATTTTTGGAAGTTTTCTTATTTTGGAAAATATTCTCTAAGATACAGTGCATTTTGAAATCCCGCATTGCAAAACCCTATACAGTAAAAAGTGCTTCTGATCTGATCTGCTCAATAGATAAGAAAACAACCTTATATTTGTCTTATGATGGGTGAATTAGGCCCTAATTAACCTATAAAATATCCCTTGTACTTATTCAGGTTTGCCCTGGATTTTTTTTTTTTTTAATGTTTTATTTATTTATTCATGAGAGTCAGAGAGAGAGAGAGAGAGAGAGAGGCAGAGGCAGAGGGAGAAGCAGGCTCCCCGCCTAGCGGGGAGCCCGATGCGGGACTCGATCCCAGGACCCTGGGATCATGACCTGAGCCGAAGGCAGACGCTTAACCATCTGAGCCACCCAGGCGCCCTGGATTATTAAATATATTCCCTCAATATCTTTGATTTGCTTCTGTATAAATAATAAGATAGATATAAATCACCCCTTAAAGATGTTGTAAGAAATATCTAATAAGCAATAAAATTAAAATATGTCTAGTACTTTAATTGGAAAACAATCTAATCTGTTTTCTATAATTAATTTTAGGGACAAATAATACTAAGACATTTGTAATAAGTAACTAGATATAAAATAGTTAATTTTTATTGATCAGAGTTGGAAACTAGTGAGGAGCAGTTGAAAAATTCCTGGGTTATGGTACTAGGTTACTGGCTCACTTTGGGCACACCACTTATTTGGGCCTTTCTTTATAAAATGAGAGTTTAGACCATATTACTAGAGCTTCTTTTTGTTTTTTTGTCACGTAGATCCTTTTATGTTCTAAAAGGGATAATGCCTAAGCTGAATCTTTGAATGATGAATTTGGAAAAACAACAAGGATTTTGGAGAAGGGCATGAAATTGAAAAGAAAAAACCAACATGGCAGATGCAAAGATGTAGAAAGAGAGTTCATGGAATATAGTAGGTACTGTAAGCGGTTCCATATGCCTAGGGTATTATGTGATTAGGTTGGAAAGGAAGAAGAGCCATATTATACAGGCTTGTGCGTGGCATTCTGAACGGAAACTGAGGTTTAGATGTCAAGACAATTGAGTTTTATACCAACCTCCACTTAAAAAGTATTGTACCATATGATTTCACTCATACATGGAGTTTAAGAAACAAAACAGATGAACGTAGGGGAAGGGAAGGAAAAATAAAATAACATAAAAACAGAGAGGGAGGCAAACCATAAGAGACTCTTAACTGTAGGAAACAAACTGAGGGTTGCTGGAGGGGAGGTGGGTAGGGGGGATGGGGTAATTGGGTGACGGGCATTAAGGAGGGCTCTTGAAGTAATGAGCACTGGGTGTTGTATGCAACTGATGAATCACTGGATTCTCTCCCTGAAACTCATAATACACTGTGTTAACTAAATTAAATTTAAATAAAAAATCAAAAAGGCAGAGGCATTCTGGAGATGGGCAAGCAAATTAAGTCCCAGTGTGAATATATGAAAAAAAGGAGATTCAGAGTTCATAAGTTTTATAGTTTCTTCATCACCTTAGATGTCTTCCATTCATATTTTTTCTCTATATTTTTTTGTGATTATACAATTATACAATCAATCAAAAATATTTGCTCTCATGCTATTTATCTATACATTTGAAAGTTATTTTCATGTTGATTAGAAATATAGATAAAACATTTTTAAAAAGGAAAGATATAAAGAAGTAAATGCTATTTCAGAAATACCTTTAAATTGTATTTAAATAAAGTAACAAAAGACCTCTTTGTTTTCACTAAATAATACAATTAACAGTGAAATACTTTTCAATAATTTTGAAATTTTTGGTTAAACATTTTTCCATCAGTAATATGTCCCTTTAACTTAAAGGGACACATTAAGTACATTTTTAATAGATTCCTACCAGTAACCATTTGCTATTGTAAAGGTCAAATACTTTTTTTTTTTTAAAGAGTTTATTTATTTATTTGACAGAGAGACACAGCAAGAGAGGGAACACAAGCAGGGGGAGTGGGAGAGGGAGAAGCAGGCTTCCCGCTGAGCAGGGAGCCCGATGCAGGGCTCGATCCCAGGACCCCGGGATCACGACCCGAGCCGAAGGCAGACGCTTAACGACTGAGCCACCCAGGTGCCCCAAGGTCAAATACTTTAAAAACCTCATCTTTTTGTAAAGGAAAAAATGAACTCCTCTCTAAACTTGACAATTCTTCTAAGGTCTTTGTTATGTGTTAGTTTATGAAGATTTATGTACTACAAAATATTTTCATGATCACACTTGATAACATTATAGTTTTATAACAATTTTACTACTTAAAGATCTTGTTTTTATAAAATTAACCACATAAATGTCATTCCCATGCTTGCCACGGTATGATGCATATATCACTTGTGAGAAATAAAATAAGCCAAGGGATGACTGCCAAGTGTATATAAGAATGAATTTAAAATTGCATATCTTTCTTTTTTTTATTTTATTTACTTATTTTTAAAGATTTTATTTATTTATTTGACAGACAGAGAGAGAGAGAGATCACAAGTAGGCTGACAGGCAGGCAGAAGGAGAGGGAGAAGGAAGCTCCCTGCTGAGCACGGAGCCCAATGCGGGGATCATGACCTGAGCCGAAGGTAGAAGCCCAACTGACTGAGCTACCCAGGTGCCCCTGCATTTATTTTTTTTTAAATAAAAGAGTAGGTAGAAACAGAAGTTCTGCTGTTTTCCTCCTATATCCCAATGTACTACCTTAGAGCTCATTTCTTTATCTAATTAATTTACAAAAAAAATAACCTACAGGAACGTGTTTTTAACTGTTAATCACATTAGTGTTATAAGTTCCCTAATTATTAAATGATTCATAATTTAACACTAAGAGCATAATGTTTGTTTGAAAAGATTAAGTTCTAAATTTCCTTTGGACAATTATGAAGATTCTTTTCTGCAAAACAGATTTTGAAGTTTTATGTGTGAGGCTATAGTTAAATTAGCCTAAGTTGCTCAGAGGATGTTTTGGGAGAGTAAAAGAAACAGGAAAGGGCGCCTACAGAGCACAATACTCAGAAGTTCTTGCTTGGAGATTTTGGCATTAATGTTTTTACAAAGAAAAGGCACACACTGTAGTCATTATTGATTGTCTGTTGGGGAAGGGAGGGTAGGGTTGAGAATGAGCAGGGACTTGAGAGAATTCAGGGGTCTGAACAGATCTGATTAAGAAGCACAATTAAAGAATCCAGTCAGGGAAATAAATTTGTGCAGATGGCTCTGAAAAGAAATGATTGTCTTTGCTGTCATGGGTCATAAATTCACTCTTTTTCTCACAAAAGAGATAATTGATGCTTCAAACATTATGGACTAAAAGTACAGTAATGAATCCACAGTTAGTATTGGGATAATATTGTCTTTTCTTAAATGTTATTGGGAGCTTTCCTTCATAGAATGGCTTTGAGGACATAGAGAAAATCCATCCCAATGATAAAAGAGATTTTCAAGAGAAGGATCCTGGGGCAATTGCTTCCCTCTTATGAATTGATCTATTTTCCGCCTTCATGCAATGTTTAGTTTCATTGAACCTCGTAGTAGTTCAGAAAATGACAGGGATAGGATTAGAAAACAATATGCTTTACTTATTTTTCTAATAAGAAAAAGGGAAGAAGGCAGGAGAAAAGGAACTAGAATAGGACCTAAGTATGAGGGTGATGTTGCGATTTCAATTTCTAGCCCTTCTTAATGCATTTCTCCTCAAAGGTCATTATTGCCTTCCTCACACTCTCTTTTACTCTCTTCCATCTTTCTTTCCTTGCTCACTGAGACACATTTTTCTTCTCTTTTTGAAGTAAAACCCTTATCCTTTTACTTTCCAGGGGAATTTCATAGTTGATGTTTTTTTGTTATTATTATTTTTATTTGAGATTGAGCACTACCATCTCCCTGAGGTTCAGTTTTTCTTTTTTCTGTAAAATGAGTTAATAATTCATCCTTTTTACTATAAAAACTTGAGAGAGAGAACTAGATAGTTTTTCTCTTTCTTCTTGCGGTAGGCCTCATGATACACATAGTAGCAGCTCAAGAAATATTGTGTTTTTCTGAGTAACAGACTGACAGCTGTTCCCTTGAGTGATCATTATTTCTTGAGCTAGTATATGTGAAATAACTCTATCAAATAAGGCAACATATAAATATATTTTTATAAATTCAGTCACAAAGGCACTTTGCACTTAACACTATTCCTGTGTTATATAAATCACAGCAAGATACAACAAAGACTCAAGACAAAACTGTAGGATAATCATTGGAGCAGGAATGGCTCTTAATACAAACCAGGCACTGTGCCTATTCTATATTTTAACTCTTTACTTCTTTACCACAACACTGTCACCTATTTTGCCCACATTGGACAACGGAACTTTAATTCCTATTATCAGATATGTACGGCCCTTTCAGAATGACTATATACAACATATATAATATCAAGACAGTTTTAGTTATTTTTTAAGGCAGGATTTAGTGAAGTTGGCAAAGATTTTGTTGATAGTGATGTCTAAATCTACACTTGTAAGAAAGATTATAATCAGCTCACTGTGGAGATATAAAAACTGTTTCCCCAGATATTTTCCACCAAGGAGCTGGTGGTAACTCTTGGTGTATCTAAGGGCTTTAGCCCAGTATAGATTCAGTTCTGTATGTTTTATATTGTTCTTGTCACATGCTGAGATATTTGCTGTTTGATTCTGGATTTTATTTATTTATTTATTTATTTATTTATTATTATTATTTTTTTTTTTTAGTTTTCTGATTAATCTGGGGAGTTACCATGAAAATTTTTCATTCTGACCTGAATTTGTAAACCCAGTGTTTCTTGTGAAATGGGAGAGGGAATAGCAGAGGAATCATTCAAGCCTTTTTGTCAGTGAGACTCTCTTCTTTTGGATCCTAAACTCAAAATGTCTTCCTCATAGAATAGAGACATTGATGACATAACACAGTCTGTGCTGTACCATTAAAGGGCACCCATCTTCAAGTCTTTGGGGACAGATAATTAGTGGAATCATGCTAGTATGATTGCTGAAGATCAGTTCTTGATGGCTGCCAAATCTGTGTGATCCTATGTCCTGTGACTAAATTATTCTCAAATAGCTCTTTCTAGAAATATCTTTTTCTCTTCTCTACATTTTCTACCACATTTATATACTTGCCACTCTTTGCCTTCTAGTCTTGCCCCAAATGCTCACTCAGATTGTTATTCGAGTTTACACACTTTTGGCAATATTAATTTATCACTTAATTATATTTTGTACTGTAACCTTTGGTTTCTGATATCCTAGAATATATACTCAAGCTGTTTCACAAATAGAATTCTTGCCTAAAATCTGCTAGGTATCAAAGCTCCAAGAAAAGAGGTCACTTAGAAAATGGTTGGCCATGTGTTTCTTTGCATCTCTGGCAAAATAAGTTCTCCTTGAAATATTATTATGAATAAGTCATCATCTAGGCTACAGGCCAGCTATGATTTTCCATTCTCTGGAATGCTTTAGTGTAATGTCATGCAAGCCCAGCACATAGGAGTTAGGGCTTTCAGGGGCCATGCCCCAAATATCTTTCAGCACTACACATTTCCACTTTGTTTTATGTCAAACTGGCATCCTGCCCAAGGAAAGCAAAGACCTCATGGTTCAAGGGAGCAGCCCTGACCTAGAATACGCAATATTTGAAAATGTCTTTGCTGAGACAGTAACGTGAGCTCAAAATATGCTTTCGACATTGAGTATGTCACAATATCTCCTCTTTTTCTTTGCATCTATAATATCTACCAGATATAGGAATAACAGTGATAAAATGACAATGAAAAAAGAATGACTAAGCAATTGAGTGTATTAAACATTCATCTCCCAGAGCCCCTAAACTAATTATTTAGTTCCCAGGTCATTCATGTTAGGTTGACTCTCCCTCACAGTATATTTTCATCATCTAGATATATTACTTCTTATTTGTCAAAATCAGTATAAGAAATAGTAGTAGTAATTCCCGAGAATAATACACTCATTTTTTTTCTTAAAGAGAAAGGAATCGCACCTATCCTCCCAAACTAAGACTGCATGTCATTTGCCCATCAGTATATCTACCCAACCATCCATTCATTCATTTGTTCATTCACCCACTTATTTGCCAGAAAGTTTTTTTTTAATTAACATATAATGTATTATTTGTTTCAGGGGTACAGGCGTGTGATTCATCAGTCTTACACAATTCACAGCGCTCACCATAGCACATACTCTCCCCAGTGTCCATCACCCAGCCACCCCATCCCTCCCACCTCCCTCCACTCAGCAGCCCTCAGTTTGTTTCCTGAGATTAAGAATCTCTTATGGTTTGTCTCCCTCTTTGGTTTTTAATACCAAATTAATTTCCAAGCACTCTGCTGGGTATCAGGGATATGGAGGCAAACAAACTAGAGGCCTTTTCAGAGGCAGGAATCATAATCCTGTGGTTTAATCAGATAAAAAAAATCAAACAATTACAGTAGGCAGGCCTATGATGGGATTTTGCCCAAGACTGTTTCCATACAACATAAGAGCACCTGACTGAATTAAGAAAATCAGGGAGAGTTTTCCTGAGGAAGTAACACTTGAATTAAATTTTGAAGGATAAAATGAATATCCAAATGGATAAAGGGAATTAACAGTACCTCTATGCATAATGCAACATTCTACAAGCATGAAGTGAACATGACATATTCTGGGGCTACATGTGAATAGTGAGGTGGTGGTGGATGGTATGTAGGCTGCAGAAGCCAACACTTGTATGACATTTTAAGAAACTTCTTTTTGATTCTAAGGCAGAGTTTATCCACTGAAGTATTTTAAACAGTAGAATCATGATCAGTCTTATGGCTTTAGTAAGTTTTGATATGGGGAATTGACTGGAAGAGTTGAGACAATAAGCAAGGAAATAAGTCAGGAGGACTTTGCACTGAAGACTTCTTTACCTAATTACATCTTCTTCAAAATGATCTATTTACTGTCTGCTAATCATAAATGGTCTTACCTTTCAGCAATCTGAGATATTTTAGAGGAAATTTGATTAAAATATTTACTAAAAATAATCTGTAGACAGCACTATGAGGAACTAGAGACATAAGAGATAAACATGGGCTCTTTTCTCCTCTCAAGAAGCTTCCTAAGTCAGAAATATTCAAGACCCAGATATCTTTAATACACACAGGATGGAGGAAGAATGTTCATGAGAGTGACTGAAAAGAGAGAGAGATAATATCTATCTGAGACAGTAGGGGCTTGTGAGAGACTTCAAAAGGAAAATTATCAGAAGAAAATGAATAGAATTTCAATCAGTGATACTGAGAGAGAGGAGAATAAATTTCTAAGAAAGTGATATTATGCAGATCTCCCAGCATGTATTCATGTAACATTTTTTCCTTGTTTAGGGAACAGAGAGAATTAATGGATTGTGACCACATTCTTAGGAGTTTAATCAAGGTGACTGTGTCCTTCCATATGTTATTTGAATATTGTAAAGTGACTAAATGAACGAAATATGGTAAGCCCCTGCTTTACTTCATTCAAACAAACACTTATTTTGCTCCTTCTACGTCCCAGGTCCTAGAAATATAACAGTGAAAAAGACAAGCAAAAGGCATGTCCTGAACATCTTATATTCTATCTGGTGAAGGCATAAAATAAACACAAAAACATTTAAATAGATTAGGTTATTTCTGGAAGTGTTAATTTCTATGAAGGAAAAGTAATGAGATAGAGAGACTCAAGTGGGTGGGGTTAGGTAGACCATTCAAATAGGTGATCATGAAAGATTTCTGAATAATTTAATTTCTTTCTTTTCTTTTTTTTAACCTTTTCTCCATCACTTTTTGTTCATATTTTTGCACGTTCACCATGTAGATCAAGATATGGACCATGTCCAGCACCTCAGAATTTTCCCTTTGGCTTCTTCCCTAGCAATATCTGATCATTGAACTGCATGTTGAGCAGTTTACATTTGAAAAAAGACCTGAGTAATGAAAAGAGATCAACCCTGTGAAAATCTGCAAGTAGAATATTCTAGGCAAAGGCAACAGCAGGACTTTAAGGCAAGAAAAAGCTTGTTTGTTTAAGACACAAAATTAATGTCAAAGCAGCTAAAACATAGTGAAACAAGAAAAACGGTAGAAGATTATGTGAGAGTTATGCAGCAGGCAGATCATATAAGGCTTTGTTATTTACACTAAAGAATCTGAATTTTTCGGCTTTCAATGTGGAATCTGTTGAAGGGATACAAATAGTGTGACATACTGTTGATTTTTGTAAATGCTCATTCCAAAAAAAAAAAAAGTTTACCCAGAAGATATATGGAGATTGAACTATGGCAGTAGATGTGGAAGCAGGGAGCCCAATAATGAGATTGTACTCAAGAAAATAGATGATGGAGAGTTGAATTATGGTAGTATCAGTGGAAGAACTTATAGTGTTTGCTAGATTCAATCAAAATATAAGGAAATAAAACAAGGTAGTGGGACAGACAGATTAACTAGATGTGGCATATTCACAACAGAAATAAATTGAGGATGATTCATAAGCCTAACAGCTGAGTGACTAATGGAAACATTCATGATGATGGAGAATACTTGGGGAAGAATAATTTTTGCAAGAACCAGAGATATATGTAAAGACATGATTCTAGTTTGGTCATTTATGTTTGATATTTTCTTTTTACATGATCAATGAGCAAGATATATAAATTTGGGTTTCAAAGGAAAATTTTGGATAGATTTGGACTAGATTTCGGAATTCTACTTTAAATATTTCAAGCCATGAGATAGAACAAAATTACCCAAAGGGAGAATACAGATAGAGAAACAAAGAGAATTGAAATCCAGATCCTGAGGCATGGTATCAGAGAAATACAAATTAGTAAGGGAGTCTCAGAAGGAGTAGATAGAGTGATAAGAGGAAAATGAGACATATTAAAAGCCATGTGGAACAATCTCTTTCAGACTCAATATCACAGAGACTTTGGTAAGACAAGAGGTTAAGAATTGGCCACAGGATTTGGCATGAGGAACACCTTTGGGGGTTCAAAGAGTTTCTATTTCTTGTTAGTTCAAAATTCCTTTATTGATTTAGTCATTGTGTAGAAAGAGCTTACACATAATTGATGGGCTTCTTTTTAAGGGAATATTAATAAACTCAAGGCTCTTCTGGTGCTTGAACCATACTGAGTATCAGCAAAGCCACATCCTCACCAGGAAAATAAACAAACAAAAAAGATAATGCTAAGGTGACCCTCAGTGAATAGTACATACCTGCTTTCAGCTTTTCAGCATCTCAAAAAGCCCATTACCATCAGTCCACCAGTGCTTCTGATTTAATACCTTTTATGGTTCTGAATTTGGGCAGAGAAGCATAATCACAAATCCATTTTCTTATAGCAGGTCACCCCTTACTGTATCATAGCTGACTACTATTATCTTTATACCAAAGAGAAACAGGATCTACCTCTACTTTTCCCCAAATGTGGTTAAGATATAGTTATATAGTTCAACAAAGTTTTATTATTATTATTAAGACTTCATATTTTTAAGGCAGTTTCAGGTTTACAGCAAAATTTAGAGGAAGGTAAAAAGATTTTCCATATGTCCTCTGCCCCCACATCAACATAACCTCTACCTAATCAACAAATTGTAATAAAAATGGTGATATAACACAAGAGATAAAAATAAACACAGGGATAAAATGTATGCACAGAGTACCTCCTTATCAAAAGAGATCTGCCAGAACAATACACACACACACACACACACACACACACTTTTTATCTTTTCCCTAAAACAGAAGAGCAGCTCCCCTACAAAGTAAATGAATTCTCTCTCACTTGGGATATAAAAAAATTTGTGTGAAGGAATATCTATTTCTGGCATAGTCACTAGGAAATATGGACCAATGACAAATAGAAAAACTAATCAAAATACATTTTAAAAATCTACTTGAAGGCATCAGGAAGCTAACAAGGCACTGAAAAATTATGAATCTAAGATATTGAAGAAGAAAAAAAAACAGAAAGAGGAACCTAGTATTTGGAAAATGTTAAAGGCAAGTGAGAAGTTAAGAAGCTGAGCAGAACTTTTTGATAATTCCATGGGGCTAGAAGTGACAGACCTGGAGTTCAGAAGCTGCCAAGTAAGCAATGCCTATACTCTAAGAGTAAGGGTATACTAGAAATGATCTGGCTCTCCAGACCTCTCCAGGGCAATGAAGTCCAACTTCAAAAAATCTTGCTGCTTATAATCAGATTAAGCTCATGGAAGGTTATTAGTTTTAGACATCTATCCCTTTGGAGGAAAAGAAGACATAATATTGTCTCAATTATATACAATTTATATTATTAACCCTAAAATAATCAGCCACATGGGGAAAAAGAAAATGTTTTTTTTTTTAAAAAAGAAAATATGGTGGTGCCTGGCTGTCTCAGTCAGTAGAGCATGTGACTCTTGATCTCAGGGTTATGAGTTCAAACCCCACATTGGGCAGAGAGATAAAAAAAAAAAAAAAGAAGAAGAAAATATAGATATTAGAGCCAGACACACAAAGGACTCAGGTAACAGAGTTATATGATGACTTTAAAATAATATCTTGAATAAGTTTCAGATCATGGAGTTACACAATGACTTTAATATAAGTATTCTGAATATTTTCAAAGAAACAGATATAATTGAGAGCTTCTGAAAATAAATAGTATTTAAGAAAATGGAAATTTAGTCAATGAAAACACAGTAACCAAAATTAAGAATGCAAACGGTAGGCTTCACAATGGATTACAAATACCTGAAGATATCATTAATAGGTTGGAAGATAAGTCAGAACACTATATTGAGAAAGAAGAACAGTGAATAAAAATGATGGAAAAAGCACAAAGAAAACATGATAAGTCTAGGGATGCAGTGCGATCTACCATATATGTAACTGGAGTCTCAGAAAGAGAAACAATATGTGGAAAGACATGGCTGCAATTTTCTAAATCATTAGAGGGTTATGAGAACAATAATTCAAGAATAACTATGAACCTCAAGTAAGATAAATACAGAGAAAATTGCACCTGACGCATTTTACCTTTTCCTATAAGAATAGCAAAAGGTAAACATCTTAAAAGCAGGCAGAGAACAGGAAACAAAAAAGGTCTAAGACAGAAGAGAATTGTATTAGTTATCTATAGGTGCATAACAAGTCACCCCAAACTTAGTAGTTTAAAACAACATACATTTATTAACGCATAGATTCTGCGGTTCAGCAATCTAGAAGCAGCATAGCCGGCTGGTTCTGGTTGAAGATCTCTCAAGAGATTGCCTTCAAGCTGCCTACTGAAGTGCAAATTGTCTCCAGGCTCAACAGGGGTGGAGGGGTAAAGGTGGGGATCTATTTCTGAGCTCACTGAGGGGACTATTGGCAGGCCTCAGAATATCTTCCAAGCTTCCTCACATGGTTCGTTTCAGGTCTCATTTCATTGCCATATGGAGAACTTCATTGGCAACCTGAGTGGCATCATGACATAACAGTTGGCCTTTCTCTATCCAAGGCAGCCTCACAACATGGTAGCTGGTTTCCTCTCAGAGAGAGAGAGAGAATAAATGAGAGTGGGAGAACACACCAACATGGAAGCCATAGTCTTTTTATAACTGAATGTCCAAAGTGGCACCCATCACTTCTACTGTAATTTAGTTGCTAGAATCAAGCCACTAGGTTTGCTTTGTGCTTTCTTGATAGAGCATTATCCAAATGTCACGTGGAATTACTATTGCTATTTAACAAATTATTCCTAACTTTGTATTTTAAAATAACCATTTTATCTGATTCATTTTTGGATCAGGAAATAGAGATGAGCTCAGGTGGGGGCTCCATCTCAGCTGGGTTGTTTGGGGCCGGAGCATCTACTTCTAAGATAGGTTCTTCACTCACACCATTGGTACTTCAGTGTTTCTTGGCCTCTCCACATAATGTGCCATCCTGTAGGGCCTTTCCTTATCTGGTGGTTTCAGATAATCACATTTCTTACATGGTGTCTGGCATCCAAGAGACAGGAAAAAGAAGCTGCTTAACCAGCCAGAGGCTCCACCCAGGACCAGG
The DNA here is from genome assembly GCF_004348235.1 of Phoca vitulina. Classification (NCBI taxonomy): domain Eukaryota; kingdom Metazoa; phylum Chordata; class Mammalia; order Carnivora; family Phocidae; genus Phoca; species Phoca vitulina. Next base: position 30,389,281 of record NW_022589711.1, on the reverse strand, counting down.
GCAACATCACTTCCACTGTATTTGTATGCCATGGTAGTTACAGTCAGCTCAGTCAACTCCGGGGAGGCGGGGGGAGAAATAAATGTCACTTCTTGATTAGGAATTAGAAAGGTCATGTTTCCGGAGAAGCTTGTGGTTTTGGAGATAATATTTTTGCCATCTTTGTGACAATGCAGTCTTCCAGTCAGCTCTCTGACCACAACACCACACATCCCATCTACATGCAAAATCCACTTTACTTGTCCCTGCAAATTTTATCCCATTATGGCACAGAGGTCGAATTGTACTGGATTCAATCCTTATTTAGAGGCCATTCCTTAAATTGAGAATCTTTGATGTCTGAAGTTAGTTATAGCTCTTTTATATATCTTCAACAATCAGATTGAAAAGTGATGAGTTCCTTCTTTACTTCATCTCTCTATAGCCGTATTTCATTACACACAACTAAAAGAAACCAGTTGGCACTTCCAAAATTCTCCCTTAACTCCTGCTAAACCCAGATTCTCCAGTTCATAGACACATTTTTACTTTATATTCCCTCTATTTATTGATGTGTAAAAAGTTACCTCAAAACTTAACAATGTGAGACACAATGAAACAAAACTTATTTTCTCACATAGTTTCTGAGGATCAGGAATCTGGAAGTGCCTTACGTGTATGGTTCTAGCTCAGGGTTTTTCATGTGGCTACACTCAAGATGTCAGCAGAGGCTGCAGCTGTGTGAAGGCATGTCCGGACCTGAGAGACCATCACTCCAGATGGCTCACTCCAACAGCTATTGGCAGGATGGCTCCATTCAGCACTGGCTGCCGCTGAAGATGTCAGTATACAGGACAGCCTGGGAGTCCTTCTAGCATCACAGCTAGCTTCCTCCTGAGTCAGTGATCCAAAAGAGAGAGCAAGAGAGAAGCCACACTTCTTTTTATGACCCAGTCTCTGAAGTCATTTTATTTCATTAGAAGCAAGTCACTAAGTTTAGCCCACACTCAAAAATTAAGCTCCATTTCTTAAAGGGGAGGGATATCCAAGAATCTGTGGACATATTCTAAAACTACTACATCTACATTATCTCTGTCAATAATTTTGCTGAATTTTCCACCACTATGCAACACAATTTATCTGTTCTCCAGTCTCCAATGACACTTTTCTCATTATCCTTCCACTGCTACACACTGTCTACTTGAAGTCCTTCACACTGCCACCCAACATTTGGTTTCGAATACAAATGCACATGTTTTGCTTTTCTGTTTTAACAAAAAACCTACTTTCAGTACCAAATTTTGGTTTTGGTATATTTTCTGGAGTAACAAACCATTTCAAGCTATTATTGGATTAAAATAGCAACCATTTGCATTGTGTGAACATGCTGTGGCTCAGATATTTTGTCAGGGCATAGGGGGAAGGCTCTTCGCTTACCTGGAGCAGCTGGTATGACTGGAGATGACTGGTAAGGCTTGATTGGGGCCATATGTCTTGGGCCATAGTTTTGGATGTGAGCTGGGTTTTTCAGTTCTCTTCCATGGGGTCTACTGAATTTAGAAACAAAAGATAGGTTCTTTTCCCATGTCTGGTGCCTGGGTTAGAATGGCTAGAATAACTGCGTCTGGTCAGGCATCTCTTTTTCTCTAAGTGACCTCTCTGCAAAGCTTAGGAGTCTCAGAGTGGCTAGAATTCTTTCATGGCACTGACCTCCTGAAGGAACATCTTAAAAAACTCAGGTGTAAGTTGCAAAGCTTGGTATGACCTAATCTCAAAAGTCACTCAGCATCACGTCCTCTGCATTCTCTTAATTATACAGGGCCAACCCTGAATCACTATGGAAGGGGACCACACAAAGGTACTAAGACCAAGAGTCTTGATTCATTTGGGAACCATGTTTGGAAACTGGCTACCACAGTCCTCTACTGGTTATATATGTGCTCACTTCTAGAATACACTTTTTATTCTTTACCCAAAGTACATTTCCTGAAACACAATTTTTATCTGCATCAGTGGGGTAAATAAAGTTTATTGCAATGGTTTGCAGATGTAACTAAATTGGAATGGGTTTCATAAGCCATAATGATACCAAATAAAATAGATAACATTATCTTCATTTCCCCAAACCAATAAGTTTGTGTGTGTTTTTTTTTTTAAGCACCAAAGGAGCAATTTTATGGGCATTGTTTATTCATTTAAGAATTTTATATACTGCTTCTTCTACATTCTTCTGTGGTCCCAGAGTTTATGCATTTATTCCTTAAGAATTGGTATCATTTTTAATTCTACAATTTCCTTCAATCACAAAAATGTAGGGGAAAGCATTACACTGAGTACAGAGTCAATATGTTTGTTGGTGTTACTATTTGTATAGAAAATTATGTATTAATATGCATGCATTTCAATAAGCATGTGCTAAATACCTATTTCATGCTGGGCTCTGCATGATATTTTTATGAAAGTGTACATCCTTAAAACAGCTGCCTAACCCACTCTTCTGCCCTCCCCACCATCTTGCTTCCTGGCTGCATGGCTTTGAGTACCACTCAGGCTAATTGAAGTTTCAAGAGCACTGATAGTCATTTAAATATAGTAATTTTATATCTAGCAATTTTCTCTGAACTGTCCCTGAGACAGGTATAAGATTTCTAAATTTTTATGACAGTAGAATAGAAGACATTCTAATTTCCTTCAAAATAAGAACAGCAGTATAAAAGGATAATTCACAATGTGCAATCTTTAATAAATCTTTCTTCTTCCCTCCTTTTCCTTCTTCCCTTGCTCCTTTCCCTCCTTTTCTCCTTTTTTCTATCAAGAAATATAGAAAAATAATGTGGGCTTGCCACAAATGTTACCTTCTATGTGAAGTTTTGTCAAGTCTACCAGAGAACCACTCAATGAGGTTTTCTCTGGCCCTCATTTCTGAAGTGGTATCTTCCCTTAATGCCAATCACATTACTTTCTTTGTTTCTTTCACCACAGTCCCCACAATTGATAAAACTATTTATTTATTTGTTTATTTCCTTTTCCCTCTTGAAATATAGGATCAAGGACAATGGACACATTGTGGGTCTAGTTTACCACTAGACCTAGTGCCTGGGCTAAAATTAGCAATAAATAAAGATCTGTTGCATAATTAGTAAAATAAATTATTCCATGTGGCACCACAGAGGCTAAGCAATGCAGTGTCCATTTTGGGGCATTGTGGATACCTCCCCAAGACATGCTTTCCTTTCTCTTGGCAACTACCCCTAATTTCATAAAAGTTTCCATACTTCCTCTGCACAATCCAAATGTTTTAGGGGAAACTAACTCTACTCTTAACTCAGAAATGTGGCAGATGAACCAGGACAAAGGAATTCAATGGGTGACATTTCCTAGGTTGCAATGAGAGAATAGTCTTAATCCAGTCTACCAGACTTCCAATGGTCAGTTCTTAGACCTTTGCTTCGCCACTCAGTAACAGCTGACACATTCTGTGGTAGACACTACTAGGCATCACTTAGAAGTCTATACAGAAGTAAGGATTTATTATCCCAGCTTCTAGGATGCTGACTATCATCCCCTTCAGAGATTATCTCAGCTGAAGAGAGTCACCTGGCCTAAGATCATGCCTACTTCCTGGAGTGGCCCACATTTAGTGACAGAGAGATGTGTGAATATGAATGTTTGATCCTCTTTGCTTAAATTGCCAACAGCTCGGAGGGTCCTCCCATCCTCAGTACTCTGCTAAGGGTCAGCAAAAGCCTCCATAGACTGCATTGCAATTTGGCTTATTCCTCTGTCGAAACCTGTTTTCTTTTTCACCCAACAGGTGTTGGTCCCAAGCATACCCCTTAATAGACATTTTTCACACTAATTTCTAACTGATAGACCAAAATATGTCACCTAGAAGACAGCCTAGTGAAACAGAAATTCACCTTTCTCCCCTCTGCCCCAAACAGAATGTGTATTTTTACTTTTTTAGAAATTTATTAATCTTGCCTTAGGGTCACAACTTCAGAGCTCTAGTAGAGTTGCAGTTTTGAACCACTGTTGACTTTCAGGGGTAGTTATTATGAGCAAACTAAGCAAGTAAGTATGTTTTTACTCAATATTGGGGGTAAAAAATACATGAAGATAATTGATTTTATATTTTACCCACACTTAAAATATACAAAAGATTTATCATTCCTTAACATATTTTGCAGAAAACAAACCCACGGACCTCAAAGAGGATAACTTAAACTGGAACCAACATTATACTCCAACATTAGTTTGTAATGTTAGAAGTTTCCAATCAGCTTATAAGCATTGTCCGGGAAGCCTCCTGACATTCAAAAGCTCTCTGATTGCCTTATAACTTGAATCTCTAAAAATTCATTCTAGAATTCCTGAATATTACATTTTGAATCAATATTTGTTTCATTGTTATGATCCTTGATAAAAAATTGAAGTGTGGAGAGAGAAAAGACAGTGTGTATTTGTCAGGTTGTATACCTTAAAAGCCAGCAAAAATGTAACACATTTTGTTAATCATCCATTGATTGGTCCAATTAGTATTGGTTTGAGTTGGACAAGATTTCATAATTGAAGGATTTATTTTTAATGAAATAAATTGCAGGCTTTGCATTTCTAAACAAGGAAGCATGGTTTAAGAAAATATTGGCGTGTGTGCCAGGAGACCAGATTTCAAGCTCTGTCACTTTCTAGCAGCATGAACTTACTAAATTACTTACCCTCTCTCAGACTCATTATGTTCATCTGATATTATGGAACAAGTATAATTCTGCTTTTGGTTATATACCCAGAAATGGGATTGCTAGATCACACGGTAGTTCTTTTTTTTAATTTTTGAGGAGCTGCCTTACTGTTTTGAATAGCAGACACACCATTTTATATTCCTGCCAATAGTGGACAAGTTTCATACTTCTCCACAACCTCACGAACACTTATCCTTTTTTTTTATTTTTTATGTGAGGATATATCTCATTGTAGTTTTGATTTGCATTTTTCTGGTAATTAGTGACGTTGAACACCTTTTTATATATCTGTTGGCCATCTGTATGTCTTCTTTGGAGAACTGTCTACTCAAGTTTTTTGCCCATTTTTAAATCGTTTTTTTTTTTGTTGTTGTTCTTTTGCTATTAATTTGTAAGACTTCCTTATGTATTTTGGAAGTTAACTTCTTAATAAATATATGTTTGCAAATATTTACCCCCATCTGATAAGTTGCATTTGCAACAACAATAGATGGACCTGAAAGATGTTACGCTAAGTGAAATAAAATAGCCAAAGAAGGACAAATGCTGTTATGATTCCACTTACATGAATTATCTAAACTAGTCAAACTTACAGAAGCAGAAAATAGATTAGTGGTTGCCAGAAACTAAAGGAGGGGAATGGGGAGATGTTGTTCAATGAGTATAAAGTTATAGTTATGTAAGATGAATGTGTTCTAGAGATCTGTTGTACAATATAGTGCCTGTAGGTAACAATGGCATTTGCACTTAAAAAAATTGTTAAGAGGGTAAGTTTTATGTTAGATGTTTTTATCACAGACACACAAAAAGCAAAGAGACTCTGGAAGTGATGGATATATTTATTGTGGTGATAGTATTGTGGTGATAGTATTATGAGTGTATGCAAATGGCCAACAGGCATATGAAAAAGCCCTACCATCATTAATTGCCTAATCACCAGCGAAATGCAAACTCACCAAAATGTATACATTAAATATGTGCAGCTTTTAATATATCAATTATACTGTAATAAATATAGTACATATATAAATATATTGCAATAATGTATATTGCAATAAAACCAAAAATATGATAATGCATATGAAAGTACTTTGAAAACTGAGACAAATTTTACACATTTAAGAAATCACCATTATTATTAACATTATAATAAAATATATATGTTAGTTGGGGCAGTAGTTTACAAGCAACAAAATATGATTAGGATACCTTTAGGCATAAAAATAAATTATTGGAAGGATATTGAATACATCATAGAAGAAATGGGAAGTCTTAAGAATTGAGGTCTGGAATTGTGGGAGTTTAAGAAGTAGGAAAACCAGTCAGGGCCACATTCCAAGAATAGTCTGGTGAACATACTAACCTTGGCACCGCCAACATACTTATTCCACCTGTGTGAGTAACTCACTACTGCTATTGCATACCACCCCTGCCATGGTCAATGTTATAGGAAATGAATTCCAAACTTCATCTTTAGATGACTAATTCAAGTTTCAAAATATCTGGCCAGGAACTTTAGTCATAGGTCTGCATCCCCACCCTGCTGGGATCAGAAAAGGGTCTCTTAGCCCAAATGTGGTTTTGCAACAGAAATCAGAGTCCATCAAGGTTTCCTACATAGGAATGAGCTACATCAATAGTATTTTCTTAATAAGGCTTGGATAAAGGGCCATCCAGGGACAAGGGAAACTCCCCATCAAGTTTTCGATAGCCATCACTTGACATTAATTACCCCTATAGAAGAAGAACCTTGGCTAACAAATAGTGATAGGAACTCCACTGTAGCTGTAAGTCTATATCTGTAATAATTGCTTTCACAAGAATGAAAGCCAAATAACAAAGTTGGCAAGGATAAGGTAAAAATTACAAAAGGAAAGAAAAATGCCTTTATAATTATATAGAGTGTTGAATTACTAGTGAGCAGGAAGGAAAATGCACAGTTCTAGTCAGACAATGGTAATTATTTCAAAGGCACATTATAGGGGTAATTTGTGAAAATGAGCTAAATCACTTATTAATTACATATATTCAATGGGCTCATTTTCCAATTTTCAGAAGAAAGTATACATTTGTTCTTTATGAAACTCTGAAAATTATTTATAGTCTTTAGTAATAACTTGAAAATGAATCTTACTTTCATAGTGTCTTGTTCTTGCTGATCTATTTGAAGATTTCATTCAAATTTTCAACTTTGTTGACTTATATGTCCATTGGAATTTTTCTTATGCCATGAATAGAAGAAAATTAAAATAATATTTCAGTTGTACAAGATGATGCAAATTATCTTTGGAAGATATTATCAGAATATGAATATATATATATATATATATATATATATAAAAATTCATTTCTATACTTAATGACAACTTTCTAAGTCACAGAATTATCTCTCACTGAACAAAGAATTCTAGTTTACTGTATAGACGGATTGAAGGCAGTGTGTTGAGAAGAAGTATTAGATTACAGACTATGCTGAGGGAAAAGAGAGACACGGATTATTTTGTGCTTTCTTTTGACAAAGCTCAATCCAAATTTATGAAGTTTACCTTTGGCCTAACATCTCTATGTCAATTCACCATGAAGAAGCAGATGAAATGTTAGGAATATTCTGCTGGATTTTTTATTTGTGATGAGAACTTGGTATCATATAGACCAAAGACTTAATCCCACTGTACCTCCCTTTACAGAGATTCCATAAATTTAGAAAGTATAGAATTGCCCTAGAGTTAGTTGACAGGTCTCTGAGTGTGACTCCCTGAGAAGCAAAGGTGACTGATCCTTTTCCTGGTTTGTAGCAGCTGAAGTTGGGTACCCTACCATGTCCCCTCAGCATTCCCTGGACTCCAATTACAGTGTCAGTGGAAAGTGGAAAGTTCCCATTACACCTACTGCTTTCCCCTTGAGCACTTGTGACTCTGTGTCTGAGTGATTAATCTGACCCCCAGAGTAGAGAAGGACAAAAGTTCTGGGGAGTAATGACCCAGAAGCAACTCTCACCCAGTGAGGGTTCGTCATCTGTGGACAAAATACCCAGCTCTCGGCCTTTTGGGTCCTGGAATTCTGAGGTGTGCTCAATATGAAAGTCAGTAAGACTCAGATCAGTTGCTCATAGTGGTATTATGAGCACTAACACACATTTTCTGCCCCTCCTGCCTCCCTGCCCTGACTTACTTTCCTACTCTCTCATTGTACTTTCTGGGATCACCTCCTTTATGATACCCAGATTCTTTCCTCATGGTCTGTTCTTTTTTTTTTCTGCCTCATATAAATGTCCACTTAATTTTGATTTTTAAAAAGCCAACTGTGTCACTCTTCTGGAGACCTACATTTGAGCAAGGAGGAATGAGTCTCTCCTCATTGCATTTGTGAGGAGCTAAAACTCTTGGATTGTTACTGTGTTCTCACTACAGAGGCTGTCGTCTGCTCTGGAGACTTCTTCTTTCTTTTAATTTATGTCTGCCATGATTTGAGGCCCTCTCTCACAGCATATGCACAAAGGAATACATGAATGAAACCCATTTGTTAAGCTACAAGAAGGAATGGATTCATTGATCTCAATTGTTTCTGATGGATTGCAATACTTGCTTCCTGCTAATCATACTTTTCTTGGATGTTTTCCTCATGACTATTTTGAATAAGTACCTGTGTAACTGGGACTTAAAATATTGAAATTCCATGGTCCATAAAGCCCATTATCTCTTGCCCTTATTTTCCCTCATCTTAGTCCACCCCAATACTCCAGCTTCCATGAAAGCAGGGACTTTGTTTTGTTTACCACTCTATCACTAACACAACAATAACACCAAAAAGTACTTGACAAATAGTAAATGCTTCATAAATGTCTGCCAATGAATCAGTTGAATCAATTCAACGTGGTAGCCTTACAGATTTGGGTAAATTGATTAACCTCTCTGTGCCTCAGTCTTCTCATATGTAAAATGGAGATGATAAAAGTCCCTCCCTTAAATAATTATTTTGAGCTTTGAATGAGATTTTATATGTAATATATTAAGTGTAGTACCTGACACATAATAAACACTCAAAAAGCATAGCTTTTATTATTATTGTTACTGTTACTATTTATTTAATATGTATTTATTGAGTGATGACTATATGACAGACATTATTAGGTGTTGGGATTATAGCAGGGAAACATGCAAGGCTGCTATGCTCATGAGATTGTAGTATAACAAGTGTGATACATGATAAGTAGATAATACCTATATAAATATTTTAGCATAAGGAAATTAGATTTTTTTCCTATGGATCAAGAAGAACTACATTAATTATGAATCAGGGAATGGCATCTTTTAAAAGCACATTTTCATTGCATCATCAACAATATAAGAATAGATTAATTGGGGGAAAATATTAAAGACAGAATGATTAAGAAACTACCACAATATCTCAAGAAAAAGATAATAACAGTAGTAAAATGAATGCATCTGAGACACTTTTCTGGATGAGAGAAGATAGAGCTGGGTGAATGGTCACTCAATAACTGGCAGGCAAGCACAAGACGAACAAGTAGAGAGAGATTTAAGATAACCGTGTGTTCCCTAAGAGCTATTGGAGAAAAGTATTACAAAAAAACTGAGAACAAGAAGGAGTTGGGAAAGGTGAAATGGTTCTTGAAGCTTTGCAGAAAGTGGTAAGAGCAGATGTGTGCCTTTATCTGGAGTGGTGAGTTGAGAAAATAGACAAGTTGGAGGTTCAGGTGAGAGGACTCATCATCAGGACTCATGATGTAGCTAGGAAGAGGGTGATTGCTCACAGGAGAAGAGAAAGAAAAGATCAGGAACATTTTCTGAGTATTTTCAAACAAAAAAATGATGTCTCTCCTTATTTCAAGGCTGTTTTCTGCCATTACTTTTGTTTTCAGAGTGACTCAATCTTTCTACCCAGAATGCTTCTCTCCAGCTCCCAACAGGGGGAGCCAAGAATCTTAGTGTCTCTGTTTGGTTATACTATGGTCACCTGACTCTGGATAAGATATTCATAATTCCACGAAATCAAATAGTGCTTTCCAACCTTTCTGTTTTCTTTTTAATCTCTAAAAGATAAAGATTATTTCCTTTAGCATAAACATAATACCATAATCACACTTTAAAATAACTCTTCAATGTCATTAAATATGTAGCCTATTCAAACTTTTTTTTTTTTTTTGTGACTCATCCCTTCCTTATTTTGGCAATATATCAGCCCTGAATTTTTATTGTTTCCAGACTTGGTTTTCTTTCCCCTGCCAAAGTTAAAAGACAAATAAAAATTTGGGTTTTCATAAAGGTTCTCCCACTCCTTCGGGGATTTAAACAAAATACCACAAACTAAAATCATCTGAAACAACTAGTTTCTATGATCCTGAAATGTAAACATGTCAGCAAAATCAAATATTGCTTATATATATATATGTAGCTCAAACATATTGAGACCTAAAATAAATGCTGGAGTGTGCCTGCTTTCTAAGGGAAGAAAGGGCATTGCAAGTTCATAACTAAATGAAAGACTTCAATAATTTAAATATATTTCCCAGGAGTCAGAGGGCTGAAAAGGTTTCTACACAAGACTTGTGCAAGCCTCTAGATTATGGAAATTAAGTATTTTAGAAGTAGAAGTACTTGTTCTTCCACCAAGATAAAGCATCTTACGAAAAATATTTTGTGGCGGTTGCTCTGTTAGAACTTTACATATGTGAAATAATCCTCACAATAATTGTATAAAGTAGTATCACCAAGGATATCTGGGACCCTCTGGGCTCCTCCACTGTCCCACAGTGCAGATTTGTAAAGCAAGTTTACTGAATATGCCCAAGATTACTAACTCGTAAGTAGATTGACTACCAGGCTGGTTAGATTTTAAAACACGTGGTCTTTCCATGACTATAACATGCTGTCTCTTCTGGGCTTAGTCAAGGTGAGTTATCATCTGCCAAAAGATGAGAAAAGCCAAATTTGAGACATACCTCTGTAAACGTGATGCCAAGCTGTCCCCTACAGAGATCTGCACTCCAATGGTAACTGAAGTGAAACATGTCATCTTAGAGCAGCTGCGCCGTTGCTAAAATTTGGTCATAGCTAACTTTCTCATGCAAATACACGTAATTATATTTTCCCTTTAAGTTGAGCCCCTGTCTTAATTAGAGTTGAGCCAGAAAAACAGGGCCACCAAAAGAATCATGTGAATCAAGGATTTATGATTTAATTACAATTAATTATATTATGTAGACCTTACACTCGTATGTGACAACCCAGGAAAGTACAGGTCTAAAATGAGGAGGGAGAAGCACCAATCATCCCATCAGACACACAGGTACAGGTACCCAATCAGAATTTGTAGGATGAGGGACGCCTGGGTGGCTCAGTCGGTTAAGCATCTGCCTTTGGCTTGGGTCACCATCCCAGAGTCTTGGGATGGTGCCCAGCATCAGGTTCCGTGCTCAGCAGGGAGCCTGCTTCTCCCTCAGCCTGCCGCTCCTCCTGCTTGTGTGCTCTCTCTCTGACAAATAAAATCTTAAAAAAATAAATAAATAAATGAAAGAAGAACTTTCAGGATAAGGTTGCCAGATTTCACAACTTAAAGCACAGAACATACAGTTACATTTGAATTTCAGGTAAACAACACATAATTTTTAGTACAACTATGTTCCATGCAATAGATGAGATAGACTTTTTCCATTGTTTACTTAAAGATAAATTTAACTGGGTGTCCCGTATTTTAACCGGCAACAGTATAGCAGGAACATCTGAGAAGCCAAATTTGTTTGTGTCTGAAGGGGAAGTTTGTGGTGTGTCTATGGAAAGAGCTGCCAGTTCTGTGGCTACACAACTAAGTGTCTGGCAGTGGACCTGGGGCTACTTTTGGTCAACAGGGTCAAGAAGAGGAGCTGGATACCGAGCAAGGGAGAGCAAGGATATCTGGGACCCTCTGGGCTCCTCCATGACAGACTGACATGATGTCTACCCATAAACTCCTCTGGAGAACGAAGACTTCTGCTTCACAGCTGCCTCCTGAATTGCACAGGGACGTCTTGGCCACACAGGGCAGGAGGTGCTTGGAGAGGCAGTTTCTAGTCTTATTCAAATTGCCATAACTCAATATAGCATGTCTATTCTTTTTACCCAAAATACACACTCTCTCTCTGAGTTAAAATGTTTCAAAAAATGTATGAATTTTAAATATATAGTTATATGAGTTTTGACAAACTTATATACACCTATTTAAGCACTGCCAAGTCAAGATACAGAATGCTTCCAACACCCTAGAGAGTCCTCTCATGCCCCTTTCCAGTCAATTCTTTCTCTCCCATAGGTAAACACTATTGATTTTTTTCATGATGTATGAGTTTTGGCACTTTACGAAGTTCTCTATAAATGGAACCATACAGTATTTTTCTTTTGCATCTGGTTTCTCTCACACGATAGTGTGCTCATCAATATTTCTGCATGTACCTGTTTATTCATTTTTCATTACTGGATGGTATTGCATTGTATGAGTGTGTCTACATTTACAATTAAAATTAATTTATTGAAAAGGTAACTTATCCCTGATGCTTCAATAAAAAAAACAACAAAACCCAGCACTATTGTCATATGCTAAAAGACAAGCATGTAAAAAGAACACAATAGAAAATGTAATTTAATACTAGTAAGGCATATTTACTGGTCAAATACTCTGAAACTTCTCTCATTTCCTAATGTTAATTAGATGGTATCACATACATACAGACATAGACCAAAGATTTTTCTTTTAAGTGATCAAAAGTATGGATGGATAAAAGAAAAAGAAAATAATTTGTTTTGATGCCCTGACCTCAAACAATCTAAAATCATCTGGCTCACGATCAGTGGTAACTGCCATCACCTCAACTCCCCACACACATTCTGAGAAATGTTACACTGGAACATGATGTAGGAATCTTTGGAAACAAGGGAACTGGGGTACTGTGGGGTTCCCTGTGGTCCATACTCCAAACACACCCTAGAAATCAAGTCTACCCAATACTGAGCTTGCAGTGAAGCTAGAAAACCTGTGAGAATAACACTCTTGGTGAGAAGCCAGAACCAATTCCCTGAGCTGGAAACTCTAGACTTGGACATGTCTTTGGAATGGTTAATATATGTTAGGGTAGCAGCAATTTTCATCAAAGAGCACTTTGTTACTGGATGTTTAAAGTTAGTTGCGTATAACACCCAGTGCTCATCACAACACGTGCCCTCCTTAATACTCATCACCCGTTTATCCCATCCCCCAACCCCTCCCCTTCTGTATCAGTTTTTATTCACATCTATTTGCAGAATTTACCTATGTTTTCTAACTTTTATACAATATCATGGGTCATTTTATAATTAAAATAATAAAAGTTCAAAAATACAACTTTAAACATTTCACAAGACTGATACATTGAAAAGCACTTCTTAAAAAGTATTACTAAATAGTGAAGCACAAGAATGGTACCCTTGATGCTTTCTTTTCTGATTCCATGTTGAAAAAGAAAAGTGAGAACTGGGGCACCTGGGTGGCTCAGTAAGTAGTTAAGCGTCTGCCTTTGGCTCAGGTCATGATCCCAGGGTCCTGGGATCGAGCCCCGCATTGGGTTCCCTGCTCAGCAGGAAGCCTGCTTCTCCCTCTCCGTGTCCCCCTGCTTGTGTTCCCTCTCTCACTGTCTCTCTCTCTCTGTCAAGTAAATAAATAAAATCTTTAAAAAAAAGAAAAACAGAAAAGTGAGAACTAACGACAAATTCACGGGCTATATCATATTCCATTTGTGCTAACATCGGAGTAATATTTTCAGGGGCACCTGGGTGGCTCGGTCATTAAGTGTCTGCCTTTGGCTCAGGTCATGATCCCAGAGTCCTGGGATCGAGCCCTGCATCAGGCTCCCTGCTCCCCTGGGATCGAGCCCCGCATTGGGCTCCCTGCTCTGGGGGAAGCCTGCTTCTCTTTCTCCCACTCCCCCTGCTTGTGTTCCTGCTCTCGCTAATTCTCTCTCTGTGTCAAATAAATAAATAAAATCTTTTAAAAAAAAGAGTAATATTTTCAAAGATAGGAAAACATAAAGCATATTGTAAAAAAATCTATAAAAGCCCCCAGCAGCACACCGCCTGGCCCTTAGTAGGCAGTCAATAAGCATTAGTGTCTTTTCATCTATACAAATCTCAGGATTAGGAAGTCTTGTACAGCCTACAAAATGGAATTGATAACTATCACTGATCAAACAGTTCTTACTTTTAAAAAATGTTTAAGACTGATACAGAATATACTGGAAATTTTTGAAGTTTAACCTAGATTAGATCTATAATAATGAATGAAATGAGAAAATAAGAGTTTCGTTTTAAAATAAACAGTTGTGTTGTTGTGAACGAAAGCTGAGCTTACCTTGTAGGTTCTCCAGAGGAATCATTTTATTCAAGCCATGTGTACCCAAAGGAAGTTTTTCAACCATATTTTGCTATTTGGCAATGAAAAGTGTGTTCGGATTCTGAATCCTTGTTTACAAAGCCGGCGTATTTTGACTGGCACGTAGCAGTGCCTACTACATATTTGCAGGATAAATGAAAGGAAAATTAGGCAACATGGAGGGCTCTCCTCACATGAAGATAGAATCACAAGAAGAGAAATTTGTGTTGGAAAATCTTCCTCAATATATTATAGGAAAGAAGTACATAATGCTTTGACTCATAATGCTTTGAAGAATCCTTTCTTACCATGTAAAACCAGCTCTCAGCAAAACCGTGTTGTCCATGGGTTACTTTCCCTTGCTTTAAGTGACCTGTCCCCTCCCTCTTGGGCTCCATGTCCTTGCTGGTCCCATTCTAACCTCAATCCTGTGCTCTGGTCAGTGTAATCTAAACAATGGGTGATGTGGACCAACCTGTCTGCCAGACAAGCCCCTCTCCCTTAGGCTTCCTTTCTCCTTAGTCCCTATCCCCAGAGCCAAGCAAAGAGTCTGGTGTATATACCAGTCTTTGCTATACTAAACTGAACTGCTATGTCTCCCAAAATCATTTGCATTTTATTAGAGGACTTAAAAGTTTCAAAATAATGGATCACCAGTGTAAAAATTCAATGTTTAGGAGAGAGGTTTCTGATACCTTAAAATTCTTGTCATGGAGTCTCACTGCCTCTGCTTATGGATGTCATCAACTTATTATTTCTCTTTTAACTTTAAGCCCCATTGTACTTTTGAAACCATTTGTACCAATCAATGTATACAACCTGGTTCTGCCAGTCTGTACTCATGGCCTTCGTAATATCACAGTCTGGCAGTGTTCAAATGGTTCTGGAGGCAGGGATAAGTACATGTTCGAAAGCATTTCCCATGGGGAAATCCAGCGTGCTAGACAGTGGAGAAATGTAGTTAGATTCAGCAGGATGTATGCACTTTGGGATAAATAAATCTTGATAAATTGGCCTTAATCTGAAGTCTTCTTTCTCAAAGTATGAAGAAAATTTATAAGATTTCTCTTAAATGAATGATTGGTGGATAGTGAATAAATAGCAATTTTGGATTACCTTTAAAGATTCATAACATTATCAATTCAATATCTTACCACATATTCAAAATCTGTCAGATGTTTGCATTTTTCCCCATGTGAATTTTAAAAACTGGTTTGTTTATATTTTATATCAGACCTTTTATCTGTCTCTTTAACTGATGTTTGTTCAAACCGGATGGTCTTGGAAATGCCTAGTTAACTATGGTGCATTACTATCACTCAGTTGCCAGTGGCTAAATAAATAAATAAAATAGCAATGCAAACTGGCTTAAGCAGAAAGAGAGTATATGGTTTCATGTAACTGAAAATGTCTGGAGTAGCTCAGGCCCAAGTGATCTAGAAACTCAAATGATGTCATTCAGGATACTTTGTTTTTGTTTTGTTTCTTTAGGTTTGTTTTTCTCCATCCTGTGTTTGCTTCATGCTCAGAAAGCTTCTCTCCTTGTGGTTAAAAATCCGGCCTTGAATTTTCTCACGTTCAAGATCAGTGAAAAATACGTTCTTTTCTTATAGCCCCTATAATTTCCTCTGCCAGAACTAACCTGAGTCTTTGGCCCATTCCTGAAACAATCACTCTACCTCTACCCAGGTGGGTAGATTAGGAAGGATGGGGGATGGGGGAGAGGGAGAGGGAGAGAGAGAGAGAGAGAGAGAGAGAGAGAGATTGGTTTCCCTTGAAGGCTGGGACTATCTCTAATCCACTATTTTTTTTCCAGTTTATTCCAAGACTTTGGTACATGCTAGGCCCATAGTACATGTTCAATACATATAAATTGAATTGATGTGAAATTAATATCTGGTTCAGTTCCCACATTATTAATTTTTATCTTTATTATTTTGTTGGATTATTTTAATTCTGCTGAGACAATGTGAAATATCCTTCAACTTTTACTTATGTAGCTTTACTCAACCTCTTTTCTTTGCATGTTACTCTATCTTTCTGTCACAGCTGCTTCTTTTTAAAGATCCCTGCTTCTTTTCTAGAGTGGCTACATATTTTAGTATCATATGGAATATCATAAAAAGTTTTCTACTTTGTTGTCTCATGAGAACAAATAGTTGGGGAGTGGGGGAGCAAGAGAAGCATGTATTGAGGGTTTATGATGGCTCTTCACACTCCATGTATGTTAGCACCTTCAATCCCAAGAGCAAAGGCATAAAGTAGAACAATTATTGCCCTCATTTTATAGATGAGAAAACTGAGGCATAGAATAGTAAGCCATTTGCCAAAATTTTCAAAGTTAGGAGTAGATGAGCTATTCTAGGAAATAATTCATATCAGTAAGTTGCTTATTTTTTTGGTCTGTTTTGGAGATCCCGTCTTTCATGGTGCAATTTTCCTTTAGAACTCCCATTTTGTTCACTGGTGGTGTTTTGAATATTGATTTTTCCTGTAATAATGGGAAATATATTCAAACCTGTGTTTGCAAAGCAGAATTGGGGATGAGTATTTGAGTACTGGTTAAAAACCTTATCTCAGACAACCTGAGAACAGGTTAGTGTTGAATTTTCATATTTCACATCTACTTCATCTAGCAAGCCACATGCTCTTAGTGGGATTTTTTTTCTTTATTCTAGCTAGTCCGACATGCTGTATAGAGGATTATGTAAAAAACTACAATCACTGCCATCTAGCAGTAAGTGGTTGTGCAGTTTTCTGTTGGAATAGACCCTGGCTCTCTGAGCAAGAGGCCATGTACTAGTGAGAAGCATCTTATGTTTTCTCATGTTCTTTCACCTGAAGGATTTCATTATGTTTCATGGAGCAATATACAGAAGGAAAACCACTTCCCACCCTTCATCTAGTTCCTCCTAGCTTATATTTAGTAGAAATTCTTCTCATATACCAGTAATATATTACATGATAGTCTTAATATTTAGGTCTTGTGAATTTACATCTTTTTTCTGGATCTCACAGATAATTTTATGGAAGTTTATAAGGCTATTAACCAGAAACCATTTGAAACCAGACAGCTCATTCATTAGGTTCATTGATTTTTCTAATTTAACTATCAGAGAGTAATCTTCTATATTTCCATTACTACAGGCTATTGGTAGGAGAGAGGAAACTCATTTTTCTCCCGTGATCTATAACATTATTATTTCACAAACAACTAACAACATGAAAATAAAATAAATAGGAGGAGAAGAAACTTTTTAAAAAAAATAGAAACATCTAAGTACAAGTTATGATGTTTTCATTTAGAATCAATCAGTGCCACTCAATGCTTAATTTAAATTCAACATTCTTTCTACTTTAAAGTAAATATTTATTTAATGATTTACTTTGCTTCCAAAAATTGGAAACTCATGAACTGAGCAAACATAGGTACTGACTGAAAGACAGTTGTAGTGTTCTGGAAATCTGAACTCAGAGCACTAGGGACAGAAGTCATAGTACTATGTTCCACCGTATACGCTTTTCCTTCAAATAAATCACTTGCTTTTTGTTAAGCATCAATTTTCTTTCCTTTAAAATGAGAATAATATAATCTATCCTATGAATAAGATCTATAGGATTATAGATAAGAGAATATAGATATAGATAAGATGTGAGTATTGATGAATGATATTTAAAGAAATACTTTGAAGTAACTAGTGCTACAGAAATGTAGGAATTATCCTTAGTAATTGTGAAAATACTTCGTTGTTGCAAACTGTTTTATGATATTGTTTGGAGATAGCTCTGATCTTCAATCATTAAGAAGTTTTCTAAAAGAAAATGTCACCACTAGGTTTAAGGATGTCACTTCCCTCATCTTATTTTTGGAACTTTCACATGCAGATTAAAAATAGAAATAGTTCAGAATATGTCACTTTGCATCTTTTTCCATTCGAATAAAGTCAGGATCTAAACTTGTCATTTTTGTTTTCTGATAAGAAAAGCCTACTTTCACCACCAAATTACAACTTGAGCAGTTTCATCTCTTTTCAATCAAAGACAAATCTGCATGGTAACATTTTGTTCACTGTTTCTTTGCTATATAATAGCTTCTCTTTAAAAATGATGTTTTTAAAAAGGATTTTAACATATTTCAATATAACCTAACACTCCTTTACAACAAATCTGAGATTTAAAATACCCTCTGGAGAACTGTCGACATTTAACTCTCTCATCTCCCACTAAAAAGAGTTAGTATTTGTAAAGCACTTAGAACGCAGAAGTGGCCCCTACTAAGTGCTCAAAGTCAGCTGCTGACATTAATGAGAGGGAAGAAAGGATAAATGAAGACTAAATGAGTAAGTCCTTCACTCTAATTTGGCTGAGCAGGCCTCATTTAATGCCATAAACAATCCAAAAGATGACAAAGAAGAAAAGACAAAATAGAGGGAATCTACTAGGTAAGCAGAAAAATAATTTTAGAGGAGTAGGTTAAATTAATAGTAGTTATATAATGCTACATGACACAAGGCGCTAAAAATTGTACCATAAATTGTGGGGGCAAGAGATGTCAACTCAGCACCCGCAGAGGACAGTATCATTACCCCATTGAGAAGGAGAAATGGTACATAATGACTTCTCTAACTAGGGATAAAATAGGAAAGTCCAGGTCAACTCCCTTTCCAGTACCTTTCCTGAGATTGTCAAACTCAACTGCACAATAACACCTGCTAAATTTAAGAGTTGTTGACAACTTCTGGGGCACCTGGGTGGCTCAGTCAGTTAAGTGTCCAACTCTTGATCTTAGCTCAGGTCTTGATCTCAATGTTGTGAGTTCAAGCCCTGTGCTGGGCTCCACAGTGGGTGTGGAGCCTACTTAAAAAAAAGAAAAAGAAAAGAAAAGAAAAAAGAAAAAGAGCTGCTGTTTCCTTGGGAGTAAAGCTGCAATCAGCATGATATGTAAAATTCATTGATAACTGGATCTTTGTGTGCCATTTACCAGACAAAGTGCTTGTTATTTTAAACACAAGCAAAGACAAGCAGAATCTCAGACCCTTCGCAGTGTGGTAAAAATCATGTTTTTTTGAGTGTCCACTTTAATAAGAAATTCTTATTGTTTGGGTATAAAGAATTTTATTTTAGTCTAGTATCATCCTAGACACCTAAAAAAATGTATATGCACACAATGCATAGCATCAAGGATTGGAACTCCTAAAATAAATCTGAAGGATTGATTTATGATAAAACTCTTCTGCAACTTACTGAGAAAATATTCTCCCAGGACACAGAAGATACTTCAGCTGACAAAATTTAGGCTTTTGAATTTTCACGATCTCCTGACATTACACACAAAAAAACCTTTAAACACATTAGTGGATTTAAATTTAATAGTTTTAAGTCACTGTGTCACGAGCAGATAATTCTGGATTTTTATCACAGGAAAGACTATCATAATCATATGGTGATAATAAATTTATCTACATTTGGCAAGGTGCTCATCATTGATAGGGAAGAATTTATGAATTAAGTATATTAAGTAAAAGCTATAAAGACTATTATCCATTCATTTATCTTTTTTTTTATTTTCCAAGTCATATCCTTGAATCACTTTAGATAAGCAGAAAATATATTTAGACTTTCTTGATTGAGCTCACAGTCCACTGAATTATGTACTTACACTTTTTCTTAACTTTTAGTAAGACCAAGAGTTAAAAGATGGGCATGTTTTCATCTTCTGAAAAATACCTGTCAAAGTTCCCTTAGTATATAATTTTAAGAAAATGCATTTATTCTGTAGAACTTGGCATTTCTTTTTACTTTATAGTGAGAAACATACAAACCACCACAGTTCCATTTCTGCTTTGATTCTTACCATGTTCAACACAAAATCGAGTGTTCAAATATAGTAATCATTGTGGCCAAGTTTCTGGAAGAATTATCTCTCTTTCTGTCTTCCTCCTACATTTAATTTTACAAGCATAATGACCTCTGTGCCATGATATTTAATAAGGGTTTGTTTTAAAAACAATAGAAAGAGAAATGATAATTATGTGATGTGATAGAGGCGTTGGCTGGCGTTACGGTGGTAATCATACTGCCATCTATAAATGTATCAAATCAGCACATTGTGTACCTTAAACTTATATAATGTTGTATGTTTATTATATCTCAATAGAAAAATTAAAAAAAACAACAGAATTGTAAGTCATTCAAAATCATTTGTGTAATAGGCATGGTGAAAATTAAAAATAAATAAATAAATAAATAGCAATACAAACCAGACCACTATATTACAGCATACAAAATGAATTAAAGAGGTATGTAAGACTGAAACCATAAAATTCCTAGAAAAAAACATAGGCAGTAAGCTCCTTGACATCAATCTTGGCGATAAGTTTTTGGATTTGACACTAAAAGCAAAGGCAACAAAAGCAAAAATAAGCAGGTAGAGCTCTATCAAGCTAAAAAGCTTCTTCACAGCAAAGAAAACCATCAGCAAAATGAAAAAGCAACATTCTGAATGGAAGAAAATACTTGCAAATGATATATCTGTTAAGGGGTTAATACCAAAAATATAAAAAACTCAAACAACTCAATAACAAAAAACAAATAATCTGATTTAAAAAATGGGCAGAGGATCTGAATAGTCATTTTCCCGAAGAAGATATACAGATGGCCGATGAAAAGGTACTTAACATCACCAATCATCAGGGAAATGCAAATCAAAACCACAATGAGATATTACCTCCCACCTTTTAGAATGGTTATTATAAAAAGGACAAGAAATAATAGGTTTTGGCGAGAATATGGAGAAGAAGAAGTCTTATGCACTGTTGGTGGGAATGTAAATTGGTGTAGTCACTGTGGAGAACAGTATAGAGGTTTCTCAAAAAATTAAAAAGAAAACTATCATATGATTCAATAATTCCAGTTTGGGGCATTTATACAAAGAAAATGAAAACACTACTTTGAAAAATTATCTACAGTCCCATTTTATTGCAGCATTATTTATAATAGCTGAGACCTAAAAACACTTAGGTATCCATTGATGGATGAATGCATAAAGAAAATCTGATTATATGTGTATATATATAAATAAATATAATATATTTTATATATCTATAAATTCATATTTATATATCTAGATATAGAATATATATGAAATATAACATATATAATGGAGTATTATTCAGCTATAAAAAAGAATGAAATCTTGTCATTTGCAACAGCATGGATAGACCTCAAGGGTATTATGCTGAATGAAGTAAATCAGACAGAAAAAGATAAATACCGTATAATCTCACTTATATGTGGAATCTAAAAACAGAACAGAACAAAAACAAAAAACCTCTGAACTTTTGGTACAGAGAACAGTTTGGTGATTGCCAGAGGCAGGGGGTGGGCAAAACGGGTGAAGGTGGTCAAAAGGTGCACACTTCTAGTCATAAAATAAATAAGTGCTGGGGATGTAATGTACAGCATAGTGACTATAATGAATAATACTGTATTGCATATTTGAAAGTTGCTTAGATTTTAGATCTTAAAGGTCTCATCACAAGAAAAAAATTGTAATCACATGTAGTAGTGAATGTTAACTAGACCTCGTGGTGATCATTTTGCAGTATACACAATTATTTTATTTATTTTTTTTTAAAGATTTTATTTATTTATTTGACAGAGAGAGAGCACAAGTAGGCAGAGCGGCAGGCAGAGGGAGAGGGAGAAGCAGGCTCCCCGCCGAGCAGGGAGCCCGATGCGGGGCTCGATCCCAGGACCCTGGGATCATGACCTGAGCTGAAGGCAGACGCTTAACGACTGAGCCACCCAGGCGCCCCAGTATACACAATTATTGAAACATGTTGTATACCTGAAACTAATATAATGTTAAATGTCAATCATATCTCAAAAAAACTAGAAAATAAATCTAATTCTAATACCACAGGTTACGAATACCAAGAAAACAAAGAATATACATGATCTGTGGTAAATATGATTAGGAAAATTAAATAAGTTGCTGAACAAGGGATATCTGGAGATTGAATGCAAATACAAGTGAACTAATATGACATGACTTTTCTGAAATAGTAGTAATTACCATGAAAATGTATAAAATGGTTGTAATGAGATGACCAGTTTTTAATTTCTCCAAATACATTTTTGTAGATTTTCAACATTTCCCAAATGATTTTCTCTCTCTCGATCTACACCCAATTGTTGTCATGAAGAAGAACGAAGCTGTAAAACCAGTTCTTTGCCCCAAAGATGCTTCTTAGTAAAATGAAAGTGCAAACTTGTTACTAGATGGATACATCAGTATAGTGTGTCTTATGATGGTCTATATTATCACAGCTTTAAGATCAATACTAATTTAAAGCATCTAAAAAAATACTGTTGCTGCTTTTCAAAGAACCAAATAATAGCTATAGCCAACTTTTGTGACTTTAATAGTACATTCTAATACACCTTCACACTTTACAGATTAAAGTCACATTGTGTTCAACCTCAAAATAATAAATCACATCAAAATATGAATATCATTTACTCCTTTCAAATGAAAAGATGTGATTTATAATGTCATGCTTTGAATGTATGAGCAGGATAGCTAAATCAATCATCTAAATAAGCTATATTATTTAAGAGTTTTTGGAAGGCAAACAATCTGAAAATATTTTGCTATTTTGGATTTCCTATACAATGAAAACTTTGTACAGTATCTCATCCACCAATACAGTCATATTATGGTATAAGAGACAGGATTTTTATGTTGAGTGCTCGATATTTGGAGGTGTATCCCTCTTAATACTTCTCATTTCACTAACATACTAAAGACTTCAAAAAAGAAAAAGAAAATAGAAGACTTGTGAATTTAAGAATAAATCATATTAACCATTGCAGTTCTTTATAAGCTTCCCAGTTTTTCATATACTAGGTCAGTTAGATTGGGAAACAGCAAACCATGCTTTGTGAGCCAAATCTGATCCATCACCTGTTTTTGCAAATAAAGTTTTATTGGAATGTAGATGTGCCCATTTGGTGAACTTAATCATCTCTGGCTGCTTTCTCAGGACTATGGCATAGTTGAGTAGTTCTTAGCAAAAAATTAACAGTATTGATGCAGTATTGTTTTATATCCCACTTTTCAGATAAGCAACTCGAAGCAGCGTTAGTTCAACCAATTTGATTAAGAATACATAGTGGAGAAGACATTGGTAACCAGTAATCAAATTCCACAGGCTTTTATGAACCATTAGGATCAGGCTAAATAGAGCTATATATGAAATGTTCAGGTGTGAGGACTCTATATCTTCCTGGTGAAATGTGGTTGGAGGAGAATGGAGAGCATCCTATTACCGCCTCATCTGTGAGATTCAGTAGTGCAGGGACTAGACAAGTAATAGTGTTGTCTGACTGAAAGGGTGACTGATAAAGCAATATGTTCCATCCTTGCAGTAGTAATAAAACTCCTGAAATGGTCCGTAAAGCTCAGTAGCCAAGGGGGAAAAAGCAGATGAGCCACGTGGAGATACAGCAGACACCCAAGAGAGGAGCTAAATAAATCAGAAATGGATGCTTGGTGCTGAGAAACTTACATTGACAGAAGTTTTCTAAGCAGAAATTTGCCAACAAATTTCACAAATATTTCAAGTAAAAGTGCATATCTTAATATACTCAACACTAAATAATAAGCAGGAGACAGTACAGAATTCCTTACTGTTTTCTTTATGATTGCCAGGGCATGCTCTCATTTCTTATATGAAATGAAGTTTGTTTGTTTGTTTGTTTTCATTGTATTGGGAATTCTGGGGGAAGCAGGGATAATAGAGGAGAAGGAGAAGCTATGCCCAGACTGCAGAAACCCCATGAAAATTCCCCCAGTCATAGACAAAGCTGAAGAGACATCCACAACTTACCTTCTAAGTGGACTCAAACAATGAATCTCACACAGTGTAGTTAATTCCTTTGAGAAATAACAGTTCATTAAAATCTAGGTTATGTTTACATGGAATTATGTCTGATGAAAAGAGCTAAGCAATTTTTTAATAACAAAAACAAAACTCAAGGCACTTCAAATGTCCACTGACTAAAAATTAAAAAAAAAATGATAGTTGTACGATGGAGTAGTATTCAGCAGTGAAAATATAGTTTACTCTATCAACTAAATGAATGTCACAAGTTATACTAAGTAAAGTAAATGGAAAAATGAGTGCATTATTTCATTTATAAAAAAGTTAATAAACACATAAAATAAAATACTATGTTATTTAGGAATACAGACATACATGATAAAACTATAAAAAAAGTAACGGGCTATCTCTGGATAGGGAATGAAGGAGTTGCTCTTTGGGAGGGTCACGTGTGTCTTTCAAAAGCAGTGATGATTAGTTTCTATTGGGAAAAAATGTACCCACATTCATTTTTTAAATATTATATATACCGTACATGTAAGTCATATTTGGTGTAGAATCAACATGTGTTAAGTATAAGATAGTGTCCTCTCAACAGAGTTGATTCGTAGATTTATCTCCATAACAAACTATAATTTTCTTTGGTTCACACTGTTTTCATATAAAACGGTATCATTGACTTTCTTATGGGAGTGACAATGGAATGAGGACTACATCCATTTTGACAAATGACCTATAAAATCAATTTTTGGATTCTCAGCATCACTAGTCACTAGGGAGATGCAAATTGAAGCCATAAGGTATCACCACATGCTTATGAGAATGGCCATCATCAAAAAGACAAGAGATAACAAATGTTGATGTGAATGTGGAAAAAAAAGGAATCCTTGTGCACTGTTGATTGGAATGTAAATTGGTGCAGTCACTCTAGAAAACACTATTGAGGATCCTCAAAAAAATCAAAAACAGAGCTACTATATGAGCCAGGAATTCCACTTTTGGGGATATATTCAAGGGATATATTCAAAAACACTAACTTGAAAAGATCTCTGCAACCCCATCTTCATAGCTGCAACATTTATAATAGCCAACACATGGAAACAACCTAAGTGTTCATTAATGGATGAATGGGATAAAGAAGTTGTGGCATGTTGGAATATTATTCAGCCATTTAAAAAAATGCAAGAAAGTCTTACTATTTGCAATGACATGGATGGACCTTGAAGGCATTGTGCTAAGTGAAATAAGTCAGACAAAGAAAGGCAAATATAATATATTTTTACTTCTATGTAGAATCTAAAAACAAAACCAAAAACAAACTTATAGAAAAAGAGATCAGACTTGTGTTTACCAGAGGGAGAGGGTAGGGGTGGGGGAAATCGGAGAAAGGTGTCAAAAGGTACAAACTTCTGGGTAAAAATAAATAAGTGCTAGGGATGTAATGTACATCACGATGACTATAGCTAACCCTGCTCTATGATATACTGGAAAGCTGTTTAAGAGTGTAAATCTGAATAGTTCTTCTCACAAGAACTTTTTTTTTCCTTTTTTTTTTTTACCTTCTTTTCTTTATATTGTATCTATATGAGAAGATGGATGTTGCTCTAAACTGCTAAGAACATTGGAAGTTGTTTCAATTTTTGTATCTCCGTGACAGATTCCCCCTTTTTTTCCTGTATGTCTTTTTTGGACCTTACTGTTCCCCTTTCCAAAGCATAAAGGAAAGATCGCATACATACACTCTCGCACTCACATATATAAAGATACTGTGCAAAAGTCCTGGCCTACTCAGACTGGAACACAGGTCTTGTCAGGCACTGTGAGTTGAACCAGACTACTTAACAAAACGATAAAAAAGCATCCTTACCTGCAATGCAGTTTCTGTGGAATTCGTGATTGCTCTCTGGAATAGTCCAGTGTCTTGAGAGCAGAAATCTCTCCAAAAAGATAAACTCAGTTGGGACAGGCTGTGGACCAGAACTTTGGGGCCAAGATTCTGAGACCCCTGAGCATTCTATACTACCTCAAAACTCTTTCCAACTTTGATTTTGAAATCAGAAGGTGGAGGGAAAAAAAAGGTACTTTGGAGGGCAGAAGGGTAGTTTATGATGTTTCCCTTTTGATGGATTACCTGCTCTCTGGTACACCAGCTGAGAGAGACTGCAAGGTTACAGGGAACATAAACTGAAGGAGAGCACTGGCATTTCCTGAATTCTACACAAGTCTCGCAGCTTTGATACATGACTGCCCTGCACAAGGCCATCAATTCTCTGTGCAGCACCATGCCGAGTGGAATATGCAATTTGTATGATTATAGTTATCATTATTACATCAAGCTGAACAACATTTTCAGCTCTGTGAAGTAGAAGGAGGAGAGGTATCAGAGGGGCTGGGATTCAGGCTGCCAAAGGAATGGAAAGGGGAGAGGAGAAAGTTTGGGGAATTTCTTTTAATCCCTTTGCTTCTGGTTTCCAATTCTTGACAATGGAGTGCATACCTGGGCTGTATTCTGATGGATTCAGTGACAAGTTGGCCAAGGAATTTGCAAGTAGGAAAAATGTTAATGGTGCAAGTATGGACACATTATAGTTGGCTTTCTTATGTGATTCAGTCCTCTGAAAATACCTCTTTACTCTGAGAAGCCTGGTACATATTGGTTAAACCTTTGGATTTTATGAGATGGAGATTGGATATAAGCTCTTTGAGTGACAGGACTTTGTTTGGTCTCCTTGTCCCTAGAAGACTGCTTAACATGAAGCAGGCATCAATCAATAAATACAGATTTAGTATGTGAGGGTATTAAATCTATGTGCACTCTGAGTCAATGTTATCACTAAACTTTAGATGTTCTTGGACAATAGTTTCTCATGTGGCATCTCTTTGGGGAGTTGGAGGTACACCATATTCCTGTAATGTCATGATAAAGTGCATAAAGGAAGCTCAAGCTTACCTTTCTCATTCATTTGCTTAATGGTTTTAGATGGTATACCTTCCCTAAATTTTTGAATTTTAAGCATATCAAACAGAACCGTGCTCTGTGCATTTCTGGGTTTTCCTATTCTCTAGGAGGAGTGAATATTAGTAAGATGAAGATCGCAATTAAATTTTGGAAAATAAAGTCTCCAAATTGATAAAAGTCAAAGAACATTCCAAGTTTTCAAATTTTAAACTTGGAACCGATTCAGTTAGAGCACACTATCCCTAGTATGGGAATACTCTTTCCTAAGCTATTTCCATGACATGTCAGCATGTCATGACTTTTTTTGTTGTTTTCCCCAGTAACATTTTAGGAAGTCCTCCATAGGGAGTATTGTTATTAGGGAATTATAGACACATACATATATTGTGGAATGTCATCAACAAGAAAAAATCATGTTGCTTAAAAATATCTATTATAAAATTATTTGAAAATTTAAATGAAACAAATGTCTGAAAGCATTATAACATTATGTAACTTGAAAATACATAATTTGAACTTACTTTGATGGATAAATGGGGATTAATTCATTTTCAAGTTTTAATTTTCTTACTTAGATGAATTCAAAGGTTAAAATTTAACTAGAGTATGACATTTTGGAAATGGTATCTATATATACTATGAGCTTAAAGGAACATCCAAACGATCATGACACAATTATATAAAAATTGAAAGTTGTGGCCACAGTGCCAGAAATGACATGATGTAAATTTCATTTTATTATATATATATATAATACATCAAATTGTAATTGATTCATAGATAACAATACTTTGAACAAAGGGTGTAGGGCCTTGAGCTTCCTACAAAAGGGACATTTTAATTGGTTCTAAAATAGAGGTATTTGGGAGGGTAAATACTATTTTGCCCCACTTATAACTGCATTTGAATGAAATGCTAGAGAAGTTCACAGACATTTTTGTTAGATTTGTTTTTGCTTCTTGATGTTCTGTTGATTGTTTTCTTAAAGTTTACTTTCTAGAAAACTGCTAAAACTGGTAATGGGTCTAATATAAGGAGATTTCAGTCTCCTCCCAGTCAAGACAATCTGAAATGTGTATTCTTCTTTGTGAATGATCAAGCTAACGTGCTAAACAGAGTTGGTGATTCTGTGAGGATGTTTTGCTCAGTTTGTTTCTTAAGAAAAATTGAAATTATTTCATCATGGAATAAAAATATTAATTTAAATTGTTTTCCAAGAAATGAAAATAGCTTCTTCTTATATAGTTTGTAATAGTGATTGTCTCTCTATGGGTGAAATTATAGCTACTTTTGTTTTCCTTCTTTTGCATTCTTACATACATGTGCACATACATATCTCTCTGTAATGAATACATACTTCCCTTTTAAAAATAAATGACTTTAAAAAAAACAAATGAACAAGAAATAATCTCATTATGCAGAATTAAAGGATAACATGGCTTTCATTAAAACAGTATTCTAAATGGATGTTGTGAATATTCTTTACAACTTTTACTGCAATTAAAGTTCATTCATTTATGTAAGAACTAGTTACTTAGTTCCTACCAAGTGCTAGGCACTGGTCTAGGTGCTGGGATACAGCAATGAATAAAAAGAAGTTCCCAATATCATGGAGCTTGTATTCTAACTGGGGACAATAGATGAAAAATTATGTAATATGTCCAGTGATGACAAATAATGTGGAAAGAAAACAAATAAGAAAACATGGTGAGGGGATAGGGCATGGTGAAAAGGTGCTATTTGTATAACGAGGCAGTGGGTAACAAGGTATCTGAATAGATAAGGGGACATGTTAGTAGAAATCTGATTGATGTGGGTGAGCCAAGCCAATAGGTGAAGGATATGCAAGTGCAGGGGCACAGAGTAGAAGCATGCTTGGCATTTGCAGCATCGAGGAAGCCAGAGTGGATGGGGTGGATTTTGAGAAGGGAAATAGGGTAGACTATAAAGTCAAGCAGGGTAGCAGGAAGGTCAGATTCCATGGAGCTTTGAGGGTCATAATGTTCTGAGATGAAAAGTTATTGGAGGCTTTGAGCAGAGAGGATGCTCTGTTTCATAATGAGCAGGAGCACTTGACTACCATGTAGACAGGAGATGGTAGCCGGCAAGAAGTAAAAGCCAACAAGCCAGGATGGAGCCAGTGAATACTTCGGGTGAGGAAGGATGACTCTCACTCTCTGGGTTTCCAGCTGAGTAGTTCTTGGGTATGTACAAGGCCTCAGATCTTCTGAAAGGTTTGTGTCTCATGAGATTTCTTCTGTGACATAAAAGAAAATTTCATTTGGTTACTACTGGAAGCAACAATGAACAAAGCTACCAGCCATGGCTTGAAATTATTTCCAACTTATTGCCTATGATAAAAAACAGCATTAAAAATTGGACAAATATGAATCTTTCAATTTTATTTCCATCATTTAGTATATAATTCAGCCCTGTTGAAGAGATGTTTAGAGAGTTAGAATATTAGCATTTAAATGATTTATATTAAAGTCTATTATACCTATTTAGGTCTAAGATTGAATTTTACTCGTATGATGTGGGAACAGAGAGTACGAAGGGTCTTAGATGATGAATTTGGAATTGTTGAATCTTTTCTCTGCAGGAGGTAGTGTTTCCTGCGTGTAAGGGTTAAGTGTGTCCTGGAAACTAATGCAGAAAAGAGGACTTAACCTCCAAGAAAATTTATATCTAATTTTGAATCGCTCATGGCAGCATTAAAAAGGAGAAATGAAAACACAGTGGAAGAGGGGAGATTAGATAGCAGAGTGGATTGTTTACTTGCCTTTGCCTCCTGGATTTACATTCTTTTCTTTTATCTCTGCAGCCTGAGGATTTATTGGCACCCATTTCATTTGTCTTTCTCCAGATTTAAAATTGAGGTGATGAGATGGAATATTACCTGTGTGCTTCACAACATCCATGAGTGACATATGATAGTTGCCCGGGAAACTAGAGATGAAATTCCACAGGCCTTTGAGATGCTTTACATTTGAGAATAAAGTTCAGCTGAAGTTTAAACAGCATCCTGACAGTGAGCACTGATCGCTCATGTTATCTGTTGGAATATTAGAGCTAAGGATGACAGAAAACCCCCAACTCAAAGTGGCTAAACCAACAAAGAAATTTATTATCTAATAGAACTGAAAGTCTATAGGTAGAAGGCTCCAAGTGTGTTATAATGAAAAGTTCAATTTAATCAAGGATCCAGGTCCTTTTCTTCTTTCTCCTCTGCTGTTCTCAGCTACCTCCTAAGTCCTTGTGGTTTTGAGATGGCTGCTAATGATAACTTGAGCAATATTAATTCTTATTTATGCTGGCAGGAGAGGAAAGGGGAGATTTCTCCCTTAAACCTAGAAAATAGTCCTTTTTTTCAATGTGATTGAGAAAAATGAATTCACATGTCCATCTCTAGATTAGGGAAAGGCATTTTCTAACTGGCTTAAAAAATAAAAATCTCCCCTTGAGGACTAGATATATTGCGACTCTCTGGACTAAAAGGGCTTTTATTAAGAAGAAAAAAAGAGGGGATATGTGCTATGTGTCAGCTCTATCAGACAATGGAGAGGCAATGGTTAACAAGAGACTTTATACTGAAAAAAGTCTTCAAGTTCCAGGTTCCATTATTCTATCACTTGTCTTCAACACAGTGGACATATATTTCCATCATTAAGGAACAAAATAGAAGAGAAAGGGAAAAAGTTTTGGTAAGTCCAACTTTTCTTCTTTCTAATATTTTGAAGCATTCCATTAAAGAGCTTAGAAATAGCAATTTTAAAACAAAACATAAGCGTAGTGATATGTATCCTAGAGTTAAGATCAATGAATACTTATAATGTTACGATTACAATCAGTTGCTCATATTTTTCTGATCCTGAATTCCTTATTTAAGAGACTGATAATAATTTATTTCAACATCTATATTAACTATACCTATAGGTATAAATATTAGTTAGCAATTAAATAGCTCTTTTGAGACTCTTCCCTTTCCTTCTGGGATCATAAAAATTCTTGTTGAAAATAATTTCAGCAGAGGAGAAAAACAAATTTAGCAGCAGATACATGATAAATTCTTGCTTTCTTTGCAAGCTATTTATGAAGAATATATTAATTTCTACTGCTGTACAATACATTATGATAAACTTAGTGGCTTAAAACAATGCAAATTTACTATCTTACAGTTTCTGTAGGTCAGAAGTCTGAGCATGGTATAGATGGGTTCTATGCTCAGGATTTTACAGGGTTGCAATCAAGGCTACAACCAAGTATCAGCCACACTGTCGCTCCCATCTGAGGCTCAGTGTTCTCTTCCAAGCTCATTAAGGTTGTTGGGAGAATCAGTTCCTTTTAGTCATAGGTTTGTCCCCATTTTCTTACTAACTGTTGACCAAGGAACTCTCTTGGCTTCTGGAGGCCACCTACAGTTGCTTACTAGTGTTTGCTTTTTTCCAGGCCAGAAGGAGCATGTCTCTCTGACTTTGAATCTCTGACTTCCTGTATCTCTGACCGCTATACTCAGATCTAAGGGCACAAAAGATTAGGTCAGGTCCAACTGATATTTCTGTCCCTTAACATCAATTGATTGGGGATTATAATTTGATGGGCAAAATCCCTTCATAAGAGCACCTAGAATTGAATATGTGCAAGAAAGTGTGGGGACACCAAGGAGCTTCCAATGCAGGAAGGCTGGGCTGAGAATGCAGACGTTTCATCTCAACGCAGAAGATTGAAATATTGTTGGCTCAGCTGTCGAGTAGTTAAAGCTAAATATCTCAAAAAGTACCCCCTCCTTTCTGTCTATCTGAACACAAATCACTTTATTTTCTCCCTGACAAAAAAGTTACAAAGAATTACCTCCATAGGCTGGAAGAGTAGGATGAGAAAGCAGAGGAAGATAATGAAAAAAATAATAGAATATCTGGGGAAAATGAGGAAGAATGCAATTGAGGAGATATGAGAAGAAATGAAAACAAACAAGCAAGCAAGCAAGCTTGGTGTCAGGGTCTATGGGTTTGAGATAAAGTTAGAAGAGAAAGCATTACAGGAAAAAGAAAGGATGGAAAAAGCCAGGTAGGGACAGCAGCTTTGAAAGTAACAATAATGATGGCATTTGTGGCCATAGATTGGCTTTGAACAAGGCACTCTGCTTCTTTTTCGTAAATAATTTCCTGTGGTGAAGAAAGGCTGATGGCAGCACATATTTGGGTATATATCTTGATCTTGTTGACAGTGTTTCTCAGCACTCACTTTGTTATGGTCTGGCTGCTTCTTCGAGGAGCCAGGCAGAGCAGATAATATTACACTTAATAAAAACATACGAAGGCCAAAAACATAGCTACAAACAAAAGAAATTAAAAATAGCCCAAGGTAGTCTATAGCCTCCTTGCAACAAACCATTTGGACAAGAAATCGAGAATGTATATAGCTCAGTGTGGTTTTTGTTCTCCTTTTTCTTTTTTTAATATACTAACAAAGATGAATATAATTTAAAACAACTTCATAAATCCATTTGCCCCAGAGCACCAGTGGATAAAGAAAGATTGCATCTTGGTACCAAGTGGTTCTTAGTTACTAAATCAGAAATGATCAAATAAAGTTAACGACAGGGCTTGGCTAAGCTGAGACTTTCAGTAGAGTGTGTGTGTGTGTGTGTGTGTGTGTGTGTGTGCAAAATCAAGTGCAGATGTATTCCAAATAGCTGTCCTTCAAGCAAGCCATATGCATTTCTTTTAAAATAAATTATGAACGATCGCAGAAGTATTTCCTTTAAAAAATAAGGAACATGGAATATCACAAATACAGAAGACTTCATTTTGGCTTCTGATTTTTTGATGTTCCTGAGCCTTTAGGTTCTTAGATCTATAAAAGAAGGGTGTAGGTATTGATTGAACATTCCTCTGACACCATCTGTTAGTAGCAAACAAGATAAGCACATATGTTGGCTGTTCTTAATGTCCTTTATAAAGATTCACTTTTCTCTTTGAAGAGACACTGTTGACCATGAGGTTATGCTTTTGACTCATTTTCATTTTCCTGTGGGAATTTGTGAGGATGCTACAAAGAAAGGAGAGGAATTGAGAAGGAACATCTCTCTCTCTCTCTCTCCCCCCTCTCTCTCATTCTCTCTCTGTGCCAAGAAGCTCTAGGGCACAGCAGAGGGGTGATTCAGAATCCAACATTCTAGCAAATCTGATGCCCATTCTAGTTAGATTACTACTTGTTTGAACTTCTGTAAGACATCTCCTGTAAGAATGAAGAGGAGTTTTTCTGAGAATAGAGGCAGAGATTTGCAAGAGTGTTGATAATGGCTGCCAAAGCCAGCCACGGTGCCAAGATTATCAGTATAAAATAAAAACCATAATTGACGCTAATATTTAATTAATTAATTAATTAATTAAGTTGCCTACACTGACCTCCTCGGGTATGTGCACCTACTTTTCCCCCTGGCTTCTAGATCTGACTCTGTGCATATGACTTACCATTAACGGATTATCAGGCATCATTTCTCTCACTAGATCCTCAAATTTAAAAAAATGCCTATGCTCCATTCCCCATGTCTTTCAGGTTACTAAGCTACCAGAAAGCAGCGACACTTCCAGGATAGGTATGGCTTTTCAAAATACAGTTTAGGAAAGCCCCAGTTTCTGAAGTAGGTAGTGATGTTTTTCATCACAGGGCACTCACTCAGTACTCCTGTGATTCTTTGGTTCAGGAAAATATGCTGTATCATTTTCAAGTTATAACTGCAAAATACTAAAAGCGATCTTGTGAAGCTGATGTGTTTCTTCTATTGCTTGATCTTTATTTTGGTTGGATCTCAACTCTAATGAAGATTGACATGGATGATTCTGGTCTGGAAAGGTTACAGTTGGGGTGCCTAGGTGGTGCAGTTGGTTAAGCGTCAGACTCTTGGTTTCTGCTCAGGTCCTAATCTCAGGGTCCTGATCTCAGGGTCCTGGTCTTGTGGGTTATGAGATCGAGCCCCACATCAGACTCCATGATCAGCTCAGAGTCCGCTTGAGATTCTCTCTCCCTCTCCCTCTGCCCCTCCCACTTGTGTTCTCTCTCTCAAATAAATAAATCAATCTTTTAAAAAAAGGTGACATTTATACCAAAGTCTATATAAATATTTTCATCTTGCTATGTCTCTACCACACTGCTGTTATTGAGTTTTCCTGGGAGGATATACCAGGAGGGCCAAGATCAATGTACTAATTGATCGACATTTATAGATTTAATTATATATATATATAGCTTTTGAGGAAAATAAAGTGATTTGATGTAAAATAGTATTCACTAATGCATAAGTAGGATAAAAATTTAAAAAAATGTAAGTAGGATAAAAATTAGCTATTTCAAAATTGTTAAAAAATCAGAATTTCACTTCAGAATAATTACTTTAAATATAAAATAATAATAATGCCAACATTATGCAACTTTATTCAGAAATTTGTGAATGTGAATTACTTGATCATGTTTCTAGTGAAAGTTCTTATGAGTGACATTTGTATTTGTTCTGTATCTTCCTGTGACAAGCCATGCTGCTAAGTCCATATTAATGGGTTAAATTGACTTTTTTTTCATTACATCTGGAATGCAAGAGCGAATGAAGAATTCTTTAATTAATCGGATTATTTTATTCAAGTGCTTCCAGGATGATTATTATCATACTTAAGTAATCAGACTCAATCTAAATAAATTAATTCAATAAAATATTAGCCTAATTTGTGCTTTAATGGAATCATTTCATTAATACTGTCAGGAGTGAGTAGAAAAGTTTCCAGACATCTTAAAGAACACCAGCAGGGGAAATGTGATCAATAGATTATGGCTGACAGTGGAATTCACCAAGTTAAGAAAACTATATTACTGGCATGGTAGAAAGGGGGAATGATATTACTCCCTAATTTATTGAGAAATTAAAGGCTCCCTACATGCAAATACTCATCTTCCATCTTTTTTTCATTTCTAAAATCATTCCTAGCTTCTCCTTCTCTTTTGCATTTTACTGTCTCTGAGAAAGAAATCTTTTTTAACCAAGGCTAGTCCTTATGCTTAATGCTCCAATTCCACTCATTCTTCTGTCTTCTCTAGGGCTTTGATTTATCAAATACGTCCTTTACAATTCTCTATGGACAGATCGATCGATCGATTTCTGGAGGAAGAAGAAATACCATATGCATCAGTTCTTTTTTTTTTTTTCTATCTTCAGTTGATGGGGGTATGAAGAACCCAAGACTTTTTTTCCAAACAGTTAAGAAGATAAGTTAATTCATGTACAAGTGATTTAGACCTAGGCATTAAGCGTCTATAGCTGCTAACATTATAGGAAGAAAGATGACTAGGCTTTCATTGCCCCATGATAGGACATACAACTACAAAGTAATATTGGCAAAACATAATGAAAATGAAAGAAGAACTTGATTTTGAGGAAAATTTTAGTTAAAAATGCTACTTTAATGGAAATACACGAGGACTGCTGAACATGTGAAGTGACACTACAGGGCTGCAGTCAGGACCGAGGTTCCTTTCCCAACCTTTAAATTGCAAGTGAGTAAAACAAAATCAAGGGGGAACCTTACAGATTAAAAAAAATTAAGCAATGTATCAGCCAACTGCAATTTGTAGCCCTTAGTTCCATATTCTTGTTTAAACAAGTGCTAAGAAAAATTACATATAGGGGACAATTGGAAATTTGAACAGTAAGTAAATATTCAGGGATGTTAAGGAGCTAAAGTAAACATTTTAAATGATAACTGGCATTGAGGTTATGTTTTCATTTCTTTTTTTTTTTTTTTTTTAAAGATTTTACTTATTTATTTGACAGAGAGAGACACAGTGAGGAGGGAACACAAGCAGGGGGAGTGGGAGAGGGAGAAGCAGGCTTCCCACGGAGCAGGGAGCCCGATGCGGGGCTAGATCCCAGGACCCCGGGATCATGACCTGAGCCGAAGGCAGACGCCTAACGACTGAGCCACCCAAGCGCCCCTGTTTTCATTTCTTTAAGGAGACACTGTTTAGAGATACATACCAATAAATGTATAGGTGATGGATTCCGGTTACCTGGGAAGTTTTGTGCTATTCTATTTTCCATGTTTGAATGCCCCCTGATAAACTGTGCAATTAATATAGAATTAAAAGAAAGACGGTGGCTCACTGGATAAGCCACAAAGACTGACTGCCCTTTTAGCTGACTCAGTATTTGATCCGCAAATTGTCCTGAATCAGTTTAGTACCACATCAGTACTACAGTGATGAGGCCTCAGGGTTTAATCATAAGCACCAAATCATAAGTGCCTGATTGATCAGACATAATATAATATTATTAAGTGAAAATGGGGGTTAGAACAGCCAAGAGATCTAGGATACACCTGTTTTTGTTTTGTCAGTACATCTCTTTCCTACATAGAGTAGTAAAATTACTGTCAGAAAGTTGGTTTTTGTTTTGTTTTGTTTTTATCCACTGCACCATACTGTCTCTCATTTGCTGCAGGAGACATATTTAAGGGAGAGTTGGATTTGCCAAAGATGGAGTTCAGTTTTCCAAATGCCTGGGGGAAAAACAAAAGGCAGAGGAAGTTTCCTGTGACCCTTTTCTTTAGTGTGTTCTTTCAACACAAATCATCTCTTTCACTCATGGACAAACTGAGAAATAGAGTTTATTCAGCCAGTCAAAAAGTAAATAAAAATTGAAAAATGTTTAATAAGCACAGAGTCAAAATAAAGATGATTTTATGCAATAGTCTTACCCAGATTTATCTATGCCCACATTTACCATATTGACAAGCCTGCTAAGCAGAGCCAAGTACCTCTAAGAACAGCCCAAGCAGCCCATTCCTCTAATTAGGCCAGTATTATACTGAACTATTTTGCTGTTTGTCTCTTGTTTTTCAGACTTGAGGGAGAACATTTTTGTTATGATATCGTCATGTGTTTGGATGCACAGTGCATAGCTTGCTTATCATTGCATCTCTGCATTAGCACAATTTTCTAACATATAATAAGTACTTAATAAATATTTGTCGAATCAATGAATAGATAAATAAATTCATGTGGATTTTACTGTATATTACATTCATTATTTTAAATGAACATCTTTCTGAGGGATTTGGGATTGTAAATAGTGAACCATTAAATGCAATAGTTTGTTTCATTGCTTTTATATTAATGACCATTAACTTCAATGTCAAGGGGTGCATTTGCTGATTATATCTCCACACTCTGAGGCTGTAGCTTGAAAGGAACATATAGCATCACATAGCATCAAGTAAAGAGTCTGGATTTAAATCCCACTTTAAGATAATCTTTACCACACTGACCATTAGCTCTTCCCCAAAGGTGACAGCTTTCTTTGTCTCCCATGTCTTTGCCCATGCTATTCCTTCTGCCCTGAATGCTCTTTTCTCCTTGTTTGTTTGTTTGGCAAGCCCTTACTTTCCTTGAAGACTTAGCTCAGCCCATGCCTTTTCCAAGAAGCCTTCTCTAAGCATCCCTGGCCTGGATGAGATGATGCCTCTTCTCTATACTAAGAGACACTCCAGGGGGGCCACTATAAAGCTTATAATGCTGCAAAATAATTGTCTATTTCTTTGTCTTTCCCTAAGCCCTGGTTGCTACTCCTACCCCATCTCATCCCCCACACACGCAGTCAATAATAAAATATCTAAAAGTAGGAACTATGCCTACGTTCTTGATATCCTCAGCGCCTAGAATAATGGCTGGTACACAGCCAGTGCTCAATAAATCTTCACAGTTGTTGATGAGGCTTAAAATTAAATAATTGTATAAAGTTGTCATGAAACTTTCATTTCCTATTTCTTTGTCATGAGATAAAACAAACATATACTTCAAAATAATATGACTCCCACTGGTAATGAAAGGAGAGTCACCTTCACGACCAGTTTGACATCACAATTACCCGGTGTGATTTAGGGAGCATCAAAAGGACCCAGCCTCCCTACTTGGAAATAACATTCTGGCTTTGACACAATGCCTGAAATAACCATAATTACTCACTACTGGGGTTCAGGTAATAAAGGCTGCCACCACAGTAAAAAGTTAACTTACAGAGGAAAACTGTTTGATAGTTTGCCTGGAAGCATGGCATTTAAGTAATGAACATAGGTCAGAGAGGTTTGAGAGAGGAACTGAATTCAAAATACATAGAGAATGGTTTTTCATTAACCCAAGTGTATCATGAGGACACAACTCTAATAAGAAGTTCCTAGAATGGGGAAAGTACTGAAAATAAACTCACCAGTCTCCTCTACTATCAGTTCTGAATAGAACCTACTTGACAATGCTACTGACTAGAGATGCACCATAGATCACTATAGAATTTCCCGAAATTTAGTTACTCACACTTCACTTTCCTCATTTTACCATATCTGAGTATCATCTGTACTATTGTTTAATATTTATATTTCAATTAATTCACTTAAAAATTATATGCCTATCATACTGTCAGTCTCAAAATCATATCTGTGAAATCATGGGTTAAATGTGCTACTTGTCTCTAATACACATTCAGATAATAACATAACTACTGAAATAATTGAATTCATCTGGGCATCTTAAGTTGGGAACACTTAGATTGATCAGAGTTCAATTAGACTGATCAGGGTTTAATTACTTAATCTAAAATTAACTTGCAATATCTTTAGACAATTTATTTAAACTATCTTGGCTTCAATTTATTTATCAATAAACAAGGTCAATAATAGTGCCTGTGTTTTAGAGTTCTGAGGATTAAGTACAAAGATGTCTATAAAGAATTTAGCATGTGTATCTTAAAAATACAGCAGATGCTCAGTAAAGGTTAATATTTATAATTTAATTATCGATAATGGTGTCTCAAATATTACACAGCCTTATTCTCCAAGAATTCCAAATACATTACTTTCATTGGTATTGCCTGATTTATACTTGAAACCTTGAAGCAGTAAATAAGATTATCTCTATTTTATTAAGTCACAGAAATGAGCTAACCTAGGATTACCAATATCACATGACTAGAATGCTTCTCTGTTAGGTTATTTGTGTGATTTATGTTGGTTTGAATCATTGTATACAGAAAACATTAAGGAATTGTTAATTATAAATGGGTTAAATAAACTATCCAAAGTAACAGAATAAATCATTAGAAAGATTAACGTTTAGAAAAATTATAAAATTAAACAAAACCTGATTTTCATTAGAAGCTACTGAACAGGTAGATACATAAAGAGACACATACGCGTTTATACATATAAATATGGGATTTGAAAGAGAAAGAGGTGGGAAGAAAGAGAAGGAGAATTCTCTTTCTATGTAGGGTCCTATGTAGGGTGCTAACAGTTTAGTCAAGCAATATGGACAACCCTTTTTTTTAGCACCACGGTGCAGAATAAATTCAAGGAATCTTGAGTGAGGGAGGGAAATGAGCCAATATACTTGAGCAATTGAAAAAAAGTTGATTTTCTAAACTTTAATAATCAGTTTTGGTATTTGTATGAATTTGTGTCTGATATCATCACTATTACAAAAAAAAAATCAACAGCATGATCTCAAGTTAAAGTAGGACAAATGGGAACTACTATTATAAATAATAAAACCCTCTTAAATCATATTTTAATAATATCAGTGCCCCCAAATTTAAAATTTCCATGGTTTGTTGAGTCTGGCCTGTGGAGCCCAGTCTCAACAAGTGACATCTGAACATCTGTGGTCCTGTCGCTCACACAACTTCATTTCTTATTTTGGTTTTGCAACATGTGGTTCTTGCCTCTTTCCACCTCTGTATCAAATGGCTTGCCTGCCATTTTAACTGTTTATCTCTCACGGTGCTTTTGTCACTCAGTAAATACTATTAAAGATGAGGATGATGGTTTTCAAACATCTCTCTGTAGAACATAACATATATTGGCTATTTGGATAAATGTGAAAGCTATTTTTTTTAATGTCCTTTTTGAGTTTCTCTTAAGGTGAAAAGGAAAACTGAGTTCAGCCATTCTCCATATTCAACTCTTGGTCTTTCTCATCCTTCCATGCTGCTTATAATAACTTTTCCTGTTTTGTCTTGGGTTTTTCTCTTGTTCTTTTTGCCTCACCAGTACTTTTCTGGATGTCTTGTGTTTGCATGTTTTCTAAACTGAATACTTCACTATCGCAGAAAGTAAATCCTTTTCAAATTGCCAGGGTTTTGCAAGGAATTGTTTTCTTTTAAATAATTTTCCCATGTAAACATCATGATATTTGTGGGAAAATTTTAATATAGGAAACTGGGTGGAACAAGTCTATTGAAAAAGAACTAAAAAACATTAGGTTTCTTCAGTATAGAACATAGAGTTTAAACAATGACCTGTATTCATTTGGTAAGTATTGATTGAGTGCCTTTTATATTCCTGATCCTGGATAGGGTTTTCATATTTATCAGTGAACAAAAGAAAACCCATCCCTGCTCTCATGGAGTTTGCATTCAAGCATTAGTGAAAAAAAAATGGTGCTATTTCTGATCACAGTCAGATGTAAAGGCTTGAAGGGTATATAACTGGGGACAGAGGTACTTGAGGAAAAAAGAATACAATATTTGAAATGCAAAGTTGGATATATAAATCAACATTTATTCTGAACTAGGAAAAATTCAAAAAATTCAAAAAATGTAAAGCTGATACATACCACAAGCATTATAAAGTTCATGAAAATAATGTAATACTTTTATTAAAAAAAACTGCCTGACACACCTCCATAAATACTTTATTTCCTAAAACTTTGGCTGTACACTTCTTATAGCATCTTCATACATTAATGATTTTATATCATTTTCTTTAAAGAGTATAGAAAAATCTTGGGCTTTTTTCTAGAACAATCGAAATAAACTTGTTTTAAATATTGTTAGAAATTTTCTTCAGTTTCACAGCTCACTGCGAAATGTAATGCTACAGTACAATTTATTACAAAAGGGTGAAGAGCACAGGATTCTTTGCACACAG
The DNA here is from genome assembly GCF_004348235.1 of Phoca vitulina. NCBI lineage: Eukaryota > Metazoa > Chordata > Mammalia > Carnivora > Phocidae > Phoca > Phoca vitulina. Next base: position 30,348,351 of record NW_022589711.1, on the reverse strand, counting down.
ACATACTCTGTGGTACACCTACAGGTTTGTGCCCTGAAAATTCAGGGATTCTCATCATTTCTGTTTCATGCAAATGGGAAAAGAAACATGCTAATTATTGTGTATTTATAGTACTAGATACTGTATTATTGCATATATGCCCAATAATAAAAAAGAGAACTTTTTCATTGAGTAAATATCAAGGAGAACCGAATCTTGTAGTTAAATGTTTACACATCTGATGATTGGAGGAAGTTTCCAGACAGTATTCTCAACCTGCTTCCCCTCCATCACCCACATATTTGCAGTGCTGGGTACTGTAGGACTCCATCTCCCAACATGGCTCCTAACCGTGCACATTCTATGAACACATGTGCTTTGGCATCATGAGAGGCTAGTGGAAACTTAACTCTTCATGGAAGGAGATGTGAACTACATAGCTATGTCTCATTAAGCCCAAACTAAATGTATCTTCAATGCAATTTCCACTGAGCTGGATTTCCCTTTAGGTGCTCAAAGGAAAGTCCAAGTGGAAAGAGGCAGTTTTCTTATGCAATTGTTAAAATCTTACTTTGAAAATTTTACTAAAACATATGAGCATTGCTAGAGCTCCTCCTAGAGCCTTGGAAGAAGTTTGAGCAAGTAAGAGGCTCTGGGGTTTCAGCTACATGAGATTTACTGTAATCTGTGTCTGTGGTCACAAATGAGTTGAACAAAGCTGTTTTATTTCTCTAGAGCTGATATTTCCAGAGATACAGCATTAATCTTATCTACTCAAGGTAAACTCAGTTATATCAGGTTTAACACTCAGTATCATTGGGGCAATTATTCAGTTAACTTAGCGTTTTCCAACTAGGTCAAGCTCTCCAGAAGTGATTATATATTACTCTGGCATTAGGGGAATGAGGATCCGGAATTACCCTCTGTTCACATTCGCTTCTACTGAGGATAAGATCCCACTTGGTTCTCATTGTCATTCATTTGCACCCATTGTTGCATGGTGTCCAAGTTTGCACTTATATCCACTATTTGAATCTACACTGAACTTGGTGGCTCACTTTCAGTCATTTGCAAGGTTCTCTCAAATGTTATAGAAATAATTCAGGTGTTTCCCTTCACCACAGTGGGGTGGTGCTGCTAATACCATGCAGCCTGTAAACCCACCCACCATTCCATCTCTCAGGACTTGCAGTTCTACTACTTTATCACCTCCATGGAATAGGAATATATCTAAGAAGCTTGTGGTCTTTCTGGTCTTTGCTCTGAGGTGTTTTCCATGCTCTCAGATTCCCCTTAACCAATCAAAGTTTTTAATACCTTTGCTTCTCTGGGTCTTGGCTTGGAATTGGGGCATTGGGTCCTCATCTCAGCTTAGTTTTGCTATTCAGATCAACCTTCTTTCATAAACAAGTCAAACTTACCTCCTTCTATGACATATCTAAGTCTCAGGAAGCATCCCATATTTTTTTGACTTCTCTAATAGTCAAGATTTAAGAAATTGAAAATCAACTTAAAATGAAGGATCTACTTTTGTAATTGAAACTCCTGCTTTTAAGACATATTTCTCTGCCATTAATTTAAATATCTGTGGGGCAATTTGATGGATTTTTTTTTCCTGGGCATTTACTACTTTTCCTATTAGGCAATGGATACCACTGGAGCAATTAGTGGGGTGTCTTGGGACCATAAGACAGTGTGTCAATAAAAACATATCTATTTAACATTTCTAAGTCTTATCCTGCTGTGACTAAAAGTGATGAAAACGAGCAATGTTACCAAGTGATAATACATTGAATATTGTACAAGAAGATATCTCTACAATATTGTAACAAGGGAAAACCACTGAGATACATTTAAAATGCATAAGATGAAATACTACCTCAACTATATAACATTGGAAAGTCTTGTCTTTATCGAATTTAAATAGCTTTGTTCTGATTATGAAATCACTTCATATTTATTTTTTAAATATCATATAATACATTATAAAATTACTCATAATCCTATTACCCAAAGATAATGCTAATATTTCATGCTCTTATTCAAAACTTGAAGAATTCATTATTCTAAAAACTAGTATAGGCAGAAAATGAAAATAAATTTAAAAGATCTTACCACAATTTACAGGTGAAAATAATGGATCTGTAAATGGAAAATGGAATATATTTCACCATAAGTAATAACTGCCATGACTTCCTCTTACACATTCTTTCAGTTTCTATTGACAATGTAGTTCTGGGCTGACCCATGGTCAGCGTAAAATGGTTAATCAACAAATCTCTGAGGAAATCGGTGAATGAGATTATGTGAAGGCATCAGAGAGATGAATTGTTCACAGAAAGGGGGCATTCATTTTATAACTTGAGCTGGAAGTTACCCCAAACTCTACAATAGTCTATATAACTCTTCTACTATCTCAGGCAAAGATAAAATGAAGAGAGAAAATATGGGTGCAGTGCAATGAGACAAGAAAGAAAAAATCCTGGGAAATCTGGCAGCCATTTTGGGCACATTGGAAAATACATTTTGGAGGACAAACATTTTCACATTTCAGCATTACACAAATCTCTAGAGAAGTAGAAAATTAGGAAAGGCAGTAAATTGAGCCTTAGCAAAACTAAAAGTCTGACTTTTGAAGAGTTGCAAAAAGCTATCTTGAAAAACAATCTCTCTCACACATTCACATAAAAGCCCAGAATCTCAAATGTGCCTGTTCTAAAATAGTCTGGAATGACATGTGGAATAACAAACCAAGTCTTGCTAGGATGATGGTGAGAAGGTCTCAGCCCCACAGGACAGCAGTAATCCTTTTAGTTTCAACCAGTTTTGAGTGTTAACAGTTGCTTATGTAAAATTAAAATTGGTATCATGCACTATGAAACATTTATAGACACACAATGTACAATGTAATTATACGATAAATGCATAATGTAGAAAGTAAACCTGAGAGAAAGTCAGGCATGGGAGAGTAGGTATGACCTGAAGATTTTGTGGTAAATATGTTGAAGTGAGTGTTATTTGAGCAGGACCTGAAAGTTGGACAGAACTGATAACTCAAAAAGCTTCAGTGGACTTTCAAAACAGAAACAACAAAAATTAAATGAGCATATCATGCTGTGAAACAAGAAAGACATGATGACAGGTAGTGGGAAAGAAAAGAGGTAGGTAAGAGGAGCCAAGTAATTTTTGTACAGGAAAAAAATAGTATTAGTATTGCGTTTAATAGGTCAGGATTTTACTCTGAGACCTAATTCTAATTCTCTGGTTGATTTTTGTTCAATTTCTTTTCTGCATCTCATTTTCTTTCTCTGTAAAATGATGTTAAACATGGCCATTCTAGTTCTAAAATATGATGTAAATGATAATAAGAACTAAAATATATAAGCACTTACTGTGTGAGCAGAGCCATGCTTTCAAGTATCCATTTCATACTTGCAATTTTATGAGATAGATTGTGCTATTATTTCCATTTTAGAGCTGGCAAAATTGACTACTGAAAAAATTAGTCAAGCTTATTTTGCAGCTAGTTGACTAGGCAAAAGATGAAAGGAGAAAACTTTAAGAACAATGAATCTGCCTACAGTGTATAGGAGACAATACATAGTGTTAGAAATTGTGTAGGGAAGAAATCAGCTAAGAGCATATTTTAGAAATCAACATATGGAGTGATGAAAGTGTAGACTTAAAGGTGGTGGTGGGAACACAGAAGAAAGATTTAGCCTAAGAGACGTTTCAATGAGTCTTACTGAAAAATGGTTATGGATATAAAAATGAAGACTGACAGAATGCAACTTTGGAGTCAGATGTGCCTGAATTTTACAGCCAACTCTAACACTTTCTATCTGGTCCTGGGCATGTGCTTAACTTTCCTGAACCTTAGTTGCCTTACTTGTAAACTAAGAGTCAGAATACTTACCATGTCTGGTTACTTGAAGGATGAAATTAAGATACCATTCAAGGTGCCGATGCTGTCCTTGGAATTTCTTAATCACTAGCTATTACCATCATGCTCATGGCAGGTTTGGCATTTTCACCACAGTATATTATAAGCTGAGATATTAATGATACCATTTATTGTGTATAATACTAACAATAAGTATTTATTGAACATCCATTATGAGCAGTCCACTGTTAGTTATGGGAAAATACAAAGAAATGTGTGACACCCACAGTTAACATCATATTCAGGTAAGATCAGGAACAAGACATGGATGCTCACTCTTTCCACTTTTATACAGTATAGTATTGGAAGTCCTAACCACAGCAGTTAAGCAAGAAAAAGAAATAAAGGCACCCAAGGGGCCCCTGGGTGGCTCAGTCGTTAAGCGTCTGCCTTCGGCTCAGGTCATGATCCCAGGGTCCTGGGATCAAACCCCACATTTGGCTCTCTGCTTGGCAGGAAGCCTGCTTCTCCCTCTCCCACTCCCCCTACTTGTGTTCCCTCTCTCGCTGTCTCTCTCTCTCTGTCAAATAAATAAATAAATAATCTTTAAAAAAAAAAAAGGCATCTGAATTGGAAAGGAAAAAGTAAAACTGTCACTATTTGCAGATAACATGGTACTACATATAGAAAACCCTAAAGATTTCACCAAAAAACTACTAGAACTAATACATGAATTCAGTAAAGTTGCAGGATACTAAATTAACATACCAAAATCAATTGTGTTTCTATACCCCAAAACAAGCTCTAAGAAAGAGAATTAAGAAAACAATCCCATTTATAGTGCATCAAAAAGAATAAAGTAGCTAGGTATAAATTTAACCAAGGAAATGAAAGGCACACGCTCTGAAAACTGTAAGACATGGATGAGCAAAGTCAAAGATGGCACAAATAAATGATAAGACATTCCATACTTATAATTTGGAAGAACTAATATTGCTAAAATGTCCATACTACCCAAAGCAGTGCAATCCCCATCAAAACACCAATGGCATTTTTCACAGAACTAGAGCAACGAATCCTAAAATTTGTGTGAAACCACAAAAGACCCTGAAGAGCCAAAGCAATCTTGAGAAAGAAGAACAAAGCTTGTACTAGTATGCTCCCTGATTTCAAACTATACTCCAAAGTTGTAGTAATCAAGAGTATGGTACTGACACAAAAAACAGTACACAGATTGGGGCACCAGGGGGCCCAGTTGATTAAGCATCTGACTCTTGGCTTTGGCTCAGGTCATGATCTCAGGGTCCTGAGATCAAGCACCATGTCAGGCTCTACGCTCAGCACAGAGTCTGCTTTTTCCCTCTCCTCTGCTCCTCTCTCTCTCTCTCTCTCTCATAGATAAATTAAAAACTAAAAAAAAAAACCCAAAAAACAAAACAAAACAACCCAGATACAGATCAATAGAATAGAGAGCCCAGAGATAAACCCATGCTTATATGGTCAGTTAATCTATGACAAAGGAGACAAAAATATGCAACAGGAAAAAAACAGTCTGTTCAATAAATGGTGTTGGGAAAATGGGACAGCTACATGCAAAAAAATGAACCCAGACCATTTTCTTACACCACACACAAAAATAAATCAAAATGGATTAAAAACTTGAATGTTAAGACCTGAAACCATAAAACTCCTAAACTCCTGTAAGAAAACTTAGGCAGTAAGCTCTTTGACATCAATCTTAGCAATATTTTTTTGGACCAGTCTCCTCAGTTAAGGGTGATAAAAGTTAAATAAACAAATGAGACTGCATCAAACTAAAAAGCTTTTGCACAATGAAAGAAACTATCAACAAAATGAAAAGGCAACCTACCGAATGGAAGAAGATATTTGCAAATCATACATCCAGTAAGGGTTGATATCCAAATATATAAAGAACTTATACAATATAAAAAACCCAATTAAAAAATGTGCAGAGGATCTGAATAAACATTTTTCCAATGAAGATTTACAGATGGCCAACAGACATGGAAAGATGCTCAACATCACTAATGATCAGGGAAATGCAAATCAAAACTACAATGAGATATCACCTCACACCTGTCAGATTGGCTACTATCAAAAAGATAAAAATAATAAGTATGTTGACAAGAATGTAGAGAAAAGGGAACACTTGCACATTGTTGGTGGGAAGGTAAATTGGTGCAGCCACTATGGAAAACAGTATGGAGTTTCCTCAAAAAATTGAAAGTAGAACTACCAAATGATCCAACAATCCACTTCTAGGTATTTATACAAAGAAAACAAAAGCACAAATTTGAAGAGCTATATGAACCCTTATGTTCAATGCAGCATTATTTATAATAGCCAAGATACGTAAGCAACCTAAGTGTCCATAGATAGATGAGTGGATAAAGATGTGGTATATATACACACAGTGAATATTAGCCATAAAAAAGAATGAAATCTCACCATTTACAATAAAGTGGCTGGACCTATAGGGTATTATGATAAGTGAAATAATACAGAGAAAGACAAATACTATATAATTTCACTTATATGTGGCATCTAAAAAACAAACAAACAAACAAACAAAACAAAACAGAAACAGACTCATAGATACAGGAAACAAACTGTTGCTTACCAAAGTGGGAAGGGATTTTGAGGAGGCAAAATAGTTGAAGAGGATTAAGAGGCATAAACATCCAGTTATAAAGTAAATAAGTCATGGGAATGTAATATACAGCATAGAGAATATAGTCAATCATATAGTAATAACTTCGTGATAGATGGTAACTAGGCTTATCATGGGAATCATTTCATAATGCATAAAAGTATGGAATAACTATGATATACATCTAAAGCTAATAGGATACTGTATGTCAATTATACTTAAAATGAAAGAAAAACACTGCTTTTTAACAGTATCAATTATTGGAAAGGATATAGAACAACTGGTGCACACATTGCAGGGGGAAATGCAAAATGTTTTAACCACTTAGGAAAACATAAAATTAAATTTAACATAAAGTTAAATATAAAAAACCCAATAATTGCATTCTTAACCATTTAACTGAGAGAAAAGAAAGCATAAAGACTTGTAGATGAATGTTCATACCAAATTTATTCATAATAACTAAATTTGAAATAATCCAAATGTTCATTGATGGGTGGATAGGTAAATTGTGGTATGTACATTCATACAATGAAGTATAACTCAGAAATAAAAAGGGACAAACCACTCAAATGTGCAACAGCATGGTTAAATTTCAAAAACATTATGATAAATGAGAGAAGCCATACACAAACAAGTTCCAATTGTGTGATTCTATTTATATAAAATTTCAGAAAGGGCAAAATTAATCTATAATGACAAAAAGCAAATCAGTGATTGCTTGGGGCCAGGGTTAGACATTGACTGGGAAGTAGATGATGGAAATATTTATGTCTTAATTATACTAGTGGTTACATGATTGTATATATTTGTCAAAACTCATTTAACTGTATACTTAAGTTGGGTGCATTTTATTATATGTAAATTATGCCTCAATAAAGTTGATTTATTAAAAAAAAAAAGCATATGATGTTGTCCCCTTCTATTAAGTTTACAATCCACCAGGAAAAATAAGAGAAGTACATAAATACAAAGCAAAAGTTCAAACCAGCATATGATAAACTCAATAAGAGAAGTACAAAGTATGGTGGGAATTGAAAAATGAAAAAGCTAATTTCTGGCTGTGGGATGAGGAACATAAAAACCTTGATCTGGCTCTTGGAAATGAGTAGAATTTTAACATACAAAGTTGGGATCGTACCAGGCATTGGGACAAGATTGAACAAAGACACATTAGTAGGTCAATGACAAGAATATTCTGGTAAAGGTGGTGAGTGTGTATTGAGGGGATAACAGAAGAAAAGTTATGTATAGTTTGCAGATGGTTTTGAGTGACAAGTCAGCATTGAATTTTATCATTCAAAAGCAGGGAGGGTGAACATTTTTTTAAACAGAATAACATAATGAAATTGAAGATGTAAGATTATCAGAGTAAAAAAAATTGAAATTGTAGTAGTGGAACAGGGCAATACAATAACTGGTGAAGTCAAGATTAAAAAAAAATAACATTTTTGTGGGGGTGCCTGGGTGGCTCAGTTGGTTAAGTGTCCGACTCTTGATTTTGACTCAGGTCATGATCTCAGGGTTGTCTGATTGAGCCTGGCATCAGGCCTTTTTGCTGGGCATGGAGCCTGCTTGAGATTCTCTTTCCCTCTGCTCCTCTCGCCTCCCCTCCCCCCATGATCTCTCTCTCTCAAAACACAAACAAACAAAAAACAAAACATTTTTTTACCCATATGTTTTCAAATAAAAATCCTTTTTTGGGGGAAAAATTCACCCCTCATACTGTATTTCCTCTAAGGATTGATCTGTTTTCTCCTTTATGACCAATTATTTCTAAGGGTAGGCCCAGAGACCCAGAGATATACCTAATATAAAAATTCCAGTGAAGAGTTGAGAGGACTCCAAAGAAAACCAGAAGTCAGGTGAAATAAGTACATTTTAATTTCTGAGAATAGCATTTTGTTAACTTAGTTTTCTTTTCTTTTTTTCTGGTTTCTTTTCTCCTTTCTTTCTTTCTTTCTTTCTTTCTTTCTTTCTTTCTTTCTTTCTTTCTTTCTTTCTTTCTTTCTTTCTTTCTTTCTTTCTTTTTTTTTTTGAAGCTCTTAGGCCAGGGATGTCCTCTATTGTTCTAAAAACATGTTATTCTAATGAGAAGAGACAAAGAAGGAAGGTCAAAGCATTATAGCATAATTGTTCCTTCTTAGAAATCCTGAGTTCAAGTCCCATCTTGCATTAATTTTTTTTTTAAAGGTTTTATTTATTTATTTGACCGAGAGAGACACAGCGAGAAAGGGAACACAAGCAGGGGGAGTGGGAGAGGGAGAAGCAGGCTTCCCACGGAGCAGGGAGCCCGATGCGGGGCTAGATCCCAGGACCCCGGGATCATGACCTGAGCCGAAGGCAGACGCTCAACGACTGAGCCACCCAGGCGCCCCCCATCTGGCATTAATTTTATAATACTGGGCAAGCTGCATGATTCTCTGTACCTCAACATTATCACCTAGAAAATGGGAATAATAAAACTTCATAGGGATATTGTGAAGATTAAATGATAGCAGGCACTGAATAAACTAGAAGGATATCTACCACATAGTAAATATTACATGATATTTAGCCTCTATCGTCTCTAGTATCAATTATTTTTAGGTAGAATCTATTGCAATAATTTAAGCATACGTCAATGAAAATTCAGATAAGAATATTTAGCAGAACTGAAAAAGTTAAACAAAAAAGAATATTTTGATAAATAAAAAAGGGTGGGTTTAACAAGGAAATATGGAACAAATGAAAAAGAATAATAGTCCTTGAGCTCATAGAACTGAGAAAACTGTGGGCTGGTCAAAATCTATCAGTATTAAAATCAGCTAAAATAAAAACTTATGCTTGATCGGATAAGCATTTGGAACTTGAGCCACAGATAGGGAGTCATCACCAAAAAAGTTACCGTGGGATGCAGCATAGCCAGTTTGCTATGGATAATGAAATAGAAATAACTTATGAGGTGGAAGAAAGCCTTGAATAACACCCAAATGTAAAGAATATATTAAGAAAAAAGCGGAAAAGATGAGACCAGAAGATTAAGTGGAAAACAAAAATATGCTATTTCAAAAGCCCAGGTAGAAAAGTAAAATCTCCATCGTGATTTACATTGACTTAGTATTCAAGGCTTCAAGTTCAGGGAGAGGAAATGAGGGGGAAAAATAACTGAGATTGGAAATTGCAAGGCTAATAATGTTCCTTAAATACAAAATATCATTAGAGTCATGAGACATGGAGTCAGATATGGAGGACTATGTGGCCAATGAATAACAATAAATAGAGGTCCAGTCATCTTCACAAAAGTGAAATAGGCAGAATCTGGATGTAATGGTAGTGTTTAAAAGTTTTCTTGTGGACTATTCTGGAAAAAATAAATAAAACAAAACAAAAACCTAGGACAGATCTTACTTGACGCTGGATATCATGAATCTGTAGCAGGCAAGACGGTCATGATTTTCTGTTTTGCGGCTCTGGCCAATAAAAGAGAAAGTAGACCAAGAGGTAACCCAAGGTTCAGAATAGGTGCCTTCTAAGTTCAAAACAGTGGGACAGTCTTAGGGAATTGTGAATACGGTATGGCAACAGCTGATCACAAGGGCAAGTTAGCATGCAAATAACACCTAGAACTGGTCTTACTTCTTTAAAAACAGAACCAAGTAAGCTCTTGATTGCATACATTATAGTGGTGGAGGCCTAATGTTTAATAAGCATCTTGATTGTTTCTTAAAGTTGGCTTTAAGCCTGAAAAGAATATGCATTTGGAGTCTAAGGGAGAACCAATAACAGAAGAACAATAGCAATTAAATCCAGGGTTAGCCCTCTGCTAACCCTCTTAGCTGTCTCAGTCTGACAGTCAGAATTTGGCGAGGTAGCTGCTCTTTCTACTCCACCCTCCTGGCAAAGCAGCCATCTGGCCAGTTGCACCTGGTTTCCAACAGCCCTACTACTCCCAAGGGCCCTATGTTGGTTTAAATTAAGTGGGAGCTAATGGGACTTGAATTACATGTGGAATGGGATGGAAATGTGTGAAAAGGAGGGCTAAGCAAAGCCAATTAGCTAACCTGGAATGGGTAAACTAAACTGAGTAATTGGAAAGAATGGCAGAACAAGGTTAAACAAAATAGCAACCAAGATGATGAATGTACTTTGAAAAAAAGAAACAGACAAGTTCATGGTCTGGGGGGAAGAAAACAAAACTCCATCTGCCTATTCAAGTGGCTCCAGCTTCTCATTCATATTAAAGATAATTCTGAACTATGCTCTAGCTGCATTGCTGAAACAAATTGCTTCAGGGAACAGGCTTCCTCTCCTAACCTCTGCCTGTGACTTGTGGCATATAATGAGCCCTGTGCTGCTGTCAGAAGAGCAGAATCTGTGCCTAGAAGAAATTAACTTGAAAGAAGGGGAAACCCTCCAAAATAGCATATCTATGTAGGGAAGAACCTACATAACCTACATAAACAACGAGGATGTTTTAAAGTAAAAATTGCTGAGATGGTCTAGATGTGAATTTTTCTTTATTTTATACATCATTTTGGATTTTCTCAATCTCCTAGCATTATTTACTGTTTTAGCCATACTTACTCCCCCACCCCTAATTTGCACAAGTTCATGCTAGCAAAATATGTATCACAGGACTAAAATTTCTTTGGTTTTCTATACTGAAATACTGAGGATTATATGACATGGTTGTACAATATACATAATAGATACATTACTATGATAGTTTGTGAGATTTCCCAACCTTATACTAGCTCCTGCTGTGAAATAATTAACCTGAGATGCCCAGAATATTAAGACAAAAACTTTTTGGAATCACTTGCCCCTTAAGTTAATAAATAAACAAGTAGTATATTGAAATTTTCTGCATGTGTGCTCATATATCCATATTCAATCATCTAACCCATTGCAGATTTTTCCCCAGGATTAACAAGTCACTAAAAAATACCTACATGTCTTAAATTTAGATTATTTTTGTTATTAGTATGTCTCTGAGCTAAAAGTTTCAGGAAAAAATGGGAAATAACTCTTTTCTATGACCACAAAGTTATATAACACATCTACACGTGCCCCTATATTTACTGAGTTTTACTTCTTCATGCAAGGGCAGAAAGAGAATGAATAGATTCTTTTAGCAGAGCTCAGTTGTGACAAAATACAGACATTTTCCATATTTTCAAACAAGTTTTCCGTTTCCACATGTTTATCACTCATGTAAACATTTGGGCACTTATCAGAAACATTTTGGTACAAGGGAAAAGTTTTAGAGTTTGAGAAGGACAAGTTTCAGTGGATGTATGTGTGTGTGGATGTGTGTGTAATGCTGGATACTGTAGATAGGGCCTTATGAAGTTGGTGATTTATGTCAATTTTTACATTCTATTTCTGTACTTCTAGTCTTCAACTCTAAAGATTTTTTTCAGACATCATGGTAATATATGATAAAACTCAGGGAGATTAACAAAAACACACATGGTAGTTTTCTTGGGGATAATTTGAAATATAAACGTTTTGTTCTGTTTTTGTTTGTTTTTTCTGTCCTTTATCTGAACTCCTGAGAAACATTTAATCTATCAGGAAGAAAAAGAGAACAATTAGGAAAACCACTATAATAAAGATAAACAACTTCTTTTGACTTTAGGAATCTTCTACCTAGAGATTATCCTCCCTTTATTGTATCCAGACTATCTCTCCCTCTCTCTGTCTCTCTCTCTTTCTCACACACACACACACACACACACGCACACACACACACAATTTCTATACTGACATTACTTTTCCTCTTTCAAATTGGCCTAATGTGTTTCTTTTATCAATGGCTTATAAAAAGAAGGCTTTGATTTATTTTTTTTTTTATTTATTTTTTTTTTAAAGATTTTATTTATTTATTTGAGAGAGAGAATGAGATAGAGACAGAGAGAGCATGAGAGGGGGGAGCATCAGAGGGAGAAGCAGACTTCCCGCTGAGCAGGGAGCCCGATGCGGGACTCGATCCCGGGACTCCAGGATCATGACCTGAGCTGAAGGCAGTCGCTTAACCAACTGAGCCACCCAGGCGCCCCAAAGAAGGCTTTGATTTAGAAATGATCACAGTCACTTAAGGAAAAATTCATTTATTCATTGTAAATTTCTCAAAATAATTTTACTCTATCTGAGATGCTCTGCAGAAGTCAATAAGATGAGACTAGCTGGGCTTAATGCCAAGAGAAAGCAGTCATGAGACAAGCCCAGAGGAGGTGCCAAGTCTTCTACACTATCAGAAAAAAAGTGAAGAGAGAAGCTCAAATGACAACACAAACACTGAATTCTAATTTCACACTTTTTTTCAAGATTCAAAGATTTCATTTTCATTAAGGAAAATTTAGAGTAACCTGCATAATAAAATACTTGTTTAGAAGTCAAGAGGTTTAAATTCAGTACTGAATGGACTTAATGTAGATTTGTAGATTAATTAGGATACTTAAAACCATATGAATTTTTTTTGTAAATTCATGCTTATTTTCTACAACTTACCTCTTCTCTGTGGATTTGAAATTCTCTCCCTCTCTTTAGCTATTATGAGATGAATTCCATGATGTTAATGAAAGAATTTATAGAAGTGAATTTCATAAAGGGATGTCATGATTATAATCATCTTTATTTTAAAAACTTCTTTAGATGTAAATAGGGCCTCAAAATAGAAACAAAATGGAACTTCAAAATGGAGACAAAGCCTTAGCTGATTTTCAAATGAATCAGGGAATTGTTTTAGAGAGATAGCTGTGTATCTGTCAGCAGATCATGTTACTCCAAGCATGGGATTGACTTGAAGTTAGTGCACTGAATTTAAAAATTCAGTAGTGCCAATTCTTTCCTGTGAGGAAGGAGGACGAGGTGGATGAAAAGGGTCATATCAAAATATATAAAATGTATATAATAGAGTATACTAAGATAAATTTAATAGTTGCATGGGAAACTTTATGGCATCCATGTCTCTTGATAATTGTACATCTCTTTTCATTTTCCAAGCAAATAGAGACTTTACAAACATCTCTTCTTCTATCATTGCAAAAATAATAATAATGATGATGATGTTGATACCCTGAAGAGAATAAAGCCACCTGCAGACATAGATGGAGCACAGAGGTGAACAGAGAGAGCTGTGATATCATGGAACCAAGGCTAGTATTTTGCAAAGCATATCAGAAGGTAACAAAACCTATGGTTTGAAAAACTGTGGTCATATAAAAAGCTTAATAACAAGGGTCTAGAGGTATAAGAAGCTGACATCCCAATATAAATGATATAGTACAAGGCAATGTTCTGACAAGAACTATTCTATTATGTACACTGACTAAGGGTTGTTGCCAGTTGTTTATAACAGAGGAACACAAGACTGAAATCCAAATCCTCTCTACAAACTCTTCACTCATTCTATATAAGCATTTCTTAATCTCCCTCAACAAAATTTTGTCATCTCCACAGGTCATAATTTAAAGACCTCTCCTTTTTGTTACCAGACACACACCCAATCTAATACAACGAATGTTAATTATTACAGTCAAGGTTTTAGTTTCCAGTGTAGGGAAAACCAAGTAAAGAGTACTCCTTTAAAATTGTCTTTCAAAGCTTATATTCATTAGATATGAGGCATTACAGAACAACCAGAAGCCTTTTAAACTAAAGACACAAAATATCACAGGCAAGATTATGATAATGGCGGCTATTTTAGAAGCCAGTGCTGTCACTTCCCACCTTTGGCGTATCTGGCAACCACAAAGAGGTTGTCAAATCCGGAGGTACCATTTTTTCACCCCAATTTGCCATTAGGCAATTCTTTAGTCATTCCCTCTAACCGTTTCTCTGATGCCACAGGATGAAAAGTATGAATACCAATAAGAGGTAATACCATCAACTCATATTGCTTCTAAGCACTGGGGACAATTTCTTCATTAAATCCCAATCCACCTTTTGGCCTAGTTCTTTTTCATAACCAATAAACTGATAAATGAGGCCTCACATTGTTTAGAAAATTATGCCTGTCATTGAGGCTACATTTGTCAGACCATCCGTCTAGAGAGTCCCATTCATCAGGCGTTGTCAGGTTGCATTACTCAGCCTCATTAATGCCCCCTCACAGGCTGCAGCACTACATCCCGCAGCCCGCAGTTCCCTGATAGACTGTTCCCCCCTGCACAGACTCCTAAGGGGCCCTTGAGAAATGCTTTATTGAGGGCTCTGGTGAAGGAAACAGCACCTTAATGAAAGACATGCACCAGAGCGTAATTAACTACTACCACAGCCCATTGCTGTTGCCTTCAGTAATTTCATCCATTTGTCACCTAGGAGGATGACGACTAGCCTTTTTCACCTGAAAATGCAGGTGATAGGAGAAAGGATTCAAACAAAATTAGAGCTGTTTTACTGAAAATGTTTTTTCTCTCGGCCTAACCAGGACCACCCAATCTTCATCTCTCAGTTGGTGTAGATAGATTAAGGAAAACAGCCTCAGGAGAACAGAAAATAGAACAAAGGCCAGAGATTGTCAAGAAAACCATTTAGCACAAGAGGTAAATGTTTATTTGAATTGTGACAAATGTTGTTAGTAGAAGATCAAGATGTGCTAGATTTAAGCTCTTTGTCATTGCAAATACTCTAAACACAGAGCTTGAGTGGAGGATCACTTAAGTCATGACAATGCATCCTGGAATTAAAGGTGACAGGAATGAAAAGCAGAGATTGATGACAAGTGTGCTCTTTTAGAAAGCTCTCTCCTATTCTGATTTTCCTAATGTCAGCTTCTTTGAAAGAATTAAAATAAATGAAAAGATTACTTATTTACACGTGCTTTAGAATGTATGTGTGCGCGCGCGCGCGCGCGCGCACACACACACACACACACACACACACTCCCCATTCAGCATTATTCCAGAATTATATGCAGCTGCTGCTCTAGTCTAATTGCCTTTACAGAGAAACAAAAGAACTAAATGACTTTTACTTAAGCTGCAAATCAGATTCCCCTCAGCTATGGTGGCATCTGTGGGCGTAGGGCTCCCTTTAGAATGACAGTGTCCAATTACTAACAAACATTGCAGTTACCCCTAAGGAAAACAGAATTCAGAGGATCTGTGATAGCACATGGCCAAATAATCTGACGGTTTGGTTACCTTTTGACATTGCAATGTTTATTTAGTGCTAATAGTAGGAGAATATATTCCTGCCCAGATGGAATTTACAATTTAAAAGGGCAGGTTTAAAACACCAAGTGCTACGTTGGAAAAAAAAAAAAAAAAGCAAACAGTGTATCGAGTCAAGGTCTCTAAACAAATCTATAATTATCTGGAAAGCCCTGTTGTCAAGCTTTTCTTTTTTATTTATGGGAGAATATTACTTTCTATCCTCATTTTCAAGATCTCATTTTTTCTTACCCCTGAAAACACATTCCACTGAACATTTATGCCTGGCTACTAGCCCTTATTCAAAATTCCAAAATCCAAGAACTTCAAAATCTTATAATTTATTTTAATGTATTTGGTGGTAAACTCTGACCTACTTTGAATTTATTTAGCAATGAAACTTCACCTGAACTTATATTAAGCTATTCATATTCTTTATTTATCCACTTAGTGTGAATATTTATAACATTCCATTCCAGTGGGATGATATGTAATATATAGAACATGCCCAGCATTACCTTTGTCAAATTGGAAAAGTGCTAAATTCTGAAATATTTGCCTCCAAGGAATTCAGTTAAGTGATTGTGAAACTCTATTCTATTCTCATTCTACCACCTTATCCTGATTTTTCTTATAATAATACTGTTTAGATTGGAAGTTTGAGATAGACATTTATTTATTTATTTATTTATTTATTTATTATTTTGGCTGTAAGAATGACAGATCACTTCTGCCTTTTCTATTCTTTCCAGATCTAGCCCCTGCCTAAAGAAACATCAAGCTAGCCCTTAAAATTATTATATGAAGGAGATTTCTAAAAAATTAATTGTAAAAATTCTAAAAGAAGTAGGTTACAGTAAGTTTAATTTTGTTTAAAATATACTTATTCATAGACATTTCTATAAAAATATTTTATATTGAGTGATTTGACTCACATCATAATGTTAATAGGAAAATATAACACTTGAATTGTCATTAAAATAACAAGTGGTGAATCACATTATGTTTATATCTACTCCATATGTGCCAAAAGTTTCTATCAGCATTGGACAGATAGGGAGTGGCTTGGAAGATATGCTATTTACTTTATAATAAGAGAAAGAACTAATTGAGAGCAAATAACAATTAAGAAAGTTCAACTTTTTGACACTTCTAAAATTATAAGGAATATAATCTTATATTAAAGTTTCCATTATGTTTTACCAGGAATATTGAATCATAGATTCCTGGAGTGGGTAGAGCCTCTTCAGATCCACTTTCTTTTTTTTTTTTTTTTAAGATTTTATTTATTTATTTGAGAGAGAGAATGAGAGAGAGCACACGAGAGGGGGGAGGGTCAGAGGGAGAAGCAGACTCCCTGCCGAGCAGGGAGCCCGATGCGGGACTCAATCCAGGGACCCCAGGATCATGACCTGAGCCGAAGGCAGTCGCTTAACCAACTGAGCCACCCAGGCGCCCTAAGATCCACTTGTGTGACAAGCATCATCTGGACAATATCCTGGCAAGTGATCACCCAATGTTTCTGATATGGACTGAATTGTGTCCCCCCTCAAATTCACATGTTGAAATCCTAACCCCAGTACCTCACAATGTGACCAGATTTGAAGATAGGTTCTTTAAAGAGGTAATTGAATTAAAATGAGGTCCTAAGGGTGGGTCTTAAGTCATTGTGACTGGGGTCCTTATAAGAAGAGGAAATTTGAACACAGACATGTACAGAGGGAAGACCATGTGGAGACACAGGGAAAAGACTGTAATCTACAAGCCAAGGAAAAAGGCCTCAAAAGAATCCAACCCTACTGACACCTTGATCTCAGACTTCTAGCCTCTAAAATTGTGAGAAAATAAAATTCTGTTGTCTAAGTGACACAGTCTGTGGTACTTTGTTATGGCAGCACTAGCAAACTAAAACAGTCTCTGCACATTTCTTCTGAAATAGGTAGCATTAAAATACATGTGCATACACACACACACACACACACACACACACAGTTTTTGACCAGATCAGTTTTATTAAGGAAATTTTCATTTAGCTAATGTTTTTTTAATACCTCGTGTATGCCAGGAGTTACAAAGGTGAATGACACATGGATCCTGCTATTGAAATGGCCATAAGTTTGTTTGGGGTTCACAGGAGGAGGGTGGAAATTAGAGACAAACATATAAACAGATAGGTCCATATAATGTTGTAATCGGGGTATATTCAAAGTTCTGTAGGAACAGAGGTATGAAGACAATTGTTCCAATTGATTATTGTGAGGAAAAATTATTTTGAAAAAGATATTTGAGCTTAGTCTTGAAGGATGAAGATGAGTTCTGTAAGCAAATAACGAAAGACAGTCTAGGCAGAGTAAACCTAGTCATAACACATGGTCTGTTCAGGGAACAAGAAGTAAAGAAGTTTACAAAGAGACACTGTAGATATAATCAATGAAACCAGAGTAGGAGGGGTCTTGAATGATGTGCTCAAAAAGTTCATGACTGAATTTTCCTTAAACATTCATTCAGGAGTTCTGATATGGAAATATGGGGATTGAGTCAATGCTAAAAGACCCCTCTTCTACAGTCCCCAATTCCAGGTACAAACCCACATCAATATAACTTAAATTATTAAAATATTTCCAAGCTCAAAAGATTGATGAAATATCCAGGTGCCAGAAACTACAAAATAACTGATAGCTTGTCATTAGCTTGAGTTGATTCTATGGTAATCTGTGAGGATATTGAATTGGGTGATGATCATAGGGCTTTAATACTTAAAGAGCAATAGGAAATGTGGTATCCTGAGTTCCCGCATAGAGCCAAGAGCTGCCTGTTTCATAAAAATAGGATTAGTCACATTTCATCCACCAGATTAAGAAACTGCATATAAACATGCTTCCTCCCAGAGGCCAACGGGAGAAATAGTCACAGACCAGAAATTCAAGCCCAAGCCTGGTCCATTCATAAGCAGGTGAAGTTCACATTATACTGTCCATGGTTATTGAATGCCAATCTAAAAAACCAGTATGAATACTGGTCCAAACCACTTACACTGGGGTTTTTTTTTTTTTCAATTAACATGTAAAGAGTTACCACAAACTTAGTGGCTTAAAACAATACCCATTTATTAACTCTACAGGTCAAAAGGTAGAACCACCTGGGCTCTCTGCTTAGGGTCTTTGAAAGGCAGAAATCAAGGTGTTAGCTGGGCTGGGCTGTTATCTGGAGGTTCTGGGGAAGAATCTGCTTTAAGGCCCGTTCAGGTTGTTAGCAGAATTGACTTCCTTGTAGCTGTAGGGTTGAATTACTTTTTCCTTTTCTAACTTTAATTACATCTGAAAAATTCCTTTTGCCAATGTGTCAGTCAGTATTCAACCACAGAAACAGAAGAGGAGATGTATACTAAAGGATTTATCACAAGGAGTTGGCTTATGTGAGTATGTGTGTGGATTGGCTAGGAAAGTCCAACATTTGCAGGGCAGTCAGTAAGGGTAGGCTGGATCTGTAACCCACAGGCAGAATTTCTTCTTTTGAGAAGTCTCAGTTCTGTTCCTAAGGCATTGCAACTAGTTACACCAAGCCTACTCAGATTATCTAGGATAATCTCCCTTAAAGTCAGCTAGCTAGGGACTCTAATCACATCTATAAGTCCCTTTAGGGTAACTCCTAGAATATCATTTGATTAAATAACTGGGGACTACAGCCTAGCCAAATTGGCATATAAAATTGACCATCACAGCCATGTAATATAACATAATGATAGGGTAACATCAGGAGACAAAGGTCATGAGGGTCATCTAGAATTCTGCCTACCACACCATTAAAACTCCTGGAACCACAAAAAAAACCAAACTACTCTATAGAGAACTTCCATGAAGTCAGAGCACTTCAGATTTCTCAGAATACAAAGATTCCTACTAAAAATGAATTCACAGTAAAAAATTACATAATAGATGAGGAAATTATCCACCAAGGGAGAGTTGGCAGGTACAGCAAAAAGAGGAACTGACACCAAGAAATGGAAATAATATAATATTGTATTATGAAATATGGAAAGAAAAATACGAATACACAACTGGTAAATGATTAATAGGAAATCTCCCCACCACCACCCCCCAAAAAGAATAGAAACCACAATGAAAATACAAAACTGTACAAAAAAAGAGTAGGCAAATGTAAGATAGGAACAAATTCAACATTAAGAAATGAAATATATAGCCCCTGAAGTTATAAGCAATAACAAAGTAAATACATACATTTTATAGAATGCTAAATGATAGGCTCAAATGAGAAAATAAACCAGGAAAAGGTGAACTTGAAAAAAATTTATAAAATGTAGATCAGAGGGTGCCTGGGTGGCTCAGTTGGTTAAGCATCTGCCTTCAGCTCAGGTCATGGTCTCAGGGTCCTGGGATCGATCCCACATTAGGCTCTCTGCTCAGCGGGGAGTCTGTTTCTCCCTCTCCCTCTTCCTCTATGCTCTCTCTCTCAAATAAATAAATAAAATCTTTTTAAAAAAATGTGGCTCAGAGAGATACAATTATAAGTGACATAAAAAGAAGTTTTGAGTTATTAAGGTCAGACTTAGTATGTCTAACATGTCTAATACAATTCCATGATAGAGAGCAAAAGTGAAGGGAATATTGAACACTAAGAAGGCTCAGATTTTCTTGAATTTAAGAAATATAAAACATCAATGTCATAGAAATCTTAAAAATAACTCAGGAACAATGATAAGATGCCTACAAAAGTAATAAGGCTAAAATCAAAAATGTTTCCAGAGAATGATGAAATAATATCTTGTGCTGGATAAAAGTCAATTTAGAACTCCACTCATTGTATGGACTAAAGAGAGAGGTTGATTGATACTTTCAGTCAAAGACTGACAGTTTACTACTTTCAAAATGTACTTTACTAACAAGGAAACTGACAACCAAAACACAAAGTGTCTGTGAGGAACAATGAGCCAAGAAATCGATGAAGATGTTTGTAAATTTAAATAATCATTGACTAGTACTACTATTAGTACTACTACTACTATAACTATTACTACTAGCCAATTGGGAAGAGGCAATGATTAATAACAAGCTAAAAGTAAATTACTGAAAATAAATAATAGGGAACATGGGAACATAAAATACGACACAGCATTTCAAATGAATTTTATCAACAGGGATACATCTTATAATGTTTAATGAAAAAATGTTGAAGTGTTGTGAAGTAACATTAATTGAAGAAAGCTAGATGCAGAAGAATATGTGTAGTATTGCACCACGTATTTTATTTAAAAAATACACAACACTATACAAAGTATGGCTTTGGGTATATACATACATGACACAATATTTTTTTAAAGATGGATGGGAAGATACACACCAATTTCAGGGAATTGCATTTGTTTGGGAAGGGTGGGAAGGAAAGAAAAACAGGGAGAGGTGCAAAGGAGTCTTCAGTTTTATCACTAGTATTTTATTCCTTAAAAAGTAAAAATTCCTAAAGCAAATACGGCAAAATATTAATAATTTTTAAATGTGATTCTCTGTTATATTACACTCTATGATATCTTGTGCATTTGGAAGATTAATTTCTTAAAAAGAGAGAAAAATATATTGAATATCAATAAATAAGATGAATTGGAAGAGCTCTGTAAAGTAAAATCAGAAAACTGTTAAAATTCTATTGCAGTAATCCATGCAAGAAATGACCAATGATAGTGTCTCCAAAAAGGGAAAACAAATGAGATCTTTCAAATGTAAAATCAATATGACTTGATGATTAATTTTGTATGAGTGGCAAAAGAGAACATCAAATCAAGAATGACTCTGAGTTTGGGGTGCCTGGGTAGCTCAGTCGTTGGGCGTCTGCCTTCAGCTCGGGTCATAATCTCAGGGTCCTGGGATCGAGTCCCACATCGGGCTCCCTGCTCCGCAGGAAGCCTGCTTCTCCCTCTCCCACTCCCCCTGCTTGTGTTCCCTCTCTCGCTGTGTCTCTCTCTGTCAAATAAATAAATAAAATCTTTTAAAAAAAAAATGACTCTGAGTTTGTTGTCTTGGGAAATTATATAGAAGTTGGTGTTTCCCATTTACTAGGAGACAGAAAGTTGCAAGGTCTTGATAGAGTTGTCCAAAGGATTTCTAGAAATACAAAACTGGATTAGACACAGTTTGAAGTCAGATTAATGGATGAATGGATGAATGGGCGGATGGATAGATGGATGGATAAATCCCTCTCTATCTACTTGTCCATTCTTCCCTTATTCCTTTGAAGCCTACTTTCTTTACTTTCTAATGACCCAAACTGTCCATCCTATTACCCTCTAAATCATATTTTCTTTTTTATATACTTTAAATTATTTAAGTTTTATTTTTCTTTTCAATTTAATTTTTCCACTTCTACAATCTGTTTGCATTTTTCCTGAAGCTTTTAAGAGTTAAAGAAGGAGCTATGAAAGGAGCTATAGATAATTATAAAGAACATAAACACAGATTGTATAATATAATCATAAAAGAAACCTCATAACCACAAATAACTAAATATTTCACAATTTGATTCAATCAAGTTTCCTTAAAGCTAGAATTTCAACTTGAAGTTATTATTTTCCCTTTCTACTATCTTTAATTATAGACAACTTCCACCAGCTTATAATTTAGAGAAATTTGCCCTAACAAGGAAAGTTTATTTACCATATGGTTATTCTACAGATTATAGTTTGTCAATAAGAATTGATATAAACATTTCAAGAGTAGAGTCCTTGGAAATAGTCGATGTTGAAATTCATTACAAACATTTGAAATGCTCACATTCCCTAAAGTTGTAGGGATCTTGACAGATCAAACTCTATTTTCCTCTGCATGTAATTTTATTAATTTCCCTCCTCTCTTTAGAATGACATTTCCCATATCTTTGCCTATTTGACATCTTTGGATCATTCAAATCCTTGTGAGTACCTAAGCTCATCTGTGATGCCCTTCCCAAATTTCCAGGCAGAATTCTAGCAAAGTCTCCCACAATGCTGAATAGTGAACAGCAAATACCCACACACTTTTAGAAGTAAACCTGGTATTTGTCATCATTGACTGTCTCTATTAGTTCTTTGAGTAGAAATTGGGGTAATGAAATTCTTCTACAGGAATGGTGAGATTCTGGGGCAGCTGGGTGGCTCAGACGGTTAAGCATCTGCCTTCGGCTCAGGTCATGGTCCCAGGGTCCTGGGATTGAGCCCCGCATTGCAGTCCTGGCTCAGCGGGGAGCCTGCTCCTCCCTCTCCCTCTGCCTCTCCCCCTGCTCGTGCTCTCTCTGTATCTCTGTGTCTCAAATGAATAAATAAAATCTTAAAAAAAAAAAAAAAGGAATGGTGAGGTTCTTAAAAGATGCTGATGACCCAACAATGAAACTTTAAAAGTAACTAGAAATATAATTAAGACATTTATTTTATGTTAATACAATCTTTTTATAAGTAAAGGAAAAAATCAAGAGAATCAAATATATTTTTCTGATAGGGATTGCTGAAGGGACTGTAAGAGAGAAAGGAAGAAGATATTCATTTTACTGAGAATCTTAGACAAAGTTGCTAACTATAAACCCTAGCATTGTTTCTCAATGTAATCTTTCATTCATTCAACACATTGATGGAACACTTGTTTTAAGTTAGAACCTATGCCAGACCAAATAGTTTGATGGCAGAAAACTCAGACTCGCAATATTGCAATAGTTGGTGGAATATATTGTGTGAACTCATCTTCTCTGTTCCCTCAAATGTTTTTCCAGTATCTTGCAGGATTATAATCAAGGCACTATAAAAGAGAAATGTAGTCCTCCCTGCTTCTCTTTGGGATGGTATAAGCTTCATATGCTGATTATGACAGCCACTCCAATTTTTAATTACATTTGTGAAAAGTAATCTCACTTTTCTCCATTGGATATTTTAATATTATTAGAAATTCCTTACCATTAGCTAGCCTGAAGCAAATGTCCCAGGTACAACTTAGCTAGCAGTCCCCCATGTCCCCCATCCCAGGGGTGTAGAGACCATGGCTGTTTCAGTCCACATTCCATTGACTTCCAAAGTGTGTCTCAATAGTGGCTCTGCATCAGCCTCTTTTGCTCCTTTTCTTTGGGCTACTAGGGAGTGTCAGGGTGAAGGATGGAGAATGGCAGTGGAAACCTTGAGCATTTTAGTCAAAGGCAGCTTTAAGGGTGTAGGCCTTGTCTGCTTCCAACTTTACCCTCCCAGTCTCACTAAATTACCAGCACCATTGTACCCCACCATCAGATCTCAAATAGATTTCTCTTTTACATAATTATCTAAATATGCTGGGTTTGCCTTGGAATATTAATCACAATTTATAACTGAGTATTTCTGTGGGTCTTTGATCAATGCTTTTCTTTTCATAAGCTGTAAGCTCCATGAGTCCAGGAAGTATGTCTATTTGATCGATCACCACTGTATCACTAGAGCTCTTCAAATAGCTGCAAGAAAATATGCTCTCATTTAGGATTTGCTGAATAAACTCAGATGACTGAATTATCACAGACTATTAATTATTTTGAAAATTAACAAAGAGGCAACATCACATTTATTTTTCAGTCTCTTACTGTCTCTATCCAAGTATCTTACATAAAATAGGCACTCAATATATTCAAAATTGAAACAAAGGAGGAATAGCCATGACTGTTACCTGCTTGAGAATGTTTTCAGGGTCTCCTCTATGTGACAGAGTCACGGTCACCAGCAGCTCTGGGATCTCATGTTTTATAGCTAATGGTTTAAGGGAAAGGGAAAGTTTTTCCTGTAGTATCCATAGAAAGTATCAGATAAAGACTAACTTGTACCACTTGTGTCATAGGACTTTTTATGAGCCAATTTCTGTGGTCAGGAGGAGGAAATATTGTGATTGGTGGTTAAATGTACACCCAATAGTAAATGGCAGAACAATATGATTGGCAGAACAATTTCATGTGACTTCCAAGGAAAAAGAGTTGCTGTTACCCAAAGTAAATGGAAAGAGATGCCTAACATCTACCACAGACACCACGATCACAACCATCATCATCATCAACAACAACCAATATTTACTTCAGTGTGTATGGATATACAGTGAAAGGAGAAGTGAGGAGTGTGGTAGAG
Organism: Phoca vitulina; assembly: GCF_004348235.1. NCBI lineage: Eukaryota > Metazoa > Chordata > Mammalia > Carnivora > Phocidae > Phoca > Phoca vitulina. Next base: position 30,323,569 of record NW_022589711.1, on the reverse strand, counting down.
AGGAGGTGGAATAGGTCAATTAATAACTTATAATCTGAAAGGCCATACTTTTTTAGTAAATGAATTAATGTTCTTAATTTACAAGGGAGAAATTCTTCAAGCAAAATCAGATTCACACTTAATGTATAAAGAAAAGACAGAAAATGACTGCTGTCCGGGCCTGAGGTTGAGAATCTTCTATTATCAGTGGTGATAAGAAACTTCTTTCTGCTTTGGTTTCAAAAAGTCATTTCACTTTGAAGTCTTAAGAAATATTGAGTTTCCCTAAAAACATTTCCCTTAAATAAAATGATTGTGGATTTTTTGGAAGGCACTTAAATAAAAAGTAGTGTTTTGTTTTTTTTTTTCTTTGCTAAATGGAATCATTACATTATGCATGGTAATGAATCTAGGTTTAAAGTGATTCTTTTTGGTAGGACTACCTAGGGAATCAGATAAAATAAAAACTGAAAGGTTAGTGTTCTGCAAAATCTAAATGGAAGACCAAGCATCGAAGTTTGGAATTATGTTTGAAATTATTTTTGAATGGATTCAATATTTGCTTAATTGAGGTTCTCCCTCAGTGAACATGAAGCTCCTCATCTTTTCCCTATTTGCTTCCCCTCTGCTTTTAAAGACAATTTAGTTTTCTTTAATCCTCAAAAATCAAGATTTGCTAATCCTTCCAACTACCATTCCATTCCCCAATGCATATGAAAGCTTTTGCTGAAAAGTGAAATGCACTCTGGTCTCTGTTTTAATGCATTCAACTTCCTTCTCAAATCCTTGGGGTTTTCTTGTTGTTATTTTGCTTTTGTATTTTTTTCATCTAACAGATCCATAGCTCACTTGAATGGCTGTTATATCTTTCTACCTTTTCAATGATTCGTTTTGAACTGCTACACATATTTTTCTTCAAGTTACCCATAACTAGTCACTCTGGACATTACATTATGCAATTATGCCCCAGTTTCCAAAGGGGGGGATACATCCCCAGGTGACCAGAATTTATTCTTCTTCTTTTCTTCTGATTATTGAGAACCTCCTTCCAAGAAAATTCAGTGTCCAGTCTCCTTACTTTCATTTCCTTTCAGATTCTACCTGACATCATATTCACATCTAATTACTTCTAGTTCAATGTTTGCATTTCTACACACCAATTCTTCACTTGCCCCAGAATTAACACTGTTCAAAGGATATCATCATGTGGTTGTTGTAGGGTCAAATTCTGAAGTAAAATGAAATGTGTAGAAAAAAGTTTTTGCTATTTCTATCGGCTTTCTCAAGCAAAGAGCTGTAGAGTGAATTTTGGACCACAGCCCCAGTTATTCTATTTAACTATTAATTAGCTGTGTGATGTGCCACAAGTTCTCTGTCTCTCTCTTTTTCATTATAAAATGAGGGTGGTAGGTAACTCAAGTAATCTATAAGTTCTCTTTAAGTCCTGAAAGTCAGGGTACTTAGGGCAATTGACACTAAGTATCATAACAAATCCCCCCCCCCAATTTTAATAGCTTAACACAACAAAAGTTTATTTCTTGCTCACATTACAGCTCAGTGCAAATCAGGTAGCTGGACCTAGTCCAAGCAATAACTCAGGGATCCAGGACCCAGGACCTTCTACATCATGTCTTTGCCATCCTCTACGTTCACCTCGGAGGTCTCTGATGTATTTTTCACATTCAGTCAGCCAATGAGCAAAGAGATTGTGGGGAGTCTTATGGGATATTTTACAGGCAGATCCCCAAACAGCATACTTTAATTTGCCCACATTCCACATTCCAATGGCCAGAACTCAGTTTTATGGTCTTAAACTTATTTTTGGAGGGAGAGAGGTAGGAGAAGTAATCTTTCTGTATGTCCAAGAAGGAGGAACAAGCATGGTGAGCTTTTAGCCCATCTCTGCCACGGACTATTAATTTCCTTCTACATCTCTATCACCCAATTTTCCATTCTTTCTGTCTCTGTTTGTTATTTTCTTTCCTGATCCTCATCATTCCACCCCACCCCCCACTGGATCCTCATCATTTCCCCTGGCTAATTTTCTTTTTCACTTAACACCCTGACCCTGGACTCTGGCATCATTGCCAAACTTTGTAAGAAACCTCATTTTGTCCCTTTTTCCCATAGAAAAACCTTCAAATCAGTGTGTCAGATGATAGTTTTACCATTTGCCAGTGAATTGCATGACTCCTCTGACCCTCAGTTTCTTCATCTATAACAGGTTTACCTGAGAAAAACTATGTAAATTGTCAGAGATGTAGTAGGTGTTCAAAATATTTTTACTTATTTATTTTTGTTCTGTTTTCATTGTCCCTGTATATTAGAAAAATTATCCCAACCATTAAACCTCTGCCTGCTCTATTATCTCTGTAAGAAAAATATAGCTATTATCTTAAATTCCAAAGCCTATCCTACGCAAAAATCAATTTCCTCTCTCTTTCTGACTTTTCATTAAATAAAAGCCTTCCTACTATGTGGTCTTTACATCTGCAATAATCTACCTTCTCTATTCAGCTAACTGTTTTCAAAAACATTTTAATATGAACTTTCTAGACATATCCAGGGTTGTTTTTCTAATTTGTTAGTGAAGTTAGTTAACATTCTTTCTGACCAAATGTTTAATATTTCACAGCTCATTACCATCCCTACCACTCAGTGAGAGGAGATTTTCTGAATGGCTTAGACTAAACCATTATTTGAATAACAGCAACTTTTGGCTAAAGTGAAATTTGAACAGATGAAAATATCCAGGCATAACCATTAAGCATTGTAAAAAGCACCTAAGAGTGAGCCATTGCAAGCTCAAATTTCCAAAAAGATAATTATATCTAAAAGTCAGGACTTTCTATATTGAACTGTATGAGATTGGACAAATAATCTCTCTGTGTTCAGTTTCTTCAACTATCAAATATTCAGGTTATTTCTGGGTTTATTAATTACCAAAAATTGATGCTTTATGTTATTTGTGAGATGTTCCTCATATTTTATAAATATCTCTCCAATTATAGCAATGTATTTTTTTCTTCCTACAAATCATGTATATGCCTGTAGTAGGTTGAATAATGTTCTCCCAAAACTCCAAAACTTATGTCCACCCAGAATCTCAGAATGTGACCTTATTTGGTAGGGCTTTGCAGATGTAATTCAATTAAGATAAGGTCATGCTGAATCAGAGAGGGCCTTAAATCCTATAAATGATGTCCTTATAAGAGCAGAGGACACAGATATGCACAGAGAAGAAAGCCATGTGAAGACATATGCAGAGATTGAGTGATGCAGTTATAAGCCAAGAAACTTCCAGAATTGTTGGGAGTTACCAGAAGCTAAGAAGGAGCAGGAAAAGATTTTTCTCTGGAAACTTCAGAGGCAGAATGGCTCTGCTGACACCTTGATTTCAGACATCTAGCCTCCAAAATGGAGAGATTTAGTTTCTGTTGTATGAAGCTACCAATTTTAGTATGGCAGTCCTGGAAAAATAATGCGACCCCCTTCAACCACTTTAAACTGTTATAATTACTCATTTAACTTGTTTGTCTTTACCATAACTGTAAGTTCTCCAAATGATGCCTTGTTTAGTACCATGTACCCTGTATAACTCATAATCTGGTAAACAGAAGTCCATTAATAGTTATTGAAATGAATGAATGAATGAATGAATGAATAGCTCAATTCATACTATCCTGGTACCATTATGTTATGGATAATTAAAGCTTCCTAATAAAATAAGAAAAAGCCTATTACTATCCCCAATCAACACTTCACAAGTTTCATCTTTAGGAGTCATTTTCCAAAGTCTTATTCATGTGTTAAGACAAGAATGAGAGCTTTTCTGAGCATCACATTTTCTTGAATATGGATGCTTGCATTGCTCTTTTGATGTCTCCTTCTCCTGCTATGTCTTCACTGGGGCTGAATGCATAGGAGAGGCATCTGAAAAGGTACCTTGGAAATGAGATTTTATGAACAACATGGACAATGGCAGTAAGGAGCATCCCATGCTCACATTGGTTCTGCACATGACAGCTCAGTGCAAATCAGGTAGCTCTCCTGGGTGGACCTAGTCCAAGCAGTAACTCAGGGATCCATTGGTTCTGCTTTATGTCTGATGACAAAGCTTATCCAATCACAATGTTTGTTGCATGCAATGCAAATTCTCGCATATCCTTAAAGAGGAAACTACCCAAGATGAAGGTTCCGTAACTGTATCATTGCTATGGCAGTTATGGAAAACATTCTGAAATAAATTCTGGATACTATACTGTATGAGACTGGGGAAAGAGTGATATCCATCTTATTTCCAACAACCCTGTGGTTCCATTGATAAGGATCAAAGTGCTTTGTGGGTTGGGATTTCAGTCAGTTTTGTTCACTGCTGTATCCCCAGAACCTGGAAGAGTGCATGGAACATTTTATATAACCAATAGATATTTTTAACGAAATTTCCCTTCCTTTAATCTACCTTGCTGCTGATAGCTCAGTGACCAGATGCTGCTGCTTTATGTGCATTCTATTATATAACTAGAGTCAGAATTTGCAAAATTTGTAAAAGCCACACCAGAGAGTTATATTGCCAGAGAAGAGGTTTATCATACTACGTACGTCCTCCTCCACCAAATTTGGCAATTAACACTTCAGATAGAGGGCTTCCTTTTCTTATTATTCTAGTGTTTACCTGATCACTACTCCTTCATGCTCAGAATATGCCCTAGAACAGATTTGGCCATAGCATCATTTTTCAAGTATAGCTGATTCAGGGACTATGGTCAACTGTTAAAAGTACTATAATTACAAGAGCTAATTAGGTATAGTAAGTACAATTTTAAGAAGCTGCACATATTCAAGTATTATTGTAAAGAAAGAAAAAGAAAAGAAAGGAATAAAATAGCTTAAATGTAATCTCAAGCTCTCCTTTCTCCTTTTCTTTCTCTCTGTTGCTTTTAGAAATATTATCTATGACCCACAAATTTCAAGATTTAGCGCAAAACTATTTCCTGAGCACTCCATAAAATAAAGTGCTTCTTTCCTCAAGTGAAGATGGAGAGGTAAATACAAATAGTTGGAAGGGTTAACACTTGTGATTTAGTTTCCAATCCAAGGCCAAATGTTGACCTCAGCTCTTTTCCTGTTTGGTCTTCATTTATCTCTATCGGGGCTGAGATACAAAGAGGAGCTCCCACTGCCACCCTATATGTCAGAATAACTACACATCTAGACTCAGGAAAGGAAACCCTGGTTGGGAATTCTTCTAGATCTGGGGAGCTGGTTGAGCTTGCTTAAGAAAAAAGCAGAGGAGCAGGAAAATTCTAAGCCAAGAGTAGTCAGTAGGCTCAAAAAAACCACTCATCTGTTAGGCTTAAGCCAGGGAACTGCGATCCCAACACAGGCGCTAAACCGAAAGGCTCTGAACTCCACCCTCTCATTCCTACCCACGCCTGCCACTTGCTTGTTATGTGAGTTTGAGCAAGTTTCATAAAGTCTGTGTGCTTCAAATTCCTCATGTATAAGATGGAGAAAATAGTTGTACTTCCCTCATAAGATTGTTGAAAAGAGTAAATGTGTGAGTATACAAGTGTCTGTCCTGTGCCTGATAGTAAACACTAATTAAGTGGTAGCTCTCATTGCAGAGATGGGTGTATTAGGTGATCTTAGTCTGAATCATTAAGCATTCATAATATATAAATAAATAACTCCCCTTTTCTGAATCTGCATTCACTAAGCCACCTTATGATAACTTGATTTTCCTAGAGAATATGGCATCCAGAGAAGTAGAAAATGTTTTAGCTGGCCATAAACATCCATTCCTCTTGAGAGTTTTTATTTATCTCTTAAAAAAATATGTACCAGGCAACCTAATTTTATGTATTAATAAAATCCTACAAATTAACCTCCTTTTAATGGATTAGAAAATTGAGCATAACATGGGTAATATAATTTGCTCAAGGTCATTTAACTGTAAGTGGTAGAGACTGTTCAAACCCAGAATTCTTTTTTTCCCCCTCACACCAGGTGGCCCTTCCTAAGCTGCAGCTAAGGGAAGTCTTCAGTGGTGGTAACCCAAGGGGGGAACTTCTCTTTTACCATCAATTGGGATGCAAATCTAGTTGAGGGTGAGAATTTAGGTAAATTAATCCCCTGTATTTTTGTTAGGATAAAGACTCCTCAGCAAAAATGGATCTAGGTTGCATCTTCCTTGAGGAGTGGAAAATTAATTCATATAAAAATATTCACTTTGAGTCGTCCCTACAAGATGACTTCCTCTGTGTTTTGTTTTACTTGTTTTTCCTATAGTGGCTCACAAACTTCAATCTGCATCAGTCACCGGGAGAGTTTTGGCAAAACACTCATTGTTGGGTCCATCCTCAAAGGTCCCAGTTCAGGAAACCTAATGTTTCTTTCTTTTTTTTTTTTTTTTTTAAGATTTTATTTATTTATTTGACAGAGAGAGAGACAGCTAGAGAGGGAACACAAGCAGGGGGAGTGGGAGAGGGAGAAGCAGGCTTCCCGCGGAGCAGGGAGCCCGATGCGGGGCTTGATCCCAGGACCCTAGAATCATGACCTGAGCCGAAGGCAGACGCTTAACGACTGAGCCACCCAGGCGCCCAGGAAACCTAATGTTTCTAACAGATCTCTGGTGATGATGGTGTTGCTGGTGCTGGCACCACACTTTAATATCACCGGAGTCCGTGCTCTTCATTTGTTCATGGGCAAACTTTGTAAAGCCTAGCTGATCTGATATTAATCTTTAACTAAAATCCCTTTTACTCTTTGTTAAGTACTTCAGGTTTTATTCATTAACCAAAAAGCCCTGGTACAAAACAAATAGACCTTGAGTTACCCAAGGCAGAATTAATGTTATCTGTGTAGCAGCTCACCAGTCTCAGGGGGTAAACACATCTGACATTTACGTCCTTTTGGTGTTTCAGATTATGTAATTATTAATTCAGTGAATATGTAAATGTTTTTCCTTTTATTATCTTTAAGAGGACATTTTATATAAGATGCCATATTACTATAGCAAGTCTGATCAATTTTAAAGAATTCAGGACAGAAACTTCATATAGGGATTGTTGGGTTTTATTTATCTGTTTTAGTATATAATGGAGTTCACTTTAAGGGCTTGCTGAATTGCAAATTCTGAGGAGAGTAGTAAGGGCAGGGAAAACATTCACAGAAAAGAGAGTTTGGATTTAAATGGTTGGAGATACTGTAAAACACTTAGCAAACTTTCCTTAATATGTCACTATTCTTGTAGTACTTTACTTACATGCAGACTTTAGTGATTACCATATTGTACTTTACGACGTCATGCCTCCCCACAGGCAACCATAAAATATTACTAGGAAATGTTGAGTGGAAGAAAAAAAGGCAGTTCAGATAATTAATAAGAATAATAATGAGAGCAGCAACCATGTACATGCTTACCATAGGCCAGGCACCTGTTCAATGTACTTCATAAGCAGTATCCCATTTAATCTTCACACAATTCCTATAAAGCAGAGTTTCTCAACATCAAAACTATTGATATTTCAGGCTGGATAGTTCTTTGTTGTGAGGACTGTCCTATGTATTGTATGAGGTTTCGCAGGATCCCTGGCCTCTACCCACTAAATGCCAGTAGCATCCCCCCAGTTACAACAACCAAAATTGGCTCCCGTCAAGAACCACTGATATGAAGTATATAGTATTATAATCTCTATGTCATAGATGTGGGGTTGGAAATTTAATTTCTCCACCTTTTTATAGCTTATTAGTATCAGGATAGGGATTCAAGTCCAGACACTCATATTTGTCCCTTCTGGATTAGTTGATGAGCAGTGGGAGCCACAAACTTTTATAGCCCAGCAAAGGACAAAGCATCTGTAATTAATTCCTCAAAAATCCACCTTCTCTAGGAGAACTTTTCCATATTTAGGCTTTAAATTATAGAGTCTATGTTTTATCTCAGTTTTTATTAGACAAATCATAAGTCTTTGAGTGCAAACCAGCATTCATTCCATTGTTCTGGAAGCAGATGTCTTTGGCTTTTGACTCAAAATAGCTACTAGCACAAAGCAGAGCTCTAACTGGCATGGCTCTATGGGTCCCCAGTCTCTGGTCACCAACTGGTTGGGGTGGGATTTATGTTTACACATGCATTTGCTTTTTTGTATATTTCCTCAGTTAGATCTTAGAATATTGTTCATAGCCTTCTCCCTTTCCCCCTTATTATAGCAAAGTCCAAATCTGTGTTTTCTTAAATGATTTGTCAAATAATATATGCATAAATGTCAATTGAAATTAAGATATATTGTATTTTAGATCAAGCACATGTGGATAGATAGATAGATACATAGACAGATAGACAGACAGGCAGACTGATAGATGTCCGCTGGTAAAGCATGGGATCTACTTCACTGCTAAGAGTCAGTCAGAAACTCATGATCTGGTCCTGAATGAAAAGAACTGGTGATTTTTTTTTTAATTTTATTATGTTATGTTAATCACCATACATTACATCATTAGTATTTGATGTAGTGTTCAATGATTCATTGTTTGCTTATAACACCCAGTGTTCCATTCAGTACGTGCCCTCTTTAATACCCACCACCAAGCTAACCCATTCCCCCACCCCCCTTCCCTCTAGAACCCTCAGTTTGTTTCTCAGACCATAGTCTCTCATGGTTCGTCTCCCCCTCTGATATCCCCCCCTTCATTTTTCCCTTCCTACTATCTTTTTTTTTTTTTTAACGTATAATGTATTATTTGTTTCAGAGATACAGGTCTGTGATTCAACAGTCCTACACAATTCACAGCACTCACCATAGCACATACCCTCCCCAATGTCTATCACCAGCCACCCCATCCCTCCCACCCTCCACAACTCCAGCGAACCTCAGTTTGTTTCCTGAGATTAAGAATTTCTCATATCAGTGAGATCATATGATATGTCTCTTCAACAAATGGTGTTGGGAAAATTGGACAGCCACATGCAAAAGATTTCTCTTTTGACTTATTTCGCTCAGCATAATACCTTTCAGTTCCATCCACGTTGTTGCAAATGGCAAGATTTCATTCCTTTTGATGGCTGCATAATATTCCATTGTGTATATATACCACATCTTCTTTATCCATTCATCTGTCAATGGACATCTTGGCTCTTTCCATAGTTTGACTATTGTGGATATCGCTGCTATAAACATCGGGGTGCACGTACCCCTTCAGATCACTACATTTGTATCTTTGGGGAAAATACCCAGTAGTGCAATTGCTGGGTTGTAGGTAGCTCTATTTTCAACTTTTTGAGGAACCTCCATACTGTTCTCCAGAGTGACTGCACCAGCTTGCATTCCCACCAACAGCGTAGGAAGGTTCCCCTTTCTCCACATCCCCGCCAACATCTGTCGTTTCCTGACTTGTTAATTTTAGCCATTCTAACTGGTGTAAGGTGGTATCTCATTGAGGTTTTGATTTGGATTTCCCTGATGCCGAGCTATGTTGAGCACTTTTTCATGTGTCTGTTGGCCATTTGGATGTCTTCTTTGCAATGTCTGTTCATGTCTTCTGACCATTTCTTGATTGGATCATTTGTTCTTTGGGTGTTGAGTTTGATAAGTTCTTTACAGATTTTGGATACTAGCCCTTTATCTGATATGTCATTTGCAAATATCTCCTCCCATTCTGTCGGTTGTCTTTTGGTTTTGTTGACTGTTTCTTTTGCTGTGCAAAGGCTTTTTATCTTGATGAAGTCCCAATAGTTCATTTTTGCCCTTGCTTCCCTTGCCTTTGGCGATGTTTCTAGGAAGAAGTTGCTGTGGCTGGGTCAAAGATGTTGCTGCCTGTGTTCTCCTTTAGGATTTTGATGGACTCCTGTCTCACATTGAGGTCTTTCAAATATTTTGAGTCTATTTTTGTGTGTGGTGTAAGGAAATGGTCCAGTTTCATTCTTCTGCATGTGGCTGTCCAATTTTCCCAACACCATTTGTTGAAGAGGCTGTCTTTTTTCCATTGGACATTCTTTCCTGCTTTGTCAAAGATTAGTCGACCATAGAGGTGAGGGTCCATTTCTGGGCTCTCTATTCTGTTCCATTGATCTATGTGTCCATTTTTGTGCCAGTACCATACTGTCTTGATGATGACAGCTTTGCAATAGAGCTTGAATTCTGGAATTGTAATGCCACCAGCTTTGCTTTTCTTTTTCAACATTCCTCTGGCTATTCAGGGTCTTTTCTGGTTCCATACAAATTTTAGGATTATTTGTTCCATTTCTTTGAAAAAAGTTGATGGTATTTTGATAGGGATTGCATTAAATGTGTAGATTGCTCTAGGTAGCATTGACATCTTCACAATATTTGTTCTTCCAATCCATGAGCACGGAACGTTTTTCCATTTCTTTGTGTCTTCCTCAATTTCTTTCATGAGTATTTTATAGTTTTCTGAGTACAGATTCTTTGCCTTTTTGGTTAGATTTACTCCTAGGTATCTTATGATTTTGGGTGCAATTGTAAATGGATTGACTCCTTAATTTCTCTTTCTTCTGTCTTGTTGTTGGTGTATAGGAATGCCACTGATTTCTGTGCATTGATTTTATATCCTGCCACTTTACTGAATTCCTGTATGAGTTCTAGCAGTTTAGAGGTGGAGTCTTTTGGGTTTTCCATGTAAAGTATCATATCATCTGCAAAGAGTGAGAGTTTGACTTCTTCTTTGCCGATTCAGATGACTTTTATTTCTTTTTGTTGTCTGATTGCTGTGGCTAGGACTTCTAATACTATGTTGAGTAGCAGTGGTGATAGTGGGCATCCCTGCCGTGTTCCTGACCTTAGGGGGAAAGTTCTCAGTTTCTCCCCATTGAGAATGATATTCGCTGTGGGTTTTTCATAGATGGCTTTTATGATATTGAGGTACGGACCCTCTATCCCTATACTCTGAAGAGTTTTGATCAAGGAAGGATGCTGTACTTTGTCAAATGCTTTTTCTGCATTTGAGAGGATCTATTGGTTCTATTGAGAGGATCATATAGTTCTTGTTCGTTCTTTGATTAATGTATTGTATCACATTGATTGATTTGTGGATGTTGAACCAACCTTGCAGCCCAGGGATAAATCCCACTTGGTCGTGGTGAATAATCCTTTTAATGTACTGTTGGATCCTATTGGCTAGTATTTTGGTGAGAATTTTTGCAACCATGTTCATCAAGGATATTGGTCTGTAATTCCCCCTTTTAATGGGGTCTTTGTCTGGTTTGGGGATCAAGGTAATGGTGGCCTCATAAAACGAGTATGGAAGTTTTCCTTCCATTTCTATTTTTTGGAACAGTTTCAGAAGAATAGGTATTAATTCTTCTTTAAATGTTTCATGGAATTCCCCTGGGAAGCCATCTGGCCCTGGGCTCTTGTTTGTTGGGAGATTTTTGATGACTGCTTCAATTTCCTTAGTGGTTATAGGTCTGTTCAGGTTTTCTATTTCTTCCTGGTTCAGTTTTGGTAGCTGATACCAAATGGAATGCATCCATTTCTTCCAGATTATCTAATTTGCTGGCATATAGTTGCTCATAATATGTTCTTATAATTGTTTGTATTTCTTTGGCGTTGGTTGTGATCTCTCCTCTTTCATTCATGATTTTATTTATTTGGGTCATTTCTCTTTTCTGTTTGATAAGTCTGGCCAGGGGTTTATCAATCTTGTTAATTCTTTCAAAGAATGAGCTCCTAGTTTTGTTGATCTGTTCTGCTGTTCTTTTGGGCTCTATTTCATTGATTTCTGCTCTGATCTTTATTATTTCTCTTCTCCTGCTGGTTTTAGGCTTTATTTGCTGTTCTTTCTCTAGCTCCTTTAGGTGTAGGGTGAGGTTCTGTATTTGAGACCTTTCTTGTTTCTTGAGAAAGGCTTGTATTGCTATATACTTTCCTCTCAGGACTGCCTTTGCTACATCCCAAAGATTTTGAACAGTTGTTTTTTCATTTTCATTGATTTCCATGAATTTTTTTAATTCATCTTTAATTTCCTGGTTGACCTATTCATTCTTTAGTAGGATGCTCTTTAGCCCCCATGTATTTGAGTTCTTTCCGACTTTCCTCTTGTGATTGAGTTCTAGTTTCAAAGCATTGTGGTCTGAAAATATGCAGGGAATGATCCCAATCTTTTGGTACCAGTTGAGACCTGATTTGTGACCTAGGATGTGATTTATTCTGGAGAATATTCCATGGGCACTAGAGAAGAATGTGTATTCTGTTGCTTTGGGATGGAATGTTCTGAATATATCTGTGAAGTCCATTTGGTCCAGTGTGTCATTTAAAGCCTTTATTTCCTTGTTGATCTTTTGCTTAGATGATCTGTCCATTTCAGTGAGGGGGGTGTTAAAGTCCCCTCTTATTATTGTATTATTGTCGATGCGTTTCTTTGCTTCTGTTATTAATTGGTTCATATAATTGGCTGCTCCCATGTTATGGGCATAGATATTTACAATTGTTAGATCTTCTTGTTGGATAGACCCTTTAAGTAGGATATAGTGTCCTTCCTCATCTCTTATTATAGTCTTTGGTTTAAAATCTAATTTGTCTGATATAAGAATTGCCACCCCAGCTTTCTTTTGGTGTCCATTAGCATGGTAAATGGTTTTCCACCCCCTCACTTTCAATCTGGAGGTGTCTTTGGGTCTAAAATGAGTATCTTGCAGACAGCATATTGATGGGTCTTGTTTTTTATCCAATCTGATACCCTATGTCTTTTGATTGGGGCATTTAGCCCATTTACATTCAGGGTAACTATTGAAAGATATGAATTTAGTGCCATTGTATTGCCTGTAAGGTGACTGTTACTGTATATTGTCTGTGTTCTTTTCTGGTCTATGTTACTTTTAGGCTCTCTCTTTGCTTAGAGGACCCCTTTCAATATTTCTTCTAGGGCTGGTTTCATGTTTGCAAATTCCTTTGGTTTTTGCTTGTCCTGGAAACTTTTTATCTCTCCTTGTATTTTCAATGACAGCCTAGCTGGATATAGTATTCTTGGCTGCATATTTTTCTCATTTAGTGCTCTGAATATATCATGCCAGTCCTTTCTGGCCTGCCAGGTCTTTGTAGCTAGGTCTTTTGCCAATCAAATGTTTCTACCATTGTAGGTTATAGATCTCTTGTCCCAAGCTGCTTTCAGGATTTTCTCTTTGTCTCTGAGACTCGTAAGTTTTACTATTAGATGTCATGATGTTGACCTATTTTTATTGATTTTGAGGGGGGTTCTCTGTGCCTCCTGGATTTTGATGCCTGTTTACTTCCCCAAATTAGGGAAGTTCTCTGCTATAATTTGCTCCAATATATCTTCTGCCCTTCTCTTTCTTCTTCTGGGATCCCAATTATTCTAATATTGTTTCATCTTATGGTATCACTTATCTCTCAAATTCTGCCCTCATGATCCAGTAGAAAGAAAAATTTAAAAATACAATAAAAATGCATGTATGTTTGGTTTCTACTGACCAATTTATATTTTAAATGTGAATTCAAATTAAGGTACATTGAAATTATGTGGGACTACTCTAATTTGAGACTTCATTTTTTTTTTCAGACTTTAATCAGAGATTGTTTCTTAAGATTTCAAAAATATATATGTAATATGTATTTCCTATAGAAAACAATTAAAAATTGCAGGTGAGCAAAAACAAAAACAAACAAACAAAAAACACCCTAATGCTTCCAGCTGAGGCTCTGTCAATTGACTACTTTCCCATCCCTTCCCCAGAGTCCCGTTTACTGGCGTCTGTCTCCTGTCCAGTCTAGTTTAGGCACCACCATGGAGTAACTATGTCCTGCAGTGGCATGCCTTTGGTGACTTATGCATCTCTGTCCCCTTGGACAAGGTACGTATCCAGCCTCACAGAGACATTGCTCAGCTCCCAACTAGAACATTTCACAAAAACAGCCTCTGATCCTGGGGAATTGCACAAATTCAAAAACCTGGACTTCAACAGCAAACCCTCAGCATGTCCTACCAGATCTTGTGACAGATATGACAGCATAAGAAGCATAGATCCTTCCCAAAGAAGCTTAAAAACTCTTGGAGGATGTGTTTCAGCCCTTGATCCTCCAGGACTGCTCAGATTAATTGTAGGTTAGAGGATTAGGGAGAAAGTTTATTCAAAAAAGACCATTACACCAGGTAGAGGGGAAGACGGAGATCTGAAAGTAAAGTGTGCAGAGGGTCCAGTGCTTCTGGCTTTCCCTCATTTCTGGTGCTCGGGCCTATCTCAGTCATGCATGATTCAACAGGAAGGAAGGGCCACGTCTGAGCTTATAAAGTAATAAAAATTGATGTTTCTGTGTAAAAGACCTTCAGTGATACATAACCAAGCCTTCTGGCTAGACACATCCTTTATCTTTAGGTAATTAAAAGAAAGCTCCCACCTGTAGGAGAAGGCAACACACAGTCTCCAAACAACCAATTCTTGATAGGACATGTTTCTAAAATAAACCACATGTTTAGGTCTTTTTCACAAAGTACTATTTTCCCTACTTCTGGATGGGGTCAGGATGTACTAAACAGAAGTTGGAGTTCCTTCCAGATACCCAGGCCAACTTATAGTTGCTGGAGAAGTGTGATGAAGGCTAGGCGTTGGAGACCCAACTGGAAGGGGAAGCCACACCTGAAAAGAAGAGACACCTGATGCCCAACTGACTGGATAAAACTGCTCAAAGACAAGACCATAGGAGCATGTGAGAATTATCAGAAAAACCTGGAGAGCTCTGGGCTTCTGCTATGGCTCCTAAGTAGCCCTAGTCAGCTATCACTGCCTGTGTCTCTGTCGTAGCTGCTGAGTGGAGGGGATTGCTTCTAAAAGCATGCTTGACTGCTAAAAGTTGTAAGTCAGGAAGATAGAGATAAACCTTTTGTCCTTGGCAGTCACCTGAAACTACCTTTTTTAGTCTTGCTATATCTTCAACTGTCTTACCCAAGTCTGCCCTGTAGAATGGGCCACAAGGTTGCCTCTGGATAATCACTGTGATATTTAGCTTCAAGAATTTTACTATACGGGCACCTGGCTGGTTCAGTTGGAAGAGCATGCAGTTCTTGATCTGGAGGTTGTGAGTTCGAGTCTCACATTAGGTATGGAGATTGCTAAAATAAATAAATAAAACTTAAATAAAAAAGAATTGTTCTCTAAATCAGAGCAGAAAAATAGAGGATAATAAAAATAATGAGCAGAGAAAAAGCTGCAAAAAAATCCCAGAATCTTACTATGTTCTTATAGTCATCATCTTTGTTTTATAGCTCCTGACTTCCTTATATAGAAATAACTGAAAATCCTCCAACTTGGAATCTTCAGTTTTATTTCTGAATCTGAATCACAGACAGACCTCTTTTCATCATCCTAACCCTCATCCTACCCCCACCATTAGGCCAGATGGCTGTGTGCTTCCCTTTCTTCAGAGAGGCCTCTCTTCCTAGCAAGTAGGTTCAAGCCCAATCTCAACAGAACAGAGTTAGAAACTATACTTTTCTGTCCAGTTTATCCCACCCCATCACTCAAAGTCGGTTTGCCATAAATGAGATATCTGCATATCTGTGGATTTCCAGTCAGTATATCGCTTCCCACCACACTTGTAACCGGACCTCTGTGTTTGTGGTTGATAGTAAATATTTCTATTTCAATCATTTAAGGAAGGCTAAGGTGCTATATTGTGTACTTAAGAAAAAGGTGATACACTCTTTATTGTTGTAGAATGTAAAACCTTGAGAGACCAGAATAATGGGTGTGAAATAATTGAGAACAAGAAACTCATTCATTCATTTATTCATCTTCTCTGAGACTATCAAGTATATAGGATAAAATTAAGGCTTTGGAAATATTTAAGACTAAGTATTATAGGTAGTGAGAGATAGAAGTCTTCTCCGAGAAGTTGACACGCCAGTAGTAAACCAGGAACCATTTTGTTGCTTAGGTATACCAAGTAGTGTTCAACTGAAATGTGGAGGGGTCATAGATGAACTAATTCTAAGGAATCTTGAGAATAACATCTAAGGTTTCTGTTTGAAGTAAGCTCATTACAATTTACCAAAGTGTTCTGCCAAGCCTCTAGCTTTATCCTTATATTCTTACTTACGTACACAGACATAATGATATTTAAGAATTTTTAAACTATTATGTTGACCACATTGGACTTTTCTACAGCCTGCATTTCTATAGCATGATACAATGAGGGCCTTGATCAAATGGGCATATACTCAATAATAGCCCCTACTTTCAGAATTAAGTTATGCAGTTTCCTTAATTTGGAGATACTTTGACGAGTATTAATTTTTATTCTATATAAGAAAGGTGACATACTACATAGTGACAGGGCAGGGAGGTAGAGAACAATTATTTGACCCCAATGGTTTTAACAACATTCAGTTGAGATAGAATGTAATAGGCTAAAGGATTAGCTAAAACCTGTGGTGGTTTAAAACATGTCCCCAAATTTTTGACCCTCTTCCCATTGAGAGATGACCTATGTCCTCTTCCCTTAACTCTGACAGGATATGTCTCTGTTTAGACAAATAGACTATGACAGAATTGATATTATGTGACTTTCATACTAGGTAAGAAAAGGCCATACAACTTCCATCTGGTTTTCTTGAAATACTCCTTGTCAGAAGTCTGAGCTACCACGTAAGAAATCCTGCTACCCTGAGTCTACCCTGAGCCTGCCATGCTCTGGAGAAAGGGAATTCAGGCCACATGAAGATGCTATGGGTAGATACATCAGTCATCAGCCTGACAGCTGACATCAACCAGTGTGAAATTGTCTCCAGTGATTCCAATCCCCACCTGCCAAGTGGAGCCATGGAGTCCTTCCAGCCAAGATCCCAGACCACATAAAATATAGACAAGTCAAATTCCTGACCCACAGATACTGTTAACAAAATAAAATGGCTATTTTGAACCCTTAAGTTGGGGTAGTTTGTTATGCAACAGCTAAAAACAGATTTGGAGAAATCCCTAAGAGCCCTTTCTTTCTAGAAATTTCTTCCAATGATGGCTAGTAAAAATAAAGATTTGGTGGAAACATGACCCTTGGAAAAATGTTTTCAGTATAAGCAGGTACAAGGAATGATTCTTCGGAAGAAAATGAGGTGGAAGCTGGAAATCCATACTTGTTCTCCATTAGCACTATCCACTTCCTTATGCTGCTCCTCACATTACTAACACAGTCTGTTTCTCTGTGTTCTTTCTTTCTTTCTGCCTCTTGTCTGCCTCTCTGCTTGTCACTTTTTCTGTCTTTATTGCTTCCATCTTCCATACGTTTCAGCCACTTTGTGCCTCTAGTCACACCATTGCTGTGTTCCGCTTTACATTTTCATTGTGTTAATATTATTTCAGTAGAGTCTTTGTTATAAAGCAACTTGAGATAACAAAGATTTTCTCTATCCACTGAAAATCAAAAACAAAGGGAATGCATTTACTTGACAACCTCGAGCTGTTAGCATGTACTTCAAAGGCTTCCACCACCACAGATGGGGGTAAAGAAGTTTCCTCATGCATCTGTCTGTCTGACTGTGGCGGCCAAATTGAATGAGGCAAAATAAAAATGGGACGGGAGGGGGTAATTTTTGCAACTCAAAAATAACCTTGTAAACCGAAAAGAGTCTGTTTGATGCATTATGGGTAATGCATCATTCAATACCCATAATTTTTTTTCCCCAAAAACTACCTAAGGGACCTGACCTCCCCAAAGCTGCCAGAAGGGGCAGTATTGCTGCAGCCTCCTTGGAGATATTGTCGACCTGCCGTTCTCTATGACAGTACACAGTAGACAGGAGAGAAGAAGAGCTGCTTACAAGGTCCATTTTGTTCACCTGTACTTCCCCAGCATCCAACACAGTGCCTGGTATGTACTAGGCATGCAAAACATATTTGTTGAAACAAGAATAAAGGAATGAATAAATATATGGTTCATTCTAGTATACTTATTGTATACTAGCTTCCTAAAGAGGAGCACCTTGGAAGAGCCCTGGGTCCTTTTACTTATCTATGTCTCCTTCCTGTAACTCCACTTTCTTGTTACTGACCCTCTTTTTTCTCTTCCTTCTGACCACTATCCATCTTCTGCTCCAATGCTCCCAACTTCTCATTCTGATGGCTCAGTTTCCTGATTTCAATCCTGCCATCCTGACTTGTACACTCATAGATCTACTTGTAATGAATTATTTGTGATGGATGCTTTCCAGTCCTTCCTCTCTTGCTGTCCCACCTCTCAGGTAACCTTCAATCCATGGGACAAAAGAACCCAGGCAGCTATCACTTCATAATGAACTCAGGGCTTAAAAAGGTTGTTTCTCTTATGTTTCTTACCTTTCTCAATATGCTGCCTCAAGAAGCTTCCTCCAAAAAGTTATAATTCACTTGACTCTCAGTTACTGACCCTTCATCTAATATTGCAATTCTTACCCAATCAAAGCTTTGAAATTTCATATTAACTCTCTATGATTCTTATAGTTTTATATTAAGGAAATAATATAAGCCACCCAGGCGCCCCAGTCGTTAAGTGTCTGCCTTCGGCTCAGGTCATGATCCCAGGGTCCTGGGATCGAGCCCCACATCAGGCTCCCCACTCCGCGGGAAACCTGCTTCTTCCCCTCCCACTCTCCCTGCTTGTGTTCCCTCTCTTGCTATGTCTTTCTCTCTCAAATAAACAAAATCTTAAAAAAAAAAAAAAAAGGAAATAATTCCTGTTACCTTCCAAACGTGAAAGACCTTGGAAAGCTACCCACGGTGATAATACATAATCTAAAACGTGAGACAGAGAGAGTGCGTTTCACTTTCTGCAATACTTTTTGGATATTTCCCGATAGTGAGAAAAGGGAAAAATTAGAATCAAATAAGATTTTTATGAATTAATTGCTTACAAAGGAACACTACATAATTATGTCTGCAATGTTATAGGTTAAGTAGGGCTAAATAAAGCAGATAAATGTGCTGTTTGCACATTTCTGGTGTGAACCTTAGCAAATTTTTCATGTTTTGCTGACTTATTGCTAACCTTCCACATGCACGTACACACATACACTGTGCCTCACCCACCCACACGCACACAAATAATCAAGTAAGCAAATCTGGGGAGTAGTAGGTTTAATGAAATCCCAGTTGTTTTTACTTACCTATACACATTCCGGTTGCATTTATTTGTCTCTACTCTCAGAAACTAAAGTGTCAAAGTAAAACAGATGGGCTTGATTCTTGGAAGGATTTGGTAGGACTCTTATCTATTTTGGCTAATCACAAAGAAAGAGAACCAGACTTTCTGCTGGGTGTTTAGAACATTGCTTCAGGTTCCCATCTTCACAACTGAAAACCGGAATGAGCTTAAAAAACAATACTGATGCCCAATTCTACCCTGGCCCAATTAAAACAAAACTTTTGACAGGGGAGAGCAGGGCCATGCAATGAATTTGTCAATACCTCCATGGTGATTCTAATGGGCAGCCAAACTAGGAGGGCACGTACTGCATGGAGCACTGGGTGCTATACAAAAACAATGAATCATGGATCACTACATCAAAAATGTATTATATGGTGACTAACATAACATAATAAAATTAAATTAGATTTTAAAAAGAGAACTACTAATTCAGAAGATATAGTTGCTCTGCTATTTTCTCCTCTTTACATAGAGAACAGCAGTTTAGATTATTTTTATATGATCCTGGAAGAATGAAACAAAAGTATGCAAAGCAAGTTATACTTCAGTAGGACCAAGTAAGCGAGGCAAGAGATTTCTATGTCATCACTTGATAAGCTATTGTCAAAATATAAACAGGCTGAGGTTAGAACCCACTTTGAGATCCAAAGAATTTTGAAACAAGCTCCCACAGCTGGAAAATAAACACAGGGTTTCTCCTGGCAGCACACTTTTCCCAAACTCCCAATGACATTCTGCACGTGCTGCTTCCTGAAGATAATGCTGTTTTTATTATTTGCTGTTTAATCTTAATTACTTTTGTTCTTCAGAATTACTCACCATACATTTTGGAATCCAGTGAATACATTAGTGTCTTAGAGTATCCACTTCTTCCAACTTGTCCTTCATTATTACAAAGCTGAAAACCAGCTATAAAACAAATGCTGCTAAATGATTTATTTCTCATCCACCAAAATATACTTGTTTTTGATGAACAGAAGGAAATTATTCAAAGAATTTAATGCAGTCAAGCAGGGGATTCTAAATCTATACATAGAATTTCAAGTCCTTGTAAATAGGTCAATGACATCTGCTGAGTACGCAGAGATGCTTAGTACTATAATAGGAACCTAAAGTATATAGTTGAGATTGGACCTGACTTATGCCCTGAGAATTTTATAATCTTTCAAAAGAGACGAGATAGGTTGGCATTCAATGAATATGAATGCATACAAAGAAATATTCTGACAGAAACTGATAAGGATGGGATTGTGCAGATCAAAGAATGAGCTGTAGTTAATTGAGGGAAATTTCCCTTGAGAAGCTTTCCTGAAATGGGCTCTGAACTTCAATTTAAAGTGAGGGATACAGTTTGGAGGACAGGAATGTTGAGACTATTCCTCGTATATGTGATAAATTAAATGAAAGCTCTAAGAAGTGGATAAAATGGAGTGAAATGGCAGGAAAAAAGAAAGCTCCTAGATGTCTCTTATGGCTGTGAAAAGGGACAGATTACATCTTGCTCGGCAATTTTTCTTTAAAATTAGCAATTTTTTACTGACAGTTCTCTGAATTAAATGCTTTATGTGAACATTGATGAATGGAAAAACATGTTTCTTTGATGATAAAAATTCTTTTCTCCCATTATAAAAGTTAAGTAGCCTTTAGATAAGAAATATTCTTATTACACCTCTCTTGTTATAAATATTGTTACTCCTTGTTGGATTATTCTAAAACCGGCTCCCATGGCAGACATGTTTATTTACCATCACCAAGTATCCATGGGCTTTTCCATATTTTTCAGCCCCTATGATAAATGGGACCATTTGACAGTTCTAGGTAAGTGGGCTGTGAGCGGAATCAATGTATGTCAGTTTCCTTCAGCGTGTTCCCTGAAGTTCTCTCTCCCCCAGCTCATCTCCTGGAAAGCGGATGCCACCAATAGATTCAAGTGGAATGAATGTCTGGGTCACAACTGAGGTAGGAACTGCCTGGAAGGGTCATCACGTAGTAGTAAACTTTATTAGGTTATGCTAACCAAGATTTGGGTTCCTTATCCTGGTATGTCCTAAGCTAATCTCATTAATGTACCCTCCCAGCTTTTTGTAGGAGTAATTTATTTAGTTAGTTTTTAGAGGGGATGAATTTCAGGAAAGTGGTGGCAACAGGGGAGGAGGGAATAGAAATATATAATTATAATTGAAGACTCATGTTCCAGCTACAGGTCCTTTCTCCTTTGAAATAAGCTTCTATACACCTTGTCAGGTTAAACTGCCTTTTTTTTTTTTTTTTTTTTTTAAACACAGCTTAGCTAGAATAAGGCAAGACCTTTCTTTTGGGTTTCTAAAGAAGGTTTTATTCATTCATAATATTGTACTTTGGCAACAGAGTCCACTTATCTCACTTGCACATTATCTGAATTGCTCTCAATTCTTCTATTGATTTGTATTAGTCTTCTAATAAATGAAGACTAAGACC
This sequence comes from Phoca vitulina, assembly GCF_004348235.1. NCBI lineage: Eukaryota > Metazoa > Chordata > Mammalia > Carnivora > Phocidae > Phoca > Phoca vitulina. The sequence goes on along the minus strand of NW_022589711.1, from coordinate 30,301,982 downwards.
AATGTCCATTTGCTGAAATTCAGCTAAGAGTTATCTCTAGCCCGAGAACTCCAATATGTTCGGGGACTTGTTCAACTTATCCTTACAGTTGTTAAGACATTTGTGAGGAAAATGAGAGTTTCACTAAGAGTGAGAGAAGGATATACTTTCACAGGGGCTAATCAGAGCCTAATGTAATTTAAACAAATCAATTGTTCTTAAGTGAAATCAATTTCATTAAGCTTCTGCCGTTGTGGTCCTTCACCTTGTATGTCCATCTCTGGCCCACATTTGAAAAGTGAAACTGGTGTTGTCATTGTGAGTGATATGGCTCAGCTCCAGGTTCGAAGAGCTTCTGGTTCGGTAGGTAGCAGTCAACAGTCTTCTTTGCATTAATGGCATTTTGTTTTTTTTAATTTGGGAGAAAGCAAAGCCATTCTTAAATTTCACCCCATTCTTTCATGATAATAATGGTAGATGCAAAATAGAGTCAGACAAAATTCCACAGTGATGTTCTTATTTTAAAAAAACAAACTTCAAATATCATTACAAGAGCTTTTGCCCTTTTAAGAAATGCAGCACATTTGGCTATCACTTTCCCATTTTTGTAATATATTAACTTTATCACAAAAATGTTTCAGAAATAAAAATATTATATTTGTATATTTATAATAAGGGACATTGTTTTTAAAGACCATTCCTAATGAGCAACATGTTGATACTTTGTGTGGGCAGAAACATGTATCTGAAAATATTAAGTACAACTCAAACTTTAAAAACCAAAGCAAATATATGGAAAATGGTAAACTATAATCAAAATATTTTCAGTTAAATAGAGGTTTTGATTTTCCCTAAGGTAGCCATATTTATACTTTCCCATGATCTTCAAATACTATTCATGTGCTAAATATATAATGAATTTTATCAATGTATTTTATGGTTTGGCCATACCTGAAGAGTGGTAAGATGGATAAGAGTCTAGGAGAGGATCAGTGTGGGAGACATAACACTGCTAACTGACTAGCAGTCCTCTTTACTTCTCGCATCACTGGAAGAAGTACTGCCTGACCCCCTTGAAGCATCACCTAGCCAATTCTGACTTCTATAGGCATTTAATTTCATAACAAGAAGGAGCAGAGTAGAGAGAGGGGGAAAAAAAAAATCAAAAACAAAGAAAGCCAAGCAATATGATGTCATTTAGCGAAGGGAAAGGTATCCTAATGTTTCCCAGCTTCCATGAGACTATGGCTAAATTTGGGGACTACCATAATAATCTTGAGTCATCAAGAGTGATTAAGAAATAACACAGAGATATTAATAAAGCATTTCATCATTTAAAAAAACCACATCCTAAAATTTTAGAATATATAAAAACGAGTTAAATTTCAGTTATGTGTAATATCATTTTATGTGGAATACCCCATTTCCTCTTGATAACAGCACATACTTTTATACTTGGCAACATTAAGGATGACATGATATGGTACTGGGCTAGGTACTATAGGAGAGAGAGGTAATGGAGACACTATTGTGTTCTTAAGTCCTTTTAACAAATTTTCTCTCTGAAAATGTCATGAAACACCTTAGGAGTCTTTGCATTTTCCTAAAATATACCCACCCCCATCTACTTGCTATCTGGCAAGTTAACAGAATGTCCTGATAAGAAAAGGCTACCACTTTCTCCTTCCCTTATCAGTACTTCGGGTTCCTTTTAGTCAATAAGGATAACACCACTGAGTCTTAAAGAGGTGTCAAGTCAGACTTGTCTATCACAGAGGAGATGTAGTACAACATTCTGAGGCAGTCACAAACACAGCTTTGTTCTTTTCTTTTTGGGAAAATGCATCAAGTCTAAGTTTATATCATCATTTCTCCATTGGAAGCTAATGAAATCTGGAATTAGAACATCACCAGAGGAGCATTTTATCAACCAAAAATAGAAATTATTTTAAATCGGCTGCTTCTGGTGTGTTGATAGTCTTGCTGTACCTGAGAGGGTGGAGCACAACGTGAGGATGTTTTTAAAACTTTCTGTAATTTCAGATAGTGCTATGTTCCTGTTGAAGTTCGCCACATGCTGATAGAAAAAAACAATAGATGGAAAGTCAAGAGAAAATGTGAAGCTCTAATTTATTATTTTATCTCAGTAATTCCAGGTGTAGGGCAGACAGACTAATGATTTTCCTCTTTTGAAGGTCAGAGATTTCAAGTCTCTTTCACTTTGTAAATCATGACTGAGACAAGTGCAGAGGCTTGAAGGGGGGTATTTCTTTAAAAATCCACTGAGGACTTTTTCATTGCAGAAATGTCTGTTCATGTCTTCTGCCCATTGAAAAAGTGCTCAACATCATTTGGCATCAGGGAAATACAAATCAAAACCACAATGAGATACCAGCACACACCAGTCAGAATGGCCAAAATTAACTAGTCAGGAAATGACAGATATTGGCGAGGATGCAGAGAAAGGGGAACCCTCCAACACTCTTGGTGGGAATGCAAGCTGGTGCAGCCACTCTGGAAAACAGTATGGAGGTTCCTCAAAAAGTTGAAAATAGAGCTACCCTACGACCCAGCAATTGCACTACTGGGTATTTACCCCAAAGATACAAATGTAGTGATCCGAAGGGATACGTGCACCCCGATGTTTATAGCAGCAATGTCCACAATAGACAAACTATGGAAAGAGCCCAGATGTCCATTGACAGATGAATGGATAAAGAAGATGTGGTATGTATATATATATATACACATATATACACATATATATATATATACACACACACACACACACACACACACATATACACACAATGGAATATTATGCAGCCATCAAAAAATGAAATCTTGCCATTTGCAACAATGTGGATGGAACTAGAGGGTATTATGCTAAGTGAAATAAGTCAATCAGAGAAAGACAATTATCATATGACCTCACTGATATGTGGAATTTGAGAAACAAGGCAGAGGATTATAGGGGAAGAGAGGAAAAAATGAAACGAGACAAAACCAGAGAGGGAGACAAACCATAAGAGACTCTTAATCTCAGGAAACAAACTGAGGGTTGCTGGAGTGGAGGTGGGTGGGAGGGATGGGGTGGCTGGGTGATGGACATTGGGGAGGGTATGTGCTATGGTGAGCGCTGTGAATTGTGTAAGACTGTTGAATCACAGACCTGTACCTCTGAAACAAATAATACATTATATGTTAAAAAAAAAAAAGAAGAAGATAGTTGTTTTCCTGAAGGTAAGTCTGGTCTCCAGGCCATGTTGCCAAGCCTGGATGCTATTTACACTGTTCAGGCCTTCCTGGCTACTCAGCTGTTGGAAGAGGGAAGAGTGGCTGAAGAAGGAATGACAAGAATGCCCAGACAATTTCCGCCTGGAACTGCTAGTTCCAAGACTTCACTGCAGCCAACAGCCCTGGTACTGATACTTGAGTGTGGACCAACTGTGTTCAGAAAAGCAGAACATGTGCCCAAACCATAAGTGCTTGATGAGGAAGGCAAAACAGTGACTGGTGATTCTTAAATATGCAAATAAATGTAAGTCAAGAGGAAGCATTTTAGAAAACACGAGTCCTGAAGGAGAGCACAGGCAGCAACCTCTTCGACCTCGGCCACAGCAACTTCTTCCTAGAAACATCGCCAAAGGCAAGGGAAGCAAGGGCAAAAATGAGCTATTGGGACTTCATCAAGATGAAAAGCTTTTGCACAGCAAAAGAAACAGTCAACAAAACCAAAAGACAACCGACAGAAAGGGTGAAGATATTTGCAAATGACATATCAGATAAAGGGCTAGTATCCAAAATCTATAAAGAACATACCAAACTCAACACCCAAAGAACAAATAATCCAATCAAGAAATGGGCAGAAGACATGAACAGACATTTTTCTAAAGAAGACATCCAAATGGCCAACAGACACATGAAAAAATGCTCAACATCGCTTGGCATCAGGGAAAGCCATATCAAAACCTTAATAAGATATCACCTCACACCAGTCAGAATGGCTAAAATTAACAAGTCAGGAAATGACAGATGTTGGCAGGGATGTGGAGAAACGAGAACCCTCCTACACTGTTGGTGGGAATGCAAGCTGTTACTGCCACTCTGGAAAACAGTATGGAGGTTCCTCAAAAAGTTGAAAATAGAGCTGCCCTACGACCCAGCAATTGCACTACTGGGTATTTACCCCAAAGATACAAATGTAGTGATCTGAAGGGGTACGTGCACCCTGGTGTTTATAGCAGCAATGTCCACAATAGACAAACTATGGAAAGAGCCAAGATGTCCATCGACAGATGAATGGATAAAGAAGATGTGGATGGAATGGATAAAGAAGATATATATATATTTATATATATATATATAAATATATAAAATGGAATATTATGCAGCCATCAAAAGGAATGAAATCTTGCCATTTGCAATGACGTGGATGGAACTGGAGGGTATTATGCTGAGCGAAATAAGTCAATCAGAGAAAGACATGTATCATATGATCTCACTGATATGAGGAATTCTTAATCTCAGGAAATAAACTAAAGGTTGCTGGAGTGGTGGGGGTTGGGAGGGATGGGGTGGCTGGGTGATAGACATTGGGGAGGGTATGTGCTATGGTGAGCGCTGTGAATTGTGTAAGACTGTTGAATCACAGACCTGTACCTCTGAAACAAATAATACATTATATGTTAAAAAAAAAAAAAGAAGAAGATAGTAGGAAGGGAAAAATGAAGGGGGGAAAATTGGAGGGGGAGATGAACCATGAAAGACTATGGACTCTGAGAAACAAACTGAGGGTTCTAGAGGGAAGGGGGGTGGGGAGATGGGTTAGCCTGGTGATGGGTATTAAAGAGGGCACGTATTGAATGGAGCACTGGGTGTTATACGCAATGAAACATGGAACACTACATCAAAAACTAATGATGTAATGTATGGTGATTAACGTAACATAATAAAATAAAAAAATTCAAAAAAGCATTAAAAAAAAGAAAACATGGGTAAGTCTTGAGCTCTAAAAAGAGAAACAATACAAAGTTTACTATGCTGTTTAGTATTATCACCTAGGAAGAAACTCAGCTCTTTTCCTGATTTACAAACAACAAAGTGAATTCAGAATCAATCTGGTGACAGATATGAAAAGAAGGCGTTATCTCAAAGAAAATGAATGAAAGTACTAACCGCTTTCAGCCGGAAGTAGTATTTATCCTTTCCTGTTTGTCTGACACAAATACTATGGTCACTTTTGGCTACAGCACGACAAATGGGACTTACTGCTTAAATGGCCTGAGAGTTTTCTCAAAATCAAAACCAATGTTTCTCTTTTTTTCTACTTTAATACCTGGTACTTAAGTCCTTATGCTGAGCTTTTACTCCATAGCCATGTTGGAGATGCTCTGGACAGGTGGCTGGCTCTTCCAGACCTTTTAAATAGAAGGGCTTGACTGGAGGAAGACTGGCAGAAAAAGCTTTACCACCTTTCATTTTCTGAGTTAGTGCAGATAAGGGAGCTATCAGCTTGGGCACTAGGCTACTGCAGCAGATCCGATTGAAGCCGAGATTACTGTAAATTAAGAATTTGTTATCACTTACAGCAGGCTGTCCTCTTTGCAGGGCTTCTGGGCAAAGTCACAAGCTGATTGAAGGGACTTCTTGTTCCAATAATACTGAATATTTATATTTCTGAGGCTAAAAGGACAACTTAAAGATAAGACATGTGCTGGTCTGCAACTCAGGAGCTTCCCGGATGAAATCTGAAACTGGGCCCTTGCACATGGAGGGCAAGGAGAGACGGAAGAAAGAGGCAGCTTCTCCAGATGGGCAGGTGCTGGGTTTAATAAGCAAGGGGATTTACCCATGAGGCTTGTCTTGAACGTGGAGAAATGAGTAGACCTCTGCACCCACTCGCCAGAAACTTAAAGTTTATATAGAGAGACCTTACCTCAGTTAAGTCACATTACAGGTCAGATGATCACAGCCACATATTTCTCTCTCACGGCTGTATCCTTGAAAATGGCTCTGGTGGTCCCATCGGCAGGCAGAACGTAGGTTCAGTCCAAGGACATGGAGGCGGGGAGGAGCCTCGGATTGTGGGAGTCCAGCTTATGGGTCAACCTCCGGTCATGTCCTCTCAATGACCTCCTCCAACACTTCCCCCTCGTGATTGGCTCCTAAAATCTTACAGGCAGATCCCTTGTCTTCCTCAGTGTGTCCTACACAGTAAGGAAAGGGTTTCAGGAACACGGGAAGTGACTCCTTTGGCCGCTATCTGGCTATAATGGGAGATACCACAGCAACTGTTAACGAGAAAACACAGGTAAGTTAATGATTCCTAAAATCAGTAACAAGCCTTTCCACCAAGAGCCCCATGATTGGAACCACTGATTTACATCCCCTCACATGGAGTGTTTACTTGTGTCTTCGTGTGACTTGCTAAAGATGATACATTATCTGACTCATCAGGTCGGAAGGCCCAGCATTCTGTTTGGATAATAGCAAAGGTGTCCCCTTGTGAGGCAGTAATAATGTCCAAGGCCATTCTATTTTGGAGAACAGTTTTTCTCATTAGAGACATTTCAGTCTTCAGTAAAGAGAATTTTTGCGGGCTATCTTTAATGCTTTGGGGGTGAATTTAGTAAGGGTTTCTTTGTGTGTTCAAAAGTCCTCTGCCAATGGAAGGGACAAAGACAGTGACCAAATGATCCTGCCAGTGGAAAAGAGAATGTGCCCATTTGGCCTTGAGGAGAGAGAGGTTGCCAACTTTTGTTACCATGGGGCACTTCCAGAAGGCAGGGTATGTGGTGATGTTGCTCTTTTTCTCTGCCTCCTTCCTGGTCAGAGAAATGCCATCTCCCCCCATAACCCATAGCCACACTAACCATGCCTGGATGCTTTCCCTGGTTTTTTGCTGGAACTTGGCAGCTATATCAATAAAGTCAGTGGGAGCATATTCTCTCACCATGAATATTTCTACTCTGAATTGGTGGGTGGAGTTTTTAATAAGGGAATTTACTTAGAAGGCTTGTCTTGGGCAGCCACAAGATCTCCACACCATAGAGAGTGTTGATAGATCCAGCTACATGCCAAGTAGGCAGAGTAAGGGACCATCAAGAGCAGTTCTGATCCACTCATAGGCTAGCCAATGTCTGACATTGCCCATTTAGGGGGTTCTTTTCAGTAGATTAAAGCTTTAACCTATAAAGTATAGATTCTTTTCCCCCTATGGGGACAATATTTAAATTATTCATAGACATTTCCTCATTAGAGTGAGTGTGTTTCACATTTTTCCTGAGAACAAGTTTTTAAAAGTTTGGGGCTCTTAAGTATTTTTCATTGTCCTTCTTTACCTATCAGAGCCTTTATTATACTTCATTGTAAGGTACATGTTTGATGATTTGTTTTTCCTATTAGACCATAAGCTCCATGAGGGCAGGGACCTTGTTTATCTTCAAAAGGAGTTTATCTTAGTGCCCAGCACAATATTTGGCACTTAATAAGATCTCAGTATTTGTTGCTTTGAACTGAATTTCATTAGAATTGAATAAGAGGTCATTCCTTGATGAGAATGAATTCCTTTCTTCTTTTAATGAAGAAAAAAGGCAGAGGCAAGAGCTAATCTCACTAAAGACAGGCTTCACCTACCAAAAATCATTAAAAGCTTGACTCACCTTGAACATTATTTAATGATCTATCTATTTTACAGATAAGCTAACAGATTGAGTGATGTGCCCAAAGGCACACAGATACTAATTGGCAGAATGGGAACAAGGGCCCAGGTCTCCGGACCAGTAGTCAGGCATTTATTTATCTTACCCCAATTCATCTTTCTTTTATTTCAAGATATTGGAAGCGAATAGGGAAGCATTGGCAGCATATGGCCATGGAGGGAATTCAGCAGCAGGATCTGGCAGGCACACCTACTCCGGTAAACATTGGCTTGTTAATTACAGACTTTTATGGAGGTCTTATCAACAAATGGCCTCTAAATCACAGATGTCCTCTACTTGCTGGAACAGTTGGTTATAATGGCTAGATGGAAGGATGCTGTACTCTCCTATCTAGAGAACTGGTGTCTGCAATAATGAGGAAACTTGTAGGGGAAACTCCTTGAAGAATTATGGCATCTCTGACACCTGTTAGGTGGTAGGGTTCTTATTTTCCAACTTTCTTCTCCACCTTTTTGCTTCCTTGTTGTTGTTGACATCCACCTGAGGTCTGCTGATGATCCCATCAACATAGTAAATTTGCTTAATTTGCTACTTTGAAGTTGGTTGAAATGCATTTGTTAATGCCATGCCCCTTCCGTATAAAGAACAACATTGAGGTCATAAATAAATTGACAGGACAGCTTCTTCAAAGTTTAAATTCCAGCAGGCAAACGATGTACTATCAACCATGGCAATCTGTCACTACTGAATGTCAGATAAGAGCAATTGAAAAATATTAGCTATGTTTTAATGCACATAAGCACTATAATCTAGTTGATAAAGTTGTTTTCCATAGGGGTAAAGGTAAACAATTCTGAAACTGCTATACTTGTGTACTAGAACTGAACATTTAAGTAAGTGGATGCAGATGATGAGAGCCACATTTATCACCGTTGAAGTGGCAGTTAACTGATGGGCAGGGACAGGAGGGGAAAATGATCCATGTGGCAGTGGATTCGAATTGTAAGTATCAGTATGCACTTTTGTTTAGCTTAATACAGACACATGTACTTACATATAGAAATGTTTATAAATATGTGTATATACATGGGATTATATGCACACATATAGCCCCTTGCTCTGTCAGCTGAAAGGGCCTGAAATAAACAACATCCCAGTAGAAACAAGCACACCCAACATCCAGAACTTGACTTCTAATATTATTTTTTCAAAATTAAAAAAGAAAAACCTGAGAAAACAAAAAACTAGGCTTTTTGGGGAAATGTCTGAAATGTCTGATTTTAGGAGTAGGGGATTAAATATACAAGATAATCCTGAGGCATTTTATAGTCCAAAAAGTAAGAAGGTGCTCAAAAACAAACAATAACAACAACCCATAAACCAATCTACATTGATGAGGATACATAAAAGGGACAGAAGAGGCAACTGGAAGTGTTTACAATGGTCAAAACCAGAACAATTTGAGCCACAAAATTAATAAGTAGTGTTGAATTATAACCCAAAATATAAATAAGTATTCATGATCCATATATATATATAGTGGAGAAGGGGTGAATTTCTCATTCAGAAGAATTCCAGGTAAGTTATATAGATAATCCACTCTAAAGGAGGAAAATCATAACTCCCCACTCCTCAAGTAAGGAATGCAGATAGAGAGGCAGTATGGGAAGGGATAAAAATGAGAAACTTTACAGTGGAGAAACCTGACAAACACTACCTAAGCCAGATGATCAAGGTCAGTATCAATGATGACTTCATGTTGATAGTTTGTACCTTTGATGTGATATGATGAAAATGGTACTTTATTTCTGTGACCTTTCTCCCCAAAACCTATAACCCCGGTCTAAACTTGAGAAAAATACCACACAAATCCCAGTAGGGGAACATTCTGCAAAATATCTGACCAATATTCCCCAAAACTGTAAAGGACATCAAAATCAAGAAAATTAAAAAACTCTGCAGCCAAGAGAAGCCTAAGGGGACACAGTAATTCAATGTAATGTGATATCCTGGATGGGATCCTGGAAGAGAAAAAAAGATATTAGGTAAAAACTAAGGAAATCTAAATAAAGTATAGACGTTAGCTAATAGTAATGTATTAGTATTGGTTTATTAATTATAATACATGTATTATACTCACATAAGATGTTAACAGTAAGGGAATTGGATGTGTAATATATCAGGGTATGTAGGGATATTTTGTACTATCTTCTTAGTCACTGTAAATCTAAAAGTGTTCTAAAAAGTCGTTTTTAAAAAAAGCAGATAGAATCTTTGTTTACACTTAATGTAAACATGTTTTTGCTAGCATGTACTCTGTTTCTCAAGACTTCTCATTTCTGCTATTTATTAAGATTTAACCACCATGTTATTATTGCCTTTAAGTATCTGAAAGTCTATCACGTGAAAGGGGAAGTAAACATTTTCTGCTTTAGATGGCAGAAAAATGTAAAAATCAACAGCAAGGCAGATACCAGCTCCCTAATATGGAATTTTTTTCCAATTCCAACAATGGAAAATGCTGATTCATGGAGTAGTAAACTTTCTTTCCATTCAAGCAGAGACTGTCTGATACCATCCATCAAGTATTCGTTAGTGGAAATTTATTCATTGGGTGGGCAGTTAGATTAGAAAACCTCAAGGATTCTTCCAACTCTGTTCTAAATGTCTGAGGACAGTTGCCCAATTCTCTGTGTAGTCAAAGCTTAGACAATTTACCAATGTGAATCTGGACTCACAGCCAAGACTTTAAGACTTTTCTGTCTATTGACCACAATTCTAAGTTTAGCTGATTGCTCAAAACCTACCAGCTGCTCTAGTCATCCAATAAAAGGAAAGTAAATTAGCCTTGTAAGCTATGCCCTTTTTGAGCCATGCCATTGTTCCCTCCTTGAAGTCTTGAAGAGTCATATGATCCAACTCAGTACTTTAGCAGTGTTATGATTACCCTATGACACCAATCCTGGTCTTGCAAATCTAAATGCCACAACCCCACAGTTTGGCTCAAACACTCTGTAGTTAGGATTTCGATGATTGCTAGTGAAGTGAGAGACTTTGCAAATGGGAGTGTGGTTAGATGGGGGGCGGAGGAGGGTGTGGAATGAGAGTTTTGTATTTCAATCTCATTTTGTGAGTCCAGCTCTCCCTTTTAATGATAGGAGCAGGAAAATTCTTTTGAGGACAGGGTAAACCAATCTTTTTTGGTGTCACAGATTCTTTGGAAAGAAAGGGAATTCCTACATTTGAGACACTTTCCAGAGACAATACTAAAAATCTCTTATTTTCCCCACCCCATCCAAAAAGAAAAAAGAAAAAAAAAATCTCTTCTTGATCTAACCAGTGTTTACCAAAAATTTTTAGTTTACAGCATACTTAGAAAATGATTATTTTTTTGTATCCACACTAGAGTAAACAGAGAAGGTGCTGGAAAACAAAAACACCAGCCTGGTTTCTATCTGTTGCAACCAACACAAGTGTTGGGAGATCAGTGTCTTAGCCTGTGTGTTGAGAAGATTATTTCTTAAACAAACAACTTAATATAATTTTTATTACACAAATAACTCATACTAATTACATAAGCTCAATATTATGAAATGGACATTCGCAGATCACACACAGTTAAATAAAGGAAACTTCTTATGGCTCATCCTCATATAAAATACGGAATCTCTAGAAAAGCACAGAGAAGAAAGTAAAATAAATAGAGTCTAATCCCTATACCTAAGGAATCATATATGACATATTGATCTATATACATGATTATGTTGAGTTTTTTCCATTTGCATATATATATTACTTTACATAATTTAAATCACATCACAGTACATAATTTTTACAATCTGCAATATTTCCTTAATATTTAATAGTGAGTATTTCCCCAAATCATTAAGTATTCTACAGCATGATTTGCGATGACTCTTGGTATTCCCTCATACAAATAAACTAATTTAATTTAAGCAATCTTCTGTGGTCAAGTATTTAATTGCCCCAATATTTTGCTATTAAAACTTATGCTTCTTTATAAATGTTTATAAGGGGGATTTTTGCACATATCCCTGATCATGCTCCAAATATTGCTGGGTCAAAGCACATGCACATTTTCAGATATTAGATACTTTGCGAAATCACTTCCTCGGAGGCTGTATCCACCAGGAGCAGGTAAACATCCATCTTCTCATTAACATTCTGCATTACTGTTTTAAATATCATCTATTCATATATTTCTTATCTGGATTTCTCAGGAGAATTTCAGGGTCCCTAAAGTCCTGTTATGTTTGACATTTATGGTGAACTTTCCACTAGAGTTTTAGGACTAAAACAACTCAGCAGCCTGCTTGGTGCTTGCCCTTCTTTTCAAAGATCCCAGCCCATTGCAGAGACAGATTGCCTTGGGCTACCAGCAGAGTCAAATGCTACAGACAACAGCCTAGGTCTTGATCCTAAAAGGAGCTTTGTGCTTGAAATTTCTCATCTCCAGCCCCTAATCTGACGTTCAATTTCATGTTCAATCATGAAGTGGAGCAGAGGTCCTACCAAGTGAATGATAGTCCATTCATTATTAGAGACAAATTCATTGCCCTTTACCACCTGCTGCCATGTTAGATCCTCGCTAAATTAGAACAGTCTCTGGGTGGTCCGTGGCTTCAAATGGGAAGGGGCCGTAGTTAAAAATAGAGAAAGGAAGGACTGTTTAGATGCTGAGGAAATAGGTAATCCTTCAAAACAAACCAAAGCAAAACCAAAACCCACTAAGCTAAAACATCTGAAGAATTGTGAGTTTTCTCTACTCCAGGGGCCAGTACTAGGCTAATGTGTAAAACACATGGAAACAGTCTTCAGGTTAACAAGAGGATAAACCTTTTTTAATTATTAAAGCTATCTAACAATGAAAAAGGCTGATTCATGAAATAATGTTGTTGTTTTTTTTTTTCAGAATGCCTAGGCAAACCGATCACCCTCTGTTTAGTCACATTGTACATACTCACATTATTAGAACTAATTATAGAAATGTATAATTGGATTTACATGGTTCCTTCTACGACGAGGTCATGATGATCTCTTTGTTGCTAATATTCGTTAATATTATAGGGAACGGATAATAGGATTTCAAAGTTCTGAGTTGGTCTCTTATCTCCAAAATATTCTTACCCAATTAGAAGTAGATCCCTTTGATTTAAGATTATAATAGCTCTGGATAGTAATGAAGTTTCATTTATAACTCAAAGTGAATGAGTTATGAAATCCTTTCTTGAGGGAGGAGGGTAAAGTGAAATCGGTGCCTTTGGGCAAGAAACACAGGGAAGGATAAAAAAGAAAAAAAAAGTTGAGTCAGAGAGTGCTAAAGACAAAATCTGCTGACCATAGGCTATTACTCTTGTTTTGTTATTGTTGTTGGCTTTTTTTAAGGGCCCCTTTTGGAAGCAACTGCCTTGCATGATTTAAAGCTGCTTTTTATTGCTAAAAATCCTGCCTCGGAGCAGTGATATTGTGGGGGAAAGTAAGTTTTCTTGCCCTAGAGTCAATATGGTATGAAAGGTCATTCATTGACTCCGCCAAACTTTCCTGCTTGTAAAAAGTTCAAATAAACCATTTTAATAAAATTTAATTTTATTTAATAAAATAGTGGAAGAGGAGGAGGAAGGGATGGAGCACAGGGTGTGGTTAAGATCCAAATGTTCCTGGCGTTGGTAGGGTGAGCTTCTTTGAAACCAAGTATTTGGGTTTGCCAGCTGATCTCAATACAGTGGCATCGTCTCTTCACTTGAGACTAAGCCTCATCCAGTCATTCACTTTAAATAAAGATACAGCAAGTGACTAGTTGTGTGCCCTACCCTTCAACGGGCTCTGGGGATACAGCAGTGAACCCAACAGACCAACTTCCGGACTTCATGAAGCTTACATTATTAGGCTGAGCTCTCCTCTGGTAAAATAGTATTAAACCCCACATTGAGTATAACTGTAGCAACAAAAGCAGAGGTTTTTGGCTTAATCCCAGAGCAATTCAAATTTAATAAATCTAGTAACATCCTAGGTTTTCTGCAGTGCAGGTTATCAGTCCGCTCCAGCTTTATTCTTCAGTTTTGCGATCTCTAAGAGGAAGACACTCCCACTAAGAAGCTCCCCTCCCCTGCAAAAATGGGTTTCCAGCCTGTGCGTGGAAAAACGTGAACCGTCGCTAAATTTAGCCAAAATTAGCATCGTGTAGTCTGAGAGATTTTTCAGCCAAGCAAATTGCATAATCTAAATGCAACCACTTTTTCTCGCACCCTTTTCCTGAGAGCCTTTCCGACATTCACGTTGCCAGTACTTATGCAGCCAACGTTGTTCAGTGCACTTTGCTATAAGAGATTAAGGGTTGGCTACAAATAATTTCCAATGAATAACTCTAATTAGCCGCTAAAATTGGCATATTTCCTGCTATCTGAAATTAGATCACGGAGTTGGGTTGAGATGAAAAAGCCCTATTAAACTCTCTAGACGTCCAATTCCTATTTGCTGAGGGAAATTACTGTTTTGAACTTTATCTGCCACTATCTGAAGAAGTCCGGAGTCAGCGGTAATAAAAAGATATGTGGAGTCTGGACTTTCGATTTGCTCCTGGGACTTTCCGAAACAGACTCGTGAGAGCAATAGCCCTGGGAGGTATTTCGGTGGATTTTTAAGAATAAAAGGAGGGAACTATTTTTTAAAAGAGGTTAAAACGCGATACTCTGAAGTTGTCCACATACACGTGACCCTAACAAAGAAATGTAGTTTTAATTTAATGCTGTTAACCAACAGATGCATGGATTTTTCTTGAGCCCAGGATGAATCCTTTCCGGGAGAGGTTTCTCTCAGTGTGCCTCTTTCAGCCAGGCAAACGGTGCACGTGCCGTTGTCCCGTGTTTGGGGAGAGCTGCTTACCATTCCCCAGCAACCCAAAGCCGGGCGTTTTCAAGGCCGCATGTGTGCCTTGAGTCTTGCATTATAAATAAGCACCTGAGGTGGATGCTCTTGTTGTGGGGTCCTGTCTGCTGTCATCAGCTGCTGTGTGGCTGATCTGCTGATAGTTAACACACCAGATGTCTGGTGCAGCTACATATACCTCTGGAGCTTCTTTTGGGTACGATTAATCATTCAGCTCCGCTGATTCCAAAGGAAGAATCAAGAAGATAAGACAAAGGGGATGGGGCATGGAAAATCAGTGCAAGAGTTTTGAAGGAGAGAATACATTGCGTTGGAATAATAAAGTGACTTCTTTTTAACCGTTAGAATTAATCTGTATTTTACCAAAAGTTAAATATTCCCTTGACAAAGTACTTTCAATAATCCATTAGTAGCTTTTCATCCCTTCCTTGGAAAGTGCCTCCTAATAAATCTTTCCAGAAGGAACACAATAACTTCAAAAGGATGCACACCAAGACTGGTATCTGGCCACCGGTGGCTGGCTTTTTAAATCAGATAAAGAAGTGGTATGGTTTCTGCAATTAACTTCTTGTGAAATTTTCTTTAAAATATGAAACCTAAAGTATAATAAAAATTTACTTTATAAATAATGGGGTTTTATAGTTTTAATTATTTAGCAAGTTATTAGAGTAATGATAAAATAATTGACTATTTTTGCTTTCACATTTTTTATGCATACCAGACTTTTTAAAAAGATTAAAGTACTTACTTTTTAAAAAGTAAGTATTTAAACCAGAACAGGACTGTTTTCTGTCTATGTATGGTTTTACTCTAAATACTTTGAATTTTTAAAATATGTATTCATCTGAGGCAGAAAATTAACATATTTTATTCCCATTGCACAGAGGAGAAAATCAAGGTACCGAATTAAGAGAAGGTAATCCTACTTTACAATTTAATAATTCGGACATGTTTGTTCTATTTATTTGCTAAATGAAAATATTAATGAGGAGACTGATTATTTCAAAACTGTCAGCACAGACTATGATGCAGAAGTGAGCATCAAGCCTGTGATATATTCTATATTTTGTTCTGGATTTTGCAAGAGGATTTCATTACTAAAAATAAAAAGGAAAAAAGTAAATAAACTTAAAAATTAAAAAAATACGTATAGTACAGAAAGTGTCTCTTTTTTTTTAAGATTTTATTTATTTATTTGCCAGAGAGAGAGAGAGAGAGAGAGAGAGAGAGAGATCACCAGCAGGGGGACCAGCAGAGGGAGAAGTAGGCTTCCGGATGAGCAGGGAGCCCAATGCGGGCCTCATCCCAGGGTCCCGGGATCATGACCTGAGCTGAAGGCACATGCTTAACCCACTGAGCCAGCCAGGTGTCTGGCACAGAAAGTTTCAAGTCGAATTTTCTAAGACTTCCTCATAGATACCTTAAGAGTGTTTAAGGAAAATGAAATAATTTTGAACACAACCAGGTAGAAGGGTGTAACAGCCCCCTTTTTTTCCAGAAAAACAAAACCACATATAACCACATACACAGACACAGACACACACACACACACACACATAAATAAATATATAAATATATGTAAATGAAAATATTTCTTTTGAGGAATTGGCTTATGCAGTTGTGAGGGTTGGCAAGTCCAAATCTGCAGTGCAGACTGGCTGGCTGGAAACTTTCACACAGGAGCTGATGTTCCAGTTTTGAGGAAGAATTTCTTCTTCAGGGAAACTTGTTTTGCTCTTCAGACCTCTCCACGGATTAGCTGAGTCACACCCACGTTATTGAGAGTAATCTCCTTTACTTAAGGTCAGTTGATTGTCGATGTTAGCGACATCTACAAAATACCTTCACAAGGCCACACCTGGGTTAGAATTGGTTGAAGTAACTGGCTGTGCTAGCCTAGCCAGATTGCCACAGGAAATTGTCCCGGAGGCCAAGAAACTTGCTTCTTCTCAGGGGTCCAGATGGGCCCCGTACTCCCATAGCACACGAACCTGCATAGGGAAGGAAACTGCATCTAATTTTAATGACCTCAATGTAACAAGATTTACGAGTAAATCTCTCATTTTAGAAAACCATTCACTATTGTAATGTCACTCCTTTTCACTTAACAAGCACACTACTCACATTTTCATGAGAAAATTTTCTGAGGAAATGAGACAGGGATTATCAGGTTTCTCTGCTGAAGAAAAAAATCTCCCTCAGAAAGATGAGGGCCATGCCCTCATGCTGTGGCCCAGCTTAATGGAAGAACTGGACTTTCTGGGTTTGTGTCTCAGTTTGGACACTTCCTAAGTGTGTGATCTCAGTATCTTTGTCTGTGAAATGGGGACAGAAGTAATCCCACTGCAGAGCTTGTTGTGTAGAATACATGTTTCCCAGCAGGATCTATGGAACTGATAATATTATTCCCAGGGGTGTTGGAATAGCCCTAGAAATCCTTGAGTTTGTCATCTGAGTGCCACTGAAATCAGGCCAAGTATTGTAATTTACATTCCTAAGTCAGTGCTACTCAAGTTTGGATCTGTGGGCTAATGCTGGTCAGAAAATTGTTGGTGACAGATCATGATGAGATAAATACATAAATTGTTATAGAAATACTTTTATTGTGGTAGTATATAATTGGATTGGCAAACAAACAGATTAGTCCTCGCCACACTATATATAATTTGGGAAGAAGTGGTCTTAGAAACTCTTATGTATAGGAATTTGCAACTAGATAAAAATTAAGTACGAATTTCAACAAAATTTAGTGTGTTACCTCCTCTAGAAAAATGATAGTTGTGATGCCTATTACTAGTCTTTGGTGTGTTTCCCCATTGTTTTGTCGTTGTTTGTATATTGACTCCCTAACTGGAGTTTGAATCTTGGGCATGCTGGGCTCCATCTTGTTTGGGCTCCCAAGGCCTAAAACAGTGATTGGCACATATCTCGTGCTGATATCTAATGTTTTAGATGAATGAAAGCATAAATAAGTGACAGACGTCGAACTAGTCAAGGATGGAAAATGAAACAAGCTTGTTATTTTCTGTTTTATAATAGGTTGAATGAGAAAAGTATTAGGGATATTAATAGATCTTAATAGATATTGCATACTGATAGATATTAATAGATTATGAAAAAAATTGATTCTTTGAAATGTTATGTATACTACAGTGAGCATACTGCTTTTGAATTTGAGTATGTGTTTACGGACAGTTTTAAATGAGCGAACTGTGTTATGGGTGTAACCTTGAGAAAGAGAAGGACAGAACAAGGAGATTTGCTTCAGGCAAACATACCCTTTGCAAACTTAGTGATTGGAAAGGTGCTCTTTGTCTATAAAGTAGTGGCAGTTTCTTCCAGAACACACAAGGAGTCACATTTGTTGACATTCTCATTAAACTTTAGACCAGGAAAACAAACAAAACAAAACAAAACTTTAGAACAGGAAAGTTTATATGAATACCTAATTGTATCAGTACTGTAATTCTGGGGGGTTATTTAGATCCTTTCCCCACAAACTAAAAAGGCAAAGAACACTAGATTAGATCTACATAGGAGACTTTGAGCTGACATCTGTGGCTCAGATAATAATAATGCTTTGTTAGGCTGATGTTCTCTCAAATAAGCATGATGTTTTCTTCTGGCATGGAAGGTGACATCTCTTTTCCTGAAACTTTAAAAAAAAAGTCTTTCCATAATTGGCTAGTTACCTAGCCATCACTCATGAGTCCCCGATGCCATTTCACATCAGTTTCATTATGCTGTGCTAACACATCAGATCAGCTCATCATAAAACACAGACCTAGGGCATGCAAAAAAAAAGCCAATAATTATTGATCTTTCAGGATGAGTAACTTGTATTAATCATGGAAAGATCAAAAGAAGTATGTTCAACTAAAACTTATTCTCCAAGGAACAAACAAGAATTCTTTGAGGTTTCTTGAGTAGAAAGAATATTATTTCCAGGAGACACAGGAAAACTTAAACCGAAAATGTCCCTATTCGTTATCTTACTAAAATGACAGTATGCTGTCTATGATTCTGTAGCATTTAAGGAACTCATATATATTTATTGGGATCTACTTGTGTGTTCCTCTGTCATGATGTCATGATATGCTAAAGGCCATCAGCTTTGTAGTCTTGCAGACCTGGATTTTAATTCCAACTCCACAGTTGTCTAGCTATGTGACCTGGGGTAAATCATTTATAAGCTCTGAGCCTCTATTCCTTCATCTCAAATAGAAATTATAATACATACCTTGTAGAATTATTGTAACTATTAAATGTCATTTGAATATAAAGTGGCTAGCACTGATTCTAGCATATGATAGGTACTCAACAAATGTTGATTCCCTTCTTTGTGCTCCCCTGCTGGGTCCCCGATTGAAGTTACCTCAAGGTGCTTTCAGATTTCCGGCTCTCTTGTCAATTTGTTTGCTATTTAATGATTGAGGTGAAATACACATGGTAGAATGTATTTTAAATTTGATACAGTCTTTTTCCCCACCTCAAGAGTCTGATTCTTCTTTTGGAAGCTACTGAAACATGATTCTGGCCACTCCTTAAATTTGCAGCTCAAGAGAGATTGCCAGGCCAATATTTCACTTTCTGTCCAGTGCAGGCTGGCTACCCAAATTTAATTTCACTTCAAAATAATCAGAAACTTTTTGTTTGTTGTACTTTCCAAATACGTTCTTAAGAACAGTAATGTAAAAGTTTGTTCTTTCAGTTTTGCTGAATTTCCCTCCACCCACACACAAAAAAGAAAAAGTGAAGTCCACATGAAATCCCATGTCTAATAATGGTTCCTTAGGAAATAGCCTTCTAGGTCCCCCCCCCCCCCCGTCCCCCCCATGCCCTGCCAAATGTGGTGTCTGGCCTGCTTTTCATCTGTCTTGTTCTTTTATTTCCTAAAGGGCCATGTGCTCATTTGGTCAGTCTCATGTGGGTATAGAGAGTTGAAAAATGTGTCCTAAGTTCATATAGATTATTTTACTTATTATTTCCATTCTAAATGAACAGGAACATTCCAGAGTTTCTTTTACATAAAATAGGAGAAGCTTTTCATAATGGGTAGAACTAGAGTTTTGTTACAAGTTTCATTCCTTTGTACAAGAAGATTAAATCAGTGATGGGAAGCTCTGAACCATCCCACTTCTTGCTTTGCAAACAACAGGCCTTTTCCTTATAAGCTGGGGGAATACTAAAGTCTAATTTGGGGGGATACAGAGTTTTTAACCATGTAAAGCTATCTTTCATATATACACACAGAACACTGGCTCAACTTCCCTGGCGTCATGCTCCAAACAGCTAAGCAAACTTTTCTGAAAATCTTAAAATTGTGTGTTAACAGTTATAATTTAGAGAGTAAGAATTATTCCCTACCAAGCATATTGGATGTAGCTGAATATTCATAGTTAATATTTGTTTAAGAATGTGCCTTTTCACATGATCATGCATACCTCCCAGGAGCTCCTCCCTACAGATATTAAGGAGACAACAAGCAATAGATTATTCTGGAAACCCCATCTGACAGAGAAGTTTAATTTCAAAAATTTATCATGTTATCCTTAAGGATATGCCACTTTCCGGGCTTTTTCATTCAAACATACCTCTCACCTGAGACTTTTTCTCACCCAGTTCCAAAATTCACAAACAAACAAGCATGTTCCAAGAATAAATGGAATTTACCCTATGATGGCCTTACAGCTCATAAATACAGAATGACTTGATTAGTAGAATTCAGACTATAGCATGAGTAATTTGTTTAAAATAAAGGTGGGGGCCTGCTAATCGACCAGAAGAATCTCTGAAACATGAGCCCTGTCTGACAAAATCCTTAGATCACTTTATAAATATCAATAAGAAAGTATGTTCGTAGTGTCACTGTCTCAGGACTACACCCAACATGTGCCACACCGAGTCATAGGCTATGTATGTGGAAGTGAAAGAGCAGATGAGTAAGCCAAGAGTCCAATGTTCAACTTATGGAGACAGCTATCTTGAAACTTCTAGAAAAGAGGAGATTATTCTTTTTCAAAACTCATAAAATATTTAGCATCCTATAGTTAAGTAAGACCTATTTTAGAATCTATTTTCTTTAAAAAATTTCTTTGTGACCTAGGGCCAGCCCTGTATCTTTCTTTTAGTCATTGCTGTCTAATAGAAATGTTATTTTTAATTTTTTTTTTTAATTTAAAGTCTCAAAGCTTTCTTTAAACATCTCACATAAGTAATAACACTGCATGGTTATCTCTTATTTTGAAACATACGCAGCCTTTAAAGTTGTAAACCTATAAAGAGATTAAATGGAGAGAAATAGAAGACTTTGATTCTAAGGAGTAAAGCAAGCAACTAATCATCTAATAATTACTGAACATGGTGGACCATTGTACTCTTTTCCTGCCCTAAGGAGTTTATAATCCTTTGGGAAGACAAGTCATAAATTAAAACTTAGTAATCTGTAGCAAGGATCAACAATTTTTTTTTTTTCTGTAAAAGCTCAGATAATAAGTATGTGGACTTCACAGGCCTAGAGGAAAAGCCAAAAATATTACATAACCAGTTATGTAAGAAGAGAGAATACTCTTGCCCTGCCCTGCCCTACTGCATTTGCTTAGGGTGGACCATTCAATGGTGGCAGGCCACTTTTGGGTCAGCTGCAGTCAGCAGGATATATTCTCCAGACCAAGAGAAACCAGCCAGAAGTGGAGGGGCCTATGTGGGCGTATAAGGAAGCTGCTGCCTTAATCAGATTCACCCTCTGCTCCCTTGACACTCAGACCTCCATCCATTCTTCCTTATTCCCAGAGAGCTCATCCCTCGCAACTAAGACAGATGGCCAGAAGCAAGGTGGTTCATCGAATTGCTGGTTCCCCAGCTGATTTTCTACTACTTGGTAGATTCCATCCCTGGCAGTTGCCAATAACTGAGGTCCCAAAATGTAGATGGTGACCCTGGACAGCAGTGAGGCCCAGCCAGAGGCTAGTGAGATAAGCATGAGAGCAGAAAGAGAGAGACGGGGCAAATCTATAGGTAAGTGATCAATAAGTAAGGACCATGTACCAAGGACCCTGTTAGGTCAGGAAAAACTTCACTAAGAAGATGATCACTGAGCCTAGTGCTAAAGGTTATATGGAAATCGAAGAAAGAAAGAGGAGAGAAGAGACCACTGCAGATGGGTGAAGTGAAATTGTAGAAGGATAACTTTTTAAAAGCTCAAATCATGACTCTTATAAAATATAAAATAAAATAAAAACATGTCAAGGATTTTATTTAGCTAATTTTTGTTTTATTCATTATTTAGGAAATCCATAAAATGTGAAAAAAAAAAACATTTCAAAAGAGAATCAAAGAATAGGTACCTATATAGACATTAAGGAATGCTGAGGTAGATTAGCTGATGGATACAAAACTGGTGCCTTCAACAAGCTAGAAATCAATTTCATCTCCATCACGCAAAATTTGTTTGCATTTCTATGAACAGGAAACACTTGCATCACCATCATCTCTTTACAAATTATCTCCAGAGTGTTACAAAATAGTCAAAGAAAGTGAAAGGCACATATCCTTAGAGAATCAGATAACCCTGTAAGGGTCCCTTAGATAATGCTCAATATTCAACTGTAACAGTACCCAGTAGACATTTTTTTTTTCATTTCAAATTCTTTTACCTGACAACATCAACAAAACAAAAATGTAGTGTGTTGGTTCAGAGATACTTATCTGAGATGTTCAGTTCATCATTTGCATTTTTTAGAATTGCTATGTGTGATACACTATTTTTGCCACATTAAACCTAAAAGTGTTAAAACTATATTCTAATGTTGTAATTTCTAGCCCCTTGGTAGATATGTGAGGAAACTGGAGGAATCCAATATTGATGAAGAACAAGAGGCTTTTCAGTGCTCTTCAAATTACATAATGCACAGAGTAACCCTCCCAATTCTATGCATGAGGACAGTCCTGGTCACTGTTTTAGCTCAAAGAAGTAAGTGCAGAAAGGGAAAAAAAAAAAAACCAAAATAAAGAGAAACAAAATAAAACATAAAAACCCCCAACAACACCTGGATAACCAAGAAAATGTCAATTACAAAGCCCAGTAATTTCACTTTGAATAGATAAATAGGATCTAGTATGTAAAAAATTAAGAAAGTCAGAATCTCTTGGCAAATATGAGATCTTCCCTGTGTTAAAATGGACATAAGACTAAAAACAGGAAATACACAAGCAGCATGAGAGCCAAGAAGTAGATACGAAAAAATAGCAATTTGAACTTTAAAAATGTAATGTACTCACTGTAGTGCTATTAGGGCTTTTGAGTAATAAAGTAGCAGGTTGGTAAAATACAGCACAATAAGTGATGCTCATAGCAATGACTTGGCATCATGGATAAAAGCACAAACCATGTTCAGAGCAGTTTCATTAAGAAGACGATTAAATACAGAACATAATTTTTGGAAGACTTCTGCCAAAATTTAGTTGCTATACTTTTAAAATGTGAGTGCTGAGAGGGAATATCAGACTCTTTTTGGGGGCACATGGGGGGGAATATCAGACTCTAAAAGATAAAGAGTTGAGAAACTTTTTAGAATGGGAGGAAGGCAGATATAGGTAGAGAGCGTGATCGTAGGACAGGATGGAATGAGAGTAATCAGTAAAATGCTAGTCAACCAAGGAAACCTTTGCAAGTTGTAAATATTTCCCTAAGATGTAAGATCAACAGGGGGTTCCTACTGTTCAAATGGTTCAGAAAAGTTTGAAGGAGAGAGCTCACTGACCTGATTGCCTAGCTGGTGATATGTCACGTGAGCTAAAAGGAGCAGCTAACATTTATTGTTCACCACATCTAAGTCATTATAGTCAGTGATGCTGTTTATATATGTAGATATATAGTTATCTTGTCCAATTCTCAAAATAAGAGCATGAGGAATATATTATCTCTATTTGACAGAAGAGGGAAAAGAAGCTGGAGAGGTTAAATTAAGATTATGAAACTACTATGTGGCAAACTACTACGTTCAAAGGCCACTTGGAACCCAGATTGTCTTGAGTCTATTACTTGGTCTCTTAAGCATTCTGCTCTTTGTTTAATCCCCCAAATATCTACTTGGGGTACTAGCCCGAAGTATTATCCCCATTTTGTATATAAGGAAACAGAGGCACAAAGCGGTTAACGCAAGCCTATCCTGCTAATGTGTCAGTGAGCGTCCAGTAATTGCTCTTTGCACTGCGACAGGGTGCAGCATCTATCTTGTGTTTGCTCTGCTCAACCCTCCCCATCAAAGGAGACGCCCCACCCCTCAGCCAAGGGGGCAGCTGTGGACAGCTTATGGCAAACTGGAAAATGCAAATACTGCCTTAAAGACATTCAAACTCAGTTTTTTAAAAAAGAAATAAAAACCCACCATGTGCTGTGTCTTAACAAAGAATTGTCTCCTGGGTTTATTCTGCTCTAGTCTGCGAATTTGTGACCCTGGGAGTGGAGGGTAAAAGGCCAGTTGGGAGAGAATTTAAGAAACAGACAGGAGCTAACTCACAGAGCATAGCTGGGTTGCTCTAATGGCAGGCAATTAGAATAAATATCCACTAATTCCTGTGGCTCTGGTCCCTGGAGCTGTCTTGCATTCTAAAGAACCTTTTGGTTCCAGTCTCCATTAAAAAGGTATGGCCTAGTTGATCAGTTTTATCAGGATCGCATATATATCTGCAATATATATATGTCTGCAATATATGTATATATCTCTCTCTATATATATCTGCAATATGTATATCTCCCATAATAAACCCTCATTACATGAGGTAGTGTGCAGTCTCATTGCCTGCAACCCAACAAGCCTAACAAAAACTATCACACTAGCATTGGCCTTGAATTTTCCACATGTATTTTTCCAACTTTCCATTCCAAATTGTGCGTTGGCTACACTG
Organism: Phoca vitulina; assembly: GCF_004348235.1. NCBI lineage: Eukaryota > Metazoa > Chordata > Mammalia > Carnivora > Phocidae > Phoca > Phoca vitulina. The sequence goes on along the minus strand of NW_022589711.1, from coordinate 30,277,524 downwards.
TGCAATGCTCTGGTCATGAATGAGATATGAAAGCTTCTAATGGAGAAGTAAAAATTAAATAAACAAATAAAAACAAATAAATAAAAGCAAAGTAATGGTTGTTCTTTTTATGAACAAATACGAATAAGATATTCTGTATGAAAATAAATTTTAAAGTACCAAATGGATTCAGTTGATTAAACTACTGTTTAATAGAGAGAATCCTAAAAGACCAGTATTTCAGAAAGCTGTATATCTATCTTCTGAACATTAGTAAAGACGATGGTATAAACTAACGATACTGACTTTTTAAAAGGTAAGAATCCATGGTATGAGCCTTTTTAGAGATAGTCTTACGAAGAATACATTGTTGTCACTCTAGAGGTAAAGATAGTCACCCTTAGAATCCTAGGACTGAGAGTGGGAATAAGGAAGAGGATCATTTACTTATTTTTTTTTTAACCTGATCTGATCAGGAAATTAAAAGAACTACAATAATGAATCTGCTTTAAAAAGGATGAGTAACAAGTCTGGAAACCTGGGAAGCCAGAGCAGGCTCCCGGAGGGCCCAACACCAGGGACTAGCTATAGACAAATGCTCAGGGTCTTGGATAAACTATGAGATGGCCCAGAATAGACATGACTCTTGATATACAGTCTTCATCTGCAACTCAACATCCCAGCATTCCCAGGAGATTTCTAGGACCTGTGGTATAACTCTAGGGTGGAGGGATTGTGGGGGAAATAGGTCTTCTAAATTTTTCAGATTAATATCTCCAGTTCCCATCTATTCTTTAGTAGAAGTATCTATCTTCTTCTGAGGCTTCTTGTCACTGCCATCACAAGAACTACCAAACTTCTCAAAGACGTTGAGAACAGAGACAGTCCAAATGTCAGTCTTTTTCTAATTCTCTGTAACACTGGAGATGGCTATTGAAGACAGGTTTCATGGTGGGGCTAGATTAGGGCAAAGCAAGTGAAGTGTACAGAATTTTAGGAAGCACTGCTCCCAGGTTGCTGAAAAAGTATGGTCTGAGAACTTACACAAAACTGAGTGTGAGCTTCTCTTAAATTTTGTGACCAAGATGTTTCACTCTCAAAGAAGATTTCACTCTCAGGTAAGACCTGCTACAAAATTTGTAGGGCTCAGGACAAAATGAAAATGTAGGCACTTGTTAAAAAATTATTAAAAACTCCAAGGCAGTGATAGCAGAACACCGAGCCACGGGTGGCTCACTTTGGAGGTCGTACATGGCTCCCAACCCCTGCAGATGCAGGATCAGCTCTTGAACTAACCTGAGAGTGAGAATCTCCTGATACTTTGTGCCCTGAGAGCCTTGCTTGCTTCACGCTAAGTCCAGCCCTGCTCCATAATTTCATTTATTCATGTTGATGGTTAATTTTTTGTGTCAACTCGACTGGGTTAAGGGATGCCTAGGTAGTTGTTAAAAACATTATTTTTGGGTGTGTTTATGACGTTGTTCACTCTTTTACTTTATTTTATTTGTATTAACTTTTTATAATGTTTAAAAATTTTATTGCTGCTGTTTTAAAAAATTGAGTTCATTTTTAAGAGCAGTTTTCCATTCACAGCAAAATTGAGCGGAAAGTACAGAGTTCCCATATACTACTCACCCCATGCATGCCCAGTCTCCTCCACTATCAACATTCCTCACCAGAGTACTCTATTTGTTATAATCAGTAAACCTACATTGACACATCATTATCACCCGAAGTCCATAGTTTACATTAGGGTTCACTCTTAATGTTGTAGATTCTATGAATTTTGACAAATGTATAATGACATGTATCCACCATTATCATATCATACAGAATAATCCTACTGCCCTAAAAGTCCTCTGTGCTTTGCCAATTCATTCTTTCTTCCCCTCTAAATCCTGACAATCATTGATCCTTTACTGTCTCCATTCAAATAGGAGTATAGTAGTATCTCATTGTTGTTTTAATTTGCAATTCCCTTATGAGATATGATATTTGGCATCTTTTCCTATGCTTATTTACCATTCATATCTCTTCTTTGGTAAGGTGTCTGCTCAGATGTTTGCCCATTTTTAAATCAGGTTTTTCATTTTCTTATTGTTGAATCTTAAGAGTTTTGTATATATTTTCAATAACAGCCCTTATCAGATATGCCTTTTGCAAATGTTTTTTTTTCCCCAGTTTTTGTCTTGTCTTCTCGTTCTCTTTTGACAGTTTCTTTTGCAGAGAAATTTTTAATTTTAATGATGTCCAGCTTGCCAATGATTTCTTCCCTGTGTCATGCCTTCAGTGTTGCATGTAAAAAGTCATTGCCATACCAAGGTCATCTAGATTTTTTCCTATGTTATTTTCTGGGAGTTTTATAGTTTTGGTTCAATTTGCTTTTTTAAAAGCTCAACCTGGGTGCTATGGTAGAGAATGGATTTTTAAAAAAGCAAAAATGGAAGGAGGGTTACCAGTAAGAGGTTATTGCAGTAATCCGCACCAGGAATAATGATGGTTTCACAAGGAAAGTGAGAATGGAAATGGAGAGAAGTAGATGGACTAGGATCTCAACATGATTTGGAAATAGAATATGGATAGCTTGTAGGAGGCAAGGAGGGAAGTAAAATCCAGAATAACTCCTAGCTGTTTCCCTTCTGGTCTTTACGGCAGGTTGCTTCAGGGGCAGTGGCCACCCAGCTCCTGGGGTTCTTTGATTTGTGTCAGTCACCAGGAACTTCACGGGACGGCCACGGCTGTTACCTGTGGGAGTGAAGAAAAGCTTAAATAAGAGGACCTAAAAGTGAGCCAATTTATCCAGAAAGCTCCAAAAAATAAGTAATTCCATAAAAAAACAATTAATTGTTCCCACTTCACAGATCGTATTTCCAGCACCCAATATAACTCATGAGTCTCAGTGGTAATGAAATGAATTTTATGGTGTTCCCAAGTCCATACATTGCCAAAATGTAAATGTTTATTCATAAAGTATGATAGTTGCACTCTCTTTTTGGATGTATGGGAACAGATCTATTTTTTCTTGAATACTTTGCTTTGGATTTGTTAAAGTTTTTCCCGGTAGAGTTTTGTGGAATTAGGAGTCTAACTGACTTTATTTTTATTTCAGTGCAAATCAGTGTATCCTCACATAGTAGATTATTATAGAAAAACATTTATAAAACTGAATATTACTAATAAGACACTTAGTGAAAACTGATATATCTATTAATATTAAAACAAACATTTATGAATCGTTCTGATTTACCAGTGTGAATTTTCTGATTTTTCTTTTTTTTCCTCAGATTTGGTAATTTTTTTGGGGGGGGTGGAGATGGAAAGGGCTTGGTGTAATTTTAGTTAAAGTATGTGTGGTAGACGGAATAATGGTTTTCCAAAGATATTCATGTCCTTATCCCCAGAGCCTGTGAATATGTTACCTTACATGACAGAAGAGACTTTGCAGATGTGATTAAGTATCTTGAGATGGGAAGATGATACCGGATTATCTGGGTGGACCCAATGTATCACAAGGTCTTTAAAAAAGAGGGAGACAAGAGGGTCAGGGAGGGAAATGATGTGACAGCCAAAGCAGAGTCAGAGAATTAAATATGTTACACTGGTGACTTTGAGGTTGGAAAAAGGGACTAAGCCAAGCAATACAAGTAGCCTCAAGAAGCTGGAATACACAAGGAAACCAATTCTCCTCTAGGGCCTCCAGGAAGAATGCAGCCCTGTTAATTCCTTGATTTTAGACCAGTAAGACCCATTTTGGACTTTTGACCACAGAACTGTAAGATAGTAAATTTGTGTTGTCTTAAGATACTAAGTTTGTGGTAATTTATTACAACAACAACAAAAAACAAGTACAGTGTATTATTCTGAAAATAAGACTTTTCTTAAGAACTATATGATAAAAGAATAATGCTGTAGATACTTTCACGTGATAGATGGTTCACCAATCCTCTGTTTTTTTTAGATCTCTTCCAAAGGAAAGCTACTTCTTGTAATTTTTGCTCTCAAAAACTAATGATGTATTGTACGGTGACTAGCATAACATAATAAAATAAAATTAAAAAAAGAAGAAAAAAGAATAACACCTATAATGTTGGTGTTAATTTTCAACTGGGTGGATGATGGTACTACTTAATGAATGGGGAAGATGGGGATAAGCGCTATTGTGGTTTGGTAATTAATTAGCTCCTTTTTGGCTATATTAAGTTTGAGATGTATATTAGGTCAAAGCTGGTCCATGAATTATTTGTTGGTCAGTGACAAGGTAAGTACAGAAATTATGAGTAAGAATTTATAAGTATTTATAGCAACTTGAGAGATCTGTGATATCCAAGCATGTGGTGAGTAAACCTGTCACATTTAACTGTGTGTTGACCAGTTTTTCTCCTGTCAAATTCATATGATGAGTTGCATAGGGCATCAGCTACATACTGGTTATGCACTTTAAGAACACATTACAACATGTGATAATTTAATGTGATAATTGTAACCCAGAAATGTGTAAATTTGAAATCCATTTTTTGCCAAAAGAATTTAAATGCTGTTATAACTGCATAGGGTGAATTATTGGAATTGGCTACTGATGAAAGACTGAAGATGAATTTTGAAGATGGAAATTTTCCCATTTCCATCAGCCTACATCTGTGAGACTGGTTTCTCTATTAGATGTTATTGAGGCAAACAATAGAAACATTTTATGTATATATACATCATTCCCTGAAATAGAATTGTCATCGATCCAACACAGACTAAAGAAGAAGCAAACTTAATCATTATGTTAAAAACTTTAAATGTTGATATACTTGTTTATTCAAAGTCTACTAGTATAAAATTTAATATGTGGGATTACTATTTCAATTTTAATTTTTGTTTAGTGATGTTTTCAGAATTTAAAAAATTATTCAAGTGTTGAAGCAACTGTCTATTAATCACCTATATGCACATATAATAAGTCAGAGAAAGAAATACCATATGATTTCACTCATATGTGGAATTTAAGAAACAAAACAGATGAACATATGGGAAGGGGAAAAAAAAGAGAGGGAAACAAACCATGAGAGACTGTTAAAGATAGAGAACAAACTCAGGGTTGATGGAGACGGGGGTGGAGGGATGGGGAGGTGGGGGGTTGGAGGGGGATGGGCTAGATGGGTGATGGGTATTAAGGAAGGCACGTATTATGATGAGCACTGGATGTTGAATGTAAACGATGAATCACTGAATTCTACTCCTGAAACCAATATTGCGCTGTATGTTAACTAAAATTTAAATAAAAATTTGAAAAAAAGAAGAAAAAGAAACAATACATTGACATGATCAAGAATATAAATTGTGTATAAGGTCATAGGACTTAATGAGATCATCTAGAAATAGATGTGGCTTAAGAGGAAAAGGGTATTCATCATAGACCATCAGGCAATCCACAAGTAGAAGTCAAATAGATGGGGTGGAAACTCCAGTAAAGGAGTATAGGAAGAAGTGATTAGAAGAAAAAGCAGGAATAGGATATCACTGAAACCAAATACTGAAAGATTCTAAAGAAAAGGAATAGATCAACTGTATAACATTTTAAAAAATATTTATTTATTATTTTGAGAAAGAGAAGGGGGAGGGGCAGAGGGAGAGAAAGAATCTTAAGCAGACTCCCCACTGAGCAGGGAGCTTGAGGTGGGGCTTGATCTCCCAACCCTGAGATCATGACTGGAACTGAAGCTGAGAGTCAGATGCTTAACTGACTGAGCCACCCAGGCACCCCTCAAGTCTATAAAATTTGGACATGAGACTGATAAAGACAAAAATGTGACCATTGGATTTCGTAACATGAAAGTCCTTAGAGATTTTCTCAAATGGTAGAAGTAGAGGATTTAGTGTAGTGCGTTGGGAAGAGATGTAAAATTAGGAGATGAAATAAGTTTTGCTGTAACAATGTATAGAAAAATGGAATGATAATTGGATGGAGACATGGAGCCAAGGGTGTGTGTGTGTGTGTGTGTGTGTGTGTGTGTCTGTGTTTTGATAGAAGATTAACCAGGATATATGCATTCTCATGGGAATAATCCACATAGTGAGAGATAAATTGGTAATAGGAAAAGAGATAGATAGTTCTAGAAGAAGGAAAAAGGGAATGGAGGCTAGCATACAACTGGTTGTCTTGCCCTTTGATACAAGATGTGATACTATAATCATAGCAAAAAAAAAGAAGGTAGAGAGTACGGAATAGGTACTAATAACCAACAATTACAGATAAACATAATAAGCAGTGTGACAAGAAATGTATTCAGGTGAAGAAATAAGAAAGCAAAATAGTTCAAGTATTATTATAGATAATTCAACTGGAAACAAAAAGTAAAATGCTTTACATTTCCCTGATACTAAGCAAGATAATATCCTACTTCTAACACACATTTCTAATACAATATTATCAACAAAAGCATTTGCCATACATAAATTTCTTTCTGTTTCCATAGTTAACATATGGAAAAAAGTCAATGTTCAAATAAAAATTGAAGAATAGTTCTATTAATATCATTTTTTACCTGAATCATTGCATTTGAGTGTTTCTGCCACGTCGTACTTCCAAAAAAACTAACCCCAAATAGAGTCTTTCCATGTCACTACTGTTTATGGTGTAACTGCTCTAATGTTCCCTTTGACTCATTTTCCGCCTCCCCAAATCTCAGATAATGTGCCTCTGCCTCCACCAGTTGCTTCCAGTGAGTTTTCTCCTTCCTGAACACCCATGGGCAGGACACAGTTTCATAAGCCTGTTCCTGACTTTTCTTTCACTAATGAAAAGAGAACACATTAAAAAGAGAGAGAGAAAGAGAGACAGAATACTTTTTAGAGGTTTTCTTAGCTTTGATGTTTTATTTTGTTTATTTTCCTGCTAGGGAAGAAAAATGCAAAACATGCAGACAGTAAAAAGGCCTCCTGTGTGACTCTTAACTCTTCTTTTTATTTCTCACCTAGGTCTTATACCAACAGTACACAAGGAACCAAACTGAAATCCTGCCACTCAGAGAAAAAAAAAATATTTAGATCTTTGGGACATTTCCTTAAAGAGAAGCAAGTCAAAGCAAAGTCCGGGGAGGGAATGGGTGAGTTTTAGGTGCTGCCTGTGAGTCCTGTGGCTGTGGAGCAAAGCGGTGGAGAGGTGGAGAGTGGATACTGAGATGCTGACCTCTCCTCGCTCCTCCTTTCCCTCTTGCTGGGAGACCTCACTGTGGAAGTAAGCCAGAATGATAACAAGGCGTAGGATTCCAGTAGGAGAAGTAAACTGCAGCCAGCGGTGGAGGAAGGTGGGAGGAGACCTTACCCAGGGCTTGGGCAGTGGCTACATTAAAGGAATGTCTTTTTTTTTTTTTTTTATGTTATGTTAATCACCATACATTACATCATTAGTTTTTCATGTAGTGTTCCATGATCCATTGTTTGCGTATAACACCCAGTGCTCCATGCAGTACGTGCCCTCTTTAATACCCGTCACCAGGCTAACCCACCCCCCACCTCACTCCCCTCTAGAACCCTGTTTGTTTCCCAGAGTCCATAGTCTCTCATGGTTCATCTTTAGCCAGAAAGCAGTTGCACCATCCTTTAAAGTACATCATATTTGGGATAGAAGGAGAGCATAATAAAAATGGTGTATTCTTGAACACTAATTTTTATGATTTCTTCAAAAATAGGTAAATCGATTCTGTTGTTGTTGTTAATATATTTGGATTGAGCACTTGTCAAGTACATTTCTCATATCCCCAAATCACCCCCAGGTTATTAGAAAATACAGGCAAGTAGAGGGACAGGCCCCAAACCAAGTATGTAAAAGCCGATGATATGTCTGTTTCATAGTTGAGGCATTTGGAATGAAATGAAATATACTTTGGTTATATTGTGTAATAAAAGTAGGTATGCAGAGATCTGTCCCCTTCCCCTTTCCGTGTATGAAACTGTTCTAAAATTCCACCATGGGAAAATAAATAATTATTTTAATAATTTTTAAATAAATAATTATTTTAATAGTTTTTATTTTACAAAAAGAAATGAAGAAAATGAAGTGATTACATTCGTATATTCCTTTAGCTTAATAATATTTTTTGAACTATGACAGGGTAAGCTCCCTTCCTTGCATTTTTTAAGAATTGTATTAGCTATTTTTGGACTTTTATTCTTCGGTATGAATTGCAATGGAGTTTGTCATATTCCATGAAAAATCTAGTTGTGATATTGCTTGTAAGTATATTGACATTGTAGATTAATTTTGTGAGAATTGCATTTGTCCCTCCTATTGGTCCTTCCAGTCACTTGCTCCACTTAAGGTCTTTTTTATGTCTTTTTTTGCACTTTGGTAATTTTCCCCTTTTTAGTAAATGAGTGCTTTGCATTTATATCACTAAAGCAAATATTCAGTTACAACCAGGTATTTGACTAATACAAACTGATGATAGGTATTTAATATATTCTTCAATTGATTCTCATTATATATGTGTGTGTATATATATATATATATATATATATATATATATATATTTAAGTTTTCCTATAATATATGTATGTTTATTTTTGTGCTAGAATGTCTTTGTTCAGTTGAGTTCTTAGGAATTAAAGTTACTTTAAGGATGGAAATATTATTTATCTGAGCTAGTCAATTCCTAGATATTTCAGGTAAACACTTACACGCAAAGGTGGAAGCAATCATACTACATATATTCTTTTGAAAATCATTTGTTTCCCTTGGCAGTACACTATGGGCTTTTTTCATTGTCATTACACATTCTATAACATCATTTGAAAGGTTGCATGATATTCCATTATGAGAACTTTGATACTTGGAACATTTTTGGTCTTTAAATGTCTTGCATTCAAATACAAACGCAGGCATAGCGCCATCTTAGATCCTTATCAATACACATCTTATCTGAAATTAAGTTTTCAGATTCTTTCCCATAATTATAGCTGGCTGAGAGTAATTCCTAGGGAATGCTACTTAAGGTAGGTATTTGGACAAAGGCAGGATTTGGGCAGTGGCTACCTTACAGGAATAAAGAGAGCATGGGCAGAGAAGGTGAGGAGAGGGTGCCAAACAACAACAGGATCCACTTCATGATTTCAACAAGGACCCACTTTGGATGCAGAGATCATAGGTAGAGGGTAGAGTGTGGAGCTAACCCAGAAGCTAAGCAACAGAGCTGAATGATGTTTAGGGCAGAGAGAACACGGTCACTTCTGTTTATTTCCTAGGCTTTGTGAAAACTTAGATGCTGTTGAATGTCTGAAGTGTTCTGAAGCTCTTCTCTGGTCTCTCAGTTGAGCAATACGGGCTGGCATCCAGAGTTAGACACATTCATCCAACTCACTGCCCTCTTCCTTGCACTCCTGTCTGGGAGGAGGATGGGGAAAGAGTCACAGAAGGCATTGCAAAGGTCATGATTGTTGATTCTTAATGGACTTGGCGCCTGGTGTGATCCAAGTAATAAGGCAAAGAGGAACCAAGAAAATCCTCCAGCTCCTTACCTGTTTTGGTCTGTTTAAACTTACTTTCTATTAATTCTAATACCGATCTTATAAACCAACTAAACCAGACCACTGGATGCACACATCAAAGTGTTCGTCAATCACACTCCCTTCATCTTTTCTGTTCTACCCCATCAACTCTCCCCACCCCCCCCCAAATCGCCATTAACACCCATGGTTTAGTCATTCTTCAAGGCCCAGATTAAGCTCTTGCTTCTTTAGAAAACTTTCCTGGCAACATCTACTTAACAAAAGAACTTCCAAGTTCAAATTTCCATGTAACCTACTAACTGTGTGCTGCTGAATAATAATTGTAACAACATGTAGTTGAAGACTAACTTAATCTCTAATGGTTTGTACTACACAATTTGACATTTAATCTGTCACCTAATTATTTTGTAAATTCTTTTGTTGAAAGATACAAAGGAAACAAACTTCTCTTGGGTTTCCACAGGGTCTAGGATGGGTTTATATAAGTTAAGCAGTTACAGGTGTTGCTACGCTGTTGGGTGTCCAGGCTGAAATTTCAGATTGTTCATCAATATCTATTTTTTTATTTCCTCTACTTTTTAGGGTCTAGGCATAGAACTACACTCCATTTTTCCTAGCTTCTTGCATTTGGGTGGGGCTCTGTGACTAAGTTTTGGCCATGAAAATGATATATGCCATTTCAAGATATGGTTCATAAAAATTTGCCATGCACCCCCACACAATCCCTCATTCCATCTTCTCTTGTTGTAGCAATCTTGGAGGTCACTTAAAGGGGATGACATCAAGAACTGGATCCCTAAGTCACCACTTAAAGGAGGCCCACCCTGAAATGTCACCCGAGCATCTGCCAACTGAACAACATCTGCATTGGATTTTTTGTGGGTAAGAAACAAACTTATTTTGTTAAGCCCCTGAGTTTGGCATTGTTTGATACAGCTGTTTGCACTGGTTTTTTTTACTCAGCGATGTGACATAAAAACTATATAAGACTACACTTGAGCAGCCCCAAGTCTAAGTATATAGTTGGTTTTTTAAAGAAAACATGTATTTTAAAGTTTCAAGTTCCCAAATTCTAATTTGCCATTCTTGTAACCTGAGTAATTCTCAAAATTAAAAATGGCATAAATCAATAACCTCTTTATTTTTTTGGCAAAAACTCTGTATGGCAACAACTTTGTTTTCTGCATGTCAGTCAGAACTCTATGATACAGGTAGCGATCAAAGCTTATTAAAATTTCTCAGTGGAAATGCTTGCTTTTATTTGGTAAATATGACTCAGTTTTGCCTTACGAAAACCAAGTAGTCTTTCCATCGCTACTAACACATATAACCGTCTGTGTGGGCATACCTAGTGTGTTGTGAAAATAAAGTAGATGATACAGCAGAGCACACATCTTAATGATGATTTTCCTATTCTGTTAACTGTCCATTTATATTAAGTGAGAAGCAGAAAATGATTTAACATTTAAATATATTAAGTATTGTTAGAATGAAGCAATGTTCTGAAGTCAAAATTTTGAGTGTATCTTATGTGCTTTCATCTTTTGAGGGCTTAAAATCCATTTGAAATTGGCTCTTTTATTTCCGTCACCTTCGTGGTAAAGAGGACAGCGTCCACAAATTAAATTTGTCCTTGACAATTGGTAAGAAAGTGAAGCCGGGGTGTTTGAGATGCAGCACATACCTGCTGTAAGCTAGCACACAGCGGTCGTGGGTCTTTCTCTGGGAAAAAAGAGACCAAGATTATGATCATAACCTTGAATTATCATCACCTGTGGTATTGGTGGCTTATCACCTGTAAGAATACTTATGAGTTTTAGGTAGAAATAATTCTTACATTTATCAAGGATCAGGAAAGCATAATTTTACTTTCTTCTATCAGAGAAGGCTAACATATTCTTTTTTATGTGATCTTCAAGCATGCAGCGCGTTAAGTCTTTGTATCATGATAATATTTCCATTTCACAGGGTTAGCTATAACAGTGCAGTTTAATCATCTGTGAGTTTATCATTTTATTTTGTGTCAATTGTCAGCGACATGAATATAAAGTATCTTTTATAATGATTCTGGTTTTAATGGCTAGGTTTTTTTAAAATTCATATTTCCTTCCTTGGTTTTTCTACCTGTCCTTTACTAACCTTTATAGTCTCATACCTCATTTTCATGTTTGAATATCCTTCAATGTGTTCTACAAGTTATATAGTTGTAAAACTATTATATATGTATATGTGCGTATGTATACACACACAAATGTTTGTGTGTATAGCACTTTTAATTGCTGTGATTTTAGTTCTCCTATTATCTTTTCATTCCACAAATATTTAATGAGTGTCTTCTATTTGCCTATTAACATGCCTACTAATGCCTATTAATATCCTGTTAATATCAATTATCCAAAGATGAGCAATACTGACTTGCCCTGATTTCATAGGGCTTACTGTCCAAAAAGGGAGGCAATCATCAAAAAATAATTATGCAAATAAATGTAAATGGGTTATATGATGCTTTAACTGCATCTCAAGGAAGCATTTGACTTGATCTAACCAGGGAGATCAGAGAAGAGCTTCCCTGAGGATAAGTATGAGCTAAGATTTTGGAAGAAAGGAGAAAGTATTTCAGAAAGCTGGAGCAATAAGTGCAAAGGTCCTGTGGTAGTGATAAGGAAAATCTGTGTCCTAAGATGGCTGACTGAGCCAGCGAGAGAGTCCCAGTCCTTGCCCAGGGGCTCTTCTGGGTTCTTCTCCCTGCCCCACCTCGTGCACGTGCCAAAAGTGCCAAGTATACGGGAGTAGAAATGTATAAATTGCCCCCTTTGTTTGTGCTCGGGGCTCAGACCTTTGGAGACCACTCTCCTCTGAGCCTGCTGGCATTAAATAAACCTCCTATCCTCCAAGATCTCTGGGTGCCACTTGGTTCTTCCATCGGGCGATCCAGTCCAGGTTCCCTAACAGTAGGACCCACAAGGTACACTGGAATTGCTGAAAGAAAGCCACCCTGACTGGAGTATAGAGAACAGAAAAGGAATCGTAATGTGAGTTGATACTGGAAAGGTCATCTGGGGCCAGACCAGGCAGGAGACTATAGACTGCATTAGGAAACTTAAAAGCAGTAGTAAGCCATCCAGTAGTTTTAAGAGAGGAAGTGATATGATCAAGATTTCATTAGAAAGAAAGTATTTCTGAGGAGGCTGAGAGGAGGGAGCAGATACAAAGGCACCATCACCCCATCCAGATCACTACTCATCTCCTGAAGCAGGCTGTAATCACCTCACAGATACAAATAAAAATCTTTACTTGGCTCTGGCCTCTTGTATCCTCCAGGCATCTCATAAATGAAAACCTCACTGATTATCAGGCCCCCAGCTGGTATCTGAGTAATAGGGAGCCATCTTAAGTCTGTAGGGAGCAGCGCATCCCATGAACTGAACAATGGTGAGTTTCCCCACAAGAGCTATGGATCATTGACTGAAAGTTAATGCTAGGCTGTCCTCATGCTAGGGAGCAGCTGCATTAGCAGGACCTCTTTCCTGAGCTTTCTTTGGATGTTTCAGACTCTGCTGACCCGATGGAAATGAAGTCCATAATTTCAGCTATGGTCATTAACCCCCTGCTTTGTGTTTTTACCAATCATTAATATGTCATTTGTGTTTGACTCTAAAGATAGGCTTTGAGCCCGGGGAGCCAGGACTTCAGTGCAATGGGGACCAAGTATCAAAAGGGGAAAATGGATGACAATTGCAATGACAAAGCTGTCCTGGTCACCTGATAGAAAAGAAAATATAATCTCTTTCTAAACAATACAGATGGCACTAGGATTTGTATTATGGAAAAGTGAGGACATGTGCTGTTTCCTAGGAGGAAGAGTGGTTATGATAGCTGAGAACTGTCACCATATCCTGTAGCTATTGAATACTTTAGGCCAAGGAAGAAAAACATGAAAATGTTTAGGAGATCTCTAGCTTCAGCTCCCACTTGAGTACAAAACATGGATTTAACATGAAATTGTCGACATCAGTTGAATTCGTCAAGCCTTTGTGATCAGGCACTGTATTACTCAGTCTCAATTCCTGCCCAAATGATCTTTTTAACCATTTCTCCCTCATTGTTTTCTAGTTATTGTCATCAAATGGCTTAAATCAATGCAAGCTCATAGTCCATGGTTTGCCCAGTCTGTTCCCTTTGTGCTCTCCTAAGCTTTCTTCCTATGCCTTTCCATCCTTCCAGCCCCTGGCTAAGTCCACCACCTCCACAGAGACTCCCCTGATGATGGCTGCCCAAAGAGTGTAGCCCCTCCTATGAACTCAGTAACCTGTATTCAGTAGTTGTGTACTCGTTAAAATGCTTTTATTATTATTGAAGTCTTCTATATTATTTGCTAGTAAATCTCAACTCCCCAACTCAATGTAATCTCTTTGAGGTGTTGGACCCCTAGTGGAATCATATATTCACTGTTGTTTAATGAACAAAGTTTAATCTTTCTGGGTCTGAGAGGTATCAAAATAATCTTTTTGCTCTCATTGGTTTTAGGAGTGGGAATTTCATACCAAATATCATAACAGATCTTTGTTAATTTTTACCTTTTTCTTGAGTTGTATACTTGGACACTAAATTTAATTTTCTCAAATTAATGTTGCTTATAGCTTAAATCTGCTGTGCCTGTATTCTGTCATTTGTGTAATTTAAGTATGCTCTTAGTTATATATGTCTTCATGTATTTTTAAAATTTCATAATATTTATATCATTTTATTTTAATAATTATATGGGAAGAATGTGGAATTCTTTATTAAATTTATCATTGGTTGATAAAGAATCTTGTTAATTAGGCTTTACTGGGTGTAAAATAGTATGACTTGAAAATAATATGGATGTATCATATAGACCATTTAAAATGAATAGTCATTCGTATATATCCATAAAAGGATGAGGAATGAACCAAAAGAATTAAAAAAGAAAAATGTAGCATGATACCTCAATAGTTATTAATACTAAGAGCTACTTTTATCTTGATTATGTATGTTATTTTTCAAATAACAAAATAAGCTCTACTACCTCAGAGTCTTTCATATGAGGCATACATTATTATAAATATTATTTAATTTCACTTAAAAAATTAACAATACAACAAATCAAGCATCATTCACTCCTAACTTAGCAAAACAAGTTTTCTTTAGGTATAATGTAAAAATCCAGACCATAATGCTTTTCCTCCACTACAAAAAAAGCTCTTGTGTACACTTTTATATATCAGAAAATACATTTGATGGATGATCACCCTCATTTTTAAAATATATTTATTTTTCTACAATGTGCTAAAAATAGTTTCAAAGCTAAAAAGCATGACAAATTGCATCTATTTCTTATTTGGAAAAAAGCTCTTGCATTATTGCATTTTTACACAATTGTCATCATTCAAAACTACTTTTCCTTCTAGCGAACAACACTTGTCTTTATCCATGTGTCAACTGCTGGCAGGACTGACATATTATTTGTTGGCTGATTTCCCATATGCATTACCTTTGTGTACTGTTCCTTCTTTGACTGTTTAATAACCCACTGTATATTTTATTTGTGACCTTACTAAGAGCAGGTCTTTGTTGCATTGTTAGGATATAGAAAATTCCACTGAAAATAGTATAAAATAATGCCCTGGAAAACCTATTTTTATCCATGGAATTTAAATCACTTGATATAAATCTTGTTATTCTGAAATACAGACGATGGTAAAATCTGAACTTTATTTTTTGATATTAAAAAGTGTATCAGAGCGCCTGGGTGGCTCAGTTGTTAAGCGTCTGCCTTTGGCTCAGGTCGTGATCCCAGGGTCCTGGGATCGAGCCCTGCATCAGACTCCCTGCTCCGCTGGAAGCCTGCTTCTCCCTCTCCCACTCCCCCTGCTTGTATTCCCTCTCTCGCTGTCTCTCTCTGTCAAATAAATAAAAAAAAATCTTTAAAAAATAAAATAAAATAAAAAGTGTATCATATACAAAAAAACAGACACCTAAATTAGCATAGTCCGGAGGATATAGATTTAAAAGTAATTTGACTAGTTTTCTGAGAAATGGGGCTAAGGTTGAGGAATAATTATAATTAAAATGGAAGACTCTGCCTCTAAACACACACATTAGATTGTGCCCAGCACCTTCAGATGTGTTATCCTTCTGATAACGCACAACAGAGGAAGGAATATCTAGCAGCCTGTTAACTACTCTCTCTGAAAGCTGACATGGGATATAGGAGTGTACTTGGCAGGGGAGTCTTGCTGTTTTTAAAATTAGCAGTCTGTGAAGTGAAAACTGAACTGCATTATGTCATAGTAGACCAGCGTGGCATTCTACCATAATCTCAAACTTCTTTGGGACAAAGTAGTATTTCTTGGCCTTGGTTTGTGTTTCTACAGAATGAAAGATTTCATTTATATTATTCTAAGATCTTAGATCTTAGGCCTTTCCTTTGATTCTATGGTTGACTATATTTAGAGACAGTGATATATACCATCTATGATTACAGATTATCAACCAAAATTTTCTAGTAGTGTTGAGCAGATTTCTTGACTTTTATTTGGCTTTTTTTGCTGAGGCCTGGGATGTCTGTAGAAAATACAAAGGATCAAGGATATCTCACATGGATGTAAGCTCTCAGGGGCTTTGAGATTAAGCTCTGGGAAATGTACCCAGATAGCAGGCCTCCCTCTTGCTCCTGGAGTAATCGGACCCATCTGGAACTTTGACTCAGGCCTTCTGTTACCCCTTTTGTTCACAAGTGGGAAAGAAAGAGCAGACTAAGCCACATACTTGTGAATCATATCTATTATGTGATAAACTTTTTTAAAAAATGAAAACTATCATCCTTGATATTCTAACATGAAGAGAACTTGACAAAAATAACTTCAAATCTGTAGGCTTCAGTGTCTTCATGTGTAAAACATTGAATTACACACATTGAAAAAACATACTAAAATCCCCTTCAACTTTAATACTCTCCTTGGCTGGAGCACAGACTCTCCTAAGTCTTATAAAAATTAATGACCCTTAGACCTGGGTTTCCAGGGGGTATGCATTATACAGAATAGAAGGAGGAACACAGAGTCCAAGGAAGGAGTCAAAGTATGGTGGTTGTTAAGATTACAATAACCACCGTTACATATATTTGTCTGGCATGTCGAAGTTTTAAAGTGTTTACCCATGTCAGATAGCTCACTTGGTCATCCTCTAAACTCTTTAACATAATTACTGAAGTAATACTTTCCCTTTTCTGCAGAATAAGAGAGTGAAATTCAGGAAAGCTATTTACTTAGAAAATAATGGCATGTTAGAATCAATACACTCACTTGATTTCTACAGTGATCCTCACATTTAACATCCATGGACAACATCTGAATAGCATGTCAAGTTTGGAGATTTTTAGTCTCCACCTCTCATTTAATAGGATTACGTGAGGCCCAATATTCTCTACCTTTACCGAACCTCTCATGTGATTTTGATGCATACTATGTGGGCCTTTCATGTGGGCCAAATACTATTTTCTTTTTCTTCACTCTCAGCCTTAAAAATAGGCTACATTTCATGTGCTGACATTTTATATATATATAAGTGCTGCTTCTGAAAGACAGCTTATCAGAGGTATGGTATTACTACCTCTTATTATAATTCTTTTTCAGTTTTTCTGTTATGATACCAAACAAATCATTCTTTACCTGGTTGGTAATCTCATAAAAATATATTACATCTCACTGCATGGCAAAAAAAAAAAAAAAAAAGAAAGAAAAGAAAAGAAATCTCAGCTTAGCATTCAAGGCAATTAATTCATCAATGCTTTTTCTGACTCCATTTCTGTAATAGCTCTCTCAGATATGGTCATGTCTATTTCAGTGCCCCTCCACTCCATGCTAGCGATGGTGTGGTGTCACACTTGCTCATATTGAGATTATGCACAATAGGACTTTTAATACAGAGTTAACCAAGTGGATCACAGAGTAAGGTAGACCTCATTGGGTTTTCCAAAACCATTTAAATTCTCTGAACTGAATCAGAAGACAATCTATTTTACCGTCACCGTAAGTCTTGATCTTTTATGAGGAAGGAATTGAGCACTGTTAATAAGCAGATTGTTCTGTTATTCATCAGTATCAAAAGGACTGGTTATAATTCTGAAAAGATTAAAAACCCCAAAGAATAAATTGGCCTTCCTTCTGAGCATATTTTGCCAGGTGGATAATACATTGACCCCCACAAAAATTGAACTCTCCAGGCAGAAGAGGGTAAGTGAAAGACAGAATAACTAAAATTAAAAAAAAAAAAAATTAAAAAAAGCATTTGTGCAGAGAATTTTAAGTTATCATACACACATGTATGATATTTCACATTACTAATGTTTGCGTCATTTACACATAAACATTTTAGTACAGGGTTGAGTAAACAAAATAACGCTTACTGAACTTTATTGGAAATTAAATGAATTTTCAAGGATAATTTTAACCATATTTGATATCTAGTGTTTGCATTGTCAGAAATTAACCCAAGCTAAAATATGGAATGCCGCTCTATGCTGAGTCTCACAATTTTACATTCTTCTCCCCCTCAGTTTGTGCTAGTTGTGCTTATTGGAAATCCGAGAAATGGAGTTCTCCCTCCTGAAAAGAATATGCCTTGCATTCACCTCAAAAAAGGTAAAGGAAAGCCAAAACCATTTAAAGGCAACATGTTTCATGGGTTTTCTTTGTAACCCTAACAGCCTGAGGAAATCAAGATAGGAGAGGAAGAGCAAGACCTCACCCCACTGCATGGCAGCTTTCAAGGAAGGTTTTGAGATGCCAGGGGGGCTGTCTTCATTGTGCACCCATGGAGGCTAGAGTCCAGGCCCCAGGGTTTTGAAACACCTCAGAGTATCTGTACCCGAAGCATGCAGCAGAAGCAAAGCTCGCAGATATTAAGGGACTAATTACAGGGCTCAGAATAGAAGTTCCTCAGAAAAACCAGTGAGAAGAGAAAACTAGAGAAGCTTCCCCAACTGTGCTTTGTGTAAAACCTGGGACCCGAGCCTGAAAGTAGTAGAGATGAGCAGGAAAGCCTAGTCATGATTAAGGTTAAATTTCCCACCAACCCAGCAGGACTGAGTCATGGAATCCATTTAAATTAACTACGCAAACAAAAATGGAGAATGTGTTGTTTCTTGCATCTCAGAGTTCACTGATTAATTAAAATTTACTTGTTTTTCAACACAGTGTTCCTTATGTACTCTCTTTAATTCGTGACCCATTATAAGTTTATATTATACATTTATGACCAAGAATAAAAGCAATTTTAGGCTTTTCAATGGTCAAAATCATCAGAGTGGCCACTGTTCAGCTGAAGGATGAACCACTGAATGAATCAGTCGTAATCCTACTATCTGATCTTTAATGACCACTGCACATACTCATCCAGTATGAAGTAGAAGGCTTGCAGGTGGATTCATTTTAAAATGAAACAATTTTAATAGTTATTTTATTTATTGTTAGTAGTGGACATTAAAATTGCAGCCATTTGTGCGAACTCCTGAACTTATGGTCTATGCTAAATTCTTAATTTTAGAATTCATAGAATTTAAAGTGGCATTGGACCTTGTATTTTTAACTATTTGTTTACACTCTTCCTATACAGGTATTTCTTTTCTCTGTAACAGGTGTGCTAGTGCCTTAAGAGCATATGTGATATCTTCTACTACTGAATCCTTCACAACACCCCATCCAGTAACATTTATTAAATATTTTATAACAATCTTTGATCTATTCTTATGTTTAAAATTAAAACTCCCAAAACTTAATGGAGAGAGATAATTGACATGTCACTTTATCTTCTTGGAAAGGCCATTTCAGCTCAATAGAATGACTTTTTTTAAAGATTTTATTTATTTATTTGAGAGAATGAGAGAGAGAGAGAGAGACAGAGAGAACAAGCAGGGGGGAGGGGCAGAAGGAGAGGGAGAAGCAGGCTCCCCGCTGGGTATCGAGCTGGTTGCGGGACTCGATCCCAGGACCCCGAGATCATGACCTGAGCTGAAGACAGACGTTCAACTGACTGAGCCACCCAGGTGCCCCTCAACAGAATGATTTTTAGAATGAAGATAATGTTAGGGAGAATTTGTTTCTCTGAAATAACTGAAATAAATCAGTTATTTATGCTCCATCTTTCTCAGATATAAGCAATGTTGAAGTTCCAAGCTACTAAATATTTGCGGTATTTGTTCATCAATTTGGTCATTTTCTAAAAAATTACCATCGCTGAAGAAAAAGTGACTCTCATCTTTAAAAGCTATATTGTGTAAATGTTCTAACAATTACATATTCTCCTTTATTTTCCCTATACACTCATCTAAATGTCCATTCTCTTTCTGCCTTTTCTAACTCTCTAGGAACTCTATCTCCCAATGATAACTCATAGAATGAGAAGTATGCCTTCCCATTGTGTTAAGTGGTAAAAAAAAAATAGCCTTTGGTGTAGACAGCTGGATCGTGTGATGTTTTGACTTCCTTGTGAGGCTACACACACTGATACAACTTTCAGTGGTAGCAAGTTTTATTCTGTGTTCCTTTCTTATTACCACTAATGGACACCTTGGATGTTTGACCTGACTTAGATACTTACAGAGAGCACTGAGGGAAAGCTTATTATATGGTGCTACTCTCTTGGCTTTGATGTTCTGTAAACCATGTGTATGATTGCTTTTAGGGGAAAAGTTCAAACCCTCTGCACTTTAGACATAAGTGAATTCTCTCTGAGACTCAGATTTTAGTCCTGAATCATGAAGTGTGTAAGAGGTATAAAGCAACTAAAGATTATTTCTAGATGTTGAAAATGTAGGCCAGGTTTATAATTCATATTTAGCAGTACATTTTGAGAATTGATGCTCTTAGGATTTCAGTGAGAGTGTGTCATCCCTCTACCCTACGGTGTTTGTTTTGTTTTTCTCTCTCTTTGAATCCCTTTCAATACAGGGACAGAAAAGGTTTTATTGGTAAATACCGTAAACCCATGATAATGTCATCTATTTAAGTATCTGTTGTCCTCAGATTATGACAAAATTTCTGTTGGGTCACTGAAAGTACAAGTTAACTCTCTTAAAAAGGAATTATAAGCAATAAGATTGTGTCCTTAATGATGTATTTTTAAGTCAGTAGTTTAGTGAAGAATGCTTTTTTTCTACAGAAAGAATGCAGTGTATGGTAGTGAGGTTTTTAACCTAATCTACAAAAGTTAGCTCAATCATGCATAGCATATCAAAAAAAAGCTTATATAACACATTTATCATAATAGATCTTCCTTCTTAGAAATAGTGAAGAAGAGAAATAATAGAATATGTACCTTTTTATTGGGTACCAGGCCAACTTTAGGACACATTTTTAAAAGAGGCAAAGATTGATTTTTCTACAACCATCTCTCTCCTGAATGGCAGGTACCTTGTATCCATGTTATACTCCCTATCTTGTACAAGTGGCAGATACTATTAATAAATCCCAGAGCTTTTTCATGATGAATTCATATTTGCCTTCAGAATCCTCAGGATAGTGACCTAAGCTTTGATAATGTATTCATTTGTCAGACTATTAAACTGAATCTCAAAAAGGGATAATATAGCCTAACAGTAATGTTTTTATTGAAAATACATCATAAGAAGTAAGAAGGTGAGAACCTAGTGACAGATCACTGAAAATCAATAACAAGAATGTATAAACAACTTCAAGTTTATTAACCTTCTGGGGGTGGATCAGTGGTCTCATAATTATATATAAGGGATGACACTATGCAACTTATTAGTTCTTCTCTTTAAGACAAAGCTAAATCCATCAGTAACAACATCACCTAGTTATTTTTAAATACTAATTAATATGACTAAAAATGTCATGGAACAATAGAATGTTACCAACTAAATAGAAGGACTTTTCTTGCTACAGAGCTTGTAAGATGCCTAGCATGGTGTCCAATGCAGAATAGGTGTTCAATATGTTTATTACTTTTTTCACTTGCCTTTCATTCAAATAATCTAATTCAAGTTCACTATGATTTTTTTCTTAAAAGATTGTTTAAGGATATTACATAGGATGTTTCTGTTAATATATAAAACGCATGGCAGAAAAGTAATAGTAAGATATATGTATATTTATTAAGTATCCACTTAGAGAGGAGATGGGCTTCCTGCCCATCTGGCATCCAGAGCAACAGCCAAACCAAAACTATTGTTGCTTGAGAGGGTCACAGAGAGTTCAGGTATTCAGAGAGCCAATGTCCAAGCCATTATGCGCAGGGTGGGTTATTCTGAGCAAAGCCTTTCATAGAAGATCTTAGCTTATAGCCACTGATAAGAAGGAACTTTATTTTAAGAGGATTAAGGCTAGAATTATTTGTTCATGATGATTGCCAGGATAGCAAAAACTTTCTCCCAGATCCTGGTAGATGAATCAGGAAACTCAGATCAAAAGAGCTGACTGCCAGGTTAGTGACCTCAAGGAGATGCTATCACAGACTCAATGTTTGTTGGAAAAAAATAGTTCAAAAGATTGGGAGGAGTCATTTGAAAAGGTAGTTGGTGTTGCACTGGTTACTGATAAGCAACTACTAATACATGGTTCTATTCTGTGAGTAGTTGCTCATTTCATTATTGTACTGTGATGAGCCCGAGATCTTGTAGGCCATCCCCTGGGGACCCTTTTAGGACCCAGGAAAGAACTCCTAAAATCTGGATCAAAAAACAAAAGGTTCTGGATACCTATGGGTACCCCAAGAATGGGGGTAGGTAGGATATTTGGGACCCAGGATACCTCTTCTAAGTCCAGAGGTCTCTCTACAAGCAAAGGAGGTCTGTTTCATTCATTTCTTGGTTCATTCATTTTATATATTCTTTCAGGGAACCAACTATGTGCTAGGCACAGCTATGTGCTATAAATGAATAATAAACATGATCTGATCGACACATTCTTTGCCCTTATGACTTACAAAGCAGTGGAATAGACGGACATTAATTAAATAATCACAAAATACATAATTGCTAACTGTGGTAACTGATGTGAAGGGAAAATACAATGAACTCCAGTTTCACCAATGTTGGTATCAAGTTTTCAGATGAAGGAAACATACTCAGGGTACATATTTACTGTGAAACATGAAAGTATAAAATGTTAGAACTGAAGGAGGTCTTGGAGTTCATCTAGGTTTTAAAGTTCATTATTTAGTCAATCTTAAGTCTTGGGCTAAAAAAATAAAATGAATGGCCACGGCTTCATTTTTTTTTTTTTTTTAAAGATTTTATTTATTTATTTGACAGAGAGAGACACAGCGAGAGAGGGAACACAAGCAGGGGGAGTAGGAGAGGGAGAAGCAGGCTTCCTGCCAAACAGGGAGCCCAATGCGGGGCTCGATCCCAGGACCCTGGGATCATGACCTGAGCCGAAGGCAGACGCTTAACGACTGAGCCACCCAGGCGCCCAACCACGGCTTCATTTTTAATTTTAGTTGGAACTTTTATTTTCAATGATGGAACAAGTTTGGCAATTATATACAGTGCTCTGAAGCAAATATTCCAAATGTTGGTGATCAGCTTCTACACACTTTTAAAAGCACGTATCAAAGTATAGAAATAGTATCTATGCAATATTCAAGTATATGCCTATCAAGAAAATTTTAACTCAGGATTTCTGTAGTGTATTAAATATATGAGTTAAAACTGAACCAACAGAATTGTATGATTATGTATGATTTCTTTATGTTTATGGAAACATTTGAAAACTGTTAAATTCCACTTACATTGCTCTAATATTGTAAATACACAGTTGTGCTTATTTGAAGTGTCCTACTGGAATAACTCCTAAATAGAAATATCTTAGAATAAGTTTGCTCAATTAGAGTGAAAAAAAAAAAAAAGAGAGAGAGAGAGAAAGAGATCAAAATGTGAGAACATTATGAAAACATGTTTTCATGCTGTTTATAAATGGATCATTAGCGTTAGCATTAAGCTATTGTTAGCAAATATTATTTTCAAATTAAATGAAACCAGTAACTGTGATTAGAAAATTCTTTCGGGGGTTAACTACACTGGAATTAAAAGAAAATAAAACTAGGGGCACCTGGGTGGCTCAGTAGGTTAAGCATCCAACTCTTGATTTGATTTCCGCTCAGGTCACAATCTCCATCCATTTCTACCCCTCTCTGCCCAGCTGGTGCCCTTAGCATCATCTCAGCTTTCTTGCCGTCCGGATTCTGATCAGAGTTAACCAATAGAAGGCACTAGTAAGAGACTGGAGAGTTTAAAAAGTGAGAGGTTGAGGAATAGTATTCCCTGATTCTTCGGCCTGGGCTCTGTGGTTCTGGCAGAGGCTACATCTCTTTCACGGGACTCTTCTTGTGATGTTATTCTTCCATAGCTCTGACTCCCACTAGGTCCTGATAATTTCCTTTCCTCCCGTTTCCCCTTCAGGTGGTTATTGTTTTCCTTTGTTTTGTTAGTTCCTGGGTCCCTCATATCACTTTCTGATTGCCCCAGTGCTGCCCAACACCTCTGTAAACAATTCTTTCATGAAATTATCTTCTACTGGACCTTCTGTTTCCTGCTGGCATCCTGACTGAAACTACTCTCTAAAGCCCCTGTTGCCGTTATCCTCTTTATTGCAGGAAAAGAAATGCCTTATTTTCTAGTAGTTAATATATAGATCAAATACTAAGGAACTGATATAACTTGCCTTTCAAAAATGAAAGAGAAAGATCATCCTTTATATTTTAGTGATAGGAAAACTCTGGTGGAATCTATATGAAAGTGGCTGTGAAAGCAAGCAGGTATCAAAAGGGAAGCATATGAAAGGAGTAAGCTAAAAACAATTGCTTTCTATTCTATGGATCCCCAAAGGATATCATTCATTTTTATTTCAGAGAGGTAACAGATGTTGAAATTTGCCAGCTCTGCAGCCATCCCCACCATTAGATGTCTTATTCATCATTTTATATTTGGGGTCTAACACAGATCTCAGCACATAATTGAACTCTTAAAAGTGTGTATTGTATGAGTGAATGAGAAATGGTGATTAAATCTAAGAAATACTTGCACGTGCATGTTCATAGCAGCATACTTCACAATAGCCGGATGAAAACAGCCCAAATGTCTATTAACAGAAGAATGTGTAAACAAAGTTTGGTAGGAACATACAATGGAATAGTATTCAGCCATAGTAATTAATGAAATATTGACACATGCTACAAAATGGATGGACCTTGAAAACATTATGCTAAGTGGAAGAAGTCAGACACAAAATGTCATTTATTATATGATGCCGTTTAGAAGAAATATCTAGAATAAGAAAACCCATAAAAATAAACCACAAATCGGTGGATGCCACGCATTGGGGGAAGGGAGAAATGAGGTAACTGCCTAATGGTATGGGATTTCCTTTAAGGGTGATGAAAATGTTTTGGAACTATATAACAGTCATGGAACATTGTGAATGTACTAAATGCTACAGCATCTTTCGCTTTAAAATGGTTAGTTTTATGTTGTGTGAGTTTTATCTCAATTAAGAAAAAAAAAACAGAACCTAAGGAAGACAGAATTCTCTTATGGTAGAATCTGGAACCACTTTCTGCCCGTGGTGGGGAAAAATAGAAAGGAATCCTAGCTCTCTAAGCTTCAATCCTAACTCTCTGAGAGCCCATGGATGCAGAGGTCATACTCCTATGATCATTTAATGCTAACACTGCTGTTATGTGTTTGTCTTCACCTTCATCTTACTTACTAAGGAGTTTTACTTTTGACTTGCACATTCTGAAACACCTCTACTTAAATTTCTTTTCTGATACATCTTGGTTCTAACTATTTGTATTCAATGAATATTCTGGGGAAAAATCAATGTGCTCATTTTTCCCTTTGAAAATCCATTGTAATCTAATCCTTCCTGGGTAGTTATTACTGGGTTGCTAAGAGTAAAACCACAACTACTTCTGAGAAATTTATTATGCAAGTTTGCCTGCCAAAGCTAGACCTCTCAACAAAAGAATGCAAATGTGTTTAAAAACAAGCCACATCCTTTAGGTTTCTTATTATTTAAGAATAAGCAAGAATGCTTTGACATTATGAAAAATGAGGTTGAAAACCTTATAGGCATTATCCCCCAGGAGTGTTCTATAATTTGATCCAAACATTAGTAAAAACTTAATGTCTATAATGTCTTTTTTTTTCCAGAGCTATTTATTCTCTTTGTTAGATTTATTTTTTTAATTAAGACTCATCAGTAAGCATTGTCCTCTTTTTCTCATGTTGGGCACTCAGCTTTCTTAAATTAAAACCATTGTCCTCTTTGGCATAGTCATGCCAAAGTAAGTATAGTTTTGTAAGGATAGTTTATTCAACACCCTTCTTAAGCATCATCTAAGTCCTAGGCACAGCCTTGACATTTTTGGTACCAAAATGAATATCTTGATCTGGCCTTCAGGGAACTGTAGCCTAGTAAAAGAGCCAGACAAGTAAATAAATGTACATTATAAAAGGCTCTATATAGAGGCTTTAATAGAGCAAGGAGAAGGTACAATAGAAATTCCTAACAATGAAGTGAGCAAAGATGGTGGAGGTGGTTACAAGGTTTATGGATAGATAAGAGAGTGAGTACAAAAGTACTTCAAAAAGGTGATAAGGTTTAACTGAGGCTTGAATTCCAAATGGTTTTCCAGGAAGGTAAGAAGAAGAAAGGCATCCTAAATTTAAGGAACTTCATACATAAAAATGCAGCAAGGCATGACAGAGCATGCCACATTCCAGGAACTGGATAGAGTTCAGTTAGACTAAAGCATAAAGCGTGTGGAAGAAGGGTAAATAATGAAGCAGGAAAAGTTCATAATGGTTTGCTCTTAGTAGCTTAGATGCCATAACAAAGAGTTTGGGCAATATCATTAGGTAAAGAAAGGCTATCAGAAGATTTTAAACCCAGGAGTAAACAGTTTAGATTGGTATTTTTGAAAAAAAAAAAAAAAAAATCAGTCTTGCAGAAACGTGAAGAGATGGAGGGAAACAAATAGAGGTCTTTTGACAAACAAGGAGGCTCTTACAGTGGTGCAGGTTGAGTAATGATACAGGCTGGACCTGAAGCACTAGTTGTAGGGACACAGAAGAGAAAACCAAATAATGAATGTAAAGGTAGCAACAGGAATGGTGGCTGAAAAGAGAAACAAGCCCGTAGAAGAAGTCATAGAAATTCTCAAGTTTCTGGCTTAGTTAATGTCATCACTATTCTTGAGGTTGCTCAAGATAGTGATTTTACTGGTAAAGCCTATTTGTACCAAAGGCAATGACAAGGTCATTTTTAGAGCTGGAGAGTATAATCCAATGGACTATTTAGAAAGAACAATCTAGTAGGTTATTGGAAATATAGGTCTTTAGTTCAGGAACAGAGTTTGGAGTGTGTTTTGCCCTTCCCCTCTACCTCTGTTCTAAACATGAGTCCATCTGAGTCTGTCAGCTCAGCTGGGGTCTTAGGGATTTAGAGTGTGTCAGCAGGGGCTGGTGCAGCAGAGAAACTCTGACTCTGGAGTATGGAGCTCATGGTTATCAAAGGGATTGTGCCTAGAAATGAACAAATTAAATAAAAATATCAAAATCTAAGCATACAGTCCAACCAAGACATCAATCAAAAGTGATCCAACAGAGATTTTAAATGTAGGTACAAGCACACTGTGCCCAAAGCAACAGGATTCAGAATGGAGACACAAGTTAAAGAGCTTCTCTGAGCCACTGAAGTATTGCCAATAGTTCTTGTTAAACATAGTTAACAAGTGGAAACAGAGACTGAAACAGAATTAGCTCCCAAGGATCTTAAACAGTAGATTTGGGATTTAGTGGTATAAACTAATGTAAAATGAAAGAATAGAGTGAGAAATGTAGTAAGCCAATGACAAAATGCTGAATATGAACACATAAGTGACTGTATTATTTTGGAGTCTCTGAAAAGCAGACACTAATATGGGATTAGACATGCAAGAAATATATTGGGGGAAATGCCTCTGTAGGGTAAATAAAGGTGGGAAGCAAGATTGGGTAGGAACAGTTTCAGACTAGAGGCTAGGCTAAAGGGGATTTTCTAAGACAAAGCATACTGCTAGAAGAATGTGTCAAGTTCAGGGAGCATAAAAAGGGTGCAGGGGAGTGAGGGCAGGGTGGAAGGGAGTATGCAGAGGGACTCCGTTGGGGCTGTCAGTCAACCATCCACCCCACAGCCCAAA
The DNA here is from genome assembly GCF_004348235.1 of Phoca vitulina. Taxonomy (NCBI): domain Eukaryota; kingdom Metazoa; phylum Chordata; class Mammalia; order Carnivora; family Phocidae; genus Phoca; species Phoca vitulina. The sequence goes on along the minus strand of NW_022589711.1, from coordinate 30,249,825 downwards.
GAGCTGAGCAGTGTGTTTTTTGTGCCTGCAACACTGACAGACCAGGGAATCAAAGATTCTATGAAAGAGTCAGAGGTAAGAGGAAAATCAAGAGAAAGTGATGCACTTGAAAACATGGGGAGAAGAATTTTAAGGAGAAAGATGTAGTCATTTAATCAGAATTTGAAATTCTAAAATGTATTTGTAAGTCTTTTTACCCTTTCACCACATATTATATCAGACGGTCTTCCTAATCCATAATATAAATTTTTACTTTGGTGGCATAAGATAATTTTAATATAATTTTGTTCTGTTGCCAGCAAAAATCTAACTAGTAAAATTTTTAATATGTTATTCTAAATAGAAATAACACAATTTTCTCTTCTCTACACCAGATGCCCAAGTCATAGAACACTGGTTTTATAAGGGTTATGTTGCCAAAAAAATTTTTGGAAAGAGCTTTCTCTATCCCTCTCTTTTAAATTCATAACATATTAACATATTAGCATATATGGTAGTCACTGGAGTGTGGCCATTTAGATCTCCTTTCAAGAGAACCTGTGGTAGCAAAGACAATGGACCGGCAGCCTCCAGCTATTGCACCTTCAGATCCATACAGCATTCACATCAAAGTCATACTTTCCCCAGGGCTGTGCCCAGCCAACAGCAGGGCATGGCAAAAATATTAAAGCTGGGCTATTGGGATGCAATGTAAGACTCCTCTGATGGATAATCTTTGCTCCAGGACCTCCCCATTATCTGATCAAGATTTCTCTGAACTGTGTTATAGTCTGAAGCTCTTCCTACCCATCATCCTTCCTCCTCTCTCTCTTTTCATAGGTGACAGGCCATTATTGTTATATGAAGGCTCTTCTCACTTTTATCTTGCTCCCTCCCATTTTAGTCTTTATGGTTTTTGTTTTGTTTTGTTTTGTTTTACTGAAATTATCTCTTTTGTGCATTTAATCCCATCTTGGTGTCTACTTCTCAAAAGCCTCAAACTAATACAGTACATTAATCTTTGAATCTGAGAAGTCTTTACAGTTAAGAAAATCACTCTAATTTTTTTTTTAATCAGTGAAATTTAGATTTTCCTGGCTACCAAACTCTTTTCTCAAAGAATAACAATTGTCATATCATAGAACTAGTAGAACATGTTAAGTTTATCATTCTAATTTACTTAACTCTCTCTTAGGGTTAATTTCATGGGCCATAATCAACTTTCTTTTCTTTGTTTGTATATTTATCTCCTGATAGAGCTTTTCAGCTATATTATCAAGTCTATACTCCACACCCTGCTATTTGTTGAACTTAGTACTAATAAAATTATTACATAGTTTCTAGGTATCATTAAAAACTCAAATTCAATTTTAACTGATTTTTTGTTGTTGTTGTTTAAGAATACCACACCTTATTGACATAAAATAGATCGTAATTCTGCAGTTCAAGCTTTTAGTTAGTATGTAACTTCTCCCAAGTCTCGGGAATTTGCTTCAGATTTTGCTTTAGTCAAATTTAACACCAATCATGATTTTATACTTAGATACTGTTCTCAAATTATGCACTAAGTTATCATTTATACATATGATGTACTGATCTATCCAGGACCAGAATCCTACTGGGGTTAGCCAAATATTAAATTCTTAAATATATTCTCATATTCTCAAATATATCAGATATTTGTATATTCAACAGCAAGTCATTGCTGTATATACTAGACATACCACACAATATTGTTTGGAGAATTTCTATTTATCCTCACAACAATGGAAATAGAAGGTATTTGTAGTGAACACCAAGACAAACCACACAGATCCCTCTTGAAGACCAAAGGATCCATTCCTCCAGTTGCTCAAAGCGCAGTGAGCAGACAGCTCCCAGGCAGCAGTCCTCTCAAGTGCCTTGGCTAGTGTCATGGTCAAGGTGATGTCACCTTCCTGGAGCTGTCCACATCCAATGATGGGCTGACACAGAGGCATAATATCCTGGCTTCTTCATAACAGCCTTGATATTCACAAGTGTTATTTCAGATTTAAAAACCCATGTGGGGTTAACTAAGACCTTCTTTGAAACTGCATACAGCCTAACTTCTCCCTCAATCCAAGCCTGCTGCCTTCCCTTCCCTTCTATAGGTGATGATTCCAAAAGCACGCCTTTTTCCTGCATGCTCATTTTTATCTCAACCCACTTCCAAGGGACCCCTCTCAACCATTACCCCATGACAATTGATACCAGACAGGCAAGAACACAGAGATGATGGTGAGATTTTGGAACCGAATCATCTACCACCCTTCTGGCAATGAGGATCCTATCAATGGTAGTAGGTAGAGCTCAGATAGCCCTTGGCATGGGTAGCCAAGTTAGCAATATGATTATTAAATTTTTTATTAGAGGTACACTGGGATGATAGACCAGTGGACACAAATTCACTGGCTAGTGTGATAGTTCAGGTATTTGAAAATATGAAGAAAATAGTAACTCTAAGAGCTGTTGCTAACCTCAGTTAACCTTTGGAAAAGGTAACAAAAGGCTGAGAGTATAAGTGGGAAAGCTGCAATACCTCCTCTGCGGCAGCTAAGGAGACTCTCACTTGCTATAACTGGTAGGGAGAGAAAGCTAGGAGGAGACCAAGAACTTAAACATAAAAATACCAGAACACCAGGGCAAGTCAAAGTTTGACCTAGGCAGTTCTGGTACGATGGTTGTGAAAGATGGGAATTTGACACCTGGGATGGATACATCTGGGTTGGTGCACCTGAAAATCTGGAAACCCTAGATTTCCTCCCAAGATATCAAACATGCCTCCCTCTTAGAATCTGCCTTCAAACCCCTGCGATCTAGGCCAACATAACCTGACTGTGAAGTTATTGGTCTATGTGATGGTTACTTTTATGTGTCAAATTGCTTGGATCACAGGGTCCCAGATATTGGGCTAAACATTATTTCTGGGTATGTCTGCGAAGGTGTTTCTGGGTGAGATTAGCATATAAATCGGTAGAGTGAGTAAAAGCAGATTTCCCTTCCCAGTGTGGGTGGGCATTATCCAATCTGTTGAGGGCCTGAATAGAACAAAAAAAGCAGAGGAAAGGAGAATTGTCTCTCTCTCTTTCTGTCTCTGTCTCTCCCTCTCCTTCCATGCCCCCCGACTGATTGAAGTGGGACATCAATCTTCTGCCCTCAGACTAGAAACTACACCATCAGTTTCCCTGGTTCTCAGACCTTCTAACTTGGACTGTAACTATACCACCAGCTTTACTAGGTCTCCTGCTTGCAGATGGCAGCTCATGGGATTTTTCAGTCTCCACAATCAAGAGAGTCAATTCCTTATAATAAATCTCATTTATGGGGCACCTGGGTGGCTCAGTCAGTTAAGCATCTGCCTTCAGCTCAGGTCATGATCTCAGTGTCCTGGGATAGAGCCCCGCATTGGGCTCCCTGCTCGGCCGGGAGTCTGCTTCTTCCTCTCCCTCTCCTCCTCCCCCCTTGTGCTCTCTCTGTCTGTCTGTCTCTCAAATAAATAAAATCTTTAAAAAAAATACTAAACATAAATAAATAAATAAATAAATAAATAAATAAATAAATAAATCTCATTTACATTTATACTTGGTTCTGTTTGTCTGGAGAACCCCAACTAATGCAGTCTGATAAGGGAAGAGAAGAACTATAACACTAAATGAGCTTCAGGAGCTAGCCTACATGTACCAGCAGGAACCAGAAAAGTATGCAAGGCACTGGATTCTGCCCTTGTAGAACTTATGGTCTAAAGAAGGGAGGCAGAAATGAGAAAGTAAATATAATTATTAGATAAATGATATAGTAAGTTAGATGGTAACAAGCATTATGGAACAGAAAATGAGCAGGGTAAGTGGATTGAGAATGCAGCAGAAAGAATTACAATTTTAAATAGGGTGGTCAGAAGAAAAAATAGGGTGGTCAGTTTAGGGTCCGTTGAGGTCAGATTTAGACTAAAATTCCAAGGAATTGAGGGTTTAATACTATGTGAATATCTGGATCAAGAACACTCTAATCAGGTGGAAAAGACACTGAAAAAGTCCTAAGGTGAGAGAATGCCTGATATGTTAAACAAAAGCAAAGAGGACTGAGAAAGAATGGCCAGTGAGATAGGAAGAGACAGAGAAGACAGTGTTGTGAAGCCAAGAGAATAAAGCACCTGAAAGAGGTTAGAAATGATCAGCTGTGTCAAATCCCACTGACTGACCATGTGAAATGAAGATCAAGAATCAACCAGCAGATTTAGCGATACCTAAGTTCTTTTCTTAAAAATTTTATTTATTTATTTGACTGCCATGTTGGAAGCTCTGATGCACTGGGTTTTATGTGCAGGACAATACTCCTAATTTAATTGAAAGACATCAACACACACACATGGCTGGATCTCACAACCCTGAGATCACAACCTGAGCTGAAACCAAGAGTCGGATGCTTAACTGACTGTACCACCCAGCTGCCCAGGTTGGCTGGTTTTTTTAAGATGAGAGAAACACCAGCCAGTTTCTTACCTCATGGAATAATCTGATGGAGAAGGGAGAAAATTAATGATGTAAGAGAGAAATGGAGAATTGCTGGAGCAATAGTTTTGAGTAAGTGATTGAGAGATTAGACCTAACCCCAAAATAAAGAGATTGGCTTTAGAAAAGAGCATGGAAAATATGGTAGCCAAGTTGAAATAACCTTGTTTATGACAGAATTTTGTAAAAATAGTTGTTTAATAGTAACGATAGGAATTAGAATCACCAAATCCATACCACAAGGTGGTAACTTAATTGTATTTATATTAATTTCTATATAATAAAGTGTGAAATTTACTTCTGAGTTGACCTCATTAAGAAAGCAATGAGGAATTGTTTAAAGAACCATGGTAAGAGAAATTCTTCGCAATGTATGGTATATTCTATAACACTTTTATTCTTGAAATGTCAGGTTCAACTAATTTTCTAGTTTTCTGTGTTTCATGTTATTATTAATCTTATGCTTTTAGTACAGTGATAGACATATTTTTCTGAGTCCTTATATGGTCACAGAAACTTCTCTCTCTTGCTTATTAATCTTCGTTGGATTAATGAATTTTACTTTAAGCACAGGATCTGTAAAAGTGATATTCTAAAAGTTCATTTTTACCCATTTTTCTAGAATCTCTCTTTTCATGCATGGCTGTACTCTATCTCACTTTCTTCTGCAGTATGTGATCTACCCCCACTGTAGCTAGTTCAATAAAATAATATTAAAATTAATGTTGGCCTCAGTCCTCATATTCAGCCATGCAAGAAATGTAAAAAATTTTACTTTCTTTATTTGCATTAAATCTACTTGAATTCAACTCTAAGCTTCCATTCCATTGAACTAGGAAGAGATTCCAATTTCAGTCCTGCAAGGAATCTTTTCCTTCCTAGAGGCTTAAATGATATTCTTTCTCTCCTCCTATCCTACTTCTTCCCCTCAAAAAAACAAAAAACAGCCAGAATTCGGACTCCAATTGTCATCAAGTAATACCGACATTGTTAATGCTCATCGTCCAATTACACAGGGATTTCTTCCAGTCCAATCTCTCTTTGCACAAGGATCTTTGCTGATGTAAAGTACACCTATACATACCACACAGCAATTTTCCCTGATATCTTGTTATCTCCCTGAGGTGCTGCCACAAAGTACCATCAACAAAAGGTTGAGGAAATCACCTGTTTTCCAGTGTCCAGGAGTCTTCTGTCCTCCAGAGCCCACTTCTCCAGGCCTCCAACTTATTCTTCCTTCTTTTCTCCTCAGACTTTTATTTTACAAAATGTGGCAACAGGCCCATCTTGGTGCTTGTGTAGTTTCTCCTTATGGCCAATATACAAGCCCTGAGTTAAGAAGCAAATGAGGTTCCAGTCAGCTTCTTCAAATGAGATACAGAAGAAAAATATAGACAGAATAACATAAAATTGTATTTCAAAAAGGTATCCTGCCACAAATTATGTTTTTCTCCATGGAAATATTAATTGTTATATTGACTTTGAACTAAAAATAACTTCATTCTCTTTAGACAAAAATATGGACAGTATTGTATTTCCAAACAAACATTATTGAATTTCCCCTATGCTTAGGATCTTAGCGCACAAGCATTTTTATGCCTGCTTCCTTTCCTGGAAAAGGAGACAACTTATGCTAGAATTTTCCTTTATTCAATCATTTCACTACTTATTTTTAATAGACCCCTACACTCTCCTTAAGATTTTTTCTTAGACATACTTTCCCTAATTTAATAGACTATAGGCACTATTAGTCATTTATTTATATCTATATTTATATCCATATCTACTTTGTCTAATTAAGAAATAGTCTATGCCCATGAACCCACAGATAAAGACTTTAAAGATCTAAACATCCTGCTCAACATGGATCTTCTCATTAATTCAGTAAAACTATTCTTTTAATGCCCTCATCCATGTTGATAATTCTATTGCAAAAGATATTTTTACTGCAAAAAATACTGATTATTATTTGAGCATAGTCTTCCATCCAATAAAAAATTCATGAATTTAACCTCAATCATATCTGTGTAGCAAAAATTTAAATGTATACACATAAAATTGTACTTTTTGCTTCTTATTTTCCTAACTGGTTCTTAATTTCAGTCTGGAAAAGAAATATACTTGACTACATAGATTTGGCTCAATAAAACTATGCTTATGTTCAGAATAATTTGGAGTTTAAGGAATACAAATTTTATTTAAAAAAAGAAATGTTAAATAATAAAATATTGAGATTAAATAAACATTAAAATAAGTTACTTTATTACTGGGAAATATTTTGATCTACGGTAATTAGCCTTATTTACAAATTAAAGTAACCAACAATGTTATACCTAAAAATACAGCATTCTATTTCAGTTACCTCAGCTCAATAGTTTTGAATGTGTGTTATTTAAACAATTTAAGAAACTAAAATACACTTATATTTTCTTTACAACTTAATTCTCATATAATGATCCTTTATAATTAAAAAAATAAATAATCTGATTCTATTATTGATTTTTTACACTGAAACAAATGAACAAATAAAATCATTATTTGGATAATTAGAAAAATATGTGCCTTAAATGTATTTTATTTAAGCATTTTAAATCAAGAAATTTAAAGATTTTTTTAAGTTAAAGATCCCATGTAGAATATAAACTAAAAGGAAAGAAAAGAAGCATTAAGTTTTTGAGTCATTGTTATTTTTCTAAGTATATTTTTGCAGTATCACTTTTTCTTTTAAGCACGTCTTTACTCTTTTAATGTACTCTTCAGTGTGTAGACAAATGGTGGATCATTCATGTAATATTATCATGCTTTTATATGACTTCTATTATCAAAGATCCATCGTGGCTTTGGAGTTCTAACTGGAATTAAGCAAATGCTTATCAAAAGAATGGTGAAAAGCTGATTATTTTAAAGCTGATTTGTTTTAACAAGGAAAAAACCCCTGCATTTCTTAGAAGTCATTGTATTTTATCACGTTTGTATACATATAAGTTGATGTCTTTCAATTAAATTAGGAGTATTGTCCTGCACGTAAAAACCCAGTGCATCAGAGCTTCCAACATGGCAGTCAGCCATCCCCTCCCTTTATTTTGTCTTGATTTAAGTCACTTTGTATGATATCTGTCTTTCTTCTCCATCCCAGCAATTCCCTCTAGGCAGAGATAAGAAATTATGCTTTTTTATATTTTGCAAGTGTCTAGCACAGGACTTTCACCCAGCAGGCCCTCCATAAATATGTATTTAGTGAGGAAGTAAAGTAACCCATAGGGCAGAGTTGACTAAAGCTCAGTTTCTCCAGCTTAGCTGTAGTAGTAGTAGTCCGAGTAGGAACAGTTTTAGCAGCAGCAGCCTATGGAAGGTCTGCGAAGTGGGGCGGGGAGGGAGAGAGTCAGACCTCCCACTTCACCCAGACTTCTATAGGATAAGAATACAGAACACTGGACTTGTAATAAAAGTTTTTGTTTAGGGTGAAGAATATAGATGACAGATCTATTGAATGTAAGTTATGACTGCATGTACGTATGTGCATGTAAGCCCTTGCAAATTTGAGGGATTCCAAAGTCTACAAAGTTTAGCCTGATGTTTATTATTAATAAGTGATGTTGTGCAGTGAAATAGAAGTCCCCATCTATACACATGCATGGCTTTTGACTAGTTTTGATTGTGCTTGTTTTGGTACATATTATAATAAAGAAGACAGAGGGAGAAAGTGGGAGCGTGGTGGGAGAGAGCATGTGTGTATGTAGATAAAGTGATATAAGCAGTAGGACAGATTAGAGCAAAGGAAATACTTTCCAAAGCAAGAAAGAAAAAATCATGGTGGTTTTATAAGTATATAAACATATAGAAGTCAAATCTCATGCAAATATTTTAAAGTATATTGGATTGTTAATCATAGTATGCCAATAAAATATAACACAACAGATGTGCTTCTGGCAGATGTTAAAAAAATCTGTTACTATGTAGAACCACATCCTCCCTAGTTATTGGTTAATTATATCTGTGCCTATTGATGGAAATCACAGACTCCAGCTTCCCCAGAGCTTCAATTATGGAGATTAGTTCAATCCATAGACAAGCTGAGCTCACTGCACGTGTGTGTACCCTCAGCACACACATGGGTATACACATGTTATTTTATAATTTGAGAGTTTTCGTGTATGTGTGGAATTACAAATTTATCAAATTTTAGCAAATTATGAAAATATATCATTCGTTCCCATTAATTTTAAGACTATTTTCTTCTATTATTTGCTTTTCTTTTTCTTTATGTCCTTCCAAACATACTTTTATATTATTCTAACTCTGTTATCAAGTTTAGGGAGAAGGATAAGAATGAGGCATAGAGGTCCGAATAACATCACCATTCAGATTTGTAAGTATATCCACCATATTCTAATAATCTCTTTGTACAGAACCATGTATATTTTTAAAAATCAAAAGAAACTATTGTCTTATCTTGATTCTTCCTTTTTTGATGTGCCAATACATGTACATACACTTTGAAAATTTTCCGTATCATTTTATGCTTCAATTTTACATATTGCCTTTTTTAGGTTGTGAAGTTCAGAATGACATTAGTACATTTTATAACATGGGCGCACAAAATCTCCTTGATCTGGAATTGAAATAAGTTGAGATGGAAATGATGGGACAGGCAGCTATATTTGGGGAATGTGCTTACTGCTTGAAGTGTTTCATAACTATCTCCAGCCTCCATACCAAAGACGATGTCATTTAAGACAGCTTTATGGAAATGCCACTTTCCTCCACAAACTTTTACTATTTCACTTCATGTCATCATATATTCATAACAGACTTGTTATTAAAAATAGTCTGGCTCCATATGAGTACCAATCATGGTTGGAATGTTTTACTAAGTCATTTCTGTTTTAATTCCAAGTTTAGCTAAAGTCTAGTTTTAAACTTAGGATGACAGTATCTCTATCTTCAGTAGAAGGCATGTTTGTCTCCCATAAGAAGTAACTTTTATATTCATCACATTTGGTACCATTAAATTATGCCAAGTCTGTGCATGACTTTGTAGTCTCTCTGTCTAATATATGTATAGATACATGAGAAGGAGCTGGGGAAATATCAGGTTAAAAGTGTATGCCAGCATATTGATACCCTTTGTGCTGTCCCATAGTCAAACTTTTCAATACAAAGAATACAAAGAATTTCATATATAGATTAAATGTTTGCTGAGATTGGGTAAATGTTTGACTCTTGGTTTAGGCTCAGGTCATGATGCCAGGGTTGTGAGAAGAAGCCCCACGTGGGGCTCCACACTCAGTGCAGAGTCTGCTTGAGATTTTCTCCTTCTCCATCTGTGTCCCTCCCCCCACTCACACATGCTCCCTCGTCCCCTCTCTAAAATAAATAAATAAATAAATAAATAAATAAATAAATAAATAAAATCTTAATAAAAATAAATGTGTGCTGAAAAGTATTCAAATACTAGAAGATCTCACAGAATATATAAAAATGAGAGACCCTCGGGGCACCTGGGTGGCTCAGTCATTAAGCGTCTGCCTTCGGCTCAGGTCATGATCCCAGGGTCCTGGGATCGAGCCCCGCATCAGGCTCTCTGCTCCGCAGGAAGCCTGCTTCTCCCTCTCCCACTCCCCCTGCTTATGTTCCCTTTCTCGCTGTGTCTCTCTCTGTCAAATAAATGAATAAAATCTTTAAAAAAATAAAAAAATAAAAAACACCTGCCCGTGAGGAAAAAAAAAAAAATGAGAAAGACCCAGAAGATAAATGTGGTCTCAGTGAATTAGAATAACTATTTTAAGTACTGATGACTAAAGAAAATGATCCTAATGGTGGTCAGAGCATATAATATCCAAAGTATTTTGTTTTAAGAGACCTCCAGAAAAGCAGTTATCTAAACATGTTATCATTTTAAACTCTGAAATTCGATTTTTTTGGTCATAGGGCGGTGTTGGACATGAACTCTAATATATAAAACAAATCAAACTGAGAAGACTAGGCCCGGAACCCATCCTCTCTCACACTTGTTTGCAGATGTTCATTCCACTGCCCGATGGGCATCTCTGCTAAACCAAAGGATCCTAAAGAACTGCATTAGGGCATTCTTTCCAAACGATCACACCATTACATCTTTGTATTTGATGGCAAGAGTAATGGTCTAAACCATAACCTGCCCTTTATTACACTGCTACAGGTGTGATAGCTACACTGAGAGACCTCTTAGAAATGGAACACAAGAAAAAAAGGAAACTTTGATGAATATTCAGAGAGATATGAAGAATAAAAAGAAAAGTCAAAAACTTGAAAATCTACAGACATCTGCTTAACCTGAGGCTTTGGCTGAAGACTGGAATGTCTAAGGAGTAGCTTGTTATAGATGTTTACTGGGTGAGACACAAATACCACCATTTTCCCTAGGGTCTGTTCTTTTATTTATAAAATCCTCATTATGTTTTGCATTTTTGTGAGAAAAAAAGGTAAACAACAATTAAAATTTATCAAGCACTTACTCTGTGCCTGAAATTTTACCAAGTGTTTTACTTGATAAATACTTATCTCATCTAGAGTTTGTAACAGTCTCTGTAGTAAGGGCATTGCTATTGTCTTCTCTTTGGAGAAGATAAAATTGAAGAAAAAATAATAAAGGATTCTATTTAGACTGTCTAAAAATTTTAGACCCATTCTTCATGACTTGGAGATCCAAGACAATTATTTTGTTTCTCATATTTCTTCTATTAAATGCTTTCAACTAATATAGGGATAACTCATCAATTACACTCTTAGAAATGTTAACTCTCATCCTCATATTCAAGAAAGGAAATTTTTTTGTTGTTTGTTTATTTCTGCTTCTCTTGTTCTTCACATCTTAAGAGAAAACTAGACTTAAACATCAATAGATTGATTTTAGGTTTAAATCTGCTATGTACTCTGTGAGTTTGAATTATATTCAGTTAGCAAAATCTCTTATTTCTTCTTTCCAAGTTTTCTTCAAAACCTAGATTAGGGACGCCTGGGTGGCTCAGTCTGTTAAGCGTCTGCCTTCAGCTTAGGTCATGATCCCATTGTCCTGGGATCGAGTCCCACGTCGGCTCCTTGCTCAGCAGGGAGCCTTCTTCTCCCTCTCCCTCTGCCTGCCGCTCCCCCTGCTTGTGATCTCTCTCTCTCTCTCTCTGACAAATAAATAAATAAAATCTTTAAAAGAATAAAAAAATTAAAAAAAAAAACTAGATTAAAGTGCTAACAAAGGATAGCTTAAAAGCTACCTAGATATAAGAACATATTTTAATAGTTTGGTCAAAAGATACAATGTGTTTTGCATTGTTGTACATTTTGAAATAAAATACCTGAGATTCCAATCTCCATTTACTTACTTACTGGTGGCTAGATCATTTAAATTCTTTGAGATTTGTTTTTTTTAAATGTGGGTAATTGATGATAATAGTCCTTAATTTCCTGAACAGATGAGGCTTGGCTTAAAAATGTCTTCAACTGACCTCCAGCATTAAAGTCTATAATTTTATGTCATAGAGTCAATTTTTAAAAATGGACACAAAATAACCCAGTTCTAGTGAAAGACAATCTGACTTTAAAACATGACTCCCACCTCATCCCCTCCCATACTCTCTTGCATTACACCTTTGGTACTTGTAATGATCTGTGACATCAGGAAAAGGGTAAGAAGCTGGGAGTTTAGATTTGAGCTCTTATACTTGTTTAGAATGAAACGTGAAGGCATACATCCATGAATACAGAGTTCTATATCTGTAACACTTGAATAATAATGCCTTCTCAGGTGATCGTGAAAATGAAGTATGAGGAAAGGTAACTGCAATATAAATGTAAGGTACTATGACCCCACTTGAAATGATAACTTGACCCATCAAGTTATTGAAATTAAGTCAAAATTTGATTTCCACTTTCCCTGGTATGGTTATATTAAAATGCAGATTCTTTCCAATCATCGGCAGCTTGGAGCAAGGGGCTGTTTTGAGCTTAAGTCACTTAGCTTGTAATTGCATAGGCACTGGCTGTGCGATGGCCAGGGAAGACCACAAAAGCCAGAGATATATTATGTTCATATTTCTTTAAAACTGATGAAGTTTAAATGTAGGTGATGGAGAAACTGATTCTGTAAAGCCTTTCTGCTCCTTGTATTGAATAAAGGTCTTAGAAAATCCAATGTATCAATAGATACTCTGCCTTAGGAGGGACTTAGCTATATAAAGTTCTAAAGTGTGATCATCCAATATTTATCAGATGCTCTTTTCCACTATTTACCAATAAAGATCCAGAATAGGCTGGTTCTAAAGAGAAAGTATAATTTTGCTGTAATTACAGTATTCATTCTTCACTCAATATCTTACAAATAGGTGGTAGAGAAAAGATGACTTCAATGTTGAGTACTATATAAAAATTTAAAAAAAGAGGTCAACATGGAATCTAGATGAAAATAATGCAAGCAAAAAGGAGTAAAGGAGAAAAGGAAAGGAAAAAGCCAAACAAATACCAGAAATCTGTTGTTTGAGAGCAGAGGAAAATGATCAAATGGTTAGTGATGAATTTTTAAAGCATTGTGGAACAGTAACTTCTACAAAGCAAAAATAAAAATACAAGTGGGAAATTATTCAACTTGGGATTATGCTCTCTAACAGAACTTTGGGTACTATGCACTCTAGTTTCTGTAATATTATTAGCCTTAGCCCCATGTAGGCAGAACTTGCACAAGGGAGGAAAAAAATTAAAATTATCACTAAAATGAAGAAAATATGAAGCAGCACAAGAGAGAAAAAACATTGTAGGAATACAAAGGTAATATCAGAAATAGAAGATAAAAATGAGAAGAGATAATATAAAGAATTTAAAAAGGTATAAGGAAAATGAATAAAATGGAGGGCAAGCTAAAAATATTCAATATATGAAAAATTTACATCCCTAAGGAAGTAAACAAAAGTAAGGAGACAGAGAAAAGCAGTAAAGATGTAAATCAAGGAAACTTTCTCAAAATAAAAGAAGACTTAATCAGTGAATAGAAGGGTTGCACTACAGTCCTGAGAAAACTAACCAGAGATATCAACACAAAGACATATCACAGGAAAATTACAATACTCAAAAGACCAGTGAAATATTTTGGTAGCAGCTACTAGACAAAAAAGCAAGTCACATGGGGAAAGAAATAGTCTTGCTTCTGATTTCTCCACAGATCCTTTCAACTTGTAAATGCAGTGGAATAAAACCGATAAAATTTTCAAAGAAAAAAAAGGGACCTAAGGATTTTATATTCCACTCATCCATCGTTATGTATACAGGCAGCAGATAAACAGTTTTGAATGTGCTGAGCTCAGAGTATATTTTTCCCGTAAGTCCTCTTCAGTATTCTACCAGAAGACAAACTTCAGCCAACCAAAAAAAAAAAAAAAAATTGAATAAACTGTAATAAAATAACTGGTGCTGAACATTGACCATATTTATCAGGGGACTAAGATTAAAAATAATATAGATATTAAAGTGCTCAACATATTACACAATAATAAATTCTCTGATGGTGTAACTAACATAACTTGGGAGAATAGTTACGGTGGGGAATGGAGGTAAATTAAATATGCTGATTTTCTTAATTTGAAGATCTGGAGAAGTGATCAAATATATTATTTAGAGGTCAAAATAAATTAATAGAGATTTAAGCATATTTAAGTGTACAAAGGTAAACAAACATTAAGAAAAATAATTCACTAACACCGAATGGTGGGGGAAAGAGTAGAAGAGAAGAGGAAATATGATAATTTTGTTTGTACTCATAAAAAGGAATTAATAGCTAAAGTCTCAAGAAAGAGGAGCTTAAAGGTATTTAAGAAAAAATAACCACTGTAACAAAAAAATGCAAATCTTTTTTAAGATTTTATGTATTTATTTGAGAGAGAGAGCATGGGCGGGGTTAAGGGGCAGAGGGAGAGGGAGAAGCAGACTCCCCGCTGAGCAGGGAGCCATGCGCTGGGCTTAATCCCAGGACCCAGGGATCATGACCTGAGCTGAAGGCAGATGCTTCATCAACTGAGCCGCCCAGGGACCCCACAAATCTTCTTTATTAGAAATGCCCATGAATGTATTGCCTGGGTGTGCACATGTTCTTAAATATGCATACCATAACAAAAGAAATAGACCACGGAGTAGATGAGTTTGATAGACTTAAAAAGAGAAGACACACACACAAGTAGAATGGAACTAAGATAAAACATATCCACTGTATCAATAATAGTAGATGAGTTAAACTGTTACATTAAAAAATACTTTCATAATAAATAAAATCTTTTAAAAAATACTTTCATATTTGATCTCAAAGCAAAATCCAACTCTTTATACTATATAAGAGGTTACTCCAAATAAACTGAATCATAGTGGCCAAAGTAAAAAGAGTTATAATTTTATCAGACAAAAAAGGAAGCAGAAGTTATTATTTAAATTTCTGACAAGGTTGAGTAAGCCAAAGGCATTAAATAAATTAAATATAAATTTATTTATATTATAAAAATATATTATTTTTAATACTATATATTTTTATTTTATGATCTTCCTTATTAGGGTGCTATAGTATGCTAAAGTATGCGACTCACAATAAAGTCATGCCCCAAACAATATACAAAATATTCGGTCGCACAAGTAAATGATCAAATGCTGAAAATACCGGATGAAGTTTGAATGGAAATATCGAATGTTGATAAGGTACAATCAAAACAACATATTTTTGCATTCCTGGATAAATTAGGAGCTGTTATGTACTGTATTCATCAATAGTTTTTTGGTTGCAAGTAACGGAAATTGTAGTTAAACAGGCTCACAGCAACGTCTGTTAGAAAACACAAGTAACCCTGGCTGGGCTGCCCTGAAACTAAGACAAACCCAGTCCGTGTCAGCGCTGGCTTGGTGGTGTGTCTGTTCGTCCTTTCTCTGCAGGGCAGAGCCTTCCACGAAGTGGGGAGCACCGCTGTTGGCCATCTGAAAGACTCACGATTCCTCTACGAGAGGAGAAATGAATCGCCCTTTTTGATACGCTTTTAAAAACCATAAAAAAGTCCTCAAGAACTGTTTTCAATGGCCCAGGCTCTACCTAGGTGCCCATTTCTGGGCCAGTCTCCGGAGGCCACCTTAGTGCAGGCTGCCCACCTAAAGTAATCACTCGGAACAGAGAAGTGAGGAGTCCTATAGTCAAGACTGGCTGTCCCCATTTGTCCATTTGAGTCTAGCAGTTCAAGTGGAAGGACAACTTCCTAAAGAAGGTAAGCCCTATTCTGGGCAGGCTAAAACAACAGTCTCACTGCAAATCTTTAATCTGCTTCTCTCTGGCAATATTTACTACAGGTCAAGATGGAAATAATTTAAATGT
Organism: Phoca vitulina; assembly: GCF_004348235.1. Classification (NCBI taxonomy): domain Eukaryota; kingdom Metazoa; phylum Chordata; class Mammalia; order Carnivora; family Phocidae; genus Phoca; species Phoca vitulina. The sequence continues at coordinate 30,233,952 of NW_022589711.1, read as the reverse complement.
TTAACAAAAAGAAATGCTTAAAAAAATTAGTATATCCATTCAGTGTCAGTGACTCAAAAAATGCTTATAGAGAGCTCATCATAACAGGAAGAAGTGTTAAAAGTGAGTGAAAAAGTTGTCATTATAACTTCTAAAATTACTGAATTTGTCATGTAGGAAAAGAAAAGAAAATGCAGGGGCGCCTGGGTGGCTCAGTCGGTTAAGTGTCTGCCGTCGGCTCAGGTCATGATCCCAGGGTCCTGGGATCGAGCCCCACATCGGGCTCCCTGCTCTGCGGGAAGCCTGCTTCTCCCTCTCCCACTCCCCCTGCTTGTGTTCCCCCTCTCTCTGTGTCTCTGTCAAATAAATAAATCTTAAAAAAAAAAAAAAAAAGAAAAGAAAATGCATTAAAAATCAGTGGAATACTTTCTGTGATTTTTTTCTTTTTTCTAAAACTCAATATTTTCTAAACTAAATATATAATGCTTTTATGACAGAATAAATAATAAGCTTCTTTTATAGAAAAGAATATTTGCCTTTGCCAGTTCTTCCTCTCCTCACATATTTGGGAGGGACCTTTTTTTTGGGGGGGGTGGTCATAATTAAACCATAGGCAAAAGTTTTTCAGAGAGGATTATCTAACTTAAGAGTCATGTTATCACAGCATATAGAAGATATGGAGATTGTGGGGAATCCTCTTTCCCAATTCATATTTCTATGATGAAATCTTTATACAGGATTACAATTATGTATGATGATTATGACTCAATATGACTGCAAACTACTTTGTTGAAGAATCCAAATAAGGTCAGAGGGGTGGGAAAGGGCACAAAAATTCAGAAGGGTGTGAGATGGATGGAGATTCCTTAAGTCCTAAAAAGAAAGGATCCTAGATAAGCTGAATAGCTTCAGTAAGGAGGTAAGAAATAGAAATCGTGGTATGTTTGGAAAATGGAGATTTAAGTGCAGTATGAATAGTGTGCAAGTGCCGTGAATTTAAACACTTTTCCTAGTGTGAAATCTTCTTGTTAAGTGATTCCCTGCTGTGACTTGTTTCCTTTACCTTTCCTGTTGCTTATTTAATGAGATAGTCTTGGAAGAGTGCGTGATACCTTTGCAGAATGAATGGCTAAGTACAGAAGCATCTTGTCTGGGTATTTGGTGTGTTTATTGAAGAATTATTGCTAATTCTTGTAACTTTTTGGCATCTTCACGTATAAAACTGCAGCTGGAAATTTGCAGCTTACTTCAATATGTTGTCTCCTCCTCCTCTTCCTCCTCCTCTTCCTCCCCTTTCCCCACTCCTCCTTCTTTTTTAACTTTCTGAAGCAGCCTTAGCTTGGCACCAGCCCAAGAGGCAAGGAGGCACACAAGAGTCTCAGCTCTCAGGACAATGGTGACTTGGAAGAAACTCATGAGGTTGCTGGCTTTTTGGGTAATGATGTGAAGCAAGAATTTATTCTAAATTATTCTAGCTAGAACTCCAGCCACATAAGTCAAATTGTTAAGGGGGGAGGTGGGAAACAAGCACTAATAAAGAAGAGAATCCTAGAACAATGTCTGACCCAGAGAGATAGCTTAAAAAGATTCCAGTCATCCTTTTCTGTATTTTTCTCTTAGTAAAATACATAATAATAACATAATAATAAACACAGTATCTATACATATACCCATATATTTGCCCATACATTATCATGCCCTACATGTATTTGTGTGTATATGCATTTTATGTGTGTATTTATAAAAGTCCTTCATAATGAAAAAAATGGCTTTCTAAGTACAAGAATATATCATTTTACATGCAAAGAAAAATGGGGATACTTTTTTTTTCTTAACCCCAAATACATGGGGAAACACTAACAACATGGAAATAAGCCTTCCCATTCTTAATTCTCTGTGTTTATAGAACAGTAAAAATTAATCTTCTATCTGCTTCTTTGATAAATGTCTCTGGCCCTGTCCAGTAAGCAAGAATCAATACTTGTTTCCAGAGATATTTATTTAAAGATCTGAGCAAAAGGAATTGAAAAAGGCATAGAAGGCACCTTTTCATCCTGTTTATTCACCCACTGCCCACATCCTCACTGCAAAAATTTGTCTTCATTTTTCTTAAAAAATAACCTGCATATTAACTCTCTTGTGAATTCAAGCTCTTACATTTCCCCTTACTTCATTCCACTAAGATTTATGCAACCACTATACTTAAACTAAATGTTTTACAGGCTTAGAACTATTGATACACTCAATTATAGAATGGAGGAACGTAGAATTCAAAGAGTTATAACTTAGCCTCAAGGTCATCTAAGTTCCTTTTGGTATTTTACTTTGTGGTCCTTGATATTATGTGGGTCACACACACACACACATACATATGCCACTTAATTATTTAAAAAAGAAAATACATTTGTTTTGCTTTCACAACAGCCTGACAAAGGAGAAACCACTCTCCTTCTCTGGGATTTCTGCCATTATGAAACACATGAAACTTACAGAAAAGTTTTAAAAATATATCTAGACAGCTGTGGTTCTACTGGTCGAAGTCAAATATTCCGAAGGGCCTTGGTAACTGAATTTTACTCTGAAGCCAAAGAGGAAATCTTGAGAAGAAAAATGAAATGGTTACTTTTTTTTTTTTTTAAGAGAGGGTGGGAGAACGGCCAGAGGGAGGGGAGAGAGAGAATTTTAGCAGGCTCCACACCCAGTGCAGAGCCCGATGGAGGGCTCAATTTCCCAGCCCTGAGATCATGACTTGAGCCGAAATCAATAGTTGGATGCTTAGCCACCTAGGCACCCCTATTAGATTTGCTTTTAAAAAATCTGGTCTTCAACTGAAAAGAATTTTGAATTACCACGCTGGTTGGAAAGTGAAAGAGTAAATGCCATTGATGGAGGAGGAGACAAGATGGTCAAGAGGGACATAGAGATGTTTTATCCATCCTTTCTTTCCTTAAGGATTTTTTTTTTTCCATGAGACACTGGGATTATAGCAATAAACAAAAAATCAAAAATTCAAGCTTACATCCTAGTGAAAAGAGACCAACAGTAAACAAATAAAAAGTATAACCTATAGTATATTAGATAGCGATAAGCTCTGTGAAATAAAATAAAGCAGGACAGTGGTTGGTGCGTAATTTTAAACTGCATGTCAGGGCCAGCCTCACTGCAACATTGGCGTTTGAATGAAAGCCTGAGGCAATAAAGCATGCGGACAGCTGGAGAGCATGCTGGGTGGATGGCCACAGCAGTTGTTAACACTGTTGATGAGGGAATCTGTGTGCTAAAGGGCAACAAAGAAGCTAGTGTCCATGGAGCAGGAGGAGAAAGACAAAGAATAGGAGATGAGAACAAACATGAAAAGTGAGGGGGAGGAAGTGAATTGAGATCATAATGGTCTTAACGGAACACTTGTCATTTTTTTGGCTTTTACTCTGAAGGAGAGGGGAAGAAACTGGCATGCTTTGAGCAGGAGTGACATGATCTGGTTTACACTTTAAAAGGAGCACTCTTGTTATGTTATTAAGAATAGACCATAGGTGGCAACAGGAGAATGAGGCAGTCCAGTTCAGAAGCTACTACAATTACCTAGGTAAGGGAAGATTATACTTGGAACCGAGGTGACAACAGTTATGAGATTCTAGGTATATATACGTTTTTCAAGATTTTATTTTAATCACCCAGTGCTAGTCACAAATGCACTTCCTTAATCCCCATCACCTATTTCACCCATCCCCCCACCCACTTCCCCTCTGGTAACTATCAGTTTGTTCTCTATAGGTAAGAGTCTTTTTCTTGGTTTGTCTCTTTTTTCCCTTTGCTTGTTTGTTTAAGTTCCATATATGAGGGCGCCTGGGTGGCTCAGATGGTTAAGCGTCTGCCTTCAGCTCAGGTCATGATCCCAGGGTCCTGGGATCGAGTCCCGCATCGGGCTCCCTGCTCCTTGGGAGCCTGCTTCTCCCTCTGCTTCTCTCTCTCTCTCTCTGTCTCTCATGAATAAATAAATAAAATCTTTAAACAAAAAAAGAGTTCCATATATGAGTGAAATCATATGGTATTTCTCTTTCTCTAGATGACTTATTTTGCTTAACATTATGCTCTGTCTCCATCCATGTTGTTGCAAATGGCAAGATTTAATTCTTTTTTTTATGGCTGAATAATATTCCACCTTTTCTTTAAAATACAACTTCTTCTTTATCCATTCCTAGACACTTGGGCTGCTTCCATATCTGGGCTATTGTAAATAATGCTGCTATAGACACAGGGGTGTATGTATCCCTTTGAATTAGTGTTTTTGTATTCTTTGGGTAAATATCCAAAGTAGTGCAATTGCTGGATTGTAGGATAGTTCTATTTTTAACTTTTTGAGGAACCTCCATACTATTTTCCACAGTGGCTGCATCAGTTTGCATTCCTACCAACAGTACAAGAAGGTTCATTATTCTCCACATCCTCGCCAACACCTGTTGTTTCTTGTGTTGTTGATTTTAGCCATTCGGACAGGTGTGAGGTGATATCTCATTGTAGTTTTGATTTGCATTTTTCTAATGGTAAGTGATGATGAGCATCTTTTATGTGTCTGTTGGCCATCTGTTTGTCTTTTTTGGAGAAATGTCTGTTTATATCTTCTGCCCATTTTTAATTGGATTGTTAGTTTTTTGGGGTGTTGAGTTATATAAGTTCTTTATTATATAGTTTTAATACAAATCCTTTATCTGTAACGTCATTTGCAAATATCTTCTCCCATTCCAAAGGTTGCCTTTTAGTTTTGTTGATTGTTTCCTTCGCTGTGTAGAAGTTTTTTATTTTGATGTAGTCCCAATAGCTTATTTTTGCTTTTGTTTCCCTTGCCTCAGGGGATCTATCTAGAAAAAAGTTGCTATGGCCAATGTCAGAAACAATATTGCCTGTGCTCTCTTCTAGGATTTTTATGGCTTCAGATCTCATATTTAGGTCTTTAATCTATTTTGAATTTATTTTTGTGTATGCTGTAAGAAAGACATCCAGTTTCATTCTTTTGCATGTTGCTATCTAGTTTTTCCAACATCATTTGTTGAACAGACTTTTTCGCACTGGATGTTCTTTTCTGCTTTGTCAAAGTTTAATTGACCGTATACTTGTGGGTTTATTTCTGGATTTTCCGTTCTGTTCTATTGATCTGTGTGTCTGTTTTTGTGCTAGTACATACTGTTTTGATTACAATAGCTTTGCAATATAACTTGAAGTATGGAATTGTGATGCCTCCAGCTTTACTTTTCTTTTTCAAGGTTGCTTTGGTTACTCTGGGTCTTTGTGGTCCCATACAAATTTTAGGATTGTCTTTTCTAGCTCTGTGAAAAATGCTATTGGCATTTAGATAGGGATTGTATTAAATGTGTAGATTGCTTTGGGTAGTATAGACATTTTGACAATATTTGTTCTTCTGATCTGTGAGCATGGAATGTCTTTCCATTTCTTTGTGTCATCTTCAATTTCTTTCATCAGTGTTTTTATAGTTTTCAGAATACAGGTCTTTTACTTCTTTTTTTTTTTTTTTTTAAAGATTTTATTTATTTATTTGACAGAGAGACAGCGAGAGAGGGAACACAAGCAGGGGGAGTGGGAGAGGGAGAAGCAGGCTTCCTGCCGAGCAGAGAGCCCAATGCGGGGCTCGATCCCAGGACCCTGGGATCATGACCTGAGCCGAAGGCAGCCGCTTAACCAACTGAGCCACCCCGGCGCCCCACAGGTCTTTTACTTCTTTGGTCAGGTTTATTCCTAGGTATTTTTTTTTTTTTTTTTTTTTGGTGCAATTGTAAATGCGATTGTTTTCTTAATTTCACTTTCTGCTGTTTCATTATTATTGTATAGAAATACAACAGATTTCTGTATATCTATTTCATATCCTGTGACCTTACTAGATTCGTTTCTCAGTTCTTGCAGTGTTTTGGTGGAGTCTTTCAGGTTCTCTATATAGAGTATCATGTCATCTGCAAATAGTGAACAGTTTTATTTCTTTCTTACTTATATAGATGCCTTTTATTTCATTTTGTTGTCTGATTGTTGTGACTAGGACTCCCAGCACTATGCTGAATAAAAGTGGTGAGAATGAACATTCTTATCTTGTTCCTGACCTGAGGGGAAAGACTCTCAGTTTTTCCCCATTTAGGATGATGTTAGCTATGGGTTTTTCATACATGGTCTTTATTATGTTGAGGTATGTTTGACTCTGGATATATTTTGATGATTAGGCAAGTACGATATTTTGACATTTTTTATGTGGAGTGTGAAAGAAAGAGAGAATTCAAATATAGCTCAGGTTTCTTGTTTGATTAACTTAAAAAAAATGACTCAAGTTTTTAGTCTATTTATTGGAGAAATGGGGTGCTATTACTGAAACTGAGAAAACTGAAGATAGCAGTGTTAGCAGTGAGGATGGGAACATCACAAATTTGGTTTTGAATATGTTAAAGCTGAAATGCCAATTGGACAGCAAGTGGAGGCATACAGTTCTGGGGTTCAGATACAAGATCTAAGTTGAACACAAAAATGTTGTTGTTGTGAAGTATAGATGGTATTTAAAGCCAAAGGAATAGGTGTAGATAAAGAAAAGAGGAGGTCAGAGGATTGAGTGCAGGAGCATCCAAAGTTAAGAGGTCAGGGTGATAAAGGATTCAGGGGAGGACGCTGAGAAGGAATGACAGGTGGGGGAGAAATAAATCTAGGAGAATGTGGTATCACAGAAGTCCAGAGAGGAAAGTTTCTTGGAGAATGAGTGAGTGATCTACCATTTCCAGTGTTGTAGTTAGGTCACATGAGGTAAGAACATAAAACAGACCATGGGATACGGCCACATGGAGATCATCAGTGAGTTTGAGGAGTGCAAGTTAGGTACAGTGATGGAGGCCAGTGCTGTTAGATATGTTTAAGAGGAAATGGGGACATTGTACAAAATAACTTTCCTGTACTCTTCAAAAATGGCAAGATCATGAAAGACTGGGATTAATGTAGATTAAAGGAATATGATAAGTATATGGAAAAGGTAATGCTGGACCAGAATTTTTTATTTTCTTTTGCTATAAAGGGCAATTGGTGAAATTTGAATAAAGATTAGATCATAATAATTTTACCAATATCATCTTCATGATTTTAATAATTGTACTGTGGTATGAAAAGATCTTCTTTTGTAAGAAATACATGTTGATGTATTTATGATTAAAAAGGTATCATGTCAGCAACTTACTCTTAAGTGGTTCAGAGAGAGGGAGAGGAAAGTTAATGTGGTAAAATATTAATATTTGAGGAATATGAGTAACAGGTATGAGACACCATTTGTCTTATTTTTGGAAACTTTTCTGTAGGCCTGCAATTATTTCAAAATAAAAATAAACAGTTAAAATATTAACAAATAAAAGAGATAAAGAGAGAGGAAGAGGAGGAGACAGAGAGAAAACCAGCAGGCAGACATGGTACATCTCTTTTTCATTTTCATAACTTTCTAACAAGACTATTGTCTAATATGTTAAACATTTTCTTACAGAGTTCTAAAAGAAAGTTGAGAAGAGAACACAGGAGGGAAAATCATCACAGGAAGAAATCAAGAAAATTTCCTAGACCTAATGACATGTGTTCTGATTGACAGTACACAATAATTTCCAACACAATGAAAATATTAGGCATATCATTAAAAACTTCAGAGCACTGGTGACAGAAAGAAGATTTAAATAGCTTTTCTAGTGGGGATGAAAGTAGAATTTGTATAAAACTTATGAATGTGAACAAAGTTAGGGTGCCTGGGTGGCTCAGTCTGTTAAGCCTCTGCCTTCGGCTCAGGACATGATCCCAGGTTCCTGGGATCGAGGCCCACATTGGGCTCCCTGCTCAGTGGGGAGCCTGCTTCTCCCTCTCTCTCTGTTGTTCCCCTTGCTTGTGCTTTCTCTCACTCTCTTTCCTGCTCTCTGTCAAATAAATAAATAAAATCTTAAAAAAACAAAAAGAATCTGAACAAAGTTAACTTTGTAACAGTAATGCTAGAAGCTAGGACACATTACTCTGATTCCTTCAAAATTTTGAGGGAAAATTATTTCAACTTAGAATTCTAATCTCAGATAAATCATCAATTAAGTATAAAGATAAAATATTTTTGAATATATGAGCTTGTTTTAAAAAGTATTTTCCTTTTTTTTTTTTTCAGGAAGTTACTGGAAGATGTGCTATATCAAAACTAAAACAGACAAAAAAAAAAAAAGACATCCAATTCAAGAAATGAGGTGAACAGATTCATAGAAGATAGCATCCAACAAAGGTCACACAATCTGAATTGAAACAGGTCAGAGGGATCCTGCAGATGTTTCTTCAAATGGAGAAAATTGATCAAGTACCTAATGTAGGTGCTTATTTTGAGAGAATATTTAATGACTTGGGGCAAGTGTGAGGCTAAGTTAGTGACTATTACATTAAAACCTGAAAAGAAACATGACAATTATTAAAAGAAACATAGTATGTTTCATGGCTCAATTAAAAATAGTGTTTTATAAATACTAAATACTGACCTAATCCCAAATTATCACACAACTATATTCAAAGGATAGGAGTATTAAAGGTGTGTATTTCTGTTGCTATGTATGAAATTACAGAAACTTATCATTTCTGCATAATTTACCCAATTTCTCTATAAAACATTACCACAACCCTCATTCATCACACAGTTTCTGTGGGTCAGAAATCAGGGCACAAGTGATCTGGGTCCTCTGCATGCTGCATTCTCATCTGGAGACTTGACTGTGGAAGGATCCACATCTAAGCTCCTTCAGATTGTTGCCAGAATTTATTTTCCTACAGTTGCAGAACTCATGGTAGATTGGTTCTTCAAATTTAAAAACTTACATAACAGAGAGAGACAGAGGGATTGAGAGAGATTGAGATCGAGAGCTTCTAGTTACATACCTCTAGACCTTCTTTTAAGATTTTCCTGATTAGGCAAGGCCCACACAGGATAAATCTCCCTTTCAAATAACTTAAAGTCAACTGAATAAGGAGCTTAATTACAAAAAAAGAAAAAAATCCCTGCACTTTTGCCATATAATGTAACATAATCACAGGAGTGATATTCTGTAAACTTTACCATATTCAATTAATTAGAAGCAAATTGTACATCCTTTCTAAACACAAACTCAAAAGAAAGGAGGTCACACAAAAATGTGGACAGTAGGAGACAAGAATCATGGATGCCATATTAGAATTTCTCTTTCAGGGCTCCTGAGTGGCTCAGTCATTAAGCGTCTGCCTTCTGCTCAGGTCATGATACCAGGGTCCTGGGATCAAGTCCCACATCAGGGTCTCTGCTCAGTGGGAAGCCTGCTCTCCATCTCCCACTCCCACTGCTTATGTTCCTGCTCTTGCTAACTCTGTCTCTGTCAAATAAATAAATAAAATCTTAAAAAAAAAAAATTTTCTCTTTCACAGTAGTAATCCCCAAAACTAAAAAATCAGGAAATAGTAATATGTGTGCATGTGTAAGTGTGTTTCAATATGGAGGCAAAATCTAAAGAATCAGCTAAAATATATCAGAGCAGTTGCCACTTTAGAGAAGTACATGGGGCAGGGGTAATTTATTTTTTAATTATCTAGCTCTTTAAACTATGTGCATGCACATGTTATTATATTTTAATTGGATTTTATTTTTATCAAATAATTGTAATATGGCTCTTGTTGTATAGAAGATGCTTAAAACTTTTCTCAAATAATAAAAAGGAATGGAAGCAGAAAATTTGTGCTACAAAGCAATTCCTCAGAAAAGATCTGGGAGTTTTTGTTGACTGTAAACTAAAAATGAGTCAATAATGAGATATTGTTACTATAAAAAAATCAAAAGCAATCTCAGGCTTCTGTTCATAGAAATATGATGAATAAACAGGAAAAATAATTGTCCTACATTATGCTGCATTGAAAGTTCTACAGCTGAAGTTGTGTTCATTTCTGGGCTCTTAATTTAATTTCATTTTTCTAGTGTTATAACATCATGGTTTATTTTTATGGTAGAATCAATATATGGTCTCTATGGAAAACTTTAGAAAATAGAAAAAAAGGAAAAATCTGTAATATCAATACTTGAAAATATATATCATAAACATTTTGGTGCTGATCTTTTTAGCTTTTTTTCTCTGCTTGTATACATATCAAGCACATGTCATACTATGTATGTACTTTGGATACTGCTCTTTAACTTAATAGTATATTATAGAATACTTCTGTTTTTGGCCAAAATTAAGAAAGAAGGACTAAATATACTTTCATTTCTAAAACACCTAAAATCTGGACAATATACATGAAACAACAGTTTTCATGGTAGTGACATCAGGCAAGAAGGGACAGTGACCCATGAGAGAAAGAAAACAAACAATGCAAGCCTACCTTACTGGCTGGACAAAGTTCAAAGCCACAGGGCATGGAAGAGGAACCAAGGCAGAACCTGGCAGCTATCTGAGTTGTAGTGGTGCTGGGCCCCCAGTACAGCTGGAATTTGCAGGGCAGCCTTCTAGAAAAGAGTTCTAGAAAAAAAGAGAGCTGCATAGAAAGAGAACTCCAGTGATCTTCAGAGGGGCTCCTTCTAGAATATTCAACTGACTACTAATCAGTGCTTGTGTGTAAGAAAGATATTTGAGGTCAGGGAAAGAAAAACTTAATGCCAATAAGTTCTACAAGTTAAATGAAATGGACAAATTCCTTGAAAGACAACAACAATTGAAGCTCATTATATAAGGAATAGATGTCTTAGTAGATAGCTCTTAGATGTGTTAAATTTTTGGTTAAAAACCCTCTAGGCCACATTAAGCTCTAGGCTCAGATGGCTTTGCTCAGATGGCTAACCAAGGACCACATAGCGCCAAGCATTTAATGAAGAAATAATACGAAGTCTACAATAATTCTTCTGTCATGTACACCAAAAAAAAAAAACAAAACAAAACAAATTAATATATCCCAACTTATTTTATAAACCAACATTACCTTAATAAGAAATGAAAACCAGAGACAAATATCTCCCATGAACACAGATGCAAAAATACCTTGCAAACTTTTAGTAAATCATGTCCAAAAAATATTAAAAAAGGTAATATATCTTGATCAAAGGAATTAACTCAGGAAAGTGCAGTTTAACATTCAAAGAAAATCAATGTGATTTACCCTACTAGCAAATTTTTATTTATTTATTTATTTATTTATTTATTTATTTTTAAAGATTTTATTTATTTATTTGACAGAGAGAGACACAGTGAGAGAGGGAACACAAGCAAGGGGGAGTGGGAGAGGGAGAAGCAGGCCTCCCGCAGAGCAGAGAGCCCGATATAGGACTCGATCCCAGGACCCCGGGACCATGACCTGAGCCGAAGGCAGTTGTTCAACAACTGAGCCACCCAGGTGCCCCTACTAGCAAATTTTTAAAAAGAAGGAAGAAGAAAATCCATATATTCATTTTAAGAGATTGGGAAAAAAAATCTCTTGACCCTATCCAATATTCATTACTGATAAAAATTCTCAGCAAACTAGAACTAGGAGGGTCTTCCTCAACCTAATAAAATACATACATAAAAAACTGACAGATAATATCATAATTAATGGTGAAAGGCTATCTCCTGAAGATCAGGAAAAAGGCAAGAATTTCTGCTTTACCATTTCTACTCAACAGCGTACTAGTGGTTCTAGCAATACAATAAGGAAGAGGAAGAAGGAGAAGGAATAAAACCTATCCAGATTGGAAAGGAGGAAGAAAAACTGTTGTTTTCTGACAATATTATTGTCAATATATAAAATCCTATTAATTTACAAGATTTTTTAAAAACCTGCTAGTACTAATAAGTGAGTTCATCTAGATTGTAAAACACAAGATCAATACATTAGAATCAATTGCATTTCTGTGTACTAATAACAAATATTAGGAAATTGAAATTTGAAAAAGAGAAATATACAAGACCTCTTAAGACCTTTGTTCATAATTTAGATGATTGAATATTGTTGAAGTCAAATATTCCCAAATTAATAGAGTCAATGCAATAATGCAATCCTAATCAAAATCCCAACACGCATCATTTTTTTTTTTTTTTTAGAAATCGATGAGCTGATTCTAAAATTTATATGGAAATTCAAAGGACCTAGAATAGCCAAAGTAACTTTGAAAAAGGACAGGGGCACCTGGGTGGCTCAGTCAGTTAAGCATCTGCCTTTGGCTCACGTCAGAATCCCAGGGTCATGGGATTGAGCCCCGCATCGGGCTCCCTGCTCAGCACGGGGCCTGCTTCTCCCTCTCCCTCTGCTGTTCCCTCTGCTTATGCTCTCTCTCTGTCAAATAAATAAATAAATAATCTTTAAAAAAAAAAAAGAAAAAGAAAAAGAAGGACAAAGTTTGAGGACTTAGAGTATGTCACTTCTCAGCCTCACACAAGTTCAGGGCTGACATTTACACAAATCTGAGAGTGAGTGACTCCTTCAATATTGTGCCTTAAATTTAAGTACCTTACTTGCTTCACATAGGCATGGCCCTGATTAAGACAGTGTGGTATTGACATCAAGATCAACAAAGAGATAAAGGCAATATAATCATTGATACACAAATATATTAAGAGAACAGAAGACAGAGTCCAGAAATAACTCCGCACATATATGGTGAATTGATTTTCAGCAGATGAAAAGTTTGTTAATGTACAATAGTCACTTCTTCAAAGACAAATAAGGACCAATAAGCACATGATAAGATAGTCAACATTATTACCCATCAGGGAAATCAAATCACAATGACATTATTACTTCATGCCCACTAGGATAACTATAATCAAAGAAACAAGTGTTGGTAAAGATACGGAGAATTGGAACCCTCATATACTGCTGGTAAAAATGAAACAAATGCAGCCAGTGTGTAAAACAGTTAGGCAGTTCCTCAAAAAATTAAATATAGAAATATTCAGAATTGACAGATCTGTAGAGACAAAAAGTAGACAGAAAGTATTTGCCTGTCTGGAGGTAAGGGGGTTTTGTGGGAAATCTGGAGTGACTCAAAGGGGTACATGGTTTTTTTGGGGGGGTAATAAAATTGATTGTACCTGTATTAGTTCACTAGAGCTACTGTAACAAAGTACCACATACTGGGTGGCTTAACCACAAAACATTGTCTCACGGGTCTGGAGGCTAGAAGTCTAAAATCAAGGTGTCAGCAGATTTGATTCCTTCTGTGGGGTCGATCTGTTCTAGGTCCCTGTCCTTGGTTTGTAGATGGCCATGTTCTCCTTTGATCTCTTCACATCACCTTCCCCTTATGCATTTCTCTGTGTTCAAAATTCTCCTTCTTATAAGGACATAAGTCATAAGGATTAACTACCCCCATTACTTGACTTTAACTTGATTAGCTCTGCAAAAGCTAATTTCCAAAAAGGTCACATTCTGAGACACTGGGGGTTAGGACTCAAACATATGAATTGTGGGGGGAGTGGGGAGGGGAGCACAATTCAACCCATAATAGTAGTGATGGTTGTATAACATTTAATATTTTAAAAACCTTCCATTTTACACTTTAAATGGGTGAATTGTATGGTATGCATTATATCTCAATAAATGTTATAAAAAAGAGAAAAAGAAAAAATATAGAACAAATCTTTAAAAAAAAATGGCCAGAGACAACAAATTAAACACACTTTAAATGGGTGAATTGTATGGTATGCATTATATCTCAATAAATGTTATAAAAAAGAGAAAAAGAAAAAGAAAAAATATAGAACAAATCTTTAAAAAAAAATGGCCAGAGACAACAAATTAAAAAAAAAAAAGTCAAGATTTTAACAGATATCTTACCAAAGAAGACCTAATAATTACAGGTAAGCCCATGAAAAGTTCTCCACATCATTAATCCTTAGGGGAACTCAAATCAAATTCATTATGTGGCACTGTATGCCAAGTAAAATTGCTAAATTTAAAAACTGACTGTACCAAGTAATAGCAAAGATAAAGAGCAACTGGGAATCTTATAGACTGCTTATCAGAGGTCAAAATTTTACAGCAACTTTGGAAAAACGTTTGTCAGTTTCTTATGAAGTGGAACATATAATTCCATTCCTAAATATTAACCAGTGTTGTATAATAGAGAATCTGGCTGGCCTTTGCCCCAAGCTTCTGGAAAAGAGCTTCTCAATCCTCAGAATTTAATAGGAGTGTCTGTGATATTCATGATAGGCCTCTGGGATCACATCCTTTGAGATTATGCTAATGAGATGACTCATTCTGGGTCCCTGGATGATTTCTGGATGGAGGCTAATCATGCCAGAAAGATCAACTAAGTGATTAGAATCTTAGAATTTTAGAACCACATGATATCAGTCCAAACTGGCAACCTCCAGGGAGTGGAGGGAGGCCAAAGATTGAATTCAATCCTGGAGCCAGTGATTGAATCAATCATGCCTAAGTAATGAACCCCCACTAAAAACTCTAGACACTTGAAGCTCCGATGAGTTTTCCAGGTTAGCGAAACACATCAATGTACTGGACTGGTGATGCACCCTGACGACATGGAAGCTTCACATTTGGGACCTTTCCATACCTGGCCTGTGTGTCTCTTCTTTTGCCTGGTTTTGACTTTTATCCTTTTTTCAATAATAACTGTATTATAAGTACAGGAATTTCCCGAGTTGTGAATCATTCTAAAGAATTACCATGAGAGGTTAGTAGGAACCCTGAATTTGCAGTCAGTTGGTTAAAAGTGTGGGTGGCCTGGGAACCCTGGGAAACTGTGAAGTTTGATTTGATTCTAGTAGTGTCAAAATAGCATTGTATCCAAGAAAACTGAAAACACATCCATGTAAGACTATATCAATGTTCATAGCAGCTATATATAAAATGGCCCCAAACTGGAAGCAACTCAAATATTCACCGAACAATGAAAACATAAATAGGTAGTGGTGTATCTATTCAATACAATATTACCGATAAACAGAAAGGAATTAATTATTGATACATGAAACAAATGAACAAATCTCAAAGGCATTGTAATAAATAAAATAAGCCAGATGCAAAAGATTAATATTGTATGACTCCATTTGTATGAATTCTACTGACAGAAAGTAGATCATTAGTAGCCAGGAGCTAAGAATAGAGGAAAGGTATTTGTCTATAAAGAGAAGAGGGAACTTTTTGAAGTGATGGAAATATTTTAGATCATAATTGTAATGGTAGTTACATGACTTTATACATTATTTTGTTCCCAATGTCACATAGTATGTAGTAATCAACTCAGGTCAAACTGTAGACACGAATCTGTCTCAACCTACAATGGGGTTACATCCTGATAAACCCACTGTAAGTTGGAAATTTTGTAAGTCGAAATGCATTCAATATACCTAACCTGCTGAACATCATAGCTTTGCCTAGCCCACATTAAACATTCTCAGAACAATTACATTAGCCTACAATTGGGCAAAATTATCTAACACAAAGTCTATTTTATAATAAAGTATTGAATATCTCATGTGATTTACAGAATACTGTAAGTGAAAGTGAAAAACAGAATGGTTGTATGAATGCAGAATTGTTATGTCAGTTGTTTACCCTTGTGATGGCAGGGTTAACTGGGAGTTAACTGCCCAGCATCACCAGACAGCATCATCCCACATATCACTAGCCCAGGAAAAATCAAAATTAAAGATTCTAAGTATGGTTTCTATTGAATGTGTAATCACATTCACACCATTGTAAAATAAAAAAGTATGAAACGGAGACTGCCTGTATAACTTTAAATGGTAATATTCAACTTGCTTCTTTCT
The DNA here is from genome assembly GCF_004348235.1 of Phoca vitulina. Taxonomy (NCBI): domain Eukaryota; kingdom Metazoa; phylum Chordata; class Mammalia; order Carnivora; family Phocidae; genus Phoca; species Phoca vitulina. The sequence goes on along the minus strand of NW_022589711.1, from coordinate 30,218,200 downwards.
TTGGAGGTTATGTGGATGTGTTCATTGTATGAAAATTAAACTATATTAAACTGTACCCTTATAACTTGTCTAATTTGTTGTATATATATTTTTTACTTCAGTAAAGTATTTTATGTTTTAAAATGTTATTGTTTATAACTCAATAGGGTTTTAAAGTTTTCTTTTTATAGTTCTTATACATTTCTACTTAAGTTTATTTCTAATAATTTATTTTATGTTTTTTGCTGATATTTTAATAGAATGTTCTTTTTTTGAAGATTTATTTGTTTATTTGAGAAGGAGAAAGTGTGAGCAGGGGAAGGGGTAGAAGGAGAGGGAAAGAAACTCAAGCAGACTCCCCGCTGTGCGTGGAGCCTGAAGTGGGGCTCAGTCTCAGAACCCTGAGATCATGACCTGAGCCAAAGTCAAGAGTTGGACACTTGACTGACTGAGCCACCCAGGCGCCTCTAGAATGTTCTTCATTATATTTTTCTGATTTATATTTGGCATTTATGAAAACTCCCGGATTTAAACAAAATAATTTTGTAAACTCTTTTCCTGAATTGTTTATTTCTAATCTTATCTACTAAACTTTTTTTTGTGTGTTGCCACATAGGCTATCAAATTAACGGTAAGTAATGATAATTTTGTTGGCTTTTCCCTAATGTTTATGATTCTTACCTTCCTTTTCTTGTCAACTGTTACTATCTCAAAGTTTTAGGAATATGATAAATGATAGTGCTGATTTCATACATTGTACTTATTTGAGTGAGAATTTTTTTCAATATTCAACTCTGAAATATGATGTTGGCTAGTTTAAAATATATATTTTTCAAGTTAAAGAATGCTCTTTTTTTCCCACTATTTTACTAAGATTATAAAATCAGAAACACATACTGAAATTTTAACCAATGCTTTATGGCATTTATTTTAAAATCTTTTGATTTTCTTCTTTTGGTCAAGTATGTGTTATATTATTTTAATTGATTTCTTAGTTATCTTTCTCTATGTTCCTGAATAAATCCCATTTTCTATTATTCTATCAATATTCTATAAAATTAAATTTGGCAATTTATTGTTTAGTATGTAAGCATCTTTATTTTGTAGACTGCTTTTTTGTGATTTCTTAATCAGGTTCAGGATACAAGATGATTCCTTAGTCATAAAAAGAAGTAAGGCTTATTTATTCTGAGTGTTCTGGTAACATAGACAATATTTAGTCTTTAAGGATTTGAAAGCTTTTCCATGAAAGCTCTGGAACTTAAACTCAATTGATAAAATGAGAGGTTTAGAAATTATGTTTCTTGGGGAACCAGTTCCATCCTTGCTGATTATAGGAGACCAGAACCCAGTGGATTAAATTAACCAGGTATTCCCCTTCACTGGATAAGTTAAGAGAGGTTGAATGATAGAACTGTTAATCTCCTTTTTCATTTATCTCATTCAAAAATATTCCTCATTAACAACTTTACTAGTCATGGGGTTACAAAGAGCCCCTCTTTCTCAGGGCTTCATTCTCCAGGGCCACAGTAGGACCTGGGTCATTTTCACCCCAAGGGTAGTTCACAGACATGGTCCCCAAAGAGAAACCAAAATGCTCAGGGTAGCAGATGCTCTACTAGCAAGGAGGATACAAACCTTGAATCACAGAATTAAGCTGTAGGTCACTGGAGCCAAAGAAAGAACTCATCTGGGGCCAAGGTTGAAGATACACTAGTACAGATGGGAAATGGGAAAAACAGAACAGAACTTCAACATAGATTCAAAAGAGAAAAAGTAAAATGCAGAGATCAACAAAGTCCCATTCAGATCATATCTTACAAATGTAAAGTGCTTTAAATTGAATTTATTGTACATTTGATTCCTAATAGATCGCATTTTGGCCATTAATACCTAATACCCATGTAAAATAGTAGTTACACCGTTCAAATCCTAAAAAGTATTCAGGAACAGTGATAGCAGACCATAAACACACTGAGAATCTAGAGACTGATAGGACAGGCTTCTTTATTTTCTGTTTGCATTGACAAAAGTTCAGTCAGCATTGTCTTAGATAGAACACTGGGAAGTTCTTTCTTTCCCGGTTTCCCTCTCTCCTTCCTTTTCTACCTACTTTGCTTGCAGCTTCCAGGCCTCATCCCATTTCAGCCCCTAATATCCCACACTGTGGAGTCTCCTAAACCTCTTTGCTTGAGCCCTGTGACAATCAGATCCTCACTCTACTCTAGAAGGGCTCCATTTTTCAGTGTTGAGTGCATATAAAATAAATCTTTATTTTTCTTTTTTTTTCCTCCAAAATCATGAGTAAAGAGCTGTATTGAAAAACAACAGTGAAAAAGCCAGATTTCCCATCTTTTCCTTTGAAACTGTCTTCCTGCCCCCTCCCCAACCTTCCCATTTCTGTCAGTGAGTGACTCCCAGAATCTCCCCGTTACTCCGACCGGCAAACTGCATTGTCCTCAGCTCCATCTCTCTCTCTCTCTTTTTTTTTAACTTTATTTTATTATGATAGTCACCATACATTACATCATTAGTTTTTGATGTAGTGTTCCATGATTCATCGTTTGCATATAACACCCAGTGCTCCATGCAATACGTGCCCTCCTTAATACCCATCACCGGGCTAACCCATCCCCCCACCACCCTCTCCTCTAAAACCCTCAGTTTGTTTCTCAGAGTCCATAGTCTCTCATGGTTCATCCTCCCCTCCGATTCCCCCCCTTCATTTTCCCCTTCCTACTATCTTCTTTTTTTTTTTTAACATATAATGTATTATTTGTTTCAGAGGTAGAGGTCTGTGATTCATCAGTCTTACACAATTCACAGCACTCACCACAGCACATACCCTCCCCAATGTCCATCCCTCAGCCACCCCATCCCTCCCACCCCCCACTACTCCAACAACCCTCAGTTTGTTTCCTGAGATTGAGAGTCTCTTATGGTTTATCTCCCTCTCTGGTTTCATCTTGTTTCATTTTTTCCTCCCTTCCCCTATGATCCTCTGTCTTGTTTCTTAAATTCCTCATATCAGTGAGGTCATATGATAGTTGTCTTTCTTTGATTGACTTATTTCGCTTAGGATAATACCCTCTAGTTCCAGCCACGTCATTGCAAATGGCATAAATCTTTATTTTTCTAAATCTAATTGCCTCTCACGGCATAACTGTGTTATTTTGCAAAAGGAGAATGAGGATGAGGATGGACAAATAGAAAGGCTGCTTATTCCTGCAACAATTACATTATAATTCCTTGCCCTACTTTAGTTAAACTCTTTGAACTTCCTTTTCTGAAGGCTTGTTGCTTTGAATTCTTTCACACGCAGTGCCTATGAGGCAAATACATTAAATAGAATGACAAAGTCAGATGAAAAGAAAAAGAAGACATCGGTCCTCATATATCTAGGCAGAGCTCACCTTAAAGTTAACTTGTCATCCACAACTTCAATAGCAATGAAAAAAAGACCATCACAATTTTTGCCCATCCTTATGACAGTTGCTAAATAGAAGTCTAAAATGAAAAAGAAGGAATATAAGCCATAGCAGTGACATATTTTTTTGGCTGGGCAAGAAAAAAAATCAGAAACTAAACATTTTGTATATATAAATAGTTTGAGAGTAATACCATATACTACTAAGAAACTCTCTATTGGGATCATGACTTTGATAGTGGAAGAAACATCAAAACAATTTATTGCTAATAATTTGTCTTTGAATCCCCAGGATTACATGCTTTTTTTTTCCCCCTTAAAAACAAAGTTTTATTTTTCTTTTAAACTTTGACATGTTAGCTTCCTTTCTTCCTTTCTCTGTTCTTAAAAATAGGATTTTCTTTTTCTTTTAAACTTTGGCACCTTGGCATCCTTTCTGCACCTTAAAATTCTGGAAGCTTTCATTTTCAGTTTTCAGTTTAATTATACACACTTCCCAATCTATCCAGTGCTTATGATCATTGATAAGAAGATAAAAACCACCAAAAAAAAAAAAAAAAGTAAAATTTAATATAAAAAAAACTGGTCCAGAAGTTTGATGGCCTTTCACTTTGTAAATTATTTTTCTCTGAGTTCCTCAGGCTTAATACTATGTATTAACATGAAGGTAGAAGAGAATCAAATCCAAGTCCATTTCATGGCCAGACTACAAGTACAATAAAATTTAAGGGCTATTTTTAAAGGTTTTGGTACCAGTCATTTTTGAAAAATATATTTCAGTTTATTTTTCAAACTTAGTTCTAAAAGACAGAGAGAAAAACTCACTCCATCCTCAAAAGTCAAAGAAAGTAGTTTAATAGGCAGAGTACTTGTCATTTGACAAAAAAACCCTTAAATTTCTACCAGAGTCAAGATAGAAAATATCAATTCAGCCTTTTAAAGAAGCAACGACTCAGAAAACCAATCACATCAGGACAGGGCTTGCTGTTTAAACTGGTTAGATTTTACAAGGTGCTATTAGGTATACTTAAAGTTGATTGACCTATAAATTGAAAAAAAATCCTTTTTGGTATCTCAACAAAGGGAGAAATTTTGTGAGTTCTAGAAGGCTCTCCAGGACAAAGTAATGAGGAAATTGTACTTCAGTTCTGTTTCTTCATCTCCTTTTCTACTCCCAAGTTTAGTTCTTTGCTAAGTCTCCTTTTTCACCTCTGGAAAGATAATTGTATTTATCACCACTAATTCTAGTTTTTAAGAGACTTATAAAGTAATAATAAGCAGTTCTATTTGCTAAAGAGTGTATGAAATGTTTCTTTCACTCAGTTAAATGTTCTCCCTTCTGGAATATATGTGGGAATATAAGACGAAATCAGGCATTAACTCTGACTGTTTGTAGTATAAATATAGTGAAAATGTATATGTTACCCCAAACAAGGGCTCAAAGCAAAGGGGATTTTACTTAAAGATACAGTATAATGTGCAGGGAGCCAGGGGAGGTCAAAACTCAAACTTTGAAATCAGAAAGGCCTAGATTTAGATTTTCATTCTACTATTAGTAGCTTGTTTCTTCATCTGAGAAATACAGAAAATAATACAAACTATAGGATTGGTGAGAAAAATCGATGAACCTAACAAATGTGAAATGCTTAGCAAACTGCTTGGCACATAGGAGTTTCAGTAAATGCTATTATGATCAAAGCAAGCTGTGTGAGACTATCGTTTCTTTCACATGGATGGGGGCAGATGTCGACTGCTGATGTTGTCAGGTTCTTTCAAGGCCCATCCCACATTGTTTTCAGCATTGAGCAATCCAAGGCACAAACTCCCTTTTTCACTGGACCTCAGACTTCACCCAGATTCAACCTGCATTGGGCCCATTCCCCACAGAGATGGCAGGTTAAGCTTCCACCAGCCTCAAGGAACCATGCACCAGACTCCAGCTTCTGCTATCCTCAAGCCTTGAACATCTCTCTGGATACCTGCAGCAAAGGTACTTTTCAGCAGTCATATTGGATAACCAGCTTCAGATTTCCATCATGGCAGGTCATCACCCAGAAAAGTTTTTGTCTGATTATGATCTCAGTGCCTGCACAAGCCCTTCCATCACAGTATTCTCACACATGGCTCTTCATGCTTTTCACTCTAGTACTTCCTTCCAAATACTTCCATTGCACGGACTGAAGACACATACATTCTTATTTCCCTTTTCACTACCATTTATAGATTCCTGAACTCTTTTCCATACTTATTGAAAAATATGAATCTTGGCTCAGGATCTCCTCCATATGGCATCATGAGATGTAAGTGTCAAGAAAAACAAGTAAGCCAGTTTCTAAGGATTGCACCATCCTGAATACTTCCAATTTCCATGTCAATGACCAATTTGATGAACTCGATTTACTATGTCTTGAGCTCTTCCACTCCATTCAACCTTACCCATGCCTGCACACTAACTGGAATCCAAATTTTCTCATTACCTTTTCCTACCACTCTTTTTATTATACAATGTTGCCTATCTCCAAAAGTATGATTGATTGATTAAATGAGAGCATGTATGTGAAGCAACTAGTATTGTGTTTGGTATGTTAAACAACACCTAATAAGAGGCAACCATTTATCCTCCAGTCTCAACGTTAATAGGCAAATTTATACAATATTGTTCTTTTTCATTCCACCACACAGCTTTAAAATATATGTTGAAATGACACTACTCAGAGTGTCATAAAACATGTAGGAAATTGTAAATTTGCCATTATAGATAGCGCACTATACACAAAGCAAAACAATTGTTAACTATTTACATATATAAAGCATATGTCTATGTTGCTTTTTCTTTGTGAAAGAAGCTTCCTTGTTTTTCAAAATAATCTGGTTATGCAACGGTTTCAAGAAAAACATTTACTATCACCTTCAACAATTAGATGTTTATAACAAAAGTCATTCATGGAGACTGAGTAAGGTATTTGGATTGAAATTTATATTTGTTTGTAAAGAAATACTTATTTAGGGATTCCTGGGTGGCTCAGCTGATTAAGCGTCTGCCTTCGGCTCAGGTCATGATCCTAGGATCCTGGGATCAAGTCCCACATCGGGCTCCCTGCTCAGCGGGGAGTCTGTTCCCTCTGCCTGCCACTCTCCTTGCTTGTACTCTCTCTCTCTGACAAATAAATAAATAAAATCTTTTAAAAAAAACTTATTTATAGCTTTTATTTCTAGAATTAAAGTTAGAAATATCCGTATAGGTCATCTAGAACAGCTCTGTGCTCCAAAGTGGTGACAAGATGGTCTTTAAAATTGAAGGTCTATACCAATAGCAGGAACCCATTTTCCCCAAAAATGTTTCCGTAAAAGACTACAAAAAAATGCTAGTAGAAAAGAAAATACCTAATTTCTCCTCTCTGATGTAACATAAAGAGCATGAAGATGACTCTTAATATCACCACAGGAGAGTTCCCATCATGTCTCTCATGGGAAGATGAATGTCAGTTCTACTCACCCTTGAATTATATTATTTTTGGCTCCCTTCATTAATCAACACTGAAATACTTAGTGATGTGGTATTATAAAAGAAAATGTTTAAACTAGGGAAAATATTAGCAAAGTGGAAATTCCCAACACATTACAATATGTTTAAATGCCTCACCAGAGACTTACCTGAAGTTTGTGTTATTATGATTTGCTTTTACGTGTTTGTTTTTTCTTCATCCCCTATGGACCAATTGACATTTTTCAGCCATTGAAAGGCCTTGCTCCTGCTCATGCTTAAAGCATAAGAAGAAAACAAAAAGCATTTCACAACTCTTCTTGCCTTTTCTACCTAACAGAGGTACTTGCTTTTTTCCAGAGAACTGGTTTCCACTTGCTAACTTTTTACCTAAATGACATGTTGTCTTTGATCTCTGTATAGCAAGGTTTAGGTTCAGTAGGATGAAGAACTGAACGCTCGCAATTGACTTCTAAGGACATGAACTCAGGAATACTATTGATGTTAGATATGCCATATTCCCAATTTCTTAATCCTTTGTACAAATTTTTGGCTATCTTCAGTGACCTCTAAAACCTGTTCTAATGTTGAACATTCATTATATGTATATTCCAATACATTTGGTTTGCTTTTATGGCTATTGAAATACTGCACGTTGACAAGTCCAATAAAAGTCAAATATGTGATATTTCTTATCATTTAACAATAGTGAAACAAGTAATGACCACTAAAATTTTAATTATTGTTACAAACAATAAATTATTGTTCTATATTCTACCTAGGCAGGTAACACTTGTCAGGAAATATTACAGTTTTTATCATAATAAATTCTTAACATTTCATGTATATGAATAGTAATAAAATATTCAGTGAACACACATGCAAGCACAGATCTTGGCTATTTTTTTTTGTGTGTGTGTGCTGTTCACCTCTTCCTGTAGCACCTAAGAAAGTAAGGTAACCTATCTGAATTTAGTTTCTCATAGGTAATGCATGAAGACAGATTCTGTGTCCATTTCAAAAGGATGAAACAAAGATTGGGAGAATATATATAAAGGTTTCTCTAATACCTGGAAGTCATTGAGCAAAATTTTCTTAGTTTTCTTCTCCTTTAGCTCAGATTTATTGAAAGAGAATGAGTTGATCAAACTAAGAATTATATAGCAACTACATAAATATGTAGTGAAAAACAATTAGGTGAAAGATATTCTTTTTTATGGTGTTAGCTACTATTTATTCATCATACCTCTAATATGTATGTCAATCTTTGCACTGACACTCCCACCAGATGGCAATGTTAAGACTTATGTTGCTATTTGATTAATTATAGATATGCATATATATTGGAGAAATGATTCCTGAACCAACTAAGGTATTTATTAATAATATTTATTTCAATCTCCCTTTTTCTTTGTTGAATTCATACATGTTTATGTCACCTTTTAAATTAAGTTTGGCATTAACTTCAAAGAATGTGATGGTTGTCATAATAAGAAAATCACTTACTATTATTGTTACTGATGTTAGGAAAGCTTCCTTTGAACTAACTCTTAAAAGCATTATGAAGTAATGTAAAATAAGATTTACCTGCTGTCTTCTAATGCTCAATAAAATCAAAACACAGAAGCTAATTAGACATTGCTCATTAAGAATACCTGAAACAGGGAAAATATGAAAAAAATTCTCTATGAGCCTTGAGGCTTGAATATTATTGGGAAAGTGGAATAAAAGGGGAAAAGAGAATTTTTTATATTACACAAAACAAAAGCCAAGAAAATTTTTTAAAAAGGGAAAGCAAAGAGAATTAGATGTTCAAGTCTTTGCACTCTCATGCTACCCAAAGTCTAATTCTCTGGTCAGAAGAAATATTACCCAAATAAAAATTATGTAGTTTTTGTTTCTTTGTTTGTTGTTTTGGGATTTTTGCTGTTGTTGTTGCTTGTACGTAGTAAACAACTGTTCTCTAGATAGGATTAATATTTATACCATGCCTTCTCCAAACGTGGGTGTGCAGACTGAAGTTGCTGCACAAACTGTTATTAGTGACAAGGTCAGTTAGAAATTTAGAGTAAGCATCTTGGCAATTTGGCAAGGTAATTTTGTCTATTGAATCTGAGAGTGAAAAAAATTGGGATTTATGTTTTCTTTTTTCTTTTTTCATTTCATTTTTCTAGCAATTCGTTTCTAATGTGTTTTATGAAAATATGACTCCAGAATGATTTGGGAGGTGGGGGTGGCCTTTCCCTACAGGTGGTTTATACCTCACATAGGTGTCTTTAAATGATTCCAGATCTTTCTTCTTTACACAGTTATGACTATGAAGCACATGTTCATTCTCTTGGATTCCCCAACCTTTTTTTCCACACCAATTCCAATAACATTGGGCAGGAAAGCAGTGAGATTCTATTTTATACTGACATCATACAGCTGACAGTGAGGCTTTATATCAGCCTATGCCTTTTTCATTTCCTAGTCACTGAAAATCAGGCAAGAATGTAGCAGGAGGGGAAGAATGAAGGGGGGGAAATCGGAGGGGGAGAAGAACCATGAGAGACGATGGACTCTGAAAAACAAACTGAGGGTTCTAGAGGGGAGGGGGGTGGGAGGATGGGTTAGCCTGGTGATGGGTATTGAGGAGGGCACGTTCTGCATGGAGCACTGGGTGTTATGCACAAACAATGAATCATGGAACACTATATCTAAAACTAATGATGTAATGTATGGGGATTAACATAACAATAAAAAATTAAAAAAAAAAAAGAAGACTAAAGTCACATTGAATTATAATGTGATAAATCTGAGATGTAACCATCTAAAAGACTTTATTGAGCCTCTACTCAATATTCTATAATGCTCAGTCTTCAAAAGACTTGAAAACTCTGTGTGGAACAAAGATAAATCAACTGGAAATAATTATTAAACAATATAGTTGCCACAGTTAAATGTTAACTTTTATGCTGCTGATTCTGAGTGGTGTAGGAATTCAGAAGAGGAAATCAGTTTCTTCACCTGAATAATCAGGTAATAACCTCTACTTCACATGAGCATGAATTAATGTATATGACATCCAGTCCAATGGCTAGCACACAGTAGGTTTCTTTACTTTGTTTTTAAAAGGGCACTTTTTGAAAGGATGAATAGAATTCATGTAGAAAAGAAAGGAAAATTTTGTATAAGAGAGTTTGCATTGGTAAAATGCAAAATACTTCATATTGATACTGTTAGAATTCCTGCAGGATAAACAGATAGGAACAAAAACAGCTTTGGAGAGAGTTCCAGAGATGGTATTTTGTTTACTGTGATCTATAAGCTCTGGTCTCCACTACTAAATTCACATCCACCTCTATGATCAGTGCAGGTTTCAATATGCCCCTACCTTTGTAACAAAAGCGTTTAGTTTGTGACATAGACCAGGCAATGATTCTCATCCTCACTCTCCTTGAATAAGAAAGGGTAATGTTGTTTTTTTCAAAAATAAAACTACTGATGTAAGTGATGACACAAGTAACCTAATCACTTGTTTCCTTCCAGTTAGTTTAACCAAAGTGGAAACTATGAAATAGGGCACAAATAGCAATCATTATTTCCTGTCTTTCAACCTTCCCCCGGCCTTCTGCCTGTAAGTCAGCAAAGTTCTAAGGCTTTCTAAACTTTCATCTTTTTCCTTGCTTTGTAACTTGAGCTTGATTGTTCCCTCTCTGCTGTGGGACAAAACCATATTCTATAATCTTTAAAACAGAAGTTCTAAAAGTTCCATTTTATTTTTAAATGATTTGAATAATTAAAAGGTCTAATTTATTTCCATTTCTCCTTCCTTTTCATTTTTCCTCTGGTAGAGAGCTCCTCTTTGTACCTGAGCTTATTTCCCACAGGTCCATCAATCAGGTCTTGCTCCATGGAAGAACATTTCCTTTAACAGCTGTCAGGAGTTTCCCCTACAGATAGATGCTTGTAATTGGATCTCTCTACTTTAGCAATAGTGATTCCAAATGGCTGCTTCTGGAGGAAGCAAAAATTTCCGGCTCCAAGATGGCATGGTAACAGAGCCTTCCCCTCAACTGCTCTTAAGTGAGGGGACTATATGCTTTGAACTTCCTGACTGATCACGTATTATGAGAAGACTTCGGGTGGTAGGCAGTTTCCTTTGTGGGAGAGCTGCGCAGTAGCCACCCCCCATCTGCTGGGCATACATTCTAAGAGCCCCAGGGGATGCCTGAAGCAGCCCATAGCACCGTGTCCTACATGTACTGTTTTTTCCTATACATGCATATCTATGATAAAGCTTAATTTATAAATTAGAAACAGTAAGAGATTGACAACAATAACTACTAATAAAATAGAACAATAATAATAATATAGTATAATAAAAGTTATGTGATGTGGTCTCTCTCTTTCTCAATATATCATATTGTACTCACCCTTCTTTTTGTGGTGAAGTGAGACGATAAAATGCCTACTTGATGAGATGAAGTGAGGTGAATGACACAGGCACTGTGATCTAGCATTAGGCGACAATTGACCTTCAAACCATATGACCGAAGGAGGATCATCTGCTTCCAGACTGGGTTGATTACAGGTAACTGAAACCACGGAAAGCACAACCATGGAAAGGAGGGGACTACTGTAGCTGGTGCTCTTGCTCTGTAGAGGTCTGCATGAGCAAAATACTAACTGTGCTTTTCTCTCAGCATGACAATGACTGGTAACTGTCAGTCTTGTGCATCCATTGCTGAATAAATCAATTCATAAAGTTCAAGTCCTAAAGTTTAGCACATGGAACTCAAATACACAAACACATTAAAGCAAAGGCAGTATGAGGTGGAGAGCAAAGCTCTGGTAGAAATTTGATACCAGCTCTTGTTATCTCCTAAACGACTGCATAGAAAACACTCTTCCCAAAAGAATCTCATTCAAGGCTTGCAAGAAGCCTGCGAAGTTGGAAAAGCAGGTATTGTACTCCATTTTATAGCCGAAGAAACTGAGGCTCTAAGAGGTTGGGTCACTGACTAGTGATGGAGCCAGGACGTGAAGAACATCTGCAAATGTCTATTCTGAGCCTCTTTCCTGGACACCAGGCTACCTCACCACATCAGAACCACAAGAGGAATGAGCAGTGAGAAAACACGTGACAAAAACAACAATAACAAAGCCACATGTAGTTTTCTTTTTGCATTAAATTTGGTCTCAAACTTCAGATTCCCTTCTCAAATACTTATTCCAAAACCCACCATCTTTTATTGTTTATAACCGTACTGATTTGGTGCTTACAAAACCAGACTCCAAGACAAGGTTTTGTGTGCAAGTGGTTTATTTGAGAGGGAAGTATGGTGAGAGAGCACAGAAGTGAGACAGAGAAGGGAAGAGGGCCAATAAAGAGTACATTCATGAATGGGGTTATCCATTGCCATATGAAGATCCCATGGGGGAGCAAAGCAGAATTGTCTCACTAAGGAAAAGGAAGCTGGGTTGTTACACACCAACTCTTGTCTCTCATTGACTGAGAGTTTCTCACTGAAGCCCTGGCATTGCTGGGTCTACTCCACTTTGCATGGACCAAGCAAGCTCAGGGGAAAGAGAAAACCTTCAAATAGAGAGAGACACAGAAAGCCATGGTGGATAGGGAAGCTCCAGAGAGATGAGGGGATATAAGACAGGGTACCAACAGCATCTACTAAAATGACCTGGAGAAGAGTTGACACTACAGGGTGTTTTGATGACTGTGTATAACACAGACTGAGTCCAACAGTGAGGCAGAGAAGTTGAGCTTTTTCCCTTGCCTAAATATCAGTCACTGGAATACACATGTTTATTATGTGTGTGTGTGTGTGTGTATTTCTGAATATATAAATGTGTGTGTAGGTGTCTGCATATGCGTATCACTCCTTCAGTCAGATTTCATCCTACCACATTATTTCAGTGCAGAACTTCTTCATTTATGGGCCAAAATTTAGTTCATGAGTGGCCAAATTTTATTCTATGATCTAAAACTAAAAAATTCTAAAGAAATATTGATGACTCCAGTAAAAATTGGACAAATTGCATGAACACTTCTCACAAAAAGAAATATAAATGGCTAACACCCATGAAAAAAGATTAACTTCACCAACAATCAAAAACATAAAATTTATCAAAAACTGATACCCTATTGAAATATGGAATGATTAAAAATATATTCTCTAAGCTTTTTTTATGACAGAGAATTTCTTATGTTCGAATGTTGAATTTTTAAACAGGTTCAAAACTGTAGATGAAATGTCATATATGTATATGGGCTTGGAAGTGGTTATACCTGAGAGTACTGTTTTTAATTTTCCTTTCTTCTCTGTTCATTTCCCACATTTCCATATTTCTTACAATGATGGTGTATTATTTTTACACTTAGAAAAAATTAATAAAAATTAATAATACACTATATATCTCAAATTTTCTTGCATCATCTCTAGCCATTTTACTTTACAAGAAATTACAAAACCGTCCTTAAACTTACATATAGTTCTGTCCTGTATCTCCTATTTGAGTAACATCATTTGCACAAGCTCTCCTGCTGGGATTTGGCAAATAATTCCATGTTCATTATGTTTGTCCTGCTCCATTCTTATAAACTTAATCTTTACTTTTTTTCCAGGCCAAAAAAAGAAAAAAAAAAGTGTTTTGGCCAGTGTTTCTCCTGAAGAAGCTTGTTTTCTTTGTTATTGGACTTTTTCTAAAGCTATTAAGTTGTTTTGCAGATTTGTAATCACAGGTAAATATAGAATTACAAGTATGAGCTCACTAAACTTTATGAAATAATTGTTTTATTTTTATGTTCATTTGTTTACTTTTTTCCCCTCAGTATAAGAATGAACTAACCACAATGTAATCTATTATTATCTTTTCCATAAACCACAAAACATCTTAACTTATTAATTCAATACTTACATAAAATGGTCAAAAGCAGTGTACTATGCTGTTAAGTGTAATGAACTTGACATTCAGGAACTCGGTTTCCAGTGAAAGCTGCATTAACTCAGATGAATGGGATCAGTAGATATCTAACAGCTTACCTCTTACTGTAATGCTATACAATGCACTCAACACAAGGGTTTTCCTAAGTGCTTCTAACTTCAAGGACATCTAGGAGACAAAGCAGAAGTTTCCATAAATTATGTAGGTCACAAAGCATGGTAGTATCAACTTGTAAAATGTGTAGAACTCATGAAATACATAAATGCTACTATGTTAGACAGGCCATGATCATGAGAGCTCACTATACCCTCAGATTCATTTCTGGTAAAAGCAACTGCAGACCATTCTTTTTACACACAGGTCTCCATGTTTTATAGCACTTGACACAATCCCCACGGTCTCAACTAAACGGAGCTGAGACCAGCGTCTGAACGATAGGCGGCCATTTTTAGGTGCTGATGCAAGTCCTCCCAAGGGAATTAATCAAAACATTTTTTTTCTTTTACAATTTTTAAACTAGACACACATGAGCACAGCTGGAGGCCTATGGAAACTAAAGACACTGAAAAACACACAAGAAAAAGAGAGTATGCAGAGGCTACGAGGCAGTAAAAGCCATGATCAAACAGAAGCTGCGAGATGCAAGGAACATCCACACCAACAGAAAGAAGCAGAGACAGAGAAAAGCTAAGTGTTCAGAATGGCAGAACTCTGCAGAGGCTGTTGGGCCAATAGAGCTGCTGTCGTGGCCAAAATCAGATCCAGCTTTTCTCTGAGACATGAGGACTTAGATGCTGAGATAAGAAATGTTCCTGAGTAACTGATAAAGCAACCCGTATCCCCACAGGTAACCTGAAAGAGCAGCTGGTCCTTGCAATAAAGGAGTACTTAACCATTCACCATAGAGTTGTAGAACTATTAGAGATGATAAAGGGACAAGACATAAGGCACAGTAGTTTCATCATATGTGTGAGGAAACACACAAATATATCTCATTTTATTTTACTTAACATAAATACATACTTACACTAAAATTCAAGAAAAGTCCATTTAAATACTGACCTTTAAATGTGAAGACTGCACTTATTTATAGACTTGAAGCTGGAAATTTGGAGATTTAAGGGGGTGGATTAAATTCTCTGATTAAATTCTATTTGGACATCAGAACAAACAAGTGCAAAAGAAGATATGCCTCTATTTATAGAACTGCAACTTAAAAATATGAATTATATTCTAAGAGTTTACAAGATCAAATTGTCTGGACTTAGATACAAAGTCTGTTTCTAAATTTTTGTTTTGTTTTTAATGTATCTTCTTTTTCTTAGTATGTAGGTGCCGTTTTCTGTGCTACTTTTGGTGTGTGTGATCTGGTTTCTGTAAGCACATCTCTTGAGTTTCATTTCTCTCTATACCTACAGTTCTTTGATCCCCATTACAGCCAAATTGAATTCTAATTATGTATCTCAATCTCTAGTTTAACTTCTTCTTTCTTTTCTTTTTTCTTTTTCTGTATCTATATATCTTAGATGGCTTTTTCTTTTTCTTTTTTTTTTTACAAATAAAACACTAGGAATCAGAGAGAGAGACTAAACAGAATGTTATGTTTTGTTCTTAACTTTGATATCCACATAGCAAAAAGTCATAGTATTGATATCAACTTACATTAAGGGAGAAATTTAGATAAGCTCACTCTCATGTGTGTAGAATGGTGCACATATATAAAGTCAATTTGAGGTCCTAAAGCAAAGACTAATAGAAAAATCTCATATTAACAATGATTGCTTTGCTTTTGAAATATGGTAAGTAGCAAAGAGGAGGTAATGATGGCCTTTTTTAAATTTTAGGAGATGTTTAATACTGTAGAAATAATTTTATTTTTTCCCTTTCCTCCTCACAAATGTTATGAAATACAGGATATCACTGGCTTAAAATTAGGAAATGAGTTCTGTGAGGTCACTGAGCAAACCGACGGGATGAGCTAGGAATAAAATCACCTAACGCCTCATATCTCCTTCCTTCCTCTCCTCCTTCCTTCCTTTATGACTACTAATATAATATTTTTCTTAATCTCTAGGAGAACCACTGTTTTTGCTATTAAAAAAAAAGAATGCAGACTGAGAGAAGATAGTAGCTCTTTATTATGATGTAATAAAAAATAGCATTTTTCTTTGTGTGACAGGAATTAATTGTTTACAGTGGTAACAAAACTTTGTGTATATGAATTTGGAAAATGTCTTTTGGTTGACCTCTATGAAGTGTTGCTTTTAACTTTGACTCATAATCATACAGGAAGGAACCTGTGATCTAACCCATGTTCTCATACAATCATCTCTCAGAGGCTAATACTAAGAAAAAAAGAAACGAATATTTTTTGAAGTCCTAATACACACCAAATATTTCCTCAAATTATTTCTTATGTAATTATCTCATTCATGCTGTGATAAATGTATTCTTTATCTAATTCTCCTAAAGAACACATTAGAGACTCTCACGTGAAAACACGTTAAGTTACTCTCACCAGTCTGTGGGATCTGTATGGCCTCTGTCCATAGGAGTTTCCACTGGAATACAATACCTTCCTACAAAACACAGAACACAGAGTCTATGAATGAATTTTAACTGCTAAGTGTTCCAGGCCTACTCTGCCAACGTAGAATCATATAAAGACAATTTAGAACTGAGGCTTCAACAATTGCATTGTTTGGGACACACAAGAGACATGATTTGAAATGTTTTTTATGTTTGTCAAAACCATCTGAATAACATTTAAAAGTCATCTCTAAAAGAAAAGAGAGGTTTTGTTTGTGGGTTTTTTTGGTAAATTAAAGCAATTTATAAAAACTTTATTCTTTTTTTCCACTTTGACAATAATCTATAAAGTGTTTTAAATCACTTTATTCTTTTTTTCCACTTTGACTATAATCTATAAAGTGTTTTAAATCACTGGCTACATATTCTAAACCTATGACCATCTTTGCATGAGATTATTACACTTATGTCAATCCACTTGACATGGCCTCCCTTTCCATTCACTCAAGTCAGAGCCCATGAATTGATAATACTTGTAGCAATTGATGGCAGACATAAGAAAAAATGGATTGGTCATAAATTTTATTTTAAAGTAAGTACTTTTGTTTATGTCCTCAAACCAAAACAAGTCTCACGTGTTTTTACAAGACCTTTGTAGAGTTGAATCGAAGTTTTGCACAATTTTTTTTCTTTCACCATGTTAGTTTACATAACCCAGCACTATACTTACAAAGATTTATTTTTTATCGTTATGCTTTGTTTGCTTATTATTTTTACATGACTGTTTATAGAACAATGAGGAATAATCAAATCAAAGCCAGAGATGAAGCTTCAGATGCCTTTAATTCCCCTCGTCTTCCCAAATGAAACATGATGTTTTGAGGAAGGAGCCCAGAAATACACAAGTTCTTTTGAGTAGCCGACTTAGAAACTGATCTAAGGACAGACAGAGAATTTATACAAGAGTGAAGAAAGAAGGGCATGTATGATCTTAGGAAATGAGATTCTCATTTTCCTGTCTTCTCTAAGCTATTTTTTTCTTTCAGTATCTCTTTGAGATGGACAATCCTTATAATAATTAATCAATATTACCTGAAGTGAGGCATATATACTCATTAAATCTGTCATCTTGAAATGTGTTTAAAATAAACAGTGTAAGATTGTCAAAGGTTGATCCTTTCAACAAGATTCAAATCATAGTTGAGCACCTTCTATGTGCTAAGTACCGTCAAAAAGATACTGGGGATATAATGATGTCTTTGTCTGTTCAGGCTGCTATAAGAAAATACCATAGACTGGTTGGCTTATAAGCAACAGAATTTATTTCTTACAGTTCTGGAGGTTGGAAAGTCCACGATTGTGCTGGCAGATTCAGATCTGGTGAAGGCCCTCTTCCAGGTTGCCGATTGCCAACTTCTTCCTGTACCCTCTCAGTGGAAGGGGTGAGCAAGCTCTCTAGATTCTCTTTCATTAGGGTATGAATTTCATTCCTGAGGGCTCCACCCTCATGTCCTAACCACTTCCCAGAAGTTCCACCTCCTAATACTATCACATTGGGCATTAGGATTTCAACATATAAAATTTGGGGGCACACAAGCTTTCAGACCACCCCAAATGATGAGTAAAAACAGAGAATGTCTTTCTTTCACAGACTTTACAACCTAAAAGGAATGACAAATAATAATACAAATAAATGTGAAAATTCAAATGGAGGAAGTGAAACAAAGTAAGGGTATGTGGTATTATGAATTTCTATTAGAGGGGAATTGGACTTATTTAGGAAGATCAAGGAAGGCTTCCATGAAGAAAATGGTATTACGTTGAAATTGAAGAAGAGTTAAATAGATAAAAAAGATAGATTCTTGCCACACTGAAGGGAAAAAAATATCCCGTGGTGAGAGAGAGTAAAATAAAGAAAAGGTACAGAAATTGGGGCGCCTTGGTGGCTCATGTGGTTAAGCGACTGCCTTCAGCTCAGGTCATGATCCTGGAGTCCCAGGATCGAGTCCCGCATCAGGCTCCCTGCTCAGCAGGGAGTCTGCTGCTCCCTCTGATCCTCTTCCCTCTCATGCTCTCTGTCTCTCATTCTTTCTCTCTCAAATAAATAAATAAAATCTTAAAAAAAAAAAAGAAAAGGTACAGAAAGAAGATTAGCATGCCTGGAGAACAGAACAGAGAAAGAGTGTGGCATGAGGTAAAACTAGAAAAGTAGACAGGGCCATCACCATCAGGACTTTACAAGCTGTGAGGACAAGTTTTGTCTTTATCCTAAAAGCAATGGAAAGCTTTGCTTATGTGACATGATTAAATATACTTTTTTAAAAAAAATATCACTTGGTAAAATCTCAAAACTAAATTAAAGAAGATCTAGGGTAGTAAAAGGTATGCTAGGTGAGAAGTGATCATAATTGAGGAAGGAATTCATTATGGTAGCTTTAACTGTAGGAGGTGATGGTAGAGACGAGACAATATATTAAGAAGGTAATATTTGATGTAACATGGTGGTGGTTGGATAAGAAATTTGAGGAAGAGGGGCCTGTTAGGACTGTCAGACTGACTCTTGGTGTCCTGGCTTGTGTAATAGGATGCATAAGGAAGCCACTCACTGAAGTGAGAGTCGCTAGAAGAGGAACCAGGGCTAAGAGAAGATAAGGTCAGTTTGAGGTGGCTTACAGAGACATTCAAGAGAAGATTTTAATAGGCTTTAGCTTGGTTCACCTGGGTGGTTCAGTTGGTTAAGACAAACCAAGAGTTTCAGCTCAGGTCTTGATCTTAGAGTGGTGAGATCGAGCCCCAAGTCAGGCTCCATGCTCACTGTAGAGTCTGCTTGAGATTCTCCTTCTCCTTCTGTCCCTCATGCTGTGCTCTCACTCTCTCACAAATAAATAAATAAATCTTTTTTCTTTTTTTAAATAGGCTTTAGCTTTATGAATCTGGAGTTTGGAAGAGAAGTCTTTGATAGAAATATAAATGTGTAAGTTATCTGAATAGAGATGTTAAGTCTATAGGTGTGAAAGAAACTACTCAGGGAGTAAAGAGAGAGAAGGGGAGCAAGCATAGTCTTAGAAGGTAAACATACATTCAAACTTAGCAAAGAACCTGAGAGTGAGAACTCGAGCAAGTCACTTTATTCTTTCCTTCCTTTGTAGTTCTATCCTTTTTTGAACTTTATTTCCCTGATTTGAAAATGAGTATCATAGTATCTTCCAAGGGTGGTTGTCAGATTAAATTAACATGTGAATTAGCTTCCACTGTGCCTTGCAAGTAAATAAATAAAATTGTTAAAGCCTAATAAATAGTAGAAATGTTGATACAGATGATAATGTTTGGTGGTGGTAGTAGTGATTTTATTTCCACTGATCAGATAGTTACCAGTAAAGCAACAAAACTTTGCTTAAAATGTTACTCCTTTGAACTAAAATCTTTCTGAAATCTTTATAGACATTTCATCATTTTTTTTTTCTTCAACAATGGAAACTGAAAATAATTTAACCTTTCATTGCTGACTCAGGATCATAATTTGAACATCGGTTATTTTTAATGGGCTCTCATATTTTCAAAGGTCATTTAGGAGTATGAACCTTAACATTAATTAGGGCCAAATTCCTACACTGATTGACATGTTGTATCTGCTCATTATAGAGCTCTGCCGTGATTGCCCCTAAGATTTTGCTTTTAGTCTGCTTGAAATCAGGTAACTGAGTTCATTAAAATTGTGACTAAAATAAATATAGATAAAGTACAACTTAATGGACTCTCAATAAAGGATACAGATTTTTATGACATTTATTGGGATGGATGAGGAATCATAATTGCTTCCTTTCTGATTGCTATCTTTCAAATGGTTGAGATTGCCAGAATGGTGTATATGTTGTAGGCTTCTGTATTAATTCATATATATATATATATAGATATAATATTCCCTTTTAACCAAATTCTCTTTACATGGAATTATATAGAGATACATATTTACATATAGTTATATATTTATTTAATTTACCTCTTTAGTTAATTTTTCATATCCTAGGAGAAATTCAGATCAACTAACTGCGTATATTATCTCAGTTACAAAATCAAAAGACATGAAACATTTAATAGAGAAATCACGATGTGTCCATGCATACTTTTCTCAATGAAGTAAAATAAAAATACCAGCAGAGACGGAAAATACGGAGTGTGGAGCAGTATCCATTCCAATATTAAAAGCAATTTGCTGATATAATATTGTTTAGATATATTAAGATTATGTGGGGGGAGAGGATGAGTATGTGTGTTCTAAGTGGGCAGAAAGAGAAGCAAAAAAAAAAAATATATATATATATATTCAAAATGACAATGGTAGTTACCCCCAGGTGACAGAATTCAGGTACTATATTAATTCACAATATTTTTATATTTATTCAAATTATTTAAGATGGACATTTACTATCTATGTCCTCAGAAAAACTGAATTATTAAGCAAAACAAAATTTTAGAAAATGGAAAATCCTCAAGTTCTTAGTGAGCCAGAGTTGATATTTAGAAATTAATTAAAATAATGATAATAAAATGCTCATTGTTTCTAGTTTATTAAATAATATCACTCATATTCTACGTATTTATTTTTTATTATATTTTTTCAGAGTAAAACATACACAAGATTTTGAATTAGTTTGGGAAAAAAAATGAAAATCAATGTTTCATTGCTTCACTCTCTCGTGGCAAGAGGCAATTACCTTCAACTCTTTTAGTTGTTTCTACTGTTAGTTACTTCTAGATCTCTAAATACATGTTTCTACTCTATTGCTTTATTTACCATATAGACTTCTTCTCAAGATAGATCGGAATTTAATTCACTCAAAGTAACCCATCCCACGTTTTCTCTTTCATTTAGTCAATATAGTTATAATAATAGCTTTATTTCCCTATTTGTTCCTTTTATGAATTTAAGTAATATATTTACATCTTTATTCCTGGTTGTATAAATTTAACTCTTCACATAATTAGATGCAGCAATGAACACTCTTATTACCCTTTCTTCTCTCTTTCCTACATCTATTCTACGTCCTAGTTTCTTACCTTCACAATATCACAGTTGAAAAGATTTAAATACTGTTGCATATCCACATTCATTCTTGTGCTTTGTCTATAGGCTGACTCTTAAAGAAATCAATGAAAAACGTTTACATTTTTAGTATTAGTTACCTTGCTTCATAACAAATAACCACAAATTTAGTGGTTTAACGTAATACACACTGTTTTCTCACAGGTTCTGTGCATGAAGAGTCTGGGCACAGATTACCTGGGTTCTTTGCTTCAGAGTCTCTCACGTGGCTGCAATCAAGGCGTTCGCCAGGGCTGTAGTCTTCTATCAAACCTCAGGTGGAGGAAAATCAGTTTCCAAGCTCACATGGTTGTTGGTAGAATTCAATACCTTGCAGGTTGTAGGATGGATCGTCTCAGTTTCTTGCTACAAATTGGCCAAAGATTGCTTTTAGTTCCTTACCATATGGGTCTCTGTGTAGAGCAGCTCATGTAATAGCAGCTTACTTCATTAAAGCTGAGAAGGGAAAAGAGTCAGTTAGCAAGACAGACACTACAATTTTATGCAATGTGATCATGGAAATGGCATCTCATTACTTTTATCACCTTTTATTAGTTAGAAGCAAGTTACAGTTTTCTCTTCAAGGGGATGGGGCTTACACAACATCATCAGTAGCAGGAACAAGGATAATTGTGAGCAGTCTTTCCACCACAAGGTATATAATCATTGCTCTTTGCAGAGCCACTAATATACTTTTGTTATGTCCCCTTTCTTTTATAATTTTTCCCAAAGTTCCTTATTTTCCCTTTTTTTGTACTATCATTATCATAGACTCATTCTTCTCCCCAAAATTTGATATCCAATCAGATATTATATTGAGTTTTGTTTTCCACAGATCTTCTTCCTGAAGACTGTACCTCCTGCTCCTATTTGGACTAGTTAATCTCTGGGTTTGTTACAACATACTGGGACTTGTGTTCACAATTTTCCCATGTTAGTTCCATCTTTAATTTTTGTTGCAAGACCTCATCAGTCTGGCTATTTAGTCAGTAAGTATTGGTTGGATGGCTACCATGTGACAGGCATTGTCCTAGGTTCTGGGTACCTAGTGATGGAAAAAAAGTAAAAATCCTGTACTTGTTGTACTTATATTGCAGCAGAGGGTGAAAGAAAATATACAAAGTAAATGAGAAGAGTGTGTAGTTTGATATGAATAGATATTTGAAGGAAAATAACAAAGTAAAAGAAGAAAAGAAGGATAGGAATTGCCTGTGAATGGGAAAGTGTTAGAAACGTAGAGAGTTAAATTTTAAACTGGGTATGTGGGGAAGATCTCATTGAGAAGACAATATTTGAGCGAAGACCTGAACAAGGTAAGGGAATGAGCCATATGGGTATCTCACAAAGAGCTTTCTGTGCAAAGTGAATCATGATGCAATACAGAGGGTTCTTTACAAGGAGGCAAAGGTGCTTTATACCATGTCACACTGCCATCTCATCAAACCTATAGGATAAGGAATTATTGCCTAAAGTGCACAATAAGTGTCTTTGCAGAAAAACTCTGCAGAATGGAGATATTCTATGCTAAAATGGGACTGACCTTAGATATGACCCAGTCAGATCTTCTCCAAGGGAGTCTGACCATGGTACATACAAAGAAGATCGAGGACAGTAAGAGAGCTAAGAGGGACCCAGCAGAGGCCATGAGGCATCAGCACTATTGATAAAGCAGAATCCACTCAGTAGAGACATGCAAAGCTGAAAAATAAGCAGAACAGAAGGGAAGCAGAGACAGCAGAAATCTGAAAACAGAAAATGCTGAACTCCCAAGTTACTGACAGTAGAGTGTCCAGGGTGGCATGAACAGATGTCCATATCGCCCCGATTTCTGATGGATGTATTTCCTCTATTCCTTGTGGCTTCTCACCATAAAACCCCATTTCCTGATGTAGTTGAAGCTATGCCTATGCCTTATAAACTAAAAGAACCACTAACAGCAAAACAATTGCTTTTGCTCTTCTTAATTAGCTTGATTTTTAATTTAATTCTCAGTTTTTCTTTCATTCAACTTAAAGAAAAAACAAACAGAAGGTAGGTTTGGAATATGCACATTTTCAGCAGCATCTAAAGTCAGCCCATCCCATAACTGTCCACTTGCTTTTTTCATACTAGAGATATCTGAGAGGTGTTTTCCCCTTACCGCACCAAAGGATGTCTAGATCCCCATGTCAAAGTGAATTTTAGTGTTTTTCGGACTGATTTCTGAGGTTCTTGTCTACTCCTGTGCCTGTCCTTGTGATGAAGGTTGTAGATGTATGGTCTCTGTATGTTTCTACTAGACTGTTAGCAAACATGTTTTTTTACATAATTACTACCTTGAATCTCAATCCATTAGAGCAACTGTGGGAGGTAACTGCACCATCACCTTGGGCGATTGTCAGTTTAACCTTTTTCTGTCTCCATTAGCACCTCGAGGCGTCCTGATGGTGAATTTTCTTCTCTAGGAGACTAATGTATTTATAATATCTTGCAATACAAATTAGACCAGTGAGTGCATGACTGTTGCACTTTAAGTAGTTCGTTATTTAAAGACAGGGGCAATTACCAATAGCTGTCTCAGAAACAATGCTTTACGTTCGTGCGTTTAAATTGCTCCCTGTTCCAGTGGGATAAGTAAAGTAAAACATCATTTCTTTTCCTGTTTTCTGTCTGGTAAATTTTTACCTTTCATGTTACAATAGTTGGGGAACGAGTGCGTAATAAAACGTGCGCAAGTGTGGTAATTCAGCAGAAGCATGCACGTTAGTCACTGGAGTCGACTTTTAGTAGTCCCATTTTTTCCTCATGAAAAGAACTGAGTAAACTTATGATAACAGAATGTAACTCATACCACAGTCATTTTGCTAAGCTCAGCCTCTGTAGTGCAAAAAAGTCTGTGGAATTTTTAAAATAATGCTTAAGCAATGCTGTATTTATTTTGGGGGGTATCTCATCTATGGTTTCTTTTTTTAAAATCTGGGTGATTATAAAGCATTTTTGTACTCATAAATTCCTCCATCTGTTAGTATTGTGTTGTGAAACTTTAGATGCTGCTACTTTAGTCTAAAATAGCACAAGGTGGAAAAAAATGCAATGAACTGTTGTTGATGATAAAATGACTTTACTAGTTATTAATCCAACCTTTTGGATTCTCTGGAGCATTGCCTCAAATCAGTATTTCCATATTTGTAGAACTTCAACTGTTTTAGACAACTTCCTTGACATCATATCAACTCACTAGGAGAGCATTACCACTTGATGGGGGAGAATTTCTGTCAGGAGCAAAGCTAAGATCCCAAGGATATAAACCATATTTTCAGGTAAATATATTTGACGAGGATAATAGGCGAAAGAAAGAATGGAAAATAGATCCATCTAAATGAAGCTGAGGGCTTCAGATTGGTAGATTAATACATAAAAATATCTGTGCTAGTTGAATCAATTGATTAGCTGTCCGTGGTAATGCATCAAAAGTTGCGTATTGGCATGAGTCACTTAAGTCTTGCACAATAGTGAAAAACCGTGTCATGGACACTTCTCTAACTTCAACAAATCATCGTATAAGCATGAAAGCATGAGGTAATTGGGCAAAAAAAGTTTGCTGCCCACACACAATTATGTAATCCCAACCATTGGATGACAACTCCGAGCACTGGTCCCATTGAGAGAGGACAGTAGCCTTTTGTTCCTCTAGAAACATATAGTTAATATTGTTAGAATATCCAAGTTCTGCTGACTACTTACACATAGCAGACACTTAATTGTCTGTGAAGTAAAGAAATGTCTGATTCTGTGGGTTCATATGAAGCAATTATTATATTATCACACAGATACCTGCAGAAATTAAGATAGGCATGAAGGCCAAAAAACAGAGATGAGGGTTGGGTGTAGGAGAAGCCAGAGAAAGCTTTCCAGAATTTCACCTGATCAGCCTTCCACTTGCTCTAGCCAAGCAATGTTGAGAGAGAAGTCAAATGAAGCATTCTGGGTAGGAGGGGCAATATAAGCAAAAGAACAGAGTAGAAAGTGCTCTAATATTTTAGAATTTCATAGTCTTGTTACTAAGAAGGATGAAAACTTCCTCTCTATAGTACCTCCAACAGTATCTTAAGTACTTCATGTTATTTTCAGGGAATCAGGAAACACAGAGAAAAAAATATATATTTGAAGCTAAAATAAAAATAGTTCTGCCCTTAAAAAGCCTTTGGTATACATCTGTATAGAGATTTATAGTCTGAAAAATGTTTAGTTTTTGGTCACTACCCCATGCTCACCACAACTTTAAATGCATACTTCACATGCTCTTGTGTACCTACATTTGTTGTAACAGAATAAACTTTCTCCTAAAGTTTACCAACCCTTGCTATCACTGCTAGGTATTTAGGGCAATGATGTCTTTTTTAGATTTAATGGAGCTCATAAAAAGATCACTCCACCTAAGCGAATTCAACAATTTGCAGAGAAAACATTTGAATAACTGGGAAAAAATTTAACAGTGCTTGGAAGAGTGTTTAATTGCTTTATTGAAATAAGAGCAACAAAGAAATAATAAGTAATGAGAACTGCTAAATGAATTGAAAGAAGATTGGTAATTAGCAAAGTAAGGATTTTTTTTAAGTGCAGAAAATGGCTGGTTGAAAGGAAGAAAGCAAAGTCCTATCATTTATAATGTTGATACACAAATGTATATAATTCTGATTTTCACCACCATCACAGAACTTCGGGAAATATTAGGAAGTGGACAGTATTATTCTAAGTTTATGAAGTAACCATTTAGCAACACAAATCATGCAAGGTCAATCCCAGTTGTGAGATGAAAATGGAAACCGGAATTGCATACTCAAATTTACCCTGGATTTTCTTATATTCACTTTTTTCTTAACGCTCCCCCCATCTTTTAAACCAGCACCCACTGGGGCGCCTGGGCGGCTCAGTAGGTTAAGCGTCTGCTTTCGGCTCAGGTCATGGTCCCGGAGACCTGGGATCGAGCTCCACGTCGGGCTCCTTGCTCAGCAGGGAGCCTGCTTCTCCCTCTCTGTCTGCTCCCCTGCTCCTGCTCTCTCTATCTCAAATAAATAAATAAAATCTTAAAAAAAAAAAAAAAACAGCACCCATATAACGAATAAGAAAGGTAGTTTGTTAAGAAAAAGCATGTGAATAATTGTGCTCCCTTCTTCACTAATTGTATTTTTTCCAGTTATATAATTAATATATAACATTGTTTTGGCTAAAAATGTACAACATAATGATCTGATATATGTATATAATGAGAAATGATTACCACAATAAGTTTAGACAATATTACCTGACATAGTTCTAATTTTTTATGTGTATGATGAGAACTTCTAAGATCTACTCTCTTACCAAGTTTCAAGTATACAATACTATAGTTAATTATGCTGTACACTACATCTCCAGAACTTATTTATCTTATAACTATACCTTATAACTTGTACCTTTTGACTATTTACAACCATTTCCCCCATACCTTATCCCTTGCCTCTGGCAATCACCAATCTGTTCTCTGTTTCTATGAGTTTATTTGTCTTAGATTCCACACATAGGGAAGATCAAGTATTTGCCTTTCTGTGTCTGATTTATTTCACTTAGCATAATGTTCTCAAGGTCCATCCATGTTTTTGCATCTCCCTTATGGCTGAATAACATTCTATTGTATGTAAGTACCACATTTTCTTCATCCATTCATCCATCCGTGGACTCTTGTTTCCATGTCTTGGAAAATAATGCTGCAATGAACATGGGAGTGCAGATACATATTTGAGAGAGTGATTTTGTTTCTTTCAGGTATATACTCAGAAGTGGAAATGCTGGATCATCTGGTAGTTCTATTTTCAATGTTTTAAGGATCCACCACATATTGTTTTCCACAGCAGCTGCACCAGCTTGCATTCCCACCAACAGTGTAAGAGGGTTCCCCTTTCTCTGCATTCTCATCAACATTTGTTGTTTCCTGAGTTGTTAATTTAAGCTATTCTGACTGGTGTGAGGTGGTATCTCATTGTGGTTTTGATTTGTATTTCCCTGATGCCAAGTGATGTGGAGCATTTTTTCATGTGTCTGTTGGCCATTTGCATGTCTTTTTGGAGAAATGTCTGTGCATGTCTTCTGCCTTGACTGGATTATTCGTTTTTGGGTGTTGAGCTTGATAAGTTCTTTATAGATTTTGGATATAGCCCTTTATCTGATATGTCATTTGCAAATATCTTCTCCCATTCTGTCGGTTGTCTTTTGGTTTTGTCAACTGTTTCCTTTGCTGTGCAAAAGCTTCTTATCTTGTTGAAGTCCCAATACTTCATATTTGCCTTTGTTTCCCTTGCCTTTGGAGACGTGTCTAGCAAGAAGTTGCTATGGCCAAGATCATAGAGGCCACTGCCTGTGTTCCTCTCTAGGATTTTGATGGATTCCTGTCTCACATTTAGGTCTTTTGTCCATTTTGAGTTTATCTTTGTGTATGGTGTAAGAAAATGGTCCAGTTTCACTCTTCTGCATGTGTCTGTCCAATTTTCCCAACACCATTTATTGAAGAGACTGTCCCTTTTCCATTGGACATTCTTTCCTGCTTTGTCAAAGATTAGTTGACCATAGAGTTGATGGTCCATTTCTGGGTTCTCTATTCTGTTCCATTGATCTATGTGTCTGTTTTTGTGCCAGTACCATACTGTCTTGATGATGACAGCTTTGTAGTAGAGCTTGAAGACCGGCATTGTGATGCATCAGCTTTGGTTTTCTTTTTCAGCATTCTTCTGGATATTCAGGGTCTTTTCTGGTTCCATAAAAATTTTAGGATTATTTGTTCCAGCTCTGTGAAAAATGTTGATGGTATTTTGGTAGGGATTGCATTAAATGTGTGGATTACTCTGGGTAGCATAGACATTTTAACAATATTTGTTCTTCCAATCCTTGAGTATGGAATGTTTTTCCATTTCTTTGTGTCTTCCTCCATTTCTTTCATAGGTGTTCTATAGTTTTCTGAGGACAGATCCCTTACCTCTTTGGTTAGGTTTGTTCCTAGGTATTTTATGGTTTTTGGTGCAATTATAAATGGGATCAATTCCTTAATTTCTCTTTCTTCTGTCTCATTGTTAGTGTATAGAAATGCAACTGATTTCTGTGCATTGATTTTATATCCTGCCATGTTGCTGAATTCCTGTATGAGTTCTAGCAATTTTGGAGTGGAGTCTTTTGGGTTTTCCACATAAAGTATCATGTCATCTGTGAAGAGTGAGAGTTTGACTTCTTCTTTGCCAATTTGAATGCCTTTTATTTCTTTTTGTTGTCTGATTGCGGAGGCTGGTAGTTCTATTTTCAATGTTTTATGTTGAACAACATAATGTTGAACAACAGTGGTGAGAGTGGGCATCCCTGTCGTGTTCCTGACCTTAGGGGAAAAGCTCTGTTTTTCCCCATTGAGAATGATATTCACTGTGGGCTTTTCATAGATGGCTTTTATGATATTGAGGTAGGGAATCATACTGTCTTAATGAGAATTTAGTTGGAACGAATTTACTTACAATTTTAGCATGGGGAGACACAAAAATTTTCAGTTACTCAGATAAACAAAAAAACAGTAGCTGGAAAATAAAGCTAGGAAAGGAGAGTTCAGACAACCAGGAGACTAGAAGCTTTAATATTTGACAAAATTGAGGTGTTTCGTGGTTGTCTCTTAAAGACTTGGCCTTCATTCTGTCACAGTTGCTCCTTACCCTTAGCCTTCACATTCCAAAAGTGAAAGTGGTTTTTCATAGGTATTATCTTTGATTCTGCTATATTTTCTATATTACTTAAAAGCACATGTAGGGGCGGAAAAACTCTTATGTTCTGTAACTGAAGATTGCAAATTACGACCAATTACCAGGAAAATGGAAATAACAAATTTTAATTGTATGAGCACAATGAGGGGCTCCACAGAAAAGAAATGAAAGCCCAAAGAAGCAGTCAGATTCAAGGGCTTTATATCATTTTAACAAAGGAAAATAAATTGTAGCAAAGTGACAGGAGAAAGGGAAACATTTACTCCTCCCCCGTGGCTCCTAGTGGGGAGTAAATTGTGAGGAGGTAAATATATGGGTGGATAAGAGTTATTCAGTAAAATTTGTTTATGCAGATTCCTCTTGATAACTTCTTCATCTCTGGTGACAAGGGTTGTGCTTTTTCTGGTACAGTTGGTGGTGGGGGGAAGACATCTTACAAGGGGAATTTATGCCCTGATTTTAGGCAGATAGGGAAAGGACAGAGAGCTACTCCTGTGTCTGTTTTTTTCTCAATGCTGTCAACTTAAAATAATCCTTATGATAAAGTGATATGTGAGGCTGGCATATTTTGATCCCTTTTATACCCAAGCTTCCACATGAAGTTCAGAAATAGTAATATTTTCTTATAAACTACTTTGTCCCCTAATATTAAACTCAGATGACATTCTTTTTCCAGCTTGACTCTGAAACATTCACTTCCAGGAGTTTTATTGTGTTGTTTGGTTTAGAAATCTTTTATATCCTGGATTGATGGAAAGATTTAGATGTGATAATGAATATATATTCTAAAAATAAGAGCATTATAATAGAAGGCAAGATTCAGAATTTGTGTGTGACCTAGTGTAATTTAGTACTTGAATTTCCTATAGGAAATCATTTATTGGTTCTGCCTCATTGTATGTCCTTTTTGTGTCTTCTTTGATCCCTACTCTTTTTTTCATTTTCTTTTTCTGTTTTGTTTCCCACCCTCCCCCCCGCACCCAGGGTCAATTATTGATCCTCTCTGTAACATTCATTTCCTTTCGTGGACTAACTTTGTTTCACTGCTTTATCCTTCTTCTCTAGGCTGTTTCTGTAGGGCCTGTAAGATGAAAATGGTGGTTAAAGATGAGTGTTTGCAATCAGTGTGGTGACAAGCAACAAGAATTTGAATCTCAATTACACAAAATGTTATCCCCTCATAAAAGAATTCAATTTTCTCAATAATAGACCTGTATTATTGGAAGATCATTCCCTTATTATTATTGTTATGTTTGAATTTTGCCAATAAAATTGTGAAAATTAGTTTTCTCTCTTGTTATAAAGTACTTATACAAATCCTTGAATTCATCTTTTGGACTGCAAAGTCTAAAATTTTCATATCTGTTCCTTCATAAAAAAAAATTGTGTAAAGGTTGGATTCACTCAATAGATGTCTTCTGTTTGGGCTTTATAATTCAGAATGTTTAAAAACAACAACAACCACAAAAACTTATTAATCTCTTTCTTTCCTGAACTTAAGCAGAAACTATAATTCGGCATGCTTTTTAGCATTAAGATATTTGTGTGCTATACTGCATGTGTGTGTGTATGTGTGTGCATGTGTGTGTGTGTGTGTGTGTGTGTGTGTGTTTTAAACTGGATCTCAGCTCTTAAACAAATTTCAGGCTTAGAAAAGGCAAGTAATTATTCATAATCTTATTTACCATGAAGGATAACATTTTGATGTTAATGAAAATGCTGATCAATGAATACTATATAAATAAATGATTATGTGATATGGAGATTTGAGTCAACATTAAATCATATGCAAAAATACACATTTAATGATCATGCATACTTTACTTCAAAATGAAAGTTCTCATCTTTAGTTCCCTAGAGACTCAGGAATTCTCAGTGAAATGAGAAGAACTGTAAATGAGAGCTACAGTAAGAAGCTCCTGGTGAGACCCGCCTGATTCTCTTACCTACTCTCTGACCAAGGCAAATTGATCCGTCCTGCTGAGTCTCCTTTCCCACGTGGTTTATAGTGGATGATCTGTAAGGTTTCATCAAGTTCTGATAATCTGCAACTAGTATGGGGAGGTTTCCCACAGCAAGTTGTGTTTCTGGTAACAGATGTTACTATTTAAAGAAATACAAGTTAGATACCCCTTCTGCAAAATACCAGTTTTGCTGACTACTAACTTCTTTTTATGAGCTAGACGTGATGCTCAGTGCTTGCTAGTATTCTCACTTAATCCACAACATGAAGTAGCTACTGTTGCTTTTTTTTAGACGAGGAAACTAGGCTCAAAGGATGTTAAGGTGATTTGCCCAGAGTCAGAAAACTTGCAGTGTCAAAACTGGAATTTAAATACTATTTTATTTCAAAACCTAAATTACTGACAACTAAACTAGATAGTTGCATGCTTTAGTGACCCCTCCTGAAAATCTTCTCATTTCCTAAATGTGAAGAAATCTCCTTTGAAAGGCAAAGCCCTTCAGTCAGTCCTCCCTAACTCTTTAACACTCAGCTAACCCTTTGACATGAATTAGGAAACTTAGAAAAGCAGGAGTATCAGAAGGGAAAGGTTGTCCTGACAGAGGAAGATGAACAGCCAGCAAAGGTGAACTTGAGTTTGGTTATTATGTTGCCTAAAACAGACCTAACTTCCTGCTTCAGCTGCTATAGCAAAATACCATAGACCAGGGGACTTAAACAACAAACATTTATTTTTCACACTTTTGGAGACTGGAAAGTCCAAGATCAAGCTGCTGGCAGATTAGATGTCTGGTGATGCTCTCAGTTTGCAGATGGGCATCCTCTCATTATGTTCCACACACACTTGGAGAGACACAGAGAGAGAGCTTTCTTGTCTCTTACTCTTTTTTATAATGTCGCTAACCGCATAATGAGGACCCATTAAGATTAATTATCTCCCAAAGGCCCCATCTCCAAATAATATCATTTTGGGGATTCGGGTTTCAACATACAAATTTCAAAGGGACACAAACATTCAATCCAAAGCATTCTGATTTATAACTTTACTGGAACATCTTTACTAAAAGTTCACTTATTCCATGCCCTTTGGAAAGAACACTCTACCTTTAAAGACCAAGAAAGCACAGAGTTGAACTAGAAAATGTGATTTGAAATCCCATCCAAACATGTAGCATACTATGTATCCCCAGGTCCTGTCCTCAGTGAATGTCATGATTACTGCAAAGACTTTTAGTCTTTTTTTGTCCTTCTTTTTAGGTGAAATCAAAACATCAAGTTTATATATTTGATGACCTCCTTTTTAGCTTTCTCCAGAACAAATCAAAGAATATTTATGTGGGTGTGTATATATCTTTGAATTACATAAAATTTTTTTTCCCACTTCATCTATCTCAGTTAACTCATGAAACTGAAATTATTCTCTTTTTAGTTCCCAATGAAATGATACAAACAAGCATTTTTAGTGTGCATAGGGTGAGGGTAGTAATGGGGGGGAAGGAAGGAGGCCAGATCCAATGTGATGATACTTATAGTAACCAAACAAAATATATTGCAATGAGGGCTCTGTACCAGAAACACATATATGGATTTATTTTTATATAAATGCAGCTATCAATTTACATGCACTTGGTTAAAAAAAAAAAAATCAATAAACCATGCAATACCCTCTTCTAAAATGTATTTGTTAGATCATCATGCAAATCATGAAAACCTTTATTTATTTTTTTTCTTAGAGCCTTTGGGTTAATGAAATCCAGCCAGTTACAGTGATCTTGCTCTTTTTTCCCTCTCCACTGAGCACAATTTACTTGAGGCCTCATCTGAAGCAGAGTTTGCCAACACAACTGAGCAAGTCTAGTGGAGAGAACTTTAATGTGGTTGGACAATATCCAGCACCAAACTAGAATCTGTGTCAGGCTCTAAAACTGGCCATATTTTCTTCCTCATAACCTTTTCTTTCTTCTTGGAGTCATTGAGTCTTTGCCTCCTTGAGTCCTCATATTGTCAGGATTTCCAGAAAAGATAAGTGGTTCCTCTGCTTAGGTAACATGCCTGTTGCTAATCCTCAGCCCTTCCTGAATTCAGGGATGTCCTGGGGCAAGACTTTTCACTTGCTTGCCTTCTTCCTCATGCGAAACTTGTGGGTTTTCTAATTCTGTGCCAGTTCAAGAGTAGGCTGATGATCTGTGTGAGATCAATTATCTTTGTGGGAAGGGAGCCCTACAAATGCCAAGTTGTACTAAATAACATCAAGCTGCTAGGTCAAGAGCTAAAGAAAGCAGTCAAACCTGCCTAATGCATTTGTTGCATATTTTCAGAGCTTGAATCAACTCAGAGAAACAGAAGTCAGATAAATTTAATAATAATAATAATAATAAACTAAGTACTTACTATATTCCAGTGACTATGCTAAAGTGCTTTATATGAATTAGTTTCTTAAACATTACACTAACCTGTGAGTACGAGATAGGTATTGCTGTTGTCTTCAGTTAACCAGTGAGGTAATTCTCAGGCTTAAGAACATCGATGGATAAATGGTGGCATAAAAAATAGAACCTGGAACTTTCTGGCTCTAAAACAACTAACTTATTTTTCTTATATTGCTTATAATGTAGTCATTTGACTACCAATAATAACAGAACTTCCTGCTAAGAGCATTTAGAGGTTCAGAGTGAGCTCTGGAGAATGCCTGCATGGCTCTGCCAGTTGCTCGAGGTGCACTGTTGGGCAAGTTACATCACCTCACCTGTGAAACGGGATGAGTAAGTGCCCTCCCCCCTAGGGCTGCTGTGAGATTATCCATGTGGGGCATGTAAATGAGAGCTCAGTACTTAGCATTCAAAACCTTTTAGGTACTATTATCACTTACTTAATGACAGTATCTTTTCTAAGAATCACATTACCGCTTTCAGCCAGAAGCATGTGTACAAGTAAACACTAATTCACAGGTTTTGTTTGACCTATTGATTCCCACTTGCTGATACAATCAAAATAAGACCGTAATAAGGCAGTATACCCTCTTCCCCAGATCTGGCTTGCTTGTAAGATCTAAACATCAGCTGCTACTTCTATCCCAAGCCATTTTGTATGAGCTAATAGTTTATTTGTGAGCGTTTTAGGAGAAATTATAAAGTAGAATGAAGTATTGCCTCCATTATACACATTAATGATTTGGATTCTGCATGGTCAGTGGGTAGGAAAAAACTGGAATTATTTTAAACCATCCTTGTATTGTATAACTGTGTATCTCTTCCTTCGGTATAGGTAGATAACAACTATCAAAACCTCTAATTAACCACAGAATAGACATAAGAAACCATGTATATTCACATTTGTTTCCACATAGTCCATAGAAGCCACAGGCTGTTACATAACCTTGGAGAGAATATTGGAAATGTCCCGGGCTGGGTTTAAAGCTAACTCCCCCTAAACTCAGGCCCCCTGAGGCCACAGGTTCAAATTAACCTTGAGTTCAAATTCCAGCCCTGCCATCTAATTAGAGGGATGAGCCTAGATATGTCACTCCAGCTTCCATTTCTTCACTGGAAATGTAGTACATTCTTCATGAATAGTTGTGGCCTTTAAGAGAATCTGTGTAATTAGATAGATTACATATTATGGCATACTGTGTTCTCAATAAGTTTTAGCAAATGCAATTTTATGAGTATTCTTACTGCTTCATTTCACTCAGAACGGAATATTACTGTAATTTTAGCCTATCTTTAGATTCTGCATGGTTTTAAAAAGGTTAAAAAGGAAAGTAAACTATATTCTATGAAAGTTAAACTACTTAAGGAGAGTAAGAAGATCTGCCTTTTATTTGCAAAAATCTTATATTCCCCTAAATTCCAGGTAATAAGAGCCACTTTTTTTGTGCAAGTTTTTTAATGATACAAAATCATCAAACCATCAAGAAAGATTTACAAAGTGCCTGCACGGGCGTGGCATCATCCTGGGTGCCATAACACAGCCATTAGTGTTGATATAATGTATAAGCAACATTTTTAAAAGTTTTAAATGCAGTTATAAACTAACTAGTCTCAATCTTTGACTCTTTTTACAAGAATAAGGGACTTGAGGTTTAGTTTCAATGGACAGGATTCAAATTACAAGCCAGAAGACAACTGAATGCTTCAGATACCCAAGTCCAAGTCCAGATTTTAGTCCATGGTCAGGAATATCAGATATTTTATGTGCCTCTTATCTAAGTTGATGGGTTTAGATGTTGAATAAGAGAACCGACATGGGAAAGGCATTCAAATCCAGCTCTTCTTAAAGTTTCTCATAAATGTGCCTTTCTTCTATGAAGACTATCTCCTAAGTTTATAGAAGCAAATTTCATTTGACCTTTCTCCCTTGGCAATTACAAAAGAAACATGGCTCTGAAAATGCAAAACACTATACAAATATATCAGGATCCACAATCCTACCAGTTTTCATTTTTCTCTTACAGGCAGCATAATCTTATAGGAAACACTGCAAGCCTAGCCATCAGCATCAGGGAGATGGGGCTTGAGTCCCAAACCCATCACCTCAAGGTATATGGCTCTGGAAAGTAGATAAGCTTTTTTACTTTTTCTCTATCCTCTATACTTCAGCTGTTATCTCTAAAATAGGGATAACACTAATGCCAAAGTCATAGGTTTCTTTTTAAGGTTATTATAATAGCAGAAATTAAAAACAAAAACTTTTGTGTCAAATGCATTTCAAACCTGCTAGCCATTTTCATTAGAACAAAGATTCCATATGACCCCACTATATCCAGGAAGCTTTATACAGGGCATGTTTCATTCATTGTACACATTTTTTATAGCTAGAGTAACTATTTCTGAGATAAATGATTCTCAAGCTAGACTACACATCAGAAGCACTGGGGAACCTTAAATATACTGATTCCCAGGCCCCATCTCTAAATAATCAAACCATGATGTCTGGAAATGGGACCCTTGGCAGTCACTGACATTTTCTTAGAAGTAAAAAATCCATCTTCCATGTTACTCCCTGAATTCTATAGTCTTTTCTTTTTTTATCTCATTGATCATACCATTCTGAAGTTGAAGATATTGCTTTCCTTTATTGCATTATTAATAATTACTTGGAAGCTGGATACATTTAGATATGTTACAAAGGAATATAGATTTGATTACATTTGCAGATTTCAACATTACAAACATGACTTCTAACAGGAAACCTTCACAAAAACTCAAATTTTGTCTCCACCACCCCTCAGCTTTTTTTTTTCCCTCTCAACCTTTGGAAAAGTCATGATTTTATCTTATCCTTCTGCTTGTGATCTAAATATTCACCATTCCTAAACTTTTGCTTTCCTTCTGAAAAGCAGAATAACTTATGATATCTGTAGCATTGCCTAAGTGCAGTTAAATACTCCTGCATTAGCCTAAACAAATATATATTAATTTTGTTTTGTACAGTGGTTTGTGACTACTTGAGAGTTCCCACCAGTGTTTCTCTGGCTAAATTATTATTAATTCTTATTTCTGGATTTATCTACTGTGGTTCATAAGTAGGAGGACCAGGATAATTCATCGACACACATCCAGACACAGGGGGTGAAACACCATCCAGGAGTTTTAAATTCAGGGGAAACATCTATGTTCATGAATGAGATGGCCTATAATAATTCTATTTACTGACACTATCTTTAGGGGTTTAGATCACGTTAAACTAGGCTTGGAATAAATTACGTATGCTAATTCTCTTATCTAAAATCTTATGTAAAAATGTATTCCTTCACTAAATGAATTTCCCAAAGGGGGGAAAAAAGTGTTAAAACATGGAAAAAATGAAGTTTCTTTTAACTATTCAGGATAAAAGAAGTATAGACATTGAGTACCTCTGCCCCCACCACACCCAGGCGAGGACTCATTTAATAGGGTTCATAATGACAAAATTTATTCTGCTTTGAATAGGTGCCTTTACTTAATGAAAAGGAAGAAAAACCTATAGAAGTAAAAAAGCCAGAGAATATATTGTGATTTTGTTGTTTTTGTGCAAAAAGTACAGGGAGGAGAAATATATAGGGAAACAGTTATGTAGATCTGAGGACACTTCTCCTCATCACAATACAGACACAACCTAATTTAAGGAATTTGTAGTTTGCTTCCTAACTAACATGCCAAACGTGCATAGCTTTGAGAGCTCTGATCAGGTTCCATTATATCTGTCATCTGCGATCTGTATTTTTTTTAATAATGCAATTTACTCATTTTCTTAGGTTAAGCTGTTTTTCTGGAAGTATTTAAGAAGCACTGCCTTCATCTGAGAAGTATAAATAAGGTTTATAATGTGAGAAGCCTGAGTCATCCTAAATAAGTCCTCTTCTTAATGTCCCATCTTTCCATATCTAACTCATCACCAATGTCTGTTTCTAGACAATATAGACATCTCTCCAATCTGTTCTATCTATACTTCCATCCTCACTACCATCCTGGTCAGGTTACTAACGCTTCTAGACTGGACTGCTGCAAACACCTCTTGAGTGGGCTACCGACATCCATCCTTATCCCCTCTCATGCATTTTCCTACTGCATCTAGAGAGAGATATATGCAATCATTTTCAACACAAATCTGATTTTGTCACTCCTTCTTGAATCCCATCCCAGCCTCGAAACCCTTTCATCTCCCACCCAATCTTTCATAATTGTCCTGACCTCTCCCATCTAGCTTACTGATCTCCAGCCCATTGTGCTGCTTGGCGATCTCCCTCACCACCACCACTACCACCAACTGGGATTCAAAGCATAAAACCCTCTTATCTCCTCCCACTCCTAGTTTACCTCTATTCATCCTTCAGATTTCAGATAAATCATCACTCCTCTAGGGAAGTCTCTCCCAATCTCTCTGCATAGGTTAATTTCCCTACAACTCTGTCTCAGAGCACCATATATCTTAGTACTTATCACAATTGTAATTTTACAATGACTGCTAATTATTTGATTAGTATCTCCCCCATTGGACTGTGTTTATTCACCATTATATCTTTAGTGCCTTGTACAAGTCTAGCTCTCAATAAAGCCCCCAATAAAGTAAATATTAATTGAATGAATTAATGAATCAAACGGCTCTATTCCCCTATATATGAGACATTAAAAAGAAATCCCACAATTAGTGTATACTTAAGCCTTATGTATTGCAGTAAATGTTAATGAAAAACATGCCCTACTGACAGGCAACTACTACATGGATTACAGTAATCTATCACTTCCTGTCTAATAGGAAACTGTGGTTCTTATGAAGAAAGCAAACACAATTATGAAGCATGGCATAATGCCAAATAGGTTATAATCCAAAAAGCTCTGAGGGTAATAGAATTCCTAAGTTCCAGGGTCGGACAAACTAATTTCCAAGCATATATCTTATATTTGAAACCAAATGCTTAACATTTGATCCTAAATATGTGTGAAATAATTCAGGAGTCTCAAGTATCAAGAGTTAATGATGTACTTTCCCACTTAGGTGTCTTTTATGGATGCCAAGCCACTACTAGAACATTAACTTGGAAATATTTTCAGAAATTAAGATTTTTTTAATTTCAATTTTCTAGAGGTTTGGAGGGCTCTCCATATCATTAGCCACTTTCAGGGTGTTTAGTCCCAAACACTATGCCTAAATTCCTAAGAGTGGTATAATGGAAATATCACAGATTCTGAGTTTTTATTTTAACTTAGAGACCTGGTACCTGTATTTATATCACAATCATAATTTGGAAAAAGTTATTTTCATATCTCCACCCTTCGGGTGCCTCATCAATAAAATGATGTAGGACTAAATTTAATACTATGCACAAAAGACCTTTCTTGGTGTGAGGGGTATGTTGGGTGCCCAAATAATGGTAGTTCTTGTCCCCTTATTTTTCTTCTTTGTTTGTCTCCTCATTTGGATTATTCAAGACATTTGAAAAGCATGGAAATCTATGTGCCAATTTGTATATGTTTAGTTTCGAATCACAACACATTTCATCTGTCCAGGAGATGGATATAAAAGATCTTGCAACTAAAGATTGGAATGATGTTTTCATTCTGATAAGTACATCTATTTATAGAAAGATAGCAATCAAGAGCACACATGAAAACTGAAAGACAGAAAGACCTTTTGAAAAGGAAGAGGAAGAGGTGCATGTAACCCGCGTCATTTTCAGATTGAGGTTCTCTGACATGTGGTTTGCCTGAAGGAAATAATAAGTGATACCAAAGAATTTAACATAACCTCTTCTACATCTAAAGTCTTCTCTCAAGGACCACCTCGGTGTGGAAATCTGAGTCACACACCCAACTTCTCTGGAAAGAGTGATTTTGAAACCAACAGCTAATTTCCTCCAGTCAGCTAGGGAAGGTTCCCCCTTGGCCATGTAATGTACATTAGAAAGAGCAATGGTTTTTGTTCTCTCTCTCTTTTTTTTTTTGATATCATAATATTTTTTTTAACATAGTTAAAAATCACTTAAACTTTCTTGTTCAATACTTTTCTTTTGCAAATTGAAGTGAGAATCTGAGCGTTTAAATCTATAAAGAAGGCTTTTCTTGGATGGTTTATCTCAGCCTTCCAAATCAAGTTTCTATGTTTGGACTTAAACACAATTTTAACATTGAGGTATCCATTATGTTGGTCCCTTTGTAAAACAAAACAAAACAAACAGAAACTTAGATCGCTTGCAAGTAGAACTACAGCTTTGAAAACAAATCCAAAATAATTACTGAATAAAACCTCTGTTGGAATATAAATTGAATCACTGACATTTGGCCGAGGCATCAGCTAACTCAGCCGGAGGGGATGAATAGCACCTCTCAAAATGAAATACTCTGGCTTAGATCCCATCACAAATAAAAATACAACTCTCTGTAAATAATGACTTTATTCCATGGAAGCGATACTTGCACAAGGAAATGGTTTCATTATTACCATATATTACTCCAATAATACCCAGCAACATTGCTTAGGAGTAAAGAATATGGACTCTAACTTCCTTTTGCCTGAGTTGAAACACTGACTCCATCAATTACTAACTGCGATCCTGGACAAGTTATATACCCTTTCTCTGCTTCAGGTTTCTCATCTGCAAGATGGAGATAATAATATCTTGTAGGATGATTAAAAAGTTTAAATGACAAAGCATATATATGTGTGTCAGTAAGAAATGCCAGCCAGAATAAATAAATGTTTACTATACAAAACCAACATATTAAGTGATCAGTTAACACCTGCACTCAACAAGCTAGAAGGTCACTTTGAGGAGTTCCCATAGGATGGTGTACCACCTCATTATGCTAGAGTGTGAAGGACTAATTGGATGATAATTTCCAAATCTGCATCTGCCTATGTGGCCATGTGGAATGGGTTCCACACTCACCAGATTTGAACTCCCTTGATTACTTTTTCTGGGATATGCTAAAGGCACAGTTTTGGTCAGCATAAATCTAAGAAACAAATCATTGTGACAGTGCCTCACAGATTTGCATAGTTGGAGGTGCTATGGAAAAACATTGTCCTTGTTGCAGTCCCATGCCCATACACTTAGGAAAAGGCAGGTGTTGTGGAGAGGAGCCTTCTCCTAGATGTCTTCTTCTAGGGCAACAGATGGAGTCAAAAAGCTCCTCAAGAGGTGAGGATAGAAAGTTCTTCCTTTCTAAGAGTTTAGGTAGAGAGATCTTAGAGTCTCCTATTATAATGTAAATGTTATTTATTTCCAAAACAGGAACCAAATGAGAGCAGTGTAATATTGATGTTGAGGAGAAAGTAGAGATTCAGAGCCCAGGACACCGCCTTGGAAAAGTCAGACTAACATCTTAGGAACAAAATAAAATTCTGGTAAAAGCAGAATTTGAATCCAGATTTACCTACAAAAGTCTTTGCTCTTTCTGCTTCTGGGTATATTTCACAGATCCTATTATGTGCCAGAGATCATGTTAGGGAATTGCCAGATTTAGCAAATAAAAACACAGAACACCCAGTTAAATCTGAATTTCAGATAAATGATGAGTAATTGCTTAATATAATTATATCCCATGCAATTTGGGGACATATTTATATAAAATAAATTATTTATTGTTTTTCATCATTAACCGGAAATTTAAGTTGATTAGATTAAATAGAGTGCACCCAGTTAAATTCGAATTTCAAATAAACAGTAAATAATTGTTTAGTGTAGGTATGTCCCATGCAACAGTTGGGACATGTTTATATGAAATAAATTATTTGTTCTTTTTCATCATTAACTTGAAATTAAAATTTAATTAGGTGCACTATATTTCTTCTGGCAACTCTATGTTGTCTCTGTATATTCTCCTTTGATCTAAATTCACAAAATGTAGAAGAATTTGTCATTTTTTCCAGTTCAAGTAGATAAAAAATGATCAACTTTGAATTCAAACACTGCTTTATTTTACTTCAGAGTGTGTGCTGGTGGGGATGGTGGGTTTGGACAGCTCTAGGAGGGGGACTAGGAGTACAGAAAGAGAAGGGAGTGAGTGCTAGGAGCATATCCACCTACTTCACCATTTTGATACGGGCTCTGGTCCTGCATTCCAAGCTCTCTCTTCTCTTAAATTCAATATCACTCTTTGCTCTATCCTATAAATTTGGTTAAATGGAAAAGAATGGACAAGTATTTTTAGTCTTATAAACCCGTAAACAGGGATGCCTGGGTGGCTCAGTCAGTTAAGCGTCTGCCTTCAGCTCAGGTCATGATCCCAAGGTCCTGGGATCAAGTCCCACATGGGGCTCATTGCTTGGCAGGGACCCTGCTTCTCCTCTGCCTCCCACTCCCTCTGTTTGTGCTCTCTCTCTGTCAAATAAATAAAATCTTAAAAACAAAAAAACTAACCGTAAACAGCATACCAATTTTCTTGAATCAAAATTCAGGGTATACACTCTGAAAATAATCTGATAAATGAATGAAGTATTTAAAAAAATCATGGTCAGAAAATCTGAGCTGAGGGGTGCATGCATGGCTCCATCAGTCAGGCGTCTGCCTTCGGCTCAGGTCATGATCCCAGGATCCTGGGATCAAGCCCCACACTTCTCCTGTCCTTCTGCAGCTCATCCTGCTTGCACTCTCTCGCTCTCTCTCTCAAATAAATGAATAAAATCTTTAAAAAAAAAAAAAAGAAAAAAAAATCTGAGCTGAATAGTCACTCAACTCAACTCCAATTCTTTTATGAGCACACAAGAAAGTATGTTCCTTCATTTGGTGGTACAACTCAGTTTTCCTTATATGAATACCACTCACTGGCATTAATATAACCTCATTTGTGTTTAGTGGTTTGCATTTTCCACCTATCAGTATCAGAATCCCTAGACTAGATTAAAATCTTCTCTAAAGAGATTTATAAAACATAAAAGAATTATCAATAATAATAAAACACCCCCCATTTTAATTCATTTCAAATATATTTCTATCAGTTCCCACAACTAATTCAAATAATTGGCCTAGAGCACTGGAGTTAAAGAGAAATCTAAACTGGAGCCTCATGTGATAGTCTTTCTTTTTGTATAATAAACCCAAAGTTTATATGGGTTGTTTTTTGTTTTTTGTTTTCTGAGTGGACATGATCTTTTGCACACACCTATCAGTCTCTCCCCTGACACCTTTCATAACAAATGACCTACCTTGGTTGGATGTTGAATATGGTTTGGATGTTGGTTGAATTGGTTGGTTGCTGAATATGTGTTACTGTAGGAAATGCTATCCCACTAATTAGTGCAATCCAGCCTAGAAAGAGATTTATATCTAATAATATAACTTGAATAGAATAGATACCAAAGTGCTACCTGAAATAGACTCCAGTTAATAAATATATATTTATTAATAGATTTTTTAAAAACTAGTGTTCATTTCTGATACCATTGTACTTAGTGTTGATCCTTAAAAAAAAAAAAATCCACTTAAAAATCTGGGGGTTTTGTTTTGTTTCATTTTTTGAAAAGTACAGGTCATGACTCATTAGCAAGGGGAGAACGACATTCATTAGAAAAGACGAGCATGCATTGTACAAAAAAATACCATACAAAATACCATTATCTTATACTCTTTAAATACATGGATCAGTGTGAAAAATATTTGAAATTCATTGTACATTTTTTGCTTGGCAAAAAAAAAAAGTACTCTCTTGTGTAAGTGTCCCCTTAGAATCTGATCTAAAGGGAAACATTAGCCTTACTTATTAGAAAATCAGAGTTATTGATATCTTTAATAATTAAATGTCACTTTTATTACCCTTTTATCACTTTCACGGAAGACAGATTTAGACAAGCTATTTATATCCCAACTATGGCTGCCTCAATCTCCAAGACTTTGAGATCCTTCAAATATGAAATTTGTCCCCCCCCAATGCTAATATCTTATCCATTTCTGGAGCTGCAAAATGGCCAGATTTTGTCTCTCTTCAGTATCTACCGTGAAGCTCTATTCCAGCCTAGGCCTTTACTCTGTAGTCTTTCAATACAACCTCCTAATAAGCAGCATCTTTTTTCAACCTCCCTTAATATCTCTCTTGATCTCCCTCTCTCGATCTTTTTCTCCCCCCTCCCCAACTCCTCTTTATTTTATGTGAATGCCTGAAGTACTACATAATGGCTTATGTCGCTTGATTGTTCTAAAAGATCTCTAAGGTAGAAGAGAATGATGGAAAGAACTTTGATTTCACCAAATGCCTGCAGTATGCTAAGCACTTGTTGAGATGTTATCAAGTATAATCCTCACAGTACGTTTGTGAAGAAAGATGTAATTGCTTGCCTAGCATAAATTATCACGCTGAGGCCCAGAGTGGTCAGCTGGGTAGGGGACCGACAGACCAACTAGGATGCATAGAAAGATCATTTGTCATGAGAGAAAAATAGTGGAAGCAAGACCTGACTTCCAGTTTGGTGCTTGCTCCCTCCCCCTAAACACTCACAGACTTTTGCACCTTTCTGGAGAAAAGATACGAGAGTTAGGCAAAGTGGCTCTATTCTGAGCATTTCCTTGTAATGCGGTGGCTTCCGACAGTGTTTTTACGGCGTATGTGCAGCTTTAGCAGCTTAGAAATGTGAACGTGGTATGTATTGTTTTCCTCATCTAACAACAGCAATGATAATATTAGAATATCTGGTTTGCATGTTTCTCATCTTTTTTTGTGTATTTGTTTGTTTTCATTTTGATGAGTGCAGGAGTCTAGATAACAGAGCTCTGGGTATTTGAGCCATTTCTGTAGAAACAGCAAAAATTGATTTGTCCCATCATTACCCCTAAAGTGCCAAGTTTTGAGGTTATAAATTATTCTAATCTCAACAGTATTCAACTTCTAATCGGGTCTGTACTGGATGAGATTGTCAGATTCTAAGATTTGAGTCGCATGTTGCTGTGATGAGAGAGTAAAAAACACGTAAAATAAATGATCTGCCCAAAGGATTCACATTTATGATTGATGATTGATCTCTTGAAGGGCTTTCTACAAGTAGAAAAGTTTCTGCATTAAACCTTACTCTAGAACATGATCTAAGCATCTTTACATGTAACT
The DNA here is from genome assembly GCF_004348235.1 of Phoca vitulina. NCBI lineage: Eukaryota > Metazoa > Chordata > Mammalia > Carnivora > Phocidae > Phoca > Phoca vitulina. Next base: position 30,173,525 of record NW_022589711.1, on the reverse strand, counting down.
TTAACATTGTAACGTTACTTATTTTATTTTTTAAAGACTATTTGAGAGAGAGAGAGAGAAAGAGAGAGCATGAGTGGGGCCGAGGAAGAGGGAGAAGCAGGGAGCCCCGTTCAAGACTTGATCCCAGGACCCTGGGATCATGACCTGAGTTGAAGGCAGACACTTAACCAACTGAGCCACCCATGAGCCCCTATTTTATTTTATTTTAAAGATTTTATTTATTTATTTGAGAGAGAGAGAGAGAAAGCACAAGCAGGGGCAGGGGCAGAAGGAGAAGCAGATTACCCACTGAGGAGGGAGCCCAAGGGGATGTGACCTGGGGCTTAATCCCAGGACCCTGGGATCATGGCCTGACCTGAACGCTTAACTAACTGAGCCACCCAAGCATCCCCAACATTACCTATTTAAAAGACTTGTTTAGGAAGAGGACTCTAGTGCCCATTGGCTCTCATTTTGTGTGACTTCCCTGTTGCCTTTGACATTATTGACAACCTATTCTTCAAATTCTCTTTCTCCAGGTTTCTGACACTTTATTTTTCTGATATATCTTCTTGCCTTTTTGACAAGTTCTCCTTTGACAAATTGGATTTTCTTCCTTCTACCTTCCAACTCTGGAGTAGTCCTTGCTCCTCTGTTCATTTTACTTTATTTTCACCCTTTCAGAAAATTAACCTCCTTCGGTGGCAGTTTTCTCACAATTTTTCTCTGAATGACTCCTGGCAGCAACAGTAATTAATGCAGATTCATTCCATCCTGTGTTTTACCTTAAAAGTATTTTTTTTTTTTTCAATTTTGTAACACTTCACTGCAAGTGTGCGTAACAATTGTTTGAAATTGTGAAAAAATTTAAACATTTTCCCCGTATTTTGTAATATACTCCCAAAGGCTGTCTCATTTTATCCATGGCTTTATGCACCCCCTGGCTCTAGCCATGTACCCTCGGAGCAGAAATACCATCGGAGAGGCTTTGCCTTAAACTATCTTTGTCTCCCGCTCTGACCTGCATTCTAAGTCCAGGCAAACCTCTGTCTGGTCAGGATTTTACTTGGCAATTCTGGCAAATAACTGACACTCAACCTGTTTATAGCCAAATATATAACCTTCCCTTCCAAACTGACTCCCTTTTCTCTGGAAATGGAATTATGATGCCCTCAGTAACACAAGATTAAGATTTCAGTGTTATTTTCAATTCCTCCTTTAATTTGCACATACAATAATTAAATTGAATTATTATATTCTACTTCTCTTTCTTACTCCTTCATAGTCTAGCATCTTCCATAGTACATGCAAGGATCCTTAACCTTCAGGGAGTCATGGACTGTTTTAGTCATCAGAAGCCCATGTTCCTCTCCCCAAAGGATCTATATTGTAGTACATACATTTTTAAGGGGGTTCAAATTCCCCACCCCAATAAAATGGCTTTACCAGCCAGTGTCCTTTCCTCCAAGACTTCGAAATTGATGTCAGATTCATCTTCTTTAAATACAGTCTTTATCAAGCCATTAGCCACCTCAACAGTTTTATACTATATAGAGTATAAACCACTTATAGCATAAAATGAAAGAGTTGGATGATGTTTTAATATGTAGTAAGGGTTTATATGGCTCAACCGCTTTATATATATTATTATAGTTAAGACTCACAATAAAATTACCTGATAATATCATCTTCTTTTATAAGGAGGAAAAAGAGACATACATATATAGGAGAGCTGGACTACAAATCCAAGTCTCTCTTACCTCAAACCTTATGATTTTTCTCTTAATCCAAGTTGCCTTCATTTGCCCTCTTGTCTAAAACCCAAACACCTTACTTTGCCTTGCATAAATGTTTTTTCCCCAAAACTTTTTCCAACTTTGATTCCATGCATATCTTTTCATGTTTCTGCTCCAGCTGGAGTTCTCTCATTATTCTGCCCCAAACTTGACATGCATATGAGTTTCCATATGTTGCCTCCTCACCTAAGAAAAGGAAAAAACAATCAATGGGCTTTGCCCTTCTTATCCAACTCCTTACCATCTTTCAAGACCCACTTTAATTTGTGATTTCCTCTTCAATAGCTTTCCCTGTGAACATCCAATGAGTACTTTTAAACATACACTTCATTGTCATTTTCTTTTAGTATTTTTTCTGCAATCATTTTGTACTATTATTAGCTTAGTGTTGTGTATAACCTCCCAACCCATTAAACTATAGGCAGTTGAGGGAGCCATATAATTTAATTTACAAACAGCAGGGGCTCCCTATATCTGTTGAATGAGTGATTACATATGTATGCATAAATGACCCATTTTCCTAGCATACAACCCAGCCACAATTGTTTAATCTTTATTTTCTCTGAGCTGATTCCTTTGTGAGTTCTTTATGAAGTACAGTAACAAAGAGTGCTGATTTTTTTTCTTTAAAATGTTATTCAAATATTCACTTTAACCACACTGGAAACATATATTGAACCCTAAAGGGAGTCTTTCGCTTAAAATGGTGAAAAGGGAAATTTCACTCAGCTTCGTGGTTCTCAAATAGGCCATTAGGTTTTCCTTCTGTCAATACTTATGTTCCTCAATCAGAGTAAGAGACTGTTCTTGCTTGCTTTAAAAAACAAGAGAAACAGAACCTGTTCATTCTTGAAAATCTTTTAAATCACCTGTTTAGTGTTTACTTGCTTGGGCATTGACATGGGATGTTGAGAACTATGCCCAACATGCCCACAAGTAAATCATCTGCATGATACTAACTAGAATATTCCCATTAGCTGATCTCTGTGTAGCCAGGGAGTATGTATAGTCCATTTTCAGGGAAGCAAGAAAAATAAAAAAATTCCTAGATGATACATAGTAAATCAAAGACAGGGCCCAATATGGAAAGATTACTTCTTTTCTCCCGATTTAAATACTATATAATTTGTTCTGTCCCTACATGTAAAAGAACTGGACACCTAAAGAGATCTGAAACATGAATGTTTATGTTTATTTATTCAGTCCTGTATTTGTACCACCTTTTTCAGTAGAAGGAATACATAGGCAATTTATTCATTCTTTTAAGTTATTGACTTACTACTCTAGGTTATAATCTCTGCCTTTTCTACCTATTCAGAATTTATCCTTCAGTAAGACATTGGACCTTTCTCTCCAAACTGCATTCATATCTAGAAATCACAGACAGCTACATGCATAACACTAGAATATGCATTTATTTCAGAAACTCAGCAGTATATACATTTAAAAAAAATTATAGATGAAGTATAACATATATAAAGAAAATGTTCCCCTGCTATTAATTTTCAGAGAGGAAGCACATCCATGAAATCATTAAGCAGTTCAGGAAATCAAACAATACCAACACTTCCAAAACAATCCTTGTAGTATCGCTTAGGTTCCACCCTCTTTCTGCAAAGGTACAATCACTATCTTGACTTGCCTATTTTTTAAATTTCTCAAAGTCCTGCTCTTGTGTTTACCTGAAGCTCACCATCTTGTCATTTGCATCCTTAAGCCTATTAATCACGTTTGTTTTAGGATCTCTGATTGATAACTGCAATATCTAGTTCTCCAATGGGTCTTTCTATTGTTCGCTTGTTTTATCTTGGTCATTTGATCCCAAGTCCTGATAGAGCTGATAAATTTTTGTTTTGAGTGTCAACTATTATGTATGAAAACTTCAATTAATGTTTTGAATCTTTGGAAGATGTTACTTTCCTTCAAATTCAATTTCTCTTGCTTCTGGAATTTAATTTGAGACTGAGTTTTGATTTTTCTGAAGGCTAGTTTTATTCTGATTTACTGAAACACACATTTCTTCTCATGGATAGGAATAAAGGTCATTTCTCTCTAAACAGTCAGGTATGCTTTTTTCTTTGCGTAATAAAAGTTGCATGGACTCATATTCTGTTTGACAAATACCAGGAAACAGCTGTAAGTGCCGGGGTCTATTGAAATCATTCTACTTCTTCTACTTCCATTATTATTTGACTTTTGCTTTTCTTTATACATTTGTGATTTCATTATGTTGTTGCTTCTTATGTAAATTTCCTCAACTTTAAGTGCATGGGGTAAAAATATCAAATAAATAAACATAGCTATAGGGGTTTGAAAATGTTCTAGGTATATTTCAAGGTCGTACCACCAGATAATTTTAATTTTGTTTTTGTTGGTGGTATTCATCTGTTTGCTTTGCTTTGCTTTGCTCAGTTATTTCTTCTTAGGAATTTTGTAATAGCATCTGTGTTATTTGGAAAACTGTCCCTCTCCCACTACCATAGTTTTGGTGGGTATGTTAGGTTTCCTAGGACTGCCATAACAAAGTACCACAGACTGGGTAGCTTAAGACAAGAGAGTTTTTTTCTGTCATTGTTCAGGAGGGCAGAAGTCCAAAATTAAGAGCTCAGCAGTGTTGGGTCTTTCTTGGAGTCTCACAGGGAGAATCTATTCTGTGCCTTTCTCCTAGTGTCTAATGTTTGCTGGCAAATATTGATTTGTAGATGCATCACTTTAATGTCTGTCTCCATTGGCACATGGTGACCTCCCTGTGTTTTCACATTGTCTTCCCTTTGTGTATGTCTGTCTCTCAGTGTCTCTCTCTTTCTCTTCTCAGAAGGACACCAGGCATATTAGATTAAGGGCCCACCCTACTCCGGTATGACCACATCTTAACTAATTATGTCGATGATGACCCTATTTCCAAATAAAGCCACATTCTGAAGTTCCAGAAAGACATGAATTCTCGGGAGACTCTATTCAACCCAGCACAACATTCAGCTTTTTTGTATAGCATTAGCCAGTCAGATTCCTCCAGGATTTTACGTATGAAAACAAGAGAGGAATCGCTTCTCGGCCTTTTGGCTAAGATCAAGTGAAAACAAGAGAGGATTTCTCTCTTTATTCTTGGATCACCACAGGGAGACAATGTAAGCCTGAAACCTTTCTCAGCAATGTTTTTAAGAGAATGAACCTAACATAAGGAGAAAAAACAGAACTGAATGTTGGGAAGAAGAGGGAGTGTGGGGAGGGATGAAAAGAGAAGGATCTGGAATTCCTGAAACTCGGAGCAGAAACAAATAAATCCCTTTATTTATTTATGAAGTTGTTTTCTGCAATGGGAAATTGTTATTTATTTGTTTGTTTGTTTTAATAGAAACGATTTTCAATAAAACCAAGCACAGGGCAATTTTGAATTTTAGTGAGAGGGCAAGAGAGAGAGAGGGAAATGTGTGTGAACTGAAAAATATATTCAATATACCTATTGACACAATTTTAGTCATTGGGTCTGTTCCCAGTTTTTTATTTTTCAAACAATCTAAATATATACCAATGATGGAATGGTTAAAAAAATTAATGTAATTTGCATTCTAAATATTGTGCTGCTATCAAAATTGTGGAGCAGATTTATTTGTACTCATATGGAAAGGGCTCTAATGTTATATAAAAATATAAGTCATGGAACAAGGTGTATATTTTGATACCATTTATGAAAACCATGCTTGTGTGCATATGCGCCTACACACACACACTTAGAAATGTATGCTGGAAGGCTATATATAAAACTGCCAGTAATAGTTATTGTCAGAAAATGTGGGGACAGAGAATTTGGGGCAAAGAGAAAAGATTTCTATTTTTAGCCTTCATGGATTTATTTTTCCTTCACATTTCCCCATATATTCATTTACTGCTTGCTTCATTAAAATCAAACAGGTCAACAACACAAAAGGAAATAATCTTGGCAGAGTTGCTTGCCAGAATTCTTTGATAGGCTGTGTTTTCCTTCATCTCCATGTTTTCCTATAGTTGCAGAGACGGTTGCCCTTTGAAAAGCATATATGTGTGTCCCACACATAAGTACCCACGGGGAATGAGTTATCAGTGGTGAATAAAGAATGCTGAGCCGAGACTGAAGTGGACGGGAGAACTGTTCCTTAGCGGCGAGCTATTGCCGCCATGGGGCCAGTATGACCCGGCATTGTGATCTTTTTTTTTTAAAGATTTTATTTATTTATTCATGAGAGACAGAGAGAGAGGCAGAGGGAGAAGCAGGCTCCCAAGGAGCAAGGAGCCTGATTAGGGACTTGATCCCAGGACCCTGGGATCATGACCTGAGCCGAAGGCAGTCGCTTAACCGCCTGAGCCACCCAGGCGCCCAGCATTGTGATCTTTATATATATTTCTTGATGCACATTTCTCAGTCTGTCTGCAGGATAAATTCATAGAAGTTGTACTGCTGAATCAAAATAAATATACATTTTAGATTCTGATTGATAAAACTAAACAGAAGGCAATCACTATTACCGGCTTAGCATTACTAAATGCCTTTCCTCTGATATTTCGGTGAAGTACAGATTCTGGTTAGATCTTGGTTGAGTGCTCCCTAAATATAATGTGGCACTTTTATTTAATAAGAAAATTTGCTTTGCTTGTGTTCTCCCTTAGTGCAAATTTGAACTGTTTAGTGTCAAAAAATAAAGAAAAATGGCATCCACTGCTCCCTTCTGGGCCCCGCACACATCAAAGCTGGTATAGCTGTCTCTGAAAAGTAGACATCTTTCCCTCACGATGAAGCCAACAATAGAGACAGAACCGATCCTCATAGCAACAAATCCGATGCCTCGAGGAGAGCCCAGTGGACAGCACAAGGCCCTGTGCCAAAAATCTGAAGAGGCAGGAAGTGCCTTGGGATGGGTTCCAGCTGCAGCAGAAATGTGAGAAGCCTCAAATGGTTAAAAGGAAATAGTCTGCCAGAGGAGGGACTTGTGTGTTGCAGGATGTGTTGCCACAAAGAATTTCTCTGGCTCTTTGTTGTTAAGTTATTTGATATCATGCATATCAATTTTCTTTTTACCAAACTTTCCTGCATGAGATACGGAAGGGCTATGGAAGATATGTATTCATTTCACCCCTTCTGCTGAGGCTGCACCATCTCATCTTGCCTGTAACATCCCCATGAAAACACCATTGAAGGGTCAATGAGCTGTAAAATGGTTACTTTTATCCTCCAAAATAATATTTCACTAATGTCTGTGCTTTGAAATTCATACAGTATTTCAAGGACATAGATTTATTATGAAACGTAATCTTTGCTTTTAGGGAAGGCATAGACTTTCATTAAAGAAAAATTTCATCCAAAGGGCAAATATAAACAGAGATGAATGGATTCATCAGCTTAAGATCTATATAACGAGGGAAGGGGCAAATCACATTACTCCTGTTAAAGATTCTGTATTTGATAAAATGAGCTCCAATATGGTGTGACCTTAACCGAATATAATCTGTGATGGAATCTGGAATATTCATAACAGAGCTTTTATTTGTGAAGTTTCTTTTTTGTATCCAAGCACTTTCACATACCCTAACTTGCGATTTATGCCAATTAGCAATCTTGTGAGTTTTGCAAAATAAGTGTTAAATTTGATTCACCCATGTTACCTCAAGAACCTTTGTAAAAAGGTTATCATAGTATAAAACCCAATAAGCGATTTCAAGATTAGAAACCTGAGAGGTTAAGTGTATTACCCGAGGTCATCCTAGTTAGTAACAGAGTAAGGCCTATACTTCTGCAGAGCTCAAAGGCACAACCCTTGAAGTCCTGCTTGCTTTTATTGTCTCTCTTCAGAGAGTGTGTGCACTCTTTCTTGCAAGGCTTTTCTCCTGCTCCCTCTGTCAATAATGGGCATTACGATTTCAGAGCCATTCTCCACAATAAGAAATTTCTCCTACTGCACTACTTACTATACGTGTTACCACGTGGCATTAATTGTGCAGGTTTGGCTCCTTTGGAGGAATATTATTTTCAAATTGAAAAGGATAAAATACACATGAAAAAGGTGCAATCAAGTCCAAACACAGGTAAAGAGAGAGAATAAAAGAATAGCTATTAGCTTTTAATGAGCTCATACCGCTAAGGCCGAGAAACTCCGGTGTGATGAAAAGAGCACAGGTTCTTGGACACAAGTTGGGTTTAAATTTTGGCTTTTATATTTTTTGCTGTACAAAATATAAGCAACATAGTTCGTAGCTACTTTGAGCCTTGGATTCTTCAATGATAAAGTAGGCATGGTGATAGCTATGTCCTAGGGCATTTCTAAAGTGCTAAAATAATGTACGTAAAATGATTGTACTTCATGGGTATTTAATAAATTGTAGCTATTACTAATGAGGTACAAAATCAACTTACTGAACTGACCTAGAATACATGGGATTTCAAGAATATATTCTAATTAATAAATGATTTATCAGAACTTTGGGAGTGGTAAGTGAGTATTAAGGCTTAGCAAGTATTCATTGAAATCAAATCAAGATACTTCCCAGAGAGTGGTGCTAGATCAGGGGTCAACAGAGTAGAACCTATGGGTCAAATCTGGCCTGCAGCCTATTGTATGGCCTGAGAACCAAGAAGGTCTTTATATTTTTCAATGGTGGGAAAAAAGAATTTTTAAAGCTATTTCATAACCTGTGGAAATTAGATGAAATGTAAATTGCAGTGTCCATAAATAAAGTTTACCTGGACACAGCAACACTCATTCATTTGCATTAGATCTAAGGCAGCTTTCCTATTAGAATGACAGAGTTGGCTAGTCCCAACAGAGATCATGTGACGAAAAAGCCTAAAATATTCACTACCGAGCTTTTTACAGGGAAAGATTGCAGACCCCAGAGTAGAACACTGGGTCAGAGAAACAGCCCAGAACACACTGCACCTGTATTTCACAAAGCGTTTCAAGCAGCCACCTGTGACAGAGGCAGCTCGCTGAGGAGCAAACACAGGTGGTGTTCGTCTACATTCTGTACATCTTCCTGGGAGGTGCTTGCCCACCATGATTATATATGCTAGGCTCCTTGCTTCAGGGTGTGGCCATGTGAAAAGCTCGGCCAATGACATGTGAGTGAAAATAGTATGTATTTCCAGGAGAGAGTTTTCAAGAAGCTGGAGTTCCTTCTCCTTTGCATTGTACCCGGCAGGCTCTAGGGGATGGCAGAGCCACAGGACATGAAGAGCCCGGGTCCCTGGTCGGCATGTCAGAGGTAGCAACCTGCCCACCAGAAACACCTGTTTTGGACTCATTTGAGCAAGAAATAAAGTTCTATTGTATTATCACTGAAACGTGAGGAGTTTGTTCATTAGTATCTCTCTAATTCACTCTTAAAGTGTTCTGAATAAAAATACTTAAATGCATTTAGTGATGAACATCTGCTCTCAGTCAGGGGTGCTTAATCAATTGATGCCAACATGGATGGAAGAGGTGTACCACCAGAATCCTTGTGTCCTTGCTCCCACACTAAAAACCAATTCTACAAGACACAATTAGTCATTTTAATGTTGTAAGCCTGCCTTTAGAGGAGTTCTTTTGGATCTTTTTTTCTGAAAAGCCCCAGTGGATAGTATCACTAGGACAAATATTAGTGAGGCAGATTTCAGTTTAACATAAAGAATAATTAAAAATAAAATAGAGACAGCTGCCCAAGCACAGTTACCTTGCAATGTACTGTGCTCTCTACAAAGTGGCGAAGCAACAGATAGAAAGCCATCATTAAATTTAAAAAAGAAGATTCTATAATTATACAAGAGGTTGGATTAATAATTTCTCTAATTCCTTCTAACTTGTAGTTCTTTAATTTCATCACCAAATGTTTTCTTGTTTTGATCATGCATGTATTATTTTGTTTCAAGAAATTTAAAGATCAGTGAGTCGGAAGGCAATTCTTTCACTTTGGTTTTCTATAAATTGAAGACATGCACAGGTCCTAAATATACAATTCAGGGACTTTGGATTAAGTTACTTATTTTGCCATACAGTAAATAAGGTATCCTAGGGAATAGGAAGATATGAAGAAGGACTTCACATCAAAGAAGTTTGTACCTGGCTGAGACCACATTAACTAAGAGATCAAAATTGCCATTATATACAATAAGATCAATTAGTAGTTGAGTAGTAAGTCATATCGACATCATACACCTGATTAGATATACTGAGAGGGGCTTATTGGCATGCATGTGAGCGGGGGAGGAGTAAGGAGAGGTGGGGTGGGGTGGGGGCAGAGGGAGAGAGAAGCTCTTAAGCAGGCTTCACGCCCAGCGCAGAGCCCAAAGTGGAGTCGATCCCACAACCCTGAGATCGTGACCTGAGCCAAAATTAAGAGCCGGACACTTAACCAACTGAGCCACCCAGGCATCCCTAAATATATTTTTTAAATAATGAATGTGTGAATATCAATTTAATGTAAATCTGGACAAATGCTTTTTAAAGGTTATTTTCCCCCTGGGACTTGGCGAGATCTCTTCACATGAAGGAAGCAAGAGAGAATTTGAACAAAATTACATCATTGCCCACAGAAGAAGCTGCTCCAAAAAGGGAAAGTCACTGCTCATCAAGAATTCCTTCAACTCTTACAGAGCCAACCTGAATGGAGACTGCCTTAGGCAGCTAGAGGCAAGTTTTATGGATACAGTAAATAAATTCTTATTGCTAAGTAAGCCAAATTGTAAGCAGGAATGCTTAATGATACCCTAGATACCCCGGGAGTGAACTTCCGCCATCCTTCATACACTGCTGACATGTCAACTACAGCACTTCACACTTGACTGAGAAGCTATTAAAACAATTACCAGGTCATTAACAAGGGCTTTTAAGACCAGTTTTGAAACCATACTAGTGAGAAAATTTGCTTTGATAGGCATATTAGCCCAGAGGGTGGCCTGGACTTGGACAATTTCCAACTTCAAGGCCCTGTCCTCTGGCTTCTCTTCTCTTGATTCTTCTGATTTCCGGGGACACTCCCAAAGGCAGGTAGACGACTATTTTAAGTTTCATTATAACGCCAACCGTTTTGCCTGAACAAATGGAAGACTACTGCTTGAATGACCGTGGTTCTAAGTATCCAGATTCAGATAGTTTCCTGTGACTAACTTTGTCTTGCTTCTTCCTCTCACAGCTTGAGGCCTTCTCTTACCTCAACACCCAAGTTCACTATCTTCATAGGGCCTATCGTTGTCCTAAAGCTTCCACAGAAAAAGCTCACCCTTGCTGCTCTTCCCGATGCCATCCAATGCTTCCAAATGACCCTCTCTCCCCTGGAGGCAACATTTCTACCCCTTCTCTCCTAACTAGGTACAGAGAAAAACGTGTACTCATCCTGGTCATACTAATTTAAGGAGATTATAAGTTTCTGACATTTTTAACCAAAGAAATATATGTTTGTATTTTAAAGAGAAGCCTAACACGAATGGCTTAAATGCTGTTTTACTTGTTAGCTCTGAGGACAATAGTACTGTTTTATTGTATTGAGGGAGAAATTAAAGAACACAAGGACACCAAGACCAGTTAGGAAGGTCTTAATTCTCTCTTAATTCATGATTAAATGAAAAGCTATGCAATAGCCATTATTACCAGATGTCCTTTTATCTACCTCCCCTTTCCCCCCAAGGTGGGATTCTTTATAAATAGGCCTGACATATAGAGATAGAGAGATGAATATGCATGCCAAAGAGATGAGCTCTAATTAGCTGAAATCTGACAGCTCAACCAGGTGGCCATGCTAAGCGGGTATTCTGACCCTTTAATACTTTCCACAGGACGTTCTGTGACAACTTTATTGCTCATTTGGGACACTGAGGAGGAGGGCCTTCTTACTCATTTATGGAAACATTAAATACTTGACCAGTGAGATTTCTAAACAAAGAAATGTTTAAAGTAGAGAATGTACAGATATTGCATGTTCTCTCTTCTTGCAGACACCTAGCCAATCTCAGAAAGAAGACAGAAATTTTGTAGAACTTCACTTAATAAGTGAAGACTTAAAGTCTGTTACTAATATAGAGACTCAGGCCTCTTTGGGGTTTTTTTCATAGACTCTTGCAGAACAGGTAACAAATATACTTTTGATTAGGAAGTCTCCCTCTTTTTTCACATCAATTTGACTGCCAGCACATCTCCTCCCACAGAAAATAACTGAGTAGAAATTGGATCTTGATATTCTACTCATAGAGTCTGGCTGCAATCAATTGCAACTCTTATAAGAAGTAATAGTGCTGTCGGTTTTGTTTCATTCATTTCTCAGACTACCGAAGAGACCTATTTCAGTACTTTGAAAAATACATGTTGTTTAAGGTCTTCATACTGCTCGAAGAAAATTACTAATCATAGCAAAATAATGGTTGAACTCTTAATTTTAGCAACTGTTTACAATAATTAAACAACGAAAAATCTATCATTTTCAGATGCGAACATTACAGTTTGAGAATCAGATATTTTTTTTTTCTAGGCATAAATACATCGTAAAGTCCTTGTAGTACATATACTTCTTTGTAATCTTTCAAATCACATAATTATTTAACATGTTTATTTTTTTTCTCATGTGACAAAATAGGCTGTATTAATTACCTGTTGCTATGTAAAAAATTACCTCACGATTTAATGCCTTAAAACAAGGCATAAGAAAGAATAAACATTTCTTCTCTTACAGTTTCTGTGGGTCAGGAATCTGAGAGACACTTAGATGGGTGATTCTGTCTTGGGCGGTCTCTCTTGCAGGGTTGCAATCAGGGTGTTGCGTGGGACTATAGTCATCTGAAGGCTTAACTAGGCAAGAAAGATCTAAATCCAAGATGTCTGACTCACATAGCTGGTGAGTTGGTGTTGGCTTTTTGCAGGAAGATTAGTTCTTCGCCGTGTAGACCTCTCCATTGGACACCTTGAGTATCCTCTTCATACAGCTGTTACATTTACCAGGAACAAATGACCCAAGAGACAGTAAGGCAGAAATGACAGCGTGCTTGATGACCTAAGCTTGGAAATCACACACTTTTGCTCTGCCGTATTCTACTGGTCCCATAGACAAACTCTGACACAGGTGGAAAGGGCTACACTAGACATGAAGAGCAGGAGGCAAAGGTCATTGGGAATCCTCCTGGGGACTGGCTGCCAGATAGCCATAAGCTGGAACAATAACTAGCACAGAGCAGACACCCAATAAATATTAGTTGACTGATTTTTCTTTTTTAATAAAGTAGGAGAATGAGAAGCAGAAAGTGGAATGTCCAAAAGGACTGACAATGCTTGAATTAAGCGCCAGGTGCCCCACTGTCTACCGTGTTCTGTAAATAAATAAGAAAACTTAACTCTCAATTATTCATATAGGACATTATTTTTATTTTTGCTTTGTAATAAATATTTTTAAAATGAACAGTTGGGGAAAAAGTAATGATTTTTAAAAGTCTCTTAAGATAGTCAAATATTATAACTGTAATTTCCTCATCTGAAAGTGTTTGACAAATTAAAGCAGGGGAATGCTGAAATTAAAATAATTTTTAAATGGCTATCAAAACTCTTTTTAAAAATTATCTACAAATCAGGTTCTACATTGTTTTAAGGAGTTCAGTGAAAATAATGTGCATAAAATTAACAATCCTGATTATCCCACTGTAACACATATAAATTCTTCTATTTTATCTTTTTAAAATAAACAATAAAAATGAATAATATTTTTAAAAATCTTAAATGTGACTAAACCTTTTAAATAAATATACACATTTTCCTTCACTTAACCACTCCTTTCCCAAAAGATCAATGGGCTTCTCCACTAGAAGAAAGAAAATGATTTTTGAAACCAACTCTCTGCTTTATCATTTCCTCTTTGAGTCCTTTTGTCCTCAGAATTAGTAGAAAGGTGAAAGTTCTCTTAGAAGTCATTGGTGCAAATAAGACTTTGGCTTGAAATTTTTGAAAATTTTCTGAGAAGTAAAAAGTTCTCAAGACACTAAGAGCCAACTTTGTTCCTTTGAAAATTAAACATAATTACTTCACTTGGAAGATTATTTCACAATTCAGTAGATTCACTTCCAGGAAAATTGTCTTGGTGTCAAGCCTAGTTTAATTTTTTCTTCTTTATACCAGACTTACAGTAGCTCTCCTTTATTTCATGAGGCACCCTGCAGGGAATGGAAATGCTTTGCAAATTAAACACTATTTGAATAAATTCAACAAGGAAATGAAAGCCTTTATACCAGAAATTATATTTAGCCTCTGTTATTCTCCTTTGTGTCAATGATGATGGTCAATTTCAACATGGATATTCATATTACTATAAATTTGGTGCTAAGAAATCTCTAATATTGCAAGTGTTCTCTGAGTGATTATTTATGTATATGGATTAGTCCCGTTCTACTGTTCTATTTCATGTTACACTTTTTTCTGTCCTTTGTGTTTCGTCAACGTTCTGAAACAGTCATTTAGTAACTACACTCTACTCTGCTTTTTTTGGTTCTTCTGTTCTCTCCTCATAAATCATTCTCTCCAGCCTCTAAAAGACTCTTGTTTTTCATCTGAACTCATTTCAGATTTGTTTGTTTGTTTCTTTTAATCTTTTTTGTTTTGTTTTAAATAATGAGGTGGGCAGCCTTGATTGTACTTCCAGAGCTTCACTGAAAAGGAAACTTGTATATTTTTGGCTGCTTGACTGATGGATATAGATACAGATGTAGAGATAGATGATAGATAGATAGATAACCAGAGGATAAACAGTATATAATATAGTGAAAGAGCAGAGGACTGTAAAATAGGAATCCTAGTTCTAGGCCTCGCTATTATACCTGCCTGCCATGGGTAACTGAGGAAATCACCTAACCACTCTGGTCTGTCCTGTCTTCATTTACTCACTCATTCATTCAAAAAGCACATATTATATGCTTGGAGATACAGTCATGTATAAGACAGGCTAGGTTTCCCCTTTCTTGGAAATAAATTGTAGTAAGGATTGACAAACTATAAACAAGTAAACAAAGAATTGACAAAATGTAAAAAAGCAAGCAAAGAATTTAGATTTTAGATTTGATCATTGCTTTTAATGAATAAACATGGTAATTTGTTAGAAAATGACAGGGGGTGACTTGCTAAGAAATACTAGATTCTCGGGGCGCCTGGATGGCTCAGTCCTTAGGCGTCTGCCTTCGGCTCGGGTCATGATCCCAGGGTCCTGGGATCGAGCCCCACATTGGGCTCCCTGCTCCGCGGGAAACCTGCTTCTCCCTCTCCCACTCCTCCCTGCTTGTGTTCCCTCTCTCGCTCTGTCTCTCTCTTTAAAATAAAAAATCTTTAAAATCTTTAAAATAAAAAAAAAGCAAAGAAATACTAGATTCTCCAAAGCTATCATGTAGATTTCTTTGGGATTTCCATGTGGTTTCACTTTTCAACGTCCTAGTGTTGACCCAACGGCCATTTTTCCCCCCTCAACATACTATTCCATACTTTTCCAACTTGAGAGAATACTTCGTTAATTTCGACCTGTTGCGGGGAAGTATATGTTTAAGATTGAGAAAGAGCTATTAGAAGTTCGAGATCTGGTTCTGACTCCACCATGGTAAGAACTTGGGTGAGAATTTGGACAAGCTGTTTTAATCATTTGGCCTCAGTTTCTTTCTTTATAGAATTCAAACATTGAACTAGATCAGCCAGTTGTGAAAAGATTTTAATTCCATTGTGAAAGGAAATCTCTCATGGAATCCCAATGCTTTTGTCAGTTATCATTTATTTTGTAAATGACAGAAACTCACTTAAGAAAAAGTATTTATTCTAAGAATATCAGGTGGTGACCAGAGTGTTAGAATTACGGCTGATTTTAATAGGGACTAGACATAAATAACATAAGTACTATTCCCTTAGTAAATCTGAAACAGAATAATGTTTATACATTATCACTTGAGAAAGACTCTTTCATAATACATTACCTGAGAAAATAATGTTTGAAAAAGTCCAACGGTCTGTTTTCTTCTTACCCTTTTCCCTTTCTGAACAAGGAAAAGGTAGTTTTATTATTGACCAAAGAACAATGCTCCCATGTTCTACCTCTCGAAACATGCCCTCACCGAACTTATCAAATGGCTGTTTGTTCCCCCCCACTACCTTGCCACAATTAATTTAATATTATATGCCAAAATTCCAATGAGTTAGCGCCAAGTGAAAACCTAATTGCTTGGTGTGGTATATGTGTAAAAAGAATCTGTGGGGTGGAAGATGATGAAGTGCTTATTCCTGAAGAGACCTTATAAAGATTTTAGCACAGTAGGCCAAACAAAACAAAGTGATACCAGCACTTCACTATTCAGACTAGGAAATTTCCTAAAACACTCCTAGAAATGTAATAAATGTATCCTTCTTGAGGGTTAAATATTTTTTCAACTACCTCTAAGTTTTTAGTCACCCTCCACTGAAATAATATTTGCTTATCATTAGGGAGTGCAGAAGGAGCTCTTCAAAACGCAATTTTCTCCCTGGGGCCATTCTGTTCCATGTTTATTGTTGTATCTTATCATGTCCTCCAAAAAATAAAAATAGAAACTGCTTACTGGCAGTCATGACAGATGAATTCACCATTCCTTGCCAGTAATCATGAAATTCTTTGCACATGAGATTTCTTCAAAGTAATATCTTTTTTTGGCTATGGGGTTCAAATCTTTTTTAAAACATCTATCCATTTTTTATTCTCACAGAATTACTTTAAGGCCAACCTATAGCAAGTTTTAGCATATTGATTTTATGTATAAATAATCTGACAAAGTTTAATTGATTTGCCTACGGCCACACAGCATGGTTAGGACTGAGATTAGAAACCTAGTTTTTTAGCTTCCCAGTTTAAAGCCTTGTATACAAGAATGAAGATCTCACACATACATAGTTTACAAGTGGTATGTAGGTTGCAGAACTGTTTCTAACACTGGGCAAAATTCTAGGAAAGCTCACCAATATATCTGCTTTTTGTTTTTTTTTTTTTTTGCTTGAGCCCCTCAGAGTAGAAATTCTCACAGGTACTTCTTATCTGTAAAGTCTCAGACTTTGTTCTTCTCAAGAGACTAGTGCCATATTGAGGAAATCTAAAAGGGAAACATATACATTTCATACACAGAGAATATTCTGAAACAAAAAGATTGCTGCCATTAACTCACAATGACTTCAATAATGACCTTTGTTACAAAGGCTCCAAGTGTGTATAGAGTGTGATTTGGATGATAAAGCCTCGAGATTATTCTGGGTCCCAGTTCAGTCTGGAAGCCTAACACTTTACCCCTAAACAGATCCGAAACCTCAGAGGGGCCACAGGATAGATCAACTTTCTTCAAGTCTTTCAGGTGAGGATAACCTGCTGGTCTTATCTGATTTCTCAGATTTACCCTCTGTATTCTGGCCTTTAACATAACCCTAAACCATAAGCCTAGGGATAAAACAAACTTGGACAGTTTCTGCAGGTAAGGGAGTGCAGGTAACATCTATCCTTTCTTCCTTTCACCCATAATCCAGATATTTTAGGAACCGATTCTGGTTAATCTGATTACAATGTGTTGTGAAGATGCCCAATTTAGCAATACAGCTGCAGACTTGGTTAAAACTGGTTTAGTTTTAATATCCTCAAAATGAACTAATTAAACTAAATAAATTCGAAGATCCATCTGACCTCTAAATTCTAAATTCTTAAATCCTTCTAGAATAGCATCTATAATGACAGAATATGAGGGGTAGAGAAGGCCTTGGAGAGTATCCAGCCCAGAAGTTTTCAAACTGTGATCCAAAGAAATCCCTCGGAGGTCAAAGGAAGTGTGGGGAGAAGTGAGAGATTTAGTGACTTGCAGCCCCCATGTCCTAACCCATGGAATCCTCCCAGATAAAACTCCTGATTTTATCAGTTGTATATACTGTGCTTCCTTGCCTTAAAATACAAAGGCTTGAAACAAGTAATCTAATCCAACATCCTACTTACAGATGAGAAGGTAACTAAGTCCTAGAGAATCTCAGTAGCTTTGCCCAAAATGACACAGAGACGGACTTGTGTGGCATTGTGGGCAGACTAGGAACATTAGCTCAAAACTGACAACTCTGTTTTCCTTAGAATTGTGTTAAAAGGGATTTTTAACCTCACTGGGTCAGCTTGCTACACTCACAAGCAACAGTTCCTTTCCAGGTTGTCCTTCTCTGGCGCTGGACAATCTTGAGAAGAAAAGGATGGGAAAAAGATTTGTACATTTAAGAGTGTGTGCTAGCTATTGAGAGAGATGAAGGGAAAAATTCATTATTCCAAATTCTTGGGATTAATTTCAAAAAAGGTTTTCAACGGTTCTTTTTAATTCATGGTGTAATTAACAAGTGGTTAACATTTACTACCCAGTGATTCAGAGTTCATTTATTTCCCACTGCAAATGTGTACTCTGAAGGAAAAATTAGGAAAACTAAAAAAAAAAAATAAAATAAGATAACAAACAAGGAAAAAACTATACTAAGTCCCTATAGCATACACTAAATTGGTATTCTTTTCCTTCTGGTTTAGGAGGCTTTGTGAAGATTGTACCTGACTTTGAAAATGACAAATATTGTGCCCAAACGTTTTATCACTTTATCAACGTAGAAGGTCAAAAGAAAAAGCAAAACTCAAGGTTGGTATTTTGTCTGTGAGTGGAAAAAACATATAACTGGTTTTCCTGACAGAAAACTGTAATTTAACTTTCAAAGAGACTTAACTAACCATTATTTCTACTTAATTCAGGAAGATTCTTAAATTTTGTTTTAAAATGTTCACATACATGCACACAAAACAGGCTTTGAAATCTTTTGATGCCTTGGACAGATGAAATTAATATTTTATACTAACACCAATGGCTTTCATTGTTCTTTTTTTTCTTTATAATCTTTTTTTTTTCCTATTTAAAAATTTTAAGCAAATAGTAGGACATCTGGAACACTTGTGTTTTTATTAGTGTTCTGACAGTACACCAGAAAAAGTCTGGAAACTCATAAAATGACTAGAAAATATATAAAATATGTCACTCTTTTAAAGGCAGATTTTTTTTTTTGCCATGCTAAAAACTTATTTTCTGTATGTTGAAGTAATCATAAAATCATTTGAATTCACAAATTTTCTCACGGAAAAAATTTTTTAACCTTTTTTTTTTTTTTTTTAAATAAATGTACGCTCATGATACCCAATGCCGCCAAATAAGCTTTTGTTCTTGGGCTTCGCTTTGGCAAATTCTCTCGGTAGGGCTCTTGTTCCCTAGACAACCAGCTAATGAAAATATATATATATTGAGGTTCATATGACACAAAAGAGGCGAGCCTAGAAAATGAACTTCCCTTTCTCATTTGTTCAGCAGATATTCCTCTGGGATGGAAGCATCTGGCCCAACTGATTAAAGCTGCTTCTACCTGCCCGGAGGCAGTTTATAATCCAATTTCTAATCTAAAGCCAGGAATTTCACTGCTGTGGATAGTCAGAGCCTATCTCAGTGTGAAGAATCAGCTTGCCTCTGCTTGAGAAAAGAGTTTGCTCTGAGTTTCATAAAATCTCCCTGTTGCCTTCAGGGTCTCAATCAGGGCCGATGTGCTCTGGGGACTGTGATCTAGTATGGAACTGGCATTATGAATCGCAGACCGGGCACTCTCCTGAGTTTGCTGAACCAGCAGTTGAAGAAAATATATTGCTATAAACCCAAAAGGATGTATTCCTTAGAAGTCTCACATATACCAGGCAGGGCTCCTCTTATATACGCATGTATGTAAAATGTTATGCTTCTTGGCTTGGTAGCGGGTGCTGGGCTGAAAGTGAATAAACTTGCCTTAAACTATGGGGAATGTCTTTATGAGACTGGATGCCCACCCAGCAGAAAATGTGCCTTGATTAGGGTCAATCTGGCTGCAGCAGGCACTTCCTAAGAATTCCTGGCTGTACCAGATGAGAAGGAAGGGGAGGGGGAAAAAAAACCTTTCCAACAAGCTATGAGTAATTTTCTTAACATTTTAAGCCAATGAATATTTAAAGAAGAAAAAGTCTACCCTGGGGCAGACTGACAAACGAGAAGGACAAAGGCTTGACATTTCCTGGAAATCTTGTCAGTTAAGAAAAAAAATAAAATAAAAAACAGAACTAAAATAGTTATCAATCTCTCACCTATATGAAAATTGCCATCAAAATGTGAAAGAAAAATTTAAGCAAGAAGTTTTAGTTTAAATGTTTGTTAAAAAGTATCCTTAGGGAGGGGGATTGCCCTATTATACCTGAATGTTAAACATGACCTTTAAATTTTTTTTCACATAAAATTCTGCCTGAGTCATCAAAGCATGGGAGGCACATGAAATACATTCCTCTTCCCCGAATTTTTAAACGCTTTTTTCTAGTTCTTGTGTAACTATTAGTGTTTGAATTAAAATCTCAGAAATGGCTTCATTTCCCCATTAAAGAAGAACACGAGTATCTCTGATTTTAGAAGAAAAAAATTACCCACTTCAAGTAAAACAAAAAAGTTCTGTGCAATTCTACCCCATGTTCTCTTACTAGGTCAGTCTTAATCCATCTCATTGTATGCACTCATCAAATTCTCACCTTTGTGAGAAAATATCCTGAAAACTGTTGACATTAAGGAAAAAGAAGAAATGAAGATACTCAAAATTCCTCAGGAAATCTTGTCTTAGCAAAGATCCTTACTCCTAAAAAACAGTTTCCTGTCCAACTTCAGTTTTTATTTTTCTCATTATTCAAGGGGTATCAACATTTCTTTCTGGTCTTTCTCTACATGCTTCCATTAGAATGTTTATTACAGTGAAATCAGTGAATTGTAGTAGATGATGCTTGTTAGAATAGGCACAGATTAATGTAACTTCCTTTTCTGCCATGTGACTTAAGAAGTTGGAAGAAATTAAAGCTGAAGACAGATAATAGTGAATTACTAGGTTAAAAAGTAAACAGATTATAAAAGAAACCCTGTCAGAGAAATAAAATATTTTCACAGTTTGGCAAATAGAATGAAATAATATCCTGTAAACTGTTCACCATTTTAATCAAACAACCATAATCTTTTGTGTGAATATCTTTGGCATTTTTTCACAAACATATTTTCAAAAGTTGTAATCATAGTAATTGTGTGTGTGTGTATATATATATATATATATATATATATGTATATGAGGATGTATTTTAAGTATTCATTTTTCATTTTATGCCATTGAATAAATGTGCCACAATCTATTTAACCAGTTCCCTATTTTTGGACATTTGGGTTGTTTCCAAATTTTAATTTTATGCAATAAAATTCTGTCAATTTTATTCTTATAAGGATGCTTATACGTAGTATTACTGAGCCAGTGAGTTTGATTATTTGCACATTTCTTAATACCTACTGCCAAACTGCTTTCCAAAGATTGTGCTGGTTTCTTGATAACGATGTGGAGAGTACTAATTTAGTTGATACTGAAAATCTTTTTTTTTTTCTCCCTTACAGGCAATCAAACAAACAATACGATGAATATGATTCCATTGCATTCTTTTTCACACTCACGAGTGAGTAGAAGAATTGTGTGCTTTGTAACTCCTAGTCTATCATTTTTCAGGCATCATAAGGATAATTTTACTCATTCATGCATTCATTTATACACTTATTTATTAAGTCAAAAGCCATCTATTGAGACCTTTTGCAGAAAGCCCTGATACCAGATACAGAAGTGAAAATATAGTATTGAAGAGACAGCAGAGATATAGAAAAATATAGAACTGGGGGTGCAGTGGTGAAAGAAAGACCCAGATCAAACTCTTAGTGCAAATTCCAGTAAGGGACACAGAAATTAAACAAATTATTACACAATTAATTATTTCAATATAATTGTTATATAGCAATGAGGCAAACCACTTAGATATACTGAAAAAATAAGTTAACCTTAAATTTGTGTGAGTAGACAGTGCAGGTTCCCTGAGGAAGTTATATTTAAAAATTAACTCTAAAGAATGAGGAGGAATTCATCATGTCATGAGCAAATGGATGGAAGTAGAGGGTTAAATGTGAGTCTCTGTCCTCATGCAAGAACTTGGAGAGTCAAGCAATAAAAAATTGGTCCCCAAGGGTGAAGCACTAGTGAGAAAGTCAGAGATTTTTAGGATATGAGCCCTTCAAGGTAAACTAGGAAGAGATTGTGCAGGGCTTTAGGACCATAATAAGGATTGGTAGTTTCATTCTAAGTCCAACAGAACTGTAATTGAAGAGCCAGGGGGAGATAGAGAAGAGTTTTAAGAGGCAGCGTGATAAGATTAGATTTGTCTTCAAAAAGTTCTTAAATAACTATTTGGAGAATAGGTTGGAAGTAACAACAATAACAACAACAATAAAAATAGGTGAAGATACACGATTTAAAAGACTCTTGAAGGAAACCAGGATGAGAGATGTAAGTAGCTTGGGTTAGGGAGGCAGCAGAAGATATAGAGAAAAAAATTAACAGATTCTAAATCTATATTGGAAAATTGTTAACAGGCTTTGCTGATTGAGTGTATACGGAGAAGAAGGGGGTCCCAAAGTTGGCACTTGGGTTTCTGGCATGAGCAAGCAGATAAATGCTGGTGTCAATTTACTAAGATGGGAAATAAAATGAAATCCTAATATCATTAGACCATTTAATTAGAGTACGAATGTTAAGTTGATAGCTGGCTACATCTGTTAGAGGCTCAGAGAAAGGGGTCTGGGTTGAAGAGGTAAATTTGTAGTCATCAGTGAAGCCATAGGAGTGGCCGGTGTTCATCTGGGGAGAAAATGTACAGACAGATGAAAAAGATGGTAATACAGAGACTTGAAGAATTCAAATATTTAGGTTTGTTTTCTTTTCTTTTTTTTCTTTTTTTAGAGAGAGAATGAGCATGTGTGTGCAAAAGGGGAGAGGCAGAGGGAGAGAGAGTCTTAAGCAGACTCCATGCCCAGAGTGGAGCCCGCCATGGGGCTCGATCTCAGGACCCTGAGATCATGACCTGAGCTGAAATCAAGAGTCGGACACTTAACCGACTGAGCCACCCAGGCACCCCTCAAATATTTAGGTTTAAAAGGAAGATTCCCCCCACAAAAGATATTGAGAAGAAGGAACCAAAAAGGTAGAAGAAAATCATGGAGAGTGATTTTCAGACTCAAAGAAATTTTTTTTAATGTCAAAATTGTGGCAAATGTTGATAAGATGACGAGTAAGCCAAAGAATGAAAATTGAAAGACCTTAAAAGGGCCATTCTGATGCAGTGAGCTAGCTGATTTGAGAGGGGTAGAGTGCATAAAAGAGGGGAGACAGTGCAGATGGTAGATATGGATAGCTCTTTGAGTGATTGTTTGAACTGATATTTTTGATGTCCAAATCACAATTACCAAAAACTAAAAGAATAACAGGAGATGTATTTCAGATTGTATTACTATTCTAGAGGATTTTCATATTTTCGAAGGAGTCTCTTAAAATATGCATGTTCATCCATGGCCTTCAGGGACTAACCCACTGCAAACAGTATTTTTAAATATCTTGTCTATCCTATTGTAAGCTCAAAGAAATAACACCAGTGAATCTTGACTGGGGGAGAAGGTAGAAAGCTTGGAATACCAGGCAATGCCAAGAATTATTTATAAAATTTCTTCAGGGACAGCCTAATGTACTCTACTACAAAACCAGGTATTGTCTTCTCAGCCACTTAGGCATATTTATATATGCAATGTATATTATATGTAATGCATTTGCCCATTTCTAAATAGGTAAGATGAAACTACGAAGTCTAACTCACCCTGGGCCACTACTCAAGGGCTCAGTGTTCATGATTATCTTCCTGGCTATTTCATGCCGCGCCTTACTTTCCTAAAGACACCATTTCCAGTGTGAATACCATTCATTTAACGAAGGATATAAAAATCTCAGGTTCAAACTGCATTCAAGTATTCAATTGTTTGACATATTAATCAGTTATTTAGATTTAATTCCAATTTAACATTAAAGATACACCTTTGATCCAAATAGAATATTCTATTTTACTTCCTGGGCTCACCAAGGAAGCCAGACACTCGGCTGTTTTTCCTGTGAGTGTTCTTTTTTTTCTTAGAAAGGACTGTGACTAGCAAGCCTGTGCTCTCACCTACAGAAATCCTTCTTAACCCAGCTCTCTTTTTCCTGGGCTCCTTCTCTTTGCCTGAACAAATTCCTGTCAGTAACTCATTTTCAAGCATTTTCTGGCTCAACTGCTTCTGAGCAACCAATGTTTGTCTTTCAAGATACCCCAGCAGCCCTTCCATATTTATCTACTCCATCTGTTTTCTATTTCAGTTCCTCTAAGCTCCCTTTTACTTGTCAACCCTAATCACTCCCCTGCCACTGTCCTTCCCTAATCTTAGTTTATCTGGGTTTCCCAAGAGACAACTGCCATGTAAGTCATTTGGCAGGATTGTTCCCTTCTCTGTGAAATGGTCACAGCAGTGTTTCTGAGCCTATTTTACAATGGATGATTTTTATTTTTATTTTTTTTGTGAAGTGAAAAAAAAGGTGAAAACACAATCCAAAATATGTATCAAAATAAAGCTCTTTTCACCACAGTCAGCAACTGAATTTCCTAAGATCATAGCCAATACAAACTACAGCTATCTTACCTGGACTTTGGTTTTTTGTTTTCTAATTTCAGATTATGGGAGTAAAGAAATAATTTTACATCTCAGCAATCTCTTCTTAAAGCAAATGAGAGATGTCGGATACATTCAGAATTGAAATATAAATGTTAAGACATTATGTCATGGTTCAAACTATTTACCAGATGAGTAAAAATAACACATTTTTATGTGGTAAACCACTTAACTAGAACTGTATAATTCTACATTATTTGCTCTTTTTTTTTCTTTTTTAAAAGAAGCCAAACATCTCTAGAACAAACATTTCCCTGTGTCGATTGGATTTAGAGTGCCAACAAAGTTTTGTTTCTTTTCTTTAAAGCATATTTATTTTTAGACCTTTCAATCCACTATTGCAAACAGATGTGTCCTTTTTTTTCCCCCTCCCATGGAAGAAAATAAATAACCAAGGTTGGAATTCTCTTTAAATACTTCTTAAAAAAGAAAAGAAAGAAAGAGGGAAAAACAATAGAGGTTTTATTTCAGAATTCCGCTCTGTGCCAAGCATCCAGTCTGTAAACCATTTTACCCTGTTGGTTTGGGGATGGGGAAGGACATCTGCGTGTGAGGCACCAAAATCTGTCCTTTTGAAACCCAATTCCAGGTCACAGAACTGTGATCTGTTGCGTGATAAACACAATTTTCTGAAGCTGCTTTTCAGAAGGCAGAAATATTGACAGTGTAAATCCTAACACCTGAAGACAAACTTTAATCTAAACAAAAACAATAATAATAGCTCGTATTTACGGTGCCTCACGTGCCTTGCTACCTGGTGTACATTCTCTCAGTTAACATTTACTTCTGGAGGTCGATGCCAGTATTAGCAGCATATTACAGATGAGAAAGTAGGGAAGCAAATGGTTCTACGGTTTGTACAAATCACTTGGCTAGTTAGGGTTACAACCACGTACAGGATCCAGTTCTGCCTCTTAGTCCAGCACCTTTCTTCTAAAATGAGCTACCTCTTTCAACTAAAGTACACACTGGAATAAAAGGATGAACATAGCTGGGAGTCAGAATAGATTGCAGCAATAAACTTTCTTTTAGGGTCAGCTAGGGAATCAAACAGAGGAAGGGAAAAACTGGAATCCATCCACTGCATCTGCAGGGGTCCAGGCATTACCTTATATACTTACCTAGAAAAGCTTTTTTATTGAGCAGAAACAATGGTAAAACAGACATCTCCTTGGCATCCATTCAATACTCATTTATTATATATAAAGAGGGGTCTTCTTATCATCTGAGTTCAATGACATAAAATGGTCTATAGTCCAACAATTCCTTTCTTCAGACCTGGCTTAAGGCTATGAAAGGTTGTCTTTAATATTCAGGTAATAAGTACCGTCTCACATTTAAATCAGGCTTCTGTCTCTAAGAGCTCTGAGCACTTCACAGCATTATATCATTTATCTTCTCAACAACTTTATGCAATGAGGAAATGAACTTCACCTTTCCAGGCCTCACTCAGTGCTAGTCAGTAGGTTTGCATGTTCATATTCCTATTTAATATTCCCTACCACTTCCTAGAAACTAAAATGAGCCAGGATTCTTGGCCACTAAGCTTGGTTGCCTTGGGTAATCCCTGTCTTTGGTTGGAGTTCTATCTGGGATGCAATGAGGGTATCAGGCTAGGTAAGCTCCAAGCTGTAACATTCTAGGATTTGAGCTGGTAGAATATTTGTGGTATTTAGTGGAAGAATTATCTTCCCATCTTTGAAGAACTCTGGGGTTACATTTGCCTCTCAAAGTATTACAACTGCTATATGTGTTTTTCTAGTAGCCAGACTATCACACAGCAAGGTCCTCAGAAGGCATTGGCAGGACTGATGCATGGCTAGTAAAAACTGGAAAAGAGGAAAAGGAAAATGGAGGGAACTAAGAAAAGAAAAGAAGAGTTGTTAAGCCAAGAGGGAGGGGAAAGGAGAATAAGAATGAGCAGAGAGTGGGAGGAAGAGAGAGGGAGACAAAAAGGAAAATGGTGGGAGGGAGAGAGGAAGAGAAAGGGAGAAATGGAGGATGATAAGGATAACGCCCAATGTTATTTGTGTTGTTCCTCTATCATTATCATTTAATAATATCATTATTACATTGGAGAGGAGGTTGCATTGGTTAACTAGAAAGAGCATGGGTTTTAGAGTTAAACTAGGCTTGGGTTCAAATTCTGACTCTTCCACTGCAGAGCATTATTATGTCCCTAGGGAAGCTACTTAATCTCCCTCAAATTTAGTTTATTTTTAGTTATAAAACAAGAATATCATCTCCCCTCCAAAATTTCCCTAATTTATAATATAGATTTCCTAGCACAGAATAAATACATGATAATTATTTTTTATAAGTGATATGTGGCAATCACCCTTCATCTGCCAGCATCAATATTCACTGCACCTAATAAGAAACACACAAAATATGCTTTTTATGTCTTAGCATGCCCCTGGTCCCTTTATCCCTGTCTGTCTTTCACATGCCAGCCATTGGCCTCTGCTACAACATGCACGAGTGCTAATGGCCATGGACCTTACATTCGGGGGCCATTGCTCCGTTTCCACTGGTATCACTCCCTACCAGCAGATGAAGCGCTACGCGCAGACAACACAAGGACATCGTAGGGCTTCTGCTGGCTTTGTCCTCTCTGTTAGGACTTACTGTGTCTCTTCACACACACACGAAATATCGAATGCTTTTATTAGGCCATGATCTTCCGATAATTTGAGAATTCTATGGCTTCTGTATCTACTACCTTCCTCATCTGTGCACAAGTGATTCCCACTTTAATTAACCCCCATGACTGTTCTGTATGCTCTGAAAGAAGAAGATATGAATAAGAAAAACAAGCATTTCCCGCCTAGATCTCTTGAGAGGCGAGAAGGCTTATTGGAAGATAAATTGCACGGTACAGCTGCCTTCTGAAATGAAGAGCATAAATGATTGCTAAGAGAAGCAATATACAGGCATCCTGTTCAGAATTAATATGCACAATTTCTTCACATACTGAACCACGCTACACTTGAAGGTTTTCTTTTTCCTAGACTTCCTTATTACTCATTCAACCGGCAAAAATCATTGAGCTAAGTGAGAGACTAATCATGTCAGTGGGGAAAAGTAAAGGTTATGGTAATACATGACCTTTGTCCTCAAGAAACTTGTGGTCTATTTAAAAGCCTTCAAGTGATTTAATTCTTTCATCTATTGTATTGGAGTTGACACCATTTAGTTTATAACTATTGGGTCATTCCTAAGATTCTTTACAAGCCATTCAGTTCATATTACTAAGGTAGATGACACGGAATAGTCTGGAATAGCACTGTCCAATAGTAATAGAACAGAATAGAAAAAAATTACATATGGAATTAAAAAATGTTCTAGTAGCCATAAAAAAAGGTTAAAAAATAAAATTACTTTAATATTTTTTTATTTAATCCAACATATCTAAGATATTATCTCAACAATGCAATCAATAGAAGATGTACTGAAGAGTATTTCCAGTGTGTATTTTATACTCAGAGCAAATCACACTTTGGAGTAGCCACATTTCAAGTACTCCATAGCCGTATATGAAGAGTGGCTAGTGTATTGAAAGCACAGTTCAAACACTTCCTCTGAGTTGCTAGGTAGTTTATTCATTTCATTTATGTATCTATATTCAACTGTTCTTCTGCACTTACCCTACCCTCACATCTCCATTATTTTATGAGACAGAGAAGTATGTGTCCACATGGCCTGATGCCAGAGACAACAATGTAGTGCTCAGTTTTCTAGAATTCAAATTCGGTGTTGTAACTTGTAAGCCACCATGCTTTGATATGTCTTGCTAACCGTATTTAGAAAAGTTTAACAATCAGGGTAAAAGAGCCATCATGGCAACATAAAATTACAGTCCTGAACAGGAAATGTCGATGGGTGCTGTAAGCCACTGAAAGAACACCCAGAATTTAGCAAAGCAGAGGATATAATTGTCATGCCCATAGCAGCATTTAGCTGGGTAATGCCCTTCTCATTACCTTTCAAGACCACCAACAGTGGCACTCTCCCATTTATATATTGCTTTGACGAGAACGTGAAATGTGAAACAGTGTCTCCAGTTTAAATATATTACCGTAATTGATGAGGAGGCCAGCCACCCATGTAATTTTTAATCCTGTTGCTTGGACCTGGTCACGGTCTTCCTTGGGATTCCTTATTAGGCCCACTCAGTTTCAATCACTAAAGTGGATGTCATAGCTAAGAATGGTAGAAATGTAGCAGTTGAAGACTGATAATGTTACCTCTGGTCAAGAGCTATGAAAGGTCTGAAATTTTAATTTTTCAAGCTGTTAAGTTTGCTTGCCATAGTTTCATAGATCCTATCAGACAACATGAGACCCCTGGGGCAGGGACAAAGAGATTTATTATATTTATTACATGTTCTCATCAGTTTCCCTCACCCCCCCAAGTTCCATGGGGTGATGCCCAAGTGGATGCTGTGTACCCAGTGACTACACATCTGAGGAATCTCAAGGAAATCCCAGTTTTTCAAAAGATCTGTTAGTAAACCTCCCAATCTTTACCCTGGAGGGAGACTTTATCTTTATTATCCTGAACAGCAAACAAATCTTTCCTCTGGCCTAGAGGAAGAAGATACTTTCTCTATTTTCCGAGGCCATGGCCATACAAACACCCTTAAAAAATAGTTAGGAATAGAGATGCCTGGGTGGCTCAGTTGGTTAAGCATCTGCCTTTGGCTCAGGTCATGATGCCAGGGTCCTGGGATCGAGCCCTGAGTAGGGCTCCCTGCTCTGTGGGGAGCCTGCTTCTCCCTCTGCCTACCTCTCTCTCTTTCTGATAACTAACTAACAAATAAATAAGTAAAATCTTTAAAGAAAATAGTTAGGAACAAAAGATATCAATGTCTTTGCTCAGAAAATGTGCAGAAGCAAGAGACCCATGGAGAAAGTCTTGCCACACTCTTATGTTAAAACCCTCACTGGCCCTTTATTATTTACTAAATGAACTCCTCCTTTTCTTACTTACTAATCAATATTTATTTATTGCTTTTTATGTGCTAGTAGACTTGAATGATTCTCAGATATTTGCAAAAACTAAGATCTAATAGAAATGAAAGATTCAAAAAGTGCTCAAGGTAAAAATTAAAGAGATGAATTCCAGTCATTCCCTCAATTAAGAACTTTGAGAAAATAATGGGTTTTGTTATGAGATCTCACTTACGATTATCTCTGAAAATCATAATATCTGGATCTTTTGAGAGTTCAAGTTTTATTAATATTATATTTCTTTACTATGTGTCCTGATTTGGGGTTCTGAAAAATATGGTTATTAGAAAAATATCTAATCTTTGGCTTTCATATTCCTCTCTTTTTTTTTCTCACAGTGAATGGTAACAGAAACATTCATCTAAAGTGGCTTTTACTACCAAATGTATTTCATAAAACATGTCTAGGTTCTTTTTTTTTTTTAAATTTTTTTTATTGTTATGTTAATCCCCATACATTACATCATTAGTTTTAGATATAGTGTTCCATGATTCATTGTTTGTGCATAACACCCAGTGCTCCATGCAGAACGTGCCCTCCTCAATACCCATCACCAGGCTAACCCATCCTCCCAACCCCCTCCCCTCTAGAACCCTCAGTTTGTTTTTCAGAGTCCATTGTCTCTCATGGTTCTTCTCCCCCTCTGATTTCCTCCCCTTCATTCTTCCCCTCCTGCTACATTCTTCTTCTTTTTTTCTTTCTTAACATATATTGCATTATTTGTTTCAGAGGTACAGATCTGAGATTCAACAGTCCTGCACAATTCACAGCGCTTACCAGAACACATACCCTCCCCAGTGTCCATCACCCAGTCACCCCATCCCTCCCACCCCACCCCCCACTCCAGCAACCCTCAGTTTGTTTCCTGAGATTAAGAATTCCTCATATCAGTGAGGTCATATGATACATGTCTTTCTCTGTTTGACTTATTTTGCTCAGCATAATACCCTCCAGTTCCATCCACGTCGTTGCAAATGGCAAGATCTTATTCCTTTTGATGGCTGCATAATATTCCATTGTATATATATACCACAGATGTTGGCGGGGATGCGGAGAAAGGGGAACCCTCCTACACTGTTGGTGGGAATGCAAGCTGGTGCAGCCACTCTGGAAAACAGTATGGAGGTTCCTCAAAAAGTTGAAAATAGAGCTACCATATGATCCAGCAATTGCACTCCTGGGTATTTACCCCAAAGATACAAAAGTAGGGACCCGAAAGGCTACGTGCACCCCGATGTTTATAGCAGCAATGTCCACAATAGCCAAACTGTGGAAAGAGCCAAGATGTCCATCAACAGATGAATGGATAAAGAAGATGTGGTATATATATACATGTCTAGGTTCTAAGAACTCATACTCAAACCTTCACATGTATGT
Source organism: Phoca vitulina (assembly GCF_004348235.1). NCBI lineage: Eukaryota > Metazoa > Chordata > Mammalia > Carnivora > Phocidae > Phoca > Phoca vitulina. Next base: position 30,142,722 of record NW_022589711.1, on the reverse strand, counting down.
AGGTTATATTTAAACATATAAGCAGCTCTTTTATAAACTAGTAGTAGTCTTATAACTTTGTATAGAATCTACAACTTTTGAAACAGCTGTGCAGAAGAACTATGTAATTTAGGATAGCAAAGGAAGTTGGAAACCACATCCAATTTAAGCTTTCAGGAGAATAGAGGTCAGCAGGGGGTCATTCTCCAAAATGGAATCAAAATGGAATCAGAAATGAGTCCTGGAACTATTGCCCAACCAGGACCAACTTTGGAAGACAAGTAAACTTGTGCTACAACTCTGTGATTTGTAGAGACCTCAGAGGAGCCCAGGTTTAGCTCACTTTTCAGCTGACCATAAAGAAGACTTGGCAGTAGATTGTCACAAGGAAGAGTCTACCCACTGGATGAATCACAGTCCATTTTCTGCAGCATCCTGGTGTTTTTGAATGACTTAGTCATCGAAATCCTGACTCTTATGGGAATCTGTTCCCAAAGTTCACATGGATAGCACATCTATGGTACATGGATAGTTTTCTGCTCAAATCCAGAATAATTAACCAGCATTTTAAAAGTCATTATTAGTGACCACATGGTATGTATAAAAGAATATTGGATGAAAATCAGTTGTATAGGTTCGAGTCTTAGTTTTGCCACTGGTTAGGTTGGACAAGTCACTGAAGCTATCTGATTTCCTCACCGATAGCATGGCACGAGGGGGAAGGAGATAATGATTCAGTGGCCTCTGCAGTCCTTTCTAGTCTTGCCTTTGTCCATTCTATCTAATTTAAGATCTGGCCTTGTAAATTGTGTACTGGGAAGAATATACTGAGATGCCTTTCGGCTTCTGCTGCTGTTGCAACTTTACAAAGTAAGTTGTTTTCCCATCCAGAAAACATCATGTGCAGAACTAAAGAAACGTATGTGGCCATCTGTCAGCATCAGTATCTCCTCCGTGACACTTGGATCCCACAACTAATTTTTCTTTTTTGAGGTGACTCAAACTCTTAGGGTCATACTCCTGGGTGACAAGTCATGTGGTAATGTAAAGCATGAGGCAGACATTGTCAGTTTAACCAGAAGGTAAAGGAAAAATACAATCACCCTCCAGTCCACTCATTTTGAATCTTCTCACAGCTTCAGAGAGAAGCTCAGAGATAGATTTCTTGCAATTTTCCCCCTGACAGTGTGGGATACCTCAGTCAGATGAATAATACATGCACTGGCAAGCAATACAATTTTAAAAGATTCTGGCATTTACAAAGCAGCTTTACTGGTGGAAAGAGTAAAGGCTTTGAATATTCTGTCAGTTTGAAAAGAGGTTCTGTGTCACCCTATCAGGTCACACAAACCATCTGATCAACTGCCACTTGATGAAAGCATTTATTAAAGTCAGAATAGGGAAATATCAGTTTGAGGAATGGAAAAGGCTAGAGGATTTGTTTTTAAGCCTCTGGGAATAGAAAGGAGTGAGAAAATTTCTGTTTCTAGAGGGAAATACAATATGAAATTTGGTTTTGATTGAATAGGGGAAGCATAAATCCTAGAACAGTGAAGATTTATTTTTTAAAGTCTTACGATTTCTGCTTCTGGGAAAAATGGAGTGTATGTGCTTTTTCCCATTCCTCCAACTAAGTACAACTAACAACTCTGGGCATTACATTTAAAACAAATATAAGAGATTCTAAAAAGTAGAGGGAAAAAAAAAAAAAGCTCACCAGCTGACCTCAGGATCCAAAGAACAACATAGTAGTGAGTTCCTCAGGTTTTGTTTTTTGCCCATATATTCCAGACTTGAAGCTGAAGAAGCTGGCAACCCAGACCACCAATGGATGCAAACACAAACAAAAAAGCCCAACAAAAGTGTACTCTCTCTACCCAAAGGACCAGGAATAAGGCAGACTAACAAAACAGAGAACTCTTTGACAATAACTGCTCTAACTCTAGCCAAACAACAGAAAAAACTGTGGCCCCATCCCTACCTATGCCAGCAAAGGCTGACTGGGGAATATAGACTCCATTCTCCCCTAGCTGTAATAAGGTGTCACCAGACTCCCAGTAGGATCATGTCAGAGAAGGTCAAGGAGGGACCTGGGACTTCCATGACCTTCACCAGTGGTGGTGAAGCCAGCCCACCTCTCAGTGTCAGTAGAGACCACACAGTGAGCCTAACCTTCCTCCTAAGCGAACAGTAATGAGATGCTCCTCCCATTCCTTATAGGGGTGGATTCAGAGGAAACCTAGTGGAGAGTCAGGACTTTCACTATAACCCAGCAGTAATGAAGCCATTCACATTGTGGTGTTAGTAAAAAGTACATGGAGAGCTGGAACTGCCATACCATCTGGCACTAATAAGGTTCCCCCTATCTTGGGTAGCAATGGAGACTGAGTAGGGAACCTGGACTTTTACCTCTATCTGGCTATAAAGAAGCAGACACTGGATCAGTATCAGAGAAATCTAGTGAAAATAGAAGATTAAAATAAGATCTAGAGTCTTATAAAATTAATAAGATCCATAGTATTATAAATTATAAGACTGGAGTCTTATCATTCAACAATTTCTATCAAATTTCCACATTTCAGTCAAAAATCACTCTTATCAAGAGACAGAAAGTTCTCAGACTGAATGAAAAAAAGATAATCAGTACATGCCAGCACCAGGATAATAGAGATGTTATAATTAAGTGACAAATATTTCATATCCACCACAAGAAAAATGCTTTAGCAGGGAATTATGAACATGCTTGAAACAAATAAAAAATAGAAAATATCAGCAAAGAAATAGAGTCTCAATAAAGACATAGATGAAATAAAGAATAATAAAGTAAAAATCTTAGACCTAAAAAAGACAGCAAACAAAATACTCAGTAGAAGGGCTCAATACCAAGATGAAGGGGCAGTGGAAAGAATCAGTGAACCAGAATATAGGACAGTATAAACCATTCAATATGAACAGAGAGAAAAAAAATAGGTTGGGAAACAAACAAACAAACAACCTGAGCCTCAGTGATCTGTGGAACCATAAGAAATGATCTAACATTAGAGTTTTGAAGAGAGAGGAGAAAAAAAGTCAGGATGAAAAAGTGCTCTGAGAAATAATGGCTAAAACATATCAAATTTGACAAGAGCTATAAAGCTACAGATTCAAAATTTGAGCAATCAAATAGAGTAATTTCAAAGATATCCACACAAAGATGAATCATATTAACCTTCCCCAAACTAAAGACAAAATAAGAATTGTGAAAGCAGCCAGAGAGGAACAACGTCATATTTAAAAGGGAAAGCCAATTCCAATGACATCAGATTTCTTATCAAATACCATAAAGGCCAGAAGGAGGCATCACAAGAAATATAAACCCATAATCCTATATCAAGTGAAAATGTCCATCTGGAATAAAGGGATAATCTCTTACATAAAGGAAAACTGAGGGAATTTGTCACCAACACACTTACAGTAAAAGAATGACTAAAGGAAATTTTCTAAACAAAATGGAAACAATAGAAGAAGGAACTTTCAAGCATTAGGAAAAAAGAATACAGTAAGCAAAAATATAGGTAGATACAATCGGCTATCCTTCTGCTTTGAGTTTTCTAAATTATAGTTGATGATTAAAGCAAAAATTACAAAACTGTCTAATGTGGCTCTAAATGAATACAGAAGAAATATTTAATAGGTGAGAGAGAGTAAAAGTACATAAAGGGAGATAAGCTTCCTGTATTTCACCAGAATTGGCAAAAATGACACCAGTAAACTATAGTAAGTTATGTATATAAATTGAATTTTAAAATATATTTAGTGAACGTACAAGAAGATAGTAAAAAGGAAACAGAACAACAAAAAAACAGAATAAACAGAAAACATAACATATAAAGTAGTAAACTTAAGTCCTATCAGTATTGAATATATCAAATGTAAAGGATCTAAATACATCAATTAAAAGGCAAAGATTGGCACAGTAAATTTAAAAGCATGATCCATCTGTATGCTTTCTATTAAAAAAATGAAACAAAACAAAACAAAAAACCTCTATTCAAGGGGTGCTTGGGTGGTTCTGTTGGTTAAGTGTCTGCCTTGGGCTCAGATCATGATCTCAGGGTCCTGGGATTGAGCCCTGCCTCCAGGCTGAGCAGGGAGCCCAGGCTGGAGTCTGCCTCTCCCTCTCCTTCTGCCCATCCCCACCCTCATGCTCTCTTGAGCATGCTTTCTCTCTCTCAAATAAAGTAAATAAAATAAAATAAAATAATAAAATAAAATAAAATAAAATAACTGTACTCAAATATAACAATATAGGCAGGTTGAAAGGAAAGGAATGGAAAACCAATCAAAAAGAAATCTAAATTATTATCAAATAAAGTAGACTTCAGATCAAAGAAAAATATGACTGGCAGAGTGGAATATTATATAATGATAAAAAATACATTGTGCCACTCTGGAAAATGGTATGGAGGTTCCTCAAGACATTAAAAATAGAGCTACCCTACAACCCAGCAATTGCACTACTAGGTATTTACCCCAAAGATACAGATGTAGTGAAAAGAAGGGCCATATGCATCCCTATGTTCATAGCAGCAATGTCCACAATAGCCAAACTATGGAAGGAGCCGACATGCCCTTCAACAGATGAATGGATAAAGAAGATATGGTTCATATATACAATGGAATATTACTCAGCCATCAAAAAGGATGAATACCCACCATTTGCCTCGACATGGATGGCACTGGAGGGGATTATGCTAAATGAAATAACTCAAGCAGAGAAAGACAATTATCGTATGGTTTCACTCATATGTGGAACATAAGGAATAGAGTGGAGGACCACAGGGGAAGGGAGGGAAAACTGAATGGGCAGAAATCAGAGAGGGAGACAAACCATGAGAGACTCTGGATTCTGGGAAATAAACTGAGGGTTACAGAAGGGAGGGGGTGGAGGAGTGGGGTGACTGGGCGATGGGTATTAAAGAAGGCACATGTTGTGATGAGCACTGGGTGTTATATGTAACTAATGAATCGCTGAACACTACATCAAAAACTAATGATGTACTATATGCTGACTAACTGAACATAAAAAAAAAATACATTGCAATCCTAAATATGTCTGCATCAAACAAAAAGAGCTACAAAATATGTGAAGCAAAAATGATAAAAACTAAAAGGCAAAATAAATCCACAACTAGAGTTGGAAATTTAACACCCCTCCCTCAACAATTGATGAAACAACTAGAAAATAAGCAAAGATATAGAACTCAACAATAGCATCTATCAACGGGATCTAATTGACATTTATGGAACACTCCATCCAATATCATTACAATGCATATTATTTTCAAGTGCTCCTGTAACATATACCAAGATAGACCTTATCCTGGTCCATATAAGAAACCTCAAATAATGTGAAAGAATTGAAATCATACAGATATGTTATCTGATCACAATGGAATTGAGGTAGCAATCAATAATGGAAAGATAACAGGAAAATATCCAAACACCTGGCAACAAAATAATGTACTTTTAAATAATCTAAGGGTCAAAGAAGAAATCTTGAGAAAAATCAAAATAGTAGATTGAACTGAATAAAAATTAAAAGCAACATGCAAAATTTATAGGATGCAACTAAAACAGTGCTGAGAAAGAAATTTATAGCACATGCAACACACATATTAGCAAAAGGAAAGATTTCGAATCAATAATCTAAGCTCCATCTGAAAGTCCTAGAAAAGAAGATCAAAATAAACCCAAAACAAGCAGTGAAAAGGAATAATAAAAATAAGAGCAGAAATAACTGAAATTGAAAACAGATAATAGTACAGAAAAATCAATAAGCAAAGATCTGGCTCTTTGAAAAGATCAAAAATGAAAATGACAATCCTCTAGGAAGACTGATAAAAGAAAAGAAAGAGAAGACGGAAATTACCAATCAGGAATGAAATAGGGAATATTATTACAAGCCCTGCAGACATTAAAGAGAAATAAAGGAATGCTACAAAAAAACTCTACATGCATAAATTTGACAACTTAAGAAGTAAATCAATTCCTCAAAAAAAACCAAAACAAAACAGACTACTACAACTCATTCACTATGAAATAGATCATTTGAAGAGGTCTTCAAAATAGCTGGACATTACCTTATTTTTAGTATATGACTACTCAAGTAAATGGTATAGATTATTTATGAAAAGTCTAGGAGACTTACTACTAAATATTTGTTCTATAATGTTGTAAGGCCCTTTCTCATGGGAAACTGGTCCCTCTTTCAATTAATGGATTTTGAGTGTAAGCTCTGAATCAGATCTGGAAAACGAGTAAGGGATTATGACTGCTCATCTGGTCTTAATGTCTTTTGATTATAAAACACTACCCTGTTGGCTGTGCATCTGCCTTACTCTTATAAGGTATGTTATATTGGCTGTTTTTTAATATATTTTTGTAAGTCGGGTCCTCCTGGCTGCCATGATGACCCAGCTGCCCACTACAGTAATTACACTTATTTGATTTTTGAGAGTTAAATGCTGGTTACCTGGCCTCTGCTACTCCAGGATTCTAGCATTCTCATTATTGCTAAGAAAGCTAGATCTGTAATAGCATGCTCTCCTGTAAGGTCCAACCTACAAAGGACAGCCATCACTGAACTTCTCAATAATGCTGTGCACATGCACACTCACACATGCAATTCACCTACATACACAAAATGTATTTATTATGTTTTTAAATAGTATCCTATGGACCCTCCCAACAAAAGTTATCAGAAGAAACTGGTGATAAAATAAAGAAATCAGGATAGGGCAGGGGAAGAAGCTAAATAAATGTGACCTTAGCTACTGATTCCATGGGGAGCTCTGGACCAGGAATGGCAACACAAAGTTGTTTCAGACTGATCCATGAGACCTGAGCCGAGTGTTTTTTATTGGCTTGTTTGTTTTATTCTTGTATCAGTCGGCTCTGGATGTAAACCTCCTCTGGAAAGTGTACCATAACCACCCATGTATCCTGGGGTAAGATGGCTCCTGTTAGCCAAAGACAATTTTCGAGAAAAGGGTGAAGATGTGAGTCATTACCAGCCAACACTCCCAGTAGCTGCAAAATGGATGCACCAATTCAGTAAGTAGCTCTAGGCAGGATACCGACTATCTTTACTATGATTCAGAGAAGAGGAAAAAAATCCCAGAGTGCTACATTAGTAAGACAAAACTGCATAATGTCATGGAATCGTACTCAGAAAGAACAAATGGTTAGAGTTATTTAGTAGCTGGAATTGAAAGTTAATATGTTAAACAAAAGGAAGGTTAATTATAGTATAGAATAATTGGGAAGATCAGTACTCCAAAATACAGATATGATCTATTCAAATACTGTACCTTCTTTTTTTATTTACAATTTTATTTTTCTTTTGAATATATTATATGCATTCACAAACATTCAAAATTAAAAGTGTACAATGGGGCAAGAATAAAAACAATCACCTTCTCAAACTTATTCATCTGCCATCCAGTTTTTCTAAACAGAGTCAAGCTTATACCACCTTTCAGAGATAGTCTGCATGAACACATAACTATTTTTTGTCTCCTCATCTTCATAATTGTAAATATATGTATGAGATCATTTTATGTTAATACATAAAACCTTCCTCATTTTTTTCTGCAGCTTCATAGTATTTTTGTATGATTACATTATACTTTATTTAGCCAGTTCTCTACTGATGAACATTTGTTTCCAGTCATTCGTTCTTATACATAATAACAGCAACAGATTATCTATTTATCTATCTATCTATTTTAATATTCATGAGTATAACTAAAGGATGAATTCCAAGAATTCGAACCACGGAATAAAATGCTGTATCAGTTAACTTAGGCTGAATTTTACCATAATAACACATTGATGTCAAATTCACAGTAGCTTATAACAATAAAGGTTTCTCTCTCACTCATGTTACATCTTCATTGCAGGATGCTTTGACTCTTTCATACATTATCCTCATTCTAGGACCTAGGCTGAAGAACTCCCTTTCCAAAATACGCTGTTTTTGGCAGAAGGGAAAGAGGACATGGCTAACCATATGATAACTCTGAAAGCCACTTGAAAATAATGCATGCCACTTCTACTTAGAGTTCACTGTGAAAGTCATGTGTCAAGCCTGATGTCAATGGGTGTGGATGTATAATTCTCTCCTTAGGGAGAGGAAGCAAATATTTAGAATACCAACACAGTTCACCAAAATGGGTAGGTATATTTATAAGTTTGACAGATGCCAAACTGTTCTGTCTAAAAGTATTGCAAACTTAAACTTATAAAAAATATGAGTGTTTTCCCCATTCCTTCATTAATACATTACGATATCAGACTCTTTGATCTTGGTAATCTGAAAATTGAAATATATTTTGATAACCTTAATTTGAATTTCTTTTATCATGTTTAAAGTTTAGACTACATTCACATTCACCTTCATATTCATATTCAAATATTTCTTAGCATAAAAATATTTGGGTGTCTTCTTTCATTAACAGTTGTTTCTTTCATTGACACACTATGATCAGGTTAAGATCATTAATTTTCTGTTATCAAGTCAGTTTGTGTGCCTATAAGGTATCAATTATTCTTCACTTACTGATAGCTGATAAGTCTATCCATTACAGCTAACAAGATATGTCTCCACTACTTTGTATTTTTTTATAACAGGTGTGTTGTGTTTTTTTTTTTTAATAAAACACACATGCACTAATTTTTACATCTTTCTTTTGGATATCATTTTTTTGTTTGTTTAGCCCAATATTCATATCTGTTCTGATACTTTTTAAATCTTTAAAAATATTTTTTCTTATTAAAAATGATACATATAAAAATATTCAGGCAAGGAAATAAAAATAGCCACCATAGCTATCATTTGAAGACAACCATTTATTTTGTTTTGTTTTTTTTTTTTTTAAAGATTTTATTTATTTATTTGAGAGAGAGAGAATGAGAGACAGAGAGCATGAGAGGGAGGAGGGTCAGAGGGAGAAGCAGACTCCCTGCCAAGCAGGGAGCCCGATGCGGGACTCGATCCTGGGACTCCAGGATCATGACCTGAGCCGAAGGCAGTCGCTTAACCAACTGAGCCACCCAGGCGCCCGACAACCATTTATTTTGAATATTAATTCTGTCACCTTTTATGTTAGATCACCTAGAATTGAGTCATCTGGGAATTTGATAAATAAGCTTTCTTCAATTTTATTCAGACCATCAAAAAAAATTAATAGTGTCAGACTGGTTTCCAGCTTTTCCTCTTGGCATCTCACTTGGTAATTATCAAGAAAATGGATAGCAACTGAAATCCAACACATGGTTCCTACAAACTCTTAATTCTGTGGTGGGGTGTCTTTTTCTTTGGCGTTTTGGGAAATGGTTAAGAAGTACAGGTCTGGGCTTGAAGTGGCACCAGTGGAGAAGATTTAATCTTTGGGCAGGCTCTAGGGCAGATTTTTCTCTAGAGGCAAAGGAGAAAACCAAACACCAATCCACTGTATAAAGTCAAGGTCCCCAGACTGAAAAGATCATCTATGAATACAAAGTCCAGAAGGTTTAGAGATGAGAATCAAGACCGAAAGCGGAGAATTCTTGAGTTTAGAGCCCTGTCAAGGAAAGATCAAACCAACTATTGTTTAGGGGCAAGAAAAATTCAAAACGTGGTTAATTGCCTTAAATATTTAACTTTATTGGCATGGGAGGATGTGTGAGAGGCACAGAGGATGTCTGAACTGTTCTAAAAGTTCCATGTGTCAAAGTCATTGGACAACTGTCTGTGTCTTCTAGTCCTCAGTGTGGTTTTCTGTAATGAGACATGAAAAAATTGCTAGTTTCCCATTAATTCATATCTAATAATACTTAATAATTTTGTGAAGTTCAAGAAAGCTCAGTAGCAGAAACTTCAAAAGTAATGTCCTGACGCCTGAATATTAATGTCTGAACAGAAGACTTTTATATAGGGAAACCCATGGAGTTAATTCTAAAAACAGAGAGATGATTGAAGGATTCCTTCTGATCCCTGAAGCTAGTCATTTTTTGCCTGCCATCTTGATCTTTTCTCTTTTTCAATTGCTCGGTTGCAAATTCTGTGAATAAGTGGTTCGGGTTAAATGCAACCTAGCCATGCAATTTGTTTTCTGTCATGACCCATGACACTGAAAACTATTTTCTTTGTATTTTTTTCTAAGCTACTTGTCTTGTAATTTTGACAAATGCCCTATGCCTGTCCTTGTAAGGAAAGAAGACCATGTGGCAGTTTTTCTAATGAGACTCCCTATTTGTATCATCTTCACAGTTCAGAGGATTATGGCGACAGGTGATTGACAGAAGAGAAATAGAGTATATAAAATGTTTTTTTCACAAAATATAACTGTTGATGAGGTCCTGAACTAGGCAATGAATGGGGATAGAAAAGAACACATTTAGAACTTGAAGAAAAGAAAAGCTGACAAGATTTGGGAATTGATAGGCTTTGAGGGATGGAGGAAAGATGCAGGGAAAGGGAGGAGTAAAAAATGATTAAAGTTTCAAGAAAGGTGAAAAAATTGAAATAATAATTGCTTATTTGTTTGTTTTCTGAAACCAGTGAGAATTTTGAAAGATGAGGAAAATGTTCTGGTATAAACATCCTTGTCATAAATGGAAACCATGATACCTGCGCAAACTGGATTCCCAGTTTGCCATGCCAGTCTTATTGAAAATAGTGTGAAAAGAAGTCCTACTGTAATTTCTAATAAAAATATCTTATATTTGCTGTATGACTGTACTGCCAACTAGAGGAAAATTATTCATCAAATTCTCTCCATATGCTTTTAAACAAAGAACTACACCTTAATAAAGGGGAGCAAACTATAGTCTGTTTAACAATCCTGGCCCACTTCCTGCTTTTGAAGTTTGCAAGGTAAAAATGATACTTGAATTTTTAAGTGATTGAAAAAAATCAAAAAGAAGAATGTTTGGGCACCTGGGTGACTCCGTCGGTTAAGTATCTGCCTTTGGCTCAGGTCATGATCTCAGGGTCCTGGGATCGAGCCTCCCGTCCTTGGGTTCCTTGCTCAGTGGGGAGTCAGCTTCTCTCTCTCCCTCTGAGCTCCTCCCCCTGCTCCTGCTTGCTCTCTCTCAAATAAAGAAATAAAATCTTAAAAAAAAAAAAAAAAGTTTTGTGACATGTGAAAATTATATAAACTTTACATTTTAGTGTTTATAATTAAAGTTATATTGGAACACAGCCATGTGCATTTGCTTATGTCCTTTCTATAGCTGCTTTTGTTTACAATGACAGAGTTTAGTATCTTCAACAGAGATGAGACCATATGGCCCACAAAGCCAAAAATATTTATTATCTAACCCTTTAAAAAAATATTTGCTTACCTTTGCCTTAATATGAGCTATATATCTAAAGATAAGTTTAGAAAGAATCATAATGTAAATTGAAAGCATAACTAGAAAAAAGTAGTGGTTTAATTTTAGCAATATTTTTGCTCTACCCATTTACTCAGTAAACATTTGTGGAGAACCTACTGTCTGTCAGTCACTATCCTAGAATTTACAGACACAGAATTTGTTAAAACAAACTTAAACATTAGTCCACTTCTTATTAGTGAAGCACTCTGAAAATGAGTCCTCCTTTGTTTATTCCTGGCAAGAAAATGGACTGTAGTTAGAGAAGAAGCGTCTTCCTAAGACACGATAAATCTTGCCAATATTAGAGTCTTGGCAAAACAAGAGGGAGGATATGGAGTGAATCTAACCTCTCCCAAATTTATATATGGTTTTGAATTTGTACTCATTAAAAGTTTTGTAGAATCTATTATGTTCCTAGTCCTTTACTAGTATTTATTTAGTTTTTATGTCTAATCCTTTAAACAATTCATGGAGTAGGTATCATCTTAATTTTACACATGAGGAAACTGAGATTGGGAGTAAATTGACACATTTTGCAAAAGTGTACACTCTGAGTATAAATGAAATGTTCTAATATGGAATATAATCTCTTTCATTGTTTTATTAAAAATACTAAATCCAACCTGTATCTATAGATAATGTAGATTTTTTTGGAAATGAGGAAGCATGTTACATCTCACAAACTTCTTTTTTCTTAAGTTTTTATTTAAATTTCAGTTAGCATACAGTGTAATATTAGTTTCAGGTGTACTATATAGTGATTCAACAATTCTGTACATCAGGTACGACACAGCATGTACATCATTATATGACACAATCATGTACATCATGATGACACAGCAAGTACACTACTTAATCCCCATCACCTATTTAACCCATCCTCCCATCTCCCTCCCCTCTGGTAACCATCAGTTTGTTCTCTATAATTAAGAGTCTGTTTCTTCATTTGTCTCTATCTCTCTTTTTTTCCTTTTTCTTGTTTGTTTCTTAAATTCCACATATGAGTGCAATCATATGGTATTTTTCTTTCTCTGACTGACTTATTTAGCTTAGCATAATACTCTTTAGCTCCATCCATGTCATTGCAAATGGCAAGATTTCATTCTTTTTTAGGGCTGAATAATATTCTTGTGTGTGTGTGTGTGTGTGTGTGTGTGTGTGTGTGTATCACCTCTTCTTTATCCATTCATCATCAATCAGTGGATACTTGGGCTATTTCCGTAATTTGGTTATTGTAGATAATGCTGCTACAAACATTGGGGTGCATGTATCCTTTTAATTAGTATTTTTGTATCCTTTGGGTAAATACCTAGTAGTGCAATTGCTGGATCATAGGGTAGTTCTATTTTTAACTTTTTGAGGAACCTCCATATTGTTTTCCAGAGTGACTGCACCGGTTTGCATTCCTACCAACAGTGCAATGTACCAACATTCCTACCCTTCTTCCACATCCTTGCCAACACTTGTTGTTTCGTGTGTTTCTGATTTTAGCCATTCTGACAGGTGTGAGGACATCACACAAACTCACTAACTTCTTTTTCTTTTTTTATTTTATTATGTTATGTTAATCACCATGCATTACATCATTAGTTTTTGATGTAGTGTTCCATGATTTATTGTTTGCATATAACACCCAGTACTCCATTCAGCACTAACTTAAAAGTTTCTTTTAAATATTTCTCTCTTCCTTAAAGATCCTCATAACTTCTCACTTAAAACAATTCTTTTGGCCAATACATAGAAAGCCACCGATGGGCCTGTTTATCAGTTTTTATTATAGAATATCTGATATATCAATTATAGATGTATGTGTATTTTTTTTTTTTTTAGATTTTTATTTATTTATTTGAGATAGAGAGAATGAGAGAGAGAGCATGAGATGGGGGAGGGTCAGAGGGGAAGCAGACTCCCCGCAATGTATGTGTATTTTTTATACAGAAATGTTACAACATACTAGTTATATTCAGATCACACTATTTTGAAAAACCTGGGAAAACTATTTCAGATACCCAATTTCCTTATATGTAAAATGGAGGTGATATTTATGCTTCTGAATAGTCATAAAAATTAGAAATAAATAAGTATCATTTTTAATTAATTCTGTTAATTAATTTTGAACTCTGTTCTGTGGAAACTGAAGGTTCAACAGTGGTAATTTTAAAAGTTTCACAAATATTAAGGATATAAAATCATATAGCTCTATAGTTCTACTGAAATAAAAATACAATGCTCAAACTTCCAGTTAAACAGGACACATTGTCCATATATACTTACTTCGGTTCCTTTCCAAATTGGAAAATAACAGTAAAGAGATTTTATTTTATTTTATTATTATTATTTTTTTAATAAAGAGATTTTAAAACGTTAACTCAAAATGATAAAAAGTGTAAAAGAAAAAAGATTAGGAATAGTTTTTTGGAATATGGTATGTACAAGAAAAAATGGTCTTTGACTTATAAGGCCCAAGTATGCTAAATCCTAATTAAGCAATAGGAAGAGCCAAGTAACAATCTAATTGTACATTGGAATCCCTAAAACCCCAAGAACTAATAACAGCATAAATATCTGAAAGTTAGGGTAAAGTTGGGGCTAAAACCTCAGCAGAAGACTAGAGGCTTATCCTCTGGTGAAAGTAAAATGGAAAGCCCCTGATGTTTCAGTAAGCAAAGTAGTAGGAAGGGTACCAAACCCCAAACAAGTTCATCTATATCTACATAAATATAGAAATAATAAATATAGAAATCAATATCTGTATTTATATAAATATAGATACAACATTGAAACTGACCATGTCTTTTTCCCAATTCAGTTTCCAGAAGGCTGTGGCCAGACTTGCAACTTGTAACTTCAGGCAAACCTGTTCTCTAAATAATCTGACTAGATCTGAAGAAAAGATACCATCATTGGGCAGTTCCCAACAAGTTTCCAACCAAATCACTACAGTGAAGCCTAAATTCAACACACCTGTAGCTTTTAAACAATTTTTCATAACTCATTTAACACATGAATAGACAACAAAGGATCAGTAGACACCTCACCTGAACATGAATGATAGGACCAAAATATACGAATATACAAACAGGGGGAAAGCACAAAGAGGAAATAGATTATGTAAGGAGAGGAAAAATTCAAATATATACACACTAATAATCCCAGAAAAAATAAAAAGAGATGTTGCATTCATGAAGCAAGAATAGAAGCATATATGATGTGTTGTTCAGAGAATAAGAAAATTACTTAGAAAATTAAAATATGATAGCAAAAAAGAAAACCTCAGTGTAACAACTGGAATATAAACTTAAAGAAATCTCCCAAAAGTAGAATAAAGTGACAAAAAGATGAGTTTAATGGGAAAAAAAGTTTGAAAATTAAGGAACTATTAAAAAAAAAAAAGCCAAAAAAACAAAAAAGATTTGAATGCTAAGTTCAATGAATAAAGAATAGGAAAAGCACAGGAAATCATGAAATAAACAATCAAGATTTCTCTGAACTAATACACATGAGTTCGAAGATTGGAAGTGTCAAGTGCCCATTGAGTAGACCTGATGAATCTATTCCAGAGCACTTCAGAGTAAAAATTCAGAACTACAGTTTCAATAAAAGATTCTAAAACTTCCAGAAAGATAAAACAGACTACCTACAAAGGATCAAAAAAACAGGATGGGTTTTGACTACTCGAGAGCACTGCTAGAAGCTGAAAGATGATGAAGACCTAACTGGAGCTCTGAAGTAAAAAGAGTTTGACTCTAGTTTTCTATTCCTAGACAAACTGACAAATCAAGGGTAATGACAGACATTTTGAACATTCAAGAGCTTCAAATATTCCGCCCTCCCCCCCATGCATTCTTTCTTAGGAAACTTCTAAAGAAATGGCATACTAAAATGAAGGAGTAACCAAGAAAAAGGAAGACACAGAATCCAGAAAATGGTATTTTCTTTCCTTCAAGAAAAAGGCAAAGAATAACTCCAGAATGAAGATGATGAAATATACCAGGAATGTAGCAAGCCATTGGACAGCAAGAATGAGAATGGAGCGGCTTAGAAGGTTCCCAGCAAGATTATCTCTAAGAAAATAAAAATGATACAATATCTGATGTAACTGGGAGAGTTTGGGCATTTTTCAAGGATTAGTACAGAGAAAATAAAGCCAGCAACAAAGTAAGACAATCATTAGCTACAGACAAAACAAAAAGTTGCTTAATGAAGGAAAATTATTCATCATTTTTACGTAGTTTCTCTGTGAATAGTGCTTGCATAGCCATAATAATGTACTCTGAATAATTTTAATCAAAATTATGTCATAATTTTATAAGGAAGATAGACCAGCTGAGAAGGATCTCTGGGGCCTACTGAGTGAAAGACAGGTAAGTGCTCATCTTCCATTGTAAGGAGTCAGTAGATACTACCTATCTAAAATGGAAAGAGCAAGAAATAGCAATATTATTATTTTAGTAACACCAGTGGAGGAAAACTATCAAATATGACAGCTAAAAAGCTAAAAGAGTTGAAAAATTTCACCTCTGAGAAAACAGAAATGGGAGGAAGGGTTTGGGCATTGCTATTTTTCTTAAAAATTGTACAGCCACTTGACTCTTTCACATGTGTGCAAAAATAACTTTGGCAATCATAAAAGTCAAATAAAAGAAAATGTTTACACTGAAATGTATTCATTTTTAACAATTAGGAACAGATTTATTGATTTGTGCAGCCAAGGTAATTGATTTTTATAGAAATCCCATAATACAGCCTCTCTTAAAATATCTATTCTTATTACGCAACATCTTATAGCTTATATAATTAAAAGACTGTAGCTTTTTTAGTACAAAAATAAAAATATTATAGTATTTTACAATCTTGCACAATACAAATATATTACGTTATATTACAAAAATGAACACTTTATTATCATCATTATTAAATTATTATTAAATTCAGAACTGCATATGTCCATTTGCCTAAAACCATGTGAGTACCTACTAACTACTTAGGCATATGAAATAGGTTTTTTTCTCCTTAAATGACTAAAATTAAACTAATATAAAATTAAGCAAAAATCTGTAGACAGAGAGTGACTAAAGGATGTCACTGTCATTCACATCTGCAATTACAAGTGTTTATATTTTTTGAAATAACCTTGCTGAAAGTACAGAATTTTAGAATCACAAAATGCTAGAACTCATTTGGAAATGTGGACATTGAGGCCCCAAAGGAAAAATGCCTCGCCCCCCATACCCTCACAGCTAGGGAAAACACAAGAAAGAGAAACCTGCTGATTCCCTCAGAGCAGTACTAATATACGGTGACTGAACTACACTGGACCAGAAATCACAAGGGCCTACCTGATAGCTCACTTCTAAGACTACTGCAATCTGAATGGAAATACATAAGCTCGCTTTCTGTCATCCCGAGTAGAACACAAATAACCGCTAATGAAGATCCAAGAAATGAATTTGACAGGGGGCATCATTAAAAAGAGCAAAATCAGGCCCAGCCTGAGAAAAAAAGTGATTTACTACTTCCAATCCTCTTCTTTCTGCTCACCAAAAAGATTTCAATGCTAACTTCTCCTTCTGAAGATTAATATCGCAATAACTTTTTGTTGTTTTGTTTTCACGATTTTTTTGTTTTGTTTTGTTTTGCAGGGCACATGTGATAACAGGATAGTTTGTACAATAAAAAATAGTACAGTTAATCAGGCTTCTGGCAAAATATCCTTGGTATCACTGAGGAGTTTTGGACTATAAGCAGTAGAAACTGATGCCGGCTAATCTAAGCAAAAGAGAGTTTCCTGGAAAGATACCAAGAACGGATACATAGTGGAGGTGGGGAGGCTATAGAACTAGACTTGGTGACTGGAAGGGCCAAGAAGGCTTCAGATGACTATGAAACAACCACCGCCTCGAATGGTCATGGGAACAGTCTGGAACCCATTCTCTCTTTGCATCACTTGCTGAAGATTCAGACTCGATCTCAATTCAGTTCAATTGGCTGAGCTGCAGCCATTTGCTGTCCCTTCGGCTGCCTGAAGTAGCGATCAGGAGGGACAAGTGCATCTAGCTTCTTTGCTAGAGGACCAGCAGACTGACTTCTCTGCCCCTAGACCACACACTAGGGAAAAGACAGCAGGAAATGAGGGCACTTTTAGAAATGCCAAAAAGTAGCAAAACCTATTATATCCTCCTTGTTAAACATGCCTGAACCATCGAGTTTACTCAATGGTTACTGAGAGCATTCTTAATTGCTAAAAAGCAACTTGTTTAGAGTTGTCTTTTTGGCAAACTGACAGCGAAAATTTTATTTTCAAGGTGACATAGCTTTTGACAAGACCTAGTTGCTTTCTTTTCATATATTGGAATTCAACTATAACATAGGAAAAATTTGGGCTTGGATCAAATATAATGTATCTATGTAGACTGCCCAAGAGGCAAATAGGGCATTTACCCAGGGGCCCATGGGGTGATACTGAAGTGTATGGCTCTGCATGTATGTGCGTTAGAGGGATAGAAGGGGCCAGAAGCTGTCATTTCTTGTTGGCCTCTTAAATTCATTGATCTTTTATTTCATTATTTTTTTAAATTCATTGGTCTTTTATAGTGTTTGCTTTATTGTTTCTCATTTCACCGCAAAATAACAGGAGCAGTAAGTCATCTTCTTAATCAGAAAACAAAAATGATGAGTGGTAGAATTTAATGAGTTGCAATGTGTAGGGAAACCCAGGAAGGTTATACTAGAGAAGGCAAAGGAAGGGGAAACATTGGGGGAAACAGGCAAGGCTTTGGCTTCAACTTTTCTACACCAATAATTTGTACAACGTTATCTTTTAATAGTTCTGTAATTTTTTCCTGTTCTCTAAATTCCAGCAACTTACTGAAATGGCAAATCACATCTCCTACAAACTAAGTGTCAAAAAGCTCAGTGAAGTGTTTAGCAATAATAAAGCAAGTGAAGAAAAAAAAAGAAACCGATAATGAGGTGAGAAGAAAATATTTTCAAATGAGATTTAAAATCAAGAGAAGAAAATGTGAACCAGATCTTCAAATAAACAAGGAGCAATGGAAGTCATTTAGGAAACTTGCAGATAAAGATTTTATGTATTTTATAGAAGCGAGTAAAGTGCCAGCAAGTCTCAAGTTTGGTAAATATTGTTTGAAGTCAAATTTTATAGTGAGATGGGAAAATATAATCCCATAGTCACTTATCGCTCATTTCTCTGTACTGCAAATGAAGGTGGCTGGCTTCCTCTCTATTGCATGCAACATCAGCACATCCTGAGGTGTCCTGCAAAGCTATGGATGCCTCAGATTGGTCTTAGCTGGCCTTTGGTATGATGAGAGTTTAGTGAAACAAAGGGCTTTTTTAAATGCAATGCAATCCTATGCTAGCTAGACCATAAATAACTTTTGAACATACATTTAATAAAGAGGAAAGCATCTAATTATAAGTAAAACAAGACAGTCCCCAAATATATGTGACAAATTCCAGGATTAATTTACTTTTAGTGTTTACAGTAATAAGACAGAATGTAACTCAGGTGAATTCAAGTGAAAAGACTATAATAAAACATAAATACCATTAGCTGTTCCTAAGTTTGTAATCTAGGGTTTATGTTCAAACATAATATATATTCACATGATTTAATGAGTCAAACATTTCCGTAAGAATAATGAAGTGGGAGTCAGTCACCTGTCCTCCCCGATTCCTGCATTTCCTATGCTCCAGAGTTCACTTGTTTATGTTTATTTACTTCCATATTATCAACATTATTATATTGGTGCTTTAAAAAATGTTTAAAACATCAATTTCTTTATATCCCACTATGGGAAATGTGGATTTAGTTTTTTTTTTCACTCTCTAACCTTTCCCCAAGTATGGGGCACAAATTACCCCATACTTGACAGTTATAATATCACTTTAGTTAGATCAATATTCAGGATTCACATAATTATATTTTTGTAAAGATTAACTGGGCTATATTTTACACTAGGATTCTTTTTCCTTTCTTGAACAACTTTCTGTATACCTTGTTGGTATTAAGGGTACTGGTTTTTCGTTGACTTGATTTTCTATGTCCTAACTCTCCCTGAATTATTCCAAATTTATTAGGATTGTATCAAGTTCTTCTTGGAGACAAGTCTTCAGAGGCTTCTGATCTGCTCCAACTGGATTGGTTGTGCTCTATGCCTTGGAAATGCCATGATCTAACTTCAAGTTCAATCTAGTGGGGAGGGGAGGAATCCAGCTCATAATAGTTGGGGAGAGACAACTATTTGTTCAGCAGTACAGAGTGTAACTGTAGATATATGGGTCTCACTATTTCTGGAGAGTAAGCTTGTTCTACAAATCCTCTATTTTTTAATTCCATGTTCCCCTTGATCTTCAGAGTTAGCAAGGGATGTCACTTCCTGAATCTATTAGAGGTTTTATGATAAATCATGTTGCATATTTTTATTCCTCGCTGTCAACTTAGAATTAAGCCTTTTTAGAGCTACTCAATCAATTAGAACTTTTCTTTCATTTTCTCAGTCCCCAAATTTTGTTGCTACCACAGGAATGATATAAAAATATTTAATAATTGGTGTGTTGTGGGGGCCAATGAATCAGAAGGAATGCCTGACTGATCAGAATGGATTCCAGCCAGATACCATACAGGTACCCAGCAGCTGAATGCTAGTGCTCTGCTTTCACCTTTTGGTTTTACTCTATGTGGTTTTACTCTTTATTTTAAAACAAAATCTTTTTACCTGTCATTTTATTATGGTTTCTAGAAGAAGGACAATTATATATGTGTGTTTAATCTGTTATTTTTTGCCAGAAAAGCATTTTTTCCAAATTTCTAAATTAATTATGAAAGATTACCTTAATTATGTTTATTCCTGGCAAAACATGACTTTTGAAATGTTTAAACGCTTCCAGTAGACCAGTCTAATTAGACAGCTTTCAGGAAAGAGTTTAAGAAAGGATAAATTGAACATACAAACTCCAGGTGTTACAGTCATTTTGCTGATCCTCCAAATCATGAAACATAAGATTTCTAGAAATCTTTTACTGACATATTTTCAATATTTTTGTCAATGCATGAATCCCTTTTAAAATAATTTCCACCATCTCTGGTATCTTCCCCGAGATCCAGTATAATATTGATCATTTTTCTCACTGCTTGATTTCATATTTATTTCTATCACTTAACTTATTACTTTTCTTTTTTTTTAAAGATTTTATTTATTTATTTGAGAGAGAGAATGAAAGAGAGAGAGAGCACAAGATGGGGAAGGGTCAGAGGGAGAAGCAGACTCCCCACTGAGCAGGGAGCCCAATGCGGGACTCGATCCTGG
Organism: Phoca vitulina; assembly: GCF_004348235.1. Classification (NCBI taxonomy): domain Eukaryota; kingdom Metazoa; phylum Chordata; class Mammalia; order Carnivora; family Phocidae; genus Phoca; species Phoca vitulina. The sequence goes on along the minus strand of NW_022589711.1, from coordinate 30,122,008 downwards.
GACTCCAGGATCATGACCTGAGCCGAAGGCAGTCGCTTAACCAACTGAGCCACCCAGGAGCCCAACTTACTACTTTTCAATATGGCACATATTGTTAGTTTCCCACTCAGTATTATTCCTAACTCTTTCTTGCTAAGAGAACTTGGATTTGGTGTGTAAAATATTTGCTTTTCAAGGATCGCTTGCAGCTAGATATGGCCACGTGGTACAGTCACAGTCAATGAGATGTAACCAGCAATCTACTGGAATTTCTGTGGACACTCAATGCTTTGGGAATAAATGGGTTAATGAATAAATAAATAACCCCAACAAATAATCAGATTCTATTGAAAATATCCTGAGTTAGAGGTATACATTTTTAACTCTTGTTAAAAGACTTATTTCTTTAGAACTGAAGATGATAAATTTTATAGCTCTACCTCCACCCTTTTATATATATGTGATTAAATCCCTAAGTCAGGGGTTCACAAACCATAGCCCAGGGCTTATTTTTATAAATAATATTTACTGGAACATAGCCACACCTAGTTATTTATGTCTCCTGTTGCTTTCACACAATGACAGTCAAGTATTACAACTGAGACCACATGGTTCAAAAAGTCTAAAGTACTATTATCTGGCCTTCGACAGAGTCTGTAGACTTCTGTTTCTAAATCATTCAGCCTCTCTGAGGTTCCTTTTCCTTTCCTTTAAACATTATAGCTCCTGAGCATTTTAACTAGAAGCTATTAGAAGTGTTAAATAAAAAGTAATAAATTTTTCTGCTCACATTGTATTCATTCAAATATTTGAAGACAAGAAAGCAGGATCTCCCTAAGTTATCTCTTCTTTAGGCTAACTCATAGCAGTTCATCTAGCTGTTTCTCATATGACAAAGGGTACTCTATTTTGTAAAGTATTTTATTTCATTTTTCAATGTAACCACTAAATCATAGAACCCAGAACAGAATACAATCCCACAGTATGAGGTCACAGGCACAGAGAACAACTTCCAAAGTGGGTAACTTTCTTGTAAACTAAATTCTGATGAGCTTATTTCAAGGTTATATTTATTGCCTAACTACTCTACCTCAATATTCAGTTTGGGGGAAATAAAACTTTCAGATCTTTTTGACTGCCCCGTTCATCATTTAATATATAGGCCTTTCTATTTCCTTCTGCCAAAACACAACTCACTGATTTTAACCTATCTTTTAAATCTAGTGAACTAATTTTAAATATTGACTCTGCCATTCAGTATTGTAGCTACTCCTCTAAACATCGAAACTTAAAAAAAAATTAATACAAGTGAATGACAACCTATTAAAGAAGATCTTGCCATAGGGCATAGTTTTGTCATGACTATAGCCAGATTAATTTAAGTATATATAATAATGCTATATAGTTAACATATATTAAGTACACGTGTGTGTGTATGTATATATAAAAATCAGATTTGCTGATTTTTTACTATGTATCAGATCTATATTAAATATTTTTATACATTACCTTATTATATGTTCATGAAAATGAGGATACTCTTAATATTTTAGTTTATACATGAAGAATCTAAGGCCCAAGGAAACTAAATTAAAATTCAGTCCTACTCCATAATTGGAACTCTTTTACTAAGATGAATTGCTTCTTCCTAAAGGAATGTTAAAAAATATTATTTCCAAAGGAAGATATTTTTTATTTAATTTCAAGAGAAGGGTTTAAGGGCACAATGAGAAGAGGTACAATCATAAATTGTGGGAATTTGACTTGACTTCAGCTTTTAAAGCATTTCTTCACATACTCAAGGACTCAGTGAAGTCTCGTGTACTTGGGAGAAGCACCATGCTTGGACAGTGTTTAGCTGGCACAAACTGCATTAATCCTCTGGGAATTCTCATGGGTTAGCCTTAGTAGTGATCATCTCCTGCATTATTTGTATTGCTTTAAGGCCTCTTTTTGGTCCTTACAGTTTTTGCTCTTGTAGGCATGCTGACAGCAATGATTCCAACTTTGGCCCAGCTTCTTGTTCTTGCCCACACCGTGACCTCCCGCTGGGCTGTGTGTTCCAGGCCCTCTAAAGGTTAATGTGGGCCCTGACTAGAATGTCGGAAGTCTTGCTCTGACTCTCCCTACAGCGGTGCACAGAAAGCTCCACTTCAGGTAACTAGTGCCCATGACTGGTACACAGATGGCGCCACTTAGAAAACTAGTAGAGATGACTGTGCACAGGTGGTGCCACTTTAGATAACTACCCTGTGGCCTCACCCCCATGCCCCTCACTTTATAAAAGCTATGGCTGGAGTTCTGGATGGGGCGAATAGCCAAGTAGTGCCTGGATCATTTCTCCGCCTAGTCCGCCCATCAGTAAGTTACCCTGGTCAAACTGTGTGAATGGTATGGAGTGGCTTGCATTTTTGGTCTTAAAGTGACTTCTCAGTCTGGGAGACACATTTCTGACCCTCCTCCACCTTCTAACAGCTCTTCTGCATCTTGTCTTGCTTTGTATATTGAAGGTCCAATTTCATAAACTTTGAGAATTATGGGCATGCATATAATTAGTTCGTGAGCATGATGTTAAGTGTAAGGTATTTGTACTCTGAAAAAGCTAAAGGAACAAAGGAGACAGCTACAGATTAAAGTAAATGAGGAAGGAAAACTGCTTAACCACCCAAGTCATTTTATCCAATTTACTGGCATTTAGTGTTTTAGTATCATAGGAAAGAAAAAGTATTTTCTCTCTATCCATCTTAGGTTTATTGGCTGGGGTCCTGTAAATTAGATTAACAAATGAAAAACAGAAGTTGGTTAACATGTGCATTGCTCATACACATGGAAACACTCAGAGATGAGTAACTCAAGGGGTGGTTAGAACGGGTTCACGAAGCATCTTCACAAAAGATCAACAAATTTTTGAGAAGTGATAAGAGAAAGGAAAAGAACTTTGAGCTTCTACTGACTGACAAATTCTAGGAAGGCAAATATGTAGGCATGTAATGGTAGATTTGGGCTAGTTTTAATAAGGTTTTTTAATGTGTATTTCTGGGCTGATAAGAGTCCAGGGTTATCTCCCAAGATTAACTTCTATTTTTTCTGTAAGAGAGGGCAGAGAGGACATCTTTGCAAATTTATGTCCTGATTTTAGATGACTAGGGGAAGGGCAGAGAGCTTCTTCTCATTTGTCTCCAGCTCAAAATAATTCTTATGCCAAAAAGATATGTTTGGGGCTTGCATGTTCTGCTACCTTTCATTATAAATGAATGTGAGGTCCAGGTCTTTGGAAAGCATAACAACATTTTCTTTGGACTTTAATATTATTTTCTTTATAAATGTCTAAAATTTTGTGTGTAAAAGGGCTGGTCACAGGAGATACTCAAAATATACAGAGGCTAGTAGGAAGCAGTAACTTGATTTCAAGAGCTGTTAAAGAAGGATGCCTACAAAAATCAGTGGCTTTGCATTCTTTTCCTTGCTTCCAGAGCATTTGAATAAGTGGTTCTCAAAAGGGCCTCTACAGAAAAAGAGGGGGTGTGGTGGTGGTAATGGAGAGACCTCTTGTCTTGACTGTCACAATGTTTTGGGGAAAGATATTGGCAGTTAATGTGGGGTCAAATGGTAGGCAATGAACAAAAACAGTCCTGTCTACAACTGTCTGCAAATCTTCCATCTAACTTTATTTTCTTTAGCCTAATGCCTTTGGGAAACCATGTCTTAAGCAGTAGATTTAGCTTTAAGGCTATAATCCCACACTTTGTGAAAGGAAAAAGCCAATAATAATTTGTTTTAATGAGATTCATTTCCTTTTCTACCATCATGATTGAAGCAGTGGGGAAAATTGCCTGAACTCTAAAATGAGAGCTAAGAACTCTGGCTTTTACTCCTAATTATCCAGTAATGTATGGTATGAATTTGGGCTAGTTATTTACTCTGTTTGTCAGTGTGTAAAAATGAGGATGATGTTAATGTCACTAGAAAAACATCTGAATTCATTAACAATAAGGATGTATATTTGGAAATGTAATGTCATGTTTCAGTGGCTAACTTTATATTTAGACAACCTATGTACTACCCAGTTGCACCAATGCTCAGCAACCACTAAGGTTGCATAACAATAAGCCCAGTTATGTATCAAACGTCATGGGCTCTTCCACCTTATGAGAATTTTTCTGACTTATAAGCATGAAAGTTATGCTTATGGAGCAAGAAAATAAATTAAGAATAAATGATGTAATTGTCTGATAGGTGTTCCATAATCCTCATTTTTAGCCTGAAGGAGGAACAAGCTTTTATACATTTCTATAACAATGGTCTTTTTCATAGAGTTAATGACATACAGATATATTTGGCAATAAAAACAAGACCAATTGATTTCAAAACAACTCCAGCTTCAATTAACAGGAAGCTGGCTTCCCTGTGGCTTTGTCAAGGTCTCCAATTTATTAAAGCATTCCAGGTCTATCAAAATTCAGGGAGCAAATGGTCAAATTGAGACAAATGTGTATATTTGATAGTGATTTACACAGACACCCACCATACTGTAAGTCAGGGTCTTGGGTTCTTGTTCCAAATTTATCTCTAATTAGTTTTGTGATTTGGAGTAAGTATTTTATTTAACTTTACTGGATCTCAGTTTCCACAAACATATCATTAAAAGTCAAAAAAGCATTGAATGAGTAATATAATAAAGAGTCTATTGACAGTTAACATATATCAAACTCTAAGTATCTGTAGGCACTAGGCTAAGTGGTCATCTTGTTGCATTATCTCACTTAATTCTCTCAACTGTATGAGGTGGGAAGTAGTATCCTGATGTTTTAGTGTAGTAAATGGCAGAGCAGTCTCAGAGCTAGTGTTCTTAATCACTACTCTAATCATTTTAGGATGTAACTACTTGCCCTGCACAGTAAAATTTAGTCTAAAATATGATCATGCTTTAAGAGTAAAAAGATTTCTACAAATGCAAGTTATTATTTAAGGTACTAAGGCAGTAGTCTGTGAAATGGAAACTGCTAGTTCAAAAGGATTAATGCATTTGATGTATCCAGTACGTTGCTAGGTAAAGATCACGAGTTGTTTGTTAGTTATTCAATGGTAGAAAGATGAGGTAGGAAGAAATGAAGAGGACAACTAGAGAACTGCCATTTAGCTCTCTAAGGACCTTTCCTTCAGCTCTAGAATCAACAGGACTTTCTGAGATCTAGAAAGCCATGTGACTTGCCTTTTCTCTTTGGGTACCTACAAGCATTTCATCCCATGTGTGATCCAAATTTCCATTACCATTCTCACCACATCTGTAAATATAGTCCTGCTGGTATTCCACACCCCTACAGATACATTTATCATGAAAAGTACTCTAGACCAGAAGGCCGAGGAAGAAAGAAGGTAGACCTAAGGTCCAGAAGATTGGCACAATGCAACTAGTCACCACCCACAAAACATTCCTATAGGCTACCAATTCCTAAACCAAGGTATTTTTTTCTTTGAAGTCTGATTTAACAATAAAGTACACAAATTTCTAACAATTAACTGAAAATTTGGTATATGAAATTTCTTACGCCAAGAGCTTCCTGACCCCCCACAATTTTTGTGAACTGAAAATATACCTGAAGGATCAAATTCCCCAAGTTCATCATAGGGTTGTCTTTCATGGCTAAGCAGTCTGCATGTGTCATCAGATGTGGAAGATTTCATGATCTTCTTTCTTTGAGAACTCCGTGGACCATTCAAGCTCCATCTCCTACCATACCCAGAGTCATATCCTTGCTAGGTGGTGTCAAACAAAATCCCAGCTCCACTCAACTGAAGCTCTGTATATAGCACCACCACCCTAGGCCTCAGGCTCAAACCACAGAGCAGTAATTCTTAATCTTTTTAAAGTCACAGATACTTTTGAAAACCTACTGGAAATCCTGGACCATATCCCCACCCCCAAAATGCCTACAAGTGTATATATACACAATATAATCTTTCATTTCACGCTGTCTGGGACTCACTGAAACTAATCCATAGACCTAAATCGAGAAAACATGTCTTAGAAGCTCTCAGGTCTTCCCTATCCTATGTTCAGCTGACGACCTAGAGCCCATTATGAACATAAGTAATATTCCCTGAAGAATAGAAAGAAAATGTTTCTAATATTTCCTACTCTTCCAATACAGTTGATTCTCATTATCCATAGTTTTTATGTTCTATAAAGTCACCTTGAATGCTGAATTAGAAAATACTGAAGAAAACACTGGGTTAGGTTCCTGTGAGACTCTGGTCACAGCAATTTCATCAACCAATCATTATATAACCTTGTCTCATGTGTATTTCTGTTTAAAGATAACTTATTTAATATATACTGTTTATTAACACTGAGATTGAATTTACGGTCAACGGCACTCTAACTCATGCCTGAACAAGGCCTATCTATCACTGTTTTTAATCTATAAGGCACATCTCAGCTTTCTTATAGTTAGGAACACTAGGCAGAACCTCTGTACCACACAATGTGGCCATTTTCAGCAGTGAAATCACTAATAAAAATCAGGAAAATGAGAAAAATGGGTACCTAATAGGTCATAAAGAGGACACTTTACAGTATCAGAGTTGAAACCAGAAGGCAGACCATTGCCTTGTTATCTCAGCTGGGAACATGAGCGGCAGGCTACTCAAATTTTTCACAGCTCTACACATGAATGCAAAGGACTGTGGAAGTGCCATGAGTATTTATTTTGAAGTTGCAAACAAGTTGTAGAAAACTAGAGGAATTCACAAATACAGAATCTGCAGCTAATGAGGATTGACTGTATACTCCCCACCAGCTTACTACTCATTTCCTAAGGGCCTCTAAACATCCTACCTCCTAATGTTAGCATCCTTAATTTCCAACTTTTGAACCCTCCCGTGCATTTTTTCCCCCCACACATTCTGAGCTTGTATTTTACCAATAGTCATGCAATAGGTCACCAAATTTGGCCCAATTGACCCCTACCTTGGTGAACCCTATAGCCTAGAGGATGCCAGTCCTGTTCCCTTCAATATTTTATACTTGGCACCACCAACCATATTGTTTTGATAGTGTATAAATGAGACTGAATTTCTCCAGGATTAAAGCCTATACTTGTATATTTTTACTGAAAAATGAAAATATCACCTATATAGAAATTCTTTAAAGGAATTTGAAAAACCATGAAAGTCAAACTAAGTGGAAGACTAATATATAAGACAGAGGCACAGACTTCATTGTTCAGTTTTAACTGTGTCACTTCCTTTATTGATAGTGCATTTTAATAGTTAATGTTGTTAATAGTGTATCATGATTGCAGGTAAAGAATCTGGGTTTTTCATGAGAGAAGTAAAATTTATTTTCTTACAATTGCTCTAGTGGTATGATTGTGAGGATCATAGTACCCAGTGTACAATTCTCAGTAAATAGAAAGAAGCTTTAAAATATAGTTGCACTTTGCTTGTTTTCCTTTTTCAAAATAACGTCTTATTTTCCCCTTCAAATATAGGCAAATCTACGGTCATAAAAGAAGCCAGTGTTCCTTTGTTTCTTTTGAGCTGCCCCCAAAAATCTTGCAATAGGCCCTTGCAGTAGAACAGAATATTGCAGTAGACCTTTGTACTAAAGTGTTGTTAGGAATTCATAGAGAACAAAGGATCTGAGCCCTAGGAGAGATGAAAACTCACCATTTTGGCATGTATAGTGTTAATATGGCAAGATACAACTCAGAATTCCTGGCCACACATTAACAGAGAATCCATAGAAGTTGATTCTGGCTCTGCTTTTGGCTTCATGCCCTGAAAAGTAAAAGTGTAAACCAGAACCTACAGCTATCAAGGAGAAAACCTCATGGCCTTTCTTGATCAACTTTGCAGTAAGCTAAAAATACTTTATGCTATGCCAATGAATACAATGATTGGAATATATTCTATTTTTCTAAGCAGTCAAGGCAAGAAACATTTACATTTACACTGACTTTTTCTTGGTGGCTACATTCTTGTTTTTGGCTTTATGATTACTGACTCTTTTCAGGGCCAATTAACAAGTTTTGAGTATTATGAGCTCCACCTTGTACAAGATGCCATGAGAGATGAAGTCATTTACAAAGGTTCTGACTTCACAGTATTTGCACTGTAGAGCTGTGCTGTCCAATACAATGGCCTATACCCACAAGTGACTAGTTAAGTTTAAATCTAATGATATTAAAATTCACCTCCTCTGTTGGACTAACTGCATTTTGAATGCTCAGTAGACACACGACACTAGTTGCTACCATATTGGAGTGTGCAGATTTCCATTATCATGGATATTTCTATTGGACTCTGCTGATCTTAGAGTAATGCTCATTCAAAACCAATTAAAAGGAAATGGTAAATTTAGAATTCAGTTCAATAGTGCTTGTTTTTTTTTAAGAGGTTAGGACATGATTGGTAATCCCTAAAATCAACAATTTTTTTCTCAAAAGTTAATGCTATGTGTGAAAAAAAGGACATAGCTTTCAGTCAAACTAGACCTTCCATCTTCCCTTTCTCCCTTCCTTCCTTATGTTCCATAGAGTACTCTGGGTCATTTACATGTATGGGTGGAGAAGGAAGAGGAGTTTGGAGTCTCTATTGGGAGGAAATGAAGTTCAATGGGAACTCTCTGATTCTGAACACTTTCTGTTAACTGAGAAGAAGTGTTTGGATTCACCCACCTGCACATACTGCCTCACTGATCCCTGTTTACCTGACCTAATGAAATTGGCCATTTTGGTTTCTGAAATGACTTTCCACAAAGAGCTCATATCCTCTTCAATTGCTAATTATTCATTTCTTTGTTTACAAGGTATTCTCTCATACCAGCCTTCAGTTTGTATCTGTGCCACACTTCAAGCCTCCCCAGGTATATTAAGCTATTAATTGTGCACATAATTAATGTTCAGCAAAATATTTTACCATAGCACCAAGCATGGTACTCACCACATGGTAGGTTATTAGTCAATGCTGCTGATAGTTCAAAAAGTACTAAATACCTTTACAAAGTGGAAAGATAACTGACCTACCTCCAAGTGTGATTAAAATGTTCAACATTAGAGGTCTGTCGAAAATACAAAGTGCAATCCAACTTCTTACTATTAAAACGTAGTGGTCTCTCCAAATCATCTTTAAATTATCATGGTGAATTTTGTGCTATAATTTCTGACCGCATAAAACTATCTTTAAAAAAAGATGGCATGCAAGAAGCATTCATTTCTGCTTGATAATTATCCCATCTTTCTTCACAACTACTTTCTCCAGACTCATCCCCAATTTGTATCATTGACAGGCATTAGAGTCTTCTTGTGTGTATGGTAATTGCTCCAGTAGATTACAACTCAACACTTTGGCCTACCAAAAGCTTTGAAGTTATGCCAACTTATATGTATTTTAAATTAAATGCTTGTATTTGCTACAGTTTTGTCTTAATATCTATAAATTTTTATCAGTGTTAAATTTGCTTTGACCTCTAAGTCACTGAGTATCTTTAATAATATTCATCTCAGTAGCAATTCTTTTATATTTTTTTCCACAAGTCAGACAACAGTATTCATTCACTGAGCATAGCTGCCCATTCATTTGGTGCAGACATCCTCCAGATTCAGGGATTCAGTTATTCACAGTTCGAGACCTTTGCTGTGCCAAGAACTGTCAAATACACAACTTTGTTTTCCTGCTTGCTGTTGCTCTGGCAGCTACTACCTTCTGTAGTTTATTCTGCCTTTCTTGTTAAAAGTAAATTTATAAAGCATTAAGGACAGATAAGCACCCATCGGAGTCTTTCAGGAAATAAGAGAAAGTTTTCAAAATAGATGCGCTTGCATACAATGTTGCTGGGAATGGGACTTGCTCTGCTTTTTTCCAAGTGCACTTTTCTCCAAGTGCATCAAGAAGCCCGTTTTAAAAAGTGTTTGGGATTTTGTTTTTCTTTCTTTCTTAACAAAAAGGGTAGCCATCCAAGAAATACTGCACTGAATGACTAAATCAAGGATTTTCCCACTTGCTGTGATTTATACATGCTAATTCCAGATTGAAGAAGCAGTACCTACTGGATCATTGTCTCTTCTTATGTTCCTAAGGTGGGTAACTCTACTACAATAGAGGATTTGTTTATATTTAATATCCATCCCCAAGAAATGTATCCCTCTTAAAAACTTCACTTTTTACTGTTGAGAACTGGGAAATAAGTGGGGAAACATGAGTTTATTTGGCAAAGTCTGTATAAATAGCTGCTGAGCATAATTTAATTAGCAATTTCTTTGAATAAACTGGACCAATGATATAGTTTGAATTTAGCAGCTGAAGTTGTGGCAATTTAGATCTACTATACCTGAGAAGCTTATTAGCATTACAGGTCAAGGTTAACCACCTGTTTTTATAGGTTCCAGACTGTTCTTATTAGATTCTGGAAGCAGTCCTTCCTAATGATCAAAACCTGAATAAAGCATTCAGGGAAGATACCCTACTCACTGATCTGTTCAAAGACCACTTATGATGATGGGTTTTGATGATTGCTCATTTGTTTACCTTTATCATTCCTAGAAGAACAGTCCTTTGTAATTAGTATCATAGTTTCAGGTATGACTTTGTTTTTTAAAGAGCCCCTCCCTTTATTTAAATTTCCCAAATGATAACAGATTCATGTATTAGAATATCTGCCCAGTAACTGTTTCTTGTTTCACTAAGTGCCAAAAAAGATTTATCAGATCAATCTTTTACATGTAAATTAAGTTGATTTTAGGCGTAGTTATTCCATTATATATTCTAAACTTGCAGCAAAATCTGGCCATAACAAAATGATTGTTAAAAAGTTTTATTGACCTCTCAGTCTTGGATGTTAACCAGCGTCAATTAGCAAAACTACATGAACTCAACATAGACCACTAATCATTACTGCTACTTAAGAACCCTCGCTTATCAGGAGCATCCTACTAATCAGTTGCTGATTTCCAGTGGTGCTGGTTCTGGACCGTCGCCCCTTTACCCATCTTTTAATCTTTTCCCCTTAATTGCTTGTTACGTATACCTTTAAAATGAGATGTATGCACATCTTCCTGACATAACATATATTCTTTTATACCCAGATGTTTCATTTTCATCCTTCAACTTACTATGAATATTATTTTGGTTGCTAAAAAAGAGAAGAGCAACCTGGCCATGACATTTAATGGGCTGTATTCCTAATTATGGTTTCAAATTAATTATAAAAGATAATTTTTTTGCTTTGATAAACAGCTCTCAAATATAGCTGTTTTATAAACTTTAACACCCTCCTGTTTTATTAAGAAACAATGGGGCATTTGTGTTGTATGTTGATTTATTTTTATGTAGTTGAATACCTTTCGTTTGTTTATTGACCACTGGAAACCTCTACCTAACTTTTTAAAAATTATTGCATCTTTCTGTATTTTATGACTCAATGTAAACTGCTTTAAATTATTTGAACAAAGCAAAATATCAAGGAAAACCTAATTTCTTCATTTTTATTTTCATATGCCTATAAGTCATCTCTCTAGCAAGGGTAGGGGACAGGAATAATAATAAAACTTGATTACAAGATTATGAGCACCAATATTGTACTGAAGTATTTATATTAAAGCTTAATTTTTTTAACTGCAATGTTCTGATATAATAGCAAGAGTGATGATTTATACAGCAATGGAGTAAAAGAAAATTGATAAAATTACAATCCAAGAATGTCACAAAGGCTGTTAGTCCCAAGTTATATAGCAAATTGTAAATAGCAAAAATCTTAGAGACAATAATGACATCTTTCATTTTAAATTTATTTCCATCTGCCAATATGTGCAAAAACTGTTCTCGTCTATATATAACAATGGAATACACTCAATTTTGGGTTCATCATACTGCCGTAGTAGAAGTTACCTGTTGAGAATATAAGAAGTCTAAAGAAGGGAAGATACACTACATTAGACATGTAATAGCTATTCACATACTTACCTTCATGTGTGAGTTTTTGGACTACACATTAGCATAAAACCAATAATTGAAGATCTCTGCAAGGTAAATAGTAATTGATCCAGACAGCTGTGTGCTTTCTGATGTCAATATCAACACAAGTTCACTTTGCATATAAAGAAAGAAAGAGTCTGTGTGTATACATGTTTGTGTGAGCTTATATGTGTGTGCAATGTCTGACTTTTGGAGAAGTAGACTGCCAACATAAGAAAAGCACTGGACAAGGAACTTGTGTTTTCACATGTGTTCTATTTTTGAGTTTCATTAACTAGATTATGTGACCTTGGGTAAATGACTCAATAACCCTGTTTGAGCCCTAACTTCCTTCTCTATCAAACCTTGTCCATTTCAAAGGATGTTTGTGAATATGAAATAATGTGTGGAAAAATTTACACAAAAGGGAATTTTTAAATCATTTCTTTTCATTTCAGTATTAAAAATGGAATGTTAGAGATAAACAAACTTTGGGAATTACTTATCCAATGTGAGTTTACACTGGAGAGGAGAGACTCAGAAGTTAAATGACTTGACCAAGGTAAAAATACTCAATTATAGAACTCATGGTTTTCAGATCTAGAGCTGTTTTAGTATTGCAATTTTTACATTTTTCCAGTTGGGTGGATGTTTTGCTCAGACCAGAGGGAAAAAAAACCAAAAACCAACCAACCAACCAAACAAACAAAAAAAGACCCAATTAATTATTTCCCTGTATGATTCATAGATCTATATTAGAAGGAATAGAAATTTCTGTTCATTATATTATTTGATGCTTTTATTCTTTTGTTTATTAAATATTTCATGAAAGCTTATGACAAGAAAAAGAAATATCTGACTTGTTTCAGCTAATAATTAAGTGGTAAAAGAGTACCCAGAAGAAGTAAAAAAGGAAAGAAGCTTAGATAGGCTATAGATTAAACAATGAAATCTCAATTGATCAAGATTTAATTTGTCATGCTCTCTCTTCAAATTCTTTAGGTGATGCATAAAATTTGAAGTTGTTCTGTTTTTGAAATTTTTTTCTTATCTATATCAATCTTCTCAGTAATGATTACGTAGCTATCTTATTTTAAGACTTAATGGCATTTAAAAAAAATAATTATCTGATTAAAATTATAATATAATCCTTTATGAAATAAATCAGAAGAATCTAAACTGCATCCATTTTCATTAATTCAGCCAAACTCACTTGAGCACCTGCCATGTTACATATTGTTATATATTTGGCTACATGCTTTTATGACTGCAACGGCAAACCAGAGAGCTATCCTATACTCAGGGAACTCCCAGCTTATTGTGAAGAGGGGGAAAAAAGAATACAAAGAGATACAACACAATGTAAAAAGGTATTAAATACTTAAGAAACCATCAAGCTAGTTCTTGAAGTCTACATAGGATCCCTGCACAGAATTGGTACCATAACAAAGGTACAATGGCAGAAAAGCTGGTATGATGAGATAGAAAACAGAGTTATGTAAAAACAACCATCAGGAAATAACTATTTTCCACTTGCTTCTTTGGACCTGACCCCCGCCTCCACACACACCCACTTACCGCGTCTGAATTTTGTTACCTAGTTTCATTCTTTACCATGAGAGCAGCATGAATTGGTTACATTGCCAAGTTAAAAAATTCAATATCATTTGATTATATACCTAAAAAAGTACAGAAAATCCTTCTAAATTTTAGAATATGTACTTTCGAAATACAGCTGCCCAAATCTGTAGAGTGGTTGATTACTTTGCTTTAAGAAGAAAAAAAAAAGCGTGGGGGGTGGGGGAGGGCAATTTGACCACGGCCCAAACAGGAAAGCCTCAAAGGATAAAGTATGTTCTCTGCACCAATGTGCAGTTTTAATCTTACCTCCTCTAAGAGCAGCTTGCACCTCACAGTAGAGATTAAATAGGTGTGGAAAAGAAGAGGTAAAATGTGGCTATACAAATGGCTAGAGTTGAAAAAACAGTATCACAAATGTTGCAACCCCAGAAGTATTTTGTATCTACTTTCCTACATTATTATTTTGGATCTAGCCAGGTTCCAAACCCAGCTATAGCTTAGACTTCTGGTCTGTGAAAAACAAGGCAATTCTGCAGGACAAGTGCCGATGCTGCTCTGAGACACATGAAGAAAAGAGATATGAACACATCACTACAGCTCAAATTTGTTCACACTTTTCTCATGGTGTTTATCCTGGGAAACTTGGGAGGCTAGATTTATTTCCAGTTTCATTTACCTTTTGTAATGGAACAACATGCTTTTTTTGTGTTTTAAGTAGTAACTAGGGGCGCCTGGGTGGTGCAGTCGGTTAAGGGTCCGACTCTTGGTTTCAGCTCAGGTCATGATCTCTGGGTTGTGAGATCGAGCCGTGAGTGGGGCTCATCTCTCTCTCCACCCCCCTCTGCCCCTACCCCCACTGCCCACTCACTCTCTCTCTCTCAAATAAATAAATCTTAAAAAAAAAACCAAAAAACAAAAAACAAAGCTAGCAGTTTTTGACTGAAATAAGATGTCTCTCCTGGCTAGACTGAAACACTGAAAATACTTAAAGAGTGTTCAAAAATGTGCAACTCCACACCTCCCCAAAGATTGATTGAGAATGATCTTTAACAAACTAGAAGGGGGTGTAGTAAGTCCTGATTTCAGTCAGTGGTTCCTTTTTTTTTTTTTTTTTTAAGTCAGCTTCAGTCTTTTTTTTTTTTTTTTTAAAGATTTTATTTATTTATTTGAGAGAGAGAGTGAGAGAGAGAAAGAGCACAAGAGGGGGGAGTGGGAGAGGGAGAAGCAGACTCCCTGCTGAGCAGGTAGCCCGATGCAGGACTCGATCCCGGGACTCCAGGATCATGACCTGAGCCGAAGGCAGTCGCTTAACCAACTGAGCCACCCAGGCGCCCTAGTGGTTCCTTTTTAAAAAGTTCCTCAGGGGCAGAGACTCTACCTTGTTTACAATTATACTCCTTAGACCTATCACTGTATCTGGAACACAGTCAAGCACTCAAATATTTATTGAATGAATATATGAATGAATGAACAAATAAATGAATGAAATTAGAATGTGAAATAATCTGTAAACAATGAAGCCATGGATTAGTTCTCTCCAGTGTCCGGTTCTCTTTCATGTGTCCCATGTTTTGGTGTCTGTATTGATATGTTCTTTCCTCCCTTGTGGTTTTATTACCAATCAGAGCATATTATTATCTATCTTTCAAACCTGAGAATGGCAGTGTAACAGTGCAGCTCTGTCTCTCATTCCTATTCTTGAAGCTCTGAGAAATTCTTAAGGGAGACACTACGTTAACCTCCTATTTACTTAGGTTTATAGCAAGGGATCGGCATTCTTTAGCCTTAGCAGGTGCATTTTCCCCTGCAGTCCAAGACCATTGAGGATAGGGGTACAAAAGAGAGATGTGGAAGACAGAATGATTTTTCGCAGGAAAAGTCTGTTTGGAGTCTTTACTGAAAATTAATCTTTACCACATCACAAATCTTTATGTGGTCAAGAACCAGGGATGTCCACTTGAATACTTGATAAGAGGTTAATAAAGGACCACTGGAAAGACAGGGTTTAAGGAAACCAACAAGCACTCAGGGGTGAGTAACAGTACAGAGTCCTTAACCACTTAGGACTGAAGGGGCATCCTGTGGGGGTAGCTGTAAGTGTGTGCCGCCTGACAGGATCTGGGGCCTGTGGTAGAGGGACACAGACAACACCCAGTAACCTGAGGGGGAAGAACCTTCTCTTCCCACCCGCTGATCTTCCTTCAGTACTGACAAAAAGCCAGAGGGCAAGGAAGCCTTTGGTAAGTCCATGGGGTCAGCCTCCCGCTGCAGACTAGGGTATGGAAGTATAGATCCTTGATCCGGAAGGGCAAGTTAGTTGCCTTGTTAAATAGTGCTTTCCAGAAATCTACCTCCACTCCCAAACTAGGCCCCCAGTAGTAGTAAGAGAGAGATTCAGAGAAATATCACTCTCTTATGATATGGATAATTCCATGATTTAAGAAAATATGACTTGCCAAATTTTGACTTCCATAACGGAAGAGGTGTCTACTCACATTGCAAGAATTCACATAGAACTCTCTTACAAAGTGGTCCCCTAATGAAGTTATAAAATTGATATAGATGATTTGGGGCACATATAAGTGCCGCTCATGCATTTAACAGTCTCACATGTATCAAAATATCTTCTAGGTTATGACTGTATCACTATCACCTATCTTAGAGGCCTTGCTCCCAGACTAGTATAGTCTTCCTACTTATTTTGTTTCAGCTAAGTGTTTTGTTTATGGAAGTAAGTGTTCAAACATCACTTATCCTTTTTGTGTGTTGAATCATACAGAGATGAAAATGGGGAAATAAGAGAGGTGAGTATTTGTCTCCTTGAGAGTTGAGTTGTAGGCTGACTTTTCTACAACTTTAAAAACAACAGTAACTAATTAGGAAAATGAAGGGAATATGACTGATGTAAACCACCTCTAGGGGTTCAGTGACATTCCTTCACCAAGAAAAGAGAAATGGAATAAAGGCCAGGATTAGAGAGAACACTACTCCTTATGACTTGTAGCGCTAGAGGTTTAGAGATTTTTAATGGTAAAAATGTTTTCCCTGCCCATTTGTCATGCTTCCCCTCACAGTAATCCCATTTTGCTCTTAAAAGTGCACATTAGTTGTGACTATTTTGCAAATCTTCTTTTGTTTCCTTCAAAAAATAGGATATTTCTTCTCAAAAGATAAGCAGACAGAAAGATGCTAAAAATGAGAATGGAGAATAGAGGCCAAAACTAGAATTAGTACTCAGAAATTCCTAATGATGCTGTAATTCCCAGAGGAAAATATTTATTTATGTAAGGACATTCAGTTAATTATTTATAGAAGTAAAACTCGGGAAAATTCCACTCTCACTGTTTTGATCTACATACACTGTCCCTAGAGGCCTTGTCTCCTGCCATATGGGTTTCCATTCTCAGAATCCAAAAATCCCTGTTTGCTCCTAACCTTGATATTGCCTTTTTAAAAAATGCAATTTGTAATAATAATGACACTGATTTTCTGTGTTTGTAATTTTAAGGCCCACTATTTTAAAGTTGATTATCCTTTCTTTGAAAAAAAGATTTTTTTTTTTCATACATACAGGAAAGACGTCAATTTGGAACGTCTTCATAGAGTTCAAAAGCCAGGATCAACCATATGTGCTTGCCTGATCAACATCACCAGCTGAGGGGACACCATTCAGTGTCTGTGATTTAGCGGCCCTCCTGTTTGATAATGGCAGGCACAACTTTGTGCTTCAAAAGAGGCCATGGAAAGAACCAGATAATGTCAAGCTTGGCAAATGGGAGTCAGGAGAAGAGGTGGGTGAAGGCAATCATTTATTTAAAACACATGAAACTTGGAATTTTCTCTTTGCAATTAAAGAAGAGAGAGAAAGTGTTAAAATGTAGCAGATTTTTGATGGGAAAAGTATTCTAAAAATATCAAGTGTTTTATGGCAGTATTTCCCAGAAAACTGTAGAGCTCCCAAGGCAGGAAAAGCACTTCCTGCATGAGTAGTTTCCACCTTTGTACACCCCATTTCATTTTTTTTTTCTGTGATTTTTAAAATCTCCATTTGAAAAATTATAATTTTATAATAGCCACTCAAGTAAAAAAGTATTAAGAGAAATCATTTAATTCTAATGACAATAATAGTTAAAGGTACAGATCATTCCCACTCATTCTCAAATTTTAATGCAAGTGCTTTTATGGATCATACTGAAAATTTTTCATAAAAGACTATGATTGGTAGTCATTACCTATTCAAAAGCAAATGTGAAAACATAATGATCCAAACACTTCATTAAAAAAGATTTAGGCTTGTAACAGAGACAAAACTTTACTGTGCCCTTCACACAACCAATAATCCCTAGTTCAATTTGCTGAAATAATATTTCATTAAAAAGCTTTAGGCTATCATGAAGACATACACTTTATAGTATCCCTCATCACACCAATAATCCCTACTTCAATCAATTTACAGAATTGTTTTCAGGAAAATAACAAAACAAATTTTCTTCTTTCTGATGTAAGATAAGAAGGCCATTGCCATCCTTCTGTATCTGTATTTTTCTAGCCTGGGAAGGTTGCGTGCAAAACTCGAACAAGAACAGTATAGGACAGGGTCCTATACTGACAAGGATAATTTTTGTATTTTCTGGAACAACCCAAAGATTGTACAATTCTGAGGAAAAAAATGACAGGCAAAGCAAGCCAAGATTAGGGGCTGAATATGGATTATTGTCCTTCAAAACTTGGCCTTCTATGTGTTGCAATTAAGCGCCGTGAGGTGTCAACAGGGAAGAGGAAGATGATTGGCAAAATGGCGGAACTGGCAGCCTGGGAGGGAATGATATGAGAAGAATAATAAATGACATTTTTGGGGGAATTACTTACAGTTATGTTGTCCAAAGCTTCACCAATCTTAATATCAGCTATGCTTCCTTCTTTTGAAACTCTACCAAAGCAGAGTACAGAACTCTAAAACGGTGGGCAGTTAAATGGATTTGTAACTAAACGCTAAAATGTTATGTTGAAGACTGATTTCCTCTCTCCCAATAGAAAAAGCTATGGGAATATCAGAAAGACGATGGTAATTGCCATTGAAAGAGTTAAAGTCCACTCTTTCTGATGACTTAGAAAGAACTTTTGCAGACAAAACTATTGCAGGTTTGGAATTGGCATAAATAGTCTACAGTAGCGGGTGACCTTTGGCAAGAAAAGGGATGATAATCTAAAAAACAATGATCTGGGGCCAATGGCAAAAGAGGAAAGAACTGGATTCAACTGAGGTGAATTCAAAAGAAAATGCCTGGGGCTAGCAGAAGCACTAAAATTCTAGGAAGTGCTCAGAGACTGAGTAAAGAAGTGAAAGTACAATCAGGCCTCACTAAACTGCATGAGAAAAAGTATAAGCCATTGGCCTCAGTGAAGTTTATTGACTTGAAGTCTGAATTTTTCCAGGAATTTTGAGTCTATGTGTAGATGGTACAGCTAATTTCTGATAATTTAAATAGTATTTTCCTTTAATTAAACAGTTGTGTGGCTAATAGTAGATATTCCCAAGAGTACAGGGAATCGGGGATAAAGGAAATATGCTAACCAGCAATATTCATAAAATTATCTGTGGGAATTTAAGAAAAACTACGAATATGAGTATATTATATATCATTAACAGGAGTTTCAATCCAAGATTGATGGCTATTGCTACCAGTGTTTTCATATTCATCATCCTCACAAACCAAGGCCCTAAGAATAGAAATCATTTAACTAAGATCACACACATTCTGAGTGACCTCAGTCGAATTTAAACTCCTGTAATAGGATTCAGGGTCTGGAAGCCTTATGCAATTTAACTGAATTATATTCCAGGATATGGAAAGGAATTTGGATACATCATCATGGAAAAGTCATTAACGATAGTTTGATGAAGGTTATTTTTTTTAATTTATTTTTTTGGCCTCAAAAAAAGATAAATATTCTCTTAATGATAAATCTGAATTCTAGATAAAGATTCCACAAATCTGACATATGTAGCTGGAAATATTTAGGGTAGAATTTGAAGTACATGACATATTAATGTTTAACAAAAAATGCTGGTGCTTACCAGGAAGCCGAATGGATTTACTAAAGACCTAACAGTCCTTTCAACAGGCATTTGGAGGATTCTACCCGGAAGATAAGCTTGACCCACATATGCAGTGTGGTTTAGCCAGTTGAATAATCTTTGCAAAAATGATTAACAACAATCCATAGGTCATTTTCTAATGGGACAGCAAAAGACTTACTACTTCACCCTGTTTTATTCCCATATATATATATAACATATATTATATATATATGAATAAAATACACATATTATATATAGATGATAAAGAATTAGAATCATAAGAATCAAGATTCAGGTCAAAACTCTCAAGGTAAAATTTAGTCAGGATGAATCCAAAAACCTGCATTATATTTCAGGTAAGTCAATTAAACAGTTCACTTGGAAAAAGTTTTAGTTAACTAAAGCTCAATATAAGCCAACATGTATAATGAGTTGCCAAAAACACTCATAAGATCCTTATACTGAGAAAAGAAGAAAGACCATACTTAGATTACTGTACTATCTTGGTCAGATCATATTTATAGATGGTTATTATGTTTTAAAATGTGATAAAACTAGGGCGCCTCGGTGGCTTCGTCATTTAAGCATCCAACTCTTGATTTCGGCTCAGGTCTTGTTCTCAGGGTGATGAGTTCAAGCCCCACATTGGGCTCCATGCTGGGTGTGGATTTTATAATAAAATAAAATATAATAAAGCTGTAGAAATGTTTGAGAGTGGTGGGTAGACTACAAAAGGGACTAGCTATATTCTGTAAGAAAAGTCTGAAGAATCAAAGATGTTAATTCTGGAACTGAAAATACCTAGTGGGGATGTGAAAGCTGCCCTAAAATATTAGAAGCTCTTGTAAAAACAAAAACAGAATTGCTTTATAACTGGTAACACTTGAGTATAACTTGATGTATGGAAGTTTAAAAAGAAACTTCATTTAAGTATCAGGGAGCATAGTCTTACATTTAGTAATTATTCAAAATTGAGATTTGTTTCAAGTCTATGAGCTCCCCATCACTGGATGATCAAGTGGAAGGTGTCCTATTAGCAGAAAACAACATGTTGATTATAATTAAAAACACTGTTTTATGGGGCACCTGGGTGGCTCAGTTGGTTGAGCATCTGGCTCTTGATTTTGGCTCAGGTTATGATCTCAGGGCTCATGAGATGAAGTCCCGCTTCCGGCTCTGCTCTCAGAGAGAGTCTCAAGCGGACTCCACAGTGAGCGCAGAGCCCCTTGTGGTGCTCAGATCCCATGATCCTGAGATCATGACCTGAGCCAAAACCGAGTCGCACAAGTCTAACTGTGCACCCAGGGGAGTCTGCTTGAGATTCTTTCCCTCTGCCCTTATCCCTTCCGCTGCCCCTCCCCCTTCCTCGCCCCCCCTCACATGCACGTCCTCTCACTCTCTCTCTAAAATAAACAAATAAATAAATAAAATCTGAGGCACCTGGGTGGCACAGTTAAGTCTCGGTTTTGACTCAGGTTTTGACTTCTTCTAGAGAGTCCACTTTTCTATTGTTTCTGCACCAGTGTGGGGCTGTGCATGGCACCCAGCGGGAACACAGGGCACTAATATCGATGCCAGAGAAGTTGCTCAGGCAGCAAATGATCTGAAGAGTCCCGCAGGTTTGAAGGCAAGTCTTTGAAAAGTCCCTCTGTAGGGCAAGCCTCAGATCTGATTTGTCTGCTTTGCTGCAACCCTGATTAGATGACATTCCTTGAAGTGGGAGGTCTGCAACCTAACTTCCTGGGGACTTTTCCCTCTCACACAGCCTCTTTAATCTCTGTGGCAATAAAGATAAAACCCAGTTCAGTTTGTTTTAAAGAGAATCACACTACAACCCTCCCACCTCCCCTCCTGACACACATAAACCTATACAACTTTCTAAATGACGCACACCTGCACAACTTGAGATAAAGCTTTCCTCTTTCCGTCTGATCCTTCATTCTTGTGTAATCATTAAATATTGTAGGAAAAAACTGAAAACTTCAAGTGTTGCTGAAACAGTGACATCCCTTTTAGGACCTCTTTGAGTTTTAATGATCTGGTGGACTATCTCTGCTGGCAACACTTTGTATTTCCATGTTTAGAGAGCATCATAATGGAAACTGATTTATTAAAACTATCCCAAGAGTAGAGCATCTGATACTATTTACCATAAAAATGTTAATTTAGGGGCGCCTGGGTGGCTCAGTTGGTTAAGCGACTGCCTTCGGCTCAGGTCAGGATCCCGGGGTCCTGGTCAGTGGGAAGCCTGCTTCTCCTTCTCCTACTCCCCCCTGCTTGTGTTCCCTCTCTCGCTGTCTCTCTCTATATATATTAAATAAATAAATAAAATCTTTTAAAAAAATGTTAATTTGGTAAGAAGTGATACTAGTAGAGACAGTAGGGGTTTTATTTGCCAACAGACCTTGGGGGAAAATTTGCTAAAATCTCAAGGTAGATATGTAAAAATTCAAAACCTCTGCAGGTTAGCAAGAAATCCTCTAAGGATAACATTCAAATATTTGTCTCTTTTTAAAGAACTGCACAAAATAAGGTCCAGAAAATGATCGTAGCAGTATGCCTTTGGGTTGTTATCATGTAGAAAAACCATTGCTGGTTTAATGTTGTCACAGTGGCCTCTCCCAAACAGTGACAACTACTCTCTATACCCTTAGCCTCTTCATCTTTCAGGTATAAGTTTGAGGAGCTTTATTAGTATGGTGTGTAGGTTAGATAGCTCTCTCCCCTGGTCCTATGGGACTATAAACTGGGTTATTCTAAGATGATTTGGGGCAATATCAACTGCGGTGGGAAGGGGGCAGGGGTCAACCAGCTTTAGGCCTGTAAACATATTAAATATCCCGGGTCTAAAGGTAAAGGATAAGTCAAGGTACAGTGTAACAATAAATTTTTAAATATACCTGATTAAAAGTTATAAAACCAATTCTAACCCTCATGGTGATCATTTTAACTGCTTATTTTAATTCAATTCAACAAATGTTTGATAATTTTCCAGTACATGTTTTGTTTGTTGCTTAGGGCTGTGTTGTTGCTCATGAATCCTCCTCTTACAAGTCCTCAGAACCCTCTAGCTCTTCACTTCTCAGGCTCACTATCCAAGAAGCCTGTTGTGGTGTTCTCTTGCTGCTCTTGTGAAAATTCATAAAGGGAACCCTCACTAAAATGGAGTCAGGATGTTGGCAGGGAGAACTCTCAGGCCCTACCCCTCATCATCAATTGCAAATCCAATAGGAAGAGACCAGCCTTGCAGGTGGATACTACTTTCCTATTCTGGCAAGAGGAAGAAAGGCTTATCTCCTCCCCTAGCAACAGCCTAGCCAATGAGACTCACAGCTCAGCTATTGAGAAGCCACTATACCTCCAACTCCCAGTAACAGCCTTCCCACCTTACCCCTTTCCTCTATAAAATGGCACACCTCTCCTTTAGTCTCTGGACTGGTCTGTGGTTTTGCCACAGCTTGCTTGCCCTGATTGCAATTCTGTGTTATGCTAAATAAACCCATCTTTTGCTGGCAAAACTGTAACGAGTTCAACCTCATTCTGCTCATTAGTTGAGATCATTAAGGCCATTAAGTTGAGAGGTAAGATGTTGGGGTAAGAAAAGAGACTTTATTCAGAAAGCCAGCAAACCAAGGAGATGGCCGACTATTCCAAAAAACCATCTCTCCTCAGCATGAAATTCGAGCTTCTTTTATGTTAGCAAAAGGGGGAAGCTGGAGGAGGTTGGAGTTAAAAGGTGACTGACATCTGTGGACATCCAAGGAAGGCTTTGTAACTTCTTTGTCCTTGGCCAGTTGATCTTTGTCTACAGAAATCTGGTCATGTCATTCCTGTGAATCTTAAACCTAGCAAGTCATTTCTGTAGTATTTCCTTATCTCCTTGGGTGAGGTAGGTTTTGGGTCAAAAGCAGTTTTTGCAAATCTTACCTGTAATATGCCTACGTGCAGGGCTAAGCAGAAGTTTCTAAGCTGTAGGTCGCAGCGGCAAGGTAAATAGAAGCAATATGGAGTCAGACATGCTAAATTTCTCCCTGTTATGAAATAACTGGCGGGTTTATTTTTTCTTTAAAGTTAACACTTTCAATGCACAGATATTATCCCACTACCTCAGCTCATTCTTGTCATTCCTTGGGCTAGAGCTAATGCCCCAGAGTGGGGACATACTTGCTTTTCTTTTCAACCCTTCAGCTCTTTAGGTTTCCAGATTGCTGCCTGAAGTTTTAGTTTTATAATCTTGCTTATTAAGTAATCAGAAATAAGGTCAAAGAGAATTAAAGGCTACAACCCAATGTTCCATGCTTTTCTTATGGATTACAAGGCTCGTGTCTCAGGCCAAAAACAGGCTGAAAAATCTCCACACCACTCCAACCTCAGGATGTGCTTTTATGTAGCATTTTCACAGTCATTTCTTCTTTCTCATGCCCTGAGGCGCCTGATTATTTGCCACCAAATATTTCTCCATGCTCCCAGAAGGCCGATGATGTACTCATGAAAACAGACTCCAGACAACCTGTTATCATCTCTGAATTCCTAAAGTGGACATGTCCTACAGCCCTACAACCCAATTACAGCGTTCATTTCATCCCCTGAATTTTTGCTGGTTGTATATATGATTATCCATAAATAAAGAATCAACTGAGCGGTAGTCTTCTCTGATTTCCTCTACACTGCCTTTTGTTTGAACAACAATCCTGATATTACATATCCTGCCAACCAAATTGACAACCACTTTTTATTCATGTTTTCTCAAACAGAATTCCATATTTCTGATTCTTTTCATCTTTACGCTCATTTTTCTTATTTCTGATTATGTGCCAACAACAGAGGGATTCCGTTAAACTCTGAAATTATCTTTTGATTCCTCAGACATAAAATGGAAGATAACCAACAATCCCACATGACTTTGATAAATGTGGCGTTCAACTAAACAAACAAGGCCATTAGACGGAGGTGACTCTTGCTGTGGAGGCCTACGTAAGCAAACCAAAATCTAAGCCTGTAAATGCCTCAAGGTTATGACACTGAAATCTAAGGACGACCAATCACAAAGAGCCAACTGGGCTTTAATCTACAACCAAGCCACAATTTCTTTGCCTTCCTTCCACCTTTTCTCTATCCACGTCTTTCCCCAGCTCTCCTAACCACTTCTGGTTGAGTGCTGCCCAATTCAGATGAATGTTTGCTCAAGTAAATTCTTAACATATTTAATGCAGCTCATTTCATCTTTGAACAGTGGGAACTCAGTTATTCTTGTTTGCCAGAATGAAAAACAAGTTAAATGGCTTTTATTCCACCAAAGTAGTATAGTCAGGCCACTAACTAATTATCATCCAAACCTCCCAACTCCCACTCTCCTCAAGCTCCTAGAAATACCTCGTTTGGCCACCTGTCACAGAGTCAATTTATTTTAATTAAAATAAGCAGTTATTCCGGGCAACAAATAGAAACACAAACTTTCTGTGGAAAGGCATATAGATATAAATATCATATCGTATCTGTAGGATGTTTAATGGTCATAAAACATATTCCAAATGATTGTTCATTAATTGCTAATTCTCAATATGAAAATCATTTGATACAATAAAGCTGAACAATTAAAAGTGAAAAAAAAAAAAAGATCCAGTAGAATCCTTCACTTTTGAAAAAGGATTATTTGCATTTAACATAGTCTTACAACAGATAGAACTGTATATGTATTTTAAGTGTTAGAACCCGGTCACATTTCAAAGTAGAGGAGAAAGGAGAGGATGGAAGTAATTAGAAGAGACACCTGCCCTAAACACAAAGGCCACGGCCTCTTAGCTCTCTAAAATGCTCCTGATTCTTGGTTCTTCCAGGGATATTCCAAATCCATAAAGAAAAACCTGGGATGTCAGGATTTCAGAAACTATTGCCCAAGGGTGGCCCAAAACACAATTTAAAGATCAGTGAGCTGTTTTTTATTGACATCTTTTTCTAGTAATACTTTTTCCAAATTGGAAGCATCAATTTTTCAAAAGTCAGAAATAGTTCATAAAAACCCCAGTTGTTTTCCAACCAGAACAACTGTGTAACTATCACCAGCACGTGCTCATCCCATTTTTTAGCTGGTTTTAAATGAAATCCAGTTGCGTTAACATTCTCTTCTGCCATGAAATTTTTTCCTACATTACTTGTTTACTAATTTGTGAAATATTATGATTATTTTGAATATATAGCAACATAGTAATTTATAGATAGATCGATCTCACATTTTCTAATATGCATAATCACTTATATTGGCAAATAAGCATTTCTATTCCCATTTTTTAAATAATTAATAAGCTTCATTTCTTAGAGAAGTTTCAGCTTCACGGCAAAACAGCAGAAAGTTGCCATATACCCTTGGCCCTCCCACATGCACAGCCTCTCATGTCATCAACATCCTTCGCCAGAGTGGTACATTTGTTACAATCCATGAACCTATTTTGACACATCATTATCAGCCAGAGTCCACGGTTTTCATTAGTGTTCACTCTGTGTGACATGTATCCACCTTACAGTATCAAACAGTGTTTTTCACTGCTCTAAGAATCTTCTAAACACATTTTTAGATTTTTAGAACAGTCAAACCCAGCAAATTAGGCTCTGATAAAATAATTTCTCCTGGGGGCGCCTGGGTGGCTTAGTCCAGTTGAGCGCCCGACTCTTGATTTGGGCTCAGGTTGTGATCTCGGTATTGTGAGGTAGAGGCCTGCTCAGAGGGAAGCTGTGCTCAGAGGCTAGTCTGCTTGAGACTCTCTCCCTTTCCCTCTGTCTGACCCCCCCACTCTCTCTCTCTCTCAAATAATAAATAAATCTTAATATATATATATTTATATATGTATTTATATATATAAAACTTCTGAAGGCAGTCCTTGTTAAGAACAGAATGTTCTGGCGCATTTCAAAATGGTTCCATTTCCCCTCCTCCTGCCAAAGATGAAGGGGATTTTTCTTACATTTTCCCCATATGGATCTGGTTGAGCTTCTGAAAGTAAAACTCACAAAAGTGTGCTCCTCACCAACAATGATGGGGTCTCACAGGAGTTTTTAACTCTCAGAGTTGTGCACACTGAGCTTTCAGCAATTCATTACTTACAGTTCAGATTTTCCCACCCAAGCAGAGGTTCCCATGGTGCTTGTGGGTTTTTGCTCTGGTAGGTTGTGATTCTCAACAGTTGCCTTGTGCCATCACTTTTCCGACAAATCTAAGAAGAGTGGATTTCTCAGTTTCTTCAGCTTTTTCAAGTTCTTAGGATGGAGTAGTGACTTCTAAGCTCTTTAGATGCTGGACCAGAAACAAGAAGTCACTGTTCCCATTTTAGGATGAGAGAACGAAGAACTGTAGGAGGTAAGTCTCTTCCCAAATATCACACAAGTATTGGAGATAGAATTGAGACCTTAACCTACTAATCCCAAATCTGAATTATTAGCCTGTTTTGTAATTGTGTAAAAGGAGGATTGGATCCTTATATATCCATTCTGGAAAGGAAGTGATTAAATTTGGGATACTGATTCAATTTCTTACACTCAGGAAAGAAGGTCATTAAAAGAGCATTCTATTCCTAAGAATTTATCTTACTTAAATTATGAAAACTTACGTATACAAATAGGTTTATTTGTATAACAGTGTGATTTATAACAGAACAAACGTAAATAGCTGGAATGATTATGGTAATTATGCACATCCTTGCAATGGGATATTCAGAAACACATGTAACAGCAGAGTTAAATGTTTATGATACTGTATTAAGTGAAAAAGACTGACTATAAAACTATCTCTATTTAAAATGGACAATAAAGGAAAATAGAAAAAAGTACTAGTTGGGAGTTGAGTCTTGAGCTTTAAAAAAAATTGAATCGCATTGTGATAAATGTGTACCATAAGTAACTTTTTTAGAAAAATGCATTAATGATACTTTTATAGGCAAGTTGGAGACACGGTCTTAGTCTTTGGAAAAAAAAGGACAGATTATTTCTTACAAGTTTAGTTTAAAATTTAGAATTGTAATATCAGCTTTCAACAGGAATATGTCATTGTTTACATGGAGAAGTATGCTAGCATAATGGGTACCAGCCTGTTCCCCTTGCTATCTCATGTACTTAAATGAATGGCTTTTCAGAGGCTTACTAAAATTGCATTGCATGTTAGTTTAAACTAGGTATTTATGGTACAACAATGCAGGGAATAAAAGGAAAGGAACACTGAGCAATTTCTATAGAAAACGGATTTTAGTAATGTGGTTGGGTGCAAAGCACCATCAACAGGCTTGTATTCACCCTCACTCATTCTGCACACAGTAAAAGATGCAAGCACCTAAATCCAAGAGAGTAGATAAACCTGACTTGAAATGTGTTTCTCTCTTTGGTATAATGGTATAATTTTTTTTTTCTTTTTCAATAATTCCTTGCAGCTCCAGCTCAGGCACAATGAATTGCTGGCTTCTTTATTGAAGGGGGGAGGTGAAGTGGGGGGAGACACCACTTTTTAAAGCCAATACCAAAGAAAATAACTCCTTTTGTGTATAGAGGGATCAATAGTGGTCTCTGTGTTCTATTTCTTGTTTCTATTTTCTATTGATGTGTAGAAAACCTAGACATTTGGCTTTAAGTGTTGTTTAAAAAATTTTTAACAGAAGGAATAGAGAAGCAAACAGTAATTTTAACCATCATTGACCTACTTTTCTAAAAATTCCTTTCTGTTCTTAATACACATACCCCAACAAAAGAAACAATCTTGATGTATATCTACATGACATGCCAAAACATTTCCTAACTTTATTATTTTCTCTAAGGCAATGAATGCAATTATGAAAGAGCTCTAATTGGAATTATTTTAAGATCAGGAATTTTCAACCATGATAATTATTTACATACAGCCTTCTCTGCCTTTAATTATTATGGGAAGATGATTGTCTCACTTTGAACAAATGGCTGAGTAGATTGGAAAAAGGACATCCATGTGATGGTCTTTTTCCATGCTTGGAATCTGCTGGTTTTATACCAAATCAGGAATGGAAACAAGCAAATCCATTAGAATGTCTAGTTTTTTAAAGAGATGTGTATCAAAAAGCCATTTTCCTTCAGACATTATAAGCTGAACAGGCAAACAAAACAATAAATTGCTATATACATAGACTGAAGGGTTTAATGACTTAAGAATCACACTGAGTAATGTCTACCAGAGTATAAGTTATCTATGGGCCAATTAGAGCTGAAACAGAGAAATGGCTTCCATAATGAAAGCAATCTATATATTTCTCTGATTGGAAACCTGACCTATTTTTTTTCATTTATTCAACAAATAGTATTCATTATACACTAGGTATCAGGCACCATACTAAGGATTATGGATAAAATGTATGGAATAAAGGCAATTATTCCTTTCTCAACTTAAAATTGAGAGACAATTACAATATAAAGTGATATGCTCAGTAGAAAGTTGGAGAGGGAAATACAGGCATAAATTCATAGATGAAGCTACCCTAGAAATAATAAGTGTATTAGTCAGAGTTCTCTATAGAAACAGAGCCAATAGGAGATGATAGGTAGAGATGTAGATAAATAGATATAGATATATAGACAGAGATCCAAGAGAGAGGGAGAGAGAAAGAGAAAGAGAGGTTTATTATAAAGAATTGGCTCACATGGTTATGGAAGCTGAGAAGTCCTAAGATCTGCAGTTGGCAAGCTGGAACTGAGAGTCAATGGGGTAGCTCCAGTCGCAGGGCAGGAGAAAAACCAATGTCTCAGCTCAACCAGTCAGCTCCCCCTTACTCAGTCTTTTTGTTCTATTCAGGTCTTCAGTTGATTAGGTGAGGTCCACCAGCATTCTTCATGGCAATCTGCTTTACTTTGCTCTACCCATTCAAATGTTAATTTCATCCAGGAACACACTCACTGACACACCCAGAAAAATGTTTAACAAAATGTCTGGGCACCATAGGGCCCAGTCAAGTTGACACTTAAGATTAACTGTAACAGTGGGTTAGGTCAAGAAGGATTTCTGGAGGAAGAGAAATCTAGCCTGAACACTGAAGGACCCAAAGAGGGAGAGGAATTGTGTCCTAGGGTCACCTAGGGGTGGATCATACCCAGAACCTCACTCATATGTAATTTAGATGATTTCGATGATAAGATTTGGGGTTTTTAAGATGACGACATTTAGATCAGAATTTAGACTTTGAGTTGATGTTGTAACGGTTTCAGATTTGGGGAGATCTTGGGATGAGATGAATATATTTTGCACATCAGGTGGACATGAATATTTGGAAGCTGGAGGGCACTGTGTTAGGCAGAATAATGGCTACCAAACATTTCCATTTTCAAATCCCCAGAATCATGATTTTGTTAGTTTACATTGCAGAGGGGACATTGATTAAGGTTAGGACCTTGAGATCAGGAGATTATCCTGGATTATCTGGGTGGGCCCAACCTACTCACATTTGCTTTTAAAAACTGAAAAACTGGGGCACCTGTGTGGCTCAGACATTAAGCTTCTGCCTTCAGCTCAGGTCATGGGATTGAGCCCCGCATTGGGCTCCCTGCTCCACAGGAAGTCTGCTTCTCCCTCTTCCACTCCCCCTGCTTGTGTTCCCTCTCTCGCTGTCTCTCTCTCTCTCCGTCAAATAAATAAATAATAAAAAATCTAAAAAAAAAAAAAAGTGAGAAACTTTCCCAGCTACAGTGAGGGGGATGAGATGGTAGAAAAACGAGGTTAATGATATGATTATCTTCTTTGTTTTTTCTTTTTACTTCTTAAAACTATTTGAACAATTTTTAGAATCTCATGTTAATTTTCTTGGTTAAAATCATAATTTCTTGGGGTTTTTGGTGGTGGCGGTAGTGGTTGATCTAGGTATTAGAGTATTCATGTTTAACTTCTCTAGTCCATGTTCAATGCTACAATGTGCTATTTCACGCAAAATATGGAAATCTGACAACCATATAGGGCTGTATTCTTCCTGTCCTTTGTGTTATAATTATTACATGTACTACATCTATACACATAGAAATAGAGGAAAATGGCAAAAGGAAACAAAAATATTGACTTTTGCATTTACCCAGATAGATAGCATTTCCAATGTTCTTCGTTCTTTTCCAAAGCTCCAAGTTTTCATTCTCGTGTCTTTGTGATTCATCTTAAAGAACTTCCTCTTCCTTTACTATTCCTTGTGGTACAGACCCACTGCTTCTAGTTTGGTTTGATCGAAAAATGTCTTGATTTCATTTTCATTTTTGAGTGATTATTTGGATATAGAATTCTGCATTGACTATTTTCTTTCAGCATTTTAAAGATGTTGTTCTGCTTTCTTCTGGTCTCCATGGTCCAATGAAAAATTAGATATTTGTGGCCCCTTATGTAATATGTCATTTTTCTCTTGCTACTTGTTAGAGTAGCTCTTTTTTTTTTTTTTTTTTTTTGTCTTTCAACAGTTTGACTAAGATCAGTCTTAGCTGATCTTCTTTATGTTTATCCTCCTTGATTTTCCTCTAGCATCTTGTAGCTTCAAATTTTGCTTTCTTATTAAATTTGGGAAATTTTTATACATTATTTCTTCCAATATTTTCCCTTCATTCCCTTTTTTCTCTCTTTCTGGAATCAATGTATTTGACCATCAAAGGTCAGCAAACTCTTTCTGTAAAGAGCCAGATAATAAATAATGTAGAATTTGCAGGCCACATATCTCACATATTTTTCTTTTTAAAATTTTTTTTTTAAGCAATCTCTACTCCCAACATGGGACTGGAACTCACAACCCTGAGATCAAGAGTCATGCACTCTACCAACTGAGCCAGCCGGGCTCTCCCTTTTTTAAATTCTTAATTGTGGTAAAATATACATAAAATTTACCACCTGAATCATTTTTAAGGGTCCAGTTCAGTGGTAATAAGTACATTCACATTGTTGTGCAACCATCACCACCATTCATCTCCAAAACTCTTTTGATATCCTTAAGTTTCATCCATGTTGTGGCATGTATCAGAATTTCCTTTCTTTTTAAGGCTGAATAATATTCCATTATATGCATATGTCACATTTTTTTAAATCCATTCATCCATTGATGGGCACCTGGGTTGCTTCCACCTTTGATTATTGTGAATAATGCTGCTATCAACATGAATGTTTTTTCTTCTTTTTCAAAAAATAATACTTTAGAAGTGTAACAACAATTCTTAGCTTACAGGCTGATTTGGCCCATGGGCCATAGTTTGCTGACTTCTGAAATAGGTCCTTGAGACATTTTACCTTTTTAAAAATCTTTTTTTCTCTATGTGTTGTTGGTTTTTTATAATCTTGAGTAATTTCTGTTGTTTTCTCAAGTTCATTTACTCTTTCACCTAATATGTCCATTTGGCTATAAAATTCATCCAGAGATTTTTTTTTTAATTTCAGAAAATTCATTCTTTAGTTCTAAAATTTCTATTTCAGACATTTTCATTCACTATAAATATGTCTAGTTTTTACTTTATTGATGATAATGATAGCCATTTTGAAAACCTTGTCTGTTAGGTCCAACATCTGTTTCATTTTGAGGTTTGGCTCGATCCATTTCTTCTTTTTGAGACTGTAAATTTTTTTTGGTTTTGCTTATGTTGGATAATTTTGCATTGTATCCTGGATATTGTCAATGTTAAATTTTAGGGATTCTGAGTTCTGTTATTTTTTTTACTGATGTGTTGTTTCCTTTGTTTTAGTAGTAAGTATTCTTGACATAGCTTGAACTGCCAACTTTATTTCTTGGGCAGAAACTCTCTTCTGTTTGAATATTTTTTATTCAGTGCAACCACTTACCTCTGTCCCACATATAGGTAGTTCAGGGGTCGAAGAAATGGGGTAAGCAGGACTTGGGAATTCACTATTTGACTCATTCTCTTCTGGGAATCCCCTACTCTCTTCAACATTCACAACTTTCAAGCTTCGGATTTCTGATTCCCGAACCAGAAAGATTGTTGTTTTTTTCCACTTGTGCCCAGCCCCAGTTCTGCCCACCACATGGACGGCACTTAGCACCAGACTTAAAGTGAAAGCCATGGAGAGAGAAATTTACTTTAGACCTCCCACTTCCCAGCAAAGTATTTTTACTTCTCTTCACTCTCAGACAGTTGTACCTCAGAGTGTTGCTTTTTGTATTGTCTGGTTCCATAGTTATTTCCTATAGGAGTGTCATCTTTTTGTCTTGGTCTATGCCTATTTGCACAGATTTAATCAAAGATTAATAAATCTCAGTCATTATAACAGCTGGGAGACAACTTTTTCTATATTTGGTGCAGGAAAGCTATAGAACTAACCATCCACTCCACCCTACCTTCTTGTATTAATTGAAAAATATATTTCCAATACTTGATGCTCAATAAGAGTTCTTGTGAACTAGAGAGGTAAAAACATTAATAACAATGTAGTTCCATAAAGAAGAATTCCACAAATAGGAAAATTGTTATCTGTTATGATTCATAACAAGATTTTGGTTTTCATCCTTCTAGAAGAGTTTCTATTTAACAACCTAGGAATTATTAATTTAACATAAAATGTGAAAAATACCAAATTCATATAAGACTGTTAATGGTGTATTTTTACACATACTTGGTTAAGAAAAATAGTATGACCCTGTGATAAAAGAAGAATTTACATTTACATTATTTCCCCTCTCTCATTTTTTAACATAAAGAATAGTAATAAAGTTTGAGTGAAAAAATAATCCACTGCTACATTAGAACAGCCGTTGCAATATTTAATACCTTTATATTAAGTAGTGGGGCTTTTTTCATGTTGAGAAAGAAATAAAACAGTATGATATTATCCGACAACGTAGCACTCTTGAGTCTAGCAAATTTAAGGGGGAAAAGAAAATAATATACGTAAGAATCCAAAGAGTTGGAAGTATTTGTTCCCATATTACTTCTTAAATTGTTTATGACTTAGTTGCATTTTACTTTTGTCTCTGAATCAATTCCACCATGGGGAAATATCTAATTCAGATACCTCAAATAAAGCAGAATTAGTCTTTCTTTTATGAAAAAAAAGACAAATGTGAAGCTCAAAGAATTTTCACAGTGTGAGCATACCTGTTTAACCACACCACAAAGAAAAAATAGAATATTACTAGAGCCCCAGATGACCCTCCTTTTGTCCCCCTATTCACCATCTTGCCCCAGAGCACTAATCTAATTTCTAGCAGCATAGATCTGTTTAGTCTGCTCTCGAAATTTGTATAAATGGAACCATTTTGGACCTTCTGACTTTTTGCCTCAACATTGTGTTCGTAAGTCTTTTATGTATTGTTGTGTGTAGCAATAATGTATTCATTTTCATTGATGTGTTTTATTATATTAATTGGTACTTTTTTTAACCTCTTCCACTTAAATGTCTAATTTGTTTCTGGTTTGCGGAACTTACAAAACTATTGTGAAAATTCTTGTATACCTCTTTTGGTGCACATTTGTACATATTTTGGTTGGGTATACACTTATTCTTGGAGTGGCTGGATCATGGAACAAGCATATATTTAGCTACAGATAACTGCCATTTTCTAAATAGATCTATCAATTTACACTCTCAGCAGCAGCATTTCAGAGTTTCTATTGTTCTAGATCCATATCAACAATCAGTATTATCATTTTTTTTTTTTTTACTTCAGTCGTTCTATTTGGTGTGTAACAACAAATTGGGATTTCAGTTTGCATTTCTCTGACAAGTAATGAGGTTGAATATCTCTGTATAGGTTTATTAGACACTTTGGGAAGTGTCTGCTTTTATCTTTGCCCATATTGAATTTTCTTCCTTTTTATTATCTGTAGGAGTTATTTATATATTTTGGATATAAGTCCTATATATTTTACATTGTAAATACCCTTTCCCACTCATAGCTTGCCCTTTTACTCTTTTGATAAATATAAGTTCTCAATTTTAATGTAACCCAATTTATCTGTCTTTGTCCTTAGGGTTAATGCTTTGTACTCTTTTTAAGAAGTCATGGGATGCCTGGGTGGCTCAGTCAATTAAGTGTCTGCCTTCAGCTCAGGTCATGATCTCAGAGTCTTGGGATTGAGCCACCCCTCGGGCTCCCTGCTCAGCGGGAGCCTGTCTCTCCCTCTGCCTGCCACTCCCCTTGCTTGTGCTCTCGCTCTGTCAAATAAATAAATAAAATCTTAAAAAAAAAAAAAAGTAGTCTTTAAGTTTATGAAGATCCTTTCCTATATTATCTTCCAGAAGTTTTAATTATTACTATTGTTTTATCTTTCATATTTGATCTTTTTGCATGGTATAAATATAGAGATCAAGAATCATTTCTCTTCATATGGATATCTAATTGATCTAGTACCATTTTTGAAAAGACTATTATTTCCCCCACTATACTATAACATCTCATTTGTGATGATCACATAACAATATGTTTGAGTCAGTTTTTATAATGTCTAACCTGTTTTATCTCTATTCTGGTTTATTTGTCTCCTCTGTGTCAATAACATAATGCATTAATTATCATTGCTGTATAATATATCTTGATATTGATAGTATAAATCTTTATTAAAAATTATATTAGATAATTTTTGAATCAACTTATTAATTTCTAAAAAAGCATTGGGATTTTTATTGTGATTGTATTGAATCTGTAAATCAACCCAGGGAAAATGGACATCTTTTCAATAGCTTCTTCAAACTATGAATATGGTATATCCCTTCATTTCTTTTTATCAATAAAATTTAGTTACTTTTCATGTCAAAGTCTTATACATATTTTACTCTATTTTTTCTGGAGATTTTATGTTATTTTTGGCTATTAAAATAGTAGCATTTTACATTTTTATTTTCCAATTGTTTATTGATGCTTTATAGAAATAAAATGAATGAATATTGAAATCCATTCCTCCATCTCTGATACTTGACAACCTCTAAAGTAAGTGATTTATTGATTTAAGTCATCCTTTCCACCTCACTCTCCATTTCCATAGAGAATACATTAATTCAGATGTCATAATCTCTCCTAGTATATTGCCCTAGTATTTTACTAACTAGTCATCTAAGCATTATCCTAGTTTCTGGTTTAATATACCTCTAATCCATCATTATAAAATCCAAAACTAATCATGTCACACTTCTGATTTAAAAACTTTTCATAACCTAGAGATAGAATTCCTTAATGTGCAAGATCATTGATTGACCTAAGTTATCTATGTAAATGAGTTATTAACCCAAGCATTACTAAACTACTTATAGTTATCTAAATGAACCATACTTTTTTTAATCTAGGTGCTTTACCATGTGCTCTTTCCTTTATTTGTAACACCCTTTCTTCTCTTCTCTACCTGGTAAGCTCCTACTCAGCCTTCAAGACTTAATTCAAATGGCTATGTTTCTGAATACCCCTGGCCTCATGAAGCAGATATAATGACTCTCTCCCCAACATTTTCTTTGCACAGCTATGAAAGTCTGTATCTACAATTTTCTAACATACACCAGTTAATATTATCTCAATTTACATATAAAGGACAACCTTAAAACATGGAATTGAACAAAAATATGTTTCTTAGGATAAATGCTTAAGGCTATGTGGTGGCTTCAAGGATCTCTAGTAAATCAGTAAGTCTTTCATCTTTCTATTCTGACTTCTTCAGTGTGGCTTTCATTGTCTATTTCACCTGTTGGAAAAGAAGATAGCTGGAGCTCTACTTATTATTTCTGTTTTTCTGGTTGCAGGAAGAGAGATAATGATGATGATAATGGACATATCTCCCAGCCTTCTATGCAGAGCATTTCGGGTAGTCCTATAAGATATTTTTGCATGCATGTCATTGGCTGAAAAATAATCACATGGCCATGCTTAACTACAAGTAAGGCTGGAGAATATGTTCTTTTTGCTCAGTAATTTATTGTCTAAATGAAGACTATCAAAGACAAAATGAATATTGTGTTGGCCCTTAGCTATCTGTGCCATTATCCCTTATTATAAGTTTATGGATTGTTTCCTATTTATCTCTCTATCTCATGTGGACAACACAGAGCTTGGCATAGTAGGCAATCATTAAAATTTTCATGAAGAATGCATTTGATACAGTAAGAGGTATGTGAATATATATTGCAGCAATGCCTATTTCAAGAGACTACTAGCAACCAGCACTTGAAAAGAAAATAGATCTCAACCTAAGTCATCCAGTTTGGCCTCATTTTTGAAGACCTGTAAAATCACAGCCCTGAAATGTTGAGTATTCTTAGCTAATATTGATTTTGTTGATTTGACGTATATGTAAGCATATTCAGCTTCTGAGAGCATTTTTTTTTAAAGATTTTTTATTTATTTATTTGACAGAGAGACAGACAGAAGAGCACAAGCAGAGGGAGTGGCAGAGGGAGAGGGAGAAGCAGGCTCTGCATCGAGCAGGGAGCCCGATGCGGGACTCGATCCCAGGACCCCGGGATCATGACCTGAGCCAAAGGCAGACGCTCAACCATCTGAGCCACCCAGGCACCCTGAGAGCATTTGAAAAAATATTATGAGGAAGGAAAAAAATGAGGAACTTTGGCTAAGAAAGTATATATAGTCAGCAACTCACTCCAACAGATTTTAGAAACTTTTCCATTTGGGAAGACTTTGTACTCACACTTTAAAATATTTCAGTGACAAAATACTGTACAGTATGATAAAGCAAGGAGGTATAAATGGACAAAGGGAAAGTTCACAAAATATTAATCTAGTCTGTGGTCCCTTTCCAGCATGAGTGGGTAGATTAAGGGACAAAGGGAAAGTTCACAGAATATTAATCTAGTCTGTGGTCCCTTTCCAGCGTGTGTGGGTAGATTAAGATCACAAGAATTACAACAACAAGAAACTTATGAAATTTCAAATTTCTGAAGCTAATTAGTGACCAATTTTTATAAAGCTAATGCTTAAAAATCATTCATGTTTCTAAACATAGCTGCCTTAAAGTTTTTAATTAATTTATATTATATTTCTTAAGTTTCCCATTAATTATCAGTGGATTTGAAGAGGGTTCGTTTACTTGTCATGTAAGGTAAAAGGGAAGGGGGGTACAAAGGCAAACATAGCTAACTGGCAATGAATATTATTGAAAAGAATCACTGGGAAACATTCAGGGTATTTTACATACTGGAAGAGAAGTTAAACTGAATTTTTTTTCCCACAAAGAGTGAATAAGCTCTGATCACGCATTCAATACTTCCTTGATCACATAATACAGGTCAGACACAATGCCGGGTGAGTAAGAGAAGCATGCTCCTACTTACACAGAGCTGAGAATCTGTAGAAGAGACAGATTTTAATCAAATAATTACAGTCATGAATGTGTAATTATGAAAAGACAAGTGAACTGAATGAAATGGGCATGATATTGCGATAGCATGTTAAAAAAAAAAAAAAAGTCTCCGGGCTCAAAAAG
The DNA here is from genome assembly GCF_004348235.1 of Phoca vitulina. NCBI lineage: Eukaryota > Metazoa > Chordata > Mammalia > Carnivora > Phocidae > Phoca > Phoca vitulina. The sequence goes on along the minus strand of NW_022589711.1, from coordinate 30,084,015 downwards.
AAGAGGGAAGTGGTTCCACATAAGACTTTCCTAAGAACGTGACTTTGACACTATTGTTGAGAAATACAAAAATTAACTGCTGTTTAGGAGGTTTTGATTAGTCAGTTGTCTTATTTTAATTTGTATAGTAGAAAGTTTAATGAGCAGGATACCTTAAAAAATTGTATTACCAAAGTACATTAAATAATTGCAGGTACTAGGCACATTAATTTTGCAGCAACTTTTGATAGAGAAAATTTCTACCAAATAGTTTTGTCATGAGGGCAATCATGTTTTCCCACCAATATTAGAGATTTCTCTCATCATTCAGTTGTTTGGTGCACGCCATGTGCCAGAAAGAGCAGCAGACAGGCTTTCTTCCGAGCTGGTCTTGGAAGAGGTGAATTTAGGCTGTGTTTCTTAGGTTACAAAAGCATCACTTCTGCCAGTTTAGAACTGTTTGGCTCCATATGATAGCCACTAGCTAACGAAGGCTATTTACATTTGAATTAAATGTTTATAAAAGTTAAAAATGTCATTCCTCAGTCTCACTAGGCACCTTTCAAGTGTCCAAAAGCCACCTGCGGCCAGTGGCTTCAGGATTGAACAGAACATATCCATCACCAACAAAATTTCTATTGGGCATCACTGGTCTAAAGTACCTAAAGTAGGGTGGCTTCTGCGACCTGAAGAAAATGAAACCTTCAATCATTAAATGGCTCTATCGAAATCGATGCTGGTTTGGCAACAGGAAGCAGAGGGACCCCAGTGAACAGCCTTACACTGATCCATTTCATGTGAGATTTACTCCATTTTTTGTTAAGAAAAACAACAAATAACAAAATGTAATCCCAAGTGAAAAAAATAAAAGAACGTCTCCTGGGAAAAGAAGCAGAGAAAAGCTGTTGGCTTATGGCTCATTAAGCATTGATTGAGCATCATTTTTCTTAAACTCGGGATTAAGAATGAAGGGCCCACTGATATGATCTCTTCTTTCACCTTGGAAGTTTCTTATTTGTTTCCGTCTGGTCTCCACAGAATATATTCACAGATGTTAATTATTTATCTTCGCTCTAGGCTTCCGGAAAATAGAACATGAGACAAAGATTAAAGCACCTGTATTTTATTAGTAGCTAAAAGTCTAGCACAGTGAAAATGAAGAAATTAAGAGAGATGAGGCAAGGAAAAATGCAAATGATATAATGAGAAGCAGTGCTAAGAAGTGTACCTTATAAAGAGACAATGTAGGTCACTCAGCAGGTGTTTTCCCTCAGTACGTGGGGCTTCTCTGGAACGTTTGCAAGGAGAAAAGATAAATTGGAGCAGTCCACGAAAGGGAGAGATGAAGGGATATTAATGTGCCCTGTTCTCTTTCATCTCCTTTATCCCACTGGTCAAGGTTCATATAATAGGGAGCTGACCCTATAGGAACTGTGTTCCAATATGTATTATTAAACAGGGCAGCAATCCATCCAAGCTTGGAAGGAGGGGCAGTAGGGTATAGATAGGTCATAATATATACAGGCAATAGAGTATGCAGGCCCTGATGTTCAACGTGGACTCCAACCAGATTGGGAGCTTGGCAAGAGCACCAGCAAAGGAGGCGGGAGTGTGGTGCAGGAGTAATGTTGAAGTAATGAAAATTAAAATGAAATTAATATTGCAATGCAGGTAGTTAAATCATTAAAGACTGAGAATGAAATAGGGGAAGGGCATTGTTTGATATCATAACATTCACAGATGCTTGGAATTTTTAGGAAGAATGAAGAGTGAACATTCTGGAAAGGTCATGAAGAAGGTGAAAAAAAGAAATAAAGCCAACAATCATCACTTGAAAGAGTTGCAGGGAAAGCAGTGTCCTCAAGGGTGGGGCATTTTTGTGTTAAATAAAGGAATGAAGAATTTACAAAAGGTTGAACATAAAGGGTAAGTTGATAACTCACTCAAGTTTGAGGGAACAAAGTAGAAGGGTTTGACAGTTTGGGAGGGTATAAGACTGGGTTAGAGTAGGAGATGTATAGAACTTCGTGGGAATGAAGATTTAGACCCCACTTAGGGAGGGTTTGAGAGTACGGAATGGATGGGGCTTGCAGTGCCAAGCAGAGCCCAGTGTGTCTGCTCCTCAGTCATGGCCAGAACCTGGCCCATGAGGATAAGAGAAGAAAACTGGCTAGGGAGCACCAGGCTCTCCAAGGGCACCCTCTCCCCACTGCAGTGCTTTTCAGACATTATTGAAGCACTGGAGGGCAGTCTTACTTGAAGACTCTGGGAGGGGGGACAGTGGGGTGGTTGAAAATACACCACATGTTCACGTTTCTTTTCATCAATGTTAACATTTGTGTATGTCACTGTTGAAAAATACTTACCACTGGCTTATATGTTGCTATCTTGCAGAAAAGAGCAATAGTTGAGGTAAAAGAAAGAACTATAAGTTCTACTTAAGGTGTTTACCTTCAGGCTGATCATCTGTATTGTGTGGCAAAGGATTCTGGTAGCTTATCTAATCACTTCTGCATGAATGAGAGTATGAAAGCTATAGGCTTTGACTTTGTTAATGGGGGGACAAAACTAATATGGAAATCCCCAAATGATATTACCCCAGAACTAGAGTTTTTAAATAGAAATATATCTTTAATTTTCTGGAATGAACTCTGTTTTTAAAACAATTCCACTGCTTTAGTCATTTCTTACATTACCATAAACAGATAAAAAATGACAAAAATCTTGTGCATTCATTAGAATATCTCTAAATATCATATCAAAATCTGGCATATCAAAATATTTAGATCAAATCTAGTTGCTAGAAAATATTCTTTCCAATATTTGCCACTTTTTTGACTTTTTAAAAGAATGTTATAAAATCAAATGCATTTTTTTAGAAAAAGTCATTCCATAGTGCATGGGCTGTTATTATTACATAAGTCTTGACTATCTCCATTTGTGCTAATCAAAAATGCATAGAAACATGAGTTACTACAATCTTCAAAAACAACTACAACATGTATAGATATTCTTCATAAATCATAATTCTTCATAAATATATATATATATATATATATATATTTTTTTTTTTTTTAAGCCCAGGTATCCTCTTATCCCTCTCTAGTTGCATTAAGACCCCTTTTTGGAACTGAATACAAATTATGTTTAACACAAGTATCCACACACCCCTTCCTGAATGTGTGGCTATTTTCTTCATTTTATGCACAACACTCAGTTTCTGTGCAAGCCAACAAAACACTTATTGTCTGAGAGTTAAAGAAAGCATGAAATCAAATAGCCATTGTGCTACCATTCCTCCTTGTTAATATAAAATTTCTGATAATAGACCTGAAAGGAAATATTCTTATGTAGGATAAAAACTTAAAGGCAGCTTTAACAATCTCAAAAACAGAGAATGAATGTAGGGAGAGCATATAATGCATTTTCCCAGGCAAACCAGTGACTCCAAAGAAAGAGGAGTTGAGTTATAATCAAGTGAGATGTAGTAAAGTAAAACAAAACAAAACAAAACAAAAAACAGGAACATTTAGGGAAAATTCCTCTTTTTCAAAACCAAAGGAATAAAGAAAAAAGTCTTTTCCTCTAATAAATAAAAGATCTCACTCAAGGAAGGCATGAGATCCAACTACAAAGTGCTCTGGCTAATTACAAACACACCAGCTTGCAAATACACTGGTAGGTTTGGTTTATTATTTTATCTTTTGAAAAAAATTTAAAAGTCAGAAAAGTTAAGAAAATAACACACACGTATCCACTACCCAAGATGACAAGTATTTATTCTTTGTCATATTAGCTTCAGACATGTTTTCATAAAATAAATGCAATTATTATGAATAAAGTGGGTCTCCTTTGCTGACCTCCATCGTTCTACTTATCCCATAACTATCCAGAGGCCATGGCCATCATAACCTTGTGATTCAGGCACTTGGTGCTTTTCCACTTCCATCTCCTATACAGTAGATCCCCTTCTCCGTGGTTTTACTTTCTGTGTTTCAGTTATCCGCGGTCAACCACCGTCCAAAAGCAGATGATCCTCCTTCTGACATATGGTCAGAAGGTCAACAGTAACCTAACACCACATCACAATGCCTACGTCATTCACCTCACTTCATCTCCTCACAAAGACATTCTGTAATCTCACATCATCACAAGGAGCCTGAGTACAGTACGATATTTTGAGAGACCACATTCACATAGCTTTTATTACAATATATTGTTATAATTGTTCTATTTTATGATTGTTGTTCTTAATCTCTTACTGTGCCTAATTTATAAATTAAACTTTATCACAGGTATGTATGGTATAGGAAAAAATGTAGTATACACTGGGTTTGGTGCATTCATGGTCTCCAGCATCTACTAGGGGTAATGAAATGTATCCTCTGCAGATAAGGGAGGACTATTGTATATATTGTCACTACCAAAACATTGTATATTTTAAATTCCCATAAATGTTCTCATTGTGTGCTAACATTTGCAACTTGGTTTTTCTTTTTCATTCAATACTATATTTTCGAGATCTATTCATGTTGGCACGTCACTTGTAAAAAATAGATTTTATTTATTCATCCCCCTTTTGATATTGATTTTTTAATTTCTGATATTTCACTATTACAAATTACTTTATAGTAAACATCCTTATTTCTATCCTCATGTCATTCAGGAAGTTGTTGGTATGTACACGTCTTAGGATAATCACTAGGCACAGATAGGAGCATCTTCAACTCTACGACACATTGCCAATCTGCAAATATGCAAAGCCAGTTGACCTAGTATCAATTACTGTAGAGCTCATCCTTTCATTATTATTTGTATTGTCACCTCTGTCACACATTGTCTTCCCGTGTGGGTTTGGGTGTCTTCTTTCTAGGCCCTTTTTGCTGACTCTTGTCCCAATTAAATATTTAATATTATGGCTTTAAAATATGATAGGGGATGAATCAAGTTCTTCCTCTTCGTTTTCCCATTCTAAAAAATTGACTTAAAATAATTTTTGTCAGAATCTAAGACTTGACCAATTACAATGACTTTATAGATAAATTGGTTGAAGAAATTAAGATATTAAGTTTTTGTATTCATTAACATGATACATATTCTCCTTTATTCACTTCTTTTTATATTTTTATTATTTTTAGTTTTCTTTATAAAATAAAATATTACATATCAGATTTATTCTGAATCCTATATTTTTATTATTAGTGGGATATTTCATTATATTTTCTAAGTATGGCTGATATATAGAAATACTATTGATTTTAATATCAAGATTCCAATTCACTTAATAAAATATCTTAATTCATTTTAAGAGTTTTTCTGTGGATTTCCTTGAATTTTCTATCAGCCCAATCATATTGTGTGCAATTTTAAAAGCCAAAATTGACTTTATTTTTTTAAAGATTTTATTTATCCATTTTAGAGAGAGAGAGAGAAAGAGAACAAGCAGGGGGAGGAGCAGAGGGAGAGGGACAAGCAAACTCCATGCTCGGCATTGAGCCTGACATAGGGCTGATCCCAGGACCCTGAGATCATGACCTGAGCTGAAATCAAGATTCAGAGGTTTAACTGACTGAGCCACCCAGGTGCCCTTAAAACTGACCTTAGAAAAAGAAATTTCTAAATATTTAAAAATAAGTATGATGTGGGATGCCTGGGTGGCTCAGTCAGTTAAGCGTCTGCCTTCGGCTCAAGTCATGGTTCCAGGTTCCTGGGATTGAGCCCCACATGGGGCTCCCTGCTCGTGGGGAGCCTGCTTCTCCCTCTCCCTCTCCTGCTCCCCCTGCTTGTGCTCTCTCTCTCTCTCTGTCAAATAAATAAAAATCTTTAAAAAATAATAATATGATGTTTGCAATGGTTTATTTGTTATTATCTGCCATGAAATAAGAATCTACACAAATCTGTTAAGATTTTACAATTTTGAGCCTGTGGTAGATTTTATCCGCTTTTTAAAAATTCTTTAATAGATTATATTGACACATTGCTCTGAAATGATCCTAATTTATCAGGACAGATCAATATTTAATGCATAGCTCAGGTTCATTTGTTGGTATCTTATCAATGTTCATCCATAAGATTGGTGAGTAAATTTGTTTTCTCCTACTTTCTTTTTTTCTTTTTTAAGATTATTTATTTATTTATTTATTTGACAGAGAGAGACACAGTGAGAGAGGGAACCCAAGCAGGGGAAGTGGCAGAGGGAGAAGCAGGCTTCCCGCGGAGCAGGGAGCCCGATGCGGGGCTCGATCCCAGGACCCTGGGATCATGACCTGAGCCATAGGCAGACGCTTAACGACTGAGCCACCCAGGCGCCCCTGTTTTCTCCTACTTTCATGTTGCATTTTTCTATTAGGATCATATTGTTCTTACAAAGTGATTTAGTTTTTTTTTTTTTTTAATTTTTAAAACAGTTTTCATTGGGTAGAGATTATATGGCAAACTTACCTATTAATCTTCTGGGTTTGGCATCTTTTCCTTTTCTGTGGGTGAGAAGGGAAAAGAGAGAGGGTGAATCAATCTTTTAATGATATTGTCTGCACATTTTGTGTTTCTTCTTGATTCATGTTTGTAATGTAAATATTTTCAAAGCGTTCTCCTTTTGGCATTAAGTTGTCTAATTTTTCCTTTTGATTATTAAATCATCACTATAACTCTAAAAGTAGTCCCTTGTTTTCATCTTCTAATTTGATTATTTGGGCTTCTCTGTCTTCTCTTAGTTAGCCTGGATTGGAAATATTTTATTTATTTATTTTTTCAAAGAACCAGCTTCTGGTTTTCAGATCTCTTTCATTTCCTTGTTTGTTATCTTATTACTATTTTTTTGTTCTTAGCTTTATAACTTCTTTCCTTCTATTTATTAAATATATTTCCTTTATGTTTTACTTTCACTTAATCCTCTTACGATAACTACATATTTCCTATATTTTAAATTTTCTTTTTTCTAATGTATGAATGTATGCCAATAAATGTTCTAATTACTACTCTAACCATATTCCACATATTTTGATATGCCATTTTTTCTTCTATTTATTTCTTATTTATTTATTTATTTATTTATTTATTTATTTATTTATTTTGCTTCTATTCATTTTTAAATACTTTGGACTTTTTGTTGTGATTTCTTTAACCTAAGAGTGATTTATTGTGTGTGTGTATGTTTATTTCCATGTATATGACTGTTTGTGTGTTTGTTCACCATCTTTTTGTCATTATTTTCTTTGTATTGCTTTGTAGTCAGATAATACAAACTGATTTTTTTCTTTTTTATTAAGACTTCCCCTATGGCTTACGTTGATCAATTTTTTTATTGGCCTTATGTGTACTGGAAAGAATGTGCAGTATCTTTCTTGAGTATAGAGTTTGACAGGTAGGTAGGTAGACGGAGATAGATAAAAAAAAAAAGAAAGAGTAAGCTGTTGACTGCATTGCTTATATTTTATAAAGCCTCAATAATACATATTTTTTAACACTTTTTACAAAATTCCAGTATAGTTAACATACAGTGTTATATTAGTTTCAGGTATATAACACAGTGATCCAACAATTCCATACATCACCCGGTGCTGCTCATCACAAGTGCTCCCCTTAATCCCATCATCTATTTCACCCATCCCCCACCCCACCTCCCCTCTGATAACCATCAGTTTGTTCTCTGCAGTTAAGAGTCTGTTTTTTGGTTTGTCTCTGAGACTTGATAAGATTTTTTTGCTTAATAAGCCTCTTGGAGAATATTTTAAAGTTTCCCACTATGATTGTGGATTTATTAATTTCTTCTTACAATCCTGTCAATTATAACTTTATATACTTTAATTGCATATTGCGAGAATATAACAATTTATAATATTTAATATGTATCCACCAATGCACATAAATAAATATAAATTGTTATAATATTTATGTGCATTGGTGGATACTTTAATATTATGGAGAGTCTCATCCTTGTTGAGGCTTTTGCTTTAACTTCTAGTTAATAATTCCATTATTTCATAATAGTATATCAGCTTTCTTTTGATTAGCATAATACATAAGCATATCATTTTTATTCCTATTTCACTTTATGTCCTTTTATTTCAAACTTCCTGTATTTTCTGGACTTACTTGTGTCTCTTTAAAATGGCATTTCAGGGGTGCCTGGGTGGCTCAGTCGTTAGGCATCTGCCTTTGACTCAGGTCATGATCCCAGGATCCTGGGATCGAGCCCCGCATCAGGCTCCCTGCTCAGCGGGAAGCCTGCTTCTCCCTCTCCCACTCCCCCTGCTTGTGTTCCCTCTCTTGCTGTCTGTCAAATAAATAAATAAAATCTTTAAAAAAAAGTAAAATGGCATTTCATATGAATATTTTAAAATACATTTTGATAAATTTTGTATTTTAAAAGATGAATGGATTATTGATTTCAACCCAGACCTGGCATCCTTTTCTCTTTGATTTTCCTAGGTTTTTTTCCTGTTTTTCTTACCTTTCTGCTGGAATGATAAGGTTTTTAAAATTCTTTTTGTATGTTTTACTTATATGGATTTAATTGTATTTCTATTATGTTAGTAGTAATAGATATGTATTTAGATACATAATTACCATGTAACAGTTTTTTTTTTTTTAATTTCTCTGAGCTCACTTTCTTCTTTACTATTATCAACATCTATTTTTTATTATTTGGTTTTGGTAGAAAACGGGAAGTCAGGGAACTGGAATTGAGCTATGTCACTAAGCCGCAAGTTCAAGCCCATTTCCAGCAAATGAACTTCTTGAAATGAAGTTGAGCCTATACATTCTAAACTTGAAATTTTTCTAACAAATTTAACGCAGCCTTCATATCTCTTTTGCTCCTCTCAAACAAGACTCATCTATATTATTTCTACCTGGAATGTTAGTTTCACCCTTTTAAAAAAGAAAAGAACAGGGGCGCCTGGGTGGCTCAGTTGGTTAAGCGACTGCCTTCGGCTCAGGTCATGATCCCGGAGTCCTGGGATCGAGTCCCACATCGGGCTCCCGGCTCAGCGGGGAGCCTGCTTCTCCCTCCAACCCTATCCCCTCTCATGCTGTTTCTCTCTCTCTCTCTCTCAAATAAATAAATAAATAAAATCTTTAAAAAATAATAAATTAAAAAAAGAAAAAAGAAAAAAGAACAACAAAAAATTCCACAAAATTACTTACTTTTAATCAAATGTACACACAATTATTATCTTTTTTCCCCCTCACATTGCTTCTGCATCCTACCCCTTCTAACCAGGTACACTTTTCTTTTTGCTAAAGTAAATGCTTCAGGATTTCTTCAGCCAAGGTCTATGAGTGAAAAATCCCATTACTCATTTTTTTGTGTGTTAAAAATGTTTCCCTAGCATCCTTACTCTTGAATGACAGTTGAGGGGTGGACATAATTATGGTTTAGTGTCTTTTTCCCCCAGCACTTGGAAGTTATTGCTCCATTGTCTTCCGGCCTCTACAACTTCTCAGCAAATGGCTGCTCTCATTCAGGTTATCAGTTAGTCTGCTTTTCTCCCAGGGAACTTTTAAGATTTTCCTCTTAAACCATGACATTTTACGGTTTTGTTATATTTGTCAAAGTAGAGAATTGTTTGCTTTTATCTTGCTTATCTGTATTTTCTAAATGAAGATCTGGTCCTTCAGTCTGGCAATTTCAAAGTTATTATCTCTTTAAATACTGACATTTTCTCTTCTTTTGAAAATTTTATGGGGAAAGGTAATTTAAATCAGACCATTCTCTAAATCTCTTATAATTTTGATATCACCGTTTCCATTTCATCTTTCTTTTACGTGTTTTAGGTCAACTCCTCAGTACTCTTACTGATTCATTAATCTTTCCAGTTCTTCCAACCTGATGTTCACCCAGTTTACTCAGGGTTTGGGGTTATTGTTGTTTAATTTCAAGGGCTACATTTTTCATTTCTAAGATTTCTCTTCAGTACTTTTCATAGCCACAGGATTTTGATTCTTGCCCATCTTTTTGGGACTATAATCATTTGTTCTTTCCTTCGTTCATGCATTTTAAGATCTCAAAATACAAATGTCTTGTTCAAATTACAGAAACATAATTATGTGATCAGATCAGTATCTGTATGATGATTACCTTTCATGATTAATTTTTTTCTCCTTGTGTGCTCTGAAATGTTAAGGTGTTCTCTCCACTGTGCCTTTCCTGACGTTGCTGTTCAATCTCTTTTCTCACCTCTTCACGTGCGACCATTTTACAGTTGTCTCTACCTGCCTTGCTCTTTTATTGGCAGCTGGAGTTTCAGAATGCAAGGATATTAGGCATGTATTCCTACTACATTGGGTCAGGCGTGACCTAGCCCTGCTGGGAGGGCTATCTGTGCTTCCCTCCAACTCTGGAGGCAGGAAGTGAGTCTTTGCCTCTGGCCCTGGGTGCCCTGGCCTACTGGGTTGTTTCACACACTGAATGTGCCTCTATTCTCCAACCCATTTTGATCATCCAGAACTGAATCCATGGCGGCTTGCTTATCTCTTGTTCAAGAATTCAGTAGGGCTGTGAATTAAACCACAATTACTGCTACATGTTTGTATTCTGCTTCTGGTCTTCAGATATGTTTATGTTGCTTTTGGTTGTAGCCATGTTTTTTTGTTTTGTTTTGTTTTTTAATTCAATTAGCCAACATATTAGTTTCAGATGTAGTGTTCAATAATTTATCAGTAGTGTATAACACCCAGTGCTCATCACATCACGTCCCCTCCTTAATGCCCATCACCCAATTACTAACCCTTCCCCCACTCCCCTCCCCTGCAGCAACCCTCAGCAACCCTTTCCTAGAGTTAAGAGTCTCTGATGGTTTTTCTCCCTCTCTGATTTCTTCCTATTCGATTTTCCCTCCCTTCTCCTATGGTCCTCTGCTCTGTTGCTTATATTCTACATATGAGTGTAGCCATGTTTTTAAAAAAACATATGTGCTCTATCATCTTTGTTGTAACTTTTGGAGGAGCAGGAGAAATAGTCTATGTAAATTGCCAGTACCACTACAGGTGACTTTTTTCTGATGAGCAAAGGCCATCAGAAGCCATTACAAGCCTAAATACAAGCCTTAAATGAAAGAATGAAACATCAGTCCCCTGTCACAGTTCCAATTCTGGGTGCCACTTACTTAATTGGGAAGAATCACTCATGTGATATGATTTCAGAGTATGGATTAGTTCCTTTAACCTACTCACACCCTGATGTCTGAAATTTCAAAAAGAGCTTCAAGCATTTGACATAAGATTATGAATAGTTTTTCCCCTGGTAAAATATACATCTCCTGTGTTAGATATGAATTTAAGCCTTATGAATCATTTATGTACTATCACCTTATTGTGAATCCGTTTGTCAATTCTTTCCTGAGATCAAGTTTTGATTAGAAGGATAGAGAGAATATGAGAACATCCGCTGCCTAGTGTGTAGATTTGGATGATAAATTGTTTTGTTTTTGAAAGAATGCTGGTCTTGGCCTTAGTAAGTAGGAGGTGCCGTCACTTACAACTGTGTCATCTTGGACAGATTTTTAAGTTCTATGAAGTTGGGGTTCCTTAGTTTTCAAAATGGAATTTCTATGAAATTTACATGAAATGATAAATGTAGTATAGCACTCTATATATAGTAGATAATAAATGTTAGTGGAAAGGTAGAAAGTAAACAACAGACAGGTGGAAGTTGGAGCTACAAAGGAGCTTCCAAAGCCATCTACTTAGTTTTGCCTTTGTCATCTACAAATGTCATAAAGCTGATGTGTGTAAATAATGGAGGTCCTATGACTGAAAAATTAGACATCTAGTTCTTAATTTTAGGGATGTAATTTTAGGTGTGAAGGTCTTATAATCGTGGCTTCAAAGGAACGCATTCCAATTGAATAGGGACAGATTGCTACTGATTTGTCACAGAAGTCAAAGATTCTGAATAAATTTGTTGTCATTGCATGTTCATTATTTCCATCGCCAATTTCCAGTGGAGACTCTGAGAACTAACAGGTTTGCAAAGAGCAAAACAAATCACTGGCTAAGGAGGCCACAAAGAGCAATTGAGTTTGTTGCTGGTTAGGGGTGTTTGCTTTTGTTAAGTCCTAAGAAAGATACCAAGGCTCAGGATTTGCCATTGAACTAAATCTTAAATTGCACATACATATATTTTTAAGCCCACAAATCAGCCCCAAATCCCATACTACTCTTATAAAATAATCATAATTAATTGCCATGGTATCAAAACTGAGCCCAAAGGACAATAATAACCATATCTTATATTTTCAGTTTCCAAAGCACTTTTATAGGCATTGTCTGATTTGATCCTCCCAATAAATTTATAAAGCAGGAACTATTACTTCTAGTACATAGATAAGGAAACTGAGGTTAAAAGAAGTGAAATTATTTCCTCAAGTAATTTGGAGCTCTTTCAGCTCGACTATAATTGGCAGGGCTGATCAAGATTTCCAGAGCCTAACAGTGTCACCTACACTGGAGGTCTTTAATTTTTTATTACAGGCTCTGAGTAAGATCCTCTAAACTATGGGTTATGCGATGTATTCAAAACAATATTCTGAAGATTGCTTACAAGTTTCATGTTATAGACTACAATCAAAACGTGTGTTTTGGCATATAAGAGATACCACTGATTTTTAAATCTCTGTCTCTTGGGGAAATTATTATGTTTTACATATAATATTTCGGAGATTTCTGGCACTTCACAACTTGTTAAATAACTCCAAACTAGTTTTGAAAGCGATTTGTAAATACAATTTTGTACAATACCACAAAACCAAGCAACAAGAAAGGAAAGGCTCTTCCTGACTGGTGGTTAAGTATAACGTGTTCTGATATGTCCAAAATTATCTTATGAGACATCAGATAGTGAACTCAAATAACTACCCAAAGGATTAAGCACGGGGCTTGCCTTAGCAACAAGTTCAGATTCTTTTTGCTCAGACATTGTACTTGCCTGTCAGCATGTTTTAAATATAACTTAGTTCCTCTTGAGCACGGGGACTATTGTAATATTTGTAGCAGCACATGTTTCTATGACTTTATATTCCAGCTCTCCAGTGGGCTTTAAAATTATTTGTATGATTTTAAATGAGGTGCTGTCCTCCTATCTGAAGAACAGTAAAAATCATTTCTGTCTCTATTACTCTTTCCCTGTTTCCTGAACTACTCACCCTGGCCTATTCACCTACATTTCTTTCTACTCTGTCCTTTCATATGCCAATGTTACCGTGATGATACGTGTCAATATTGGCTTGAGAAAAACGTGCCTGGTACACTCTAGCAAGAGAAGTCCGCTGCTCCACCTAGTCACCACCACACCCCACCTCTCTCCACCAACAATCAAGCAGAAAAGCAACCAAGGAAACTGCTCTTCCCTTTTTCAGCTGACTCACTACATCGCCGAGGGAAAATTCTATTACCTGCAGTCTGGTATCCCAGCTTAAGCAAGTTGCATTATGATTTTCATAGGCCTTCAGTAGTTTTGCCTTCTAGGGCCTCTTTACCCATTAAAAAATATGTATCATAAATGTTATTTTAGGACTGCATTGGTATAAAGGTGGATATATTGATATTATATATTGAAACATGTTTTACCTAAAAGTTTATATATTTCTTATGATTTTAAAAGAGACTGAAATATTTTTGGGTTCCTTTAAAGGGACTATGGGGCCCTGGCACTGGGCCTGTTGTACCTAATGGGAAGTCAGCTCCTATTCAAAGGCCAGGTAATACTCAGGAAATCCTTAGATTAAAAAAGAAAAAGGAAAAAAAGAGAGAGACAGAGAGAGAGAGAGAGAGAACTTAAGATTTCCTAGAAAACTCTATTAATATTGATGATCTTCCTGATACTCAAGTATCTGAAAAGTATTTGGAGCCTCTTCAGTATCCAGGAAGTAGGCAGCTCATGCAAGTGAAATGAAAACCAAAGATAATTAATTTGCCTGATTTCACACACAAAAAATTAGTCTAACACTTATTGAGCACTTACAATGTGCTGGGGCTATGCTATGTGCTATATATGAATCATCACATTTAATTTCATTACTGCTCCAATAAACAGGTATTATTATTATTATTACTTCCATTATACAAATACAGAAATCAGGAGTCAAAAGAAGAAAGTGATTGGTCCAGTGTCCCACAAAAAGTAGATGGTAATGGCAGGATCTAAACTGATAGTTGAGCCTTAACCACTATGTGTGTCCCAGTTGGTATTTAATATGATATATCATTTTTATGATTATAATGTATTAGCATTACTTTTACAATGTACTGTACAAGTTCCTCTCTGAATATTCATTGCTAAAATGGGAAAAGTAAAGATACTCTGCTTTCACTGTTTTATATCATAAGGAAGAATAGGGAGCTCTAATTGTAGCCTGTTTTTAATCCACCCTCCTTCCTCCACATACACATCCATTTGTGTGTGTACCTTGCACACCCACACATACACACACAATCTTGCCTCTCCTCCCCTGACTTGTACGGTCAGATTCTTCATAGAACACTCAGGCTCTCTTCCTTTTACTTTTAGTTCAACAAATGTCTTTAGCTCAGTTGTAGACCATAGTAGACACAAATAATGCAAATATGAGAAAGACTTGTTGGGGAAAAAAAGAACCTTCTTAATGAATAAAAATATTTTCTTTTTAATGACAGTATAAACTTGTTTTATTATTTTGACTAAGGGGTCATATCAGGTCCCAATTCTGCTGATATCCACATCCCCTTGGCTCCAGGCAACCTCTAGTAGCTAAAAATAATGTGTATGGAAAGGATTGCATATCACTTGCCAAACGAAGAGAGAGGATAACGCAAGTGAGCCGATTAGTAAGCATGTTGGATGAAGAGCTGTCACCAACTAATGGCCTGAATTTGCACTAACTATTTGGACTGGATGGTGCTAAGATCCTACCCAGCAGCATCAAAAAGAAGCACGATGGGTAGCCTTGATACCTAGCACCTAGTCGACTCTTTCTGTTCTTATCCACCGTCTTTTTGTTGCTCTAACTCACGTGTGTGGTTTTACTTAGCGGAGGTTAGCATGTGTAAAGGGTTCTTCGTAATATCGATTAACTCTGAAAGAGGAAAAGATCGTTAGGCTGACCACTTGTCATTTTGCAAAGGTTCAACATACAAATATTTAGACATATTCAAGCCAAACAGAGGTAAATGCAGCTTACCCATGGTAGGTACCCAATACAGTGTTAAATATCTTGACTATGTACTAAGGGGAGGGTGATGCATTAAAACATTTGAATTGATTTGGGAAGCTATGTTTTACCTCCGGGAAGTCATCCCTGAGCAAAAACTGCTAGTATCTGGATGTTATTTTCATAGGGTGTGTTAAGGTGACCAAAAAGCAGCACAAAGCCAATTGTACTCATTTCCTCGTTCTATTCATGCCCATGCAGGCAGGGGCATCCTGCTTCTGGAGTGAAAGGCAATTCTGGAACAAAAACTCCTCTCATCTAGGAAAGGGAAGTCCTAGGTTTAAAAAACAAAACAGAACAAAAAACTGTATAAAGGCAATTGTAGCATTCTACATTAGAAATAACTCAATACTGTCTAGGTTCTAAAGAATTATTTTTGTCCTGAGCCATATGCAAAAATTTTTCCCAGATCAGATTTATTTTAAGAATTTAGACTTCCCAACTCTAAGTTGGGGTCAAACTCACATAGCGAATGAGCTGGGAAATTAGAACATGAGACTGCAGTGGTTTTCCACACTGGAAACCCCTGTGTGTTGAGTGTGTGATTGCAGTTCGAGGCCTGGGTTAGAACAATCTGTGGTTTATATTTTAGAACAGTCTCATCCAAATGCTGGGGCTGCTGACCCGACTTCCTCTAGAAAAGGAGGTAGCTTGAAAAGCCACTTTTGAAAGTAGCCTCAGCACCAGACGTGTCTCCAGCCAGTCTGCCATTCTCTTTAACACTTCATAATTTGCGGGGCGCCTGGTGACTCAGTCAGGTAAGCATCTGCCTTCGGCTCAGGTCATGATCCCAGGGTCCTGGGATCGAGCCCCACATGGAGCTCCCTGCTCCATAGGGAGCCTGCTTTTCTCTCTCCCGCTGCCCCTGCTTGTGCTCTCTCTCTCTGTCAAATAAATAAATAAATCTTAAAAAAAAAAAACTTCATAATTTGGACTCAATCATCTTAATTGTTTTTCTGATTTCTTATCCCAACTGGCTACAAAAGCTTATATTTTATTTATTTATTTATTTATTTATTTATTTATTTTTTAAAGATTTTATTTATTTATTTGAGAAAGAATGAGATAAAGCATGAGAGCAGGGAGGGTCAAAGGGAGAAGCAGACTCCCCGCTGAGCAGGGAGCCCGATGCGGGAATCGATCCCAGGACTCCAGGATCATGACCTGAGCCGAAGGCAGTTGCTTAACCAACTGAACCACCCAGGCGCCCCAAAAGCTTATATTTTACAACACAAAGTATATTGAAATCAGTTGGAACGGAGACAAAACCATAATGTAAATGAAATTATTATTAGATATGTAGATTTTTACAAAGGGAATCAGACATTTAAATGTGGAGACGTGAGTGGCAGTGAATTTTTTGCTTTCGTGTACTCTGCATGCTCTATGTGGGAGGCACTATGCTATTAATTGATCCACAATTTTGAGAGAATTGCTTAAGCATCAGGTTCATTGTTACTACAAAAAAAAGAGGATTGAGAAGAAAACTGGACTTGATAGTGTGAATTATAAATTAGGATAAAACAGCAAAAACAACAAAAAAATAGATAAAACCAAAGGGATGGAGTACAAATAATTATGTAAATTAGTATCAGAGAGATAGTATACTTCAAAAGAGTCTTTAATCCAAGGAAGCCACCAGACTCCCTTCCCTCTTGTTCTTCCTTTTGACTCATGTCCTCAACTTCCTCTGTTCTACTCAATATTTTAGGGGCTGTTCAGAAATCCCATGACTCTCACAAGGTATTCCAAAACACTTTCAGTCATAATTCATCTTTCTCCCCTCTGTTCTCATACTGTACTTGTGGCTTTCTTGTGACACAGTGGTTTGTGTATGTTTCTCCACCAGTAGATTGAAGTAAAGGGATCCAGAATACACCACCAGGGCATAAAAATTATTTTGAGAAGACATTTGAGTTTCTGAAATCTATCCACTTAAAAGTAGAGCCTCCCTAAAGAACTCAGTTGGCTTAAATCCCCTGCCCCCAAGAGCAACCAGGAATGACTGATTCTTATTACCAGAGATGAAAAGTCCTCAGGCCACACCTAAACAAACATTGTCACAAAACCATCTTCCATCTATTATTCTCCTAAGAGCCAATTTCTTTTCCTAAAAGTCATTTATTTTTCCATAAGTGCCCTTTCCCTCCTCCTCCCTTCCCCTATTAAGAAGTCATTCGTTTTCCCATAAGAGACTTTCTCCCCCCACCCCTTTTCTGCTATTAAGATGGTCTGTAAGCCCTAAATTCTAAACACCTCTTTGAGTCACACTTTCTGTGAACTCTCTTGTGTACTTAGATGAATATAAATCTGTCTTTTCTCTTGCTAATCTATCTTTTGTCAGTTTAATTTGCAGGAACCCAAGACACAAACATAAGAGGGTAAGGGAAAAGATTTTCC
This sequence comes from Phoca vitulina, assembly GCF_004348235.1. Lineage (NCBI taxonomy): Eukaryota > Metazoa > Chordata > Mammalia > Carnivora > Phocidae > Phoca > Phoca vitulina. Next base: position 30,066,448 of record NW_022589711.1, on the reverse strand, counting down.
TACACCAAGAAGGCAAACAGAATCAGTCATCTCTGCAGTCCTCAAAGGCCAAGGTCATGTGAGGTATCCAATACAGTTTTGCTGAGCTGAAATCAGATTCAGTGAACCGAACTGAAACATATACTAAATTGGTGACCAAGTATGTAGAAGCCTGCGAGAATTAAAAACCTGCAATGAAGAAGGTATTGAACCCTGGGGCCTGGGTGGCTCAGTTGGTAAGGCACCAGGCTCCTGATTTTGGCTCAGGTCCTGATCTCAGGGTTGTGGGATCCAGCTCCACATCAGGCTCCTCACTCAGCGTGGAGTGTGCTTAAGATTCTCCCTCTCCCTCTCCTTCTGTCCCTCCCCCACCCCACTCATGCTCTCTCTCTCCCCCTCTTTCTCTCTAAAATAAATAAATCTTTTTTTTAAAAAAGAAGGAATTGAAGTCAATGATTTTTAGAAAAAGACTTTATACCAGACCTATAAGAGCTTCCTAAGAGCTGAGGTTGAAATAAACATGAATTAAAAAGGGTTATAAGATACCAAGAGTCTAATTTATAGGTTAATATTTGCCAAACCAAACTAAATTTGAACTGGCCTTGTTATTATGCATTTATATTTTCTTTGCATTTTTAATGTTCACACAGTGTGGTAGTTCTGCATGGTGACCAACTAGGTATGGCTACTTTCCTAAGAGGATGGTATGACTAGGATCCCAGAGTCATAGTCTTTTGAGAAGAGATCCTTAATGTACTAGGAAAAATCAGAAATTTATTATTTGGTGAACTCATCAAGAAGCATTGAGTCAGAGAGCTGTGTTTTTTTTTCTCATTATTGGTGCGTTGGGTTCTGTTGTTGATTTTGTTAACTCTTTGAAAATGATTTCTGACCTTGACCACAAACTCTAGATTCACTGAAGTTTGAGCTTTACCCTTCCCTGCACTTCCTGGGTCTCATGCCCGAAGAATAAAAGTTCTAAAGACCATCAACACTGAGCTCATCTCAGACATGGAACCAACCCCACGACTCAGGAAAGATTCCTGGAGAGGCTTCCAATCTTTGGCAGAATGAGAAAGAAATACTGAACAGCCCAGGACAAAACACCTCTCAGATGTGTTTCTCACAGGTGGTCTGAGCAGAAAGTGCAAACATGCTAATGTACCTTTTAATGCTACAGATGTTAATCTTGCAAATTTCATTACAGCATCTAGCACGTTTTATGGTGAGATGATAAAGAGCACACATAATGGGAGAATCACGCTTTCTTCTCCCAATGGAGCAAGAGCTAATGACAAGAAGCAACATATTGATTCTAATGGGAATGGAGCATGGTATTTGGGACAAATCCACTTTGAAATAGCAGACAAGTAATTCATCTTAATGATGTCAACAAATATGTTCCTGCTTTCCCTTATAAATGTCTCCCTTGAATCTCCGGGTTTGCTCCAGGAGAACCCTGTGACTAGAAAGGTCTGCACTCCGCCTCACCTGGCCAGACAGAGACGAGTCTCACAGCCTCCATCCAGTCACAGAGCCATTCTTGGCCCTTCTCACAGAGTTAATGCTTTCCTATTTACTTTATCAATTGTTTTAGGTGGTGAGTAATTCTGCCTTATCCTATTTTCTAATTTATTCCTTTGTGTGTGTCTCTATTTTTCCCTGTAAATTAATGCCTTCATAGCAGGAAGTGTATACAAAACATGCAAGTTATCATATATGTAATAATGTGATTTGAGTAAAAATAAAAAAATTGTCAGTACAAAATCCAATCTACTCAAACTTTTTTAATTTGTAAAGAGTTACATATTTACATATTAATTTTTATATAATATGCCCCCATCAATTTTATTATAATACTATTTATTTACCTTAGGACAGCCCCCCACTTAATACTTGGTGACTGAACACTAACTCTACATAGCTTCCCTCTATTACTACTACCACTGCTACTGTTACTACTGTTACTATAACTCTTACCACCATCATCACCACCAAGACCACTGCTACCATTATTGCTAAGACTTGTCCTTCAGTTTTCAGCCTTACCTAATGTCCTAGACGGGGGGAGTTCTTTTTTTTTAGTGTTCCATGATTCATTGTTTGCATATAACACCCAGTGCTCCATGCAGAACGTGCCCTCCTTAATACCCATCACCAGGCTAACCCAGCCCCCCACCCCCCTCCCCTCTAAAACCCTCAGTTTGTTTCTCAGAGTCCATAGTCTCTCATGGTTCATCTCCCTCTCTGATTTCCCCCCTTTATTTTTCCCTTCTTTCTATCTTCTTCTTTTTTTTAAACATATAATGTATTATTTGTTTCAGAGGTACAGGTCTGTGATTCATCAGTCTTACACAATTCACAGCACTCACCATAGCACATACCCTCCCCAATGTCTATCCCTCAGCCACCCCATCCCTCCCACCCCCCACCACTCCAGCAACTCTCAGTTTGTTTAGACTGGGAGAATTCTTAACACCAGAGCTTTCCTACCAGTCTCTGCAGCCTAATGTGAGTTGCTGATAAACTGAGGTATTAGCCTCCCCACCCTCTGATCTCAGCTGCTAATCCTATACCATCATATACTATCACATCGAGTAGTGTGTTTTGATAGGAAAAATGGTGTGAACCCTGCTCTAGCAACTTGCACAGCCCTTTTTCCCACCTGGTATGCATCACAATGATCTCTGTGATTCTCTAATGCTAGGCAGGGGGCAGCATGAAGGCAGTGATGGACCCCCTTTCACAATGGGGATCACCTGCCGGTAGCAGAGTCTGGCACCCGGTGTGTCAACGTTTGTCGAATGACTGACTCAATAAATTGGCTGTATCTACATTTCACAGCTGCTGTAAGGCCAAAGAGGATTATTTTGGGTCCCATCCACCTTTTCCGGAGCCTTCCAATGCCAGAACCAAGAAACAGTAAGTCTTTTGCTGATTCTCAGAGGGTGGGGCACTTCAGAGAAAGCAGGGTTGCTGGAGAAAGAAAACAAGGTAATAGGAGATTAAGTGGAGACTTAAAAGATGTTAGAAAGCACTAAATTAAGCACTGGTCAATAACAATTAGTGGTCTGCTTAACCTGTCATAACAGGTGGGGGAGTGGGATTGCTGGTTTGCGTGGGGAGGGGAGGAAGGAGGTGGATTTTAAACAAAGGAAACCAGAAGAGAACAGGAAATGTACATTAAGTTTCTCAGTACTGCAGTGGAGCTCAACTTTTTTTGTCATGTTTATTGAGATATAATTTACATACTGAAAGAATTAATCCTTTATAGCATACAGTGCTAGGATTTTTGACAAGCCCAAAGAGGTGTAACCACCACAGCCATGATAGAAAACATTTCCATCACCTCTGAAACTTCCCTCATTGCCCTTTTCTATCTCGTCCCTCCATCCCCACTGATCTGCTTGCTGCCACTGCTGTTCTGACTTTTCTAGACTGTCATATAAATGGAATCAAACAATACGTAGCCTTTTGAGCCCACTTTACCCCATTTAGCATAATCCATTTGAGATTCACCCATGTTGTTGCATGCATCCATATTTATGTCTTTTTAATTTTATCTTATTTTATATTTTATTTTATTTTGCCGAGTATATTTCATTGTCTGGAAATATGACAGTTTACCTATTCAACAAATGATGTGCATTTGGGTTATTTTCAGCTCTTGACTATTATGGTTAAAGCTACTATGAACATTTGTGCACAGGATTTTTAGTGGACACATGTTTTCATCTGTCTTGGGTAAACACCTAGGAATGGGATTACTGGGTCATAGGGTGAGTGTATGTTTACCTTTATAAGAAACTGCCATTCTATTTCCTGAAATTCTGCCTAAATTTTCTTAAATTGCTAACGTCCTATCTTCGATAACCTTTGGCTTGGCAAAGTCCAGCAGATGGTTTAGACAGCTTAAGGAGAAAACAGGATGCGCAGATTTGATGGGAAGGAAAACCACAGATCGCATGTGAAAGTGTACATACCCGGTATTTTCTGATCTAGCCTTACATTTTGTACTTTGAAGACATAGGATGAAATCAAGGAAGGACAACGCTGCCTGCCAGCTACCATTTACAAACCCCCAACCCCCACCCGTGGCTCTAAGGCTCAGCACTTCTACCCTATACACACATCCTGCCTCTATGCAGCATCCTGACATCCTGACCCTGGGTTCTAGAAAAGACACCGGGAGTGTAATTCTAAAAATGTAATGTGTGCCAAGAAAAAGTAATCATGCCTCTCTGCTTGACAGTATTGATGATGTCCTGAAGATTCTTTAAGAGAAAAGAAAAAGCAAAGAAAGAAAATCTTGCTCATAATACATTATTATTTTTTTTCTTCTGGCACAGTTCCTGAATGCAGCTGGAACTGGAAAAACATGTGCCAAACGCAATTTGGAAAAGTGTTCATGTTTGTGGGTGTTTCAGCCCTGACTGGAACCAGGAAGTAGCAGAAGTCTTAAATGTGACTGAGTTTCCCCTTGAGTCTTCCAAACCAGTTTTACAGTATTATTTTGCCAAGCATCATTGCCATCAAAAGCTCTAACTCCAAGTCTCCTGAGATAAGGTTTCAGGCAGGATGGATCTACTTACATTAAATCAAAGATTAATGAAGATTGGGGTGGAGAATGGCAAACACAGCTCTGCTTCTGGTTGCTGACACTACCAGAACGTTGGATGAAATTTACAAGGCAATGCCTTTAGGAAGAGGGTGAACGGGCTTAAGGGACAGATGAATCCTGTCCCTGGAGATCCTGGAGCCCTGCATTGGCTTACAGATCTTTCTGTGACTTGAAGGAGTGAAGGAGCTCCTGTCCAAGTGTCATTTTAAAATTGGCAGGGGCTACATAGCGTTCAGATAACTCAGCCATGATGGAGTCCTTTAAAATAACTTTTCACATACTGAAAATATCACTCCTGACGAGTAACTCTTCATGAATACTGAGTGAGAGTCATGCTTTAGTCACCACACATGACCTCCCATTTCTGACTTACAGAGCACAGCTGTTTGTGAGTGATCTCTGATGAGTTGTCTTAGGAGGAGAAGTTGAGCAAGTAACTTACAGACTTGTTGCTCATTAATTCCTTTTTCAAACTACTTGAGAGATACAAGAAGCTGCCCAGAATTTAATAATCATAGAATAGTAGTCCTAGACCTTCTGAGAAAAGGAGAAGCACAGAGAAATGAAGCCATTTAGAGGCTGTTGGAGAACAGTGAATTTCAAACACAACTCTCCGTTTCATTAAAAATTTATTTATTCAAGTTTAATGTACTTTGAAATGAATTTGCATTTTATAAAGAACAGAATATATTTTCATAATACTTTATCAAGGAAATACCACCCTGGAAAGGTTATTTATATGCTGTGACAATGTCAAGTGGGTTATGCCCTAAATTTGACATGCTTAAGTATTAAATTCTTGTTTCATAAATTACTCATGATAGCATCTTACCTTTATAATATAACATGGCTCTTGATCAAAGCCTTCTTAAAATACACCTTGCACTTCAAGCTCATTTAATCTGAATATACCCATTCTTAATTCCTATCAAAGAAACATATTTAATACATCTCCTGAAAGTGCACATAGTGAGAGAGATAAGAAATTGAAATTTTTGTTTCTAAAACAATCTTAAATGCTAAATGATCTGTCATGCAAAATCTTAGCTTATAGATTTCTAATTCCAGTTTTCTGATAAGGAACTTTTATTATCAAGCCAGATAGCAATTCTCTAGAATATTTACTAGCTTACTAAAGTAGATTCAACATATGTTAAGCTATTAGGGAAATTTAAATATTATTTAATCCAGTGGTCTGTGAACTATGGCCCATGAGTCAACCACCTATTTTTGTAGATAAAGTTTTATTGGAACCTGAACCCTTCCATTTCTTTAAGCAGTATATATGGTTGCTTTCCAGCTTTGGTGACAGAATTGATTAGTTGTAACAGAAATCATATGGCCACAAGCTTAAAACACTATTTAGCCTTTTAAGAAGAGGTTTGCTAAGCTGTGACCTACTACTTATGAAAAACAAAACACAAAATATGTAACATTTTCCATTACTATTTGAGACAGTACCAGGGAAATTGATTATCATATGAAATCTTGAAATTCCATTGGAAAAATGTGTTTTGGTTTGCTTTACATTAATATATATGTGGGAAAATTGCCTTTATCCTTTTGTACTAAAATGAGATTGAATTAGTATGTCTGATGGGAAAAGAACATTGGCTCTATGGTCTCCCTCAGAGACCCAGACATAAAGGCTCAGGGAATCTACAGCTACTTAGTATTTAATGAATTTAAACATTATATGCAGAATTGAGTTATTGATCAGAAAGGAGTGAAGGACTTTAAAATAAACGAGTCACGTGCAATGAACAACCATTTCTCCCTCCATACTGTAAAAATTTCAAGAGAAGATGTGAAATAAATCAGAGCGGAGCTCTTCTCGTACTACCTCTCCTTTTTTTTTTTTTTTTTTCAGTTTAGTAATGACAAAAAGAAGAACATTAGAAGAACAAGTGGAATGCCCCCTCAGGTGACAAGTAAGCTGAGAGCTTTCTTGCAAAAAGTCATACTTTAAGAAAGCCTATAAAAGCATTTGACTCCAAGGGGCCCTAAGTGAGGAAATAACAGAGACAGTCTTTATCTTACAGATACTTGGAAAGGACTTTTAAGACCAAGTAAAATTGTGGTAAAATTATGGAGTAGTGTTTGTGAGTAGTACTGCCTGGAGTTGGGCAGTGCACAACCTGGGCAAACATAGGTGTCAGCACTGTTTCTGAAGCACTGGCACTAACATTTTTAATGTAAAAACAAGTTTCCATAGGAAAAATGTAAATTTACAAAGTAGAAGTAATTACATATATATAAATGCTGTTTGCATCACTACATAGTCTGGGTCCTTGAGCACGTGTTTCAACTCATTGAAATTCAGTTGCTATAGACCTACCTCCTTATTTCCATCATAGTTACCACAGTTCTGTCCAGCACCCATCTCAGAATCTTTTTGTGCATAATACAAAATATAATTCTAATTCCAAGTATATTAACATTTTAAATAAAGGCAATTCACATCATTAATTTTTTTTCACAATCCTAGTGGCTTTCTTCTGGAACAGTTTTATTGAGGTATAATTTACACACAGTGAGCTGTATCTATTTTAAGTATAAAGTTTGATGATTTGACAAACACATATACACTTGTGACAGCTGTCACAATCAAGTTATAGAACATTTGCATCATTTTAGAAAGGTCACTCTTGTCCCTTTGCAATTACCACTCCAAATCCGCAATTAGTGGTCTGTTTTCAGTTATCAGAGATTAGTTCTGCCTGTTCTAGAGATTCACATGAATGAAATAATCATATACATATTTTTTATCTGCCTTCTTTCATGCAGTGTAATATTTTTGAGATTTTTCCATGTTGTGGCATGTGTCAATATTTTATTTTGTTTTATTGCTGATGCTATTCCATTGTATGGGCAAACCACAATTTGTTTATCCATTCACGTATGGACAGATATTTGACTGTTTCTAATGTGGGGCTATTATGAATAATGCAGCTTCAAACATTCATATGAAGTCTTTCTGAGACCATATATTTCATTTCTCTTTGGTAAATAACAAAGGAATTTTAGTTTTAAGTATATCTCTGAAGTTTTTAGTGCTTATTATAATTTGTTCTGCCAGAAAACTCTGTTCTTTATTCTCACTATTCCTTCATATCTATGTTTCAATTTACATCAATATTTATTAAGATACAACAGAATTAAATATAATGCACATACTAGTATATGATTAAAATTCATAAAGCGTGAGATAGTATTTCCAAATTATCTGTTCATTTCCAGTAAGCATTCAACAAAATATCTGCTAAAATCTTCAACAAAATTCAAACCTAATAGACATTGATTACATTAATTCATCTTTTTCATGAATTCTTCTTTATTTGGTAGGAATCACAGAACAAAAATGAGACTCAGGGTTATGCAAGCCCTGAACAGAAAAGGTCTGCCCCAGAGTGAGAGAAATAAAACTCTCACACCTTCTAGAGTCTCGGTGACACATTTTCATGACCTATGTGGTGTGAAACCTTACTTTTTACAATTCTTGGCAGGGAGAGGAGTGAATGTAACCAAGAGATGTGTGAAAAGATAACATAAAAATCTCTACTGTCAAGATGACGTGACCTTAAAGGTCTCATGCCCTAAAAGATGGCCTAATTAAACATGAGTTGCTCATAAAAACCACAGAGATCCCTAAAACTTGAAGCATACATTATGAGTCAATATTAAATAATGTACTCAAGAATAAACAACAAATGAGTACTTAGATGTCAAGGCTGTCAAAAATTGGGAAGAAAATGAGATTTTACTCTACATGTATACTAACAAGTTATCCTGCCACAGACTCACAGGTTCTGGCAGAATACGTGAGATTCCTGGATAAGAGGCAAAGGACATTTTTACTCACAATGGTATCAGTGGCCAGAGTATCAACATTTGTGCTGGCTTCCTGAACCCCAGTTTTCACAGCGAAACGTGAAGAAGGCCAGGTCACGCCAGCATATGGCAGAGGACTGCATTACCAGAGAGGGATTCTGAGCTTAAGCCATCTAAATATTTTGTAACGTGTAGTGCTTCTGCCTGACATTTGCCTTCAAAAGAAGTATTATCTTCATTATACTAGACAATAAACAAATCTGTCTTTTGTATGAGAGAGAGAGCTCTCTATTTTCCAAGGCTCTTTGCTATAAAAACATCCTTGAAAAGATAGTCCAGAACAAAGAAAGTTGGTGTCTCTGCTTCTAATATGCGAGAGACCCATGGAGACTTGTCTCTTAACAGTATGTCATTTGATTTTCCCTATTCAAATATCTGTCTCTACTAGAGGGTCCTATAAACATGAAGACTGTGGATAGCTCCAGGATTCTAGAAGCCAGCCTTGTGCCCCTTCCACTAGAGTTTGCCATAATTTCTATGCTGCATCTTTTCTTTTTTTTTTTTTTTTCTAGAGATTTTATTTATTTATTTGAGAGAGAGAATGAGAGAGAGAGCACACGAGAGGGGGGAGGGTCAGAGGGAGAAGCAGACTCCCTGCCGAGCAGGGAGCCCGATGCGGGACTCGATCCCAGGACTCCAGGATCATGACCTGAGCCGAAGGCAGTCGCTTAACCAACTGAGCCACCCAGGCGCCCCATATGCTGCATCTTTTCCTACCATTGATACTTTCAACAGTGTAAGGTCTGTAGGTTGTATAGCCCAAGCAGTAGGGTGATTGCATGGCAGCCTGGATCTCCTTGTGGCCCCCACAAAGCTAATAGCTGCCCATGCCACCTGGTTTATGGGTTGGGTTAATATTTCTAGGTATGGAATAGGTTGCTTCCAGAACCCAAAGGCGGCTATCAGGCTATTTTGTGGTAGAAGATACAAGATGCAACAGTTTGTCTTTGACTTTAGAAGAGATATTACAGCATAGCCCTTAAAACTTTCACTGACGTGGCCATTCCCTGAATCTATGTAGGATCTATCTCCCACACTCTGGAGTGTCTTACTGAGGCCACCACCACCGCTTACTTTTCCTGTCCAGTCAGCATGATGTCGATGTAATGTAATTCTCAAAAACAACATTGTATCCCAGAGTGAGGGTAGGGTTGTGGCAGAGACTGGTATCACCATTAAATACGAAAGAAGGCAGGACTGGTGGCCCCAGTCAAAACTCTGGTAATTTGCCAGCCTGGCTCTAGCAGAAAACAGATCCTGGGAAGTGACTGAAGACCATCTGTTACTTGAAAATGAAGTAGCCATGACCACAGCTATGTCTTCCACACTATGTATGATAGAATTTACTCCAGAGACCAGGGACTTAATACTGGTGTTACTCCAACTGCCAAATATAGAAATTCCAATATATACTCAGAAACTAGGCAAAGAATTGCAGTGGGCCCACTGTGAGCTGGACTTGAGTCATAATTCTATCACCTGGATCCCATAGGCCCCCAATCTGAAGGAATACTGTGATGATGCTTTTAATCTCTGTGTATCTATGTCAGTTCAGACTCTGTGCCCAATAACCCTGCCCAAAGTAGACAAGCATCCAGGTAAATGGCCATAGGTCCCTCTGGGGAGGGACTGGAGGAATTGTGGTGGTATACATTTGCCATAGTCTTTCAGGGTCTTTCCTCCCAGAGACCCAGCCATCTCTTCAGTCAATGGGTTCCGGATCTGAAAACTGGCCCAGGTATGGGAACAAAGTGAAGAATCATGACTGTCTATTGAGGAGACAACCCTCAGCCTCACGCTCCACTGTTCTTGATTTTGATTTATTTGGTTTTATGTTGATTTTAGTTAATAGATGTTAAGCAACATCCTACCCATGCTCAGACAGAATTTGGGCAAAGATTCAAAATGGTTCTTTCTCTGCCTACCTCCCATCTTTCTTGTAATTTGTCCTGCAACTTCAAGTCATCTCTGTCTCCAATCTCTGTCTCTACAATTCCACAGGGACACTGTGCTTGGCTTGAGATCTAGACAGAGCCTTCAGACAGAAAGTTTAACTCACCTATGTCTCCCTTCTCACAGTGACCAGAGATCTGTTCTCCCTGAAGTCCAATGTCTGTAAACAGATATTTTATATATTTGGTCGTTTTCTAGCTGTTTATGATGAGAGGTTAAGTCCAAGCCCAACTATTCTATGACAGGAAGAGAACAGTCCTATATTTAAACATTGACATTTATTTTTAGCATAATAAGAAATTGATTTCATTTCAATTTCTTATTGATTTCATAATTTAAATGATCAGTTTAAAAAGCTAACATTTATCCAATAGGTTTATGGCAAGAACATTATAATATGTGTATTTCTCAAATTATTTATGATAAATATTTGCCCTAACTCATTTCCTCTACTTTTCCTAGCTCTCAGCCAATGCACAGGTATACAAAGAGCCTACATTCACAAATTTCATGGGGCTTCAAAATACCTGGACTACACTGTAGTCTCTCCCTCCATCTTTTTCTTTCAGCAGTGTTTATTCAATAAAGTTTTATTGAGTCAACTCTATTCCAGTCTTTGGTGCTCTTCAATACAGAAGTGAGTCATCTTCTGAATGAACTCTGATACTGAAATTCTTCTCTAGCCCTTCTTACTTCTAGCCTGCTGCCAATTTCCCACACCTCAGTAACAGTCTATAGTTCTTTTCCTTAGTTCTAATTGGTTTTCTGGAACACAATTCAAGCTCTCCACCACCCTCAGGAATTAACCTCCACCTTAAACAGCAACGTATTTTGCAGAAATTCTGCTATTCTGAAATTCTCACTCTTGTTCTTTCTTTCAACCTCTATTTCCTGGCTCTGAGTCCAGCTTCTCACCTTCTCTGTCCTCAGGAGGGACAGCAGAGAACAGGCTGTATTTGATTCCTGGCTCTGTCACTTTCTCGTTGCATGAACTTGGGTAGTATATGTAACATTTCTAGGTCTCTGTCCTCTAAAAATGGTCTTATTGGTATGTACCTCAAAAGACTGTTGTGAGAATTGAGTTTATATATGTATCGCACCTAGAACAGTGTCTGCATACAGTAAGCACTCGATAAGTATTAATCTCTATTATTTCTCAGAATTGTCAACACCCGACTTCTAATGATCTGATCACAATATAAATTCTAAGCTGCTACATATACTATGCTTTAGTCATGAGTTTGGATACCCTCCATTACAAGAATTTTGGAAACAAAATTCAGACTTGGGTCCTTTTAAATTCTTGGCCCAGACTCCTATTGCTCTCTTCAGGGTAAATGTCTGCAACCAGGTCCCTTTACTCTGTCCCCGACCCATCCATTTCCAGCTCACTCTGTACTGCTTGCTAGCCATGTGTCTCCCAAGGGACTGGGACCACTTCCTTCAGGAGACAACCCAATATGTAGCAATAACACTCACAAGGTCACCATAAAGCCCGCCTTTGACTCCTGAAGTCAATCTATGACCCCACAGCGCCAGCTGTGTTGTATATGCTAAAAGAAGAGAAATGATGAGAACACAGAATAAGGTAACAGGCAAAACACGCAAAGACCTGTGTATTGGGCCCTAAAAAGAAAAAGAAATAAGCAAAACTTCATCTTGGTCAGAGCTTGTTCCGAGAGAATGTAGTGCAGCATGCAATAGATGTTTCCATAAACTAAACTGTAATCTGTACCTTAGAGAAGAGACCCATTGGAGAATCAAATGGATTTAAAGCATGACTATAGCTAGAATTTAAAGTCTGTGTACACAAATAAGTAAAATAAATCACTTTTATTTTATTTAAAAAACAGATGTTTATATCCCAAGTATAAGGCACTGACTTCTGCCTCAGCCAGAGGAATTATAAGTCAATAATGCGTCTTATAAATCAAGTGCATGAACCATTCACCATTTCCTGAGATTATAAATCAGTCATGTTCTCAAAGTAGTTGCATGACTTGGAAACAACTCCTTGGATGAATAAATCGGTCACTTCTAGATATATGAATAAGTGACCTGACCCATAAATCGCATGGCTACATACTCGTGCTTCATCAATCAGAAACTTTTATTTATAATTGAAAATTTAAAAACACTTATTGGGAACAATTTACTAAATGCCAGTCCAAATTCCCATAGTATTGTAGGATAATATGCATAAGAAATGCAAAAATTTACCTGTACCAGTGTTTTTCACCAAACAGCAAATTGATATGCTTGCTAGGACTTTTGCGAGTAGTAACACTTCAGTGTGCCATATAGAAGATGTGGGCGAATACAACTAAGTCATCTAACAGTCTGTATCTTCCAAACAGTGTCTTTTGAAATAAATCAATAAAAATGCATCAACTGTTGGAAAACAATATGTTTCTTTTGGAGAATATTTTTGAAAACAGATAAAACAATTGTAATTATAATTCAGAGAAAATTACAAACAAACCTCAATCTAAATAATTATGATATAACTACATGTGTTAATGGGAAACTAAATTTTCCTGACATAATCATGTTTTAAGTTTGCATAGCATTTTATACATTTATTATTTTCACTTACAGTTGTTATACCTGTTATCAACATTCTATGCGGGGGCGGGGGGGGGGGGCAGGTCACATGTCCAGCCAAGTAGAATTCCAGTTTCCTGTCTTCTGTTTCTGTATTGTTTCTGTTTCCCCATATCGCCTTTCATGCATTTTGCTGCCATTAAAAGGGCATGGATAATTTTTCATCTTTCTATGAATATGTAAAATTACTAATTTCAGCTCAAAGTTCATTAATTTAAGCTTAAGGTTTACTAATTTCAGTTTACTTTTACAGGCTTAAAGATGCCACCCACATTCTGAAGCACTTACCAACTGCTTTTTAGTGGGTAATAATCATAAAATATTTATTTGTACACCATAACACATCTGAAATTAGCCGAAGCTTGGATTTTACATTTGTGATAACAAATTCCTCTTTTCTGTGTAGATTCCTTACAAATCATTCCAGGTTTAATGACTTTTGTCATTGAATTAAGATCTCCAGTGAATAGTGGACTTCCATATGTCTTCTAACTATAATTCACCCTACTGTATAATCACAAACTACTGATAATTTAAAATCTATCCAAATGTGTCCGCACATTCCATCTGATGATCAGATACTCTCCAAGAACTGTCAGGCCATTCACTAAGCTTATTTCTGTGATTTAATGTGGTGAGGGTTCAAATACTTCTATTTCTCACTATCAAATGGGTAGTTTGTGTAGAAGCAATTCAGAGTCTAGCAAGGGAAACCAATTTTCTACCTTTGTTAAGAGCACAATATTAAGATATGCATGGGCAGCTCAGTCAGTTAAGCGTTGGATGTTTGGTTTCGGCTCAGGTCATGATCTCAGGGTCATGAGAGCAAGTCCCACATCCGGCTCCCCACTCAGCAGGGAGTCTGCTTGACGATTCTCTCCTCCCTCTGCCCTTCCCCTGACTCGAGTGCATGCTCTCTCTCTCTTTCTCAAAAAAAAAAAAAAAAAAAAAAAAGTGCAATATTCAGTGTACACTACAAAAAGTACTAATTATAAATTGTTTTTACTTACTGGTTTGAGCATTAGTTTGACTTTAACTTTAAAAGTCAATTTTCGTTTCAGACTTTTTTCATTAAAACTGTTGTTTTAATCAGTTTGCAGACTGTTTTGGCAACTCTTTTCCTTCTCATGTCAGTTATCTTTTGGGAAGCAGAAAGTGAAAATTGTACTACAGAATTCATAGTATCAACTCCACAAAGTACGGCATTTCGAGTTACACTCCTTTTGAATTGCTGCTTAATAATTTGCTAAAGAATGTTAATGACATGTCTGTCACATTTCTGGAGGGACAGATATCACATAGTCATTAAATCTTGCTTGGTTAGCATAATTATATGGAATTCAGCATTATTTCAGTTTATCAACAAAGTGAGTCATTTGGGAGCTGTACAGACAATGTGATCAAAGGGAAGATTGCTGGTAGGGAAGACAGACATTAATTCTATTTCACGTTCAGGTGGTGCTCTCATGATCTTGGGCATGTCACTAACTCTCATGTTGTCTCAGTTTCTCTGCCTTTGACTTGAAGATCAGATGTCCCCCTTCGTGGTTCCTGAGAATACTGTGAGTAAACATTAATAAAAGGAAGGATGTGCTTGAGTTCATTAGATGAGAGATGCTGTGTAGGTCTAGAAATGTGTGATTGACTCATGACAGGGTTCAGGGTTTCAAGATTCCATCTGGTATACATATTCAAGGAAAAACAACCCATTTTAACAGTTCAGAATCCATTGCTTTTAAGATCTCTTGGGAAAATCATGTCATTCACTTCCACCCTGCTTCATGTATAGCTTTGCATTATTCTTTTAATTCCCATTGTTCTTTTCTTAATAGTGAAAACACATCTAGGCTTTTTCCCTGTTACAACTCACTAAACACAATTCCCCAGTACATGATCACCTTTGCAGCACTTCTATGAAGTTCTTAGATTTGGTGTAGTTCATGGAGAACTTCTACCTCAAGCTGAAACATGTTTGACCATCGTGGTGTGCTATGTGTGTAACAAGCAATAAATACCAGTTAAGTCATCAATTAGATATAACGTTAATTTGAAGGCTTTTCAAACAATAGTATTAATAGGAAAGTTAATATTAATGAAGTTATATGTAGGTAAAATATCCTTAATCTAGTTTGCTTTATGGTATCTAGGCATTCTAGCATCTATGGCAGGATTGCATTCCTTAGGACTCTGTCCCCTCACCCACCCTCCCAAGAAACAGACTATAAAATAATCCTCATTTACCATCCCATCTGCACAGCCCTTCCTGTCCATCTGGATGTCACATGGAAGCAAAGAGATCCATGGCACTTTGAAATAACTGAGGTGGCCTGGCTAGCATTTTATAATGCAATATACAAAACTAGGTTCTAATATCCACATCTCCATTTTAACTATTGCTAAGTGGATAATGGAGGCCACATTTTCCTCCACAGTCACTCTATTACCACATCTTCTAATTCATTATTCTTGAAGTACTTTGAGAAAGCTGGAATAGAATTAAATTTTAAGCAATACTCTTCATTCTCCAATAAAGTACATTGAAGAATCCTCTTCTTTAAGCCCTTGAATTTGTTAGTCTTGGGTATGCCTGCCCAAGACAGAAGGGAAAAGGAAAACAGAGAGAGAGAGAAAAAAAAAAAGGAAAAAAGAAAAAAATAAAAAAAAAAAAAGAAAAAGGAAAATCAAGTAAGGCAGTAAAGCTCCAAGAAAATCCTTAGAATATAGAATAAATGACTATGTCAGTCCTCAAAATTTGAAAGCTATCTATTAGATATCTTCCCAGAATAATATCAATGTCTTGAGAAAAGTTTGACAGAATTCCTGAATAAATACTTTGGTGGTCAGCAGCACTGTTCTGGTCCTCCTTGCCCCAGGTTCATTATAAGACTGTACTTCCTGTTTATGGTGGTCTGGGGCCATGTAACTAGTCTGGCAAATAATGAGTGAACAAAAGTGAAGTATTTCACTTCTGAACTGCAGTGAGACTCTCCAGGGTGGTCTTTTCCCTCTGGCACAATAGGCAATATGCAAACTGTAGACGGTTCAATTTAGCCTGTGTACCTGTGTGCCCATGATGAGTACCTGGTAATGTGCATTTGTCAAGTAGCATGAGCAAGAAATAAACATCGATTATTTTAAGGCACTGAGATTTGGGGTTGTATTTTATGGCAGCATAACCCACACTATTCTGACTATTACAGATCCCAAACTTCATTACAAAGAATTAAAGGATAGTCCTCAGCAAGCACGTTCTAATGCATCAAGCAATGTTCAACTTCTATTCACTCTAGTTCTTAGACTTTGATTTAATGTTAAATAAAGTGATAACTTTGACCCATACAATAATGCTCATTAGATTTGTGGGGATAATATAAATTATCCTCATATAGTAATTTATTGAATGTTTTATGGTATTTGTCAGATGTATTCAGTAGTTATACCCATTTGTAGAATATGAGTCAATTCTAGGATGAAAAAATATCTACCCCTTATATAATGAGATAGGTTCACGTGCCCCCAGGTGGCTGATTAGTAAGCCTAAAATATACTGCTATACTAGGGGCTCACCATCGTTCCCTCCTAATGCCATGCCTGGCACACTGCAGTATAAGCAGTCAGATAAAATCCGCAATAAGAGGAAATGTTGAGCCCCTGCCATTATGTTCACTTTGTTCATGAGCCCAATGGGCATGAACTGGAATTGTTGAAGAAAGAGTGTGAATTATGGTTTACTTGAATGGGAATAATCAGAATAGAGGTCCATTGATGGTGATTTACATGGAAAACAAATAATCTTCCATCTGGTCCTATTTCAAGTTCCATCTATGATCTCCTCCCTGAAGCTTCTTGTCACCAATCTTAAAACCTTCTTTCCAAATCCCTGTCCATCTGGCCCAAGAAATTCTTCCCTGCTCATGAATCACCATAGACCTCTATTTCTGACAATCTATCCAGTTGCAAAGACTTCCACTTTGACCTTTCTAACATAGATAAATTTTGCTGGCCTCTGGTAATATAGATCAAGTAAGGAATTAATGGATTGCTCATCTATTTCAATTCTAGAAATGCCATGTACAACTAGTTACCACCAAAAATAACTGAAGATCAAAGCACTTTTATTATCACTTTGGCTCTGCTCCCTATTAAAGCAATTATTACAATCTTGTCCCTTTTTATTAAGTGCTGCTACTTTGCCTCTGTCACTCAGGGATTCCATAATCCCACTGAAATTGGAGAGTCTATTTCAATGTCACTACTACCTTCATGTGTGTCCGACAGAGAACAGACACTACAGGGTTTTGGCTAATGTATTTATCTACACTGATATATTTCTCAGTTCTGTGGTGAGGGGAGTATAAACTAGGCCCTCTCAGAAGACATTATTAAGAGATGACTGAGCTGGTTGCTTTTAAAAATAATCTGGGTCAGCAATCCTATTTCCCTAGGATTTTGGATTTTTTTTCTATGTTATACTAAGGAAATTCTGACATCCCAATTTATTTCATCATAGGCCAATATTGAGTCCAGGTTTTAATCAATTCAGTGAGAAAATATTTAGAAGCACTCCCAGCTGCTCAAACTAGAACTCTAAATTCAGTAAATTCTAGTTCTATAAACCCATATTAACAATACCACGCCTATCTAAAAATGACATCCTTCCCATTCTTATCTAGAACTTCAGAGTACATTTCCATAAATATCCCATTTTTGCTTTACACATTAAAAATACCTTGCAATTATTTTGATATGGAAGCCTTATTTCTCCTGGTTTACTTGGGTTTTTTGTTTTTGTTTTTGTTTTTTTCCTCCTGGTTTACTTTGGCTCCCTAGGGCATGCTGAAACCCAACTCCACTTATTGGCCTTGAGCAAAGAGTGGAAGTAGATATATTGAAATGAGAAGAATGGCATTCCCTTGTAAGATTACTATTTCATTGAGGCATTTACTGGGTTATCATGGAAGAAAGAACCAGACACATGAGCCAGAGAAGGAAAGGTTGCTTCTGCTGGCCCAGGAGGCAGATTAGAGTTAAGGTTATTCAGTTCACCAAATGTCACTGACCAACAATTCAAGTTCTTCTCATTTCCAAGTTTTGCCTTAATTTTCACTGAAGAGATCTGGTATGGCTGTGAGTTCTACCTACAGTGCAGCTCAGCTATCCTGGTACAGTGAGCATGAGGGACTTGGGGCCTGATGAAAAGAAATTATAATAAGGTGACAGTAACACACAATGAGCTTTATCTAGATAACACATTGGCAGACTTGCACGTGGGAGAAGTCATGAAACTGTCCAGAGGCTATGGCACAGGGACCCTATTCAGAAAGATAGGAGGATAAGAAAACTCCCAGGGGAGAGAGAGATCAGAGAAGGAGGAGGTTTGTGTGTTTAGATAATGTCACTCAACAGTCCAAATGGGAGTCTGGGTCAGAGAGCTTTGAAGGGCAGCAGCATGGCATCTTTTACACCTAGAAGACTTATCTATGGCTAGCAGATGTTGGGTATAGTTTCATGAGGTATGGAAAGCAGACAGGCTTTCTTTTTTTTTTTTTTAATTTTTTTATTGTTATGTTAATCCCCATACATTACATCATTAGTTTTAGATGTAGTGTTCCATGATTCATTGTTTGTGCATAACACCCAGTGCTCCATGCAGAACATGCCCTCTTTAATACCCATCACCAGGCTAACCATCCTCCCCCCTCCCCTCTAGAACCCTCAGTTTGTTTTTCAGAGTCCATCGTCTCTCATGGTTTGTCTACCCCTCCGATTTCCCCCTTCATTCTTCCCCTCCTGCTATCTTATTCTTTTTTTTTTCTTAACATATATTGCATTATTTGTTTCATAGGTACAGATCTGAGATTCAACAGTCTTGCACAATTCACAGTGCTTACCAGAGCACATACCCTCCCCAGTGTCTATCACCCAGTCAGCCTATCCTTCCCACCCCACCCCCCCACTCCAGCAACCCTCAGTTTGTTTCCTGAGATTAAGAATTCCTCATATCAGTGAGGTCATATGATACATGTCTTTCTCTGATTGACTTATTTCGCTCAGCATAACACCCTCCAGTTCCATCCACATCATTGCAAATGGCAAGATCTCATTCCTTTTGATGGCTGCATAATATTCCATTGTATATATATACCACATCTTCTTTATCCATTCATCTGTCGATGGACATCTTGGCTCTTTCCACAGTTTGGCTATTGTGGACATTGCTGCTATAAACATCGGGGTGCACGTACCCCTTCGGATCCCTACTTTTGTATCTTTGGGGTAAATACCCAGTAGTGCAATTGCTGGATCGTATGGTAGCTCTATTTTCAACTCTTTGAGGAACCTCCATACTGTTTTCCAGAGTGGCTGCACCAGCTTGCATTCCCACCAACAGTGTAGGAGGGTTCCCCTTTCTCCGCATCCCCGCCAACATCTGTCATTTCCTGACTTGTTAATTTTAGCCATTCTGACTGGTGTGAGGTGGTATCTCATTGAGGTTTTGATTTGGATTTCCCTGACGCCAAGCGATGTTGAGCACTTTTTCATGTGTCTGTTGGCCATTTGGATGTCTTCTTTGGAAAAATGTCTGTTCATGTCTTCTGCCCATTTCTTGATTGGATTCTTTGTTCTTTGGGTGTTGAGTTTGATAAGTTCTTTATAGATTTTGGATACTAGCCCTTTATCTGATATGTCATTTGCAAATATCTTCTCCCATTCTGTCGGTTGTCTTTTGGTTTTGTGGACTGTTTCTTTTGCTGTGCAAAAGCTTTTTATCTTGATGAAGTCCCAATAGTTCATTTTTGCCCTTGCTTCCCTTGCCTTTGGCAATGTTGCTAGGAAGAAGTTGCTGCAGCTGAGGTTGAAGAGGTTGCTGCCTGTGTTCTCCTTTAGGATTTTGATGGACTCCTGAAGCAGACAGGATTTCTATAGCTGAAAATATATTCACTTGGGTTCTGATTAAAACAATTGGATGTGTAATAATTTGAGATTAGTGATGACAGGCTTTTGAGCTAACAGGACTCATTCTTCTTGCTAACAGACAAGTAAACAACATAGGGCCAATATACAGAGGCCATCTTTGGCGCATTTTATATAACACTGGGAAACCAGAACACTTCTGATGTTTTGCTACTTCAACTCTGCTGATATAAAAGATAAGATACCATCTTAAAACAGCCATAGAAATTCTTTGGTTCCCTGGTGATATTTTGAGGCATTTGAAGCTCTACATTGCAGTTAGAGTTAGCCATTCCACTCACACAGTCCTTTTATGCTTGAACCAGCATTAATGGATTATCCGAACAGTCACTCAATCTGAATAACTTTGTCTTCAATAGGAATTCATTCTAGGATCAATATGAGAGATAATTTAAACAGCTGTTCTACCACTGGTTATGGGAATATATCACTCATCATGGGAATATATCCCATCTTCTAATAATTGGACCTTGGTCACATAGCCAAACAAAGATTTGCATTTTTTGAATGTTGATTACCTGCAACCACTTCATGAAGCAATTATTATATCACTTAAATTTCACTAGCAGACAGACAACAGAATTCATTCTAGTCAGTCCAAGTAGGAGGGGTTTAATAGAGGAAATTAGATGAATGCAAAATTGTAGAGGAATAGGCTCTAGACTAAGTGTTGAAGAATACCTCTCATGCTGTGGAATCCTTTATCACAAAGACACCACTAAAAAGTGTTGAAGACTCTGAATGCTGTTTTTGCTACTGAGCATAAAACCACATCACTTCTGCCATGATACAGGTCAGGAAAAAAAAAGGATGCTACATCTTCTCTTAACATGACACAGTTCCTAATTAAAGTTTTTGGAGATTGTATCTCATTTATTCATTCATGTATTTATTCTTAAAACACCTACCATATACTTACTACTCAGGGTGCTGGGGACACAGCAGTGAACAATATGAGCAAATCTCTTTCTTATAGAGGCAGGAAATTAACAAGGAGAAATTTCTTCACACACTCTGCCATATAGTAATAAATGGTTTTGAAAAAAGTAAAGTAGTATAAGAGGGAAAGGATAGTGTTTAAGAAGGAGAGATTACTGTGGTGCCTGGGTGGCTCAGACGGGTTAAGCATCTGCCTTCAGCTCAGGTCATGATCCCAGCGTCCTAGGATCGAGCCCCTCATCGGGCTCCCTGCTCAGCAGGAAGTCTGCTTCTCCCTCTCCTTCTTCCCCTGCTTGTGTTCCCTCTCTCTCTGTCTCTCTCTATGTCAAATAAATAAAATTTAAAAAAAATCTTAAAAAAAAAAGGAGAGATTACTATTCCATGTGCCTCTATGAGGGAAAGCTTCAATGATATATGGTAATTGTAACATTTGAGCAGAGAGATCTGAAACAAGGTAAGGGAATAAGCCGTAAAGCATAAACAAGAATATGTTTCAAGAAGACATGATATGCTGTTGACAAGTCACATAAAACAAGAACAGGGAACTAATGACCATTAGATAAAGCTATGTTGAAATCACTGGTGATCTAGACAACTGAGTCGGGACAATTACCAGAATGAAAGCTTGATCAGAGCAGGTTCAAGGGAGAATGGAAGGAAAGGAGATGGGAGACAACAAATATAGAGAACCCTTTCAAGGGGCTATAGCTGAAAGGGATGTGGGTTTTTAAAATAGGAGATATTATGAGTTTTAAAATAGGAGATATTGCAGCATGTTTATATTCTGAGGCAATCATTCAGTAGCGAGTAAAACATTGATAATGCTAAAGATAAGGGGGGACAAAAGTAAAAGGATATCATTAAAAAGTCAAAGTCATAGAATGCAAGTAAAATTTATTCAAACTAGCAGGAGACAACAAGGGTATATGGTGGTGGTGTTTGGAAAATCTTTTTTGATTGCCTATATTTCTCAGTGAATTATGAGTAAGGACAGGAGGGGGCAGAGGTGGTGTTTTTGAGGTATGAAGAAAGAAGGCATATAATACCTCATCTAGGTTAGGAAGGGTGTCAATAGATGGTGAAATGTAGAATTGCAAGGCAGCACAAAGAGTATAGTTGAAGCTAATTGTCATGAATTTAACTAAGACTAATCAGCATGGTTGCTTGATTTTCTGCAACCATTTTTACTTCTCCAGTGGTGGCAGAGTATGAGGAGAATTGGACTTGAGCAGCACTAGTACTTTTCCAAGTGAGTGTGAAAGAGAAATAGGGAAGCAAGATAGTTGAAGTCATAAGCAGGGGTGTGCTCAGAAAGATGAACCATGCAATAATAATAGTAAGTTGATAGGATCATTGAATTTTCTGTCTCAGGCATATAACGTTCTTGCAATTGGGATAATAGGAGCAGTGAGCTACAAATATAGGAGGTAGTGGATGAGTGAGGTGTTTGAAATAAGAACATAGAGTTAATACACTGTTTGCTAGTGAAACAACCTGAGGCATCACTTTAATAATAGGGGACTAAGGCAAGGCCAAGAAGAAGATCACTGGAGAACAGAAGGCCAAGAAACAGAGAAACCGAACATATGAAAGAAGTATCTACACAGATATTGAAATCATTATGAGTTATAAAATGTACTGTGTAAGGAGGAATGACAAGATATCCAGAAGCTAAAATCTTGAAGCAATGCCAGTATCATCCTGAGGCTACAAGAAGGAGGGATACTAGGTAGTATATCTTGGAAAATGGAATTCTAAAAGCAGAGATGAAAACTTGAAAGGAATCCTCAGAAAATAATTTTAAGTTTTCTAGCCTCTGTACCCTGGGCTGGGTTTAGAATAAATGTTGAGAATGCTACACCAACTATTCACCACAAATCTCATTGAATTATATGCAAAATTCTGTGTCTATACATTTTTTTGAGAATACAGGTTTATAGCTTTTTTCATAATTTCAATGGGCCCACGATCCAGGAAAGTCTAACCAACATTTATAAATGTTAAATTTAATTAAATATTTATAGGACATCTATTTGCCAAGTACTGTTCTTGGAATTGGAAACTAAAGATGTATAAGACAGAATCTTTATCATAAAATATCATAGAATCTGGTTCTCATGAGGCTAGGGTGAGGATATATGTGAAGAAGAGAAGCCATATTACAAGGTTAACTTGAGTAAGTGCTAAGGGGAGCAGAAGGAAGGTGCTATGGAATTGTAAGTGAAGAAGTTATTCTTTGTGACTGGATGGTTTGGAGAAGCCATAAAGGAAACCGTATACTTGATTTGAACCTTAAAGAATGAGGGGGGGGTTCCTATAAATAAAGGGAAGAACAACAATCCAGGCCCAAGAAATAGTATTTAAAAAGTCATAGTCTTGGACTTTCATTATCTTTTCTTGAATGACAATAAACTTAACATGATTGAATTCTACAGTTCATGAAAGGATGCGGTAGAAGATGAGTTTCCTTTTGGGCCTTTCCAGGAAATGTTTGGAGTACTGCATGGGAGTGCACAGACCTCTATAGACAGCAGGAAACCACTGAACATACTTGAGATACAAGTGACATATGACATGATCCAACCTGTGATTTAGGGGGAAAAAATGTCCCAATAGCAATGAGAAGGATGAATTAATTAGAAAGCTTAAGGATTATGAACAGGGAGAGATTGTTAGATAACTAATGCAGTAATCTGGACAAAAAAAATGTGAGGTTTAAATTAGTACAATGATAGTGAGGAGTGGACAAAAAGACAGTCTCATAAAGAAATAGAGTAGAATCTTTAGTACCAGGCTACTGATACATTTGCTCAGGTGAGAGGAGGTATAGAAGGTTGAAGAAGTTGGAAGAATGAAAAATGATTAGTGTGTATAACTGTTGAAACTGGATCCTTGGTAATGCCATTGCCAGAGAAGATACTCAGCATGGGAGAGATTTTCAGTGGATGCCTAGAGTTAAAAGTGTTCAGCCTTTGTGCTAGCAAGAAATTCAGGTCTGGATCTCAGGAGGAGTCAAATACAGATTTGGAAGTCCTTAGCTTTGAAGTTATGTTAAAGTAATTTGTTTCATTGAATAATTTAGTTGAGGAAGAAAATGTGAATCACAGAGGGCTAACAGAGTAACTTGGAAATTAATACTACTAGTAATAATAAAAAATAACTCCCAGTCAATCTGATATCCCACCATCATTACTCAGTAAGGCCATTCCTGTTGATTTGTTTAATGTATACTTTTTATTTTATTGTGTTCTTGCGAAATATGTACTATTTTGTGTAACTGTGTTTTAACTGAACTAAATGGATCTTACGTATCCTATTTTTTACTAACCACTGTTTTTAAGTTCCCATTGTGTTACTATTGTGCATGTACCCATTTAGTTACCTGCTATATAATACCCCAAATGCACATCTACCATATTTTCCCTATCTCTCTCAGTGATAGACATTAGGCTGTCCCCAAATAACTTATGCCACAATTAACTTACTGACAAATATCATGGGCCCTTACAATGCACCAGTCACTGTTTTAGGCATATGAGACACATCAGTGAATAAAGGACATTGCTGCAATAAACATCCTTATACATGGCCTCTTATAGATATGTAAGAAAATTTTCCTAGCACATATATTTAGGAGCACAATCCAGCAAAATTCCTTACGCATTGGATTTTATTTGGCCATATGCCCCATGCCTGTACTAATCACTGTGTTGGGGGAATATAATGACCAACTCAGGTTACATAAATGATTACCCCTAAGCCAGTAGGCAGGGCTGTTTTGGAATGTAGGCAAATGAGGCTAGGGATATCTCACAGAAGGAAATTGGGGAAAGTAGATGGTAAATGAATGCTGAGTAGCAAATACAATAAATATCCTCTATATATGAGAAGATAACTTGATGGGGAACCTCCCACCCCTATGCCTCAAAGATTTGAATACATCATGTTGAGGAAAAGCATTTTGATATCAAAATAAACAAACAAAAACAGAGTTTCTGATTCAGCATTTCTGGATAGCACCAAAGTTTTCCATTTCTATCAAGCTCCCAGGTGATATTGATGCTGCTGGTACGAGCACCACTTTCTAAGAACCACTACTCTCATCTAAAAGTAGGTCATTAAATGTCATCATCTACTAGTGCTGTGACGATCAAAGGAAATAATGTATATTATAGCACTTGATAATCTTAATCATGCCACTTTTAAAATGTTGATTATTACTACTTATTTGTTATGTGAATCTCAAGATAAATAATTACATTAATCTTTGATGGGATTTCAAGAAAAAAAGTATAAAGAAAGAATGGGAATAATAAGTCTGATTAGTCTAAATATAAACTTCACTGACTTTGAAAATTTTTCAATGATCGTCTAGGTTTTTAACAATTATTGTTGATCCTTACTAGAATTTCCAGAGAGACTGTGCAATCGTATATTTAATTTAGTGACAAGGTCAGGTCAGAAAGCTCACTCTTTGAAATATAACCTAATAAAATCAATATAAAATGAATAGGCTCAGCCATCTATAAGATGGTATTTGAAAGGGGTATTAATGAGACTCAGCAAGCCTTTTTGCAAAACCGTCAAGCCATCTCTTGTGTCTAATAAAAACCCAAAGTGCCTCAATCTAATTAAGGTGACCAGAATATATTCTCAAGACTACAATTTAACCATGGGAAAAGGAAGCTGTGTTGTTACCTGCTTAATATTATGATGAGTTAAAGTAGGGAGGCAGTTCTCATGGAGAACACAAAAATAAATGACTGAATGGTAAGAATGTATTAATGTATAATCCAGCACTGTCCAGAGAACCTGGTGAATGTACCCGGTAGACATAAAACACTAGAGAGGAATAATTTAATAAATAACAAGGAGAATTCATGAATGTTTACCTTAGTTTTCAGCAAATAGCTGATAAGATGATGAATAAATGGTTTTCTCGAATTAAGCTATATTCTGGTTATTGTTTGGCTTTCTAGGTGCTCTAAGAGAGAAAAGGCAGTACCCTACTAGGCACTGAGATTCTCTAATGTTACAAAAATCTAATTTCCCTCTTTTCTTTTCTGCCATTTAAAAGCTGGATTTCTATTACATTGACCCCGAGGAGGTATGTGGAATCATGTAGGCCCTTAAAAATATATTTTAAAGGTTGTAGAGGAAGTAAAGAGGAGAAAGGGGGTTCTTGGGATAGAAAATGTATCTTGGAGAAGCAAGGCGCTCACGGGGGCTTAACTGATCCCATCATTTCTAGAAACAAATTTTCCTAGGCTATGGTCTCTGAACCATACATATATCATTGCACATATTGAGAGTTTGGTTAATGAAAGTCCATTTCCAGGTGTTATTCAATTTTGGATTAATTAGCAAATATGTGTTTCTAGCACAGCAAAGTTTAGGGACACTCCCTGTGTCCTGTGGCCTGATGATTATATCAGGTTTATCACCACCTTAAGAGTCCCTGATTTAGCAGTTTAGTTGACTTCTTTTTTTAACATTTTTTAAAGATGAAACAGTTTAGTGCATTTTCTCTTAAAATATTTTTAAAAATATATTAGAGTCTTTATACTTCCCAATATAGTAAATAAAATATACTTGGGTTTTGAAAAGCATAAATATTACAAATATGATGGTGAATTTCTGGCTACAAATAAAGCTGTTCTTTCATATGTGAATATGTTAATGATATTAATTCAGAGCATCCATCAAAATGCATTTTATATTGATGTAGTAATATGTAAAAAAGAATAATAAATTACATCCAATTTCCTAGACATTAATTATGAGGCATTACTAGGCAAATCATCATGATAAATTTCTGCTTTTGGGGGCCATCTAGTTAAGCACCCAATTCTTGAGAAATATGTTAGTGTCAAACATAGCTCCATAATTAATTATAAGACTTTTGCAGTGTCAGAGTGATTAAACTTATTTTGTTTGGCTCCAGAGGGCAGAGTAATGGCCACTGAGTAGAATTATAAGAAGTACAGTTTTTATTTTATTAGAAAGATACTTCTAGGGAATAGAATCTGTTAAAAATTGAATGAACTTACCCAAAACTGAAATCTTCAAGCAATGATTATATGATCACTTATGGGTGATACCGAGGGCATTTGGAAATTACATAAGGAATAGACCAAGTGACCTCTGAGATCCAGTCCCATTTGGCATTTATGATTCTGTGAAATTAAGGTCTGAGGGGTTTCTATCTGTTTGACTCTAGTTAGTCCTAAAATTCATAAATCTAAATGAGACTACAGAAAAATATACTCAATATAAATTCATTCTTTGTAATGGTCCTTTTTCTTCTTTACATTCTCCCACAAGACCATGAGAAACCCCAAGCCACAGTAAATGCCTTGCTTATCTCTGAATTCACAGCACAGTGCCTGACACATTGTTAGCACTAAATCATCGCTGTTAAATGAGTACTGGACAATATTTGGAGATACTGACATACAATTTTTTAATATATTTATCTTTCCTTTCCTGCCATTCAGCTAGAATGGATCTCCATCATATTGACTCTGAGAAGATATATGGTACATCTAAACCCTTAGAAAAACATTTTAATGATTATGAAAAAAATAAAGAAAAAATGGGGGATTCTTGAGAATAGAAAATATGTCTTGGAGAAGCAAGGAGTGGATGGAAGCTTAACCTCTCCCACCATTCCTAGAAATAAATTATTTTGGGCTGTGGTTCAGTGTCTTTGCAATAGAATTAGCAGGCAGAATCAGCAAAATGGGTAAGCAGACAGGCCCAGTGGCAGATCTATCTGTGATTCTGTCTCTCTCCTGCTCTAGGCATCTTGACCTTCTTTCGGTTTCTCAGTAAGGCTGTAATCCTCCTCACTCAAGTACTTCACAAAGGCCATTCACTTAGACTGGTTTCCTCAGTCTCTCTCCTTACTTCCTCCCTTCTCTGTAAGTGGAAGTATTCAAGAATCTCATCCTGTCAGGCAAACAGGAACAACACATGCAGACCAGAAGAATGGACATTGAGTAACCCCCAGTGTGATCTGGTGACCCAGAACTAGAGACAAAGCATAAAGCCTCAAAAACTGGGTTGTGGCCCAACCCTGGGGGAGATAAAGAGCCCCAAGAGAAAATGAGGTTAACGTTTTCCAATAACCAATTGAAATTCGAAGTCAGAAATTAAGTGGTTATAGAAAATAAAAGGATCTGTCTTCTATACCCAAGTTACATACTGAGATTCAATCCAACCACTAGTGAATGAAAAGAACCTATCAAATTAGATCAGCAGTTATAGAAAATTATAAGGCTTATATTCATATAGTTTTTAATGTTTTCACTGGGCATTTGTGCTATTTTTTTGTTCTTGCTGACTGAAGCTCCACAATGTCACACTCTCTGCTTCTGAATTCTGTTTTAATTAGTGATGACACAATCTAAATCACATTGTGAGAAAGTTCCTAAGACTGTGCTCTATGTAGTGGGTGTCTTCCTTTCTTCAACCGTCCCACTGATAATAAAATATAGTCAAAGAAGTCCTTTTTTTTTCTTTAAAGACACTCAGAGTCATTTCAGCATGTAGTGGATTATTATTTAATCTTTCTTAAGGAAAAAATGCCAAGTTTCTGTCTTAGAAATGTAGTAGAACGATGGCTTCTCAATCCTCCAGTGAATACTTGTTTAAATGCTCTTTAAGTTGAAATTTTCTCCATGCTTGACCTAAATATTCTCTAATGCAGCACATGACCATTATATCCTATTCCTTTCCCCTTGTCTGGAAGAAATAATGTCTCCCTGGCCTCTATTTAATATCCCTTGATGTCATTATATACTGTGTTTTATCTCCCCTCTTCTCATTGTGAGTAGGTTGACAGTGCTCACATCCCTTAACCTTGACCCCTTGCTCTCACTTCTCCACCTCTTCTGCTGTGTAACATGTGAACTCTTCGCCCTGTCATTCATTTTCACCTAGAGTGTACATCTATTTCAAGAAGCAGAGGCTGCTGGGATCTTACTAGAGATTAAACCTGAAGGAGAGCTATTAATCCCAGGGTGGCACTTCTGAATTTTGAAATCAGTTTGAAATGATCAGCCTTATCAAGTGCTTCATGAGGTTTCCAGAGCCCTTTGAATTAAAAGCAACTTGCTTCACAGCATAACAGAAAGTCACTGTTGAACTTGAAGATTGCTGAGGGCTGTAGAATGATTTGACTTTGATCTTGTTACCACTCTTGCCTAAAGTTCTTTCCCTTGCCTAAGAAATACAAATGAAAGGTCATTCTCTACACTGAAGCCTTGAGCTCCAGTATGGCTTTTTAGTTTTATTATGTAGTACTTCTGGTACGGAAGCTTTCACTTTGGTCTCACTGGGCAACTCATTGTATAATCGTTCCAAGTTATATTTATACATTCATATTTAGTATATAACTTACTCAATATATTAGTTTAATCTTATTTAGTCATATAATTCCATGTGCTAAATTAATATATTTGTTACCCCTCAGTAAAATCTCAGTTCTTGAGGATAAAGGGTATCTCACTCATTGAACTCTTTTAAAGAAGTGATCATTCTGAAGATGTTTTAGGTGATTTTAAAATTGGTACCAAGAAAGGATAAAACATCTGAAGTTGATATGTATATTTTCAGCCCAAATGAATAGCTCTATTCTATATAAATATCTCTTGCTGTTCTGATTAAAACCATTATAGTTGGTATATTGCAGGTGGATTTCTCTAGGGTACTATGTCTCTGGGCCTACCAGGTAAAAAAACCAAAAGATGTGAGGTCCACTAATAGGAAAGAAGAAAGGAGCATGCTTCTCTCATCTTATCAATCGATTTACATTTCTAGTCTTGTGGGGGCCTTTGTGAAGGATCACCCAATACCTAACAGTGAGGTTGACTCTACATTTAATGTCATGCTAATATCAAATAGGTAGGCCTTCTGAATTATTAGCTCCCCTAGCAAAGAAAATGCCTCAAATGGGGATATATTTCAATAAACTAATATATTTCACACAAAACCAAGACAATTATGTTCATTCAGGAGCTATTCCAAAACTACAGGGCTAGCCTTATGTGAAATATCAGCAGGGGCCATCTGGGACAAGCATTCCATTTGGATTTTTGTATGAAGTAGGAAACAAGACAGGAAAAACCTCTGCATTTGGGGAATTATATTTTTCAGCTGGATAAAGATCAGAGCACTCAGTGGAAAATCCCTGATAATGCATAGAAAGTTTCCAACCAATTTATATTGGCACCAAATGGGATCAAATTCATTTGTTAGTTGTGGAGAGATTTGACAGAGTTTATTAATGTTTAGTGTTTTTAATGTTTCAGTGTTTTAATGTTGAAATTATTATTTTAAACTACTTTTATATACAAACTGTCCCAATAGATTTAAAAGTTGTTACTTTAAAAACAAATAAGTCTGTATTTTACATTTTAAATTAGTTGTCTTTCTTTAAAGATCAGTAAGATATCAGTAATTATAGTGATCATAGCTGAATGAACGTTGATCAGATTATAAAACAGCATTTTTAAATAATGGCCTTACTGAAATCTATCAATTTTGTTGATTCTCTAATTTTTATTTTTGTTTTTTTATTGAAGTATAATTAACATACAGTGTTATGTTAATTTCAAGTGTACAATATAATGATTCAACAATTCTATACATTACGCAGTCCTCATCATGATAACTGTACCTTTAAGCACCTTTATTTTCCCCCAAACCCCCACCCACGTCCACTCTGGTAACCACCTGCTTGTTCTCTGTATTTAAGAGTGTTTTTTTGTTTGTCTCTTTTTTGTTTGTTCCTTTGTTTTGTTTCTTAAATTCCACATATGAGTGAAATCATATGGTGTTTGTCTTTTTCCATCTGATTTATTTCACTTAGCATTATACCTTCTAGGTCTATTCATATTGTTGTAAGTAGCAAGACCTCATTCATTTTATGGCTGAGTATATACATATATCACCTCTTCTTTATCCATTCACCTATCAATGGACACTTGGGCTACTTCCATAATTTGGCTATCATAAATAATGCTGCAAAAAACATAGGGATACTTAGATATTTTTGAATTAGTCTTTTTGTTTTCTTTGTGTAAATACCCATAGTTCATTGACTGAATCATATGGTAATAATATTTTTAATTTTTTGAGGAAACTCCATCTTGTTTTCCACAGTGGCTGCACCAGTTTCCATTCCTACCAACAGTGCATGAGGGTTTTTCTCCCCAAAAATTGTTATTTCTTATCATTTTGTTTTTAGCCATTCTCACAGGTATAAGGTAATATCTTACTGTGGTTTTGATTTGCATTTCCCTGATCATTAATGATATTGAACATCTTTTCATGTATCTGTTAGCCATTTGTATGTCTTCTTTGGAAAAATGTCTATTCAGGTCCTCTGCCCATTTTAACTGAATTATTTGGCTTTTTGGTGTTGAGTTATATAAGTTTTTTATATATTTTGAATATTAACCCCTTATCAGATATATCACTTGCAAATATCTTATCCCATTCAGTAGGTTGCCTTGTTGTTTTGTTGATGATTTCTTTCACTGTGCAAAAGGTTTTTATTTTGGCGTGGTCCCAATAGTTTATTTTTGGTTTTGTTTCCCCTGCCCAAGGATGCATATGTAGAAAAATGTTTTTATGGCTAATGTCAAAAAAATTACTGTGTATGTTTTCTTCTAGGACTTTTGTGGTTTCAGGTCTCACATTTAGGTCCTTGATCCATTTTGAGTTTATTTTTATGTATGATGTAAGAAAGTGGTCCAGTTTCATTCTTTTGCATGTAGCTGTCCAGTTTTACCAACACCATTTGTTGAAGAAACTATCTTCTTCCCATTGCATATTCTTGCTTCCTTTGTCATTGATTAATTGGCCATATAAGCATGGATTTATTTCTGGGCTCTCTATTCTGTTCTCTTGGTCTATATATCTATTTTTGTGCCAGTACCATACTGTTTTAATTAGTACAGTGTATCTTGAAATTTGGGATGGTGATACCTCCAGCTTCGTTGTTCTTTCTCAAGATTGCTTTGGCTATTTGGGGTCTTTTGTGGTTCCATACAAATTTTAGTGTTATTTGTTCTAGTTCTGTGAAAAATGCTATTGACATTTTGATAGGGATTGCATTAAACCTGTAGATTGCTTTGGATAATATGGACATTTTAACAATATTGGTTCTTCCAATCCACAAGCATGGAATATCTTGCCATTTGTTTGTGTCATATTCATTTTCTTTCATCAATGTTTTAATAGTTTTCAGAATACAGGTATTTCATCTCTTTGGTTAAGTTTATTCCAAGGTATTTATTCTTTTTGGTGCAATTGTAAATGGTGCAATGTAAATTGTTTTCTTAATTTTTTCCTTCTACTTCATTATTAGTATATAGAAATGCAACCAACTTCTGTATATTGATTTTGTATCCTGCCTCCGACTTTATTCATTTATTAGTTCTAGTAGTTTTTGGTGGAGTCATTAGGGTTTTCTATATATAGTATCATGTCATCTGCAAACAGAGATAATTTTACATCTTCTTTTCCAATTTAAAGGCCTTTTATTTCTTTTCCTTGTCTGATTGCTATAGTTAGGATTTCCAGTCTGATGAATAAAAGTGGTAAGAATGGACATCCTCATCTTGTTCCTGATATTAGAGGAAAAGCTCTCAGTTTGAGTTGATAATTTCAAAAGCAATTAATTTTCATGTTTTGCTATACAATTACATGTATGATCAAATACCTAAGGAGTTAACATTATATTATCAACAACTTTTATTTTCAAGGGGTGAATGCTAGATCTCCTTAGCCATCATAAATGGTCACTAAACCTTACACAAATTATGAGAGGCAAGAACATAAGCTAGCTTTAGTCCATCTTTCAGAAGATTTTGGAACTTTTTAAAACTCTGTTAATAATATTAAGGAAGATAATATATATCTGAGAATGTTTTCAAAAACCAAGCTAAGCAATGTATAGTAGTAATATATCATAAAAGAAGAAACACTGGTTTACAAATATGTGTTTTCTCAAGATCCATTTTCTATTGATTTCAAGTATTTCTGCAAAGAGGTCTAAATACATAGTGCTTGGAGTTTCAAATGACTTTTAAGGTATTATAAATGTATATAATTCACATGTATATAATTGCTATAACTAAAATAGAAGCAGGAAGTTTATAGCTACAACCTCATGACTCAGGTATATTGTTGTTTTGTTTTTGTTTTTCCAAATGGAAAGGGAGATAAAATTGAGACTAATAGTGGGAACTAAGATTTTCCATGAAAATATATGTGGACAGGAAAAAAAATAGACATTTCTAGTTTTGTATTTAAATTACTGAGTTTATCAAATAAAAGTTTTATCAAACAAAAATGATACATTTTCAGACAAAATGAGATGATAAGTATACCTCAAATGTCTGCCTAGCTTTGATATATCACTTAGTTGTTTTAATAGAGAAATTGTTAAGGATATAAGTCTGTATATTTCTAGTGGCTACATTTTTTTTACCTTTGGTACTTCTCTTCCTGCAAAATGTTTTCATTGCTTAAAGAGCTTTACAATATAGGAGGCAATACAAAAGAGAAAGGTGCAGAGAGTAAGGAATAGAAATTGTCACAGGCATTAAATGAAATAATGGATAATTAGCTATTTAATATTAACTACCATCTCTTATTTAGAATTGTACAAAACCCAGGGGTAGGTATTAAAGATGTCAAACATATTGTCCCAGCTGTCAAGGAGTTATTTATTCAAAAAGTATCATTGTAGTTGTAGGTTGGTCATTGTCTAAATGCCAGGCACAGTATTAGCCTCTGAAGATGCAGGTCTAAAAGCTTAAAGCTCAAGAGAGAAAAACACAAAGCACAGGTAAATAAACATAAAACAGTGAAAGTGACTAGGGCAGAAGTTAGCAGTGTGACTCTGGAGGCAGAGTTACATCAGAATGTGGGTGCTGTGGGGTGAGGGGAATACAAGGTCCAGTTGGGACAGTCAGTGAAAGCCTCCTCATGGATTGGCAGTTGGGCTGGGTTTTGAAAGATGGAGTCAATCAGCCAATGAAGATCACAGGAGCATCCATACACAGAGAATAGTTGGTACAAATATGCCAAGGTTAGGGGAAACATGATATAGTCCAGAACTAACAAATTTATATGTGTGGCTGGACTTGAGAGTGAGAGGTAGAAATGGCAGCAGATGAGATTGATGCATCCATGTATTTATTCATTCATTCAAGAAATGTATATTGAGAAATGACTGCGAGCCAACACCTTTGCTAATGCTGGAGATACAGTGGTGAGCCAGAGAATCCCTGACTTCATGAAATTTAAAACACATCAGGTCAAATTAAATTTAGATAAGTAATTATAGAAATCAATAATTGTTTATAATGACGATATATGCAACAAAGGAAAAAGTACAAGCTATTTTAAAGGTATCTAATTAAGAGGGATGGCTAAAGCAGTATGGAATTATTGAAAAAAGGTAATTAATTTAGAATGAGCAGGAGTTAGCTAAGAGAAGAGGAAACAAGTGGGGAAGGACTGAGCATCCCATGCAAAGTCTTATAGATTATATTAAGGCTTTGGCATAATTCTAAGAGCCCATTGGAAGTCACAGAGGATTTTTATTTTTTATTTTTTTAACGATTTTATTTATTTGTCAGAGAGAGAGAGAACAAGCAGGAGGAGCTGCAGGCAGAGGGAGAAGCAGGCTCCCTGCTGAGCAAGGAGCCCTATGTGGGACTCAGTTCCAGGACCCTGGGATCATGACCTGAACTGAAGGCAGATGCTTAACAGACTGAGCGACCCAGGCGTCCCACACGGAGGATTTTTAACTAGAGAAGTGACATGATATAATTTGCAATATCATAAAGATCCCTTGGTCACAATGTGGTGAATAGATTGTAGTCGAGCCAAGGTGAATATGGGCACTATTTAGAAGGCTATGTTGGTAAGTAAAGCCTTGTGCTAGGAAGGTAGCCACAGAGTTGGAAATAAGTAGAAAGAGTTTTAAAATATTTTGGAAGTTGCATCAACAGTGTTCAATGGTTGAATAGTGAGAAAGAGAGAAGTATTTCATGTTTACTTTCAGGTTTGACTCCAATAAACAGGTCATTCATCCTTTGCTGAAACGTGGAATACTAGAAATAGAGAGGACTCGGAGGAAAATCAATGACTTGATGTTAGATGTATTAAGTTGAATTGTATTTAAGATATTCAGGTAGGAATGTTGAGTAGGCTGTTTGGATGGGTGGGCAGAGAACTCAAAGAAGATTGTATCCTGAAGAAATAAACTTGGGAGTCATTAAAGGATAAATGACAGTAAGATTATAAAACGGAATGGATTAGGGGTGCCTGGGTGGCTCTGTCGGTTAAACGTCTGCCTTTGGCTCAGGTCATGATCTCAGGGTCCTGAGATCCAGGCTTGCATCAGGCTTCCTGCTCAGTGGGGAGTCTGCTTCTCCCTCTCCCTCTGCCCCTTGCCCCCCACCCCTGCCCGCGTGTGCTCTCTCTCTCAAATAAATAAATAAAATCTTTAAAAAAGGGGGTGGATGGGCTAAGTCACCTGGGGGTGGGGGTATTGGATAAAAACAGAAGACAGCCTTGAAAACAGCCTTGAGAATCTTCCAGAACTCAAGTAAGAAAAGATGAATTGGGAGAAGAAAGAGACAAGGAACAACTAAGTGAGGTATAAGGAAATCCAGGGTGAAGTGTTGTCATGGAGGTTAGAGTCAGATAATATTTCAGAAAGAGTGCAGTGATCCATTGAATCTGATGAGAATGCAAATAAAATCAGAACTGAAAAGCATCTGCTACATTTGCTAACATGGCAATTATATCTTGTCAAGTGCTATTTCAGTTGTATCTTAGATATGGAAATCAATTTGGAAAAAAGATGTTTGAGTGAGAGATGAGAAAGTAAAGATGAAGGAAAGAAAAACATTTTGAGGAGTTTGATCTACGAGGGTAGAACAGTGGTACAGCAGTAAGTAGAGGGAATATGGAGACAAGAAAGATTTGTGGAGAGAAGCCGAGTTCAGGTCATAAAGTGCTTTGCATGACATGCTCAAAATTATCAACTTTTATCTTGAAATGGAGAGGTAAAATCATGGAGACATCAAGCATGTCTCTGAGGTTTCTTGGTTTGCAAAACTAGCTGGACATGTGTCACTGAAAAAGGGAATAAAGAAGAAAAATAGATTTGGAAACTTTATGTGCTCTCACTGAGTTTAAAGTGTCTATGGGACTTCTGAGTGGTGTTGTCCAGTAGCTGATATATTTATATGCTTCTCAAGAGAATTGTCTGGGTAATCTAGCTGGAGAGAAAAAAAGAAGTAGCAAATAAATACTGTGTGCAAAACTGAGTTGCATGGAGGCTAAGCCTGTAAGGGATTCAAAGAAGGAAAAGCTTATCATTAACCAGAAATGTAAAAACCATTTTCACTAAAGAAGTGGGATTTCAGTCAGTTTTGTAGGGTAGGTAAAATCTTTATAAAGGCAGCTGAAAAGTGGGAAGGGTAGAGACTGTTACAAAAAGTCATAACAACAAGCATAAAGGCATAGAAGAAGAAGTATGCATGGCCAATAAGAAAGAAAGAGGTCAGGTCAAAATGATTTTTTACAGAATTAACTTGAGTTGAAGTCCACCATCAATCCACCAATAAATACATCTTTTGATTTATAAAGACAGAGAGACACATACACACACTAAATTAGAGTTTAAAAAATGGAAAATTTATTGGGGAAAATGAATGAGACATCTGGGTAGTGAGTCATATTTTTACCATGTAATTGCTGTAACTGAAGTAAGAAAAAGGTGATTTATAATAAAATTCCTTTATCTTCTGTCATGATTAACAGCTTTGAAAATGCCTTCATATCTGTTACTTCATTTTATCCACCTGTCAACACTGAGGTTTAAAGATGCTTAGTGATTGCCTAAGGTTAAAAGCTAGTGAGTGACCAACAGCTAAGCTCTTCTTTCATTACAAATCCTGTTCACCATATAACTGTATTGTGGCCATGTAGGTCTTTCAAATAGTGTAAACATGTAGTTTGTCTAATGAACATTTGCTCATTTAGTTGTTTTGTTTTGTTTTGTTTTTGTCCTTTGTTTTTCTAAAACTAAAAGTTTTCATTATTCTAGTGGAGATAAAGATACATGTTTTTCAGAGATAAGTCCTCAGCACCTTGTGTGAAGGAATCAGTGATGGCTGTAATATCAAGCTTATCTGTTGTCTCATTATTGCCTTAAATAAGAGTGATCTCCTTAAAGAGATAATGGTATTTGTAAATGCTTCCCGGCTCTATGGACATGTAAAAATCTGAGTGACTACAGATGATAGCCTATGCTCAGACGTACCTGTTGTTGGGTTTCTATGGAAATAGAGTAATTTAGCTTTTTTTTTTTAAACGCACTTATAGAGATATGTGGAAATAAAATGATGAAAATATTCTTAATATAGTTGTGCTTTTCCCCTTAGAAAAAGAGGAGCTCTGTTAACCCTTCAATGAAGAGTGAAAATAAATCCTCAAGTCTGTCAGAATTATATCTCTTGATCTATGTGTCTGTTTTTGTGCCAGTACCACACTGCCTTGATGATTACAGCTTTGTAATAGAGCTTGAAGTCCAGAATTGTGATGCCACCAGCTTTGTTTTTTTTTTTTTTTTCAACATTCCTCTGGCTATTCGGGGTCTTTTCTGGTTCCATAAAAATTTGGGGATTATTTGTTCCAGTTCTGTGAAAAAAAAGTCGATGGTATGTGACAGGGATTGCGTTGAATGTGTAGATTGCTCTAGGTAGCATTGACATCTTCACAATATTTGTTCTTCCAATCCATGAGCATGGAATATTCTTCCATTTCTTTGTGTCTTCCTCAATTTCTTTCATGAGTAGTCTACAGTTTTCTGAGTACAGATCCTTTGCCTCTTTGGTAAGATTTATTCCTAGTTATCTTATGGTTTTGGGTGCAATTGTAACAGAATAGAGAACTCAGAAATGGACCCTCAACTCTATGGTCAACTAATCTTCAACAAAGCAGGAAAGAATCTCCAGTGGAAAAAAAGACAGTCTCTTCAAGAAATGGTGTTGGGAAAATTGGACAGCCACATGCAGAAGAATGAAACTGGACCATTTCCTTACATCACACACAAAAATAGACTGAAAATGGATGAGAGACTTAAATGTGAGACAGGAGTCCATCAAAATCCTTGAGGAGAACACAGGCAGCAACCTCTGCAAACTCAGCCGCAGCAAGTTCTTCCTAGGTACATCGCCAAAGGTAAGGGAAACAAAGGCAAAAATGAACTATTGGGACTTCATCAAGATAAAAAGTTTTTGCACACCAAAGGAAACAGTCAACTAAACCAAAAGACAACCAACAGAATGGGAGAAGATATTTGCAAATGACATATCAGATAAAGGCCTAGTATCCAAAATCTATAAAGAACTTATCAAACTCAACACCCAAAGAACAAATAATCCAATCAAGAAATGGGCAGAAGACATGAACAGACATTTGTCCTAAGAAGACATACAAATGGCCAACAGACGCATGAAAAAGTGTTCAACATCACTTGGCATCAGGGAAATACAAATCAAAACCACAATGAGATATCACCTCACACCAGTCAGAATGGCTAAAATTTAAAAATCGGGAAAGGACAGATGTTGGCGAGGATGCAGAGAAAGGGGAACCCTCCTACACTTTTGGTAGGAATGCAGGCTGGTGCAGCCACTCTGGCTGGAAAACAGTATGGAGGTTCCTCAAAAAGTTGAAAATAGAGCTACCCTATGACCCAGCAATTGTACTACTGCGTATTTACCCCAAAGATACAAATGTAGTGATCCAAAGGGGCACCTGCACCCCAATGTTTATAGCAGCAATGTCCACGATAGTCATACTATGGAAAGAGCCAAGATGTCCATCGACAGATGAATGGATAAAGAAAATGTGGTGTATACACACACACACACACACACACACACACACACACACACTGGAATATTACACAGCCATCAAAAAATGAAATCTTGCCATTTGCAATGATGTGGATGGAACTAGAGGGTATTATGCTAAGCAAAATAAGTCAATCCGAGAAAGACAATTATCATATGATCTCACTGATATGTGGAAATTAAGAAACGAGGCAGAGGATCATAGGGGAAGAGAGGAAAAAATGAAACAAGATGAAACCAGAGAGGGAGAAAAATCATAAGAGACTCTTAATCTCAGGAAACAAACTGAGGGTTGCTGGAGGGAGGGGGGTAGGGGGATGGGGTCGCTGGGTGATGGACATTGGGGAGAATATGTTCTATGGTGAGCGCTGTGAATTGTGTAAGACTGATAAATCACAGACCTGCACCCCTGAAACAAATAATACATTATATGTTAATAATAAAAATAAATAAATAAATAATAAATAATAAATAAAATAAAATCCAATGAAAAATAATAAATATCCTGAAAAAATTATATCTCAGTTTAAGAATTATTCCAAATGTTTACATAATAAATTCTGATTTGTTATAGATATTTTTGCAGTCAGAGTGTGTTTGATAACTCATAAATTTTAATCAATTTCTCACATAGCATTCTTCTTTATGAATTTTTTTGGATGATTTGTTAACTCCATTTTATAAGAACTTTTATTCTTATTTTCTTTGCATTAATTAGACCCTTAGGAGAGTCATAAAATGACATGAATTCCTAACAAACACCTGTTAAAAGTTCAGAAATCACAGAATTAAAGCCAGTGACTCACCAAAGTAGTACTTAGTAAATGTTTATCGTGCACACACCAAAAAGACAGTTTACAAACCGGGAGCACTCAAACCAAAACATGGAATCAAAACATGGAATAAGGCTCAGAGATCTATTTTATAAAGCAGCTTATATACTGAGAACACAGAACTGTTTATTCTTCACAGTCATTGGTTATATTATTATAATTTTCTTAACTGATAGGGAATTGGTCAATGGTTACCTCATATCAACCTTGGGAAACAGTTTAAGTTTTGCTTATGACTTTCAGAGGCATAAGCAAGAAGTGACCCAGGTCAAATTAGTCTTGCAAATAAGCTAAATTAATCTTTGTTTGTATGACTAAACTGTTTTTGTCTGCTCAGGGGATTTTCAAGCCTGGTCTCTGTTTGTTTTTCATTTTAATATACCTATCACTTATTTATTAATCACTCAAAATTTAACCAGGGCTGTTCTTACAGAAGATAGGGCAAAAAATACTGTATGTAAATATATATACATAAAGGACAGTAATAAACTCTAGGAGCCAATTTTGGGGGACTACAAACTATAGAAAGGTGACCTGAGAGACATTGGAGTGGAACTCTGGGTTCCTTGGCTCTGGCTGTCAGTATAATGTAATGGATAAAAGAAACAAATTCTAGTTCTAATCTGCTGCTTAAAATCTATTTAACAGATAGACATAAGAATCTTCCAGCCAAGATAGAATAACAGGGTCTGGGTTTCCTGTCCTACTTGAAACAACCATTAAAACCAAACAAAACATATGAAAAAAATAGTTTTCATGACACAGGGCATCAGGCAAAACAAGACACATGGGGAAGAAATGAAGTAAGCCTTACTCTTGCCCTGGTATAGGTAATAAGACAACAAAGGAGATAAAACTAAATCATAAAGCCAAACTGTGGAAAGAGCCGAGCTACCCTTCAATAGATGAATGGATAAAGAAGATGTGGTCCATATATACAATGGAATAGTACTCAGCCATCAGAAAGGATGAATACCCAACTTTTACATCAGCATGGATGGGACTGGAGGAGATTATGCTAAGTGAAATAAGTCAAGCAGAGAAAGTCAATTATCATATGGTTTCACTTATTTCTGGAACATAAGGAATAACATGGAGGACATTAGGAGAAGGAAGGGAAAAATGGGGGGGGGATTGGAGGGAGAGATGAACCATGAGAGACTATGGACTCTGAGAAACAAACTGAGGGTTTTAGAGGGGAGGGGGTGGGGGGATGGTTTCGGCCAGTGATGGGTATTAAGGAGGGCACGCACTGCATGGAGCCCTGGGTATTATATAAAAACAATGAATCATGAATCACTACATCAAAAAACAATGATGTATGGTGACTAACATAACATAATAAAATAAAATTAAAAAAAAAGAATACTCAATTATTCCAAAAGAAGACAGAAAAAGAAGGAAAGGGAACAAAGTTCAGATGAGACAAATAGAAAACAAATAGCAAGATCATAGACTTAAGCCTAACCATATCAATAACCGCATTAAGTGTAAATGGTCTAAACACTCCAATTAATCACAGAAATTGTCAGATAAGTCAAAAAAGCAAGACCCAACTATATAATACCTACCATACACTCCAGCCAGTCCACTTCCAGGTATTTTCTCAAAGGAAGTAAAACCATATAACCATACAAAGGCTTGTATAAAAAATGTTTATACCAGCTTTATTTGTAACAACCCCAAACCGGAAACAACACAAATGTCTAACAACAGATGAGTGAATACACAAATTATAGTGTAGCTATACAATGGAATGCTACACTGCAATAAAAAGGAATAAACTATTGATATATGGTATAAAGGAATTAATTTCAAGATAGTTATCTTGAGTGAAAGAAGCCAAACAATATAAAAAATAATACATACTGTATCATTCCATTTGAAAAAATTCTAGGAAATGCATACTAATGTAGTGACAGAGCACAGATCAGTGGTTGCCTGGGAATATGTCAAGGATTAGTGGTTGCAGGGGAATAAAGGAGGGAGGGATTACAGAGGAGCATAAGGGAACTTTTGGGGTGATATGTTCAGTACCTTGATTAGGCTAGTGGTTTCAGAGACATACATACATGTCAAAATATATTAGATTACATACTCTGGATACATACAGATTATATACTTTGAATACATATACTTTATTGTATGTCATTTTACCTTAATAAAGCTGTTTTAAAAATCTATATGACCTTGGACAAGTTGCTAAAGCTTGAGTTTACTCATCC
Organism: Phoca vitulina; assembly: GCF_004348235.1. Classification (NCBI taxonomy): domain Eukaryota; kingdom Metazoa; phylum Chordata; class Mammalia; order Carnivora; family Phocidae; genus Phoca; species Phoca vitulina. The sequence goes on along the minus strand of NW_022589711.1, from coordinate 30,024,474 downwards.
GTACAGTGTCAAATTTAAAAGGTTACTGTATGGATTAAATTAAATGGGGTACTTGTGTGTCAGAAGCTTTACACATTCCCTGGCACATGAGAAAACCTCACTGGGAGTCTCCAGGGTCCTTTGCAGAGTACCAGATGGTTTATATTCTATTTCCTTCTACCCCCCTCTGACAATGAATAGCACAAGTGTACATGACCATGAATTTTTATCATGCCCCATAAGACAAGTCATCATGATCGCACTTTTGTGAGTTTGTTGGCAAGAAATTAATCTTCTAGCATTGCTGGGCTGTCTAATGCTTGACTGTAGTAAATTAACTCTTGTACGCTATCCCTGCCCTGAAATCTATCTGTGGGAACCAAACTGCTATTATGCCAAGATTTCTGTTGGACGAAGTGACAGGAGCAGGATGGGGTGGGTGAAAGCTAAAACTGGAGTAATTTTGATAGCTATTTTGATACTCCCAAACTGAAGAGTCAAAATTCATCTAAGACTCCAGGTTCATAGCTATTTTTACATAGGTGGAGCATATTTTGATGATACTAAAAGATGTGCCATTGTAACAGACTATTGTGGGCCCCCCCCCAAAAAATTGTCGCCCCCCCCAAAAAAAATTCATATGTTGAAATTCTAACCCCAATACCTCAGAATGCAACTATGTTTGAATACAGGGTCTTTAAGGAAGTAATTATATTAAAATGAGGTCACTAGGGTAAGCCCTAATCCAGTATGACTGGTGTCCTTTTAAGAGGAGATTAGGACATAGACACACACAGGGGGAGATGATGTGAAGACACAGGAGATGATGGGCATCTATAAGCCAAGGAGAGAGGACTCAGACAAAATTAACCCTGCCAACACCTTGATCATGGACTTCTAGCCTCCAGAACTAGAGAAAATACGTATCTGTAGTTAAAGCTATCAATCTGTGATGTGTCATTACAACAGTCCCAGCAAACTAATACAGAGGCCATTTTTATTGCTCTTAAAAATCCAACATTTTCTCCCTTCTTTCTATTAATACCCACCATCTTCTCTCAAGCCTAGTGAATTAATTATTTTGCTTGGGAGTACTCACTACATCTCTATATGTTTTTATGTAGGTATACAAACTTCCCTTAAAATTCCTCAGTCTGCTGTATGTATCTCCGTATTTGTGATTTTTCCTTTGTTAATGCCTTTCTGATTTTGCCTGCTGCTAATTGTTTTTCTTGGAAGTGTTGTCTCTTCTTTGGCCTTGTACCACACTCCTATTAGGAACACAGAGTTTTCAGGAATCTTTCTCCTCTTTTCCAACAAGTGATCATTCTGGCTTACACACTGAAATATTTTCCTCTTAATCATTAAACCTAAGGATGTTGTGCAATAGTGATATACAAATCGTTCTTGCAAAGCATCAAGCAAGCTGAAAGATAACATATGAGAGGTCATTTTTTTTAAATCTGAGAATTTTACGTTTCCCTTAAGTAAACTAAATAATTCAAAGTATATTTTGGTATCAACTTTGGTTAAATATGTATTGGCACCAAAACTGAATATTTGAAGTGACAATTGAGAATAGTTGAAATGATGGCATCTTCGTTGACTACTAACTAAAGGTTTCCCAGTGATAACTTTGAGGAGGCTCTGAAAGAAGAAAAAAAAGAGAAGGGAAGGTCTAGAGGAGAAGGAAAGAAGCAAAGAGACTGAATTTAGTAGTAAAAAAAATTTTTCCCCATTGCAGTCCTTTTCTCTACCTATGATATGTTTACACCAAAGCTTTTAATGTTTTTTTGTCGGCTGCACTTTCTTAGTATTTGAGGAGCTGGGACTATTGTTTACATTCATAATTCTCATTTGACATTACAATTACTTAGTGTGACTAGTGCAGTGCAAAAAATGTAAATCCCTAGGCCCATTTCAGACCCACTGAATCAGAATCTTCAAGAGGATATGGCTCAGGAATCTGTGTTTTTACCATGTTTCCATAGACCGTTTTGGTCTGGAAACCACTCTTAAGTTCTGTGATGGCAGGGAAAAGATGATGATGCTAGCACTCCCTATTTAAAGAGAAAGGCAACAAGGTAGATAGGGCCCAGGAAAAGTGGCAGCAAATGGAATGGGTAAGTCCATTGGTATTCTGTTGATATTATTCTGAACACAGAAAGCCTTGTGAGGCTGGAAACAATTTCTTGTTACAAATAAGAACACTACTTCAGAACATATTGTTAATAGTTCAAAGTTCTCAAAAGATCAATATTTTTATGAATTGAGTTCAATATGCCTACTTATAATTGAGTTTTATATTTATAATGATCCTTGAAAATACATTAAGCTACCATATGGAAGCTGATCTTTTCCTTTTAAATCAAGAACTAGAATACATTAATTGCATAAAGTACTTTAAACAAATAAAAGTGTGGGTTTTCTGGTGTTTTCCTTCCAAAAAGAGAGCTTTGTTAGTGTGGACTTTAGAAATCGCAAAGACATTTTCAGTAAGAGCAACAGGTAGTTAGCCGCTAATAATTGTCTCCTCTGAAAAAGTGTGAGGGTTACCACTGATAAATCATCATACACTAGGCAGTCCATTCAACTTCTATGATTCTGACTCTTATGTCCACTCCATACAAAACACTATTAGGCTTATTGCTTAGCAATTCTTTTTTTTTTTTGAAGATTTTATTTATTTATTTGAGAGAGAGAATGAGATAGAGAGAGCATGAGAGGGGGGAGGGTCAGATGGAGAAGCAGACTCCCTGCTGAGCAGGGAGCCCGATGTGGGACTCGATCCAGGGACTCCAGGATCATGACCTGAGCCGAAGGCAGTCGCTTAACCAACTGAGCCACCCAGGCGCCCTGCTTAGCAATTCTTATAACAATTATGATATACCCAGTCTCATATAATTTTAAAAGTTTCTTTTACCTACCTTGTTCTTCAGGGGTCCAAGCCTTAATCTATCATGTGTTTCCTGACCCAAGTTACTAACCTGACAAATCTTTAGGTCCATACCTTGTTTGCCAGTTTCTCTACTTGTGAAAGAGGGTTGCTGGGTATCCTACCTACTGAAAGACCACTCTGATGTTACTTAACTGCCTAGATTTCTAAAAGCCTCCTGTTTTTGAAATCCCTATGACCTATCCCACTAGCCTCTTATAGAACCTCATCTATCAATCCATATTTGACCCTTTGATGCTTTCTGCCAGCCTCATTTACCAAATTTTCTTGGATGCTTGTGTTCATCTGAGTTTTTCAAAAAAATAGATCCAATATGATATGGATAGATAGATAGGATAAATGATAGTAGATAGATGATAGATATAGGTGATAGATATAGATAGATAGATAGATAGATAGATAGATAGATAGATAGATAGATGATAGAAGATAGATGATAAATAATAGATATGATAGATGATAGATGATAGATAGAGGATAGACAGATGATAGACAGATGATAGATAGATAGATGATAGATAGATAGATAGATAGATGATAGATTTTATTAGATGTATTATAAAGAATTGGCTCACATGATTATGAAGGCTAGTGAGTCCAAACTCTGCATTGTGGGCCAGCAGCCTGGAGACCCAGGAGAGTAGATGGTGCAGTTTCCCTCTGAATGCAGTCTGCTAGAAAATTTGCTCTGACTCAGGAAGGCCAGTCTTTTTGTTGTCTTTAGACCTTCAAACTTTATGGAGGGCAATCTGCTTACTCAAAGTTCACCAATTTAAATGTTAATCCCTTCCAAAAACACCCTTCCAGCTAATAAAATTAACCATCACAATACCCCATATCCCAGCCACTATGATCTGCCCACTTGACTGAATTTCATCCCCCAAACATGTGTTGGGTTTATCCCAGTCCCAGTATCTGTCTCTTACCAAAAGAAGGTTGAGTAACAGCTCCTAACTACTCCTAGTCTATCCATTCTGCTCTAGGGAACCTAAATATGCCAAACTAGGTAGCAACGAAAATGTGGTAAAGGGCTCAGTTTTTTGAATGAATGAATGAATGGCATGAAGAAGTATCACAAAAGATGAAGTTCATGTCTTACATATTCATATCATTTTATCGTTTTTTGAAAACTTTTACATATACTAAAGTCTTCTATATGAATATATAAAAACTCATTTTTTATTCTTAAAAAAACTGTAACTTTCCAATTCTGATTTAGCAAAATAATAAGAGCCCAATTTCTTCAGAAACACAGAGAATGAAGAAATTGAGTGTGGCTTTGAAATATTGTGAAATATTTTGACAACCCCAGGTTGTCGAAACTGGGGTTATCACTGGCATTTGGTGGGTTGAGGCTGGGGGTGCTGTGAAACTTCCTAGAATACTCCAGGTAGCCCCCCACAACAGTGAATTATCTCCAGTCCCAAATGTAAATAGTGCATTGGGAAAAGACTGTCCTATGAGCTGGACCTTAAAGGATTAGTAAGATCCAATTGGCATAGATGGAAAACCTTTATTCCAATCTAAGGAAATTCCGTAAACAAATAGGGGATAACAAATATAGAGGTCATTTAGAGAACCATAGTCAAATTTGTAAATGGAAAGGAAGTGGAATACAGTAAATTCAGAAAGGTGGGTTGTTAGGGTTTAGCGCAGGGCTTCTGAAATTTTAGCACATTAAAATCACTTGGAACTTTACTGTGATCACTGGACCCCATTTTCCAGAAGTTCTGATTTTGTACAATTGAAATGAGGCCTGAGAATTTGCATTTCTAACAAATACCCAAGTGATGCTGATGCTATTGGTCTATGAACCAGATTTTTAGGCCCAGTTTTTAGATAGTTGGATATACCTAAAAAAATACTGAGAATTCAATTTCTAGGCAAGAAGAGAGTCATTAATCAAACAATTCTTTAGGAATAGAATTCAAATAGCAACATACAGGACACATTAGATTAGGGAGAAAAATCAGTACAGAGAAACAAACCAATTGAAGGTCATGCCAAGAGTCACTGACCCACTTGAATCCCTTGCATCAATGACTTGGGAAGCTTGGAAGACCTGGGGCGATGTGCCTCTCTATGTAATTCTCCCTTGAACTCAGCTGTATAATTATGGTTTGCCTGGAGTTTAGTCTTAGCCAGTTATGGTTCTTTGTAATGAATCTCCTGGGATAAACCATAAGCTGACAGTGTTCAGACAAGCTCCCTGGGCTGCACTTAATAAGTGGGATTGAGGTCACAAAGCTAGGTGACAGGGCAAGAAGAGTCTCCCTTAGATAACCAAATCACTTAAAAGTGTGTTTCTTTCTGGGTCGAAAGAAAAAAGAGCAGAAAATATTGCCACTGCTCCCACCTCATCCCATTTTCCAAATTATGCTTAAGGAGCCTGGATAAAATCCATGCACCAAAGAGCCTTTGTGTAATAATGCAGGATTTGAATAGACTGTCAAACAGATAATCTGTTCTGGAATCACACCGAATACCTAGGAATTCTAACAATCAGAGGGGCTCAGTTTGAACTGATTAGAATGTTTTTCCAAACCAATTTTCTCTTTCTGGCTGGAAAGTATTACTTGCTTTATCTAAGGTGGTTGGTACCACTAGCCCTAGAAGAAAGAAAATGTTCCTTTTAAACAACTGATTGGACCCTCCTGAGGCTTAGGAACTTTATCAACAGAGGTTCTTTATACAAGCCAGCTGGAGGCTCTTGCCTCTACTGAAGGTCCCTCCTGCATAATGGCTTCTAAACACAAACAAGAACTAAAAAAAAAAAAAAAAAAATCAGACAAATGGAACATACATCAAACATATCTGTTCCATCTTTCCTTTCCAAGCTTTTCACCCTCTTTCCAATACAGGAACTGCCTGCCTCTTAATGTTGAGACTAGCATCTTCTGAGAAGAAATCCTGCCCCAGTCTTGATCACCTCTTTCTCCCCTTGAGAGATCTTATGATCTGTAACCTCTATTTTAAAGTGTGTTTTCCTTCCTTAGCTGGCTGCTCAGCATCTCCCCACATTGCTGCAATATATTCACTTTCTTATGCTCTGACCATTATTGTGGATATGTTAATAAATTTATTTTTCTAGTAAAATACATGTATAATTTAAAGTCTGGGCTTCGGACTTCAAGTGGGGGAAAAATGAAGGAATAAAGGAAGTAATGAGGATAGGAAGGCAGGAAGAAAGTGAGAAAAGGTGGGAGGAAGACAATTAAAACTGCAATACAGCGAAACGTAATTTGTCCAAGGATATTCAGTGGTTCCTGAACTTTGGTGTGCATAAATGATGCTAGGGATAATTGTTATGGCAGCTAATTGTAGAGCCACAGTCCTAGAAACTCTGATCCGGTAGGTCTGGACTTGGTCTCTAGGGACTACATTTCTAACATTTTCCCAAAAGTTTCTGGTGTTGATAGCCTGGAGTAACTATACTTGAACAATTTTGCAAGCTTAGATTGTCCCTAATAAACACCATCAGGGTAAACAGCCTGTCCTTGTCAAGATTTGCCAGCTGAGGGAGGAGGGAGGGATGATAAACAGCAGCTGCTTCAATTTGAAATGTCTAGGGAAATAAGCACAGGTGGTAGGAGATTTACCAAACCTCTCCTAAGGGCTCCATGCACCAAGATGGCCATCTGCTTTAAGTACCCTCACCCAGGCAGGCCACTTCCCTGTGTTCAGTTGTTAGGCTGCTTTCTCAGACCACTCCCCACTGTTTTGTGCAAAAGGTTTTTGTTATAGACGGAATGATGTCCCCTCCCAAAATTCAGATATTGAAGCCCTAATCCCTAATGTGTTGTATTTGAAGATAGGGCCTAGAAAGAGGTAATAAAGGTTAAGTAAGGTCATAAGAGTGGTACTTCATTCTGATAGGACTGGTGTCTTTATAAGAAGAGACATCAGAGATCTTTCTCTTTCTGCAGGAACACAAAGGAAAGGCCATGTGAGGACACAGTGAAAAGGTGGCCATCTGCAGCCCAAGGAGAGAGGCATCACCAGACATCAACCCTGCTGGCACCTTCACCTTGGACTTTTGGCTCCAGAATGGTAAGAAATTTCTGTTGGTCATGCCTCCTAGTCCATGGTATTTTGTTAGCAGCCCAAGCAGACTAGCATACCTTTCTTCAAAGCTCACTTAGGTATTCTTCAGTCAAGAGACCCTGCTTCCAGCCACTAAAAACTTAATCCTACTTCACTGCTCAATAAGCAAACTCAGGTCCCAGAAAAGCGGTGGGATATGAAAATTGGGGCTGGGGATAAGAGGGTGCTAGGAGCTACCACACCTTTTTAGCTATTACATGAGTTATAACAAGAATTTGGTATCCTGGCTTCAAATCTCGTTGCCTTTATTACATTGTTTCTATAAGAAAATAGATTCCATAATCCAGATAACTGAATTTCAGCTAACTTTTCTAAGTCTTGGATTGGTTATTTTCCTGGAATTCCCAGGAAAGTTCCCAGGAACTCCTGGGAGTTCTGAAATAGTTCTGATGAAAACAATCCATTGCTTTTTCTTCTTGTAAATATCTTTATATTTACTAAAACCAGAACTTGTTTTATCTATGATTGATTTGTTCAACAAATAATCAGAGTGCGCATTATGTGCCAGACAATGTTCCAAATACAGAGCAGCAAAAGTGAACAAGACAAAGTGAAAAGACAAACAGAAACAAGGAGGTGTATGTCAATCAGGAGTGATAAATGCTACAAAGAGAAAGCATGGGAAGGAGAATGGGGGAAGGGTCCTAATTTATAGTGGGTGGCCGGAGAAACTCTCTCTGATATAAAATACAAAACACTGTAGCAGCGACATGAAGGAAGTGAGGTATTCAGCCATGTATGTCTCCAAGCAAAGATCATTTCACACAGAGGGAGCAGCCGAAAAAAAGCTTCTTCAGCAGCACCATCCATGGTATTTTTTAATAACAAGGAAGCCTGTGAAGCTGGAGGGGAGTAAGAAAGAGTTGGATAGATCTGAAGTCATGGAAATGATGGACAGTTAATCATACAAGCTCTTCCAGGCCATCATAATGTTGTCTTTACTCTGAGTCAAATGAAAAGCCATTGGAGGGAGGAAAGTAAAAGAGCTACGTGACTTGATTTATGTTTTTAAATGATCAATTTCTTGTCATGTGAAGAATAGTCTGCACAGGTCAAGAGTGGAAGAGTAAAGCAGCTAGAAGGCTACTGGATTATTGATAGATGACAGTGATTTAGAGTAGGATGTGGGGCAGTATAGGGAATTAGTCTGGTACTATACACCTTTAAAAGGTAGAAGAAACAATCTTTGCTAATGATTAGTTGTATTATGTCAGGGAAAGAGAAGAAAATATATATATTGAAATTTTGGTGAATTAAGTAGAATTAGCTACTTAAATAAATAGATGCATTTATCTGTTGTCTGTAACAGTTTACAAACCAAAAACATTAACAGTAATCATCTCTAATGATGTAATCATAGAAAATATTTGCTGTATTTTGCTTATTTCTAATGAAAATATATCACTTGTATAATTTTTAAAAGTTGCAGATACATGAAAAAAATTCCCCTGGTCCTTTGAATTTTATGGGATTCAAGACAACATTTCTATTGCATTCCTGATTTGTGGGATTAAATAGAGCAATCTAAAGTAATTGATTCTATCCCTTTATTTCTCTAATTTGGAGATAAAAGACACTAAAACAGTACTAGATGTTCAAATGTTTTAGTGATATTAGTTTTCAACTTGCCATAGAAAGTTTTGGCTAGGGAATGAAATAAAACCATGAGAAAAGAAAAAATAGGAATAGAGTCTGGGAACCTTTTTGAAGATGCTTTTCTTCTTTTCTTAAATAGCATTGCCTCTAGCAATTCTCGGGATCCTAGAGATAAAATCAAAAGCATGACTCACCCTCACTTTCAAAAGTGAATGCAGCACTTTTAAACTTTGAATTTTGTCTTTGTGTTTTTAAAGGTAATATATATTTACAAACATCTATAGTACTTGTATTCATGCATACCTGGTTTGTAGTGGGTTTCCTAGCATTGATGTAGAAGAAGAAAAGACATGGATATCAGATATCAAAGATATGGGACTCTTCATAGACAATGAAAAATAGTAATAGGCTTATCTTAGATTCAAATAAAAGCTTTAGTTTGAATACCATACAATATTTGCAGACACTTTTTTTTTTTCAAATCTTTATGTGTATAGTTTCACCAACAAAAAAATTCTCTTGAATGGCAGGGTCTTTCTGGCTTTAAGAACTTCCTAGTAATTTATGTTATTAGTATTAAAAAATAATTTGGGCCAAAAAAATAGTTACATATAAAAATATATTCCTTAAAATAGTCCTAACATTTAAAAGTCCATTTTAAATATATTTTTCTTGAAAAAATAAGGTCATATTAATCCTGGGAAGGTTATATATCAGTGAAGCAATGAATACATAAAAGAAAAATTTAAAAATAATGGTAGGAGAATAACATCAGGTTAAAATTTCTAAGTAAAAATGTTTGCTATAGAGCTGAAGGGATTATTAACTAAGTCAATGCCATACCTGAATTATACTTCTAAAAAGATTATGTAGCACTAGGGGCTCACTATAAAATGGTATAAAAACAGGTGTGGCATCAAGCTTCAAAAAAAAAGCATATAGCCAAATTTTAAGAAAGATAAGATATGTTAACTCAAAAATATCTGCAGGTATCATGAGGATAGTATAATCCAAAATAAGCTTCTAGAAAGAAAAAAAAATTGTATCACAACAAAGTGATTTTTTAGAATGCAAAATAAACAAATAAAAAGATAAAAAGAAATCTAAACATTTTCCTTATCTTTTGGGGGGAGAGCAGAAAAAGAGGAAAGCAGCAACAAAACACTAATTGTAATTCACAATATTCCTTTACAAAATTAATTTAGCAAGATGACCATATGTTGGCCATAACACAAATTTCAATCAGTTTCAAAAGACTCAAGACATATAAACCATGTTCGCTGATCACAATAGAATTAATTTAGAAACTGACAACAGAAAAATATCTGGAAAATCCCCAAATATTTGAAAATGAAGTAACACACTTCTAAATAAACAAAGTGTCTAAGTGTCTATGAATGAAAAGGGAAATTAGAACATATTTTAACTAAATAATGAAAACATGACAAATAAAAATTTGTAGAATGCAGTTGAAAGAGTGATTAAAGAGAAATATATATCAAACTCACCATATTAGAAAAGAGAAAGGTCACAACATGATAGACTTAACTTCTACCTTAAGAAACTAGAAAAAGAAGAACAAATTAAGCCCAAAGAAAGCAGAAAAAAGAAAATAATCAAGATGAAAATGGAAATCAATAAAACAGCAGAAACACAATAAAGAAAATGAGATCAATAAAATAAGTAAATCTCTAGCCAGACCTATGCAGAAAAAAAGGAAGAAGACATTACCATTATCAGAAATCAGAGATGTGATATCACAATAGATTCTATAGATATTAAAAGAGAGTTTTAAAATATTACAAACTACTTTAGACCAATAAATTTAAAAATTTAGATTAAATGGACAAATGCTTTGAAAGATACAAATTACCAAACTCATCAAGAAGAAAGAAATAAAAACTGAATAGCCTTATATCTATTGAAGGAATTTAATTTGTAGTTCAAAATATTCCGCACTAAGAAAACTCCCATATTGTTTCACAGAGAAATTCTACCCATCACTTAAGGAAGAAATAATACCAATTCTACATAACTGTCTTCAGACACTTGAAAAGGAGAGAATATTTACCAAATTAATGCATTGAGGTCAGCATTTCTATAACAACAAACCTAGACAAAGACATTAACAGGAAAGAAAACTGCAAACTAATATCACCAATGAACATAGATTTAAAAATTAACAAATTTTAACTAATCAAATTAAATAGTATACAAAAATGATAATAGATCATGACCAAGATTATATCAAGCATGCAAGGTTGGTTTAACAGTTAAAAATCAATCCACATTGTCCATACATCAGTTTTTCCCAAATTAACCTATAGATTCAATGAAATCCCAATAAAAATTCCAGCAAGTTATTCGTGGATATCAACAAATTGATTCTAAAGTTTATATAGAGAGGCAAAAGACCCAGAATAGCCAACACAATACTGAAAGTGAACAGAGTTGGCAGATTGAGACTACCTACTTCAAGACTTAAAATAAAATTGTAGTAAGCAAGACAGTGTGGTATTGGTGAAAGAATACACAAATAGATCAAGGGAACAGAATCGAATCCAGAAATAGATTCACATCAATACAGTCAACTGATTTTTGACAAAAGAGCACAAGCAGTACAATGGAGCAAAGACAGTCTTTTCAACAAATGGTGCTGAAACAACTGGACATGCAAAAAAGAGAGAGAGAGAATATAGATACAGACCTTATACCCTTCAAAAAATTAATTCAAAATGGATCATAAGTCCAAATGTAAAACATAAAAATGTTTTTTCCTAAAAGAAAAATTGGAGAAAACCTGGATTATCTTGGGTATGGCAAAGACTTAAAAAAAAAAAAATGTTTAAAGATTTATTTATTTATTTATTTTAGAGAGAAAGTAGAGGGGAGGGGCAGAGAGAAGGGAAGAGAGAGAATCTCCAGTAGACTCCCTGCTGAGCAAGGAGCCTGACACATGGCTTGATCCTATGGCCCTGAGATCATGACCTGAGCTGAAATCAAGAGGCAGATGCTTAACCAACTGAGCCACCCAGGTGCTCCAGCAATGACTTTTTAGATACAACACGAAAAGCAAGGTCCAAGAAGGAAATAATTAATAAGTGAGACTTCATTAAAACTTAAAATGTTTACTCTGTAAAAGATAATGTCAAGAGAATGAGAAGACAAGCCACAGACTGGGAGAAAATGTTTGCAAAAGGCACATCTAATAAATAACTGTTATCAAAAATATACAAAGAACTCCTAAAACTCAACAATAAGAAAACAACCCAAATGAAAAACTAGGCCAAAGACTTTAAGAGACACCTCAACAAATAAGATATACAGATGAAAAATAAGCATATGAAAGGATGCTCCACACCATTTTTCATCAGGGAAATGCAAATTAAAATAATAACATACCACTGTATATCTATTAGAATGGCCAAAATCCAGAGCACTGACAACACCAAATGTTGACAAGGATACAGAGCTTTTGCTGCTGGCGGGAATGTAAAATGGTACAGCCACTTTGGAAGATAGTTTGGCAGTTTCTTACAAAAAACAAAACAAAACAAAAAAACATACTCTTACAATACAGTCATCATGTTCCTAGGTATTTACCCAAAAAAAAAGGAGTTAAAATTTTATGTTCCCAGAAAAATCTGTACTTAGATATTTATAACAGCTTTATTCATAATTGCCAAAACTTGGAAGCAAACAAGATGTCCTTTCAGTAGGTGAATGAATAAATAAACTGTAGTACATCCGGACAATGCAATATTATTCAGTGCTAAAAAGAAATGAGTTCTCAAACTATGAAAAGACATGGTAAAACCTTAAAGACAATTACTAAGTGAAAGCAGCCAATCTCAGAAGGCTACATAATATATGATTGCAACTGCATGAAATTTGGAAAAGGCAAAATTATGGAGACATCAAAAGTCACTGGTTTCCAAGGGTTGGGGAGAGGGAGGAATGAATAGGTTGGACACAGAAGATATTTAGGGCATAGAAGATATTCTGTATGATACTATAATCCTGAATACAGGTCATTTTGCATTTGTCCAAACCCACTGAATATACAAAGAGGTTACTTGCTTACCTTCAGAGAAGCCGCTAAAGCCATAAACTGGCAAGAACATGTAAATTGCCATTTTGAGGACTCACTGGAGGCTAAGTGTGATGGACTAGAATGAAAGTGAGGTACCTGTAGAGGCCTCAGTCCTAAGGGGGCCTCAGCACTTCCATGGAATTTTCCCCCAGAATCCCACCAGGTTCTCATGGTGAAGATACAAGAAAGAACCCTCTTGGCACTGGTCAGGGGAAGGAAAGAGTAACCACTATGAAACACAGTGAGAGCCTTCTCCATAATAAAGGTCTACTCTTCAGGGAAAATCATGCTAGAACAACAGGGTACAATTCTGAAAATGTATCTAGCTAGGGGAAGGGAATTTCTCTACACTCCAGCCCCTCCTATGGCAGAATAGATCAGCCTTAGGATCTCACCTAAAAGAAGAAAAAAAAGGTCTACATGAGACACAGCTTCAAAGAAATACATTAGGAATAGAAATTTATGTATCAAAAAAGTGTATCTTTTTTTTTAAAATAATAACTGAAATGGAAGTTCTGATGCAATTATATTTTCATGGAACTGCTCAAAATTTAACATCAAGCGTTCATACAAAGTCAGGAAGAGAGCTAAGAGCTCTCTGTTATAGAAATGCAGAATGTTAAGACTATTTTACTCTTTTCTCTACATTTGTTTAATGTAGCCCTGGTATTACCCTGGATGGAGAATGGAGACAATATATTAAAGAGAAATAGAGGACTTTTTATGACATAAAAGATAAATGAGGACTTACTTGATAGGAGAAAACAGAGAAAAAAGGTAATTACAATCACATAGTATGGTCCCACACAGCTAAATAATGGAGCAAAAGAAGGGAAAAATAAACAAAAAGAAGTCCAGCTTCTAATTCTATGACAGTAAGTATCCAAACACTAGATCTCTTAGAACGCGAAGAGGTGACACTCGTGCCAAGAACACGGCGATGTAAGAATTTTCTTTGCTCAACAGGAAGAGAGCTACTGCAGACAGAGGTAAGGGACTTCATCTTCTGGAAAAATACAGTTTTAATTTGGCTAAAGTTCAACCTGATAAATTTTTAAAGTGTCTGGTAGGCAATTTTGCTTGTCACAAGATGGATGTTTTGAGTTACAAAAAGCACTCTAGACTTAATTCAGACCAACCATGAGAAATTTTTCATATCCCAGGAGAGATAGAAACCTAGGGCAAATAAGATGTTAACTTAGAAGTAAGGGGGACACTGAGCATGTAGTAATTCCTAATTTAGGAAAGCACATTTCACAAAGTTAGGGGCTGATACCATGACCTGATTCGAGAAGAAAAAGTTAATGCTAACAAATAGAACTATGACTATTAGCTGCAAATACCCCCTTATGAGAGAAGAGAGATAGATATAGAGAGAGGACAGCAAAATAAACTGCAGTGTCTACAAAGCTACACCAAGATGGACAGAGGGATTCACCTAAGAACAATGTAAAAAGGGTAGCACCAATAATAAGCTACAACTCATGAAAAATATTTGCTCAGTACAAGAAGAATAAGAAAACACAGATCTATTACTTAAAAGCAGTGATGTTAGTTATAACAACTAGAATATCATAGCCCATATATCTTCTGTATCCTCTCTGTAAAAATTACACTGCTGAGTCTATGTCCATGTGCTAGGCATCAGACCAGGTACTTTTAGCAGGTTATCTCATTTAAATCTAAATGCAGCACCTTAATGTGTATATTATCATCCCTTTTCTCACAAATGGGGAAATTGAAGTTTAAAGAGGTTATGTGACTTGTCTATAGACACACTGTTAGTAGCTAGCAGAGCCAGGATTTGAACTCAAGTCATGTAACTGCAGAACTCATGCTTTTAGTCACTATACTCAATTATCTGTTGTATCAGAAAAGATTATTCTTCAGAAGGGAAATGACAGAACAAACAGGAGTATGAAAGTATTGAAGTCCATGAATACTTGAGAGGCATCTAGACGCTCTAAATGAGATTTAGCCCCCTAGCCAAGATTAATCACCCTTCAAGGAACTAATGCTACCTGCCAATGAGATCACTATTGTTCTTGCAATCATCTATGAAGACTAATGGAACAGTTTTCTGGTATCTAAAGACTGGGATCAGATAAATGGTTTTTCAAGCTTCCAGAATAATGGGAAATTTGATGTTGCTATTTATGTTATGACCATTCTAGAAAAAATTATAGATGGTCTATCAAAAGAGGTTAAGAAAATAATTAGTTGGTCAGTGAAGATTAGCCTGTATTCATTAAGAATGAACCATGACTGATGAAAATATATTTCAAAATTTAAAACATATTTAAAAACTAAATACTAAACGAAAATACTAGTGCTTTAAAAAATCCTTTTTGATCAGAGGAAAGCAATAGACAGCATTTATGGGATATAGGAAAGATAATGAACTAAATCACATACTGCAGCAGACTTTTAAGCGGTTGTGCAAGTTTATGAAAAAAGCTTACTAGTAGCACTATGTCAATCAGAAAAAAATATTTTAAATAACTCAGTGCAGAGATTTCTTCCTAAGCCTTTCTGAATCAACAGTTTTATCAACAAAGATATAGAGGACGTATTTAACATATTTAAGAATGGCTGAAGGGGTAAGAGACAGCAAGTGCATTGTTTTCTAGGAAGTATTTCGATAGTATCTCAACAGAATAAAATGATGGACTGAATCCAACCAAATATAATTTAATAAAGATAAATATTTAAATTATGCACTTAATTAAACAAACAAACACCTGCCCTGTTACAGGGTAAAGGAGATGTGATATCCCAAGAGCAAGTGCAAAAACATCTTGGGACTTTGAGTTGACATAAGTCAATATGAGTCAGCAGTCTGAACTGGACATCTCATTAGGAGCTATGGCATTCATTCCTGGGCTTCCACAAGTTAAAAATGTCCAAAAGAAAGAAACCTGGACAATCTAGGCTTGGGAAAAAGCATATGAATAAAGTCTTAAGAGAAGAAACACCGAGTTTGCTTCGCCTGCAAAATATGTGCTCATCAGTTACAATGCCCTTGGGTGCCAGTCATAGCAACTCCAACTGAGATTGGTGTAAAAATAAGAAATTGCATTTTCTCACATAATAAAAAGTTCAGAATTAAAGTAGCTTTCATGCGGTAATGCCAGATCAAGGCATCAAACTCAGAGAATATCTCTTCCTATGGCTCACTATTGAGAGAAAGAGAGAATGAAAACTTTTTTCAGAAGGTATCTCTTGTGACTGCTTTGGTCAGAATTGTGTCTCATTACCATTATTTGACACATCATTTGCAAAAGGTGGGATTAGTCCTACTCTATCCAGGACTCCCCAGAGTTAGGGAGAGGTCACGTTCCTCTAAGACATAATGATATATGAGGGAGGAAGTAGATGAACAAAATTGAAAGTCCTGTTAGAAATAAAGAGGACACCAACCACCAACCGGATCCACTACACAATATCCTAGGAAAAATTTGATGGTAGTTTCCAATTATTTAGGGCTTGCCTTATGGAAATATATCCTATGGATTGAGAGAAAGGAATCTGGGATTAATGTTTGGAAGTTAAAAGTGGATATACAGCAAGCCAGAAACAAATGGAATTTGCTGCATGATGAATGAGTTCCACACTCTACATGGGTCCTCTAGAGAAAAAGAACTAGACTAGATTACTTCCATAAAGTCTCTCATCCAAGCCCCAGCCCACAATCCTGCAGGTTTTGTCCTGCACAAAAGCACAGGCTATGAGGTGTGTAGGGAATGAAGTTTGGGCCATTTCAACCTGTAAAATAATGCAGAGCTCTCTGGGAATCAGGCACCTAGTTCAGACAAAGATGCCATCTTTGCCAAGCTATTCCTCCACAACGTTAACATCTACTGGGCGGAGCACCTTTCTAGAACTTGCACAAAGATGCCATGTGTACTAGTTAACATGACCGTGATTCCAATGCTAGGTTTCTCTGATTGAATTTATTAACTTACTAAAATAAGTAGGAAAGAATAGAATTGCAGCTTCAAACTAAGAACAACTATCTTAACACTTTATAGTTTGCAAAGCACTTTTCTATCTTTAAAATAGGTAGTATAGGGACACCTGGGTGGCTCAGTCAATTAAGCAGCCAATTTTTGATTTCAGTTAGGTCATGAATTCAAGGTCCTGGGACTGAGCCCTGTGTGGGGCCCCGTGCTCCATGGGGAGTCTGCTTCTTCCTCTCCCTCTGCCCCTCTCCCCCCAATAAATAAATCTTTTAAAAAATAGGTACTATAATTATTCTTATTTTACAGATGAAGATGCTGAGGACCAAGTTTAAATTTCACCAATTAGTAAATGGTGGATTTGGGTTTTCCAACCAGATCTTCCTGATTCCAAATCAGTACTATAAAAACAGAAATTAATCTTCTCCTTCCTTCCTTTCCTCCTTTTCTTCCACTTCCTTTTTCTTCTTCTGCTGAGTTTGCAAATCGTTCTCTGGTAGCAATAATAAAATATTTTTATAATAATAAGACATTTCTTAAACTCAAAAGCTCTTTAAGAACAAAATTCTGTCCTTCTATATTATATTGCTCACTGAAGATTTTTATGCTTTTCCATGTACCTAGAAGGTATTCAAATATCACAATAACGGTCTTTTCCCATCATTTGATTTGCATGTATGTTCCAATTATGGCTCTGCTTCAAGGAAAAGAATGGATTAGGTATCAACTCTAGTTTGATATGGATTGAATGGATTTGATATCAGCTCCATTTTTACTATCAAACAGTCATTTCCATGATGACCCAATGTTGAAATAAGTTATATAAAGAATAACTTTTTATAGTAAATTAAAATTTTTGTCAAGGATTCACTGTATCTTACATTTATTACTAATGTATCTGCTGTCACACACACAATAAATCTCTCCAATTTCCTTTTCTTTATGAAAATATTACAATATATCCAAGTAAATCTCAGTGCCACTGTACTAAGAATAAAGTTTGAAGGGCATAGTGGTAGTCTTTTTATACGTCAAAGTCTGTGGATCAGGTTTATATTAATAAATGAAATGGAAAATAATAAGTGCAGAATGGCAATAAGGGCTGGGATATTGGATGGGGAACAGGAGTGCAAGGGAGACTTTTCACTGCATTGCTTTCTTCTCTTTTAAAATTTATCTAAATCATTAAAAATGCATTTTCTTGATGAGATAAATAAATGAACAAATACAGTTTGTTAAAATTAAGCTAAATAAAAAGCAAGAAAAAAAGAGGAGGAAGGAAGGGGAAGAGGAAAGAAATGTTGCACTGATATACGTTTTGCTTAAGTACTAAGTGATCTTCACAAAGTTATCCAGGAACATTGAAGAGCTATCATAAGTTTCTTGAGAATTCTTAGAACATGGGCTTTTATGGATTTAAGACAAAAACAGAGACAGGAAGTCAAATTTGGAGAAAAGAGGAGAAATAAAGTTGGGATTTGTAAGGATTCCTAATCCTTTTTTAGTACCTTGGGCAGAAGACTCCACATTTTTTGTATTTTTGAGGGATGAGAAAAGAAACTGAAGGAATAATTGGCTGGCTGTAAACCGACTGAGACACTTTGAAGAGGGTGAAACCTTCAATCTGCAAATTCAAAGATGTATAATGGACTCACTGGAACTCAGTGGAAAGTTCCCTAGACCAAAATGAAACATGACTCTGGACTGAGTGTAGATTGTGCCACCACAGAGTGACTCCATCTAAAAATGGGATACAGATCCATACCTTATGTGAATGTTATGAGAATATACTCTGAAGTGCTGTATCAACATCCATTGTCTACTCACCTACAAAATCAAGACACCTCGGGGCGCCTGGGTGGCTCAGTTGGTTAAGCGACTGCCTTCGGCTCAGGTCATGATTCTGGAGTCCTGGGATCGAGTCCCACATCAGGCTCCCTGGTCAGCGGGGGGTCCGCTTCTCCCTCTGACCCTCTTCCCTCTCGTGCTCTCTGTCTCTCATTCTCTCTCTCAAATAAATAAATAAAATCTTTAAAAAAAAAAAAAATCAAGACACCTCAACAGGAATTCATAGAAGATTATCAGTCGTATCCAGACTAGAGTTTACAGTAAAATTGGTTTCAAAGGGAATTTCTGTAAAATTTATTCTATAATAAAAATTAGAACTGGGCATCCAAGTAAAAATTCAGCATTAAAACATCTTAGTAAAAACGATATTCAGATGGTCAATGCAAGTATACCTCTTTGTCACTTTTAATATTTTGCATTTCTTCACTGGAATTCTAGATTCTGAAATACCCTCTTTGTTATTATTTTTCCATCTGGAAATTCTATTTTTTCCCTTTCCACATTTTTAGAATTCATTTGTGTATTATGTTTACTTAACCTATATAAGATACTTAATAGAGCAGGATAGTAATACCATTTTCCCTCTTACATGTTATCATAAAATCTGAATGAGCTTTAATATTGAGGATCCAAATTCTAGAAACAATTCTGCTAAAAATTATGTAATATTTTATTAAAAATGAGGACATCTTATGAACAATAACCTATTTCATGCCTGTCAGAGGCCACATGACATATGTAAGTTATACCTACAGAAACAGTTCAATTTAGTTTACAAAGGCCTACAAAGGTGAGTTTTATTTCTTGAGATGTAAGGTTCCCAAAATACAGAGATTAATAAGATACACTCATGGCTTTTGTGTAATTTTCAGTCCAATGGAGGAGACAGATCTCTAAATATCTAAGGTCAATACAGAGAACATTAGCAGTCTCTGTACACATATGTGGTCTGATAAAGCCAGTCAAGGCAGGAAGGGATCCCAATTTAATGGGCCTCCTTCGGTGACTATTCCAGACTCCTTAGACATCTGTTCCCAAGGACATTGCATTACACTTGGGCCCCCAAATGAGACATAGCTTAGCAGATCATAAGCATTTTACTATATGGATCCTGAAACCATGCTCTTGACCTCCCCACTGCAGACTACTATCTATTCTTCCTTATTTTAGTCTTCTGTTGACTTTCCTCTCTAGTTCGATATATTGACTTATCACTACCTGTTCCCAAACCAGCTCTGGTTGCTGATATTTTCTCTCTACCTCAATCTGAGGGTTCTCCAGATTTTAGAGGAGTGTACCAATGCCACCTAAGACAGAGACTAACCTTTTCCTTTCGTCGTATGCATGCATCTAAACTAATTTTGCAGCCATGTGTGGTCAACTTATTGAGTTCTAGTCAGTGGAACATGAATGGAAATCATGCCCCATGTCCAGACATGATCTGTTAAAAACATCTCATGCACAGTCCTCCATGCTCTTTCATCTTCTGTGGATTGGTGCCAAATAAGGGCGGGGGGGCCGGGAATGGTAGGCAGACTGGGGAGAAGTAGAGTAAGTTGGTTTTGAATTTAATAAACTTCACCTTATCAGACAAAAGAACAATTTATTATTTACATGTGGCAACAAATGTCAACAGGTAAAGAAAATATTTGTTGGAAGGAGAAGGCAAAATCTGCACTTGTATCACGTGGTTCTCTTCAGGATTGAAGCCAGATTTTGCACTCTTATTTAAAACTGTTAGTGAATAGTCAGAATAAATAAGGGATTTAAATGCAGTTTTTTTCATTTCCTTTCTTTGTTCTATGAGGAATGGAAAAATACAAATTTAACTGCCTTCAGAATTTTCATCACCTTGTAATTTAGTTTAACTTTTTGTGGCCACAAGGCATTCTTTGTAATAAAACTAAAATGATATGCAGGGGAGCAGCTTCTGGTAATTGATAATTTTTGTCAGGAATTTTTAGGTTGTATTTCTAATTCTGCTGCAGACTAATTAGATTACATTATGTTTGGCAAGTTACGGTTTCTTTGTCAGGCAGTTCTGTGGGTGATGTATTAATATTCTTCTAAAATACTTTTTTACTATGACAGGGGAACTTCTGTGGACACTTACAGGATCCCAAATATGTTCATGTACCCTTTCTTTTATATTTGTAGCTGCTCTCTTTCACTCTTTCCATTTCTTCTAGTTGACTCTTTGTCCCCGATATTTTTTTTTCCTATGAATGAATGATAACACTACCCATCTGGCAGTCATTTGCAATGGATTGTACGGGTTTAGGAAAATTCCCTGGCAGAGTGGCATTTACATTTGTGTAATTATTACGTTAACATAAAGTATAATTATTACGTTAACATAAATATATCCCTTCTGAAATGTCAAAATGTTTTCAGGCTTCACCAATTATTTTAGATATTATATACGATAGTGGTTCTTTTCTCACTTGATCTTGGCCGAAAGGTTGAGAAGCGATTGTGGTGGTTCTTCTCTCAAGGGAGCTATTATTTTCCAGCTTCCATAAGAGATAGATATGGTCCGTATTAGCATTTAAATATTTCAATAATAGGTCTAGATGGAAGAGCTTCATAAGTTTTTACATAAATCTAAAGTAATTAACAAAAAATAAACTCACAACAGAACAGTAGCAGACCCTGCCTTTGTCAAAGAGTGATGCCCAGCTTGTCTTAACTATTCATTAGGCTGCTAAGACCACAGTTTCCTTTGACTTGTTAATTAGTTGAGGCTTAAATATTTAATTTTAATGATTTACTGGTTTGTTTTTTTTTTGCAATTACATTTTACTTTATCATTACATAATACTGCACAATTTCCTTTGAAAAGATCTATAAAAGTAATTAAAGACAAAATACTCAGAGTACATATTTTTCATAACTGGACTAAGTGATGGGCAAGATCATAAGTAGAGGAAATTGATGAATTGAAGAAGCAAAACAGATGGTAGGGCTGTATACACATGCCAACACACTCTAGCCTGCAGTCTGTTCCAGATTCTGCTAAAGCCAGAAACATAGTGAAAGTGATACCAGGAGCTTAATCCAGCAGAAAAGGCCCATAGTCCCCTTGGGTCCTTAAAAGCAGGCTTCCTGGCTCCAACACAAGTAGCCCTGTGCAAAGCAGTATTCCACAGAAATGCTGTTTTCTGACCTTATGGAAGTTTGAATGTTAAACCATATGGTCTTTTTCAAGGAGAGAAGAATCCTCTCTAAATAACTGTCAAGGCAATACATGATGTGGATAAATAGATACCCAGAGACAAAATGGTTCTCTTTTCTTATGTGTGGCTATCATTTTTTTTCTTTTTTATGATTAATATTTCCTTTTTTTTTTTAAGATTTTATTTATTTATTTCACAGAGAGAGGGAGCTCAAGCAGGGGGAGCGGCAGGCAGAGGGAGAGGGAGAAGTAAGCTCCCTGCCAAGCAAGGAGCCCGATGCAGGGCTCGATCCCAGGACCCTGGGATCATGACCTGAGCTGAAGGCAGATGCTTAACCGACTGAGCCACCCAGGTGCCCCTCCTTTGTCTCTTACTAACATGTGGTGGACACCCTACTGATCTCTTACAGTTACACAGATGATTGAAATGATAGTTCTGCTCATAGATTTATCACTACCTCAATCTGCTGAGAAAAACTTTGAAAGAATATGTTAGGACAATAAGAACGCTTGTAAAGTGAATTGAAATAATTAAGTAAATCAAGGTAATTTTTCTCTTGGCTTCAAAGTATCTTTTCAGTTGCCAAGTTGATGGCAAATTGATAATTGGACAAGGGTATCCCCAGCTTCTAACCAAGGTCATTTTCAATTAGTGTTCCAATTAGTGCCTTCTGAGTAAACTACATTTAAGTCATCAACAAAGTAAGAACAAAAGTCAGATTATAGTGGGTTTTAAATAATTAAATATTTACTGAACATTAGTTGTAACAGTGAATTTTAGAAAGAAACTGAATGTCCAGCACTATGAGATTGCTAAAATAAATCATACTATTTCATTCATGGAATATTAGGTAGCCAAGGAAGTCATTTTATAGGAATATAAACTAAGATAGGAAAAAGTGTATGACATAATATTAAGTGGAAGAAACCCAAATCAATTCACTATAAACTGTTTTGATGTTTGCCTGTCTTCCTAAGAACAAGTAGTAGATTCTGATAATGATTTTGGGTAACTATCTCTTAAAATGGATCTTAGGAGGGAAAGGAGCAACAAAATGGGGGCAGTGGATTAAGGGGGAAAACAATCTCCTTTTGATGGGCAAGTTTTTGAGGATGGCTGAAGCATAGGTTGCATATAAAGGCCCTCACTGAGGAGGAGGAGTGCTATTGTAGGGCTGTGAGCCATAACTGGTTTGGTTAAATAGTATTACAGTCAGCTAAGACTTCATGACTTCATGAAACAAGTAATCAATTATTTGGGGATCCAGCAGCAATAAATTATGACAATCCCATAAGGGTAATTGACCCAATGCCAGTCACTGACCTTTGCAGGATAGATGATAACCAGTTTATGGTTACATCCCTACACTGGAACCTAAGACCTAACTTCAAATATGGATGATAAATGGTTTTTCTATCTTTTTACTTGTCTTTCAATAACACCTTAATAAATCATTCTTTTTTTCTATGCTACATTCCTGGTAGAAAGTATAATTCATGAATTGGCCAAAATAAACAAGTGGGCTCAGGAGGTAAAATAATCCTTAAAATTCTTAGTGTAATACAGAAGATTCTTTGTAACCCATACAAGCTACTCTAATAAAACTTATAAATTATATATTAAATATGCTTGTTCAAAAATAAATAGGGGTCATTAGGATATATAAATATATCAAGAATATAAGAAAGAACATAGTGCCAAATATAGACAACACTGTTTTAAATTAGTCATTTCTGGTACCTTGTCTAGTCAAATCCCACATAGTATTTTCTTACCCTTCAAAAAATTGGATGTAAGAGGGATGAGAGTCTCATATAAGGGATTCATTACCCTACCATGGAACCAAAATGAGGAGAGTTAAGTAGATAGGTTTTTGTTCGGTAGATCAAGGTCAAAGTGAACAATAATATCTCCCTATAAGCCCACCCATCTCTTAATTAGAATGTCTTCTTATCGATACCCCAAAAGTCACCCATAATTTAGACCTCACTGTGTAATATACATTACTTTGTTCAGATATTCAGAGCAATACCCAGCATAAACATTTATAAAATGGAGTCTTCACTGGGAAGAGATTGAAGTGAGAAGAAAATGAGAAAGAAGATGGAGGGACATGAGACTTTGCTGGAAAGGGCAGATACACTGTAGACACCTCCTGGGAGGATTTGGAATCCCTAAAGGCCACATGAAGACTGAGAATCTGAGGAGTGGAAGAAAGATAGAGAATGAGAAGCAGAGGAGAAACAAAACCCATATTACTTTTTAATTTTTTCTAGACCCCAAGGCCAGTTTGCACTGAAAATAAGGTTTAATCTTTGGCAACCTATTGATACCAGGTGTCAAGTAACCACATTTATTAGGGGTCTGATCACACCGAACACTCCTAGCAGGTGGGGCCTGTATTTTACTCATCTTCTTTAGTCCCAGCATATAGTACTAAGATAAGTCAAAGGTATACAAAATTGAATAAGATGATAGCTTCTTTCATGAAACTTAATGCCAAAAAGGAATCAATGAAACAAATCAGCTAAAATTTATAACAGGCATATGTTCCGGGCATAGAGGAAACAGAAAAAGGAATAGTGAAAACTGGCCAATATGCTTGGGGGAAGTCAAGTGAGGCTTTACAGAGCAGATGATATTCCTGTTGATGTTTGATATTCATATGGGGAAGAGCAAGAGCAAAGGATATTCTAGACAAAAGGAGCAGTAAGCCAAAGTCATGGGTCTTACTGAAGTCCAATTGTACCTCTAGTGCTATTTTATTTAAATTCAACTCATAACTAATACAGTAATTTGTGAAACTGTCTCCAAATATAATTATTAGACATCCATTAGCATATCCATAGTGCCTTTTCAGCTCTATATTCATAAAGTATCTATCTGCCAGATCAGGGCTTTTCCCAACAATTCACAAATATAATTAATATTTCTGAGCCCAAGACATGTGTCTGATATTATCGTTTATCTTATTCAAGAGAGGAAAAACTAGAAATAAAATTCCCTTCCCCCAGATTGGAAAATGAGTCTGTGAC
The DNA here is from genome assembly GCF_004348235.1 of Phoca vitulina. NCBI lineage: Eukaryota > Metazoa > Chordata > Mammalia > Carnivora > Phocidae > Phoca > Phoca vitulina. The sequence goes on along the minus strand of NW_022589711.1, from coordinate 29,999,728 downwards.
ATCTTGTGGTTCTCAGCGCAAGTCATGTTTCAACTTAGAAAGTTTCTTTATGTTAAGTTACAGGTGAGCTCAATAAGAGATTTACTATCAGACTCACATTTATGAACCTTAGTTGAAGGCTGTTATTTCCTGGCTATGGATTGAACTTTATCAACAGTAGTTGTGTAAGCATGCCACACAATTTGGCAGGTACTCTACAAGACTGATGCTTTGAGAAATGGTAGTGCTGTCTTTCAACAGAATGAGTCAAAAGACTTAACACTAACAGTAACAAACACGTTTGGAAAGTATGGGAGTGTATATTTAGGATTTTATCCACTTACAGTATGTGAGTACAGACCAAAAAAAGAAAAAAAAGTCCAGAATAGTCTATAAAATGATTTCCTTGAAGGAGCGACATATGAAGATAGAGCAGCTGTATGTTTGACTTTCTGAAATAGCCTCTTGTAAAGCAGGAATCTATTATTCAGTATGCACACATGATAGTGAAGGCAGCTGTTGTGTTGAGTTCTGTGATTCCGTGCCAAACCTAGATGTTGGAGTGATAAGGGTGCTTAGAAAGTTAAATGCTTGCTTTTTTTTGAGTACTTGCCCACACATGTTTCTAGTCTCTGCTTAGAGAAATCAGATATGCACTTTAGGTGAAAGAAATGGGTGAAAAGTGAGTAAGTGAACCTGGGTCTTTAACTTTCAGACAGCAACTCGATACAGCTAGAGGCTGCTAAGCACTGAAATCCTTCGTGCTTCATAGGATTATTTTCTAAAAATTCCTACATGAAGATATGATTTTCTTTAAATTTTAATACAGAAATCACAAAAGCTATCCAGTTCAACCACTCATTTAACCCTTTGGGAAACTGAAGCCCAAAGAAGTAAAGGGGTAGGTTCACACAGTCAGGACCAGACACAGCTTTCCTGGACGCCTAGGATGCCAAGGGTGCCGAGGACAACTGGAGGTCATCTAGCTCAGGTGTTTACCACCAATGGCTGTTTCTATTTCCCCCTAGAGACCCTAAGTTCAAAATAATACCTTGGCTCCAAAATCTTGCATGTATTGTGTAATAATTAATTACCCATAGTCTTTAAGGTCATTCTTCATTGTCCTTCATTCACTCGTTCAACAAATATTTGTCGAGTACTTCTTATAAGTCATGAATTAGATTGTAAATGAAAACAACACAATCCCTATCTTCACGGAGCTTAAAACACTCTAAGTATTGTACAATATAATTTCATTATATACTACCATACAATTTCAATTTGCCATAAATGCTATGAAGAAATAGAACAGTGTTCAGTGAAAGAAAATAATGAGGAACTAATTAGTAATTTATGGTAGACTTGATCGTCAGAAGAGACTTCCTCAAGGACGGGACATTTGAACTCCAGTTGCAAAGATGAAGAGATGTTGGTCACATGGAGAGGGGTAGGCATGGAGGTGGCACTGACTGGTGGAGCTAAGGCCCTGGCACGTTGGAGACACTAAAGGGGGGCTAATGCCTGTGCAGAAGGAAAGTCAGGGGTGAGTGAGAGAATGAAGTCGGAGAGGCAGTCAGGGACCAGATCACATAAGGCCTAAAAGGTTCTTCTAAAGAGTTTGAATTTTATTCCAAGGAGAATGGGAAGCTTTTGAAGCATTTGCCAGCAGGAATGTGAATATGATCCAATTTACATTGTTAAAATGATCCACATTTCTGATCAGCATTTGGTAATTACTAGGGTTAACACACAGAATAGATTTGTGATGGCTAAAAAAATAAATAAATAATAAAATAAAACCACTTTAAAAAAGCTTTAATGTATACTGCCTTGGTGCAGGATGTTGTATAACTTCCACAAATATGGAAGCCCAGTAACCACAGCAGGCAAGACCTCAAAAGTATAACCAGACAGATGCTGAGTTTTCACAGAGGAAGCTTCAAAACTCACCATTCCACCTCTTTGCTCTTTGGATTCACCCTTACACACCTGACACTCAGTTACTTTTCTTCTCTTGATCTACATACTGTGTCCTTCTCCAGGGACTAAACCTCCATTTCTTGTCTGGCTTTCAATCTCATCTCTCTCATCTTCTGACACTTTTATCACCCTCATGACTTAGGCAGTCCTTAGCTTTTACTAGAGCTAATTTTTTTTTTTATGTTTGTTGAAGGAATAAATGAATGAATAGATATTATAAATAGCAGCTTGGATTTGCTATCGGCAGAGAATACTAATCATTGTATTTATTACTAGTGATAAGGAAATAAAAAGAACTATAATTTAATTATTACTTTGTTTTACTGTCTCTGATTAACTAGGTGCTTTGAGCTGTGTTTCTAGTTCTGTCTTTCTTTTTATCCAATCATCATGATCCTCATTCAACTGAAATTAATGATACTCAAAGCTGGTTGCATAACACTTTAAAATCAAACATGAGACACTGTAGTATGCCTATATATTGGACATCTTTTTACAGAGTACTTCTGGGGTTTGATTTCTCCTTTGAGACTTTGATTTGACTTATGACCTCCCTGACTCTTTGTCCAATTTTTTTTTCCTGGAATGAAAGAGCTGTCAAATCGTCATGCCATTAAAAGTATCATGCAATCTAGCCAAAATAGTCTCCTGCTGTCTCAGAGTGCTTAAAATTGATTAATATTCTCTTTTCTGTTCTCCTGAGGTCATTTATAATGTTACGTATTTGTCGTCTCCCTGCTGGGGTTCATTTGATCTTGAGATAACATACATTACCAGAAGAGAACACAACTGACGCATCCAAAGCAGGTATGCTTTATTTAAAACAATTTGTTTAAAGCAAGACTTGGTAGGGTACTATATTTACTTTCTTAAATGATGGCTATGGCAAATTGACAATATCAAATTAAAACCTAGTATTTTCCTAAAGAATTGATGCCTGTCTATGTTCTGAGCAGATAAAACTTGAGAAAACTGTGAATAAGTGCAATATATTATTTGCCACCATTTGTATGGTTCTTTCAGCATTACCTATTGCTTGCCTTCAGATAGGAAAACCTATACTGCATCCTTTGTCTTAATCCTTATGGACTGTACTTGCTGGTCTCTGTCACCACTAGAAATGGTTTGGATCAACACGTGCTCTAAGGTTTTATTGATACTGACTCAAAGCATAATACCCTAGGAATATTGATGTTACTAACGGACTTGAAAAGACCTAGAAGTCCTCAAGAAAGACCTGAAGGAATATATCTTAAATTGTGGCTTTTCGGATGAAGATTTGGACTGGCGCTTCTCTGGGTCTGAGTAAGCTTTCTTCCTACTGCCTCTCAAATCAAACCAGCTAAGCCTACCCTGCCATGTCAGCCCTAGGGAAAAGAATCAAAGCAAGTTGTCTCTTTCTTATAACACTATCATTATTAAAGTGGGGAAAGTATGAGATCTGGAATTAGATAGATTCATTGTCAAGTTCTGAACGGTTGGCTTAGTCTTCAAAGTGAGTGTGTATGTTGGAAGGTGGGCTTCATTTAATATCATTATTTAATTACAGTTCTGCCATTTATGGTCTATAGAACCTCTTTCAGGTTATTTATTCTTTGTGAGATTTATTTTTCTCATATCTAAAATAGGTATAATAATCTCATCTTCAATTTTACCCAAGTTAATTTAAATAGAATATGTGCAGCAACATGTCCAGTGCCTGACAATAGCGGGTAGTCAATAAATATGTCTTCACTGAATAAAAAGCAACTTCATTTATGTACCCTGTCTCTTTGAAACTAGCATGAACAAAACTTTATTTTTATAAATAAAATAAATAAGTATAATTTAATTACAAACAGAACAAACACATTTGGTAGACATGCGTGGTACTGTTGAATTGATTTTTTTTTTATTTTCTTGCTTTAAAAATCCTCACAATTCAAAGAAAGAAATTAACTTCAAAATATTAGAAATATATTATGTATACAAAACATGCCAATTAAAGCTGTAATAGGAACCAAGTAAATCATCAAAATCCAACCTAATATGGGTATATAAAAATTTTCCGTAGGTATAAAACATTTTTCTATACGGATATACACATTCTTACCTTGAAAGTTGCCTTGGACTTTTACAAACCAGATATGGAGACAGATAAAGAAATGAGATTATTTTGTGACAAAAGGCTTTAAAAGGAAACACTCTGCTTCCAATCATGCATGACTAAGGCCAGGGATTGCATTGCCACATGCATAAAGCAAATGGTCAGATAACCCTCTGTGTTCTTTCTAATCCACTTCAGGAAAAAGCCATACTATTTTATACACTCTTTTACAGCCTCCTTATCAGCAACCTTCTCTTTTCAATTCAAACACTTCCAAGTCAAATTTCCTGTCACCTAGAGAAAATGGAAGGTTCTGATGATGAGAAATTTCTTGTTTACTGTGCTCAGCATGGCCAGGCCCGCTGTGAGTCTAGTGACACAGTGGAAACAGAACAGAAAGGTAAGTAACTGGGGCACAGCAAGGAACCTTCTCCCCTAGCCTGGTGTTTTAAAATATGGCAGAACCAGCTCCTTGGATCCTCTAACCTGGTGGATTTCTCAATCCATATTGCCTGCAATGGCCAGCAGACTTCAGGTTTCACTCCATGAAGAAATAGGAGACATTAGGAGAAGTTTTCACCCTTGTCCTTAGTCTGAGTTTGTTATTTTCACTGTTTTTTGCTGGCTTAGTAATAAACTGGAGTGAAATAACCTGAAACTAAGTCTAAACCTACCATTCTCCAAACTAATTAAGGATTCTAATAAATGTTGAGATGTAAGTGGTTTTCAATCTATCTTTTTTTTTACTGAAGTATAATTGACATACAATAGTCTATTAATTTCAAGTGTGCATCATAGTGATTCAGTATGTTTGTACATTATGAAATGATCCCCACAACAAGTCTGGTTACCATCTGTCACCATACATCGTTATTACAATATTATTGACCATATTTCCTATGTGGTACATTACATCTCCATGACTTATTTATTTTATAACTGGAAGTTTGTACTTCTTAATAGTTTTCACTTATTTAGCCTGCCCCCTAACTACTCCCACCTTGGTAACCAAGAGCATGTTTCCTGCATCTATGAGACTGTTTCTGTTTTTGTATTGTTTGTTTGCTTGTTTTGTTTTTTAGATTCCGCATTTAAGTGAAATCATACGGTATTTGTCTTTCTCTGTCTGACTTATTTCACTTAGCATAATACCCTATAGGTCCATCGATGTTGTTGCAAGTGGCAAAATTTCATTCTGATTTATGGCTGAGTGATATTCCATTGTGTGTATATATGCTACATCATTTTTATCTATTTATCTATTGATGGACACTTAGGTTGCTTCCATATCTTGGCTATTGTAAATAGTGTTGCAATGAGCATAAGGATGCATATATTTTTTCAAACTGGTGTTTTTGTTTTCTTCAGATAAATACCTACACATGGAATTACTGGAGAGTATGGTAGTTCGATTTTTAATGTTTTGAGGAAACTCCATACTATTTTCCACAATGGCTGCCCCAATTTACATCTCCACCAGGAGTGTTCAAAAGTTCCCTCTTCTCCAAATACTCACCAATACTTGTTATTTTTTGTCTTTTTGATAATAGCCAATCTGACAGGTATGAGGTGATATCTCATTGTGGTCTTTATTTACATTTCCCTTCTGGTTAGTGATGTTGAGCATCTTTCCTTGTGCCTGTTGGCCATCTGTATGTCTTCTTTGGAGAAATGTCTAATCAAGTCCTCTATCCATTTTTTTTTTTTTTTATTGTGACAGGAAAGGTGCTCAGTGCTTTGGGTGACTATATTCTTTTTTTTTTTATGTAGTGTTAATCACCATACATTACATCGTTAGTTTTTGAGGTAGTGTTCCATGATTCATTGTTTGCGTATAACACCCAGTGCTCCATGCAGAACATGCCCTCTTTAATACCCATCACCAGGCTAACCCATCCCCCCATCCCCCTCCCCTCTAGAACACTCAACTTTGTTTCTCAGAGTCCATAGTCTCTCATGGTTCATCTCCCCCTCCAATTTCCCTGCCTTCATTCTTCCCTTCCTGCTATCTTCTTCTTTTTTTTTTTTAACATATAATGTATTATTTGTTTCATAGGTCTGTGATTCAACAGTCTTACACAATTCACAGTGCTCACCATAGCACATACCGTCCCCAATGTCTATCACCCAGTCACCCCATCCCTCCCACCCCCCACCACTCCAGGAACCCTCAGTTTGTTTCCTGAGATTAAGAATTCCTCATATCAGTGAGGTCATATGCTACATGTCTTTCTCTGATTGACTTATTTCGCTCAGCATAATATCCTCCAGTTCCATCCACATCATTGCAAATGTTAAGATTTCATTCCTTTTGATGGCTGCATAATATTCCATTGTATATATATACCTCATCTTCTTTATCCATTCATCTGTCGATGGACATCTTGGCTCTTTCCACAGTTTGGCTGTTGTGGACATTGCTGCTATAAACATTGGGGTGCACGTACCCCTTCAGATCTCTACATTTGTATCTTTGGGGTAGATACCCAGTAGTGCAATTGCTGGATCATATGGTAGCTCTATTTTCAACTTTTTGAGGAATCTCACTACTGTTTTCCAGAGTGCTGCCCCAGCTTGCATTCCCACCAACGGTGTAGGAGGGTTCCCCTTTGTCCATATCCTCGCCAACATCTGTTGTTTCCTGACGTGTTAATTTTAGCCATTCTGACTGGTGGGAGGTGGTATCTCATTGAGGTTTTCATTTGGATTTCCCTGATGCCGAGCTATGTTGAGCACTTTTTCATGTGTCTGTTGGCCATTTGGATGTCTTCTTTGGAAAAATGTTTGTTCATGTCTTCTGCCCATTTCTTGATTGGATCATTTGTTCTTTGGGTGTTGAGTTTAATAAGTTCTTTATAGATTTTGGATACTAGCCCTTTATCTGATATGTCATTTGCAAATATCTTCTCCTATTCTGTCAGTTGTGTTTTGGTTTTGTTGACTGTTTCTTTTGCTGTGCAAAAGATTTTTATCTTGATGAAGTCCCAATAGTTCATTTTTGCCCTTGCTTCTCTTGCCTTTGGCGATGTTTCTAGGAAGAAATTGCTGTGGCTGAGGTCGAAGAGGTTGCTGCCTGTGTTCTCCTTTAGGATTTTGATGGACTCTTGTCTCACATTGAGGTCTTTCAACCATTTGGAGTCTATTTTTGTGTGTGATGTAAGGAAATGGTCCAGTTTCATTCTTCTGCATGTGGCTGTCCAATTTTGCCAACACCATTTGTTGAAGAGACTGTCTTTTTTCCATTGGACATTCTTTCCTGCTTTGTCAAAGATTAGTTGACCATAGACTTGAAGGTCCATTTCTGGGCTATGTATTCTGTTCTATCAATCTATGTGTCTGTTTTTGTGCCAGTACCATACTGTCTTGATGATGACAGCTTTGTAATAGAGTCTGGAATTGTGATGCCGCCAGCTTTGCTTTTCTTTTTCAACATTCCTCTGGCTATTCGGGGTCTTTTCTGGTTCCATACAAATTTTAGGATTATTTGTTCCATTTCTTTGAAAAAAGTGGATGGTATTTTGACAGGGATTGCATTGAATGTGTAGATTGCTCTAGGTAGCATTGACATCTTCACAATTATTTTTTCTTCCAATCCATGAGCATGGAACGTTTTTCCATTTCTTTGTGTCTTCCTCAATTTCTTTCATGAGTATTTTATAGTTTTCTGAGTACAGATTCTTTGCCTCTTTCATTAGATTTATTCCTAGGTATCTTATGGTTTTGGGTGCAATTGTATATGGGATCGACTCCTTAATTTATTTTTCGTCTGTCTTGTTGTTGGTGTATAGGAATGCCACTGCTTTCTGTGCACTGATTTTATATCCTGCCACTTCACTGAATTCTTGTATGAGTTCTAGCAGTTTTGGGGTGGAGTCTTTTGGGTTTTCCGCATAAAGTATCATATCATCTCCAAAGAGTGAGAGTTTGACTTCTTCTTTGCCAATTTGGATGCCTTTTGTTTCTTTTTGTTGTCTGATTGCTGTGGCTAGGACTTCTAATACTATGTTGAATAGCAGTGGTGATAGTGGACATCCCTGCCATGTTCCTGACCTTAGGGGGAAAGCTCTCAATTTTTCCCCATTGAGAATGATATTCGCTCTGGGTTTTTCATAGATGACTTTTATGATATTGAGGTATGGACCCTCTATGCCTACACTCTGAAGAGTTTTGATCAAGAAAGGATGCTGTACTTTGTCAAATGCTTTTTCTGCATCTATTGAGAGGATCATATGGTTCTTGTTCTTTCTTTTATTAATGTATTGTATCACATTGATTGATTTGTGGATGTTGAACCAACCTTGCAGCCCAGGGATAAATCCCACTTGGTCGTGGTGAATAATCCTTTTAATGTACTGTTGGAGCCTATTGGCTAGTATTTTGGTGAGAATTTTTGCATCCATGTTCATCAAGGATATTGGTCTGTAATTCTCCTTTTTGATGGGGTCTTTGTCTGGTTTGGGGATCAAGGTAATGGTGGCCTCATAAAATGAGTTTGGAAGTTTTCCTTCCATTTCTATTTTTTGGAACAGTTTCAGAAGAATAGGTATTAATTCTTCTTTAAATGTTTGGTAGAATTCCCCTGGGAAGCCATCTGGCCCTGGGCTTCTGTTTGTTGGGAGATTTTTGATGACTGCTTCAATTTCCTTAGTGGTTGTAGGTCTGTTCAGGTTTTCTATTTCTTTCTGGTTCTGTTTCGGTAGCTGTTACATCTCTAGGAATGCATCCATTTCTTCCAGATTATCTAATTTGCTGGCATACAGTTGCTCATAATTTGTTTGTATTTCTTTGGTCTTGGTTGTGATCTCTCCTCATTCATTCATGATTTTATTTATTTGGGTCCTTTCTCTTTTCTTTTTGATAAATCTTGTTAATTCTTTCCAAGAACCAGCTCCTAGTTTCGTTGATCTGTTCTACTGTTCTTTTGGTTTCTATTTCATTGATTTCTGCTCTGATCTTTATTATTTCTCTTCTCCTGCTGGGTTTAGGCTTTATTTGGTGTTCTTTCTCCAGCTCCTTTAGGTGTAGGGTTAGGTTGTGTATTTGAGACCTTTCTTGTTTCTTGAGAAATGCTTGTATTGCTATATACTTTCCTCTCAGGACTGCCTTTGCTGCATCCCAAAGATTTTGAACAGGTGTGTTTTCATTTTCATTGGTTTCCATGAATTTTTTAAATTCTTCTTTAATTTCCTGATTGACCCATTCATTCTTTAGTAGGATGCTCTTTAGCCTCCATGTATTTGAGCTCTTTCCAACTTTCCTCTTGTGATTGAGTTCCACTTTCAAAGCATTGTGGTCTGAAAATATGCAGGGAATTATCCCAATCTTTTGGTACCAGTTGAGACCTGATTTGTGACCTAGGATGTGATCTATTCTGGAGAATGTTCCATGGGCACTAGAGAAGAATGTATATTGTATTGCTTTGAGATGGAATGTTCTGAATATATCTGTGAAGTCCATTTGGTCCAATGTGTCATTTAAAGTCTTTATTCCTTGTTGATCTTTTGCTTAGATGATCTGTCCATTTCAGTGAGGGGGGTGTTAAAGTCCCCCACTATTATTGTATTGTTGTGGATGTGTTATTTGTCTGATATAAGGATTGCCACCCCAGCTTTCTTTTGGTGTCCATTAGCATGGTAAATGGTTTTCCAACCCCTCACTTTCAATCTGGGGGTGTCTTTGGGTCTAAAATGAGTCTCTCACAGGCAGCAAATCGATGGGTCTTGTTTTTTATCCAATCTGATAGCTTGTGTCTTTTGATTGGGACATTTAGCCCATTTACATTCAGGGTAACTATTGAAAGATAGGAATTTAGTGCCATTGTATTGCCTGTAAGGTGACTGTTACTGTATATTGTCTGTGTTCCTTTCTGGTTTATGTTACTTTTAGGCTCTCTCTTTGCTTAGAGGACCCCTTTCAATATTTCTTGTAGGGCTGGTTTCGTGTTTGCAAATTCCTTTAGTTTTTGTTTGTCCTGGAAGCTTTTTATCTCTCCTCTATTTTCAATGACAGCCTAGCTGGATATAGTATTCTTGGCTGCATATTTTTCTCATTTAGTGCTCTGAATATATCATGCCAGTCCTTTCTGGCCTGCCAGGTCTCTGTGGATAGGTCTGTTGCCAATCTAATGTTTCTACCATTGTAGGTTACAGATCTTTTCTCCCAAGCTGCTTTCAGGATTTTCTCTTTGTCTCTGAGACTTGTAAGTTTTACTATTAGATGTCGGGGTGTTGACCTATTTTTATTGATTTTGAGAGGGGTTCTCTGTGCCTCCTGGATTTTGATGCCTGTTTCCTTCCCCAAATTAGGGAAGTTCTCTGCTATAATTTGCTCCAATATACCTTCTGCCCCTCTCTCTCTTTCTTCTTCTTCTGGGATCCCAATTATTCTAATGTTGTTTCGTCTTATGGTATCACTTATCTCTCGAATTCTGCCCTCGTGATCCAGTAGTTGTTTATCTCTCTTTTTCTCAGCTTCTTTATTTTCCATCATTTGGTTTTCTATATCACTAATTCTCTCTTCTGCCTCATTTATCCTAGCAGTTAGAGCCTCCATTTTTGATTGCACCTCATTAATAGCCTTTTTGATTTTGACTTGGTTAGATTTTTAGTTCTTTTATTTCTCCAGAAAGGGTTTCTCTAATAACTTCCATGCTTTTTCCAAGCCCAGCTAGTATCTTTAAAATCGTCATTCTGAACTCTAGTTCCGACATCTTACTAACGTCAGTATTGATTAGGTCCCTGGCAGTTGGGACTGCCTCTTGTTCTTTTTTTTGAGGTGATTTTTTCCATCTTGTCATTTTGTCCAGAGAATAGATGAATGAGAGAACAAAATGCTAACAGGTAACAACGTCCCCAGAAAATATACACTAAACAAATCAGAAAAGACCTGAAACTGGGGGAAAAGAAAGGGAAAGAAAGAAAAAAGAAAAAAAAAAGAAAGAAAAAGATAAAAACAAACAAACAAAAACAAAACAAGACAAAAAAAACAGAATATGATCAAATATGATCAGGCTGGTTGATAGATCAGTGCCACACACTAGATTTTTGGCGTATTTTGGTCTGTTAGAAGAAAGTGCCTCCCAAAATTTTAAAGAAAGAAAAACTTATATATGTACAAAAATAAGGGTAAGTACGATGAAGGGATGGAATATGACTGTAAAGATGAAAATTATAAAAGATTTTATAAAAGGAATTGATAAGATAAGAAGTTGGTAGAAAAAAGAAAGAAGAGGATTAAAAAAAAAAAAGGAAAGAATGTGATCAGGCAGGAGACTAGAACAAAGCCATACACTAGAGATTTAGGGTATATTTTGGTCTATTAGAAGAAACTATATCCCAAAATTTTAAAGAGAGAACAACTTATATATATATATATATATATATATATATACCAAAAATAAGGTTAACTACTATGAAGGGATAGAATATGACTCTAAAAATGAAAAATAAAAAAGATTTTTTAAAAAAGGGATTGATAAGATGTTGGTTGAAAAAGGGAAAAAGAAAATCCAAAAAAAAAAAAAAAAGGAAGTTAAAAAAAATAACTTTGAAAGACTAAAGAATCATGGGAAAAAAGCCATGAATTCTATGCACAGTATTCCCCTAGCACTGGAGTTCTGCTGTTCTCATTGATTGGTAAACTTGGTCTTGGCTGGCTGTTCTTGCTGATCTTCTGGGGGAGAGGCCTGTTGCCGTGGTTCCCAAATGTCTTTGCTGGGGGCAGAACTGCCCCACCTTTGAGGGGTCTGGGCTAAGTAATCTGCTCGGTTTTGCTCTCGGGAGCTTTTGTTCCCTGCAAGCTCCGTACAGCTTTGGAGGACGAGAGTGAAAATGCGGCCTCCCAATCTCTGCCCCGGAGGAGCCGAGAACTTGGGGCCCCACTCCTCAATGAGCCCCCAGAGAAAAGCAGTCAATCACTCCCATCTCCCGGGTCTCCGGCCGCATTCCGTGCTCACCTGGCCTGTGACCGAGCATTTCTATCTCTGGCACCCAACCCCATGTGGAGTCTCCAAACCCAGCAGATCCCTGCAGTGTGCTCCCGTGCTGCTCCTCCCGGGGAGGAAGGGGAGTCTCCCCGGATCTGCCGCTTGCTGGGTCCCTGCTGGAGGAGCAGTGGCCTGACTGTGCCACGGATCATGGTTTATGCCAACCCCGAGCTGAGAGCCCACTCCTTGGCTCCATCTCTGCAGCCGGCTTCCCTGCTCCGATACCTGGGAGCTCTGCCACACTCAGGCACCCCTGGTCTCTCTGTGACCCTGAGGGTCCCAAGACCACACTGTCCCAGCGAGTGTTCCACCCCCCCCCCCCCCCTTAGCCACTGGAGCGATGTCCCTCAGCAGAGCCAACTTCTAAAAGTTCTGATTTTGTGCTCCACTGCTCTATTACTTGTCGGTAGCAGCTTATGGAGGCCCCCTCCCGCGCCGTCTATCTTCCCAAATATTGCCTCGATTCACTTCTCCACAGGTCCTACCTTCCAGAAAGTGGTCACTTTTCTGTTCAGAAAGTTGTTGCTATTCTTTTCTTCAATCTCCTGTTGAGTTCATAGGTGTTTAGAATGGTTTGATACCTATCTAGCTGAATTCCTGGGATCAGACGAAATTTTGGTCTCCTACTCCTCTGCCATCTTGATCCTCCCTCTCCTCTATCCATTTTTAAACAGTAGATGAAAAGTCAAAAAGTGCATTCAAACATTTTTGACCGAGTTGTTATTACCTTTTAAGAGTATGGAAGAGTGATGGTATTTGGGCCAGCACTTATTCTCAACTACTGATATATTCTCTGAATCATGAGGATAGAAGTAGAAAGATATTTTTGTTTGGGGGTATTTTTGTTGTTAATTTCTGTATTCCCAAAAACTGGAACAACGTTTCTATCACCTAGTAGCTCAATAAACATTTGTGACTGACTGAAGGAATGAATGAAGAGAAAAGGTAGAACATACAGTACTTCAGAGAAGAGATACATGTGAGGGTGTAGAGGATCCTGGTTTTAGAAGCAGTGATAGAACAGGAAGTCCTATGCAAATGATACCTACAGAGTCACATCTCATAAATAAGGACAAAGGACACACATTAGAGTTAAAATAAAGGTAAAGAAACACATGTTCCCATAGAACATAGTAGAAGACGGGTACCTGGGTGGCACAGTCAGTTAAGCTTCCAAATCTTGGTTTCTCAGCTAAGGTCATGATCTCAGGGTCATGAGATTGAACCCCTTGAGTCTGCTTGAGATTCTCTCTCCCTCTCCCTCTCATGCTCTCTCTCTCTCTCTCACTCTAAAATAAATAAATAAATAAATAAATAAATAAATAAATAAATAAATCTTTAAAGAAAAAGAACAATAGTAGAAGAGACTCGTGGAAAGAAAGGGCTGAATTATACACAAATGTGAAAATAGAAAACAATCATAGAAACACTCTTTGCCTTGCAGAAAAAGTTGTTAATAACTGAGAAAAAGATACTGGTAGTTAGAAGTTAACCTGGAGACTTACGTTAGGTACAAGAGAGGAGAGAAGGGAAGGAAAGTATAAGAGCTTAACAGGTCACAATATCTTATGAATCATGCTCAAGTTTCATAGTTTCTAGGGACAAATTGAAACGCTTACAGGAGACAGGTAATGAGTGACTGGGGTCCAGTGGAAAAATAGAAAGCATATGCCCCTTCTAAAAGCAGCAATCATTATAGCCTCTATGATTGTTTGCCATTCAGAAATGTAGACTCAAAGAGAAGCCAATAATCTGCACTTGCATATAAAATCTTCTAATTTGTAAATGTTAGGAACTGATTCAACATTTATAAAAAAATAGTTTATGGTACATAGCAACACAGATTTATAAAATATAGCATCGATAAAAAAAGAAAAGGAATGAGATTTATGGCATAGAATCATTGATACAAATTACAAACACATTCACATAGAAAAACACAAAATTTTCTACAAGATTTCATGTATATTTAATAACATAATTCAAACACATTAGAGTCCTGCCTTGGTTATGGGAGACAGAACTAACTATGAGAAATGAGAGGGAAATACCAATTAAAAAAAATCAAGAGGAGGGGCGCCTGGGTGGCTCAGTCGTTAAGTGTCTGACTTTGGCTCAGGTCATGATCCCAGGGTCCTGGAATCGAGCCCTGCATCGGGCTCCCTGCTCAGCAGGAAGCCTGCTTCTCCCTCTCCCACTCCCCCTGCTTGTGTTCCCTCTCTTGCTGTCTCTCTCTCTCAAAAAATAAAATCTTTAAAAAAAAAAATCAAGAGGAGTCCTACATGGATATATGATAATAATATACTATGGTTTAGGAGTATTATCATCCAATTTTCTGTATATAAGATCTAAAAGTAAATGAATAAATATAATTAAAATAAAACACATGGTGAAGACCCAAGCAAGAAACAAATCAAAACATGTTAGTATTTGAATTTGGTCTGTGAGTCGCTGGTTTGAAAGTTCTTATTTACAAATTATCCCCCAAGAGCTCCCCTAAATGTGGGCAGAGAATTGGAGAATTTTGAAGAAAATTGGCTAATGGAAAAGTTTAGAGGCCATGACGTCTAAGCACTCAGTTGCCATTGCTGTTGCTGCATCATCTGCTGGTGATTCTCCACTGGGTTTTGTGCAGTGGATAAGCAAGAGAATGAGGAACCAAAGACAAAGAAAATACATCAGACATAGCAGACCAAATTTGCACCTAATGACTCTCACCCAGTAAAAAGACTTCACAATACCGTAGGGACCAAAGATTAAGATAAGCGTGCTTCTGTGTCTATTTGTAAAAAGAATATCAAAGATAAGTACACACACACCCTGCTTCACGTGGAAGAGTTTGTGTGCGTAGTGTAATTTTCCAAGCCCTACTTTCTAAATTCAACACATGCTACTCATCAGGGTTCCTCTGTAAATATGAGCTCTCTAAAAGACTGTGGTTTAGGAAAAACAAAAAACTACCCACATGGTTTTATTTTTTATATATTAAATGGAGCCAATATATTTCTATAAGTCAATTTGTTGTCTGACTCATGATGAAACCAATTTTTTAAAAGTTTTAATCAAATTAATAATCATGAACAATGGTTATTTTATTTTTCCCTTAAACCCTAAATTAACCTTTTAAGTTAAGAATGTGTGATTACTGCCCAAGGCTAGTACTGTTTAGAACAGTAAATGTCCATGAATTATATTTCACTTTATTTTAAAAAACATTTTTTAAAGTTAGGTTTTTAAATGACCATTCTCTCTGGAGGTGCTTCTGAAAATTAACTTCTATTAAATGGTAAATGTAAATGATGAAATCCTGGATTGCAAATCTAATTAAATTAAGTACATAGAAAAACTAACTATAAATTTTTAAGTTTTGAGTTGAACTATTAAAAGTTTATCCCAGTCCTTATCAAAGTAAGATTTAACTCATATGTTATTAAAAGATCTAGATAATGGACTATGTTTAGTACTTCTGAGAGGTAACATAGAGTTGGTTGGGTTTCCCTACACTACTTCCTAAATATGTGACTTTTACTACCCTGCCTTTGTTTCTTCATCTATAAAATTTTGAGATATGTAGGGCTTACCCCTCTGGTTGTTGTGTGAAATTAATTACTACTTAGAATACTACCATAAAATAAATGTCAGCTACTGCTATTAGTGACATCTAAAAATCAAATGATCATTTGAAAAGATGCATTACACTTCTGACAAGTATCCCAAAGATACTTTTTACATGTATTTGCAAATACATTCATCATCATCTGCTAAAAAGTGATCATCATTTATATTATCATTTAAATTTATAACTAGCAATATTGCAGTGGAAAAGCATCATCTTCACATCCCCTTATGTCCTTCCCCTCTGGTAACCATCAGTTTGTCCTCTATCATTAACAGTCTGTTTCTTTTTTCTTCCAAATTTTTATTTAAATTCTAGTTAGTTAACATATAGTGTAATATTGGTTTCAGGATTAGAATTAAGTGATTCATCACTTATGTATAACACTCAGTGCTCATCATAACAAGTGCCCTTTTTAATATGCTTCATCCATCTAGCCCATCCCCCACCCACATCCTTCCATCAACCCTCAGTTTGTTCTCAGTCATTAAGAGTCTCTTCTGGTTTACATCCCTCTTTTTTTTTCCCTTCCCTAAGGAAAATCTCTTTTGTTTCCTAAATTCCACATATGAGTGAAATCATATGGTATTCGTCTATCTCTGACTGATTTATTTCACTTAGCCTAATACACTCAGGTCCATCCACATCACTGCAAATGGCAGGATTTCATTCTTTTTGATGGCTGAGTAATATTCCATTGTAGATAGATAGATAGATAGATAGATAGATAGATAGATAAATAGATAGATAGATAGATAGATGATAGATAGATAGACCACATCTTCTTTATCCATTCTTCAGTTGTTGGACACTTGGGCTCTTTCCATAGTTTGGCTATTGTTGATAATGCTGCTATAAACATCGGGGTATATGTACCCCTTCAAATCTGAATTTTTGTATCTTTTAGGTAAATTCCTAATAGTATAATTGGTGGGTCAGTAAGGTAGTTCTATTTTTAACTTTTTGATGCACCTCCATACTGTTTTCCAGAGTGGCTGTACCAGTTTGCATTCCTACCACAGTGCACGAGGATTCCTTTTCTTCCACATCCTCACCAACACCTGTTGTTTCTTGTGTTGTTGGTTTTAGCCATTCTGACAGATATGAAGTGATAGCTCATTGTAGTTTTGATTTGCATTTCCCTGATGGTAAGTGATGATAAACATCTTTTCATGTGTCTTTTGGCCATCTGGATGTCCTCACTGGAGAGAGGTCTGTCCCTGTCTTCTGCCCATTTTTTAATTGCATTAGTTATTTTTTGGGTGTTGAGTTTTATAAGTTCTTTATATATTTTGGATACTAACCCTTTGTCGGATATGTCATTTGCAAATACTTTCTCCCATTCCATAGATTGCCTTTTAGTTCTGTTGATTGTCTCCTTCACTGTGCACAAGTTTTTATTTTGATACAGTCCCAATAGTTTATTTTTGCTTTTGTTTTCCTTGCCTCAGGAGACATACCTAGAAAAAATGTTCCTATGGCTGATATCAAAGAAGTTACTACCTGTGTTCTCTTCTAGGATTTGTATGGTTTCCAGTCTCACACTTAGGTCTTTCAACCATTTTGCTCTTATTTTTTGTGTATGGTGTAAGAAAGTGGTCCAGTTTCTTTCTTTTGCATGTTGCTGTCCAATTTTCCTAACATCAATTGTTGAAGAGACTGTCTTTTTCTCATTGGATATTCTTTCCTGCTTTGTCAAAAATTAATTGACCACACAGTTATGGGTCCATTTCTGGGTTTTCTATTTTGTTCTATTTATCTATGTGTCTATATTTTTGTGCCAGTGCTATATTGTTTTGATTCTACAGCTTTGTAATATAACGTAAAGTCCAGAATTGTGATGCCTCCAGTTTTGCTTTTCTTTTTCAAGATTGCTTTGGCTATTTGGGGTCTTTTGTGGTTCCATGCAAATTTTAGAATTGTTTGTTCTAGTTCTGTGAAAAATGCTTTTGGTATTTTGATAGGAATTTCATTTAAAAGTGCACGTTGCCAGATAGACATTTTAACAATATTTGTTCTTCCAATCCATGAGCATGGAATGTCTTTCCACTTCTTTGTGTCTTCTTCAATTTTTTATCAGCATTTTATAGTTTTCAGAATAAAAAACTCACTTCTTTGGTTAGGATTATCCCTAGGTATCTTATTATCCTTGGTGCAACTGTGAATGGGAATGTTTTCTTAATTTCTCTTTCTGCTGCTTCATTACTGGTTTATAGAAATGCAACAGATTTCTGTACATTGATTTTGTATCCTGCAACTTTATTGAGTTCATTTGTCAGTATGAGTATTTTGGTGGAGTCTTTTGGGCTTTCTGTATATATATTATCTTATCATCTGCAAATAATGAAAGTTTTACTTCACCCTTACCGTTTTGGATGCCTTTTATTTCTTTTTGTTGTCTGCTTGTTGTGGCTAGGACTCCCAGTACTATTTTGAATAAAATTGGTGAGAGTGGATATCTCAGTCTTGTTCTTGACCTTAGGAGAAATTCTCACTCTCAGTTTTTCCCCAGTAAGGATGATGTTAGCTGTGAGTTTTCATATATGGTCTTCATTATGTTGAGGTATGTTCCCTCTAAACCTACCTTGTTGAGGGTTTTTTTTTTTATTATTATTATTATGAATGGATGTTGTACTTTGTCAAATGCTTTTTCTGCATCTATTGAAATGATTATATGGTTCTTATCCTTTATCTTATTGATGTGATGTATCATGTTGATTGATTTGTGAATATTGACCACCCTTGCAACGCAGGAATAAATCACACTTGATCATGATGAATGATTTATTTAATGTATTGTTTAATTAGGTTTGCTACTATTTGTTGAGGATTTTTGCATCTATGTTTATCAGCGATACTGGCCTCTTTTTTTAGTGGTGTCTTTATCTGGTTTTGGTATCAGGATAATGCTGGCCTCATAGAATGAATTTGGAACTTTTCCTTCCTTTTCTGTTTTTTGGACTAGTTTAAGAAGAATAGGTATTAATTCTTTTTTAAATGTTTGGTAGAATTCTCCTGTGAAGCCATCTGATCCTGGACTTCTGCTTTTTGGGAGTTTCTTGAATACTAATTCAATTTCTTTGCTGGTTATCAGTCCGTTAAAATTTTCTTTCTTCCTGTTTCAGTTTTGGTAGTTCATATGTTTCTAGGAATTTATCCATTTCTTCTAGGTTGTTCAATATGTTGGTATATAGTTTTTTATAATATTCTCTTGTAATTGTATTTCTGTGGTGTTGGTTGTTATTCTCTTCTCTCATTTGTGATTTTATTTATTTGAGTCCTTTCTCCTTTTTTCTTGATAAGTCTGGCTAGAGGTTTGTCACCACTAAAAAAAGAGACCAATATTGCCGATAAACATAGATGCAAAAATCTTCAAAAAATAGTAGCAAACCTAATGCAACAATACATTAAATAAATCATTCATCATGATCAAGTATGATTTATTCCTGTGTTGCATGGGTGGTCAATATTCACAAATCAATTTTTTCATAGAACCAGCCCCTGGTTTCATTGATCTGTTCTATTATTTTTAGATTCTATATCATTTATTTCTGCTCTGATCTTCATTATTTCTTTCTTTCTCTGGTTTTAGATTTTGTTCGTTTTTGCTCTTCTAGCTTCTTTAGGTGTAAGGTTAGGTTATGTATTTGAGATTTTTCTTGCTTCTTGAGGTAGGCCTGTATTGCTACAAACTTCCCTCTTAGAACCACTTTTGCTGCATACCAAAGGTTTTGGATTATTGTGGTTTTTTTTTTCATTTGTTTCCATGTATTTTTAAATTTCTTTTATTTCCTGGTTGACTCTTTCATTGTTTAGAAGCATGTTATTTAACCTCCATGTATTTGTGGTCTTTCCAGATTTTTTCTTGTGGTTGATTTCTAGTTTTATAGCATTGTGGTCAGAAAAAAAATACATCATATGACTTTGATCTTGAATTTGTTGAGGCTGGTTTTGTGCGCTAATATGAGATCTATTCTGGAGAATGTTCCATGTGCACTTGAAAAGAATGTATACTCTGCTGTTTTAGGATGGAACGTTCTGAATATATCTGTTAAATCCATCTGTTCCAGAGTATCATTCGAAGTCATTGTTTCCTTGATGATGTTCTGTTTAGATGATCTGTCCATTGATGTAAGTGGGATGTTAAAGTCTCCTATTATTATTTTATTATTATCAATTAGTTCCTTTATGTTTGTTATTAACTGTTTTATGTTTTTGGGTGCTCCTATTTTGGGTGCATAAATATTTACAATTATTATATCTTCTTGTTGGATTGTCCCCCTTATTATTATATAGTGTCCTTCTTTGTCTCTTGCTACAGTCTTTGTTTTAAAGTCTATTTTTTCCAATATAAATATTGGCTGCTCCAGCTTTCTTTTGGCATCTATTTGCGTGAGAGATGTTTCTCCATCCTCTAACTTTCAGGTGCTTTCAGGTATAAAATGAGTTTCATGTAGGCAGCATATAAATTGTTCTTGTTTTTTTTTGTTTTGTTTTTTCCTATTCTGTCACCCTATGCCTTTAGATTGGAGAGTTTAGTCCATTTACATTCAAAGTAATTATTGACAGATATGTATTTATTGGCATTTTATTATCTGTTTTGTGGTTGTTTCTGAAGATTTACTCTGATTCTTTCTTGTCTTTCTCTCTTTCATGGTTTGATGATTTTCTTTAATCATATATTTGGATTTCTTTCTCTTTATTCTTTGCATATTTATTAGTGGTTTTTGATATATGGTCACCATTAGGTCATATATAACCTCTTCTGCATATAGCAGTATATATTGAGTTGATGATTATTTAAGTTTGAACCCATTCTTTACTCCTCTCCTCCCTACATTTTAGGTATATGTTGTTATATTCACATCCTTTTATTTTGTGAGTTCCTTGACTGATTTTTTTTTTACAGAAATATTCATTTTTACTCCTTTTGTGTTTCCTATTTTTATGCTCTCACTTTTGGTCTTTCTTTTCCACTCAAAGAGTCCCCTTTAATATTTCTTGCAGGGTTGGTTTATTGGTCATGAACTCCTTTAGTTTTTGTTTGTCTGGGAAACTCTTTATCTCTCCTTCTATTCTGAATGGTAGCCTTGCTGGATAGAGTATTGTTGGCTGCAGATTTTTCACATTCAGCACTTTGAATATATCATGCCATGTTCTTCTGGCTTGGAAAGTTTCTGCTGAAAAATTCCCTGCTAGCCTTCTAGGTTTTCCCTTGTGTAACTGTCTTCTTTTGTCATGCTTCTTTTAAAATTTTTTCATTATCACTATATTTTGCCAATTTAATTACAATATGTCTTGGTGTGGATCTGCTTTTGTTGATTTTGATGGGAGTTCTCTGTGCTTCCTGAATCTGGATGTCTGTTTCCTTCCCCAGACAGATTAGGGAAATTTTCAGCTATTACTTCTTCAAATAAATTTTCTGCCCCTTTTCCTCTTTCTTCTTCTTCTAGGACTCCTTATAATATGAATGTTATTACATTTGATGGTGTCACTGAGTTCCTTAAGCTTATTATTGTTTTGCATAATTCTTTTTTCTCTCTTCTATTCAACTTGATTAATTTCTATTACTCTGTCTTCCAGGTCACTAATTCACTTCTCTGTCCAGTGAGTCTCCTTATGATAATTACTTTAAATTCTCTATCAGGCATGTTGCTTAAAACTGCCTGATCTCTGTCCATGGCCTTGTCCTATTTTTTTATTTGGGTTAAATTTCTCTGTCTTCTCATTTGTGTAAGTCTCTGTGCCTGTTTCTGTGTGTTAGGAAAATCTGTGATGTGTCTCTTGTTCTTGATGGTAATAGGCTTATGAAGAAGAGTTCCTAGAGTGCCCAACTGTGTGGTGTCCTCTGCTCCCCAGGGCACTTCTGGGAGTGTCTCCAATGTGGGCCGTGTGTGCTCTTCTGTTTTATCCTGATCACTTTATTCCTCAGGTCAGTCATCTGCAGAGCCTCTCTTTGCCTGTTGTGGGCAGTGTTTGGTCCTTGGCCTGAATGTGGTGAATTTTAACTAGGTGTACTCTGGCCTGTTTGTGAAATGAGACCTGTCACCTCTACTGCCAGAACCGAGGCTCTGCAAATTCCCAGGTTGGGAGATGCAGTGTGGGCAGGGGATTGGGCTGTTCTTCTGGAGGAGGGGGCCCACTGCACTGGGATTGAGGTAAGCTGGACTGGGAATAACAGTTCCACAAGAGTGTGGGGGACAGGACAGTTCCCGCAGGTGGTCCTCTGCTTATGCTGAGGGGCAGGAGAGGGAAATGGTGCCTACAAGTTCCTCTCTTCCCAGAGAGAACTGTCTGTGAATGCTGCCTCTCTGGGACCTATTCCAATATGAGCAAATAACCTCCTCACTGTGTGTCCCAGATGCTCTTCAGATTGCTATTTCCACACTGTATATCCGTGGGTTGTTTGCTTACCTTCTCTCCAAGAGCAATGCAGTGCCCTTTGGGCTCTATCCCAGCCAAGCCTGTTGACCTTTAAAACTCCAGGCTTTGAGCCCCACTGGTTGCCAGAAGTCACACAATTTAGACCCTCTCACTTTCCAAGCCAATTGCTATGGGGATTCGTTTCCTGAGTGTGTTCCCCTGTGTGCTAGTCTGTCTCTTGCCCTTCTCCAAGACCATAGCTCCCTCCCTACCATAGTAGCCATGATCTGTTTCTCTCCCAAATCACATCTCCACACTTCCTACCATCTTCAACATGGCCTCTTCTCTACCTTTAGTTGTGGAGTTCATTCTGTCAGTCTTCAGGTCAATTTCTGGGGTAATTAGGATGATTTGATAGTTATCTAATTGTATTTATGGGACAAGGTGAGACTAGGGTCCTCCTACTCTGCTGCCATCTTCCAACCTCAAGAGTTGTGTTGTTTTATTTTGTTTTGGTTTGGTTTACTAACTAGCCATTTTAAGGGCTGGGGGGGGGGGGTGATCATTATATATGACTTGTTTAGGTACACACTGCTCTTTATAAAGCCAAACAGAGTGGAAACTACTTAAATATCTAGCAAATTTAAACCCAATAAAAAATCTTAAAAGAAAATTTAGGAGATTCTGTTCACAACCTCAAGATTGAAAAGATCTTCTCAAACCAAGAAAAGAAATACAAATATTATAAAAAAAATTTTCTGCAAAAATGTATTAATATTGGATGACAGACAAGCACCACTTTAGAAACAAATTGCAATGTAGATGACACATAAAAGACTAAATAGCTATAATGCATAAAGAAATTTTGTAGAATGGTTACAAAAAACTTAACAACATGAAAGACACAAACAAAAACGATTTGAGTAGACAGTTCACAGAAGAGCAAATCCAAGTGCCTGATAAACATATGAAACATGCTCAGTCTTCATAGATGTTAAGAAAATATGAATTAAGTGAAAAAAAAAAAAAAAAGAAGACCACACCTATGTTCCTCAAAGGGATATGCTGGCTGCAACACCAAACATACATCCTTCCAAAGTTCAAACAGCAGAACTAGCAGATCCTGAAGGGCCCAGGACTCTGTGACATTCTATCTGTTTAATAAAAACAAAATAAAACCTTCCTTCTACCTCCTCTGGAAACCCAAATGCAGAGCTACCTCCACTCAACAAAACAGACCTGAAAAGAGAAAATACACAGGTTTTCTCTCGTGCAATACCTGCGGTGCCTGGCTCAACCAAGGGTGCTTAGTCCTGGAATTTTTCCCTCTTCTTTTCTAGTATGTGATAGCCTAGTGGCCAGGAGCAATTACTAGACAATTGAGCCACATTCTTGGTGAGATGTCTCTGAAATGGGAGAGAATATGAGAAATGGAGCCTGGAAAAATGAAAGACCAATTTTATCCACTTTATGATTTTGCCCAAGGCCATTCTGTTTATATTACAAAAACCTTTCAATAGTTATTTATTTCTACATCCCTCATCTATTTATTTTGTGTGTGCCCTATGCCAGGCCTAAATGCTGAGCCCATGGAGATAAAGTCCCTACCATCGGAGAATATATAAGCAAACAAATAAAAGTTGTGGGCAAAAGTTTTTGTTTATTTGTTTTCTTTATGATTCAAGCCTGCCTGAGTTATAAGGTAGCATATTAGGTCACACCTAGGGGCCAAATAATACTGCTTTCAAGAGACTTATGTATCAGTTGAGGAGTCAAGTAAACCAAAGAATATTAATTAATAATACAAGACGATTATGGTAAGTAATAAATGGCCTGGAGTATCAATAGATTTGAGAAGTAGTGATTCTTGTTTGTTACTGGTTATAGAGCTGTAAGAAGGTTTGGTCATGTAAATAGAATTTAATACTGTTTTATTTTTTATTTTTTTATTTTTTTGAATTTAATACTGTTTTATAGCTTTAGGTTAGAGATTCAAATTTTAAGAATTTTATTTACTACTTAAAAATATAAAATAGCTATAACAATAGGAATACCACTCACCTAATGTGAAATATAAAGCATGGGCTAGACCTGACCTGTACTATATGACCATACATTTTCTACTACCTTTTTTTTTAAATGAAAATTCTATCAAACCAAACATAAGTAACATTCACTGAATCAAATAGTCTTTATAAAACAAGATTTATAATATAACAAATGGTTAAGGTTCCTATTAATATCTTTCTCAATAATCTTCTTATTTTTTCATTTCAGTTTCTAATTTTCATATTGTATGCAACTATTAAGAGCCATCTATTAATTGAAATCATCTTTAAAAGTCATTTCACCTTGAATTCAGTTGTGTAATTAAATCTTAACCTGGGACTGCCAACAACCATCTTATTTCCAGAGAACTTGTCATCAAAAACCCCTGAAGGTTTGCTGATCTCCTAGCTTTAAGTGTTTCAATGTAGGGGAAAATTCAAATAGATTTCTATTTCACAGATTATTTCTAAAGTAAACCGACACACATTTTAAATTCTCCTCTCTCTGACTTCCTCTTTCTTCTTCTCTCTGTATTAGTAGTCAAAACAAATGAGGACTCACTGTATATTATCACCATTATCTCCTTTAATCTCCATAATAACTGTGAGTTCAGTGATATCATCACCCTCCTTGTGTTACAGATGAGGAAATGCAGATACAGAGAGGCTAACTAACTTGCTTAGAGTCATACAGCTCATAAGGGGGAAGAGCCAGGATTTAAACCCAAGCAGCCTGACCCAGAGCCCTAGCTTTCACTATTATAAAATACCAGACATGAAAGAGAAAGACAGGTTGACAGACTCTCTAATAAGATTTCTCTTCATTTGCTACTTTATTCCCTAGATAAATCTGCAAACATAGAATAGCATTTGGATATCACAGTGCTGTTCCTCATTATATCTTCTCAACAGTTTAGCTAAGAGGAAAAGTATGTATTAACTTATTAATACATTTTTCAGCTCTCCTACTTTCCCCCTCACTTCTCTGCAATCCAGTAAGATCAATTTTTATGACAAGGATGTCAGAGAAATGGCTGTAGAGAAGAGAATGGAAGGTAGGCTGAGCAGAAAGCAGAAGGTATTAGCCACTGTAGTCTGAGTTTTGGGGAGAGTTGTTTTTGTTTTAAATTTGGAGAAAGGGGGAGAAGAGAGGTAATCTTTCTCAGTCTTTTCTCATCCAAACCTCTCAGAAGTTTGGTTTATATTTCTGTCTCCACTTTGTCATCCATGCAATCATTCCTAATGCATAGTGATAATGCATAGTGATAATTTCCCCATCACAACCCTGGACAAGATCTCACTAAGATATTAATGACATCTTTATCACTGTATCTATGGGTAAGTATTCTTTCTACCGCTCTGGACTTTTCTATTACAAACAAAACTGATGGTTGTTCTATCTTTCTAAAAACAGAAACATATGAAACTTTCTACCTCGTAGGCTTGGTTGGCACTTTATTCTGCAATTTAAACTTTCTAAGACCTATTGCCAGTTCTATTCTGTCTCCTTATTGGACTTTTCTTTCTCTGATCACTTAAAACTTCTCAGAAACTGTTGTTGGGCCATGGGTCTTATTCCATCTTCTTTCACAGGAAGATCTCAGCCCATACTTATTATATTAACCACCAGCTATATGAAAATTATTTCTGAATTGATATTTCTGGTTAAAAAGCTCCTTGGAGCATTGACTTTGTATATATGAATGTCTGCCAGGTACCACCATTTGAATGGACAAAAGCCCCTCTAAAATTAAAGCGTCTCAACATTAGCCCATCCTCTTCCTCTCTAAACTTCTCTAGGATTTTTTTTTTAAGATTTTATTTATTTATTTTAGGGAGAGAGAGTGAGTGGGGGGGTGGGGGGGGAGAAGTATGAGACAGGGAGAATGAGAATCCGAAGCAGACTCTGTGTTGAACATGGAGCCTGATGCTGGGCCTAATCCCATGAGACCATGACCCGAGTGGAAACCAAGAATCGGTCGCCCAACCAACTGAGCCACCCAGGCACCCCTAGGATTTTTTAATACAGGTGACAGGCTTCACCATCTACCTAATCACACACACCATAAATATTTATTCTTAATTATTTCTTCACTCTTATCTTTTCACATTCAATAACTATCCTGCTGATATCACCAAAGTATTGTTCAAATATATCTAGTTCTTTCCTACTACTGCTGCATTATCTTTAAAATAGATTACTTTAGCAGCCTCCCAATTGGCTCCAAGCTAACCCCCTCAAATTCATTCTCCATATGTCTACACTTGCTTATAACCCTTCTACATCTCTCCATTGCTTATAAGAAAAAGGACCAAGATCTCAAACATGACTAGAAAGTCCTCCATAATCTGGCTTCTACCCATGCCTCTAATCATCCATTGCCACTTTTGATCTCCTATTTTATGCTTTAGCAACATTAGTAGAGTACCCTTGATATCATCTGTTTTAAGCCTCTCTGACTACAGTCATCTTTGCTGACTCTATTTCTTGCCTCAAAAGCCTACCCATCTTTATCTAACAATTCCTGCTCATCAATTCAACCCTCTCTAGGAAGAATGCCCTCCTCTATTCTCCATCACCCTGAATTCAGGTTAGCGTCTCCTCACAGGTACTCAGTCACTGTATTCATTGGACCATGCCCTACTTGAGGGAAAGGACCATAGTTTTCTATTACCTAGAGTGATGCATAATAGACCCTTAAAAAATATTTTTAAATGATTAAGTAAATATATTCTGCCAAGAACAGTATTGATATACCAAATTTAACCTAAAAATTCCTCTATGAATATCTTATTCTATACCCAGATATCACTATGTGTTTTTGAGAGAGCTGTCATTATTTGACTTTCTCCTACTAATGATCATAAAGGCTAATTTTAATAAATTAATGTTGAGTCTTTGTGCCTTTCTTTCAGAAAAGCACCCTGTCACAACATCTGGAAATATAAAATGATGTTATAAAATTGTTAAAAATTATAAAAATTTTTATGATGGAAAATAATGATCTTAAGAAAATTTTATTTTACATGAAATAATCCACAATAAAAATCCACAGATAATCTAAAAGTTTATTATTAGCCTATTGCAGATTCTTTCTGCACCCAGCTTCTTATCCAAGATAAAATATACGATTTTTTTTTTTAAAGATTTTATTTATATATTTGAGACAGAGAGAATGAGAGAGAGAGAGCACATGAGAGGGGGGAGGGTCAGAGGGAGAAGCAGGCTCCTTGCTGAGCAGGGAGCCCGATGCGGGACTCGATCCCGGGACTCCAGGATCATGACCTGAGCCGAAGGCAGTCGCTTAACCAACTGAGCCACCCAGGCGCCCCAATTTTTATTTTTAATTTCCTTAAGTTGCCCTGTCTATGGTTTGATAGCATATAGACTATTATAGAGAGAAGCAAAGAATCAGAAACACTAAAAACAATTTCTAAATAATCTCTTCAAGATTTTATATATTAGATGTGCAGTAGGGGAATACCTTGCTACTAAAATACTGGGTAGAAACTGGAGTTCATTTCAATGACAAAATGTATCTCTGATCCTGTAAGTCAATGGCTATCTTCATTGGCCAAGAAAGGCCACTTATGAAGCAAATAATGATTGGTAGAGGCATGACCTGAATTTAAAGACAGATTATATGTTTTGATTGATGTCAAGTTAAGAGATACCAAATCAACAAAACTCCTTTACTTGAATTCAGCAGCTGAAGTAAGGTCATCCAAACTTTCAGCTCCCATTCCACATAATACAAGACTGTCTCTAGAAGCACCAGCAAAATAGCACCATTCAATAACCACAGATGATATTATTTTAAACTATCAAAATACTGTTTTATCCAAAGAAATAAAAATTACCTCTTGCAGAAACTATGAGATTCCTGTTTAATGTCTGCTTTAAAATGCAAAAACACCCATAAATTCAGTAATGTATGTCAAACATAAGAAAATAACAAAAGAAAAGGTAATAAGGGTGAATTAAATTTTATCAAAGCTTCAGTCATTAAGCTCACCTGTTAACTATTTGTCAGGATACAATCAATTTCTATGCAGTTTTATAGTAACACTTTCTGTAACTTGACAGAGTTTAAGAAATAAGTTTAAGATCAAGAGCATTCTAAGACTTAAGGATTATCTTCGTCAACTAACCAGGTAACATTTAAAACATCCTAGATCCTTATTCCAGGAGTGGAGATCTTTAAGAGATCAGCGAATTTTAGTACCTTGAACTTTCAGTGGCATTTAGAATCTCTCTCAGAAGGAAGTGGGGTGGTGACTTTTATGTTTTAATGTTTCCAAAGGCTTTCGTGACATCATATCATAAGAGCTCAACAAATCCTTCCAGCAATTGGCTTCCTGGCAGCTTGCCTCTGTTTTATAACATTTGAGTACATGAGACTTCAGTCATTAAAGACCTCTCAATATTTATCAACCACTAATTTGCTTTCTATATTTGTCTTTCCAAGTAAATTCCAATATCATTGGGATGCATATTTCCCTTTTCTGCTCCACAGTGATATTCTTCTATCAAGAGTTATTAGTGAGGATTTGGCTTTTATGATGAAAAAAGAACAAGGCAGGCAGCATTACTAAGAGAGATCCTAATGGTACCATCAAGTCAGATTAATGAACAGAGCTTCCTAGTGGATTTCTAAAAGAATTTAATAACCATTTACATATAAGATGAATTTAATATTTTACTTTATAAATTTACTCTGAATATTAAGTTTAAAAATTTGTACTTTTCTTCTCCATTTTTTGCCAGCTAAGCTAAAAAACAACCATGTCTTTGATTAACCTTACTATAATTAAGATAAAACAATATTAAAAGGATTTAAAAGATGATGAGTTTTAAAAAAAACACAAATACAAGAGCTATATTCTCATAATAATTATTTTAGATTGGAGCCAATTCCAGTAAACTGATTTTAGTAGTTTTAATATGACAAATTTTACATCCAAAGTCTCCTTACTGAATTATCTCATAGAGTTTAAACCTCTCTGAAAAAGATCATGATGCCTTTAAACTGGGCAGAGGAAAATAAACGTTTCTCAGCAAACACTCCTGACCTTATAAGGCTTTGGGAAGTGTGTGGAGGTAAGCTCTTTCCTGAAGTGTCATCGTCTCTGAGGATAGAAAAGGGATCTGGTTGCCAAGTGACGTTCTAATTCTCATGGTTGGGCCTGTTTTCTGGAAAAAAAAGTCATGCTCCATTTAGTAATTCCAATGTTTCTTCCTCTTCCTGTAAATGAAGGGTGCGGGAGTGGGGAACACATTCATTCACAAAAAAGGAATAGAAATATGTATCCCGTGGGAAGGAGCCATTTATAGAACTGTCTAAAAATATGTATTTGGGCAGGTCAGATGGTATTTTGCAATATTATTGCAATGACCACTGGATTTGTACACTGACTGTAGACATGTGTTCATTTCTGAAGCAAGAGTCATCTTGAAGAACTAAGAAAATGGGTTTGCCAAAGAGATAAATTGTTACATGGCTAATTTCTTTGTATCCAGTCCAAACCAGCTCTCCCAAGCAGAACTTATAGATATCTGTGAAATTAAAAAAGTAATAGTCTACTTAGGATTTCTTACTTATGGTATTATCCTCATAATATAGTCTTACAAGTTATAGTCTTTTTAATTTAGTATATAATTTTATGATGTATTAAATAGGTCGTAAAAATAACTGGGCAAGAAAAAATTGAGACATTGCAGGAGAAATCCAGGTCGTACAGCTCATCAGGCACAGTTGACTAGAAAACTGATCATTGTTTGACTCTGCTGATTTGAGGCATGAATTGGTTTTCACCACAGCGCATCAGGGCCATTTGAGAATAGGCACAGTATGGTGTATTAAGGGACACAGATTATAGACAGGAGTCAGGGTTTCTAGGCTTCGCCACAGCCCTCCTCCCCATCACACACTGGGTGATATTGGGACAAGATTTTAACCGCTTTAACCCTCAGGTTCAAAACCAGGAATGAGGACTGAATAATTCCTAGGCTTTTTCTGGTTCTAAATTCTTTGATTGTGTGTGTTGTATTATTATTATTTGCTCTCTCCCAGTTGTGAAGGAAGACCTAGTTTTGCTGGTGTTTTTATGTTCATTCAAGTCAATATTTCCCCTGGAAGTTAACCACAGTTTTATTTTCTAAAATTCATCATTAGACTTTCTGACTTGCATTGTCTTTTTATCTATGAGACAAACAGGATGCATCATGCCCTGTTCTTCAGAAAAAGTTGTATCTAGCTTGAGGATCAACATGGAAAGGATAGAGGTCACAGTCTTCCTGAGATGATGGCCACTGTCTGCATGGGAGCCTGCTTTCTGTCAGGAGGATAAATCAGGTCATTTTACCTTTGTACTCCCTCATGCCTTTAGCCTCCCTGAGACCATCATGCTATTTATGCAGCTATAAATGGTTTTCTTTACTATAGTGTTGCTGTAATTTAAGATGATAACTAAACAAAAGAAGATAAACTAAAGCTTTATGATAAATAATACATTTTCAGTTTCCAAAGTGAAAAAACACAGAGTTGAGTTTCACAAGAGAGTCTCCTCATAAGCACCTCTCCCATACTTCCTAACTTACCTCTCCCTCCAACTCCCATAATAACATTAACAACAATCTCTTCTAAGTGTTTCCTTTTCCAAAACTTCTCTTGACTAATCTTCACCATTTTTTTTTTTCAAGACACTTTAGCACTAACTGTTACTTGGGTATATTCTTCCATAGTGCATTTTCCCATATCTGAGTTATACAGTCTAGGTTCTTGAAGGGGAAGGATTTTGACCATGTAATGAAGAGACAGGGACCAAGTAACTGCCTAAATGACCCTTCCTTAGGATGGAGGAGAAAAGCAAATACCTCATCACCAAGTCCCTATCTTTGTCCTAAATCAGAAAGTGAAGTAAAGATCATGTTTTAGATCAAGAGATATTATCCTGCCTTTTTCCAAGATCCCAGTCATTTGGAGGTATCTGGTCTATGTGAACGAAGGCAGTCCTACATGAAAGTAGGTCAGGGAAAGAATTGCTCAGTAAAATTCAGCATTAGCAGTAAAATGAAGGAGCCAACTGAACCATTATATAAGTAAAAGCCCAGTCCTAATTGCAGTATCAACCACAGAAAGTAACTTTGCTGGAATGTCGAAGGGGTTTCCAGTGGGCTGGTGGTGAGAGAGAAGAGCTGTGCCTAAATCTCACCAGCTCTGATTTCTGTTGTTGTTGTTGTTTTAAATAGGTTTCTTGAAAATAGAATCTAATTTTCCTGTTTCCCTGGAATATCTCCCCCAAGTTTATCAAAGAACCTCTAGTTATACTCTGATTCCAACATTCAGTGGCTCTGCCATCTGGGGAGTCAAAAGATTGCTTTACCACATCTAAACACATGCATTATGAGGTTTATTAAGTGTTGTTTGGTTTTACAAGTGGTATTCTCACCCCACACAACAAATTCTGTACCAATTGAAAAATAATCAAAAGGGCCAGATATAGATGAAATGTATTGCTTACTTGTATCTGATAAAGCTGGATTAAAAAACCTCTCCTGTGCCTGAAATCAAAATGGATTTCTAGGGCGCCTGGGTGGCTCAGATGGTTAAGCGTCTGCCTTTGGCTCAGGTCATGATCCCAGGGTCCTGGGATCGAGTCCCGCATCGGGCTCTCTGCTCCTTGGGAGCTTGCTTCTCCCTCTGCCTCTCTCTCTCTCTCTCTGTCTCTCATGAATAAATAAATAAAATCTTTAAAAAAAAAATGGATTTCTTCACATGTCTAGGCATTGGGACTTACAATTGGAGTGAGCTGGGTCTGCAAAGTAGCTGCCTCACACTGAGCTGCAGAGAGAGCTCAAGAGGAAAGATCACACATGTTAGCAACCTTGAGCATATTGACATTGAGCATTAGAAAAAAGAAATGTAGATCAGTGTAAGTCAGACTCCTACCATCACACTCATCACATAATTCACTCCTCCTTCCAAGGAAAGGAACAAGTGAGAGGTCAGAGAAAGGTAAATGGTCTAGTAATATTTTTGAGAAAGTGAAAAGTTCCTTATTTATGAACAAAGTAGAACATGAGAAGAGAGAATGGATGGTTTCCCTTGCAATGGTAATGAGACTGAAAACTTTTAGCAATTAACTGAAATTTATACTACAAACTGAATTTTTTTTTTCAAATTAATGGTTATAAAACCTGAACCCTATCTGATAACTACTAGTGCTGCTATTTGTTTTTTCTTCAGAGTTTGTGGTAGATTCATTCCTTTATTTACTCAGCAAACAGAGCTCTTTGTGACAGATAACTAGAGATATGGCAGTGCCCTTGAAGAAAGCATGATGTACTTGACGAGGTAAGTGAGTAAACAGCTTTAACAAAAGTATACAGCAGAGCAGACTGATAGGGAAAGCTTCACAGAGATGGTGAAACTGACACAGAAACTTGAAAGATGAACAGGAGTGAAACTGGCAGGCAGGGAGGGGAAGCATTCTAGGCAGAGAGAGAGTGGCATGCTCATAGGGAAAGCTCTGCTACCTCCGGGAGCTCCAGGCAATGAGTGTGGGTTGCCTGGAATTTAAGGGACATTGGAAAGGTGGATTTCCTCATCTGCCTCAATTATCATTGGATCACTTCCTCCCAAGGACATCACTTCGCACTTTTATGCAAATTACTTATCGGATCCTCTTTCCCCTTCAAGGTCAGGACAACAACAAAAATAGAGCCATATTATTCTTTAATGTCTTCTCCCTACTTTCACAAAAAGAAAAGTACATTCTAGCAAGGCCAAGGTTTATTTCTTGGTAGTCTCTCCTTTAACATTCATCTTTGAAGGAAAAAAGTTTTCTTATATTTATATTTTTTTTGTTTAGAGAGTAAGTCCAGTTTTTCCCATAAGTTTGTTTTTTTTTTTAATTATTTACTGTTGTGTCTTTTCCTGGGGATATTTGCAGAAGTTCTTTGCTAGGACTCTTGTTTGCTCAACGACACTTCCAACTCCATGAAATCATAAGAGAAATTGTCTCATTCAAAAAAGCAATGGCCATGGGTGTATTATGCCTGAAAATTCAGAATACATATGGAACACAGGATAAAATTTGATCGTGGAAAATTGGGCAATATGTCAGCTGGTGAAGAGTCTTGAACCCTTCACAAAGAAGTCATTTGAAGGAAGCAACATGGACGTATCTGTGTCTTAAAAGAATTTGTGGGGATGGATTTTAAGTGAAAAGACTGAAGACAGAGAGATTAATTATTAGCCTGCTGCAGTATTCAGGCAATATTATTGGTACTTTAACTAGGTCGAGGTTAATAGGAGAGAAGAAAGGAGTGGACCTAAGAGATGTTTAGGTCAGTTAGACTGGATGAAGGGGAGGAGATGGAGTAATTGAGGGTAGAGAAGGGTAGAGCCCTTTGCTGAGATTAGAAACACAGTAGGGGGGCGCCTGGGTGGCTCAGTCGGTTAAGCGGCTGCCTTTGGCTCAGGTCATGATCCCAGGGTACTGGGATCGAGCCCCGCATCGGGATCCCTGCTTGGCGGAGAGCCTGCTTCTCCCTCTCCTTCTGTCTGCCGCTATGCCTACTTGTGCTCTCTCTCTATCTCTGTTAAATAAATAAAAATCTTAAAAAAAAAAAAAAAAAAAAAAGAAACACAGCAGGAAAGGGAGTTGATGGGACGGTGAGTGGAGGAAAATACTGAATTTAATTTTGGACACTTTTAGCTTGAGGCCTCTATGGGACAATCAGATCCCAATTCTTTTGGAATATTTTCAAAACTAGTAAAAGGTTCTAAGGAGTGGATCTGATTTTTCAAAAACTGACACCCAGTGCTCCATTCAATACGTGCCCTCTTTAATACCCATCACCAGGCTAACCCATCCCCCCACCCCCTCCCTCTAGAACCCTCAGAGTCCATATTCTCAGAATCCATATTCTCTCATGTTTTGTCTCCCCCTCTGATTCCCCCCCTTCATTTTTCCCTTCCTACTATCTTCTTCTTCTTTTTTTTTTTTTTTAACATATAATGTATTATTTGTTTCAGAGGTACAGGTCTGTGATTCAACAGTCTTACACAATTCACAGCACTCACCATAGCACATACCCTCCACAGTGTCTATCACCCAGCCACCCCATCCCTCCCACCCCCACCACTCCAGCAACCCTCAGTTTATTTCTGGAGATTAAGAATTCCTCATATCAGTGAGATCATATGATACATGTCTTTCTCTGATTGACTTATTTCGCTTAGCATAATACCCCCTAGTTCCATCCATGCCATTGCAAATGGCAAGATTTCCGTTTTTTTGATGGCTGCATAATATTCCATGGTATATATATGCCACATCTTCTTTATCCATTCATCTGTTGATGGACATCTTGGCTCTTTCCACAGTTTGGCTGTTGTGGACATTGCTGCTATAAACATTGGGGTGCACGTACCCCTTCGGATCCCTACATTTGTATCTTTGGGGTAAATACCCAGTAGTGCAATTGCTGGGTCGTATGGTAGCTCTATTTTCAACTTTTTGAGGAACCTCACTACTGTTTTCCAGAGTGCTGCCCCAGCTTGCGTTCCCACCAACCGTGTAGGAGGGTTCCCCTTTGTCCGTATCCTCGCCAACATCTGTCATTTCCTGACTTGTTAATTTTAGCCATTTTGACTGGTGGGAGGTGGTTTCTCATTGAGGTTTTGATTTGGATTTCCCTGATGCCAAGCGATGTTGAGCACTTTTTCATGTGTCTGTTGGCCATTTGGATGTCTTCTTTGGAAAAATGTTTGTACATGTCTTCTGACCATTTCTTGATTGGATTATTTGCTGGACCATTTCCTTATACCACACACAAAAATAGACTCCAAATGGTTGAAAGACCTAAATGTTAGGAATCCATCAAAATCCTAGAGGAGAACACAGGCAGCAACCTCTTCGACCTCAGCCGCAGCAACTTCTTCCTAGAAACCTTGCCAAAGGCAAGGGAAGCAAGGGCAAAAATGAACTATTGGGACCTCATCAAGATAAAAAGCTTTTGCACAGCAAAAGAAACAGTCAACAAAACCAAAAGACAACCAACAGAATGGGAGAAGATATTTGCAAATGACATATCAGATAAAGGACTACTATCCAAAATCTATAAAGAACTTACCAAACTCAATAAAATTGTATCTTACAGTTTTTTTCAGGTTGGCGATGATGGTATTCTGAGGAAGCTTCTGTTTTAGCCACAGAAGTGAGGGATGAATTGAAGTTTATCTAAATGCCCAATTGTATAAGAAATGGAAAATTAACCGAGGATGGCTATACTGTATAGAATTCTAGCAAGGTTTTGAACTCCTGAACAATAATTTTTAAGATTATAGAAACTTTTGTCCTGAAAGAATAGATAGACTATAGTATATTAGTCCCTAAGATTGCATTATAGTCTCCCATAGATCCATCTTCTATAAGTATGTAGTATATTAGAAATGGGCAAACAACAATCTTAATTTACAGGTTCAATGCTAAGTAATTATTTAGATGTCTCATAATAAGCATATACTAAAGAAGTAAGTTTTAGATTAAAATCTATACCATTCCATATGGCTCATAGAGTAATATTTTTAAACTATTTTTTAATAAAAATAATAATACATTAATATAGTAAAAATATCCAACAGAGGAAGGGCAATTAAATAAGAATTAAGTTTTCTTCTCCCTCCAGCAACCCAGTACCCATGTTCTGCAGCCTCTCCAACCTTCCCCTCTCCCAACCTACCCAGAAGGAGCTACTGTTATCAGTTATCAGTGTTTTGTATATTCTCCTGGGAAAAAAAAACTCTAGATATACAAGTATATGTATTATCAAGCTATAGATCTGCCTATCTCCTTTTTAACACAAATTGAACACATAATAACTTATTATACCATTTAATTTTTTTCAATTAATGTATCTTGAATATTATTTCATATTAATGAATAAGGATTTTTTTTTCCTTTTTCATACTGCAAGCATGGTGTTCCATTGTATGAATGAACCATAATTGTAGAAATAGCCTTTTCCCAAACATTATATAGGTTTGGGCAGAAACTACACTGGCATTTGAAGGATCGAGAATAAAAAATCCCCTTGCTCTTCAGGTCAGTCTCCATTTTATTTCATTTCTCTGAATAATTTTATAGGTAAAGGAAGAATGCCCCCACCAAAAAAAAAATGTAGGGGTCTCGGATTTTCTGCTCTGCCTTAGAGAGTTTTACTTTTAAGAATATAGACTCAAAACACTTAGATCCTTCACATGTTAAATTGAAAAAGTCAGTATAATTACAGATGGATATTTCCTCCCTCTCTACATTTATTCTGAACCTTTGAAAAATTTTATATTAAATATATGTTAATTAGACAATTCATTTTTAGAAACTTAATAATAAAATAAAGAACTTTAAGAGGATTGCAAGGTCAGGGAAAATTCATAGTCAGAGGAAGTTCACGCATGTGACTGTTCACAGGAATCATAGATACCATTTGTGAGCTTCTGCCTATTGCTTAATAGACTGAGACTGTTGAGTCAGGAAGTGAATTCCTGAGATAAATAGTCTGTGGGAATTTTTTATGTCCTTCTCAGATTCTTTTTTGGAGACCATCAGCAGAAATTGTTTACCGTAATGGAAGTTAGGGAGGGAATTGATCTCAAAAGTTTACTCAGTTCCTAAGCTTGTATGTCATGAATCCACAAAGTCAACACCTCCTGTCAGAGCTCACCAACAAGTGGAACTAGCAGAGTGTAGAGTCCTGCCCTTCCCCCAACCACTTCCCAGAGACCCCACAAGCTGCCTTCTAAAGATCCTGGCTTCTAGAAGATGGCTTGGAATAGGACCCAGCCCACTCCTCTAGTTCAATAATGCTCAGAGTTTTTGTGAAACTGTGTCTCTGATGAGGCTTTTCTAGTTGTTTCCCCTCTTCATCCTTAGACAGCTAATCACTTAACAGCATTTTACTGAAAATATTACTAAAACTCGATAATTTCTAGTTTGAAGGATTACAGACAGAGAAAAAGCTTAGTGTGTCTGCAAGCATACTTTATTTCGGGAGGAAAGAATCTCACTAACCATGTCATGGATTCCATATAGCTGGTGCTTAAAATGTGTCCCCTTCCCAATAATAGAGACTCCTGTGCACTGCATGTTGATTCAGGCTATTTGACAGGATTCAGCCTCAGGTTCCTCTCCTAAGATTCTATTGTGTGTTAATTTTTCTAGGCTCCACTGCTTTTGTCTTTGGCAGTGAAGCCTACTGAATTCAAAGCCAAGGGCTGCAGTGCAGTCTTTTCCCAAGCCCGGATCCTGTCTCCTGTTCTCCCATGTATAGAAAGTTCCTAATGTCCAATACCTCATCTCGAATTCCCTATTGCATTACCCCTTCCATTAGGCTAAAGCAACTGATCTCAATGAACACATTATGAGAGCAACACATTAGTTGTGAGAGCCTGCTATGCTCATTAAGCACTATGCATTGGGTGGCCTATGCAGTTTCAGAAACAGTATCTGTAGCTAAATGAGTTTGCCCAGCTTCTCCCCTAACTTAATCTTTGAATGGAGCTTGGTTACTCCTTCCTCAACACCTTGCATTATCCCAGTTGTAGAATGTTTCATTCCTGAATCTACCTGAGTTACCAAATTTATATTTGAGGAAATCCATTGTAACAACTAAATTTTCCTTTTCTGGCCATCAGTCATATCCTGGGCTGGCAGTATTCCAGTTGATAAAGCCATGTTCTCAAGAAAGCTATTCTTGATCACCTGAGACCAGACTGACTGCTTGTACTCTTTCTGCCATAATACCTTCTATTTATGCCAATTGACACCTATCCCATTATATTGTAATTTAGTGTCAAAAGTTGTGTCCTATTCATCATGGCCCAGGGCCTAGCACATTGCCTGCCATGGAAAAGGACTCCATAAATATTCTCCCAATGAGTAAATGAATGAAAATTGGAGCCAAAGAAGAAAGAACAAGCATAGAGAGTGATATGTGAACAATCAGGAATAGAGATGTAGCATAACCACCACAGATAATTTCTTTAAAAGTATGTTTGCATTAGAAGTTAGTCTGACACATAAGCATGAGTAAACCTTGTGTAAACCTGCCCATATATAGCAATATAAGTGGTGATGGAGTGAAATGGATTCTAAACCAGAGAATGGGGTAATTTTTGAGAGAAAATGTGTTATAAAGAACAGTTGGAGAAATGTAAATGCACTTTATCACAGATTGTTTTAAAGGCATGAACATGCAAGATGGCAAATGATATTTAAAGAGTATATACTCTCATAAAGAATATATACTCCTGTACGCCTTGTGTGTGTGTTTCTTTTTGAAGTATAATTTTAATGAAGCAAGTCTGATATAATCTTATCTGGAAAATAATGAGGCAAAAATTGATAAATTATTCAAACACCACTACCACAGCAAAAAAGAAATGTGTGTGGTAAAGAGGAATCATCTCAAAATATGACCAGAGTATGTTTGGTGAAAGAATTATGACCAACATTTTTAATACTATTTAGTATTTTCCCAAAATACTGTTTAATAAGTATATATTGACTTAGTCATTTACAAAGTTTCTGTCTTTTTCTTGCCTAGATTATTTCAGTGAACCAAAAAAATGTAGTTCTCATAGCAACTGGATAGGTTATATATCTCTTTCCCTGACTAAACATAATTTAATCATTGACTCTTTTCAACATAACAGGACAGTGAAATTCTATATGAATAGAATTGTTAATGCCAAAATGAAACGTATCCTTATGCCCTTAAGATGAGCATTAATTATTATTACAAAAAAATTTAATGCTTTAAGATACTTTCAGGCAGAGACCTGCAATTCTTCACTTCTCTATAAACAAGTGTTTTCAAGAAGGTGGGGCACC
This sequence comes from Phoca vitulina, assembly GCF_004348235.1. NCBI lineage: Eukaryota > Metazoa > Chordata > Mammalia > Carnivora > Phocidae > Phoca > Phoca vitulina. The sequence goes on along the minus strand of NW_022589711.1, from coordinate 29,960,771 downwards.
CAAACATGTAGAATAAGAGTTCTCATCTATCCTTTTTCACATACAAATGCACAATCATAATCATGCATATACAGACATCAATGCATAACACAAACGTACTGGTTTTTGTTTGTTTGTTTGTTTTTAGAATACTGACTTTTCTTCTTTTTTTTTTTTTTAAAGATTTTATTTATTTATTTGACAGAGAGAGACACAGCAAGAGAGGGAACACAAGCAGGGGGAATGGGAGAGGGAGAAGCAGGCTTCCCACTGAGCAGGGAGCCCGACGCAGGGCTCGATCCCAGGACCCTGGGACCATGACCTGAGCTGAAGGCAGACGCTTAATGACTGAGCCACCCAGGCGCCCCTCACAAACATACTGTTAATGTCACATACAAGTCTGGAGCTCATCTGGAAAAAAAAAAGTATATAAAAGGTTGTTTAGGGGCGCCTGCATGGCTCAGTCGGTTAAGTGTCCAACTTGATTTTGGCTCAGGTCGTGATGTCAGGGTCATGAGATCTAGTCCCACGTCTGGCTCTGCACTGGGTGTGGAGACTGCTTAAGATTCTCTCTCTCCCTCTCCTTCTGCCCTTCCTCTCCATGCTCTCTCTCTCTCAAATAAATAAATCTTTTTTTTTTTAAAGGATGTTTAGTTGAACAAATAAACTATAGAAGCTCCGCTCATACTTTGAGTAGGGGTCAGATGGAAAGCCAAACACTATACCTGTGTGCATATTTATATGGATAGATAGTTAGACAGATAGAAAGATAAAATAAATAGATCCCTGCCTTCCAGGATCTGAATATATCATAAATATGTCAAAATAAGTATTTTTCTACTTTAATTAGAAAAAGTAAGGTCACTGAGATTTTTGGTATTACCACAACTCTTTTACACTGTCATCATTTTACTTTTAAGAATTGAGTTATAGAAGCTTTGAAATAAAAATCTAATTATTTATATACAAGAAATAGCTATTGGCTCTGGTCATAACATCCTAACTAAAATCACAGATAGTATCATTTGAGACAAATGTCAACTGAAAGATGGTCCGACTTACATTAACAGATTTTTGCTCACCAGCAACATTACTAGAACATCAGTTACTAGAACATCTTTCCTTTTAATTGGCTTTTAAATTGTAAATTTCCATTATGACCATTCATTTGCAAAAAAAGAAAAAAATCTTGAATTATAATAGCTTCTATAATGTGCTCTTCAATAAATGTCTTCAATAATTAAATTTCAAACCCGCAAAAATTAATTGGGTTTTATAAGGAAACCTCATAGAAGTTAATGTTTTTAAAACATATAGAAGAAATAATGTAATGATGTTAAAATTTGTCTTTGATATTAGAAAATACATAACTCTCAGGCTCTCATAACCAATTCATAGGAAAAAAAATCAGAATTTTACTTTTAGCTGATGTGGTAAATACGAACTTTATTAAATCACTTTCATAAAACTTTTGACAGCTAACACATAACAAATTAACTCCCCAATTTTAGTCTCTTAACATCATAGAAGTTTGTTTCTTACTCATGTAATAGACTCATTCTAGAGTTTATTGTTCCTGCATACATGACTTTCCTCCATTTGGTGATTCAAGGATGTAGGGTTCTTCTACTTTATGCCTCTTCGCCTCATAGGGTCTTGGAGTTCATCTGTATATACTGGCCAGAGAAAAAAGCGTAAGGAAACACACCTACTTGGTAAATACCATGACCTAGAAGTGATATATTCCGCTGCCACTCACATTCCACAAGCAAGAACTAGACACACAGGCCCACTGAGTTGCAAGAGGAGCTAGGAAATGGAGTCCCTAGCTGAGGAGCCACTTCTCAGCAAAAGCTCAATACTGCAGAAGGGAGGCACACATTTTGAGGAAACACGTCATCGTATCTCCCTTCCCTAGCAGTGGGAATAATGATATTTTATTAATATTTGCTTACTTTGTGCCAGACATGTTTGATGTGCTTAATATATATACCATTTAACAACCCTATGGGGTAGGAAATACTCTCCTACCTATTTTACACATAAGGAAATAGGTACAGAGGATGTTCCTGAGTATTTTTTACAAAGATTTTCTTATGATAGAAGTTAAATTTACTCTAATTTTTCAGAAGAAATGATAAACTTCATTTACATACGGTATCAAAATTAAATGTGTATATAAGTACAGATCAGAGAATCAAGATTTTATTTAAATAAGAAATACTGGATGTGTCAAGAAGCAACACCTCCTGCTCTTTTTACAACCAATCTCATTTTTTAAATTTTTTTTTTTTTTTTAAAGATTTTATTTATTTATTTGAGAGAAAGAATGAGATAGAGAGAGCATGAGAGCCAGAGGGAGAAGCAGACTCCCCGCTGAACAGGGAGCCCGATGCGGGACTCGATCCCGAGACTGCAGGATCATGACCTGAGCCGAAGGCAGTCGCTTAACCAACTGAGCCACCCAGGCGCCCCTCATTTTTTAAATTTTCATAAGTGAAATTATTTCTTGATTAGGAAATGTTTTCAAATACTGGTTTTAACAAATAGAAATTCTATCACTATATCATATGTCTCTATTGTGTAAAGAGATAACTACCAAAGAGAGTGGAAATTCATTTTTCTCTATCATCCAGTACTTCTGATTGGATCACTTTAACCTAAGGACTTTGATATCAAATTTTTATAACTCTGCTTTATATTTGAGCAAACTAGGGAAGAATTTACTATCCATTTGATTATTGAGTAGCCTGCTTTAAGCCATTTTAAAAAACATAATTTTGGAATGACTGAAAGTTTGCAAAAATTCTGAGTGTTGTATTTTATAGCAGACTGGTTAGAGAATACTTAAGAGAACATGCACATTTTAAAAATATGAAATCATTATTTCTTTTTTCTATTTCTACACATTGCTAATTTTCATTCTATCATTGATCTTAGCCAAATAATTAAACATCACTGCTTATAATGTTTGTAATTTTATAGTGCGTGGAATCTGTTAGGTTTGTGTTTGGCTGCATTCTACAAAGAACACAACCGATAGGGGCTTAATCAGTTAGGTCGTTCATTTTTCTCATACAACAAGTTGTCTGAGGGGAGCAGTCCTGACACTTGAAGCAGCTTCATGATGTTGTAAGTTCTTCGGATGCTGTTTTCCTGCTCTTACCATCTTGGACATATAGTCTTTTATCCTCATGATTGCAAGATTGACGTTATACCTCTAGTCATCATATCTGTGTTCCGGGCAGTGGAACATGCAAATGGCCAAAATGCTTTATCCTACTAAGATTTTGCCTTTTGTTTGGGAAGGAATATCTTCCTCAGGGTCATCTCATACATCTTGCTGTCTAGTCTTGGTCATGTAGCCACTTCTAGCTGCAAAGGAGTCTGTTTGTAGCTGGACATGTTATTAACTTAAACACAAATCTGAGTTTTCTGAGAAAAAGGGTTCGACTGGTAGTGGTGTATTTTGTTTGTTAAGAACCACAGTTAACATTTTGACAATTTATTAAATTTTACATTTAAAGTTAGGACAAAGGCATGCAACCAAATCTTCCTTCCTGAGAATAACTTATTCTCTTGACATCTTTCAGGTATTTGCAAATGTACTGCAAAGTTGTCCTTTAATATATTACAGGGTTTTCAGAAATAACTGCAATGCCATTTTTTAAACTTTTCTGCAAAAGCTAATTTAACTCAGATAGCACTTGGATTCCATGAAAACTTCATTTTGATTTCTGGATATGTTATGTCAGTTTTGAAGTGGGCTTTATTGCTTTGAATAGTATTTTCAATTTTTAATCAAAATGTGTGGGATGTTATATATCTTAGGCTGTATGGTTTGAGGAACCTGCTATGTTCTGATTGCTGACATTCAATGTGTACCCAAATGTTCACAGTGTAGTACATTAGTATGCAAGGAGAAAAGTTATACAGTCTTATAATTCCATTTTCATTGCCTTTTTAAACCCTCTTTCCTGCTTTATTCTAGGAAATAAGAACAAGTTGATCTAACATTTCATAGAAACATCATGGCTACACTTCCACAAATATAAAAGTGTAGATGATCCTGTAAAAATCCAGAAAACAGTCCTTGTTGAAGGTGTTGCAGAACTATACACTGAAATTTATAAAGATGCAGTTTCAAGATAATCTCTGAGTTTAGAGTGTATGTCACAATGGGCTTTGTCATCAGGGTTGATTGAGACCTAACTGTACACACAAGCCTGGTCTAATGACTACTTCCATGTGGTGGAGAGGTTGGAGTTTCACTTCATCTCAACAATGAACTCTTGTTTGGACTTTAGGAAGACTTCCTTGAGCAAATACACAAAAATAAGAAAACCAGGAAGAAGAATTGATTTCTTCAGTAAGAAGTGGTGCTTCATTTCTGGCTTATACATTGAGAATTCTTTCTTTCTTAAAAATATACCAGTTGGAAAAAAAAAAAAAAAATATATATACCAGTTGGCATTAACTAGGTCCAGGTAAAGCCTCAAGAAAAACCATTGTAATTCTTTTTGATTCATGTTTGATTATAAATTAAATAGTAGGAATAATATTTTTATTTATTTATTCCTCAAATACTAGGAAAATGTGTTTTCAGTGATTAGCAGTCTATCATCAAGCTTAATTCTTTATAGATACTCTGAAAGATTTTTCCTTGGTTTTGGCTGAATATTCATTACTGTGCATTGCTCTACATATAAATAGACTAAAGTGTGTACTTATTACTTGTCATTAATTTTCCTATATCTATTTACATGGACAACAATACAAGGACACTAATACCATTTATTAAGTGTTTTTTAATGTCAAGCCATATTTTAAGTAATTCATGTAAATTATCTTATGTGATTCTTACAGCAACTCTGTATAGTAAGTACCATTATCACACCCATTTTCCAGATAAAGATGTCAAGACTAAGAGAATTAAAAGAACTTAACCAAGGCCATGGCTTGCAAGAGTCAGAGTCAGGATTTAAACACAAACAGAAGGGGTGCCTGGGTGGCTCAGTCATTAAGCATCTGCCTTCGGCTCAGGTCATGATCCCAGGGTCCTGGGATCGAGCCCCATATCAGGCTCTCTGCTCAGCGGGAAGCCTGCTTCTCCCTCTCCCACTCCTCCTGCTTATGTTCCCTCTCTTGCTGTGTCTCTCTCTGTCAAATAAATAAATAAAATCTTTAAAAAAATAAATAAACACAAACAGAAAACCAGTAAAGTTTCCATTTAATCCATCTAATTTAATAACATTCACATAAGTTCAGGAAAGGTGAATGACAAGAAATACAGCTAATGATTTTGAAATCATCTCCATTCTGATATCTGAGTTACATTATGAAATTTTTGCTTAATGTTAAACTGGTATCAGGTTAAAAAAAAAAGAAAGACCTAAAGGAAATGATTATGACAAGAGAATGATGCTTGGTTTTTAAGTCACGAAGACAGGGAAGATGTCATTTCCTTCTTTAAAAAAAAAAACCCACAATGTTACATTTTATTTTTTTATTTATTTTTAATTAATTTATTTATTGGGGCAACTTGGGTGGCTCAGTTGGTTAAGCCTGTGTCTCTTGGTTTCACCTTGGGTCATGATCTTTCCCTTGGAGGGATCTAACCCCGAGTCCCAGAGCTCAGCACCAAGGCCAAGTCCCCTTAGGATTGTCTCCCTCTCCCTCGCTCTCCCCCTCTACTCCTTCCCCTGCCCCCCTCTCTCTCTCAAATAAATAAATAAAATCTTTAAAAATTTTTATTTATTTACTTAAGTAATCACTACACCAAATATGGGGCTCAAACTTAGGACCTGGAGATCAGGAGTCGCATGCCTTTAAGAATGAGCCAGGCAAGTGTCAGGGAGATGCCGTTTCTAAAGAGTTCAGATTTTAATCGAAGTTTATGCTAAGGTACTTGGATTCTAAGAAAAATCAGGGAAATGTGCATGGTAGAAACTGTTCAGCAGGTATGAATGTGTATTAGTATAGATCAATACCTCTTTGTAACCCAGTGACTTTGGGATTACCCTCTGGATTCTGGAGGCGAGTAGGACAGGAGGAAAAGGGATAACATAGGGAAGATCTACGGCAATTTGACAAGCTAAAGAATAATTGTTTTATTTGCTGTTTCTCAGAAGTGTGGATTGATATTATACCACATTCTAAGATTAATTCTAGGATATATATCGCATCTCGATGTAGCTTCAGGTCCTGCAGTGTTAACAAGGGTAGTAAGAGGACAAGGATTTTACTGTCCATCAGGTAGGCAGCTTAGACCCATACCAAGGCATCTCATTTGCCAATAACTTTTGTCACAGACCTTAGCTTGGGGAAACATTTAATTTTGTAAGCCTTTGGGATGTTTTCCCATGTTACTAGAAGAGTAAAAAACCAAAATCTTCGTGCCTTGGGTTGTTTGCCCAGACTAGGGACTGCGACATTAAATTCCATCCCCTTTGACTTAACTGCCTCATCTCCGACCCCTAGCCCTCCAAACTGGGATTTATTGATCTGTGAATGTCACAACACGACTGGTAAAATACAAAACAGATTGCCTGCAAAACAGATTGGAGACAGAGCTCACATTTTCTAGATGTTCGAAAAATAAAGGGAAAGACTATCAAGGATGCACAGCAAAATATTTTTCCAGCATGATTTAATGTGTATCTTTTGATTTTTAAGCAATTTGAAAAAAGGTTAAGTAGAAATAAAGCAACTAGGGAAAAAAGTGAACTTAGAGCAAACATGAAGAAGGAAAAGTTTTTGAGTTCTACATTGGATATGGCTGGGTTACTTTACTTGGAAATTCCAGTGTATATTGAATTAAAGGATTAACTAATGAGTAATAATTGAATTTATTTAAAATTAAGTTTATTTAGTAATTAAGTTCCTTAAATTTTTTTCCATCAAGTTTTCTTTATATACAGCTTAGGAGGTCAGGATAATAGAGTTCAATCCTGGTTGTGCTGTGTGGTAATGTAGCCATTAGCCACATGTAGCATTTAAAATTTGAATTTTCATCAATTAAAATTAACTAAAATTGAAGACATAGTTCCTTAGTAGCATCAGCTGTGTTCCAATAGCCACATGTGGCTACATTATTAGAGAGCCAAGAGAGATCATTTCTATCTTTGCTGAGAGTCCAGTTGGACTGGTATAGTGAAAACAGCCTGGGCTCTAAATGTAGACAAACCATGGTTTTTATCTTTAAGTATAACATTTAAGTACAAGATAATTGATTTATCTGAGCCCCATTTTTAATTTTTAGTATAGAGAGAACATTTGATAGTTCCTGTCTTTGTTAGGATTAAAGCTGTAACAGTCTTAGATCAGGAAATCTCAGCTTAGGGAGTCAATAATGATGTGAGAGGGTTGGAAGCTTGGGTTCTGGAATCAGAATGACCCAGGTCTGAACTAATTATACTAATTACTAGCTATATGATTTGGGTAAACTACTTAGTTTTATAAATCTTGGTTTCTTGAAATTGGGGTAATAGCACCTACTTCATTAAATGTGTTGTAAGAACTAAAGAATTATCTCAAAAAAATACAAGGACAATACTTTGCATAGTGCATGGTACCCATTCAATAGTCACCAAATGTAAACTAATAAGTGTTCAAAATGATCATTACCTATCAAACCCAAGGCAAATTTGTATGCTGCAAAATGAGTTCCATAAACTCCATAAGCCAAAATAAAAAACTATAAGATGCTGCCAAATATGTAAGTAACACTAATAGTAATAATTGTCACTGCTGTTATTATTAAGGAGTGGGATGTTCCATTAATTTAATTCAGCTGTTACTAAAATAAAGTTTTTTTCTCAATGTTTTACTGGTGTCAATGTTTTAAATAACACTTTTTATCTCATAAATTATCTTTACCCTAAGAATTAATAAATAGATGTTAAATTAATGTTAAAATAAACTCAATAGAGTAGGGTTTCTTTATTATAATTTCACTTTTAAGGAAATAAACTTTCTTCTTGCCATATACTAAGGCATCGTAACAGATAATGGTCTGTTTCCACATTGTATCTCAATTTTGAAAGATGACACTGACTCTCAGTTTCATGATCACAGGAGTTAAATTTTAAAGTGCAGGGTTTACATCATTTTATTTTTAGATGCTTCCACGCATGCACATTCAGTTTACTCCACAGAAAAGCCTTCAACAGCTTTAAATTCTTTTTGGAGAAGTCTTGAAACTTAAAAAGAAAGATTTCCATGCATTGGTTGGTTTGTGGTTTTACCACCATGATTTTCATGGGGAAGATTCTTTAAAGATTGTATTTAAACTTTATACCATATACTTTCATAGTCTCATTTTAATCTATAAATCTTTTATGCTATGTATGCATTTTATTAACCCTACTTAGGTGTGTGTGTATATATACATACATATGGCTTGGAGCAATGAACTATATGAAAGACATTTAAGATTAAAAAAAGTAGGTGAATAACTACTTAATAGAAAAATCTCAATACTTACATGGTTTATGTGTAAAGACTATTTAAAATGGAAGGTAAAAATCTCCTTTAAAATATAGTAGAGTCTTACCGGAAAATATGTACAAAGCACTTGGTAGAGTGTATGTAAAATTGTTAAAAATACTATTTTTTTTTACTTTAGTGTTTTTGCAGAAAAGAAAAGACATCTGTGGTGTTAGCAATTCAAAATTACAGTTTCTAGGTTGACTACCTGGAAATAAATACAATCAATACTATGATAAGTTGTCTTAGCCTAAATTGCTAAGAACACCCGTGGTTAACATCCTCAAGAAACAGTTGAGAGATTTCCTGAGATAAAAGGTAAATATTGCAGTGAAAGCCAACTTAAACTTTTCCAGGGCTGCTATTTTAGTATTTATAGTGTGTATTATTATTTTAGATAAACTTCATCTTTCTCCAGTCTTTGATCAGTTTATGAATTGCATGTCATCTCTGAGTACAGAAAAGCACAGATTTTTAACAAGTGTTTGTGCTTGTTGTTCCTAGGTCATAATTTTAAAAATCCTGCTCTTATCATTTTGTCAGTTTTGAAAAAAATGAAGTACCCTTAAAAGGCAAAGGAGGCAGACTTCATAAAATCTTCTTTTGGTGGTTGTCTTTTCAGAAAAAGGCATGGAAAAACTCTGATCAAGAGATATAAAATACGTTAAGATATGTAAACTAATGCTACATAGGAAAAAAAGAAAAGAATGAGGCAATTCGTTAAGTATATCTATTAAGCATCATTTGTTGATCACTCTAGTCTATACAAGGCTAGTAAGAAAGAATCCTGGGCTGGGTGGGGGGGAGTGGAGGGGCGGGGTAGCTGGGTGATGGACATTAAGGAGGGCACGTGATGTGATGAGCACTGGGTGTTATAGAAGACTGATGAATCACTGACCTCTACCTCTGAAACTAACAATACACTGTATGTTAATTAATTGAATTTAAATTAAAAAATAGAAATAAAAATGTGAAACAAAAGAAAAACAAAAACAAAAAGAGCCAATCCTTGAATATAAGAAAGTAGTCTAGAAAAGGAAAGTTAAATGTGTGCTTACGGGGGAGAGTATTACAGATAAAGTCCTAGAAGTGCTAAAAACAAGGCATGTCCAGGGAACATGAAATATTTCAGTTTGGTTGGAATATAAGCTGTGACAATCAGAATGTTTAGAGATAATTAAGAAAATGTTCATTCAGTCAAGGTTACAGAGAAGCTGCCTGCTGGCTACTGTATGGAATACGTGGTCAAGAATCCTAAAATCATTTTGATCATAGAAGCAACATGAGCAGTGTTGTTTGAAGATGAAAGAAAGATGGGGACAAGAAAAGATTAGATACAGAACCCAACTGGGTGATTTTGCAGTAGCCTAGAGACAGGATGGGGACAGCCTATAGCAGGAAAGAGCAGTAATGGCAATGAGAAGGCTTTTGGGAAATGTGCTTTGGTATAGAATCAATGATACTAGCAAACAGTTAGGTGTGGGTAGCAAAATGAAGAGAGAGAGAAGCCAAGGAAGTCTGAAAATTTGGGCCTGGAGTCTAGTAGACGATGGTAACCATGATAGAATAAGAGAAATCAGAAATAAAGCATTTAGGGAGTGAACTGATGGGTTGCCATGATGAGTTTAATTTTTTTGCATACTTCTAGCAAATATTTATTGATATCCTATCATGTGCCAGAAAACAAGCTAAGTGCTGGGGATAAGATGCTGAGCACAAACAGATAGATTATCATCTATTAAGGAAGACAGCTGGGCTGTTTGATAATACAAACAAATATAAACAGTGTAACAAATGTGACAAGCACCATAAAGGAGAGATACCTAATTACACTTCAGGCTACAAAAAAAGCAGTCTTTCCAGTGCTTCTGGGGAAGTGCTTCTCCCAATAAAATGGCTCTTAATCTGAAATCTGACGGTTGGTAGTGAGAGCCAGTAGAAGAGGAGGCCTGCAAAAGTCCTTCTAAAGCAGAGTCTGAGTGTGTGTGTGTGGGTGTGTGTGAGAGAGAGAGAGAGAGAGGTGTAGAAACATCCACCATCACCTTGTGGAGAGAAAGAGGATGGTATGTGTGAGAAAAGGAAAGATGACCATGTCACTGGAGCAGAGCAAAAGAAAGAAAGCCATGATTCTAGGTGAAGGGGGCAAGAAAGAGCTAAATCATACAGATCTTTGTAGTCCATGTTAAAAGGTCTGTCACCCTAAGAGCAATAGGATGACATCGACTATGTTTAAACATGAAAGCATCATAATCAGAGGATGAGGTGGGAACACAGACTAATGTGGTGGTGGGAGACAGGGGAGAAGTAAACACATTTAAGAAATATTTCTGAGGGAAAAAGAGTAGAATTTTTATGATGGATTGGAAATTGGACATTAAGAAGAAAGAAGAGTCAGGGTGACTTGCATATTTTCGTATTACCCACTGGGATGGGTGAGATGGGGGTCAGTGAGGAAAATCCATATAAAAGGAGGAAATTATAAGCTGAGTTTTGGACTCATGCAATTTAAGGCTCCAACAGGATTTCCAAAGAGATGCATCCATAGCTATTAAAATCAAAGAATAGGTATTCCTGAAGTAGGTGAAAAATGGAGGCAAAGACTTGAAAGTCACTGGCAGGAAAGCAGTAGTTGAAGCCATTAGAGTAGATGAAATCCTCAAATAAATACAGAATTAGAAGAGGGAGCCCAAGGCAGAACTTTAAAAAATATTCTATTCACATGAGAAAACAAAAGGAAGAACTCCCTGGGAAGGTGGCAGGAAGGAATAATCGCAGAGATAGGAGTAGAATTTGAACAATGAAATATTGTGCAGTTTCATAAAGATGTAATTATACATTGTTCATGTATAATCCCTGTTATCTATTTAATGATATGAACAGCATCAAAATGTGCAGAACATTGTCTTTGTTTATATTCTAGATACCCTTCCCTACCACTCAACACACACACACACACACACACACACACACACACACACACACACCTGCTCCCCTGCTATGTGAAGTAAGTATGAGTAAATGGTTATGGAAGTTTCTCTTTGTATTCCTAAATAATGGGTCTTTATACCAACAAATTTTTGCTATATTCTATTGAGATCTAAAAAAATTTAAATAAGTATAATATTATTTCTAGCATTAACTATCAAGAAATTATAACTATTGTTTGAGCTAACTTGTTGAAGTAATGTGGCATAGGGCCAGTTTAACTCAACAATGGACAGTATCAGCATGCAACAACAAAGTCATAGGCTTACATGAAAACTATAAAAGGATACTTGCTGTATTGTTCTTGCCCTTGGAATGCTCCTTCCTTCCTTTCCTGTTTTGTTGCTACCATAGGATGTCAGCTCAAATTTACTGTCATTGTTGTCATTTGGCCAATGAATATCATGAAATGCGGTAGGCACTTAATCTTCTATGAGTCCACGGAGCAAGCAGTCTGAAGTCTGACTCCTCTAAGGAGGTTATCAGATTGGCTGAATGTTCTTGGAATATAAATGTGACAGTGAGGTTTGTCTTCTTTTTCCCCAACTGAAGTGTTCCTTTCAGAATTGTTTTGTGTTTCATACAAAGCTTAAAGATGTTAGGAAATAAAATTGGCTTTCTCACAAATTTTCAAAAGTAGTCTACAGATCCGGAGATTCCATAAAATTTCCCTAAAAACAAAGAACTATTTTCATGGGAAATAAGCATAAAACGAGATTTCTTAACCTCAGCACTACTGCATTTTGGGCTAGATCATTCTTTGTTGTGGGGTTTTGTCCTGTACATTGTAGGATATTTAGTGGCATCCCTGGCTTCTGTCCTCTAGATGCCAGTGGTGCCCCCTCCTCCCAAGTTCTAAAATTAAACATTTCTCCAGACAATGACAAATGTCTCCTGGGAGGCAAAATCACCCAGGTTGAGAGAAGGGCCTTAATGTAAAGTAAAAATGAGTAGAATTTGTAAAATATGAACTGTGGAAACATAATTTAGATTTACCTTTGTCTTTCTCTCGTTATGTGGTATAATTATATTTAAGGAAGAAATAGAGACTTTTAAACAGTAAAATCACCTATTTATAGTAATAATTTCCTAATCTTCCTTGTCCTAATGAAAAATTAGGTAAACACTCTGAGATGTTTTGTTTTTTCTATAGTGTTTTGAATTTTATATACCAGTTTCATCCATCCATCCATCCATCCAACCAACCATTCATTCAATAAGTAGTTACCAAGCTCTGTTTATGCTCCATTCGCTAGGTGTTAGGGAAAACAAACAAACAATAAAACAATGAGGGAGATAATCAAAGTCACTGCTGCTCTCATGGAGTTTATTTTTTTATTTTTATTTTTTTATGGTGAAAAATTCAGATTTAGATTTAGCCAGCTGGACCCAGCTTAGATGATCCCAAGTTTGTTGGCAACATTCAAGCATCATAGGCAACAGCCAGTTGAACATATATCTTCTTCTCTCCATGGGGCCTGATCAAGGTGTTGACCTTGACCACATCAATGTCACAGAGCTTCTTCACAGTCTGTTTGATCTGGTGCTTGTTGGCCTTGACATCTACAATGAACACAAGTGTGCTGTTGTCTTCTATTTTTTTTGTGTGGCTGACTCGGTGGTGAGGGGGAACTTGATGATGGCATAGTGGTCAAGCTTGTTTCTCCTGGGGTGCTCTTTTGAGGATATTCGGGCAGAGTTTAAATCTGAATGTGTGGAAAACACAGTGCACAAATAAGATGCCATTAAACAGAGAATTAAAACAGCTTGTTGTAATTGAGCAGGCATTGGCAAAATGTTTTTGCAAATAAAGTTTTATTTCTTTACATACTGTCTATGGCTGCCTTCCTGCTGCCAACACCAGTCAATTAGTTGTAGCAGACAACATATGGGGAGTAAGACCTAAAGGATTTGCTATCTAGTCCATTACAGAAAAAAAAAAAAAATTGTAGACTCCTATAAAAGAGTGAGGTTGAGTGGCCATTTTTTATTGAATCATTGGAGAATAATCGTGATGCTGGGATTTATAACAAATTTATATTTGGTCTTCATCCTATCCTTGCACACAGCTCTTAATAAAAAAAATTTAAAAAATTAAAAAAAAAACCTCCTGTAATTTCCTAAGTGATAAGAGCAATAAAGGTGTCTTTTGTTATTCATAACAAGCACCTCTCAACCAGGCAGTATTTATGTTAATGAGGAGAGTTTTGGAAAGCCATTGAGGAAGGCGGTCGATGGTCAGGGGCACCAACCAAGTGATTAGAGGATTAGAACTTTCAGCCCCACCCTTCCGCCTGCCCCTTCTTACCTCCAAGATGGGGAGAAGGGCTAGAGATTGACTTAATCACCAATGGCCAATGATTTAATCAATCATACACATGTACTGAAGCCTCCATTAAAAACCCAAAAAGGATGGAGTTTGAAGAGCTTCCGGGTTAGTGAACAAGTTTGGCACATTCTGAACTTCCACAGAAGCTCCTGTGCTCAGGACATTTCCAGACCTGGCCCTGTGTATCTCTTCATTTGACCATTCATTGGGGTCCTTTAAAACCTTTTGTGATAATAAGTAGGTAATCTAGTAAGTAAACTGTTTTCCTGAGTTCTGTGAACTGCTATAGCAAAGTAATCAAACCGAAGGAGGGAGTCATGTATCGATACAAAATAAAGAAACTGTTTAGAATCTCTAAAAAAAAGAAAGTTTTGGGGTGCCTGGGTGGCTCAGTCGTTAAGTGTCTGCCTTCCGCTCAGGTCATGATCCCAGGGTCCTGGGATCGAGCCCCACATCGGGCTCCCTGCTCGGCAGGAAGCCTGCTTCTCCTTCTCCCACTCCCCCTGCTTGTGTTCCCTCTCTCGCTGTGTCTCTCTGTCAAATAAATAAATAAAATCTTTAAAAAAAAAAGAAAAAAGAAAGAAAGTTTTATTGGAGCCCAAGTTTGACAGATGCCCAGGTAACATGCTCTTCACAGGGAAGAAAGTGTCTGGAAAATGAGCAGTTTTTACAGGGTTAAATACTTTTTTTACATCTTGTAAAAGCTCAAAAGATTATAGATTAACATATAGGCAGGAATCATGAGTTTTAACATCAACCAATGCAGGAAGTAGTAGGAGCATTGATGGGTATCTTAAGGATAAGATGGTTTTCCTTTAGGCTACTCAGTTACAAGGCAGATATACAATGTATTATTGGTGGGCCATAAATTAGGCTTTTGGTTTAAATAACATTTACATACAATCATGCTGATTTAGAAAGAAATCTAAATAGCTTCCCTATATATCAGGCCTTTAGAGATTTTCTCTCACACGTGGGAACCTCCGATTTCTAGCCACTTAGAAGCACAGATAACCACCTAGACTTGTGACTGGCATCTGAAGTCTGGGTTGGGGTCATCTTACAGGACTGGGCTCCTAATTTGTATGATCTAATGCTAACTCTCTGTGGATAGCATCAGAACTGAGTGAATTTAGGACAACCAGTTGATGTTGGTCAGAATTGGAGAATCGCTTCATGTGGGAAAAACCCATATACATTTTGAGTTCAGAAGTATTGAGCGAATAGTAAAGAAATAACAGGGAAGTTTTTCTTAGATAACAATATTCTGCACAGGTGATATTTAGATTGATAGCTGACTAGAAGGGATCAGTCTTGATGAGATGAAGAGGAGGGGTAGGCAAAAGGAGTGGCAGGAACAAAACCCCTGAGGCAAGAATGAGCCAGTGTGGGTGAGTGATGGGAATGGTCAGATCTGAAAGACATTTAGGGCCAGAGCAAGTATGGCCTTGGAGGTAATATTAGAGATGAGGGCTTTTACTCCAAGAGTGTTGGGAAGGTGAGTGAGATGTGAGAGTTTTGTGTGATGTGAGCTAAGGTGTATTTTAACAAGAATACTCTAGCTGTTTTGCAGAGAATAGGATACGGGAAGGCAAGGGAGATCAGTTAAGAGGCTCATAGTCAAGCCAAGAGGCCATGGTTTCTAGGGCTGGGATGTTAATAAGTAGAGATAGAAAGAGGGTGAATTTGAGTTAAGTTTTAAAAGTAGAATTTACATAATTTGCCAAAACCATGGATTTGAAGGATGAAGAAACAGCAGCAAGAATAATTCCTAGATTTTTGTCTTAAGTATTTGCATGAATTGCAGTGCTGTTTACTAATGTGGGGGTACACAAGAGGGAGAAAGTGGGATTGAGAGTCTATGATATCAGAAGTTCTCCTTGGGTCTATTAAACATGCCTGTGGAAACATCAAGTAGATATTTGAATATATGAATCTGGAATTGTAGGGAGAGGTCAGAATTGGAGATAGGTATGTACACTGGACATAGAAATGATATCTAAAGCCACGAGAGAGGATGAGATCATTTAAAGGATGTCGCAGTTGGAGAAGGGCAGGAGGTGGATATAGGGTAGAGTGCTAATCAGTTCCACATTCCGAGATCAACTACAAGCGGAGGATGCAGCAGAAGACAAGATGGAGTAGTTGGTGGGATAGAAGTAAAACTGGGAAAGTTGCTGTCTTGGCATTGTCATTTGATGAACAGAATACTCTGTCATCTTGTGAGAACAACTGTCTATGTTTCTACCTCAGAGGAAACTGAAGTTAATGTGATTGGGTGACTAGTTACTAGGCAGTAATCAGTAGAGCTTCTTATTCATCTCAGAGCTTCTTATTCATCTTCCATATAGAGCTCTTGTAACCATGAGATATCTTAGGGGACACTTGGTTTTTGTCCAGTTAGCATCTAGACCTCCCCATTTTATTCTCACTCCCATGTGGCTGCAGGGAGACCCCTGAATCAATACTTCAATCTCCTGGATCCAGTAACTGGGGGTTGGATGACGACACAAGCCAAGCTAATCAGGGCCTTCCCTGTTAGTTTCCTCAAACTATGGGAAGGAGAGTTTCCTTACAAGGGTAATAAGCTGTGTGAATGAGAAAAGGTTAAAACTGCCAGGGGCTAACTTCCTACTAAGTAGGACCAACCAGAGGCAACATAATGTTTGAGCCCCTGGAAACTGCGTTGAGCCTGAGCCAAAAGCACCATTTCCCACACCCCTTTCCCTCATTATTTTGCTTATACTGATGTGAGATGGGTTGTCACCACTTAAAACTAAAAATTTTCTAGTACAATGCTTTATCTTGTTTGTATACTAGCGCACTCCATTTGTACATTAAATAAAATTGAAATGTCAGTGTTTAATGATAAAGTATCTTGATTTAAAATTAAGCAGTTCAGCTATTTAACATAGACAAATTAAAGGATTTTTAAAGCTTTTCAGGACTCCTGGGTGGCTCAGTCGGTTAAGCCTCTGCCTTCAGATCAGGTCATGATCCTACGGTCCTGGGATCAAGTCCCGCTTCGGGATCTCGAGCCTGCTTCTCCCTCTGCCTGCCACTCCCCCTGCTTGTGCTCTATCTCTCTCCCTCTCTCTGACAAATAAATAAATATAATCTTTAAAAAAATTAAAAAATAAAGTTTTTCCTTCCCTTGCTACTTAAAAACATTTAGTGATGTGAGAAAAATAGTTTCAACCAAATTGTTGGTCTATTAAAAATGTCAACACTTTGAGAAAGGAATAACTTAGATTTTTTTATTTGTGTTGTTGTTGTTGTTGTTGTTTAATTTAAGACTACTATCTTTTTTCTCCTCCCCTTTATTTTCAGAGTCTGATGGAGGGACAAAGAAATATTTCAGGGCAATGTTCTCCTGATGTTTTCATTTGCTTTCCTGTCTAGTCTTTAAAGTGTGCTCACCACATTTACCTTCTTGCTGCCCCTTGAGGTCTAACTCAATAAATCAGTCCTCACCATAAGTGTTTAATATAATACTTTTGTATCCTTAAATTGCAAAAAAAACCTTTTAAACTTTTGAAATAAATAATAAGTTAAAATTATTATGACTATGAATATAGTCAATGTTACCATTGCTATTAGACCCAGTGCTCCTGAAAATGCTGTGGTGTAAGCCCGTATTGATTTATTTTGGCTGAAGATAATTAGAAGTACTTGTCCTCCATTGTGTGAGAAATAGCATAGAATTTTCTATTCCTCATTCCATCGGGATCAGAATGAAAAATCTGACTTCTGTATCCAACTGTGAATATAGTGGCCATCATTTTGGTGCCATTTTTTTCTCTCATGAAATTATAGACACTGTTTCCTTTTCTATTATCAGAGGAAAAGTAATCCACTATTTTCTGGGACTATCTTAAGGACAGAGATAGTGAAATTATAACATGGACTATGGACTCTGTATTTGCAAGTGCCCACCTCCAGGGCCTATTAATATTCGGATTCTACCTACTACAGTCTCTCAGCTTGTGATATCTTGACATCACAAACTATAAATAAATCTGGTTTCTGGCCATGAAACAGAGTGGGCCCCACTGATATTCAAGAACCACTAATCTCTACAGTTAACTTTTGTCACTGCATAGCTCATTCCCTCCACTGCTATATTTTTTTTGTTGTTCCATCAAAAGTTATTAATTCAAGTTCTACTTGCACTTTTTCTGGCTCCAATCTGATCCAGCCTTGTGTTTTTACATGTCGTTTGAGTAATTGAGTTTACACTGATATAAAGCAGTTTCCTTCACTCTCAGCACCCCTCCCCAATTGTTGTGCTATTTGGACAAGCTAGCATTTATTACTTTCACACATTATGCTTTAATGACTATGCTTAGCCTCCTTTTCTATTTTTAATGTGGATTTTATGATACATGCATCATTAAGACTTCTTTGGAATGAATCCCACCTATTCCATTTCAGACTTAAGTAAACGTTTTTGTTTCCAGAGTGATAAGCTTCCTTAACTGGTTAAGTATGACTTATTAGTATTAGATTTATTGAGATTCTCCTCAAATCCTGATTCAGCACAACTCTTTAATTATGTATTACATATGAAGTTATTGTAAAGTTGTTTCTTCTCTTAAATTTCTATTTCTTATTAAAGCTTAACCTTTGATGATAGCTCAAGAAAAATGATGAGGCATTCCTAATAAATAGACTTACCCATTTCGGGCATTAGCTAAATGTCATCTGATATCTTCTCTTACATAAATGTTGAATTTAGTCAGTAAGAGAAATTACCTGAAGTGGATTTGAAGACTCTTCCTTCGATTCTGGTATAGAAGTTGTTTAAGAAAGTTGAAAAACTTTCTTGGATTTGGGCCTGCTGTGTGGTAAATTGTACTATCCATCCATAGAGTTTGGGTGTGTGTGTGTACATGTGTGTGCATGTTTTAACTGATGGATGGTGAGAAAGTTTATTTATGCAATTAACAAGATAGGTAAAAAAATAGCTGAGTAACATTTTGGATGAAATATACTTGAGCTTAAACAAACGAATGAGCCCATAGACCACAGCTAATCATATAGAAGACTGCCTTAATAAACTTACAGTCTGTAAGATGACTAAGTCCAAATATACTCTGTGAGTCCACATATAACAGCATTCATATCTGAGCATCATATTTTTTTTTATTATTAATTTATTTGTCAGAGAGAGAGAGAGAGAAAGCACAACCAGGGGGAGCAGGAGACAGAGGAAGAAGCAGGCCCCCTGCTGAGCAAGGAGCCCGTTGCAGAACTCAATCCCAGGACTCTGGGATCATGAACTGAGCCAAAGGCAGGCGCTTAACTGACTAAGCCACCCAGGCATCCCTGAGCATCATATTTTTTAAAAGACTTTATTTTCTTAGAACAGTTTTAGGTTCACAGCAAAATTGAGAAAAAGGTACAGAGATTTCCCATTTACCCTCTGTCTCTACACAAGCATAGCCTCTCCCATTATCAATATCACCCACCCAACAGAGTGGTACATTTGTTACAATTGATGAACCTGCATTGATGTATCGTAATCACCCAAAGTCCACAGTTTACCTTAGATGAGGATCATATTTTAAGAGATACAAACAAACTGGAGTATGACCAGAGAAGAAACACCAAAAGGTAAAGGGATAGAAACCAAATAACTTGATGAACAGTTTAAGAAACTAAAGTAGTTTGTCCTAAAGAATAGAGGGTTCAGCCCTTGTGCACTGTTGGTGGGAATGTAAATTGGGGCAGCCACTGTGGAAAATGGCATAGAGGTTCTTCAAAAAACTGAAAATAGAAATACTATATGATCCAGTAATTCAACTACTGGGAATTTACCCAAAGAAAGTGAAAACACTAATTCAAAAAGATATATGCACCCCTATGTTTATTGCTACATTATTTACAATAGCCGAGATATGGAAGTAACCTAAATATCCATTGATAGATGAATGGATAAAAAGATGTGGTATATATAAAAAATGGACTATTACTCAACCACAAAAAAAGAATGAGCTTTTGCCATTTGCAAAAACATGGATGGACCTAGAGGATGTTACACTGAGTGGAATAAGTCAGACAGAGAAAGACAAATGCTATATCATTTCACTTACGTGTGGAATCTAAAAGACAAAACAAATGAATAAAAAAAAACCAAGCAAAAAGCAGAAACAGGCCCGTAAATACAGAGAACAAACTTATGATTGCCAGAGGGGAGGGAGGAGGGGGGAAGGGCAAAATGGATGAAAGGGAGTGGGGAGATACAGGCTTTCAGTTATGGAATGAACAAGTCATGAGAATAAAAAGTACAGAGTAGGGGATATAGGCCATGTTATTGTAATAGTGTTGCATGGTGACAGATGGTAGCCACACTGAATGTGAGCATAGCATCACATATAAACTTGTCGAAACACTATGTTGTACACCTGAAACTGATGTAACATTGTGTGTCAACCATACGTCAATAAAAAAAATAATAACAAAAATTTAAAAAAAATATGTACTTAAAAAAAAGAATAGAAGGTTCAGGGGGCTATGTGTTATCATACTGATATATTGTGAAGAGCTTTCAACCAAAAAGAAGATTACATTTTTCTCCATGGTTCCAAATGGCAGAACTGAGTGAGGTCACTGAGTTATCTATGAGTACATAGATTTGGGCTCTCTGTAAGGAAGAGCTTTCTTCTCACTATCAGAAGTGGCTAGATGGGAATGGAATCCCCTTTTAGTATGTTTAATCAAAGGCTATTATATCACTAAATAGGGGGTATGTATTTGGAATCAAAGCATTAGATCTTCTTAACCCAGAGATTTCCTCTATCCTAAGACTTTTTTCCCATTTATCAAACTAACAATTATTTTGCCAGATATTGCTAGATATTGTGATAAAGAAGAAGACAGTAAGACTCCATGAGAAAGACCTCTTTATCATCAAATACGGCCTCAAGCCCAAGTGTGTGAAAATGAACTCATTATAACCCCAAGTCTATTCCCTTTCTTGACTTTTCTATTTTTATCAAATACACGTATGTTCAGATACGTTATTTTTTACTTCATTTAATTTTTTTAAAGGTTTATTTATTTATTTGAGAGAGAGAGTGAGAGAGCACAAGCAGGGGAGTGGCAGAGGGGGAGGGAGAAGCAGGCTCCCTGCTGAGCAGGGAGCCCCACATGGGGCTCTTGATCCCAGGACCCTGGGATCATTACCTGAGCTAAAGGCAGATGCTTAACTCACTGAGCCACCCTAGTGCCTTGTAATTTTTTCCTTCATTTAAATTCATATTCAATTAGAGTTAAAGTCATGATCTTTCTTCTGCTTTAAAGTGTGTCTAACATTAATCTTTCTAATTTCTTCCTACTACCCATCATTCCAGATCCTAAACTGTTGAAACCCAAACTGAGTCAACAGTGTCGTAACAAGAGCCCTCACTACTATTCTCTTTATTTCTATATTTTCTTAGATAGTCTACCCTACTAATGACGAAGTCCCTCAAATACTGATTTTATTTTACCTTTATCCTCTTCAGTAATCCTTAAAGTTCCCTTTTGACTACGGAATTAGTACAAACTCCCAATTATATCATTTAAAATAACTTTCCATAATTGGTTTTTATTATCTGTTGCATTTTGTCATTTTTAATGTGAATTTTCTACCATAGAAACTGGCACCTTTCCTTCCCTTGGACACACAGACTTAATTATTTGTTATGCTTCCTTTGTGCATTCCATTTAACCCCAATCTCCAAATTTATGTTTTCCTCCTTCAACATCCTTGAAGGTCCAGTTTACTTTCTCCATGGGGCATTCCCTCACTTCTCTTGCCCAAGTTAAATACTCATTTCTTTCTTACTTTTATAGTAGGCACTGTAATTATATATTTACATCAAATACTTGTTGAATAAACTAGTAGCAGGTAATTACAGTATGTATCAGAGAAACGCTGGACATATAACATAGTCCTGTTCATTTCCCACCAATAATATGGCTTAATTGTGCATTATGTAATCTCAGTTTCACAATAACACTTATTTCCTACAACATTAGACCTGAAAAAAACACATCTCTGTCAATATCCACAGATAAGAGGAAACGTTTCCATCAGGTGCGTTGTGGCTAAGAGGCAGAGGATAAACCATCTACACCAGAATTTGGAAAAGAAGCTTGCTTGAAAGCTGGAGGAGCCATGGTTGCATCTCAGTTTATTTTCAGTTCTGCCAAGAAATAGCTCATTTCATGCAAGAATTACCTTGTACCTGACCCAGAGCGAAGACTCTCTGGCTATTCTTTATATGCACTGATGCAATAGTAGAAATGCTTAAAAAATAAACTAAGGACAAATATGAGAAAAAGGAGAGAGACTTTTAGGATATGGATTAATTTCCTTCCTTCCTTCCTTCCTTCCTTCCTTCTTTCCTTCCTTCCTTTTTTGGGCAGATTTATTGTAACTGGGGGAAATTTGTCAAGAGATTTAGCAACTGAGAAGAATCAAGAAGGTTATTTACCCCATGAAATTTTATAAACATTTTTTTTCTAGAGCTTCTTTAGGAAATTGACCAACTTTAGCAGGTGGTAGTTGACCTAACTTTGTCAACTGCTGTTGACATTCAACTCATACAATCCCCTCATTTATTTTTCTATGTACATTAAAAAAATCAATGCTCACAATTTTGATTGCTTTCCCAGCAATCTTTTGTGACCTGTGAGAGTAACATGGAAAATTGAGAGGAGGTCATTGAGAGAGCAGGCATAAGGAGAAGAAGAGTAGAAAATTAATTGTATTCATCACCTCAGTCCCTTCCCAGAGGATGCCTTCCAAAATGCCATCTTTTATTTTCAAATCCATTTTTCTTCATATTTAGATGCAACTGTAGCTGGTAAGAAAGCCTTTGATCTATATTTCATAGGTCAGTATTATTCATGTGAATATTCCTTTTCATGACTAGAAAATATAAGCTGCTTATATCTCCTGACTGAGGTCTCTGCCTCTCATCCTAGCTTGGTGTTCATAAAATTATATTTTAAAAGTACATCTGTTTTTTCATTAATACCACAGATTAAATAACAACATGAAGTCTTCTTGATCTTCCCTTTTAATATTGGAAATAGACACTTTCTTCTGGTTAGCAGGCAAAACGAAAACAAGATGTGATAGGGGAAAAAAAATGTATATAAGTGGACCAAGTGACTTCCTGCTGGGGAGGTGTTTGATGTAGTGATGGGGTGGTGGGGTGCACAGAACCAAAATCATCAGCCCTACCCAAGCCTGACACTTCATAAAATGCTATCTGATGAAGACATCCTATTACCCTGGAATAAAATGTAACTGTTTGGAAAATGATAACGCATTGAACTCATATACCAATCACGTGAGAAAATTTGTCATAATTTTTTATCCAAGCAACTGGTGGGTGGGGGAATGTAGAGAAAGAGGGCAGAGAGAGAAAACAGGAGCTTGTCTGAAACAATTGAATACAATCTGAATACAATGTATACAATGTGGGTAAACTATGACATTAAAGAGCAGGGACAGCTGAGTCCTAGAAACTTAAGGTTGGTTAAGTAAAGCAGGTTTAGTCACATGGGCTGCATAAAGGTGTGAGAGTGTGTGTCTGCACACAGTGTGTGGGGGGCAACGCCATGAAGTGAGAAAAGAATGCAAAAAGGAGAAACCGTTGAAAATGGTTAGATGATCCCAGTCATACCCAGGTCCAACCCCGATCGGAAACACTGGAAATCTAATTCATAAATGGCACAGTTTGATAAAATGTCTGTGGAGAGATACTGACAATTGATAGAAACAAGAGTTTTGGTGATGGACTTAATACTGTTGATTTTTTAAAAAATGCTGTTATTTTTTTAGATGCTGCTTTGAGAGAGCTGGGGCTTGGTTAGTAACCTTTCTGGTTCTTTGACATGCAGCATCCTGTTAATGGAAACGAATCTCACTAATAGTTGTATATACCCTTTACTTATAGATCAAGAAATTAAAATGACATGTAGTAGGGCAGGTAGTAGTCCAGAAAGTTGTCTTTGGGTTGTCCCATGTTTCTGTATGTCATCTTAGCAGGATACTTTATTTCTAGGTGACTGCTGTTTCACTCCGTGTGAAAAGGCACATACAAAGTTAGCGGCTAAAATATACAAATGGATAAAAAGCCAATAACCCTCTTGGTTTTTAAAAATTTCTTCGGCAATCATTTAAAAATAGTAAAATGAAGTTAATAGTTTTGCTTTTTAATGTTTCATTATTTTGTGAAAAATATATTCCATGAACATTGATTAATTGATTGATTTTTAAAGATTTATTTATTTGAGAGAGAGAGAGAGCTCAAGGACCTACATGCACCATGCATGTGTGAGTAGGAGAAGGGGCAACAGGAGAGGGAGAGAGAGAATTCCAAGCAGACTCCCTGGGAGACCAATGTGGGGCTCAATCTCACTACCTTGAGCCCAAACCAAGAGTTGGACTCAACCAACTGAGGCACCCAGCACTTCCATGAACATTTTATTTTATTTATTGGTTTGTTTATTTTTTTTAAAGATTTTATTTATTTATTTGACAGAGAGAGAGCACAAGCAGGGGGAGCTGCAGAGGGAGAGGGAGAAGCAGACTCCCCAATGAGCAGGGAGCCCAACATGGGGCTCGATCCCAGGACTCTGGGATCATTACCCAAGCTGAAGGCAGATAGATACTCAACCGACTGAGCCTCCGAGGCACCCGTACCATGAACATTTTAAATCAAAATTTTATTAATGTGAGAAAGTATCTTATTTTTTTATTTTACTCTGGCTACTAGAATAGAAAACTTGCTGTAAAAGAAACAGAGTATTTAAGATTTACTTAACTACACATAGACTGTACATAGAAGTGTATAGAAGGCCATACAAAACTGTAAAATTTTTCACAAGCACCCTGCACACAGGCATGAGCAAGTGGAATAATTTCTTTTGGGGCAGGATTATTATAACATGACTTTGCTGGTGCTGAGGTGTGTTAACACTCTTTGTGAAAAAGATAACCATCTTTTCTGTTCTGTGTGCTCTCTTCCTTCCTGACCCATCTTGAACCCTAGAGCTGATCATCTGAACTATACTCTCTCACCAAAAGATTTGATGTTTTTGATTTCTTGATTTCTTTCTTGCATTTTGCAAAACCTGTTCAATCAAAACACAAACCTGTTTTGAAGTTACAATCTTACTTCCCCAACACCCTGCTAGGGAAATGCACAAATCCTTCCCCTTTGGTATCACTATCTAATTCATGGTCTCCAAACTCCACTGTGTTCTTAGAGTAGATTCTGTGTCTTTCTCTTACTTGTCCTTTTTTCTTTTCTTCAACTCAAAACCTTCACCCCTCCTAAGTTCCCTTCTATTTGAGAAGCCTATTTTGTTTACCACTTCATCTAGTAGAGTTAGAAACCAACAAACATGGTCACCCTCAAACTCTTACCACCTCTAGAAATATATTTTTAATAAAAGTATGCATACTTTTATAGATATTATTATTTAAATATTTCCATGTTTCTCCCTTTTCATTCTCAGAGGTCTCCTGTTTTTCCATTCTTGTAGGATAACATGCCCTTTAATCTCTTTCTTTCTGATTTATTTCTTGACATGTACACTCATGCTTAAATTTCTTTCATTCCAAAATTTTGCCCTCCCTAAACCTACCCAATTCTGCATTCATCTGTAGATATTAAGTTCTCTTCTCCATCCTTACACAGATTTCTTAAAAGACTAATCTCTACTTTTCATTCCTCATATCTCATTCTTTTCTTTTCTTTAAGATTTTATTTATTCATTTGAGAGAGAGTGTACACGAGTGGGGGAGGGGCAGAGGGACAAGCAGACTCCCACTGAGTGCAGAGCCTGAAGCTGGCCCCTGAGATCATGACCCAAGCCGAAGTCATACACTCAACCAACTGAGCCACCCAGGCACCCTCATATCCCGTTCTTTTCAACTCATTCTTCAATTGACATTGTTCTCATTTAGGTCAAAAATGATCTCTCAATTATTAACTCCAGTGGATGTTTTCCATTTTCTTTATGGGACCACTCTCCTACAATTGAAATTGTTGTTTGTTTCATGGAAACACTAGACTCTCCTGGTTTCTAGGATACTACCCCCAACTGGTTTCTTTTGTGATCCTCCAACTTTTTGTGATTTCTTCTTTTCTCTGATATTTTCCCGAATGTTGATCTTCAAGGTTCATCTCTCAGCTCAATGTTCTTCTTATCCCAGATAATCTCTCTTTATGCCATCACATCTCTCAAGTATTACTCATTTGTCAATGTTGCCAAACCTAAGATCATATATTTCCAATCATCTAACTAAAATATCCTCTGCTTACTTGAGAGATGCCTTAATTTTTTTATTTTTAAAAACCAAATTAATTTTCCCTTTCTCCAAAATAGATTGTCCTTTGATATTCTCTATGATAATTGTTGAGGTTCTCTTCTCCCAAGTCATTAAAACTGGGATATTGACCATCATTCTTGACTCCTCTATTTTCTGCACTTTTTATATTCCTATATTTATCAGTGATTACTACATTAACTAAATCTGGTTCTCAGCCTCAGTTGCTAATTAGGATCCCCTAGTGAACTTTAAAACTATCCTAGATCAATGAAAGCAGAATCTCTGGGAGGACAGCTTGGAAATTTGTTATTCTAATGGGCAGAGAGGATTGGAAACCATTTTTTTCCCCAATATTTCTCAAATATCTCACTTTTTTCTTTTTACCTCCAGTACCACTGCTTCATTTGAGATCATCTTCATTGCTTATTGCATATGCCCTCTCTGGCCACCCTGCCTTCAGTTTTATCCTTCTGCAATCTATTATCAATCTGACCATCAGGATGAACACTCTGGAATATGAATGTTACAATGTCATATGCCTCACTTTTCTAATCCCGTGTACTCTCCCTGGCTTAAAACCCTTCAATGCTTCCCCATCAAAAAAGATAAAATCCAGGTCATTAATTGGGCACCTGAGGCCTCATTTTCATTTACTTGTCATTTGCCATTTTTTTCCTTTGGTTTACCTTTCTCTGCTTCCCACAAAATGGACCCACTTATTCCCTGCGCATACAAAGTTGTTTTTTTTCTTTTATGTCCTTGCTCATGAGGCCTCCTCTGACTGGTAATGACCTTTTGTGATTAACTGCTAATCCTGTTTATTTTATATGTTTCAGCTTTGTAATCACTTTTTCCAAGCTGAGTTAGGTGCCTTTCCTCAATTTCTCATAATGATCTCTGCCTCAAGAAATTACTGCTTTTACCACTTGAGTTTATAATGATCTTTGAATATGCCTGCTTTCTCTTTGAAAACAATGACTACTGCTTGATCATCTTTGTATTCCCTAGTGTCTAGCATAATGCTTGGCATATATTAGATGCTCAAAAATGTTTGTTGAATAAATGAGTAAATGAGCAGTTAGAAGTCATAGCTAATAAAGTGGGATGCCTAGTAGATATTTTGTCTCAAAACAATCAAGGGATTTAAAATAGAATAAGATAACTTTTGTCTGTTGAGAATTGGGAACTTGGGAACCAGTAGAGAGACTTTCTGTAGACTTAGAATATATTAAATCTCTGTTGACATTATTAGAGCTACTCCTGGAGGTAATGTGCTTCTGATTTATACATTCATTTCAGAACTTTCTGGTTATAATTTGGCTTCTTGAGTAGAAAAATGAATACATATCTGGTCTATATTAATACTGGTCTGATTAGCAATTATATTTCTCACACGATTACATAGTTTGTATACTACACATTAATCTCCTGAATTTGAGTTTATTATCTATATTTTTTAGGGTTCAATCACCATGAACAAATTTTCCGCTTTCTAGAGCTGCCAAACTGAGTGGTGTGATCAGTACCAAGATCCCCTTCAGCCTTAAAATTTTGAATTTATATATTTTGTTTAATTGAAAAATTAAAATAAAAATTCAATCTTGTATTAATGTGGTATAAATCAAAATGCACAGGGACTGTAGAGAAATTATTGTGACAAATTCTATCAAATTTTATATTCCTTACACATAGTCTTGAGGGAAAAGAAAATTACATTTTTCTGAATCAAGGCATGTTAGGGAAACATGGAAACTGTACTATGAAATATGAAGAATGCAATGGAGGTACAAAGGAATACAGAACTGAGGCAAAGTAGTAGGTTTATTCCAAGTTTTAAAGTAGCTATATTTAACACTTTAGTATAAATCCTTTTTATTACAAATAACAACTGTCAAATCATTTTCTGTAAAATAATTGGAATGATGGACCTGGGAATCAACTGTCTGGGAAAGAAAATCACAAAGAAGTGAAGTGATTTTGAAGGGTTTTTTTTTTCCCCCCACATAAATAACTGTCTAATCTGATAAACACTTTAGAGTGGAAATGCATTAAGGCAGTTGCTTACTTGATTTTGCCCATTCTGTACCCTATGATATTGAATTGTTCAGGATCACTAAGCCCACATGCTGTAATGAGAATTATATATAATTTACTATACATATTTTCATATAATAAACTTTAAGCATATATTTATCTAGTAATAGCAGACGCTAGTTTTTGCTAAGGAACTGATAAGTTATTATGATATAACTATTTATATATGTTACATATTATGTATATATTGTTATACATATATACTTATATGTTCTGGATTTCAACTGAGTATCCCAAATTTTCATTATCTCATACCACCAGCATTGGAAACTCTAGTTTTTGTTTCCAGAACTGATTTATTAATCATAAGTTAATTATTAGTGGTAGGAGTTGCCAGTTTCTTGCCAAACACCCATTCGCCCCTTTCTCTTTAGAACCCAAACTCTAATTTTAGGCTGGTTATATTGCTTCCTAATATAAAAAGCACATTGTCTTCCAGACATTTTTGCAGCTAAGCTTGGCCATTGGACTCAAATCTGTCCTTCAAAGAGAAATATTTGTGAGAGTTCTCTGAAAATTGCTGAAAGGGGATTGACTGAGCTGGAAGTTCAATATAGCCTTTCACTTTCTTCTTAGCCTATAGTCTGAAAATCAGTGGTAGTAGCTGGAGCACTAACAGCCATCTTGGGTCCTGGGATGATACAGAAGATAGGATTTCTCAATTTTTGAGAAAATTGTGGACCCACCATTCCTATCTGTAATTCCTAGCTTCAGACTTTTTCTGTGTGTGAGAGAAATAAAGTTCTATCTTCTTTGCCATTCATGTTTTTGTTGTTGCTGTCACTGTTAAGGAAGAATCCCAGTCAAGCCCAAACTTGTGCTCAAGAGGCTGGTTATGTCTGATGAAACCATACATCCACCACCTCTTATTGCCAGCTATTAGTATGTGTTGTTAAAGACAGATGGAAATATATTCCTTTTAACAAGGAATGACTTGTTAAACCCAAATATGACTAGGTAGTAATGCTCTTATTTCTATCTGTGAATTTGTGTCCATTCCAAATGAATCTCTGGAAGATTTGTTTTTTGTGTTGTGTCATTTTCTATTTTTATGTTAGGAGAGGCATTGAAAATCTGCCTTGTAGGAAATGTAACATCTTGCTTAGAATTGTGAATACAGTAGATTCTCCGTTGCACAGAAACAGGGACAGCCTTATATTTCCTATGTGATACCCTTAAACAGTCTATTCATTCATTCAACATTTTGTTTTTGAGTAACTATTATGGGTCAAGTAAATTATGGGAAGGCTTTGCTATTTAGTCAGCTCATGTCTATTATCACATGGGACACTGTGAATTTGTAAAAGTTAGAAAAAAAGAAAAGAAAAAGATTGAACTGAATGAAAAAAGTCTAAAAATTTGTCCCAAAGAGTTGTCTTAAATTTTTTTTCCCTGTGTTCAAAGACAGGACTGTAATCTACATTTCCCCAGATGACACCAGCCTTTGAGTACAGATATTAATGTTAAATATTAATGCTCCAATTACAAGGGTTCATAGTTGCCATTACAAAATTTCTCAGTACTCCTGCCACAAAGTCTCCCAGTCTTTTTTGGAATCATAGGGGAAGGGTCTCCCATGTGCTGATGATCAACCTCTTCATATTATTCACCCACTGGCTGCTAAGGTGCTTGCAAGACTCTTAGCATTCTGCCTCAGGTCAGGGTCTTCCAGGAGAACACCCCTCTCCTGTGAAGATGCCATGTTCAGTGTGTGCTTGTATTTATAGTCCTTCGTATGTGGTCCTTTCTTATACTCAGTCTCTTGTGTTTCCACTGGAGGCTCCTGGGGTATGAAGTTTTATCCCAACAGGTCTTTATTCTCCCATGTACATCAGCTCATGCTAACAGCTTGCAGGAAGGGCTACTGCCCCATCAGTTAATCAGACATAACCAAACCCTGAATCCTAGTTTGGGTTCAAATGGGAACTCTGCTATGTCAGAACATAACTTAGACTTTAGATGATTTTGATAAAGTTGAGAATAAAGCTGTAATTTCTTGATATTGTGTGTGTGTATTATATATGTGTGTACATATATACATACATGTATTACCATATCCCATAAAGCTTATAATTTGTATCAATACGGTATGCTTGAAACATAGGCAGTGCCATTTTCTCATTAAGTCATCTCTTTCAGTTGCAAAACTAATATGAGGAATGCCACATGCTATAACATGTATTTTACTTACTCTACATTTATCCAGATGTGAGTATGAGTAATGTACTTACAGTGTTCCCTTAAGCCACTATTTTCCTACATGCTAAAAAACCTTCTATACACAGTTTATACATTTTTTAATTTATTTAAAAGGTGACGTAATAAATTTTTCCCTTTTGCAGTCTCCCCTTAGTAAATGTATCTACTGTTACCATGAATCAAGGAGATACGAATGGGTGGAGGAGATATGGAGAGGTCAGCACTATTGTAGATAAACACAATGTGAAAACAAGGAACTACTCTTTAATTATTGGCATAGAAATAATGGCAAGAAACAAAATTACTTCCTGAACCACATTCTATCACCTGACTAGTTGCAAAGAGCTCGTTTTGCCTGTTTTAACCAAATGAAAATCTTAACCATCTGAATTTAGGGCTGTAGAGTAAATTATAACAACTCAGGATCCTTGACAGTAGTAATCACAGTACTAAAATGTTTATTTAGCTAGAAAGTGGTTAGAACCATTGAGAAATATTTTATCAGGTTAACAGATTAGAGAAAGAATAGAAATATATATATTTTTTAAAGGCACAAAATATCACAACATCTGAGAAGCCTAAGGTGTAAAGTGTATTCAGCACTACCAACTGTAATGGAAAGAAAATGCCGAAGCATGACAGTCCAGTGCAATTGTTAGTAGCACCTGTGGTAGGATTGAAGTTAAACAGAAAGAAATAAAAGGCATTTGTTTAATCTATGATCTTGTAGAAAGAAGGGTCCCAACACAGTAGATTTTTCCTTTTAAGATTAACCAGATGTGGTTCTTTCTAAGGGCATAGTGATGGAACCACAGAAGAGAGATCACAAATGATAGGACAGAATGGCAGATACAATAAAGTTATTTATTTATTTTTTTAAAATTTATTTGACAGAGAGAGACACAGCGAGAGAGGGAACACAAGCAGGGGGAGTGGGAGAGGGAGAAGCAGGCTTCCTGCCGATCAGGGAGCCCGATGTGGGGCTCGATCCCAGGACCCTGGGACCATGACCTGAGCCGAAGGCAGACGCTTAACGACTGAGCCACCCAGGCGCCCCTAAAGTTATTTTTAAGACGGAGAGAAATCTATACAAACCTGACTCAAACAAAATACAAAAGCTGTTTCTTCTTCAGTCGTTTATGCAGAAAGTTGCACTAAATTAAAAGGTGTGATGCATATATTAGCAATTCCTATAGTCTGGTTCTTTTACTGCCCTGGCCTGTTTAGTAGAGACTATTTGGTCAGCACTGTCAATTATATGCTTTTTTCATCAGCCTGATGTTTGATCTGCACTCTCTGTCTAGAACTAACAGTAAAAGAGCTACACTCAGAAATTTAGGAAGTTTTGGTTGGCAATCAGGTGTTAACCCTCGTTTACGCTATGCGAGGTTTATATTTCATCTTAGAAACTAGCTGGGTGACTGTTGCTCTTTTTTGACAGCCAGCAAGAAGCTATGCCTTAGACCTGCTTGGCTGCTGTCCTGGGTAGAAGAGTTTGGCAGCCCTAGGGAGATGAAATTCTTCAGCTTCGGACCCGCCCAGAGTACACCCTCTCAGCGACTACTCTGTTGCTATGAAACAAAAGACTAGGAAGGTGAGCGAAGCAGGAAGTCCCGCCTTTTAGCCCCAGTTGGCTTTGGCTCGGGCTCCCAATGCTCACGCCCACCCGCCCACTCCTTATTGGTCAGTTCCCTAGTGCCTGGCATCCTTTCTTCCATTTCCTTTCCTTTTTCCACTTTCTTCCTGGGTGAGTCCCGTCCCCCCATTTCCCTCCCAGTCCCTTTCTATTTGGGACGTGCCGCGAGCGGGCCTTCCTTTGGGGCCATTGTGTACTGTGGGAGACGTGGACTGGGTGGTAGTGCGAGAAGGACGGCCGCCTCCCGCCCATTGGCGCCGCCCGCTGTCGGGCAGTGCAAGGGCGCGTGGGATTGGCCTAGCGGCGCGCGGCCCCGCCCCCGGCTCCGCCCCGCTCCTGGGTCTCTATGTGTGTGTATCCTACAGGGGTGGGGTATCCAGCGAGTGGTCTCCACCTCCAGCTAGTGCTGCTGCGGCGTCCCGCGGCCTCCCCGAGAATCAGGCGGGAGGGGAGAGCGGGTGTGGATTGGTCTTGACGGTAATTGTTGCGTTTCCCCGTCTCGGTGGTCTGTGCTCTGGGTTGCTCCTTCCTCGGGAACGTGCTTTTACGGCGATCACACACTCCCTACCCCGGCTACCCACGCACCCTGGGCTCGGGCGTGTAAAGTAGGACCCGCGCACACTCGTGTCTCTGGACAGCTACAGCGCGGAAAGGCCGGGAGGGAAGGGGGCGCCGGGGAGGCTTGCCGCTTCTTTCCGGCCAGGGGGCCCTGGGGCAGCCAGCCGCGGGCCACGGAGGTACAGGGGACAGCCCTGGCTTCCAGCTGCTGTCGCCGCCGCCGGCACAGTTTGAAGAGGGGTATTTAAAGACCGGAACCCAGGCTGGGCCGGGGGAGGAGGGAGAGGGAGTGAAGGGAGACGGGCGGCTGGGATTGCAGACATCCCGGGTGTGTGTGTGTGGGGGGGGGTGCGTCCGCCCGGGAGCTGAATGCGGGGCGCCCAAGACCGATGGGTCTGCGGGCGCTGGAGGTGTGAGGGGATACTCTGGCCTTTCTGTGTCCACCTTCCTCCCCCAGCTGAGGTCCGAGAGTGGCAGGGGAGGGTCCTGAACAAGGAGGGGGCACAGACGTCCCGAAACAAAGCTTTGGACCCCCACTCCCCTTGGGTGAGACCAGAGGAAAGGAGCGAAATAAGTGAACTCTCTTCTCCTTTCTGTACCCGCTCTTGTCAGTTTCTCACCCCTCTTTTTTTAGTGGGTTATTTGTTGGTTTATTTGGCTCTTAACTTGGGGCTAACTCCTTACCACGTTGGTTTAAAGAACTGTGTGTTCGTGTGTCCGTGTTCCCGTATCCGTACTTGTTGGTTTTAGCCGGGAAAATCCGAGTCCTAAGCCTTTGTTGACAACAGATATGTCCCTTGTGCTCCTGTAGAATAATCTTTACGTTTATATAACTCGGTGAAATCTAACAGAGTGAAAGTGAGGTTTTCAAGTGAGGCTCCCAAAATGTTTTCTGGGAGCTTTAGTTCTAGTATACATTGAATTGAGATTAAGGCAGGGATGGGGAGAACATTGTGTTCTTATCTAGTTGGAGGAAACCTCTGTAAGTTGTTTTTTTGTTTTGTTTGTTTGTTTGTTTTGGTTATGAGTTGGGTATTAATCAAGGCTTTGCTACGTGAAATTCGAGAAGGATGTATCTTTAACTCTTAGTGTTCCAAAAGGTTACTGTTTGTTGTGTGTACAGATTGAGAGTGCAAATTCATTGCTATTAAGAAGTTGAATCTGGGAACCTGGGATTTTGTTCTCACTGATGGAGGATGTAGTGGGTACAAATTAACCTGTTCAGTTTTCCGCTGGATAAACATTTTCATGACGGACTAACTTTTTTTTTCTTAATCTGCCTTTCAAAGAACTAAGGTTCCAGATGGCAAATTCTATGAATGGCAGAAACCCTGGTGGTCGAGGAGGAAACCCCCGAAAAGGACGGATTTTGGGTATTATTGATGCTATTCAAGATGCAGTTGGACCTCCTAAGCAAGCAGCAGCGGATCGCAGGACTGTGGAGAAAACTTGGAAACTCATGGACAAAGTGGTAAGTTCTGTATGCTTGTGCCTCTGTGTAGCCTTATTTGCCCTGGATATGGTTTCCTCTTCTATGGTTTTATTTGTACCATCAATTAATATTATTGTTACCCTTAATTAATAATTATTGTTATGGCAACAGTCTTTTGACTTGGATTGACCATTTTCCTTGCATCCACTCTGTGTGTTTTAAAAAGTTGGATTCAGAGCAAAGACTTGTTTTTTTTTACCTTTTGTCCTACTCTTCAAGGTTCAAAGTTCCTCTATATGACTCAGATATGCAAAGTTTTTACTGTTGGCTGCTCTTTGTTAGTACATGGCCATAGAATAGTTTGGAAGTGTTTGCTCTGTCTTATATGAGGTTGTGTTTCTGTTAAATAACAAACGAGTGCAAGCCAGTGTTTTAAGAAAACCCTCTGAGGGACCACTCATGACAACCACAATGCATGACGCTGAGAATATTTACTAGAGGAAGAACCAGGTTAGTCCTTAAGTGAGGAAGCAGTATTTGAGAGAGTTTCCATTTTCATCTGTGAGAATTCATCTTCATTAAGAAACTTTTCGTTGTTGTTGTTAATGGTAGAGTCACAGTTTCTTTTATCTATTCCATTTTGAAACAGGAAACCTTTTCGATTGCACATTGTTTATTGTGAAAGGAAAATTTATGATGGAGGTGGTGGGGCTGAGAGTATCAGAAACCTCTGTGGTTTCTGCATGTTGCTTTCAGATGAATAATAATTTTACAAGAAGAAGTCAAGCTGGATGTCAGTACCCTGAGAAGTCTAGGCAACCTGAATATTTTACTGGAGTCTACTGAGAAACTAGCTGTCAGTGTCCTAGCTTACTAAGTAGGATTATGAAATAAATATGATTAAGATGTAGCTTGCTGCTGTGCAGAATTAATAGTTCTTGTTTTTGAAGCAGTAGTACCGTCCCCTGCATATTGGTAAATGTTTGTAGCAACATCTGGTTTCATTTCATAGATATTTGGGGCTAATTATGAATTTAGTTGATACAGGGCTCTTGATATTTTTGTGACTGCAGAAATGGAGGTTTAAAAAAATATCCTTTGTAGGGATGTGCTAAAGCCTCCATGAAATCATATAGTAGCAGTCGCCTTTAGTTTGGCCTGTAACTGTGTATGAATTTGCCACAAAAAGCCACTGTCAGTGTGCTATTAGCGGTATAGGAAGATGATAAGATTTGCTTTATTTTCATTTATCTGTATGTAAAGTTCAGATGGATAGATGAATGATAGGCCTGCCATTCTAGGGCCGGTGGTGCTAAATGCAGAGTCAGAAATTTTTGCCAGATAAATATCCTTAGTTTTGGGCTTCATTGTGACCTATTTAAGCTTCTGCCAGTTTATTCAAATTGTAATATTAAAATGCTCCAGACAGAATGATGTCATAGTGTCAGAACATTGCAACTTGCTGCTTGAGGTCAGGTTTGGATTTTAGCATTGGATACTTAAGAATGAGGGGTATGCAGTGGGAAGAACTGCATATATTTGGCAGGCACAAGACTAACTGTCTTTACTTTTCTAAAGAAAATGCAATTTAAGGTCACTCTCATTGCCTAAATCATTAGTTGGGCATAAGAGAAGGAATTCATGGTTTTTCCCCAGCTTACCTGTTATATGAGTGGGCAACACATGGGTCAGATTCTACCAAGGAGCTACCGCTCCCTCCCTATCCCCTTATGTGAGAGGTCATAATTTGTATGTGAGTGAATGTTAGCACAGCAAATAAAAAAGACTGATATCAGGAAGTGGTGAGCTATAGTTAATATAAAGTCATTATTTTTCAAACATTAAAGAATATATTCATAATTTTGGTTTGTAACTGATTGTTAACGTAAGTTTTATCCACTTATAATTATTTCACCATGGGTTATGGTAAAATAGATGGTTTTGTGATAGTTAAGCCTCTGCCATTGTTTATTTTATTAACCCTTTTGTGGGTTCGGGTTTAGCCTCTCCAGTTGAGAAACTTGACTCATAAGGAAAACTATTACTGAAAGTCTGTACTTAGTGGAATGTGGGTAACGGTGTCGGCAAAGGTGCATTGGTATGACTTTCCCTATTTGTCTTCATTATTTGTCAAGAATGAAAATGATTGTGTTCATTTATGAATGCATCCAGGGGCTTTGTGGAGGGAAAGCACATAAATCGCTATAAAAGACTTCAGGATGTTTATCACTACTCTATCACACAGTAATAAAAAGGCATTGATAATTACTAACTGAAAATATAATTGTGTAATGCAGAAGCATCCCTCACATGTGTTTACCTTTTTTTTTTCTTTGTCAGTGGTGAAGGAGGTGGTTCTCAACATTGTCCTGGTGATTACGTCAGGATATTTATTATGAGTCCAAAAGTTAATCCCTTGATGTATCACCTGTTTTATAAAATAACAGCAATAGCCTGAGTTTAGCTTGAGAATAACAGTAAATAGTAACTTTCAAGTCTAACTGGTGGTTACCTGAAAGGCAGGGTTAGGTGTTTAGTTAGCATTTTTTTTCTTTAGGAAGCCTCTTCAACAAGGGCAGATCTTAGAAGGATAAATATGAAACAAACTTTAAGTTCGGTATGTTGCAGCTACCTACAAAGTAAAAGAACTTATTTTACAGGGGATATGAAGCAGTCTCAGACTATAGGAGAAATACCCAGTAAGTGTGTAGTTTTACCATTCCCTGGCCTCTAGAATTTAAAAAGTCAACTGAGACTCCAGTTCCAACTAATTGTTATGTTTTCAGAGGGCAGACTTCTGTACAAGGTCACTGAGAGTGGGAGGCAGTCATTGCTCAGTTGTGTTTTTTTGGTGAGATGTTAAGTGTTCTGTAACCAAATGTCAGTTTACTGAGAAAAAGAATGGTAGCATATACCAAAGCATCCCACTGAGACATGTTTTCTGGCCTTAGCTCGACGTGTCAGTTTACGTCAATAGCTAAGCCCAAACTCTTCCGGTCCCTGGATGCCTGTTTGATGCAGTGACAGAACTATTACTCATGAATATATATATCCAGGTTCAAATATACCTGAAATATGGAGTCTGTTTCAAAACTATTACAGAGATGGGTTTCTTAAACACTTAATCAACATGTATTGAGGGCCTGCTATGTTCCTACTAAGTGCTTGATACTAGGATACGAAGCTAGGTAAGATGTGTATAACTCTGCCTCTGACCTGTCAAGGAACTCAGACACCAACATCAGAGCCAGGCATATAAATGGTAATTTATTATTTATATTATATTTATTAGGTAATTGCCATATAGAATGGACAAGACTGTAATACAGACCTATGGGAAGTACAGTGGGAGCAAAGTGAAGAAGAACCTCCTTGTTTTTCTGGCTGCTGTTCAGACAGTTGTCTGTCTGGATTCTGCTGCACACTACCTTTAGGAATAGCATTATTGTACTCTTGTTGGAAATGCTGAGGTGAGGGTAAGGAAATGATTACTAATCAGTATGGGAGGAATGATAATTTATTAATGTGAGGTTCCTGAGCATGGTTTTCACAAGCGTCTTAGCCAGGTGATGGAAAATGGAAGAAACAGTTTTCCATCTAATAGATGCTAAATGTACTGAGCTTACATGGATGTTCAGGAAATTAGAAAAGAGTTAATTGATGCCAAAGAGCAAAGCAAGTT
Organism: Phoca vitulina; assembly: GCF_004348235.1. Classification (NCBI taxonomy): domain Eukaryota; kingdom Metazoa; phylum Chordata; class Mammalia; order Carnivora; family Phocidae; genus Phoca; species Phoca vitulina. The sequence continues at coordinate 29,923,050 of NW_022589711.1, read as the reverse complement.
GAGTACCTGCCTATGTTTTGTCTTGCTGTCCTTGTTGTTTATTTGAAATTACATTATTGAAAGAGTTTTAAAAGCATTTAAAAAGTGATGATGCCAAATAGCCTTTTCCTGCCTTTTACCCTTAGTACATTCAGTACATTTGTCAAGCTTGGAGTGTAATTCATTCTCCATCTTTATAATTTTACTGCACCTATAATATATTTTAAAGGTTGTCAATCAAAGATGCTTGGAATACATGCAGCTACTTTAACAACTAATAGTCGGTATACTTTTCTAAGATGAATTCCTCATACCTCTGAAAAATATTGTATGTGGGATAAAACGTAGGTTTTGGATGCCTGTTGTTTGTGTTTTTTGGGTTTGAGATATCACCGTCCTTGGGCCCTTGGAATAGGGAATGTCATTTATTTGAATTATTCTTCATGTATTTCCTTTACTCCAGTGAAGTTCTTCCATGTTAGCAGAATCATGGGCATTATTAGACTTGGGTAGATGATAACACATTAAGTGTCTGAACATTTTTGTTTAATACTGAGATTTTGAACTTGTGCTTGCTAAGTGAAGTGATCCCAAAATGCTCCTTTCCACTTTTAGGGAAAACTTTTGGTAAAGTAAAAGATTTAAAGGAATCCTACCAAGTTACCTTGGTTTATCCTTGTGACATAGGACATTCATTTAACAGAAGGCTTAATCAGTTAGTCATCTTTTCAACTCTTATAAAATCTTTACAATTCAGATTATAAATCAGCTCTTCCTTTCTTCAAAGTTCCTTTATATGCTATCTGTTGATTTCACCATTCATTTATCAAATTCCATCTATGGAAAGATAGAGATTTATAAATACCCATTCCATTCTATGTAGTATAGTGTATTCTACATACTCTAGAATGTAGTAAGTGCTGTAATGGGGTGTAAATAAAGTGCTGTAACATAGGATATGGTGGGGGAGAATGTGCTTGCTGGGGGGTGAAGAGTCGATAAGGAACACAGCATGGTAGAGGTGTTATCCAGCTACTCTTTCAAGGATGTTTTGGATTCCAGTGAAGTGCAGAACACACCAGGCTAAAGGAATGTGGGTAAAGGGAGATTGTTGAGAAGGTAAGTTAAGAGAAAGATGAAGAGGCTTTCTGCTCTTTCAAGGAGTTTGGACTTTATTCGGTGGAAGAGAAATGTTAAAACCTAAAGCGGAGTGTGAAAAACAGTTAAGGCTATGCTCTGGTAGATAACTCTCTTGACTCTACAAAAGATGGATTAAGAGAAAAACTTAAAAGTAGGAGTAGTGATCAAGAGGAATTAAAATGGACTGGGCAAGAAATAATGAAGGGCTGAGCTAGAGAATTGAGAGTTGATATAGCAAGTGTAGGTTCAAATGTGGGAGGCATTTTGGAGGGAAAATTTACAGGTCCTGGTGACCCTTTAGAGATAGAGGATGAAAGAGAAGGTGAAGTGAAAGTGACTCGAGGTTTTTAGCCTGAAGGCAGTGATGCTGTTAATGAGATAGGAACATAGTAAGAAAAAGAGGAAGCTTGGGAGCTGGTGCGTAAGTTTGTTTTTGGCCATGTTGAGTTTGACATACCAGAGTGAAATCCATTTTGAAGTCAGAAAGTTGAATGTGCAGTTAAAGAGAGAAGTTGAAACTGGAGACATATGTTTGGTAGATATGCCCACAGAGGTAGTATTTCAAGCTGTAGACCAGCAAGAGATTTGCAATGCAGAGTAGAAGATGAGAGTCAGAGAAAAAGTCAAGAGACTGGTGTTTTGTCTGTGTGTGGGGTTGTACTTAGATGGCGGTGAAGGAGAGAGAATCCTGCAAAAAACAGTGATGAGAGAGGTAGGAAAAGAATTAGGGCAGGTTGATTTCTTGGGTAGAGACAGCTTCAATTAAGGAGATAGTTTCCAATTCTGAGAAAACCAAATTCAAGTCCAAATGGAGAAAACCAAGCAGGGTGAAAATTTAAGATGTCACTGAGTTTCTTGAGTAGAGGCCATTGTTGACCTTTCAGAGTAGTTTCATTTAGGTAATGGGGCTAGATTAGAAAGAATGTGTGGATAACTTAACCGTTGTTCTCTAAGTGTGACAACTGGTGAAAAGGAAGAAAGTTCTGATAGATAGCTTGAGGGTTTGAGCAGAGCATAACTTTGTGTGTGCGTGGTGCTAAAGGAGAGGTTCATAGATTGAGGAGAAGGGATGCAGGTAGGGAGTGATTTAAAATGTAAAGGAAGAAGAAATTATAATAAAGTATCATCCTAGATTACGATGTGGAAGGGAAAGGCTAAGAACAAGAAGAGTAAACCTTGGTAGATAACTTCTACTTAGATAAGAGGGAAGTAAGGAAATATACAGAGTTTTGAGAGAATTTGTAAATTTTATGTTGGGTTGTCAGGAAGTGATTTAAGGAATAACATTTGTAATGTTTAAACCACATTTTAAAATTGTATAGAATAAAAATAGACTATTTTAATCAGTCTTCTAGCAGTTAAGTGGGTAAATAAGTAAAACATTGAGATGGAAATAAGTTCTTATCCTGTATATTAATTAAGATCATTTAAGAAACATACTGTGACTTCAGTGGTGCCACAATACTATTTATATCCACTCTGCTTGGGCATATGGGTAAATTGTTGTTGTTGTTTTTGTTTGTTAGTATTTGTAAATTGCTGATATTTTCCTACTAATGAAGCATTTTGAAAATAACTGACCAAATTTTTAACTCTTTAACATACTAATATTTAAATAATTGTTAAGCTCACTCATGCTATCTTCCAATAGTAATAACAAAAATAGTTATTAAAGTAAATGTTCTACCCGTTCAGATACTGCATCAGCTGAGTACTGCTGATACATTAATTCCCTATCAGGAGTACCGAGCTGGGCTTATTACTGTTTGCTGCTTTCCTGCACAAAACACTCCAGACTTTGGTTACAGAGTTTCAGGTAGTGTGAAGAACTTTAGGAGCTGAAAGAACTCTTAATGATGCTCAACAGAGCGGTCAGTGCCCTTAGTCTAATTCTCATATATTGGCAATATCTGCAGAGTGGTATAATATAAAATATGGGAGGAAGAGAGGTACCAAGAAGTACTGAGTACCAACTATGTGCTAGGTACTGCGAAGAGCACTTTACATTTCCTCTTCAAAGAATCATAACATCCTCAGAGTTTTCTAGAAGAAACTGGCCCAAAGTAGTAAAGCTAATAAATGGTAGCACGAGATCCTAGGTTTGATGATTCTAGCGTCTGTGTTCATAGTATGAAGATTCAAGCACAGCATTCCATGGAATATATGATTCTTCCCCCTTCCATGAGAAGGGAATCAGAAGACTATTTACCCCCTCATATTTGATATGATCAAATTCTTCTCGAAACTTTGTACTCACTTATATAGATTTATTCACTATAGGTATGGTTATCCTATTTGTAATATTATCTTCTTCTGAGAAGTTCTTTCTTTGTTCCTTTCCTCCTTCTACACCTTCTTTCCTCCATCAAGTATTTATTGTGCATCTACTGAATGCAAGATTCTACGTTAGGTGAAGGAAACAGACAAGTAAGAGATATGCCTCCACCTTTAAGGAAGACCAGTTTTCATTTGGAAGGAAGATAGTGAACAAATGATTTTGTCTGTGTGTGGGGGTAAAATTTACAGGTCCTGGTGACCCTTTTCATGTACATTAAAATATATTTGACCATATCAAAGCAAAGGCACAAATATAAACACAGGATTTGCTAGTGCTATAACAATTTCCAATTGATATTTTAATTACAGCTAATCAATTATTTAATGATGCTTATATTTAAAGAAAGCTTTTAAAGAAAGCTTCATTGAAAACCATAAATGATTTGGTAGTTGCCCCCAAATCCTACCTTAATTAATATACGAGATTCAAAACCAGTTTTATATGCTAACCTTCTAGTTTTTCCCAATTAATATTTTATGTAGAGTTTTGATTATTTTTATACTCTTTACATTTTATACTGTATACATATATATATATACTTTTATGTACTTAGGATGATTTGCTAAATTAAAGTGGGAAGAACTCAAAGAACTCATGGATGCTTTTTATCATAATAATATAGTTCTGTGTAATTGCATTAAGGAACCTCTTAAAACATTTACGTGAGGAGCACAGACAAGGGATTCTTTCAAGCTTTTCCTACTGTTGTTAAAAATGGGGTATTTCACTTCGCGGGTACATTGCTTGGTTTAATATAACTGAAGCCTCCATGAAGTGAGGTGTGCTTTATAATGAAAGTCTGTTATAGTCTAGGCACAATTCCTTACTGTTGAAGTTTCCATTTGCTTCAGTAGAATTTCTTTCATACATTTCAGGGGCTGGGGTGAACCTAGGAAATATGTTAGCTGACCTAATACCTTTTTGTTAACTTTTGACTGCAAGTTTTAATTAAGGCACAGTGGGGAAAATCTTTAAATACAGGAGTATTCCAAGAATAATTAATGGCTTTGGAAATTGTTATAGCACTAGCAAATCCTGTGTTTGTATTTGTGCCTTTGCTTTGATATGGTCAAATATATTTTAATGCATGTGAATATACAGGATATGTAGTATATATATAGATTAGATACATATTTTTAGGTATGTGAAACGATGCAGACATACATAGAGAGGCCCCCTTAAAAATCTCTAAATACATTTAAACAAATACAACAGGCAATTGCGTAGGGTTATGAAGGGAGTGCCTGACTTTGAACCCTCGACATTAGGGTTTTGAGCAGTAAACTCAGCTATGTTCCATTTCTTTGTTTTAGTATTGTTCAGTCAAAAGGAAGGAATTGGTCATTGTGATTTCCAAGGTTCTCTTTAGCTCTAAAATCCTTTGACTCAATGACTATAATGGAATTTGTAGCCTAACTCAATACTATGTGTTTTGCCTTTTAGTTCAAGAGCAAAGAGTAACATTGCTAATGAACCAATCCTTTTATGCACTAGTTGATGCCCTAAAAAGATCAGTATTGTATAATATGACTGTAGATTTGTTCTTTTTAAAGCTTTTCTGTGTTGGGAATAGGGAGCAACTTAGATATTTCTAGAAGACATATAAGTCATTTGAATCTGAACTTGAACCTTGTGGTGAGCTTGATTTTTCTCCTTAACATACTGTTTTTAGAAAAGCAGTTTTTCTTTCTCTGGCTTTCGCAGTTCCTTGCACATAATGGGCACTCAATAAATATTTATTGAATTGAATTTGACCTGCGTAGAAGTCATAGTCCTGGTGGAGGGTGATTGGTTTTTGGCAGGAGCTGTCATAAATCACAGAGCTTAATACTAATCCAACTGATGGACTGTACACTCAGCCGCATATCATAGTTCGCATTGTATGTTACACTTTCCTAAATGCAAATTTAGAAAACTGCGAGGCCTACAGGAGCCCTGATGAAGGGAATCTAGCCTATTTTAAATCTACCTGTGCCATTCACCCACAGGCTCCCTAAGCTTTCACCTCTTAGAATGACTGCATCGACTCCTCTTTCTTTCTGCTCTACTCTCTGGTGCCTCTCAAGCCTTTGTGTACGCTTTTGCCTAGAATATTCCTTTTGCAAACGTAGGTTTGCCTTTCTTGATACTCTCATGTGGAGATGTGAGTGAGCTGCTGCTTTTCTCCTCCAGCACTTTGTACTCTCCTCCATTAAAGCCCTTAACGTCTCCTGTAATTCTTTTTTAAGCCATCCCTCTTTTTCACTGGAAAACTCCTTGAGGACAGGTCTGTGATGTATTTCATTTTGCATTCCCTAGGGCCTGAAACAATGCCTGACACATAAACGTTTGTAGAATTAACAAATGGGTCCTGAAGTTCATGGAAATTTGCAAATGGTGTAAAAATAAAAATGTAAATGAGGTCAGCTAGGGATCATTAATTATATGCCTAATTCTAATTAAATTGTGATATAGTTAGAAAGAAGATCAGCCTGAGATTCAGAAGATGTAGGCTCCTGTGTTGGATTAATGATTTTTTAATAGTCCCTTAATCTTTGTAGTTCTTCGTTTCTTTATCTGAAAATGAATGGATTGGACAGGATCTTTCCGAAGATCCCTTAGAGCAAGAATTGCATTGCTCCTAAGTTAATTATAGAGAACTAGGTCTCTTCTGCCAGACTCCTTGAGGCAGGAAGTATGTTCTAGTCATCTATAATTTCCTGGCAGTAAGCTCAGTACCTGGTATATATATATATATAGTTATGCAAACAATTGTACTGAATAAAGCAATAAATTCCCAGATAGAATTACAATTTAAATAAAGCAAATGAGAAAAAGGTCAGGTAGAGAATAGTAAATTAAGAATCTGTAACACTTAAAATAATCTGTTAAAGAACGTTTACTTGGAATGTCTGAAGAAAATACCTGAGAGAATTTTTTTTTTATCAGTTAAATGTTCACCAGTAGACAAAATTAATTTGAAACTGCCTAGTTCCCTAACTACAAGTTAATAATTTATCAATCTGTGACACGCTGTACCCAGTTTTATGTTGCTGAGATTAAACTGTGCCTGCCGTAGGATGTGGCTGGCAATATTTTTGAAATTTGTATATACTTGTGATACTATCTTATATAGTTTTAAGAATTGAAAAACTATATCTTGTTTGGATTTGTCAAATCATTGACATATTTGGGACTTCATCAGTCTTTAGGGCAGAATGAGCTTCTCTGATTATATCGAAGTCACAAAAGTAGAAAGAGGGTGAAAAGCTTTGTTAACCCCTTTAACTATACTTTTCTCATGATTTGACATTATTTAATAAATTATATGGCATCTTACCTTTCCAAGAAATTTAGGGGATCAAAATAATATTCTTATATTTAATCTTTGCTTGTGCCTTTGGGTTACTGATTTGAATACTAGTATATTCAATCATGAAAATAAGCAAGTAATATAATCATATGATTTATATATATATATATGTATAACATGTATGTACATGAAGTATTCTAACCATCTATACATCCATTTGTTATGTCTATACTATATGCTAGATACTTCTACATTGTATACAACAGCAAGGAGGAAGATATGATAATGCCCTCTGTTAATGTGTGAAATGGTTGTCTTAAATTAAGGGCTGATGCTTGATAGTTTGAGCCAGATTTTTCTTCCCACACACACAAAAAAATAATCGTATAGTTACTTCTTAAAGCAAGTGTGAAAGTTAGTGTGAATACTTTTTCATTTGTTATTTCCTGTTTTCTATTTGGCCCAGGCACTTCTGTGAGTACTCAGGGGTGAATCCATGTTCTGTAGAACCTGAAATTTGGAGGGGGTCCTTTTAAAGAAAAATAATACAAAAGTACAAATACAAAATTGGGTATGAAAGTGAATTTTTTTAGATTGATAAATAAGACACAAGTTATACATTTTTAAAACATTAATAAATCCACAAACATCAGAGAAATAATCTCGACGCTGTACACTTTATACTTTGATTCTCTGCCATTGCCCATGTGTGTTTCCTGTCCTGGGTACCTCTGGACACATTGATAAATCCACAAACATCAGAGAAATAATCTTGATGCTGTACACTTTATACTTTGATTCTCTTCCATTGCCCATGTGTATTTCCGGTCCTGGGTACCTCTGGACACATATAAATGACCAAATCTGACTTGGATCTTCCTGTACCTATGCTGTGGTTAAGTGTGATGGAAGGGAAGTCCTCCTGGAAAAAGACAGAAACCTTAACCAATTGTGTTTAGAATATCTTGCTCTCGGGGCACCTGGGTGGCTCAGTCCTTAAGCGTCTGCCTTCGGCTCAGGTCATGATCCCAGGGTCCTGGGATCGAGCCCTGTGTCAGGCTCCCTGCTCGGCGGGAAGCCTGCTTCTCCCTCTCCCACTCTCCTTGCTTGTGTTCCTCTCTCGCGGTCTCTCTCTCTCTCTGTCAAATAAATAAATAAATAAATAAATAAATAAATAAATAAAATCTTTAAAAAAAAGAATATCTTGCTCTTGAAAGTGTTACAAAGAATACGTAATGAAGGACTCAGAAGAGGGCTAGCTCTTTGAGGGCCCCTCAAGCCTGTGCTTCGCTGGCTTCTCAGGAAGGCTGCCTTTATGCGGGAGAGTGTGCACCTTTGCACTGCATACGCTCCTGTCATTTAAAAATTGTTTAATTGGGTGGTTCCTTACACGCTGGTTTGAGGGCTAGGAATAAGACGGGTTAACTTACTGTTTGCAGAAGTAATTTTCAGTTCTGCAGGCAGCCCAAATGCCCCGGTGGTTGGGTGGCACCTGATGGAATTAACTGAACCATTATGTAGCACATGTTTATAGGCATGGGATATAATGTGGAGGGGTGGGGTGGAAAAGACTCGTTCGGGCCTGACACCTGCTTACTACTTAATAACTCAGCTATTAACATTGCACCTCTTTGTTTTAGTCTCCTCGGGGTTCAGGAACAATAGACCAAAACATTAATTAAAATCTATGAAAGAACATTAGCTGGGAGTTCAGTGTAGTAAGATAATATCTAAGTGTGAGACATCGGCTGCCAGCAGAAGAGGCCCATTTCCTAATTTTTATTTTAACAAAAGAGACTATTAGTGGTATACAATACTTAGCACACTGGGGTTCTACGAAGCCATGAACAACGGGATACTGTAGAAGAGAGAATGAAAACTTTAGAGGGGAAAAGTAAAGGTGTGACATGGAAAAAAATGAATGGGGAGAGAGGAAAATTGGATTCAATTGTATCAAGACGGATGCAGATATTTACCAATTCTTTGTAGATTGGAAATCATAGTTTTAAGATCAAAATTTATATTGTGGAAAATGAAGAAATAGTATAGTTTGATAAATTTCTTAACTTTTCTATGAAAGACATTATTGTGGTTCCTATGAAAATGTTTTATTTTTGCCTCTTTTTTAGGTCAGACTGTGCCAAAATCCCAAGCTTCAGTTGAAAAATAGCCCACCATATATACTTGATATTTTACCTGATACATATCAGCATTTGCGACTTATACTGAGTAAATATGATGACAACCAGAAACTTGCCCAACTCAGTGAGAATGAATATTTTAAAATCTACATCGATAGTCTGATGAAAAAGTCAAAGCGGGCAATAAGACTCTTTAAAGAAGGCAAGGAGAGGATGTACGAAGAGCAGTCACAGGACAGGTAAGAATGTTTCTGCTTTTATTGTTTTCGATGGTAAGGTCATAATTTCCATGGCTTTTTGCGTCACAGCATTAATGTCACCATGTTTTTGTTTCCGAAGAAATATTGCATTTGTATATTTGCTTTTCACATTACTTAAACCTTATAGTTTTACTTAAATTTCTTTGTGATAATAGCTACTTCGAGACCCTGGTTTTTTTTTAGACTTTAGTTTTTAGAGCAGTTTTAGGTTTACAGAAAACTTACTCCAAAGTACAGAGTTCCCATCTACCCTCCTGTTATTAATATCTTGCATAGTGTGATACATTGATAAACCAATATTGATATAGTATTATTAACTAAAGCTCAGAGTTTATATTAGGATTCATTCTTTGTGTTGCACAGTTCTGTGGGTTTTAACAAATATATAACATCATGTATCTACCATTACAGTATCATATAAAATAATTTCACTGCCTTAGAAATATCCTGTGCTCTGCCTATTCATTGCCCCTCTGGTCCCCCACCCCCATCCCACACCTCCTGAATCCCTGGAAACCACTTATCTTTTTACTCTCTTTATAATAAGTTTTTCCTTCTTTAGAGTGTCATACAGTTGAAATCATGTAATATATAACTTTTTCAGACTGGCTTCTTTCCCTTAACAATATGTGTTTAAGGTTCCCCCCTGTCTTCTTGTAGCTTGATAGCTCATTTCTTTTTATCACTGAATAATATTCCATTGCATGGATGTACCACAGTTTGTTGATCCAGTCATCTACTGAAGAATATTGTGGTTGCTTCCAAGTTTTGGCAGTTATGTATAAAGCTGCTATAAATATTCGTATGCATGTTCTTATGTGCACATAAGCTTTCAGTTCACTTGAGTACCTAGGAGCATGACTGCTGGGTCTTATGATAAGCCTGTGTTTAGCTTTGTAAGAAACTCCCTACTGTTTTCCAAACTGGCTATCCCATTTTTGCATTCCCACCAGCGATAAATGAGAATTCTGTTGCCCTCCATGCACCAGTATTGGGTAGTGGAGGGAGTGTTTTTAAGATGCAGCCTTGATTGGATATGTGCAGGTCATAGATGTGGGTGGGAGATGATGCTTGATTCTCAAGGTCTGACTGTTAAGTGAGAAACTGAAGAGCGGTGGCAAAGACTAAAGGGACGTCAACTGAATCTTCACTTTATAGCCAGGATTCCAGACTTAGAGATTCCCCTTTAAAATTTGTCATCTGGCTATTTCAGTCTTATATCTCATGATCTATCTTAAATCAAATGAAGAAGAGTAGTTTTCCATTTTTGGGATATTTTATTTATTATTATTTTTTTATTTTTTTTATTATGTTAATCACCATACATTACATCATTAGTTTTTGATGTAGTGTTCCATGATTCACTGTTTGCGTATAACACCCAGTGCTCCATTCAGTACGTGCCCTCTTTAATACCCATCACCAGGCTAACCCATCCCTCCACCCCCCTCCTCTCTAAAACCCTCAGTTTGTTTCTCAGAGTCCATAGTCTCTCATGGTTCGTCTCCCCCTCCGATTTCCCCCCCTTCATTTTTCCCTTGCTGCTATCTTCTTCTTTTTTTAACATATAATGTATTATTTGTTTCAGAGGTACAGGTCTGTGATTCCACAGTCTTACACAATTCACGGTGCTCACCATAGCACATACCCTCCCCAATGTCTATCACCCAGCCACCCCATCCCTCCCAACCCCCACCTCTCCAGCAAACATCTAGAATATTCACTGATAGTGATAATATATTTAGATTTCCACATTTGAAAACAAATATTAGTTAAAATATCTAATATCTTAATATAGGCAAGTTGGATTTTAGCTTACGACACTTAATCTTTCAGGATTTTAGTTTCTTTACATATAGGAAAACCTCCAAGAAACCGCTAATGTTTCTTTCAGGTCAGAAAAGCTAGCCTCATGTAGTCTGATAAAGTCTATGGTTGTATAATAGCAAATTCAGTTATCTAGGTGTGTAGACGCTGAACTTGTCTGTAGATAACAGCAAAACAAATACCCAGAGTGAGTAAAACCGTCAAAATCAAACATAGAAAAACCCTCTGCCAAAATGTAAAATGGCATAAATGTTTACTTATATGTAACTTGTTCTCTAAATTAGTGATGAACTCTAACATAATCATAAATGTCTACCCAATTATAACTCTAGGCTCATCACTTAATATACTTGTATCGCAGTGTACACATCTTGAAGGTGGTGAATATTTCAGTTGCCTTTTATTTAGTTTTAAAGCTCTAAGACGCTCCAGGACTGCCAAGAGGAATGTGAATCACCACATGGTATCAGAAGCAAAGTAGAGAAATATCATAGTGATTATTTCTTCTTGCAGTTCTTTTAAGAATGACCACAGTTATGGGGAGTCCAGCTGTTTATGTTTGAAACTATATTTTTACTTTGTAGTTCTACCAGTGATCTAATAAAATCAACTTGTTTTATAACTGTATTTATACTTCTTATTCAAATTTAGTAGCCCTGAAATTCTTCATGAACCAGCAAAGAAATCCATTTAATTTCACTTATTAGGATATCAGGTTAGTGAGAAGGTGTTTAGTTTCTCAGTCTAGGAATTTGAGCAGATACAGTGCTTTCATTGGATGTAGTCGTATATGATGTGGTAAACTTGTACCCCACTCTTATGACTTCTTTAGTAACCTGAAACATTTTCTAACCCAGTAGATGTAATTACTATTTCATTTATAAATTTTGATATTTTTGGCTTTTTATGTGGGAGCATATCATGGGGGAATCTCTATACATGTTGATTGCTTGTGGTAGATTTCCACAGATGATGATAGGTTGCATAATGCTGATTGATCATGTTGAGGGGACTCTATAAATTCTGTGTTTTAAGTGTCCAAGTAAATTTTGTCACTCTCCTAAATTCCACCCTAAGACAAAGTTTATTAGTTTCTATGCTGATATAGCATATTCCTAAATGAATTTTACTGTCATCCATGTTCATTTTCTGATACTGTTCTGTGACCAGCCATTTTTATGCAGAACTTACATTTGGTACATGTTTAATCAGAATTCATAATAATGGACCATTCTTGCTATACCATCACAAGGACATAGATTCCGATTTATGTTTCTTTTGGTGGTAATATATTTTTACACATTCACTTCTAAGTTTCCTTAGGATTTTAAGTGCAAGCTGAGGCTAAAGTATGCCATTGTACATGGAACTCTGGGACGTTTTGCTCTATAGAAAATAAAAGAAACTTCTTAGAATGTTCTTATGGTAGGCAACAAAGTATTCTATTTGGTAGAATGAGCCTTATGGAACATGGATGATGCACTGATTACTGAGAATATCATAAATTCTCTGAAAAATCTTTGCTTCTGCAAACAATGTCAGTAGGGATGTTGGTATTATTAAGCTGAAAACTGAAGGGAGCAGTAATAGGAGAAATAGTGATTTGGAGCCCACTGATTATATCAGCATTGCCCCAAGTGATTATGTACTCTACTGAAGGAAATTGTGCTGGAAGAGTTCATGAATCAGAGAGTACACTGTGATACACTGCTGTATCGAAAATAAAGTTCTTTGTGGATTTGTTTTAAATGTAAGGACAAATGGGAAAATTTCAGGTATCAACTTTGAATAAGCTCAGTTTTAATTGATTGCTGAAATATGAGTAGCCTGAATTTTTTAAAGATTTTATTTATTTATTTATTTATTTATTTGAGAGAGAGAGAGAGCATGAGCAGGAGGGGGGAGAGGGAGAAGCAGGCTCCCTGCTAAGCAAGGAGCCTGATGCGGGGCTGGATCCCAGGACCCTGGGATCATGACTTGAGCTGAAGGCAGACGCTTAACGACTGAGCCACCCAGGCGCCCCTGTAGCCTGAATTTTTAAAGCAATTTCACATAACTTGACAAATATCATAAATAGAAGAATAAATGAAGAAATATAGCAAATGGCATGCAATGTATTTTTTTGTGTGTATAGGTGAGAGGTAGAAATATAGATGAATTTATTTGCTAGTGAAATAGATATTACGGGCATCGTGAAAGCCTCCTTGAGAATGGGTGGAATGATGATTTCTGGTGAGAAGCATGCTTCATGCCTTGCTGGACTTTTACAGTAAACCTCTTCTTTGGTATCACTTCTCCCAAGTTTTTTTTTTTTTTTTCTCTTTTCTCCCTCCTACAAACAATTGAACCTCACACTGAGTTAGTGTGTCTCCAGCTGAATGTCTAAACCCTTCTGAGCTGCTATTTTTGGGAAGAGTAATTCAGTGATTTCTGGCACACAGAAAGTTTTCGTGTGTACGTGTGGGGTGGAGGCTGGGGATCACGTAGAGAAGGGAGAATTTGTAGTTTCAATGAAGCACAGAGGAGAGGTAGAACTTTTTATCATGTGGCTTAAATTTTTAGTGGCAAAAGTCACAATGAGTGTGAAGCTAGCTATAGCTAACAGGTAGAATTGACAGGGGGGCCTTTCTTCAGGGATTTGACTGGTAGTTTCGTCAGTTGGCCATTTCAGTAGTGATATTTACTCTTTCATATAAGAAGTTATGTGTTAATCACCTGCTCGGCAAGGCCAAGTTTTGGACACTGTTTTAGAACACCCAGAGGGGATGGCCTAAGGATACTCAGATTTTCCATATTTCAGAGCTGCTTCAGTGAACCAGAGTGCAACAACCCATTTTCCCCTCCCACACTCTGGTTTACAACCACTGAGACAAAACCAAAAGTCAACTGAGGTGGAAAAATAGCTCTGCGTTTGATGACCTATCAGTGAGGAAATAAAAGGCCTTTAAAAAATTCATGCCAGAGAGTAATACATAGATGCTGTTGTCTTATTAATGTCATTTCACAGCTGCTGGACCATTCCTTATGCACATGTATTGTAGAAAATCAGTGTGCATAGCTTGTATAATAATATGCATTCCAAGTAAGAATTTTTTTAAAAAGTATTTCAACATAGAAAAATTAGTCCTGGAAGATGCTAGTCTTTATTTAAAATCCTTCAGGAGTATCAGGCAAAAATCTTTCTCTCTTGATTGAACAAAGAAAAATGTATTACCTGCTATATTAATAAAGTGCTTTTCCCTCTTAAGGACTACAAATCACTATGCTTGCTGTTTATACCTGTGCTGTAATTTATGAGATAGTGTACCAAGAACATTTTGGAACTGATATTTTAAGGATACATGGTTAAGTTAAAAGTTGAATCAGAAAGTATCAGCAACAACAATAACAGGAACAACAAAAACACAAAGCTGCAAACAAAAAAAAAATACTTAGCTTTCTTCAGACCCCTGTAGCCTAACATGGCTTTGGCCAAATAATAATGTATCAATTTAGATGTTTAAATTTGTATAAATGCAAGTTCAGTTGATTGCATCGGTCATGGAAGTAGTCATGAAATTCCTTCTGGGTTTTCTGTTTAACCGTGTAAAGAGATTCACCTGTATGCACAATTTGGGCTTTATGTAATAGTTTTCATTATTACTAGAATTCACAGGTTAATGGCCTTGTTTAAAATGCCACATTAAGTTCTACATTTTCTCATAGGCAGCTCTGTACATTGCGAGAAGGAGATAGAGAAAAGACTGCTTTTGAATAGTCTGCTGCCATTTCTGCTCCAAGTGTTCAATGTAGCCTTGGTTGGTTTCCTGACTCCAATCTATGTTTTTTCAGCCTTTAAATTATTTTCTGGATGGCCAAAATATTTTTCGGTTCAGACATTTCAACACCATAAAACAAAGATGCAGTTTGTTTCAAACTAAAGGCTACTGTTGTTGTATCAGTCTATTAAATAATTTTTCAAATCCAGTAGTAGTTTCTAGTAAAAATACTGTTTTTGTTATTACAATAATCATTTTCAGGAGAATTAGTCTTAGGGAAGTTATGTCTTTCTTTTATAAATAATTTGTACAGTATTGAATGTATTTCATATATTTTATGAAGTATGTATTGTTGAATGATGCATGAGAGGGAATGGTTTATACTCTTTTAAGAAATAACCTGACATTAAAAAAATTAACCTAGTCTTTCTATTTCTCTCCTTTCTTTTTATTTATTAATGGTGGAAATTGTAGTGCTTTTGCATTTCATGAGGACAAGGGACAAGTTGCATGTAGAAAAATATGATTTCTAAATAAATCAAAATAGGTTACTGATTTTTTTTTTTAGCACAAGTACTTTAGTATAAACATTCAATTGCCGTTTAATTTTTTCAACACTTGCATTCTAAGCATTTTTTTCTTTTCGATGGAAGGCTAGAGGAACAAAAGATTAATTTTTGATATTTTAAAGTAATAGGTAACTTAGATTGAGAGGACAAATAGTAGTCAACACTTTCGAGTAGCAGTGTCTGCCAGGTAGGAAATGGAATTTTCTTTAGAAAACTTGAACATCTTCCTGAGATTGACTTATCATAAATGAATAGAAAGTTTATGCAGTCTTGATAAGAATGCTTTCATTCATATTTCTTAAGCATCTGAGAGATGTGAATATACTTTTCTAAAGTTTGGAAATAAAGGGGCTTATTTCTTAACACACTGTGAAAGGAGAGACCACAAGAAAGTTACTTAGACAAATGTTTTCAAAGTTAAACAAAGGGAGTCTGTTAGAGTGGGCAGGTGAGAGCTTGAAGAATCTTTGGTAAGGACTTTGTAAGTAACTACATCTATGCTGCTTTTGCTAAGTAGATACAAAATAATTTTCTTATTGATTTTCATGTAAGTGAAAAGTGAAGGGGGTTTTGCCAACAATTTCTTCTTTGGAGTACATTTTTAAAATCCAAAGAAGTTATTAAGATATAATTTAAAACTAAATTCATTGTTTTTTTTTTAATTTTATTTTTTAAAATGTTTACATTTAATTCATTTTATATTATTTATTTATTTTTTTCCCAGCCCTATGTTAATATCAAGCAGCCTCTAAATAACTCCTGATTTATTAGCTTTCAAAAATTTTATTGCAATTTATTTAAATTCCTTCCAAGTCAAATTATATATTATACACATATGATATTTTGATTTTATAATTGGAGAATTTTTTCTCCCTCCAGTTTAGGTTTATTAAATGTTTACAAATTCCTGAGAGCAATAAGCATTGTATTATAAAACAGTAAGCCGGCTCACAAGACTCAAGTGAACTTGGCTTTATGGTTGAATAACTTTTATGTTTTTCAGTCTTAAGGCAGCTTATTAAAATTGATTATTTCCTTTCAGTAAATATCTGGTGACATTCAAATTTGATAATTAAAATCCAGAAGCACTCAAAAAAGAATGCCTGTTTTTAGTTTCGTAATAACAATACTCCCAACAAAGAAGGTTGATGAATGATGTCTTTCAAGCAGCAGATTTGTTATTTAGTTAAAGACAGCTCCTTTGGCACTTTCTTAAAAAACTAAATTGAAGTCTGTTTATAAAACAGACAAGCTGCAGTAATAATCATATAGCCTGAGGAATGCTTGAAAATCTAGCCCAAGAAGCGCCGTTTTTTTTTTTTTTCTTCCCTAGTGATTTAACAAAGTGGAGTTTCCAGGAATCCAAACAGATTAGCATCCAGCACTAATTGGGTAGGTCATAAAATAGTACTCATGTTGACTATTTTGAAATAAAGTGCTTCAGAAATACTCAGTTTTCTAAATCCATTTTTAATATTAATCTTTTGTTTCTTTAAGCTATTAGAACATGAGTTCTTATTTGAATTTGCATTTATACATCAATTGTTTATAGATGTGCTGATTATAGCAGGATACACCTATAAGGGAATTACAAAACATATTCATTTATGGATTCAGATAATAGAGATTGAGGCTGCTTGGTTTGGTAGGATCATTGAAGAAAGATAATTTAGACTTATTATTAAACTATATTACTTTGAACATCTGATCATTTGATCTTGTAATCCTAGGTAATCAAACATACGTAAGTGTATTAGTTTCCTAGGGTTGCCATAAGAAAATGTTATAAGCTGAGTGGCTAGAACAACAGTTTATGTTGTTTAAGTTGATTCTCTCACAGAAATTGAGCCCAGAAGTCTGAAATCAAGGTGTCAGCAGGGCTGTGCTCCTTTCAACTCTAGGGCAGATGCTTCCAGGACCTTTTTAGTTTCAGTAGCTCCGGGCTTTCCTTGCCTTCTAGCAACACAACTTTAATCTCTGCCTTAGTCATCACAGGGTGTTCTTGTCCCTCTGCATATGTCCCCATTTCCCTCTTCTTAACAAGGATGCCAATCAGACTGGATGGGGCCCAGCCTAATGACTCCGTCTTAACTTTATTACATCTACAAAGATCCTGTTTCCAAATAAGGCCACATTTAAGGTAGGGTTGAGGTTAAGATTTCAATGTATTTTTATTTGTTTTTTAGAGAGAGAAATAGAGAGTGGGGGGTGGGGGGCAGGGCATATAGGGGCAGAGGGAGGGGGAGAGAGAATCTCAAGCAGACTCCGCACCCAGCGCGAGCCCGACACGGGGCTTGATCTCATGACCCTGAGTTCATGACCTGAGCCGAAATCAGGAGTCAGGTGCTCAACCAACTGAGCCACCCAGGTGCCCTAAGATTTCAATGTATCTTTTTAAGGGACACAATTCAACCCATAACAGTGACCAAATAAATGGTAGTATAAAATTTATACTCAGGAGAAGAAAATGGAAACTCATTAGAGTATATGTCATGAGAAGTATGGAAGACTTTTCTCTATTGAAGATAATGACAAACAAATTACTTAAAACATTTTTTTGAAAGACCTATAGGTTAAATAGTTTTTGTAATTTTTTTCATATTTATAATAAAAAGCATGGTGAATTACTTTCTTGATTAATTTTTATGCATATATTAAAAACATGGTGTGACTCCTTCAATATTTTTATATATATCGACATAAATATATTTATAATACCTTGTTACAACAAACGTTCTTACTGATTTCAATGTTATGTCTCTCTTTAGAAATTATTAATACTACAAATTTGTATATTTAATTAAAGGTTATAATATTAATAGCCCTGATTATCACTTGATTAAGATTCCCTGTTTTACTCTTTTGTGATAAAAACTCTGGAGGATTAATTAAAATAGTTGATTATGACTTACATCATCGTTGCTAAATCTGCTTACAAAGTTTTCTGTATTGCAAATTAAAAAAAAAAAAAAAGAGGTTCGAGGTGTGTTCCATGTTGGCATAGAGAAGGCTACACTTCCCATCCACTTTGTACCTTTAATATTAAGATAAAGAGCATTGTAAGTATGGACTTCAAATTAAGACTTTAGGGAATAAATTCAAGGATCTTAATTTAAACAAGAGTAAATAATTGTTTCTACAAGTGGCATATTGAATAGTTTAGACCAGGGTCAGCAAACTGTATAGAGCTAGATAGTAAATATTTTAGATTTTAGATTTTGCCACATGGTCTCTGGCAACTACGCAGCTGTGCCTTTATAGTAGGAAAGCAGACATAGACCATATGTAAATGAATTGGCATGGATGTGTTCTAATAAAACTTTATTTACAAAAGCATGTGGTAGACATGCTGTGTCTACCACAATTGGCTGTGGGTTATAGTTTGCCAACTCTTGGCTTAAAGTATTAATCTCATTTTTGGACAGTAAAATTTTGAAAATGTTTTATCAACATAACCAAGTATGTAAGTTGCATGAATTAAGAATGTGTTTGGCTAAAAGTAACAATACCTAAGCAACAGTAGTTCAGGAGTATAGGGATATATATTTCTCAACAGTGCTGCCAGAGACTCAAGCTTTCTGGCTTTGTAATCTCCTCCCTTAGTTGGGTTTGTCCTCGTTCTAGTCACTTCATGGTTGTAAAATTTCTGCTGTGGTTTTATCTTTGTTAAGGCTACTAGACAGGAAAGAAGGGCAGGGCAGCACCAGATATGTCTGTCCTCTTCTTATCATAGATCAAAAAGCTGCCTGGAAGTTTTCTACCTGACTTGCTCCTTCAGGCAGATTTCTCTGAGGCCTTTTTAGGCCACCAAGTCTCCCCTTGCTACAAAGGTGCCTGGTCTATTGATAATTTTAAATTTCAGCATTCTTTCATTTTAGTGAAAGACAAGGGAGAAAAGGATTGGGAAAGGATATTCAGTCAGTCTCTGATATCTGCCCCAATAGATAACCCAACATCAATGGACACAATTTAGACATATTTTATGGTGTAACTTGACTTTAGGACTCACTTCTTTAAAACTATGTTGTCAAAAACTAATTTTGAAGGTAATCAGCCACACTTCATAAATGCTGACAGAAGACGTAAGAATGGTTGGAGGAAAATGACTGTTTATTAGTCATAGTAATAGCATTAGGCAGCATATCACCATTTGTGCAGGTCCCTGACTCCCATCTCCTACAGGGGGATATAAAGGACAGGTGACACTTGCCCACTCAGTGGATTGCATTAGGAAAGAACCCTGAGCTTAAGGAACCTGCATCTTTTATAATGGGAGGTAGGTAAACTGGCCTAACCTTTGTACTGGAAGGAGACACTGGATAGTAAATCTTGTTTTTGTTCCAGAAGGAGACACTGTTGCTATCATCCAAGGCTGTTTGCTTTATAAGTGTTTCTGAAAGGATAGTCCCAAACAAAGGTGTCAGTATCTGTGATCAAAATACGTGCAGACATGTGAGAGACCCATGGAGAATTTTATCCCAAAATATATATGTTCATTTTTTTCCTCGAAACCATAATTGTGTCTTAAGTTATGAAATTTGAATCTCACTTAAGAATAAGATATTATGGTAATATTTCAGATTGTTAGTATAAGACCAAAATCTTGGGTTCTGCCATATGTAATAAGTTGTGTATTATGAAATATCAAATATTTTAAGAATCTCATATATATGAAATAATTGTGACATCCAGGACAATAGTGAAAACTTCTTAGAGTAAACTTTTTCTATTCTTATTGGCTTTATAGGAAAACCGTATTTCAAAATAAGACAAGGAACAAATTTACTAAGACCGTTTCATCTCAAACTCATTATCCTATAAAAGAGAAAACAATTTTTTCTTTTTTCATTGAGTAGTACCTCTTTTAAACTTTGACTACTGTAAACTTAGGCTTAGACACAAATAATTGAAAGCAAATACTTTGTTTCAGTGGTAAGGAAGATTGAAATTATGTTTTATAAGAAATATGTTATTTGTATTGGTCATCAATGACTACACCTCAGAGATGAGTAGTTAGTATTCCAATTCCCTTTTCTATCTGGAGAAGCTAACTTGATTGGAAGTTACGTGACTTGACAAGAATTGTATATATTTACATGTGATGTATTTCTTTTCTTTCTTTCTTTTTTTTTTTTTTTGTATGTCTAAATGATGTCTCATTACCAGGTTGGCATGTATGAGCCCGTAACTGTTGGCATCTGAAGGGTATCAGCATTGCAAACCTTTTCACCTTTGTTTCAGGAGAACTCATTTGAACAATTAGCACATTTTATACTTGTAAAAATGAGGTGTTTTCTCATCTTCATTAAACCAGTATTAATCCTGTATGTCAAATGGTCAGTAAATGCAACTTTTATTTTAACAAGGCAGCTTATATTTGTTAGTTAAATTCAGGACTGTTTATTTAAAGCTTCATTTTGCATGCCTTTTCGTGTGTGTGTGTATGTGTGTGTGTGTGTGTGTGTGTCTGTGTGTAAGAGAGAGAGAAAAAGAAAGAGAAATGTTGCTTGAGAGAGAAAAATGCTGCCTGTGACTTTTTATGCTTTTAATTTTTCTAGATGAGCAAAGTATTTTTTTCCTTTAGAGAAATTGGAAACTTTACCTAATTTTTTTTCCTGAAAATAAATTGTTAGCTCATTTTACAGATGCTGCAAACACCTCAGTTATGTTTGTATAAAGCAACTGAAGTTTAAGTTGGTAATTTATCACATTACTTTTTTCCACTTTATCAGTATTTGGTAAACTAAAGCCTGTGGGCCAAATCTAGTCCTCTTTTCTTTCTTTAAATAAGATTTCAGGAGCACGTGGACCTGTCCATTCTGTGGCTACACTGGCAGAAGTGGGTAGCTGCCACTGAGACTGTGTGGTCCACAGAGCTGAAAAAATTTACTATCTGGGCCTTCAATGAGAAAGTTTACCAACCCCTGCATGACTGACATAATCGCCTATGGCAGTCTTAGAAGCTTGGCATTTTTAAAAGGAAACATTTTCTTTACTTTTTCTTTTTTCCCGTTTCTGCCCATGATGCTTTATGAACTGCTGGCCATTGTGATCTTCTAGGGGCAATAAAATATTAATGGCAGGTAGTCCATGACTGAGGGCTAAAGCTCTTAGAGACCTCCATCTCCTATCTTGAGTCAGTATTCTGATGTGTATAATTTTATTTATTTTTTATTTTATTTATTTGACAGAGAGAGACGCAGAGAGAGAGAGAGAGCACAGGTAGGCAGAGCGGCAGGCAGAGGCAGAGGGAGAAGCAGGCTTCCCGCTGAGCAGGGAGCCCGACATGGGGCTCGATCCCAGGACCCTGGGATCATGACCTGAGCTGAAGGCACATGCTTAACGACTGCGCCACCCAGATGCCCCCGATGTGTATAATTTTAAAGTGCATAAAATTTAAACTTTTCTTAGTTTTTTTTTTTTTTAAACACAAGATATGTCACTAATGTTTTTGGCAGATGACCCCCCTGAGTGCAGAATCATCTATTTAGTGGTTTCCCTATAGAGTCAACGGACCAGGTGATGCATTCTAATCTTCTAATGATAAAGTGCATGTCCTTGAATTTGTATGGTACCCTGTCCTTACCAGCTGGCATCTGAGTATCCACATTTTTAAGAGTACCTTAGCTGTTCTGATGTCGTGCTTGTTGTCAAGAGTCTCCCTGAGTGAAACCATCTTACTTTCCGTGTGCAGTTACCAGGGACTACTGAGAGGGCACAGGGGGACGAGGATCCTGGGTCTGACAGAGCTCTTTGCACTTGACTACGCTTCCTTTATTACCACTGTAGGGCTCCACTCCCAGTTGTACGTCATTTTAAAGGATCCCCAGGAAAGATAAGTTTGGTAAGGTCTTTGAAGGAATTTTGTTGGAAAAGAAGGATTGAAATTATCTTTTTATATTCTTTTCAGATTGGCCAGCTCACTACCCTGAGAATTTACCTTGGCATGCCAACTTTGTATCCGACCATTTTCCCCCTCGTCCCCTTTCTGTGCAGATCCTTTCTTAGTATTAATATGGCTAAAGCCCCCACTTAGTCCCCACCCTCATCAGCTTTTTCTGATTACTCTTGCCAAAATGTCTCTTCTGCCATGGACTGTAGCATTTATCAAGGCCTTTCATGTAGCACTTAAATATATATTGTCAAATATTACTATATTTTGTGAAAAAGACAGATTATTTTGAATATTTCATTATCTAATCTTTAAGGCAAAACTAATTTCTTCTCCTGTGTAATCTTTAACAGTGTCCAGCATTGCATTGTTGGCAAACATTCATAAAATACATATATATATAATTTTTTAAAAGATTTATTTATTTTAGAAAGTAAGAGCGAGAGAGTGTGAGTGGGGGGAGGGGCAGAGGAAAAGGGGGAGAGAGAGAGAGAGAGAGAATCTCGAGCAGACTCCCCCCTGAGTGCAGAGCCTGATGTGGGGCTCGATCCCAGGACCTTGAGATCATGACCTGAGCCAAAATCAAGAGTCAGAGACTCAACTGTCTGAGCCACCCAGGTGCCCTCTCATAAAATATATTATTGCTTTAGAATTACTGTAAGATTATTTGAAAATCCTGCTTTATTCCCTGATTAAGAGCAACGAGGTCCCAGAAACAGGGGAAAGTGAAAACTTTACACTGGAAAGTGTCTGATGAAGTGTCCAGAGGCTTGGCTTTTAGAATTTGTAGACAAGCTCTGAATATCAACTTCAGATTTAGCAATGAGTGCCATTGATTTTAGAAGGAAAAATGTCCGTAAGCATAGTCACACCATTATTATTTATTGTAGATTATTTATATTTTGAAACAGCTTTTTAATTCTATGTGTACACAAAATGTCTTTAATGCAGCGACATTTTTGGAGAAAGTTGGTAGCATAGACTAAGATTGGGAAGCACTTCTTTAATGGAGTGATCTTGTAGCTACTCTTAGCACCTATAAAATAAAGCCCTTAAAACCCACAGCTTCACCATTCTGCCTGGTCCCACAAACTGCTCAAGGCAAGCATATTTCATGGCTTTCCTATTACTAGTTCTCCATCTGAGCTCTTATGAGTGTTTTCACTTCCTCTTATTCTGATTTTCACATTTCTTCAAAGACTGTTTTTGTTTCTGTGCTATGTTGTATATATGACTTTGAACACACAGGACTTTTCAGCAACTGGGGAATCCTCCCAAAATCTATGCTTTCGACATGAATAGTCCAGTTTCGTTTGTTACGTATTTTGCCAGGAGTACCTCATCCTCTTCATAGCTTGCTGTGCAACAGACGGTAGTTACATCCTTTCACGACTCTTCAGAGAGTGCCTAAGTACATGTGTACCAGTTTAAGAAGTCTTATTCTGGCAATCATCTTGTGTTCCTATGGATGGAATTCTCTGATATGTACACGGATTTTCAAACTTGAAAATTAGTTTTCAGATTTTAGCTAAAATTTTTCTGTATTTCTGTATTTAAGTGCCATCTCTTTTTGTTTCCTTTTATTTTACTTTTTGAAAAAGATTTATTTGTTAATTTGAGAGAGAGAGAACATGCAGTGGGGAGGGACAGAGGGAGAGTCTTTTTTTTTTTTTTTAAGATTTTGTTTGTTTATTTGACAGAGAGAGAGATAGCGAGAGAGGGAACACAAGCAGGGGGAGTGGGAGAGGGAGAAGCAGGCTCTCTGCTGAGCAAGGAGCCTGATGCAGGGCTCGATCCCAGGACCCTGGGATCATGACCTGAGCCGAAGGCAGACGCTCAACTGACTGAGCCACCCAGGCGCCCTGGAGAGGGAGAGTCTTAAGCAGACTCCAAGCTGAGCACGGAGCCAGATGGGGGGCTCAATCTCACGACCCATGAGATCATGACCTGAGCCAAAACCAAGAGTCAGACGCTCATCCAGGTGCCCCTCTTTTTCTTTCCTTTTAAAAGGCAAGTTTGGATGGTTGGATCTGGTATTCCTGCCATATAAGCTGCTTTTTGTTTTGTTTTGTTTTCCATGAGTGCACTAGCTCTGAGGGACATCTGAGACATTTTGAATTTGTAGACAGGGCTTTTAAAGAAAGGAATTGCTGTTCTCTTACATCAACCATGCAGACTCAGAAGCAGACTTTAAAGGAAAACAGAGGCATGTGTGTTCTCAGTGTGTATTATCGTTGCACCCCCTCACATAGCTGTTAGGATTTGTCAGTAGTTTATTTTGACTCACTATACCAAGGTGGGGGTGGTTTTGTGTGTTTTTGTAAGTTATCTAGTGTGGGATGTCAGTAATCTTAACTTTACCATTTTGATTGGCTATGATCCATCCATTTCTTCCATATTTTAGTCCTGAAACTTGCCCTAAAAATATGTGCCAAATAGTTTTTCTCTTTTGGTAACAAAACCCAATTCTTAAGATATATGCCCTTTTTTTGGTTGTTGTTTCACAATGCCTTTGTGATGGATTCATGTCATTTCCCCAGACTAGTTTGGGAACCTCCTTGAGTTGTCCTTTTCAATTTATCTTGATAGTTCTTCTTACATAATAAAATTTAATTTTATTTATTATGTCGAGACTGGGGATGCTCCTGAATCCACATCTCATTTCCTAGGAGGTGGTTTTAGACACATATAACCACAGTAGATTGTTTTGATCAGGGATGAGGACGTCTCTGTCTGAAGGAGAAGTTGGATCTCCTGAAATTGATTTGAATGCGTCTTCTGATTTCAGGAACCATTTATAAAGAGAAGGTGGTCTAGGCAGAGATGTCTTGACCCTTTTGCTATGTTCTAAAAGAAATGGCACTCCAGGGAGTAATGCAACATGATGCACCTGGTACCTCTTTTACATGACTCTAAGGTGGGGGAGTAAAGCCTTAGGATGAGACACAGAAAGTCAAGTGTTTTCCTTTCATCACCCAAGGTAACCATTACATTTAAAGAGCAGCGTAAATGTCTTGAGTCCCTGATAACTTTCCATTATGTAACTACTCTTTGTTTTCTCTACTGTATATGTGACATTATTCCAGCAGCAAGTTAAATTTTTCCTTATATGCGTTTACTGTAAACTGTCATTTATGTGGGATTAAAATAACTAGAATAATTTTAGCATTTTCAGTACTTGACATTTAAGAGAGAGACAGATGGCAAGCAAACAAGGTAAGAGCAGGACTTTATTTGCTGTATTACAATCTCAAACTACTGTAAAGAATTTTAATTAGATATTATTTTAGGAAGTTTCCAATTCACTGCAGGTCACTGAAGCTTGGGCTGAAACAGAATGTACACCATGTGTTTTAATAGATCAGCAATCTACTGCATGTGGCTGAATGTTCATCTGGATCTAGTAGGTTATATTTTTAAGAGTGTAAAAATTTTACTGGGTCCCAATATTCCTTAGAGCAAACCTATTTTTCTTCTTAACTTTAAATACTATTTGAGACTTGTAGTTGGAGTTCAGAATCAAGTGTGTTTCGTTTAAAGATTGAAAAATTTCTTCTGATAGCTCTCCTTTTTAGTAAGCTCATTTTTGTTTTTCTTCGTGGTGATTATTTTTAATTTCCCACAGCTCTACTGGAGGTTTTCTCCACTGTGAGATAGTAGTTGTCACACGTAATTCAAAATTCAGTTCTGCAGTTTTCTAAAAGAATTTCTGTGAAATAGGGCTTCAAAGTTGATGTGTTTTTTTTTTTTTCCCCCAGCTAGAAGTTAGTTTTAGAACTATTCATGGTACAGGAAAATAAATTCACATGTGAAGCTTTCTCAGGTTATTCTTTGTATAATTATGTGTTTCTTTTCATCTCTACAAACAATATGAAGATCTTGAAAAAACAGTTGCTTCTCACCATTAAAATAAAAATAAAGAGCCTTGAAATATGACTGGTGCCATACATAGTTCATAGAGGTTAGTAAGTGATATAGCAAAAGGCCGACTGTTCTTGAATTGCAAAATGTTGCATAGTTTGTACAAATACCAGCTCTGGGGATAGCATGTATTCATAGTTTAATTGGTGAACAAGAAAACTTACGATGAAAAGTTCTATAGATGATTCTTTTCCTCTCAAGATTTACAGCATTTCTGAAGAACAGAGTGTGTCACAATTTGGTAATAATAAAGTTAATTGAAAAGTCACTTTCTTTAAATGTTATAAACTTAGAGAAGATAGCATTACAATTTTGAGAAAGGCCTGTAGACATTATGTGTTTTGTTTTTTGTTTTTGTCTTTTTTTAACACGACTGAGTCCTTTTTGTTTCTTTTTTCAATTTGGGTTTGTAATCAACGTACATAGTGAATTATGTGCTAAAATTTGTTATAAATACAATATGATATCAATATTATGTAATCCTCTCCCCTCAGTGTTATTAAGCTTCTGGGTTCTCTTCAATTGCTAGGAATATATTTGTGTTTCCTTCAGCTCTTTTGTTTGTTTAAGTAGCACTTAGCATTGTTTTGTAGGAACAAGACCACCTACTGTGTACAATTATAGAAGAAGTAGTTTCTCGGATTCTGAGAGAAAGCCCTAGAAAACTACCATTAGGAAATCTGTTATACCACTTGTACATTACAGAATTTTAAGAACTGTTTCTCCAGATGATGTCAATAGGGTAAAAGAAGTGCACAGTCATGACATTCTTATTTGGGCTAGATCTTCCCCATGTAATCTGTTTTTTTGTTATCAGAGTGACCCCAGTCCTTAAGAATTTGTTTTCAAATTACTCAGCTCATTTTAATCTACAACTGGGAAGTTTTGATTGATACAGTTTTTAAGGAGTAGAGTTAATTATCATTTGCAATAAAAACCAAACAAAAAACCAAAACCAAAACATCAGTAGTCAAACAGAGGGGGGCTGCTTAATGGATGATTTGAGAGGGTCTGTTTATTCTGGACCTGGAAATCTTAAGATCTAGGTTTTTTTTAAATTAAAGGTTTTACATAATTATCAAGTTCTAATTCCTTTAGAATACTACCCTTTAGTGATTGTTTAACTGTCTTAGAGGAAATTATATAAATTCAGACTTTTCATTTTAAAATTTATGCTATTCCAGGATTAAAAATAAAAAAGCCGTATCTCGAAATTATTCATTATTGATGTCACTAGGTTTAAAAGAGCATATTTGATTTTTGAAATTTCTGTGAATAATAAAGTTATTTGAATTTTAAGGAAAACACCTAAGAATGTGAGTCTTCCTTTTTTTTCAAATCAGAATTAAAATCGGACACTTATGATAACACCACCTCTGGATACTGAAAACAAATCTTAACAGCATTTCTTATTCAGAAAACGAAGGTGATCACAAGCAGAACGAAAATATCCTACTGATTGCTTGAAAGCCACATGAGTTGCAAAAAACATAAAAACTGGTAACTTTTATATTAAGGTTTAAAATTTCCTCTTTAGTTTTAACTGGTCATGGAAACTAATGAGCCCATTTGACCCAGAGCAAGATATTTAGTGTGCTTTCTCTCTTCTCCTTGAAGCCAGACTCTGGAATGCTGTCCAGAACCGTCATGCCAAATGAGTCATTTTTATTTGCAAGCCTCAAAATCTGTTCTTGTCCAAGGCCATATGGTTGATATGAGTGGAAGCTGTGATGGCTAGAACCTGGAGTCATAACACAACAAAAAACACTATTTATTCATATGAGTGGTTTATCATTTCTGTTTCTCTGTCCTCTTCCTTTCCAGCCTCATCTCAAGACAGTCTCCCTCAGGTCTTTGCTTCGGCCCCTCGTTTTTCAGTTTTTCAGGCTTTCAGGACCTCCACATCTGCTGCTTCAACTGCCTGGAAGCTTTTTGAGCTCTTTCACTGTTGCTTATCCTTCAGGTCATAGCCTCAGTGCCAGTTCCTCAGAGGGGCTTTCCTTGACCCATCACTCTAAGTGATTCTGTGCTTTATTTTCTCTATGGTATTCTGTTCTCTTCTCTCCAGATCCCGTTGTAGTCTATATAATCTTAATTTTTTTTCACTACTTTTCCCCAGTGCCTACTTCAAATCCTGTGCACAGTAGGTACACAGTAAGCACATCTGACCGGCATGAGGGCCGCGTATAGGCTAATCTCAAGCTGTATGCTATTGAAGGAACGTCCTGGAACTTGGCAGGATTCTTGAACCTATATATGGACAGAAGCTGTTGTTGGTGTTTTTGTTTTGTTCGCTTTTGTTTTCTTTCTGGGGATGGAAAGAGAAATTTAATAGTTATTAAGCCAGAGAAATTTAATTAAATTGGGCTTACTAATCTTGTATGGTCCACAGATACTTCTTTTAATCATCGAGGATTTTATTTTCATGTGACATTGTAGAGAGGATGAAAAGGACCTTGAAGCCACATGCATCACTCTTTTGCCTGTTGATCCATAATTAGAACCAGTGTCTAGAATCTGTTTTAGCATAGAACTAAATAGCACAGAAATATGAGAATTACAAGTAAAACCACTTTTCGCATGTTTAATTGTTTGTTGTTCTTTACCGGTTCAAATTAGCATATTTAAAAGTTTTCCTGAGAAA
The DNA here is from genome assembly GCF_004348235.1 of Phoca vitulina. Classification (NCBI taxonomy): domain Eukaryota; kingdom Metazoa; phylum Chordata; class Mammalia; order Carnivora; family Phocidae; genus Phoca; species Phoca vitulina. The sequence goes on along the minus strand of NW_022589711.1, from coordinate 29,894,289 downwards.
TATGAAATTGCAATCCGATGTATCCATGTATGTTTTTTCTTCATGCAAAATAAAGTAAAATTTCAAAATCCCTACAGCAGAAGTGTTATTTGGTAGTTTCTTAGTTGTAGCTCTTAAGTTAATGAACACAATATTACGAATATATTAGATACAGGGGTCTTTGATATATATCTCTCTTCAGGAAGCAGGTGAACAATATTTAGGCATTACTTATTACCTTCCTAAATGAATTGCCATCTTTTGTTTTAAAGATTATATCATGCATGATTATTTTTATATAATTTTTAAATGATTACTTAATTCCAGTTGTATCAACCTGAAACTACTTTGAGTAGCTTTTGGCTCCACCCTGCTTTTCTGAACTATATTCTCTACCTCCATCCATTACTCAGTATCCCATACTACAGTATTCTCTCCATATAGTTTTGTTTATATAGTTCCCTTAATTTGAAATAATTTTAAAAATTACCGTTTTACTCTTTTGCTTTCCTCTTGAATAACATTTAAGCTTTAGCCTTACTTGTCTAATTTCGATTTCTGGATTGTACCAAGATCTTTTCCACCTTGTTGCCTTTTCAAATACCTTTCCCTTCCTAAAAAGCTCTGCTGCTCACTCTTCACATTTTTAGGGGTTGGGACAAAGATTTAAGTGTACATATCACCTTTGATGGGTCTTCTTTAACCACCCTATCTAAAGTAGGTCGTCCCAATTAGTATTTTGAATGTTTGCTGATGTTTTCTCCTTTTTCCCAATTATGTCACTTTTCTTTCAAGATATAATTGAGGTTCTTATTCTTGATACATTTTCTCAGTAATTAAGTGCTGGAATTTGAGTTTCCTGAGCTTTTACTATTTGCTAAAGCGTTGTGGTTGATTGTGTGGAAACAGAGTTCTGTCTTGGTTCTTTGGATGTCCTCTATCCAGTTGATGAAACTCAGGGTCCTGAGGACTCACAGAGGAGGGCACCTGAGCCCACCTGGGAGATGTCTGGTGGGGAATTATGTATGGGCTGATGCTTGAGGGTTGAGTAGCAGTTAGGTATGGGTAGGGCGAGGGTATCATGGAAGATCTTTGAAAGGAATGGGGAGTAGCCACCTAGCTCAGGAGTATGTGAAAGCATATTGTGTTGGGGTTATGTGGTTTTGCATATTCAGAAGGGTGGGAATTAAGGGATTAGGGTTTCCTTTTTTAGACTTTTTCTCTTTTGCTCTTCTGACTTTTCTACTATGAGTCTGGTTATGTTTCCGATGCATAGAGGGGAGCATGTATTGGAGAAAAAAAATAAAGGAAGTCACCCTGATAGTATACCACACAATTTCATATTTAAATGAAGGTTTTGCATTTTGGATATTTCACCTATTAGTTGTTTAAGTTTGGTACTACTGATTTGTATTTTTGGTGTTTCATTTGTTTTAAATGCTTTATCCTAAACCATGTGCATATGCACAATGGGAACTCAGTTAACACCTAAAAGAATTGACCAACTTTTGAGAAAAGAGTTTGACCTTTAATTTTGGTGAGTTTTCCTCCTTGTGCCCTGATTGAAGTTGCAGTAGGCACTGCACTTCACGTTAGGCTCGTGAGACAAGCAGGTGTGTGTCTTATTTCCACACCCTAAAATGGTTTGTCTCTGAAGTTATATAATCAGATATTTTCCTGTCTTATAATTTCAGCTTTAAAATATAATCTTAAAATTTCAGGGTTTTTTGTTGTTGTTGTTGTTTTTATTTTTTTTATAAACTGTTAATAACAGAGGTGGTTCTTTAAAAGAAAAAAACACGAGTTCTCATCTGTCTCCTGTCTCTCACAACAAAATCTGATTGATCTTTCATATTATGATATGATACTTCCCAAGGTTGATCCTGAATCAAAGTTACCAATGCTTTCCCTAACAGAAGAAAAATATTCAGATTCTTGTATTACTCACTCAGGGGAAAGTATTACATACAGAGGAAAAGCCTTTGATAGGCACTGTTGCTTCCTCCAGGAAATGAAGTATGAGGATCTAAATAAGTGTCTGTCATATAAACAAGGGACAGCCTTATTAGGCAATTTTGGACACCTATTCAGTGGCTTTATTAGAAGACTTTTCCCATCATGGTTCTCCAGGATTTATCAAGTAGTTATACCACAGACAGTCTCATAAGTTGTTTTGATGTTGACAGCAAAATATTATGGGGGAGGGGTAGGAAGTACAGATTATAACTACATTATTGCTCTCTCTCTTTTTTTAGAGAGGGGGAGAAAAAGAGAGAGAGAGAGGGAGAGCGGGAACCCCAAGCAGGTTCCACTCCCAGTGTGGAGCCCAACTCGGGGCTTGATCTCATGACCCTGAGATTCTGACCTGAGCCGAAATCAGGAGGCTGACACTTAACTGACTGAGCCACCCAGCCACCCCATCTCTTATTTATTTCTTAACATCTAAAGCAGTAGAATTCCCAAGTAAGTATTCAGGTGAAAATGGGGTCAAATTAAACATACCTGATTGTTGGGGTTCTTGGGTTTACATTTGTGCTAATTACATATAAAATGAGATATCTCTTTAAGTTAATACAGTCAGTATTTGAAAACAGCACTTCAAATATTGTTATCAGGACTATACTGAGCCAGTTTTCAGTAGTAATGAATTAATTCCACTTCTCATAATGGCTTTCAGGAGCAAGAATTTCTCTTGCAGAGGGACAATTAGCAACATGACGAGATGTTTCCAAAATTATAATAATGTATCTTCTAAAAATTGTTGGTGATATGCTAGATGAAGTGATAGAGAATTTTATCTTTTATTTTTTTTTTTAAAGATTTTATTTATTTGAGAGAGAGAGAGCACAAAAGGGGTGGGGAGGGGCAGAAGGAGAGGGTGAGAACCAGACTCCCCTCTGAGCAAGGAGCCCAACGTGGGGCTCGGTCCCAGGACCCTGAGCTCATGACCTGGGTGGAAGTCAGACACTTAATAGACTGAGCCACCAGGTCACCCCATGATAGAGAATTTTAAATTAAAGTAAATGCTAATTAGCTTTCAGAGGATTTTCTTTTTAGAGTTTTGGTTCATCCTGAAGAGAACTGGGGAGAATTGTGAAGTGACGCAGGGCTGGGAATTACTAATATCAGGTCTCATTCCAACAGAAGTAGACGAGAAGGACATAGAAAAATTTGACTTTAAAAGGAAATCTTCCATATCATAAAGATTGCTGCAGTTTTGTGTATAGGAGTTGATCTTCTGCCTTCACTGTGGGAAAACTATATAAACAGTATTCATTAGATTTATTTCACCTGTGTTTGATACTAAAGTGTTTATTTTGCCATAAACTACAAAACCAGATTGGAAAAGTAATCTGTATTTTCTGAAGTATACATATTTCATGAGCTTTATAAAAATGGTATTTTAAGATATTTTATCATTACATTAGAGGATATTACAGCGTCTCTTTAGCAGTTACTACACGGGGATAGAAGGTAAAAAAAATTATTATTTAAGTTGTTTTTTACTTTCAGAAAGACTGCAACTTAAAAATAATTGCAGCAGGTTGTACATGTTAAATTTTCTGGTCTAGAAATGTGGCATAGAATTTCCCTAGAAGCTTCTGTTCTGTTGTGGTTGAAATGTTTTTTCACCTTTTTAGACTACTTCATTACTGCTGATGTAGGTGATACTTTGAGATGTGCCAAGAGAAAGTTGTGTAAAACTTCCTTTGACCTTTTCTATACTAAAGGCTAAGTAAGATGCTTTAGACTTGCTGATTACTTTAAAAATCAAGTACTTATCTGTGTTCAGATAAGTAAGTTTACTTATTAGAATACATCAACTTATTTTGCATTTATAATCACCTCTCTCTTGTAAATTTATCACTTAAAGAAAGGTAGTGAGTATTTTGCCCCAAGGCTAAGAGCAATATTATTTAACTTATTGATGCATATGAATTTATTTATTATTTATTATTCTATGCTAAAAGTATTTGAGACAAACACAAAAAAAATTCGTTTTTAAAAAATATTTAGTGTTTCACAAAATCCTATCTTTAATGTGTCTTGGCGTGTATCAATTATTTTCTCCTTTAAGGAAAGATGATCTGATTTGCTTAATTCACTCAGTGGAACTGCATTTATATCTAATGGAAGTCATTTTGTAGTTGCCACTATCATATGAACTGAGGATTAGTAATTGCCCCCAGATTCATTTGGCTCCTTTCTTATTATAATGTATTCCTCCAATGTGATCGACTCATAGTAAACAGTGTTTGGGGGGCTCTTATGGAGCTGATGTAGCCCCATGAGTAAGTTCTGACTAATTGGATATGAGTAGAAGTGAGGTGTGCAGCTCCTAGGTCATGCTTTTTAAAGGGAGGCCACATAACCCTCCTACCTCTTTTCCTGCTCTCTTCCTGCTGGCTAGAATGTGAAGATGGTTATGAGTCATGTTGGGCCATGTGGAGGAGAGCGAATGACATAGGAGTGGCAGAACTTCAAGGGAGAAGGAGCCTTGGTCATTGACCATTTTATAGACTAGAGCTGCCATACATTTAGATGAAAGGGAAGTAAACATCAGCATAAGCCACTATTATTCTGTGTCACTGTCACATACAACCGAAACTATGTGCTGGAATCCACCACTATGCTGAAAGGATTAACCGTTTCTGCTGCCATTTTTTTGAGATTTAAGTTTCAAATTGTGTAATAGTCATAAATGAAGGCATGGCCATGTGAAATAAAGCTTTATTAACTATGCCTCATTTAGCTAAAAGTAAGCACTAAATTCATGCTAATGAGGCTCTTTAATATTATATTGTTGTGGATTATATTGTACAGTTATTCTATGTTATACTGTTTTGTGACTATCCCTAACTGTTGGATTTCATGACCCACTGAGAGTTTGAGCGATATTATCTGTTGATAGTCCGGATTTCTTTTATTTGTAGTCTTTGTGTTTGCTTTACTATACCTCCGTTTATGTTCATCCCCCACATCTTTCTCTTCCCCTTCTACCTTTGGCCAGCGTCTGGGGGAGTTCTGGCGCAGCTCTTAATAGACCTTAATAGAGACCAGGTGCCTGGCATTATTCCTGAATACGCACACTGGTGAAATTCAGTTACTTGCTTAGGGGAGTTTGTGGGCTTATATCATAATGGATGGGAAAATGCCCTGTACTTCGCAACCTTTAAGACTAAGTAATAACACTTACAAGAAATTGTGAATGTTATAGGAACATAGTTCTGTGTGGGAGATGAGTACTAGGAAAAAAAAGTTTCACAATGATGAGTGAGAACTTTTCAGAAGGCATTGTGTCGTTTGTCATTTTCAGTCCAAAAGGCAACTTACACCATCACACTGGGGATGTGATATAGCTTCACTGAATGATGTGGTTTGCTCCCGAGTTATTTAGTTATGTTTCATTATATTGAAATACTCTGCCCCTGCAGAATCATTGTAAATTATGTGTGAAGCTCTCAGTGGGAAAGTTGAAGGAAGGGCAGTATTCTCTTACAAGAACAATGCGTATGCGTCTCTTGGTGTCCTTCCTAAGCTCTCTCTTTGTGACTGTGCCAAATTCCATCACATTCTGTATGCATAGCTACAACTGCGTGCAAGCACCAGGCATCTTGCATTTTAAAGAAACCTAGGGAATGGCCAAAATCTTCCTTGCCTGTGATTCACCCTCCCTTTAAATTTCATTTTATATGTGCATGGAAAAGTAGAGGGAACGTCACCTTCCGTCTCAATCTGGAAAACCTTCTAGCACCGGCGTCTGCTGTGATCCTTGGAGCAATATTGGAAGTCTCTTGTTTCACTGGAGCCGCATGGGTATCATTACTCTTCTGTTTACTTTCAAAAAGTGTTCCGGTCAGTACTTCCACAATCTTGTGACTCCTGTAGCAGGCACATCCTTATAGACGCCAGTATTAGTCTTCATAGTTACACCAGCATTGGAAGGGAACTTTCTAGTCTTTTTGCGCTCCAGATGTTACCTTCATTCTAGGCAGCTATAATTCTCACCTTATTGACTTCACTCTCAGGGACTCTTACCTTTATTCCACTCGGCCATGTATATCCCTGGCCAAGTCGTGCTACCCTTGGGAATCCTGAATTCCAAATCTCATTCTGCAAACACAGCCTCAGTCCTACCTCTCTTATTTCCGTATACCCATGAAATCTACTCTTAGTAGTCCTTGGTATTCTCTGTTATTCCTACTCCATTCTTCTGGTCTCTTGATTCTCTTTAGGCTTCACTCATTTCTGTGATCCCATTAATCATTGGATCCCATTAATCATTAGTCAGACACATCTGAGTTCAAACTCTAGCTCTCCTAGTTGCTAATGGTAATTTAGGTAATTTACCTGACTTCTCCACATCTCAATATCTTTACTCGTAAGAAAAGTATTGTAATATCCATCTAGTGGCAAGGTTGAGAGTATATAGGAAAACATTGGTTAACCGCCTAATATAGTTCAAGACAATTAGTGGTTATTAAATTAATGTGAGCTGCTTTTATCTTTAATATTATTTGAGAGAATGATAAAAGATGATGAAAAGGTGAATGAAGTTGGGGACAAAATAAGGGAGGGTTAAGGAATGTAGATTTGACTTTACAGAAGCTGTGGAGAACCTTTGTGGGTTCTTCAGAAGTGAAGTGGCGCTATTTAAATAATGCACGTGGAAGGTGATTCAGTTACACAGTTTATGTGATAGTGGTAAATGCTAGAGAGCGGAGTAGGAAATTTGTTGGATTATAAACTGAAGCTATGATGTTCCCAGGTTAGCGTGTCTTGTTTCTTATTTTATCTCCTTTTAATGTAGATCGTGTTTCATATTGTTACATTTCGTACTTTTTATTACTTCTTTATGAATGACTTGATAGAGAAAATTTTATGTATGTAGTAAATGTGAGTTCATTTCTTTGGTCAGGGAGATAATGGATTTCTTTTGAAGTATCTACTATCTTGTTGCCCTAATTGAGTTGTACAGTGAACTTGAGTCTCCATAGACAAAATAGGAGACATGTCATATTGGAACCATTTAGAAACCCAAGGTGCTTGGCATTAAATTTCGAAAGCATTTGGATTTATTGTTTCGGTGCTTAGAGCAATCTCCTCAAGATTTTCAATCTTATTAAATTGATTTTGCATAATTTCCATGAATTTCTATGTTACCAGAATACTCTCAAATATGCCATTCAGATTTCAAGTGAAGTGTGAGTGAAAATGATTCGGGTTCACTTGATGATATAATGCATTGTTTATTATACTAGAAAGTGAATGCTTAACATCAGCCTAGGATGGTGCCTTCTTAAATTACTGCCTTCACACCTTTGCATCAGGAACAGTGAGTCAGAAGCAGGTAAGAATTTCAACTACTGGTAAACCACGTCGTGCCTTTAAAACAATTTAACAAGGAGTTGTTTTTTTTTTTAAAGATTTTATTTATTTATTTGACAGAGAGAGACAGCGAGAACAGGAACACAAGCAGGGGGAGTGGGAGAGGGAGAAGCAGGCTTCCCGCTGAGCAGGGAGCCCGATGTGGGACTCGATCCCAGGACCCTGGGATCATGACCTGAGCCGAAGACAGACGCCCAACGACTGAGCCACCCAGGCGCCCCAACAAGGAGTTGTTTTTAACCTGAAAACTGAGGCAGGAGACACAGGGCAGTAAAATCTGCTGTTGTTAGTTCACCTTACTCTCAGATTTTTAGTAATTCATGTATTTATTCATCGGTTCCTTCAATGTGATTTGTTGAGCACCTACTCTGTCCTGGCCCTGTTTTAGTCACACAGGGTAATTCTCAATTACTGAGCCTGAATCCTCTTTCATGTGTATTAGAGAATAGACAGAAAATATCAGGAAAACGGAACACTATCTACATTTTGCTTTGAATGCTTTTTTCCTTCTCCTCTTTGTCATCTTCCTCTCCTTCCCCTTTCTATCCCTGCTGCTCCACCCCCCCACCCCCGCCCCATCTCAGCATTCAAGGAGATGAGGAGGTGGGAATTTGGAGTGGAAGATTGGTTTAAGGGAACGGTTTTCCCACCCTGGGTTTAAATCATGGCATAGTGTCTCATAAGACATTAGCTGCAGGTCCATGAAAGGGGCTATGACTGTCACCAGATTGATTCCTTCATCCCATCGTTATCTACTGGGGGCCCTTGGTGTGCCAGCCATATTCCAGGCACGGGGGATTCTGTGGTGCACAAACCAGCTGCAGCTCCAGTCCTCATGGAGCGTACCCTCTACTGGGGGAGGCAGACCATGAAAACAACACCTAGAAATGCTCTGGTTTCAGTTAGTGATAAGCTCTCTGAGGAAGGGTGATTTAGGATAAGAGGATGGAAGAGGGGTTGCTTCTGTAGTAATGCCCTAGGCACTATACTGGTTACATCTAGTGTTGTCTGCCTGGCTCTGTCATTCCTAAGCCTTTCACAAGGAGTAGGGGTAGTTCTTCCCATAGCTCTAAGTCTGAAAGGGAGAAAGCAGAGAGAGAGGAGGGTGAAACCTCCCTCTCAGCTGGTGTGAAGTGGAGTGGCTAGTGTATCAGCTTCCTTCTTCACAGTCCCCGAGGAAATCCTCTGCTGAGTTACTACCTTAAGCCAGTTGTGAGTAGGAATGGACTAGGTGATAGGCACCAGGGAGTGGTACAGAGAAGAACGGGGCTCAGAGAGGGGAGGGTGGAATTCACTAAAGACAGCCTGAATCGACTTCACAGCGTCCCTGAACCAAGGCTAGGTTTGTAGTGTTCAGCCCCCTTAAGACGACAGAAACATGTAGCATTTGGTTTAGGTTCTAGCTACATGTTTGTTAACTACAGCAGCCTTGCTTGGACAGCAGAACACCAGCCTCTAGTTCATTTCCCATGCAGGGGCGTATTTGATTTGAAATCCAGGCTGTGGTAACAGTTTCCACAAGCAGTACCCTTGGCGAGGCTCCTTATGCATAAAGTTGCCCTTTAAACAAAGAAGACTGCAGCTACCTGACATTTCTCCCTGAAGAGTAGTGAGCAGGGCTGCAAGGGAACTTTGGGTGGATTTGACAGCCTGTGGATCTGGACTTTGGGCCCTCGAGATTCTGTAGGAAGAAAACACCAGTAGGCTTCTGTTTAGGCTTCCCCGGTAACCGCCTGCTCCTCAGGAGGGCTGAAGCTGGGGAGAAGAGTTCTGCGGGGGTTAGAGAACCTCTGAGTTCAAAAGGTAAAGTAGGACCGGTGGTCGTGTGGAGAGAACTGAGGAGAAAGAAACGTATTTGGATTTCTTAAGGAAGAAATTGAAGTATAATGGGGAGATCCAGAGTCAGCTGTTTAGAAATAGGAGTGGGGCCAGGGTTTGGTGGGGGCATCGAGGGAAGGAGAATAATGGAGAAATGGTAAGAATGGATGCTCAAGGGAGCTTGTCACCCTGGGCAGGGGAGAATTTCTGAGTGCAGACTTTTTGGGACCTTGGCAAGTTGGAGCTTAGAACAAGAGAGGATCATTTGCAACCTGAAACAAAGGGTAATTGTGTCCAAGACAGAAAAGCATCCTCCTTTTCAAAGGTCCAGACTGCTGAGGTGCAGGGCTTCAGCCCATGTTCTGCAGTAGGCAGAATAGCCCAATAGGAAGACTGTTAATCAAAGTGTGTAGGTGACTGAATTAGGGGTATTTGGAATCGATTGATTGATTTGGAAGTAGGATATAAGCTGATCAAGAAACATAAAACGTCCTATGTGTTTCTTAAACCGATGACTTAGAACTCAAGACTTTCCTGTAACACAGCAATGATTTGTGGGTCTGAACGTGTCTGCGCCGCGCTGCTGTGGCCCTGAAGGGGTCTGGGGTAAATCCTTGTGGTTCAGTCTGGAGGAGGAGTTGTTCTCACCCTTTCTTCTTGTGGTGGGGATGGAAGGTCTCCAAGAGAAGCAGGGATGAGATCAGGCCAGGGAGCCTTCTCTTCTGTGTGGTTTTGTTTGTCAGTGACACTGATCGTAGCCAAAAACAGCTGTTTCAGTGAAAGTTCAACCTTGCCATCTATTTTCGGTAGAAGCAGGAAGAATGTCAGAGGTGATGTTTGAATTTTAGGGCCTTTTATAAGGGCCTCAGCTAAAGCTGTTTAGACCTTCTGTCCTCTGTCATTTCACTTATCAAATTCAAGCACAGCTTTTTAATTTCAACACACTTAACTTCTGGGGATGAATAGGGCATTGAACGGGGTTCTATAAACAAGTATTTTTCTGAGCCATAAACAGGAACACAGCCTCACAATGATATCATGTCAACAAGACAGGGGATGTGATGAGGGGGGCAAGGTTGGAGAGCTTTCTCTGCCCCAATCTGGGAAAGCAACTCTGTTATCTTTGATTTAAGGAACACGGAAGTTATAACTCCAAATGCTCATGTACCTAACTGCCATTATTCAGTTCCCTAGACAGTGCTCCTGGCTGATTATGTGAATAATACTATATGCTGACTAAACACATGTTGCTTTTTAAAGAAACGGTAAGATGAAAGGCAGAACAAAAAGGGTAGAATTGTTTGGGTACTAAGAATAGCAGAGGAGACTTTGAAGACAATTATAAATCTCACAGGGGAGATTTATTTTCCCATCCGGGTCTGAAAGGGTCCTACTGTTACCCCTTCACTCTATTTTAGATTTAATTTATTTGTTTACTTTGGCTCTGAGTGTGCCTGAAGAGATACTAACCCTCCAGCAAATGTAACTGAGTGAGAACATTATTTCAGTTCACTTTCAAAGGGATGAGATCCCATTCACAGCACTCAAAATAGAGAGTACCAGTTCGTTCCAGAATTGACCAGCCATGGAAAGACTTAGAATCTTTGTTAGCATGCTCATCCTAAGAATAGGATCTGAGCTATTGGAATTGTTAAAGAATTAACAGGCCTGAGAACTGCTAAAGCATTTTATTTCTTTCATATTTGCCAGCTTTTCCATGCCTCTTGTGCTGAGAGGTATTTAACATGGTACCCCGTTCAAAAGTTGAATTTGCTGTTAAATGGGTTCAGCACTGTCACTGTGTGTGTGCATATACCACTGCATTTATATTTGTATATAAGGGCATAGGAATAAAAAATAATTATAAATAAAAATTGTAATTGTAATTTATAGTAGCAAATGGCAGAAAACCAGTTAAGGAAATTATACATCCATACAGTGGAATATTTCCATTTATAAAAGTAATGAATTGTATCGATATGTGCTGGTATGGAACAGTTTTCAAGGTTTTACACAAAAAGAAAATAAAACAAGATGCAGACATGTGTGCTTTGTACAGTAACATGTGGACAGGGATGTATGCAGCCACACACATTCACTCACATCTATGCTTGTTTATGTTTGGACCATGAGACGAGATGAGAAGGGATGGAGTCATGACCTTGGAAATGAGCCTCTTTGTTTCTTCCTTAGATAGGAGGGAAGGAGAAGTGGGGTAAAGATACAGAGAAATACTCAAATGATGAAAAATTAGTTGAGGAAGAAAGGAAGGGAAGTCAGTGAGCACAAATTCTATTTTTTTAAATGCACATGTCAGTACCTGGAAGTCTTGAGAAGAAAGCAGGCTCATTGGTTGGGTGATTGCAATACCTTCTCCTATGTTCAGGGTAGAGAATACAAAGGCGTGCTTGGTGTGTAGCATTAGCATGATAAAGTGCGACTGAAATTTGTAATCAGGTTCTTTTTCTACTTGTCTTCTAGAAATTTTCTTTCTTTCTTTTCTTTCTTTCTTTCTTTCCTTTCTTCTTTCTTTCTCTTTCTTTTCTTTCTTTCTTTCTTTCTTTCTTTCTTTCTTTCTTTCTTTCTTTCTTTCTTTCTTTTCTTTTCTTTTCTTTTCTTTCTCCTCCTCTCATTAACATGAACCCATTTCATTACCAGGATGAGCATTTCATATGAATCTGTACTCTTAACATCTCGTGTACACACTGGTTTTTGTGATAGGATGATGCTACCTATTGGTAGAACTAGAAAGGACTTAATAGATTATGTGCTCTGGCACCTGATTTTTAGGAGTGAGTGTATAAACCTTTTAACTGTTTGGCATTGAAATATTGATGGGTGTCTTAGACAGATGTTCACCATTTGAATAGTAGGTTGTGTGTCTCTGGTCTTTAAGGAACGAGGATTGTTGAATAATGTTAGTCAGGCACCTAAATTATTTTGTGTTTGGATATAAGGGACAGAATGAGTCCCTACTTTAATTTTCTGAATCCTATAAAATCAAGAAAAATAGAAACAATGGAATATTTAGTTTTTACTTGACATTTGTATAAAATTTTGAGTGTTGGAGATCATGGAGTCTTATGGTTGCTTATAACCATCACTTTCTATCCTACCTTTCAGGGTATAGGGAAAATGTTTTCTTTAAACCAGATCTTATGAACCTCCATTAAAATTGTTGAATTATTAGTTTTTCTAAAATTAGAATTTCGCTTTTCCTGGTAAAGAGCAAAATGGAGTGGGGAGTAGCAAAGATGGTAAAAGAAAACTTTCTAGGACTTTTTAAGCTGAATGAATTTTCAGGTTATCAGTTCTGTGGATTTCCTTACAGTGGGACAAGGTCTAGTTTTTTTGTATATATTTTCTTGATTTTGTGGTATAAAATTCTTAAAACTTATCTTAAAGAATGTCTTTCTGTGCTCTTTGAGGTTTCATATTCTTAATTTTGTGTGTATGTGAAATTCATACAACTTAATTATGGTGACGGGTTTAAAGCAAATGAGTTGATGACCTCTTCTAAGCTAAAACAGATTATTTTCCCTCGTCACTATAAGAAGAAAGGAGGGGATGGGGGCACAGGAGAACTACTAATTGATGAGCATGGACTTTGATATCTTGGCCTTGATTCCTAGAATCAAATTAATGTACCCCTCTCCTCTAATCTTGCTTCTACTACTTTAAACCCTTTCTGCCAGCTTCTTCTTCCTAAATCCTAGTATAGTTAGGGTAAGTGGATTTTATTATATAAAGATAACATTTTCATCTAGGATTTTTTTCTTCTATGTAATAATAGGAAAATAGTGTATCAAGGGAATTTTGGAATTGTTTGATATTTGGTATGTAGAGTGAGTAAAACTGAAAGGAAATATGGCATCCATTTAAAGAATGTTGCTGTATTATTTACAGTATCCAAGATACAGAATTAACCTGAGTGTCCTTTATTTTAATTTAAATTCAATTAGCCAACATAGAGTACATCATTAGTTTCAGATGTAGTGTTCAATAATTCATTAGTTGCATAACACCCAGTGCTCATCACATCATGTGCCCTCCTTAATGCCCATCACACAATTACCCCATCCCCCCACCCACCTCTGAGTGTCCTTTGATAGACAGATGGACACACACACACACACACACTCACACACTGGAATATTATACAGCCATAAAAGAGGATGATGTCATGCCATTTTCAACAACATGGATGGACCTAGAAGGTATTATGTTAAGTGAAATAAGTCAGACTGAGAAAGATAAATACTATATGACTTCACTCATGCAGAATCTAAAAAACAAATGAATAAACAAACAACAAAATAAAGAATTTTGTTGTAATAGCAATTAGTGCAAAATTTTGATAATACTGTATTTTTAGAAATGAGAGTAAGACTCTTCAGGAGCAAGGAAACAAAAACATGAGAATACAACAACATTGTTTGATTACTGTTGATTACTCTTGACCAGAAGCTGAGTTGTAGAGCCACTCAATTTCTATACTAAGTTTTACCTCAGTATATTTTGATGAATGTATTAATTTGACTTTCAGAGAAACCTAATGCTCCAACTTAAATATTTATAATTATTCCTTTCAAGTACTTTACACAATGGTTGACTATATTTAGCTGAAATATGAGTCTAGACATAGTCAAGTTATATCATTTTGCCAAGTATGTTTGAAACATAATGGAGTTATTGTCTATGTATCAGTAGAAGGATTTCTGTTTTATGGATTGACAGGTGCAGTTGTGAACTTAAGTCAGAGGGAGCTGAGTTTAAACAAACTTTTGTTTTCACTTTCCTTTTGCTCACTGACATAACAAGTTTCTCTGAGGATTTTTTTTTACAAGTCAGTAGCACAGAGCAGATCCTCACTTTTCTCAATCTAAATCTTTAGGCTTTAATTTTTCTATACACTACTCTTAATAAGCTACTAACGCTGATAGAGTAGCTTAAAATGGCTGTATACTGTATTGTTTATAATTGTTTAAATAAAACTGACCTTCCCAATTATACATTTTTCTAAACTTCTGTAGGCTTTTTGTAATATAATTTATTGGTTGAGGGATTGCTACAGTTTCTGTTGTGTTTAAACACTTTGCATTAAATTCAGTGGTAATGAACAGTTGTTTATGGCATATTTATTATCTAAAGTAATCAAAAGCATGCGTGAGTTTTTTTGCTTTTAATTTAATTTTCAGTTTTAATTTGTTGCATTAATTTCAAAAATGTCAGTGCTGTTTCTCAGCATTGTTATTGATGTGAAAATACTGTATTGTTATTGTGGTTTATTTTTAAACTGCTCTTATGCTTTCAATAGGGAATACTATTAACATGAACCCATTTCATTACCTTTTTGATATGTCTCCAGTTTTCCTACCTGCATTGTAACTATCTGGAGATTTTCTGTCTCAAACCTTCCTTTATCAGTACAGTAGTATAATCTCAGTACATGTTGATTGTTGATGATGATGAACTGTTAAAATTAATGGCTTATTTGCTAAGTTGAATTATAAAATGAAGGGTTTTGGTGTTGAAGTCTAGAATTTGATTTTATAAGAGTATGCCCATAAATGTTATTATTACCAATTTTATTAATTTCCATTCTTTGGAATAATTATCGTCTAAAGTTTTTTTCAGGACAAGTTTTCACTAATTCTGACCAAGTTTGTAGTATTTGTTTTTAAAAAGCCATTTTAATAGCATTGTGATATATTTAAATGAAATCACAAGGATTTATGGAAAACAGAATATTTAAACAAGAGATAATATAATTGAACCTTTGAAATAGTAATTGTTTATTTTCACAAGGCATTTGCATTCCTGGAAACAAGTTTCAGCATAATGATTTAAAATGATAAATTAATAGACATAAAACTTAATGCAATTTAGATTTTATTGGCTATGACAGCATACATTGCTTTGTGTGTAAGTGTGTAGTACCTCGAACTCTCAATATGCTTATTAAATATCAACTTCTTTCTCACATCAACCTGAAGCCTTCATGAGTCACTTTTCTGCCTGTCTTTATTGCCAAGCTAGTGGTGTACACAACTCTGTTTATCTTGGATTTGGACCTTAGGATATTCCAGTTTTCAGAAGTGCCTCTAAGATTTCCTTTGACCTTATTGTTCAACTCTGTGGCTTGGTCTCTGCTGCGCTGGCCTCTCCTCCCACTGGTTTTTGAAATATTCACTTCTCTGGTTTTTAGTAATATTATCTGTCTTAACTCCTTTCTTACCTCTAAACCATTCCCATATGCATTCATCTTGTTGGATTCTCTTCCTCCTAATGCCAGTGGTCTCCAAGGCTCAGTCTTTGACCCAAATCACCCCTTGGTGATTTTATTTAACTCTCAGTTACCATGATCATGTTTCTGGTTCTGTTTGTGATTCTTTCTGTTCAACTTAGCTCTAGTTCCATATTGCATATGAACACGAATGCTTGGAACTCATAACATTATCTCAAATTAATGAACTTGAACTCCTCTTCTTTCTCCCCAACATCCTTGCTTCTTTCTGTTAGTGTCATCAAGCTTCAAGTCATCTGTGTCTACTCATCCTTTTCATCTGTTTTCTCTCTTCATTTAGTCCTGGGTTGTAGGAATTCTCCTCTCCCCTAAAAATAAACTTTTCTGCTTCTTCCTGTTCCCTGTTTTCTTGCAACCGTGTTATTTTCAGCCCTCCCCCACTCATGGCTAGATTACTGTTAAAGGCTGGCCTTTTAGTGTATTGTTCTGTTCCTCTGTTGTGCTAAAGCTAGAAAAGTCTTCTTTAACACTTTGGTCCCCAGCTATGGGCATTTGCCTTTGTTGCAAAAGATTGAATGTCTTCTTTGTAATCTGGTTTTCTTTACATACCCCATCTCATTTCTTACTGCTCCAGTCTTGTCTCAGTCTTTTTTTCATTCCCTCAATCCTAGAAACATGTCACGCTAATTCTTGTCTCTATGCCTTTGGTAATGATTTGCTCTCCTATGCATCTGGAAACTTTTCATTCATTCTATCCACCCAGTTCGTGTCCCAGCTCTAACATGACTGTAAAGGGCTTATTGGTCTCTCCTTTTCCTGAACCTGTTTTTAGCTTTAAAGAGCTAGATGCTAATGTATTCCAAAGTATACTTTGTTTTACATTGCTTGCAATTGTGGTAGACTTGTTACTTCAATTGAAATTTAGATTCCTTTGTCAGAGGTCATTTATTTTTAGGTATCCACTGCAGTAGTGCTGGGCCCATATTTTGGTGCTCAGTAAACTGGATGTTTGGTGGAAATGATTAAAGAGGTGATAGTGCATCCCCCAAATAAAGACTTTGTTTCTTGAAAGCACTTAGTTTGACGTTAGGTGAACAGCCCATGTACACAAACACATAGAGTTGAGTCCAGTGTATGTACAATTTACTTCTGTAGTTATTCCTAAAAAGTACTTTTTGCTTCTCTCTTTTTTTGTAGACTACTTTCTGGAATGCTTTTATTTTTTAAATTTTTTAAATGTATTTTTTTAGTATGGGGAATATTGATTAGTATTTATAAAAGTTCCGTTAATTAAGATTCTTGGGAACTTTCGGTGTAACCAAGAGCTTAACATAACAAAATTAAGCTTTTGAGGAAAGAAAAGCTTAAGTGCTAAATATGAAGGTTGAGCAAACCTGCTTAGTAGTTGTCTTAAATGGTGTAGATGAAATTACTTGACAGGTTTGCTTCAAGTGGCTTTGTGGCACTCAGCTAGTTGCTATTAATTTGTTAGGTTAGCAAAGTAGAAAATAAGATTAAATCAGATGACACCATGCAATTTGTGTATGTTTCAGTGCAACTAATAAAAGTTATCATTGATATTTCATTGAAATATAAATCCATTAACAGCCTTTCTTCCTGTGGTTTTTGTTTATCATCCTTTAAATGGGATGGATGTTTTTATTTGTCTATCCTTCACTATTGCACTCAAAGGGAACAAAGATATTTTTATTATTTGTTCAATGAAGACAGAGGAACCTACAGATATGTAAGGCACTCTCAGATTTAAAGCTCAGTCTACCCTGAAGGAATTATCAAATTAGGGAAATAATGTAGGTATGCAGAAGTCATTATGATTTTGCATGGAAGGGTGATGGAAAGTGCTTTGAAAGAAGTATAAAGAAAGAACTCCTGAAGAGAAAGAGATTTCTCATGCAAGGCTTGCCTGATCGTGGAGTATTCTGGGGAGCCCATTTGATTCCAGCTTCAGACATAGATGGGATATTACTGGCGACACGGTAGGAGATAGAGGCACTGTCCTGTGTAAGGTGTAGGGGCAGCAGGTGCAACGTATGTGGTGGGGAGGGGAGGGGAGAGGTAAAAAAGTCTGGCTCTGGACGTAGGTGATACCAGATCTTGAATGTACCTGAATCTTAGACTAAGGAATATGTCTCATATTCAGAAGGACATGAGGAATAATTGAAGAACAGCGACATAACCAGAGGTGTGTTTATGAAGATTTGACACCACCGTGTAGGATAAGTTGGAGTTTGATGAAGTTGGTGATTAGGACGCTTCTATAGAGACTGTTGTGGCATTTTTTTCTTTTTTAAGGGAAGAGAGAGGCAGGGGAAGTAGGGGCAGAGGGAGAAGGAGAAAGAGAATCTTAAGCAGACTCCATGCCCAGCGTGGAGCCCTATGCAGGGCTTGATCTCACATCCCTGCGATCATGATCTGAGCCAAAATCAAGAATCAGACGCTTAACCGACTGAGCCACCTAGGCACCCCTGAAGCCTAAATTTATGATCGCTGCAGTGAGAATGGGAAATAAGGAATGGGCGTAAGAGTGATTTCAGAAAAATCAGCGAAACTTAGTACCACATCCCTTTATGCTTCCATGAATCTAGTGATTTTTTCAGGATATATTATACATTTATACTATCCTCCTCAAATATGGTCAGTGGTGGAAGATGCTTGATTAAAAATTTTTCTTGTAGCACCAAAGTCTGTTTATTCTCATGACAAATAACTTAGATCAGATTTGTTACAAAATTTAATTCAAGTTAAATGTACTACTTTGCATAAAACAAAACAAAAAGAAAACAACAGGCTTACTTAGCCTCAGTGATGCTCATTGTTGATTTAGGTATATTGACAGATTTTCATACCTGTATTCCATCTTATAAGCTTTATTTTTCATCAAATTATATTTTTCTTATTATCTTTGATGAACATATAAAGTACAAATTTTACATTTTGGTTGGGAGCATTTAATCCTGTCCAAATTCCTATTCAGATTTTGAGTCCTACTCCTTGTTTTCTCAAATTCTGAGGTATGAATGTTTGAGCATAAAAGCCAGACGACCTTTCTTTTCATTTTCATTAGAATTTTTTTAAAAAAATCAAAATTACTTAATTGAACTGCATTTCAAGTCAAGCTGCATCTGAGTTTCAATGTCATCAATCAATTTTTTCTGCCCTAGGATCTTTCTTCATGGGAGAGTCTAATAGGCTTTGCAAGCAGCATATAAGACAGATTTTCTTTACTGAACTGCTGCCATTGGTGAGGAGGAGGAGAAAAGCAGATCTCCCACGAGTGGGGAAGTCAAACAAATAGTCACAGTTTTCTAAGTGTGGTTGAGTAATACCCAGCTTGGAGTTCTTGTTATTGAATTTTTTTGGTATAGGCTTACCAGTTATCTACAAAATATTGGTTCTGTATGTACAACTGCTTACTTGTGCCTCCGATGTGAGTCTTCCTTCACAAAATTATATGTTTTCTAATATTTCTGTGATAAATTATAAATGCAATATTATTTTTGGCTCTTGGGGACATGATCTTACAGACCTTGAAAGATGAATATGTATTTATAATTTGAACTAATATTTTCATAGTCAAACAATGCTAATACTTAGGAGAAGGATAGATGAAGGATTTTGTAACTTTACTCTAAAAACCTCTGGACAAAAATTATGTTGTATGTATAATAAAGTGGTCAAGGAGTACCTATTTTATATTATAAAATAATTTAGAACAGTAACTACTGTCTCTAAAGTGGGTTTTCTTTTTTTCCCATATCTGTCATTGCCAACCTTTTAAAATATTTTCCTCTATGAAACAAGCCTATAGAGATGAGCTCCAAGATACCCATATTGGAGATTTGGTTTGATCTAGTTAATTTGACTTCTTCCTGTTTTATGTTTGTATCTGTCACTTAGAAAGAATGTGTTACAATATAGTGAAATATTCTCTAGAGTTTTTTCTTCATCAGTTAATCACTCTTCTTCCTTTCAGAGAAAATGACCTAACATTGTTTCCTTGTGTTGACTGAGTTAGCCAAATTTTACCCATTTAAAAATACTGTTTTTGTAGGTTAGTTTTAATGGTATTTGAAATATCATTTTTTAATTCATACCACTTTGTTTTTGCTTCATCCTTTAAAATGCAATTTGCCATTTAAATCTCTCAACAGCTCTGAGACATAAATGGGCCTGATGATTTTATTTACATCTTCTAGGTAAGAAAACTGATAGACTGTCAGTTTAAGTGACCTGGCTAAGATGACTAAGTTGAAATAAGAAATTAGGACTCTGAAATTAAGATACTGATTTTATTTAAAACAGTAGTCAAGGAGAATCTTAGTAGTTATCCTACATAATTTTTTTTTTTGAAATAAGAAGAATAAAAAATAAGACTCTCAAATCTTTGATAGGTCTTGAATATTAAAAATAACCTCTAAGATCCTCCCAAGTTTATCTTTTATTAGCCGGCCAGCTTCATCTCACGCCAGATTTCCCTTATGTCTTTGCCGCATCCACACTGACCCTTTTTCCAAACCCTTGGAATCGCTCTTTCCCTCTTACCACAGAGCTTTTGTCGATGCTCACTTCTTCTGCCTGGCACTGCCCTTTCCTTCCTTTCATTCTCAGTAATTCCAGTTTGTTCTTCAGAGCTCATCTTCCTCGGGAAAGGGGTCCAGCCCTCACTAGGTCAAATCTCTGGAAATAGCCCTTGGCATAGGCGCAGGGTCACTTTCATTTGCATCATAGTTTGATTCTTGCCTTTCTCACACTGACCTGTAAATTCTGTGATTGACTCTGCCCTGCCTAGGTCTGTTCTCATTCACGGTTGGACCCCCACAGCGACTAGCATAGCTATAAAGACATAGGGGTGCTCAGTAAATACTTGTTGGATGAGCGGATGGCTTTATGAAACTATCTGAACTGAAGTTTCCAGCGTAGTCTCTTAACACTTGCAGTCAGCCAGTCATCTTTGTCGGTTTCTGCATTGTCCTCCTTTACTCTGTGTGCTGCTAATAGCAAAGCAGTGATGAGGATATTACTGGTAGGCTCCAGCTGGAGGGTCAGTTAAAACAACAAACAAACAAACAAGTATACAAAGGGGAAAGGAGAAAGGGAGGCAATCAAGTAGAAAAAAAAAAAAGGATTTTCAGAGTTCCAGAGTTCCAGAGCTGGATGCAATACTGGAATTTATCTAGGCAAGTCTTTTTTTTTCCAACTTTATATTTGGAACTTCACCCAGTCTCCCCTAATATTTACACCTTTATAACTGAAGCACAGTATCAATAGCCGGAAATTGACATTGGCATATCCACAGAGCTCATTCAGGTTTCTCCAGTTATGCATGTGCTCATGGGAGAGTGAGTGAGTGTGTGTGTGTGTGTGTGTTTGTGTGTGTGTAAGCTAATCATTTTTAAGATGAGAAAATAGAAGTTATAGACTTGCTTCAGTGACTTGCTCAAGGTCACTAAGCCATGAGACTAAGTAATTGATTCTTAAACTCCATGTTGCTATGGAATTCTATCATAGAATTCTCCCAGTGTCAGGGATTGTTCATTAGCATTAGTGCCAGAATTTGACTAATCTTCCTATATTGAAAGATATTAACTATGCCTCTTAGCCAGCTATGTTCACGCAGATTAAAAAAATTTAATTTTATCAACTTGGATCCATGTCAGAAATTGGAATTAAAGCCTGACTCTTGTTTTGGCCCAGCAGGAATCCCCTAATATTCAGGGAAAGGCCTAATTAAGGTTTCCTGAAACTACTCTTTAATCACTTGGATTAGAATAAAGAAATGTTTTTAATCACATACATATCTGCTAATGCTTTTCTTCTGGTAACTAATTGCTTTGATAATAAAAAGTAGTAATAAAAGAGGAGACAATGTATTTTACGCATGTGGTTTCTGAACTATGTATGTTATAGAATATGTATACTTAATGCATTAGGCCATATTTTAAACTTATATCTATGAAGTACTTAAGGTTTATAATCGATCCATGGGCAACTTGAGTATTTCCGGGAAGTAGCAGGCCTTTATGCCTATCAAGAAGTATGAGGAAAATAACGTAAGAGTTTGATTTAGTGTTAGAATCTGATAATCAAATTTCTTCCTGTGTTGCAAGTCATTCTATTTAATCTTGTCTTCATTTTATGATTGTAGAAAAAATGGTTCATAATTATGGAGTATTTTCTCAAACTGTGGAATGTCTTTGATTGGGGTCTGTAAGTTTTCTAGCATTTGACATGACTGGTACAGCATTTACACTTTTTCGGATTTTTTTTTTTAAATCTTTTTTTTTTTTTTAAAGATTTTATTTATTTATTTGACAGAGAGAGACAGCGAGAGCAGGAACACAAGCAGGGGGAGTGGGAGAGGGAGAAGCAGACTTCCCGCTGAGCAGGGAGCCCAGTGTGGGACTCGATCCCAGGACCCTGGGATCATGACCTGAGCCGAATGCAGACGCTTAACGACTGAGCCACCCAGGCGCCCACACTTCCTCGGATTTTTAATTTTGAGATTTAGGAATAGAATATTACCAGGATTGGCTATTTCTATCCTAAGTTCAAGTTATACCTAGTTTGTTTTTGTAATTCACTAGGATAGGCTATCAATGGAATATAATTTGTCTTTTTAAGTGCGTGATTCTCATGAATTTAGAAACCGCTTCAAATAAATCTGATTCACAAAAAGTAATTCTGGGTATCTTAATTGAATGTTTTAATTTTTTACAAGAATTTTTAAAAAGATTTTGAGCCAAGAAACTTTTATTTTAGTATTAAAATAGAAAATCCTGCATCAAATATAATTAAAAATGTACACTATATCATTAATTTCATTTAGTAAAAATTAGGAAAAAAAAAAAAAAACATTTCCCAGTAGGAGATGTCTTTGAATTGGCACCATTTCCAGGCAGTCATTGATTTTAAACGGGCATAAATCCATAACAAAACCAGTTTCACTTAATTTGTAGAGCTCCTAGCCAGGCTGAAAGCATGTTCCTGGGTATACACTTTCTGTATTTGGTGGGTCATTAGCTTATATTCTTCTTCTTGAAGTCAGTGGAAAGTTTCAAATTGTCTTTTTTTTTTTTTTCTTTTAATATCTACAAACATGTTTCTTTAGGAATTTTAGACTTATTTTTGCTATGTTAGCTATACTTAGTTATTAGAGAGTGCGGACTCTGTAAATATCCCATCTTCATTTTTTACTAAATTTCTTCATTTCAGAAGATGATAATGGGACATTAAAACCACATGTGTAGTTTACCTCTGCTTTATTGTTTTGCTATATACCATTAAACAGTGTCTGCGACCTTTGCCCCCTCTGAGCTCTAGTCTGTTTCAGAAAGTAGTTAACCAACCAGGATTCCCAAAGGAAAACAATAAGAACAGTGTTTGGCAGTTTGCTTGGTCTGCCTGGGATTTGTATACATTCCTGTCTCCCAGTCCTTGATTTTATGACGCTAATCACCGTAAACAAGAGTGAGCATAAAGCACTTTTTATTAGATATGTTGGAATTAAAAAAAAAATACAAGACGCTGATAAGGTTTTTTTTTTTTTTTTTAATTGCACGTTTTTAGGTTTAGGTTCACAGCAAAATTGAGGGTAAGATACAGAGATTTCCCATATACTACCTGCCCTCACTCATACATAGCTTCCCCCATTATCACTCCCCCATCAGAGTGGCACATTTGTTATAATTGAAGAACCTACATTGACACATTCTATCACCCAAATTCCATAGTTGACATTAGGGTTCACTCTTGGTGTTGTATGTTCTATGGATTTGGACAAATGCATGATATATATTTATCATTATGGTATCATGCGGAGTATTTTCATTGCCCTAAAAACTTCTGTTCTCTGTCTGTTCATTTTCCCCTCCAACACCCTAGCAACCACTGATCTTTTTTAGTGTCTGCATAGTTTTGCCTTAGATTTTTCTTTTTGCTTGTTAATCTTGACAATGTGTAAGCTTAAAAATAAGAAAAAGTCTGAAGGCATGGCTTATAGGCCGACCAAAGGTTATGTGACATACATCATACTGAGTTGGTTGTACAGTGTCCTATTAATCCCCCATCAACTTTTAGAACTTCGCATAGCAGTCAAATGATTAATGATACAATTTTTAAGGAATGATCATCCATTCATATCATTCAGTTGGACTATATTAATAATTACCTATGATTAAATTCAAATGTTGAGTATATTTTTTCCTGAGCTTTTCTTAGATGTAGAGTGTTGCTTATATACTTTTTCTTTTAACTACCTCTGATTTTATTATAACAAAGTAGACTTTAATGAAACAAAAGTTTTCTTTTTCAAAATTTGTTTCATCCATACATTTGTCTATTTTCATCTGACTCTCCATTCATTTGTTCATCCAAGAATTTTTCTGTACATTCACTGCGGTATCATTGTTGCCCAGAATTGTGCTTGTTAGATAGCTGGACTCAATATTTGATGAGTGAAAGAAGGAATGAATGAATCTGCTTGAATGTTGGGTTACTTAGTGCTTTTATTCAAGCAGCTGGCAGAGCACTGATTCTGATCTTAGAATCTAAAAGCTACAATTAAGTTGTAGCTAATACTTAGCTTTAGGAATTTTTCTTTACTTACTTTCAGTACTCCTGGTTTTTGGATATAATTTAGTCTTGAATTTGGCCTAAAATGATTTTTAAAATTGTCATGTGAAAGTATTCACATCAATAGATACTAATTTCTCTAAACAAAATAAAACAAGACAAATAAGTAACTTAGTTTTTAGAAATATTGGTAATGAATAATGTCTACTAATGCTATTTTCATGTTTAAAGTACTTCACCTTGAATGTATGTTATTGCCGGTGCCTCCAAGAGTGAGATCTAAGTCATATATTCTGTTATTTTTTGCTAAGTTATTACATACTTACTATGTACAAAGCATGTAGAGCAAAGCAAAAGAAACAGAAATTGTGACTCCTGCCCTCAAGAACCGTAAGAGTATAGTTGGGTAAATACAGTACAACAACATAAGAAAGTCTATGATATAGCATGAAACTGATGTAAAGTTTATATTATGAAAACACAGAGTTAACCTTAATGGGATCTCTGGTGAATGAATAATTGCTTGGACAGTTTTCCACTAAAATAGATTGTAAAACAAATGCACATAGAGATCCTTATGAAACAGATCCAGAAACAAGTATTACTATAGAATATGGGACATGGATTGAGTATGACTTAAGGTTGAGGTGGAGATAATAAAATTAGTATATTTAAATAGTCTTATAGTTTTAATGTTATGCTAAGAATGTTTAAAATAAATTTTATATAATTCTTAAGCATTTTAACAAAACACCATTTTAGATCAAAAATTGAATAATGTTTTATAGAAGGATGAGAAATTAAGTTTTTTTTCTTTTTAAACTTACATGCAAAATCCTTTTCCTATGGTTTTAGAACGCTCAGTAGAAGACAAATATTAGTACTAAAACCTAAGTGGCCAAGCTAGCCACACAGACAAAGGATCAGCAATATCTTTTGGGAAAAGTTTTGTAATCACAAGTTCTTTCTTGGTGGCTGGTTTTCTGATTTTACTACGTAAGGCAAATATGCATTTAGTACACACAAAATGATGGTATAATGAATGAGTAGTGAATGAAGTATCTTGAGATTCTGATTCCGGTCCTGGTTCTGTTTCCACCCGTTTGTGTGATGTCAGGCAAGTTTTTTGGGCCTTTTTACTTACCTGTATATTCATGGAGTTATACCACATAATCTCTAAAGTTCTTTCCATCTCTTACTTCAAAAACAGTAATTCTGAATAATCTTTGCACTAACAGCCTGATCTTGAAAAGGATCACAGTTTTTTGGTTTTTTTGTTTGTTTTTTGTTTTCTTTTTTAAAACAAAAGAGATATTTTTGTTTTGGTTGTAAATTCTTATTATTCTTAGGTATATAGTATTTATTACATTATATTGTTATATATTTGTTATATTTATATATATGTTTTCCCTGTGTTTCTCTGAATATTGTGGTTTTATTTCACAAATAAAATTACTATAAATTGAACCATTAAAAATGCATACTGACACATAGTAAATTCTCAGGATTCTTTACAAAATTACATTGCTAGTGAGTATAGTAATTAAATTGTTGAGAATGAAAGATCTTTCTTGTGATTTTTTTGTGGAAAAGTAGACTCATTAGGAAAGTAGGTGATTAATCTTTCTGTAAAATTTTATCTGGTAAAGTTTATTTCAGTGAAATTTGGATGTATTAGTAGAAATTTACTTAGAAAAGTTAGTTTCCCTTTTTATAATGGTATTCTAGTAGATATATGTATGGTCTACTATCCTAAGTACTAATTGACTTAAGTATTTAATATGGTATTTGTTTTAATCAAAACTATCTCATTGCCAGAGTTAGTGCGTAAGCCTAAGAAAATCTTGATTTGTGTGTCTGAATAGCTCAGCAACAGTAGCTTAGTAATTTCTATGGTTCCATTTTTAGGTTTGTAATGAAAATGAGTTGCTTTAAATTTTTTTTTTTTAATTTTTGGAAGCAACAATGAATGTTTTACACAAATCCATAGCTAGAATTGGCCCCATTTACGTTTCTTTCCTTTGGATAAATTAAGATTTAGTTTCTAAACATTTCTATATTATTGATCTATATTTTAACAGTTTTCCATGTTTTTTTTTCTATAGCTCTTTTTTGGGAATTTCTACTCATTAATTTTTAGCTTAAAAATAAGAATGTGGTATAACATGCTGTTTCCTGTGGCATATCTATTTTCTTTGAGTTGCTTTTCAGCCCTCTATTTGGCAAAGGTTAGCGAGGGGTTAAGGCTCACCATATCTTTGTGACGTTAAAAAAAGACTATCCTCTTGCTGATAACAGATACCGATCTCATACTTAGGATCTCTGCCGTTTTTGAGAAGTTTTAAAGTCAGTTCATTAGACCATATGAACAAATAAGTTCTACTTTTGCTTTGAAGTGGAGTTCAGTGAATATTTGAGAATATAGGCAGCTTGGAGGACGGTGTGCCATTGTCCTGAAATTTTGTGTGGTTAAGATGGTTATGTTTGTTGAGACTTCCAGGCACAAGGTGTCTGAGTGTAAGAAGCTAATTCATTTATTCATTAACTCAGCACATGTTATATGTAATGCCACATGAAAGTGACAATTAAAAATCTCTTTGAATTTCCGCCTTTTAAAAACCAGAACAAATTTCACTGATGCTGTTGAGTATTTAGCAAACATTTTTTTCCTATTGAGTACCTGCTATGTGCAGACCCTGAAAATAGGTACTGTGGTGACAGGGTGGTTAACATGACCTGTTTCCTATCCTTGAATCCTTTTTTCTGTTCTTTTTTTTATTACCCCTTCTCCTTCCTCCTTTCCCTCCCTTTGATTCTTTTGTTCTTTTTTTTGAAAAGAATCCTAGCAGAGGAGACAGATACGTGAATATAATTCAAGGGAAGAAAAAGTATAACTGCTGTACGCCGCACTAGTGATGTGGGCAAAGTGGTCTGGGGGCTTCAGGGAGCAGCTCAGGGGCTATAGCTTCCCCCTTTGGAGGAGCAGTATTGGGTAGTGGCCATTAGCAGGAAGGGTCTTAGAGTCTGAAGCCACAGCCTGCCTAAAAAGAGAGCGTTCTGAATGCACTTGGCATGCCAGGGAATTCCAAGTAATAAATAGTATGAGGAGTTGAGTCAGATGTTTTCAGAAGAGGTGTAATGAAAAACTGTGGCTGGGATTGTCAGTTCAGGCTAGAGAGAGTGATGTGATGCTCAGAAATGTGAACTTTATTAAAGTTAGGGTACCATTGACATTTATTTCAGGAAGTGAGTGAAGTCATTTAACTTGTGCTTTAGAAAGAGGATCATGGGTGGGTATGGAAGTCTATCAGAGGGGATAGACTGGAGGCAGGGGAACTGATAAGTGCCCCTGGCTATTGTTTGGATGAGAGATACTGAGGGTCTGACCTCTGAAGAACAACTATTCTGGTGGTAGATGTGGAAGTTATTTGTGCAGGGAGGTAAAGAAATGGAGGAATATAGTGTTGCTTATTTTTGAGATAGCTGGTAGTGGTAGGTATGAGAGATGGAATGTTGTCTCACTGTGGAGTGAGGATCGAGGAACAGCTACTCTACTAGAGGGGAATATCTAAGCGGATTCAAGGATCCTTAAAGAGGAGACAAAGACGGACGCCTGGGTGGCTCAGTTGGTTGCGCGTCTGCCTTTGGCTCAGGTCAGGATCTCAAGGTCCTGGGATCGAGCCCTGCTTCTCCCTCTCCCTCTGCTTGCCACTCCCCCTGCTTGTGCTTGCGCACTCTCTCTCTGACATAAATAAATAAAATCTTAAAAAAAAGAGAGGAGACAAAAATAAAAGAAAAGCAGAAACAAAGCAATAGAATAGAAAGTGGGAGCAGATGACCTCAAAGGGCAACTGTGTCCAACAGAAATCTAATGCAGGGCACATATAATTTTAAATTATCTAGTGCCTATGTCAAAAAAAGTAAAAAGCAGTAGATGAAATTAATTTTA
Source organism: Phoca vitulina (assembly GCF_004348235.1). Taxonomy (NCBI): domain Eukaryota; kingdom Metazoa; phylum Chordata; class Mammalia; order Carnivora; family Phocidae; genus Phoca; species Phoca vitulina. The sequence continues at coordinate 29,866,315 of NW_022589711.1, read as the reverse complement.
ATAATACTTTGTTTAGCCCCAAATATCTAAAATATCATCATTTCAACATGTAATCAATATTACAAATTCTTACTATTTTACATGCTTTTTTCTCTTGCTATGTCTTTGAGATCCAGTACGTCTCTGTACTTACCGCAGATCTCAGTTTAGACTAACCTTTGAAGCCCTGAATGGCACACGTGCCTAATGACTGCTTGTAGAGGGCGGTGCAGGTTTGGGAAGTCATTTTTTTCTTTTTTTTTTTTATGTCATCTACAGTTTATGCATATTAAAAATGTTGGGGTTACAGAGTTGAAGTATGTGGAGAGCTAAGTGAAAACTGCTGATTTCTTGGAATAAAGTTGTAGCTTAAGAGCGTAAAAACACGGGTTCTTGGTGGAATAGAAGAAACTTCCTTTCAGCATTAACCTAAAAAGCAATCCTGTAATTGAATGTCTTGCTAGTTCCAGTAACTGTTCCTCGTTTCAAATATTTTTAAGCAAGCAATACATTTTTGAGGGGAAAATGTCACTTAACAATGAGCATAATGAAAAAAATAAGTAACCACTTCAAGGGGTATAAGATAATCAATTTAAGTTTAGTCCATTATCTAGAAGAATATATACACAGCTTTATTAACTTTGTCATATTAATCAACTTCCAGATTATTTTAATTTGATTTTCTACAAGAATGAACTGGTCCCCCCCCCACACCCTCCACCCATTAGAATAACAGAACAAATAATTAAAACTAGCACTTGAAAGAATTCTGGGAAACAGCTGAGAAGGGCAGTTGAACTATACAACTCCACTAGGCACCACCCCAACTTTCAGTTCGAGGAAGATGGAAGGTGTGCACAGAACGCTTTGAGGTGGTCTCCTTTTTACTGAGCTTAGAGAATCGTGAGGAGGTGGTTCACGCAACAAAAATAAACTCTGAATGTCTTTAATGGTACCCTTGACACTTTGAAAGGAGATGTATTTAATAATGAATAGCAGGGGAATCAGAGACATGCAAACTGCATACAAACATACAAAGGTAACTGAGTAGGGGCTTGAGAAATTATCTCAGACCTCATAAATTCAGGCTCTCTCCTCAAATACTGAGCCTAAAGAAATAAACAGAGGTTCCATAATTATTCCACAAATTGTGTATTCTAAACCTCTTGGGTAATTATCACAACTAAAAATTACACATTACAATAATCACAACTAGTAAATTACCTGGAATTGCTTGCTCAGTGAATATCTTTCCATAACCAAAATTTGTACATAACATGACTATGCATGAGAGCTATTTATAATGGGGTGCTTGTTAGCATTGGCTGGTGTGAAGACTTCACTGATTTCTCTAATTTTCATCAACACTACAGGTTTAAATGTTAGCTGCCTTAGTATCTATGTCGAAGAGTTGTCCTATTCTTAGAATAAAGCGGTTAAACTGGTGAAATCAGATAACTAGATTAAAATGTATAGAAATATATTTATAAATTCCAAGAAAATACTAACCTCTTCATTCATATGTTAATCTCCTTGCTAATGTCATAAAAAATTTTCCCCATTATTGAATTCAGTGTCTTCTAAAAGAAATATAAATGTCATGTATAATAAATACAAAATTTCAGTGTCTTCTAAATGTTTTAGGGGACAATTAATAGTAGAATCCACTGACACTATTAAGTATCTGAGCTGCTTCGGCCGAGCTAGTTACATCCTGGAGTATAGTTTGTAGGTGTGTCTAGAGGGAGTCAGCTAAACATCTTCCTCTTTTCCGACTTTCCCTGCCAAAGCATATGGGCAAGTGAATGATTTTTAGGGGTAGACTCTCTTGGGATTTGAATATTTTTTTCATCTTTTGGTCCTGGCTGTGGAGTTCTTTGGAAACTGTGTGGGACTTGCATTGGTAGTGAGCATTAGCATCTGGGACACTAATTTGGTGTTTGGCACACATGCGGAGGGCACTGGTTCCTAACCTCTTGGTTCACAGACACCTTTAAGAATGTAGTAGAGACTATGGCTTCTTTTTCCCATCAAGATGTACGTAAGCACATGAATACTTTTGCATAAGACTAAGGAGGAATTCATGAGGCAAAGAAGCCAAGTGGGAACTGTTCCAGCTGGAGAGGACTGGCGGTGAGAAGGGACACTGACGCCCGAAACAGAACGACCTGTTTAGGGAACTGCCAGTTGTGTGTGTGGAGGTTGCAGTAAGGAATGAGGCTGGAGGCAGGGACCAAGCAATGAAGGACAGGAATCTGCCATCCAGTACAACGTGGGTGTGTGGGGGTGTGTGAATTTCTCCTTGAGGTATTTTCGATTTATATCCCATTAGTGGCTTGCTTACAGGATTATCCTGAAAATTGTTAATATGATCCAGCTAATTATTTTTGGCAAATTGATATCCTTTATCACCTCTGATTTAATTATATTTTCCTTTATGTGTTTGAAGAAAGTGGTTTCGACTCCCTCTTACAGTCCAGGCAACCTCCTCATTTTCCTCCAGACATCCCTGGGATCTTTCAGGATTCTGTCCTAGGCTACAGCTCAAAGTGACCCCTTGACTGAGGTGGACCCCTGAGCTTGTCCCCATTTCTGAAGCATGTTTTTGAGGAAATCCCATTTTTCCTAATTTTTACTCTTCGGAGTTTTAACGAGCTTTTTGTTGTTATTTTGAGCTTAGAGGATCTTGCCCATGCCCAAACAATACCAACAAAGACAATGAATTTTAGGGGCACCTTCAATATGGCAGCGGGCCCAGGCCCAGCCTGTTTTAGGAAGTCCCCTCACTCTTCATGGTACCACACAGAGTGAAGGAAGACCATTTCATGTAAATGAATTCAGTGATGTGGTTAAGCACAACAAAGTTCTTTATAAAATGAAAATTAAAATTGTTCAGACCTGTTTTGATGCTTAATGCTTACTTAAAAGGCTAAATGACTAATTGGACTATTTGTTAGATTACTCATTTTAATCTTTGAGTTCATTATCCTTTAAGTAGCAAAACATATTTTAAATAGTCTACAATAAATTGAAATATTAAAAATATGATATGCTTGCTCATTAAAAATGCTATCTAGTTCCACTTTTATAAGTATGGTATTTAACGCAGTAATTAAGTATCATTTTAGTCTCCTGGACCTGGGTTTGCAAGCTATTAAAGTTATAGACCATTTATGGGTTAATAATAGCTGCTACTGCTTTTTATGTTATTTTCCTGGGTGCTTTAAAGATTATTTTTATTACTAAGCCAATATTTCAGTGGCAGAGAGAGGGTAAATCCTCTCTAAAATTTGGCTTTCAACCTGCTCAGGTCATGAATGATTAAACAAATTTTTTTTTCATGAAAACTCATTAGTCAAACATTCAAAGAGTATAAGTGTTTTTAGTCCCTTTGCAGGAATTTTTTTTTTTTTTTAATATGCTGAGGTAGCATTTTGTTCTCTTTTCAAGTGGTTGAATAAGCCAAATGGGTCAACGTTCTTTTTTAATGAAGTATGCATTTGACGGTCTTCCGCGATTTGTTTTTCTGTTTATTTACTAAATTTGATTTGTGTAGTTGTTTGCTAAAACGCAAGTTGTGTCTTTATACTTGTTCTTTTTTTTCCTGTATCAATTCTGTAAATACAGTTTCCCAGTAAATCAGGCCATGTTAGGGATTTATAGGAAAATTATCAGTAAGTGTCCCTGGGATATTACTTGGCTCACAGTTTTGGATTGGGGTTAGTGGTTTTATATATATTGTTTTCTTAGAAATTTGTAATTCCAGGTTTTTGTCAACAAACCCATTGTTACTAGTTAAGTGCTGGCTGTTTTCAAGAATTCTAAAGTTAATTTTTCTGTGAGTCTTGACAGTGACTCCCAATCATGGCACTATGTCAAAATCACCTGGAGAGTGTGAAAAGTAACACCGGGGCCTTGATATTCTGAGGCTCCAATTGACTTGGGCTGGAGTGGGCCCTGTCAGTGATGGGCTGTACATGCTCCTTAGGTGAGTCTGATGTGCAACCCACCGTTGGAACTATTGAGTATTGGAAGGTACCTGGAGATCTTCTTACTCAGTTGTTCTCAACCCTGGCTGCACATAGGAATCACTTGGAGAGCTTAAGCGACTCCGGTACCTGAGTCCCATCCCCGAGAAGTTTTCATTGTTCTAGGATATTCCCTGGGCATGGGGATTTTACAGGACAGCCAGGTGATTGTAATACAAAGGCAAAATTGAGAACCACTGGTCACCAACTTTTTTGAGGACTCTGAGACCCAGACCAAAGAGATTATTAAGTGACTTGTCCAAGATTCATAGAGCAGAACTAGAATTCTAATTTTCGGACTTGTAGTCCAGTATTTTTACCAGGACATCACATATTTTTATGAAAGGGGAGGTTTGGGCATGTCATAAGTACCCCTGAAATTATGTTCCTTGGCTGCTTTGTCCAGAAGATGACAAATTTATTTTCTCTGTTTTAACACTGAAGATGTGAAAGTTCATTGCCAAGATTGAATCGTTACCTCAGTTATGACATAAGAGAAATTAGGAGCTTTGACGTATTCTCAAACTTGTGCACATTATCTGGAAGCGAATTAGACAAAGAGATAATCAAAGTGAAATGTGTTAGACCAGGTTAGCCTCATGCCATTATTTCTATAGCAGGAATTATAATGCTTGTGTTTATAACTTGGGTCATTCTCTAGGAGAAGGTTGCACAGGCCTATATGGTTGGAGTTACAACTACAATATATATTATAAAGTGTACTTTAGCAATAACATTAATAGCAAAGGTAGAAATTAGAGCAGCGGTTTAGAAATATAGTCTTCAGAATGTCAGAAAAGGGGAAATGTTGAGAAAATGTTATAGGCTATATAGTCTCATATATTTGGCAAACAAATGTGTATTTGGTACTCTTAGGGCTGAGGGAAGGTGTGAGGCAGTTCTTATCCTTCAGCCCACATCTAATTAACTCCCCAAACACACAAACAAGGCTTTTTCTAGGTGTACCTCTAGCCCCTGCAACACCTGTACCTTGCTTTACTTATTACACTTGTCTTTCTGTCATCTTTAGCCTGGCATCTTCATGAACAGAAGGGTGTGTGTCTGGGACCTCACCTGGGTGGCTGGAGTTTCTCTCCATGTGTTTCATCCTTAAGGAGGATAGTCAGAGCACGTTCACAAGATTGCATAATGGTTTTTAGCAGCAGGAGAAGGGACCCACCAACACACAAGGGCTATATAAGCCTCTGCTTCTTTTGCATTTAATAATGGCTCATTGATGAAACAATTACATGACCAAGCCTTGCTTAAAGCAGTGGAGCGTGAGTTTCCACCTCTTGATGGAGGGGGCATTCCCATTGCAAAGGTCTGTGCATACGGGTATGGAAGGAATTTGTAGCTGCTGTGTAATTTATTCAGTAAGTATATGTTGATGGATTACAACTTGTTTATTCTTCATAGAATATTAATGGCGTAAAGGTGGTACAAGATAGATATCCTTTGAAAACAAAAGGGACATTTTAAAAGAATTCCCTTTGTGATGATTTGTTCACATTTTGGTCTTTATCGTGGAGAACTGTTTTATTCCTGCTTCTGCAGAAAAAAGGGTCTTTGGGGACCTTATTTGTTTCAAAAAAATTGTGAATCTGTAACAGAAATGGGTACAATAGATAGCCAGTTCAAATTTTGAGATATTTCAGTACAGCATACTTTCTAAAAAAAAATATGTGATTATATGGATGTTTGTTTTGGAGTCTTGGTGGAGGTCTTCCTTGGAGTAGGTTTATCAGTTACAACAGTAGCCTTAAGACTGTACACACCTGGGGATGCCTGGCTGGCTCAGTCCCTGGGGCTTGTGACTCTTGATCTCAGGGTCATGAGTTCAAGCCCCATATTAGGTGTAGAGCCTACTTAAAAAAAAAAAAAAAGGGCTCTACACACCTGATTCTAAGTTGGGTATACTTAGATCTGTGTAGGGGAGGAGTGATTGGTGTAGACACTCAAGGTACATGGTAAACTCCCAGTCTTTAGGAGAATATTCTTTCATGCTGTGTTCACCTCATACCTCAAAACTGAATGTTTAAAAGTACGTTTTATTCTTGTCTGGATTATAGTGTGAATAAATACTCATAGAAAATTTGGAAATATAGAAGTATAAATAAACAACAAAATAAAAATCACACATATATAATCGTACCACCCAGAGATAACATAGCCCAAATGTTATTTCTGAATCAAATGCTGAAATGCTCTTGTTTTTCTGCTTCTTACACAAATATTTTAATTGTAGATGGGATTAGTGTGTATATATGAGGTGCTAAAACTTCAGAGTGCAACGACTGCCTTATCTATTTAATAAATGTGTGCTCATTATGCCTATTATATGTAGTTAATAAAAATGTAAAGATAGTCAAAAGGTAGCTTTTCCATGCTTACCTGTTGTTTTTTTTTTTTAAAATAACTTCTACATTAAAATTCTTGTTTTTCCCTACCCTTTATTTTGTTTAATTTATTTTGTTAATTCCCTTTTGGCGTTTTTCCTTTGTTTTCTCAGTTACAGGGACTTTCTTTCTTTGCTCTTTCCCATTTTTATCACGTGTTCTTTTCTTCCACTGCTATTCTTTCTTGCATTTCCATCTTTATTACTCCGGTCATTTTTATACATTTTATTTTTCAATCTAGAGATGGTATTAAATTCTGAGAGATTAGCAACAAGTTATCACCCTGGAGATCTTTTTATTTTTCACTATTTCTTCTTTTTAGAGGTATTGATGCTTCTTTTAAAAGGAATTGGCTCCTTCCTTGCTGCTTAGCCCTACCATTATGTGGTACTTGTTGCTTTCTCTGTGATGCCCTTCCATCTCCAAACAAAACCAAACTGTAAACGCCTCCCAAAATTCCTGACCTCCTCACACATTCATTCACTAACAGTTAGGAGAATTTGACATCTAGGCTGCAACTTTTCATTTGAAACCTTGTACGTTTGCTTAAACTCATGTCACTCAAAATAAGCAGCAAGGGGGGAAAAAAGGGTAGTTCTTGGGTTTTAAAAGAGGAAGTTTTCTTACCCACCCCTAATCTCAATCTCTAACATCTGGTTCTGACTACAGATGGGGGAAAAAAAAACAGACTCAAATCCCCATTCAGCCTGCTCTTACCCCCAAAACAGTTTGATTTCAGATAACATTTCTATTTTTATTGTGGTCTGTAGGGTCAGATGTTTTGGTTAATGACTTGTAACAGGAGATCTAAAGGGGGTGCCCAATGCCTTATATTTTTCTGAGTTGTTGTAATGCAAAATGCCAGCATTTCAAATTTCTGGGTAGGGTTAAATCTAATCATCCTTTAATGAAACTCTGAAAGAAAGAAGTTATTGTTGAGCCCATGTGTTTCTGTCATGTTTTAGAAACAATAAAAAACAGACATGTTTAATTCATTTACAAACTTAAAACATCTACTTGCTTTTGAAACTATAAAAAACAGACATTTAATTCATCTGTAAAAATAATTCATTTTTATATTTTAACTTTTGAGTAGGTAACGAAGTCACGTGGGCAGAATTCAAATGGTGCTATTGGATAGCTGTGTATTTTTTTTTAAAGATTTTGTTTATTTGAGAGAAAGAGAGCACGAGAGAGAATGAGAGAGAGAGAATGAGAGAGAATGAGCAGGGAGGAGGGGCAGAGGGAGAGAGAGAGAGAGAGAGAGAAGCAGACTTCCCATTGAGCAGGGAGCCCGATGCAGGGCTGGAGATCATGACCTAGCTGAAGGCAGACGCTTAACTGACTGAGCCACTTAGGTACCCCTGGATATCTGTGTATTTTTAAAACTACACATTTAAAAAATTTTTAACTAGCACTTTACATCAATATAGTTTAACGTAGCATTTTTAAAAAAGAAATGTGTCATAATTTCTCAAGATTATGTTACCTTGTCTCTTACAAAATCTGTGTGTGTGTTTTTTTTTAAGATTTTATTTATTTGAGAGAGAGAGGGAGAACAAGCATGCAAGTGGGGGAGGAGGGGATTGGCGGGGTGGGGGGTTGGGGGGGTGAGGAGAAGGGAGAGAGGGAAAGGGACAAGCTGACTCCTTGTTGAGTGCAGAGCCCAGAAGTGGGGCTCGATTCCATGACCCTGAAATCATGGCCTGAGCTGAAATCAAGAGTCAGACCTTAACTGACTAAGCCACTCAGGCACCCCACAATATCTGTGTTTTTGATAATGGGTGTCACCTTAAAATTTGGAATGCCCAAAACGAGGTGGTCTGGATCTGACCTTCACCTGGCACCTGATGCCTGCTCAGTAATTAGCACTTGCCTTAATTTTACCATTGTAGTGGATATAACCAGGGAAAACTGCCTTGCTCAAGCTTGAATAGGTTAATGAAAAGTATAGAGCTTCTACTTCTCAAATTGTTCTTTCTGCTTCAATGTGTAGAATTAGGAGATGTCTGAGAGGGAAGGATTTATACCCAAGAAAATCAAGCTGTCCTAATGTCTGAATTTATAAATTACAAACTTAAATTAGGCCTAATTTTACCTACATTGTTTTGCATGTTTTCAAATTCAGAAGTATTTTTTTGGAAAACTGAATTTTTATTGAAATTTTGAGTTTATTATGGGAAGTTAGTGGTTGGATTTTTCAAGGGAAGGAAGATGGATTAAAAAAAAAAAAAGTATGATATCCACAATGGCAGGTTGAAAAATGAGACCGCTTTCTTTCTGGTATTAACCTCAATTCATGGACTTTGGCAGTTTCACATTTAGCTTTAGGGGTGTTAAAAGATAACCTGAGGCATATCAAAAATTTTAAGTTTATTTGAGCAAAAATCAATTCAAATCTGGCAGCATCCAACCTAGCAGAAAGAAAGGATCTCCAAGAAGCTTTAGAAAAGGAAAAATTTTTATAGGCAGACAAGAGTGGGAATAAGGAAGTTATATTAGGCAAAAAAGCAGATTGGTTATTCCGAGGTTATTTTATTTTAGGGGATGGCAGAGGTCTATCAGATTACCTAACTAGGGCCAATCAGATGATTTCCTGATTGACTGGCTTAAGATTCCATTTCTGGGAGCTCCAGAACTGTAATTAATTCTCGGTTTGGAGACATGGGACTTAGCACAAGTGACTCCATTTGAAGCTTCTTGTCTTGTTAAAACATGAGCATGGACTGAAAACTAGCCAGTGTGGAGGTCAGTCTCTTGAGGTCATAAGCTTGTGTTTCAAGAAGGGAATGGGAGCAGAAGTCTTTTCCTCCTTCTTTATCCAGAGAATGGAGGGAAATGTGTGTGTTTGTGTGTGTGTAAAATATACGTATTCAATACCTATCTATCCACATATTTATGGATATCTATATTAATAGGTGACATATCCATATATAATCTAAATAAATATCACTAGAGAACTGAAATCAGACATTTTTTTAAAAGATTTATTTATTTATATTAGAGAGAGAAAAAGAGAGCACAGGGGAGAGGGGCAGAGGGAGAGGGAGAGAGAGAATCTTAAGCAGACTCCCCGCTGAGTGCGGAGCCTGATGTAGGGCTTGATCTCATGACCCTGAGGTCCTGACCTGAGCCGAAATCAAGAGTTGGACGCTTAACCGACTGAGCAACCTAGGTGCCCCATTTTTTGAGTCGCTTTTGCTCAACATTATGATTGAGTCATAATGTTATTGCTGCATGTTACTCTAGTTTGTTCATTTTCATTACTGTTTGGTATTCTATTTTGTGAGTATTTCACTATCCATTCTGCAATTGATGGACATTTGAGTAGTTTTAGTTTGAATAATGTTGCTGTGAAGGTTCTAGAACATGTCTTTTGGTGCACATATATGCATGCATTTCTTTCTTATTTATTTATTTGAGAGAGAGTGAGCGAGTGAGAGCACAAGTGGGAGGAAGGGGCAGAGGGAGAAGCAGGCTCCCCACTGAGCAGGGAGCCTGATGCGGGGCTCGATCCCAGGATCCTGGGATCATGACCTGAGCCGAAGGCAGACACCTAACCGACTGAGCCTCCCAGGCGCCCCTATGCATGCATTTCTGATGGATATATATACCTAACAGTGGAATTGCTGGGTCATAGGGTATGCATGCATTCTGATTTAGTAGAATATTTGTATACATTTTTGACATTTTAATGTTTATATGGCATCTGTTGCTAATTTTCTTGATCATTTAAAAGTGAGTTATGGGGGCACCTGAGTGGCTCAGTCGGTTAAGCATCTGCCTCTGTCTCAGGTCAGGATCTCAGAGTCCTGGGATCGAGCCCTGCATTGGACTTTCTGCTCAGCGGGGAGTCTGCTTCTCCCTCTCCCTCTCCCTCTGTGCTCACTCTCTAAATAAATAAATAAGTAAGTAAGTGAGTTATGGCTTGATTAATTGGTTAGCCCACAAGAAAGTATTGCCTGTTTATATTAGGAGGTAACTGTATGTGTGGTTTCAGGAGTTCAGAGACTCAGTTCTAGGCCCTAATTGGTCTGTTACAACCTTTTTGAGTTTGCAGTTCCACTTCTTTAAATGAGAAGATAGAAATAATTATATGATTTATAATTATGGTGACTTCATCTCTACATTTCTGAAATTATTTTGAAATGTCCTAAAAAAAAAGTGATCTAAGTGTGCTTTTGCGATATCTGCTAACTTGAGGAACAAACTGCCTAGTAAGGTTAATTTCTAATCCTATTCTTTTCACAATAATTCAGTAGTGTTGGGATATGTGAGAATCTACTTGGGCTCTTCAATAAGCAGGCATAACTTTTAATAATAGGCTAATTCGTGTAGGACCCATGTTAAAATGATTTTTTTTTTCTTTTCATGGAAACAGTTTTCAGGAAGTTTACCAGAATATTGGAAATTACAATACTAAATTTTACTATCCAAATAATTTGATTAACCTAGAATTTCATGTCCAAAGAAATCTTTGAATTTTATGGTAAACTTTCAGTTGAGCTAAGTGAATCAAATGGGAACCATTGTGTTTGGTCTTATTTTTAGTGTCGGCTGCGTATATTTTAATAATCCATTCTTCTTTCGTGTGGCATTTTCCCATGTATAATCTGTATTTGCAAGTCAGTTTCAGAGTTGGAGAAAAATGAGCTAATATTTAATAGATGAATAACAATTAGTTATTAGCAGACCATATTTAGTTCATTTTCATGAGAACCTTCTTTGTTGCTTTTTGTTTCATTTCTTTTCAAAGCCTGTAGTGTGTCCAGCTCAGTTCTTCACTGCGATTAGGGGCGTGTGGAGGATCTGTAGGGTGAAACTCAAAGACTCGGCGGGTGTCTCTGAACTCCTCCTCACAAACCCAGCCCTGGCCTGGAACTGGAAGTCATGGCAAGCATTTTAGTGAATCTTTCATGGAGTTAAATTTATACCATTTAAAGGAATACATGTTTTTTTTTCTTTCTGAAATTCTGTTCCTCCTATTTTTTTTTTTTTGTGGTATGGAAAATATTATTATCAAATAGATGATAGGTTTTGTGTTAATGCCCTTTGGTGAAATAAATAGGAATCCTTTGTGAGTTCCCCTGTTTTTGTTGTGAAGCATTTCAAGGTCTTTTAAATAAAAACATCTGGAAACCAGTGGTTCATAGAACATCTTCCTCCATCAGTCCTTTTATATTGAACAGGTTAGCTTCTCTGCATCACAGTTTTTTTCAGAGCGCCTTAGTTAATTTTACCCTTGATTTATTACTCCAAGCTGGCCTCTCAAAGGGCCCTGGGCATGCTGTCTGCTCTGTGCCAAGAGAGTCTCTTTCTGCCTTTCACTTTCCTTCTCTCAGGTGCCAGAATGGAGCAGCATCACCCTTAGGATAACACAGCTGGTCCTTTCAAACTTGGATGCTCCTCGGCCTTGTTCCAGCCCATGGTGTTGAGTGCATCACTCCCCCACAGGCAGTGCCAAGATCTTTTTCTCTTTGATTAGAGGTTCTCATGATAAAATTAGTTATCTGGGCTTGATTGACATTTTCCATGGATATTTATGCTGGTTGGTAGGCAGGGAGGCCCTGATTGCTCTTTAATTATTAAGTTACAAGGAGATATATAGCAGTGGGAAAAATTGGTTCTAGTTGGATAAAGCACCTTAGTGGCATTTGGAGAAGATATTTTTAATTTTTCCACTGGCAGAAAAATTTCTCTACTCCCCGGCCCCCCCCAAACACACACACACACACACACACACACACACACACACACCCTCTGTTGTTCCTAAGGATAGAACCAAACATAGCCCATGATTGCTTGCATTTAGGAATCTCAGAGGTTAATGGTGATGGAGGGAGGTTATTGAACGGAGAGCTCGTTTGCTCCTCTTTCAGATGAGGCGTAGGTGAGCCACACTTAGCTCAACGAGTGATGTGTGCGGTCGTCTTCTGTTTCCTGTGGTAGGAGGAAGCAGGCCTTCTCTCTGACCTCTGGCAACATATTAACCACTCAGAAGAATTTAGTTCTCTTAGGATAGAGATGTGGGGGTGAAATGGGGTGTGGTGATGAGGTTATTATCAGCCTGATGTTGATATTTACGCATGTGAAAAGTACAGACTGTCCCAGGACTGGGCCATCCAGGACTCAGGGTGAGTTCTTCAGGGTTATTGAGCAAGAGTGATGACAAATGAAAGCCCATCAGTAGTTGCCCTTGAGTCTGTGCTGAAAGAGAAGCTACATCGTTCCGAAACAATGACTTTCCAGCCCTGTGATGACATTAGCTGACTCCCAGCACATTGGCTGTGTCATGAGAGGGACTGATAGATATGTAATTTGGAAAACAGAGTGGAATCTTTCACAAATCTTTAATTAGGTTCTTAGATCTTGAGGCTGCTTTAGATGCAGTCTTACTTAGAGGCAGAGCAATGAAAAATAAAAGATCTTTTGAGGTTCCTGCTAAATTGTGCTTTACAGATGTTAAACAGGCATGGGGATCACCTGGGGGTCTTAATAAAGTGCAGATTCTGATTCAGTGGTTCTGGGCTGGGGTCTGAAATTTCGCATTTTTAACAAACTGTGAGGTGATGTTTCTGCTGCCTATCCAAGGACTGAAGTTTGAATATAATTGTTAGACATTTATTTTTCTTCTTGCCGTGGATCTTGAATGCTGAACTGAAATCTAAAGCCCACTAAGTAACTATCATCACTTATTCTTCATGTTTAGTCCTACTTTCTTAACACTTGACGATGAAAATGCTATTCATAATGAAGAAGATAGATTTTATTTTTCCCTGTGGTATCTATATTATGGGTGTATTATGGGAAGAACGGTGATAAATAATAGTAATAGGATCCAAATTAAATCCACCAACCAACATACTAGAAATTCTTTCTGATCGGAAACCAAATGCTGGGCTACACATTGCTATTTGCAGACATCTCCATGTGGTACCGTATTCACATGTGTGTTATACCTAACAAGATGCCTGTGAAACAGATTTTTGTAACAGATTTTGACACAGGAAATACATCAGACTCCATAAAACTTAATGGAAAAATGTATTGCTTAACCGCAGTCCATTTTTAAAGAACAGATTGCAGTGCATTCAGTGGAATCATTTGGGTCTTATTCTTGAGAGCTTTGGCAGTCTCCCTATCCAGAGATTTCTCTATGAGAATGTCACCTGGTGGCGTGGTACTTGATTGGTTACTGATAATGTTGTGTTTGGGGTTGGCCGTATTCAGCTCAGTATTCTATTTTAAATCATGGAAAAAGGACATATTTCTTCACTAAATTTTTATCTGGTGAATCATTTCTGGAAGTGAGGGAATTACTGCGGTATTTGGAAATAGAAACACATCTTTTCAGATGTGCATCAGCAATGTGATCTCTGAGTCTGTTTCAAATGGTAATACACCAGGGGCTGAGAGTCTGCCAAAGTAGAACATCTGCTTCTAAGACCTAGGCTGCTGGAGCATTCCTCTCTGTGTGCTATTGTTTTCTTTTGTTTGTTTTGTCAATTTGTTAAATCTAGATTATATTCCATCAAGGACACAAGGAAGAAACCCTCAAAATTCAATTATTACAATCGAGAAATCGTTAACAAACGCTTTTAAATTGGGGTAAATGAAGATCTAAGAATTCCTAGTTATTAAGTTGCACCTTGTGCTACATTTTATTAAAAGTGGTTTTGTTTTTGGGTTTTTGTTTGTTTGTTTGCTTTTTCAGTCTCTTCTTAGATGCAGCCTTCCCTGGTGGAATCATGGTCGGATATGTAGACCCCTGCACCCTTGGGCAGTCTGAGTAGATGGTGGGCCTGTGCCGGGACAATGGTCAGGCCTGGATAGGAAGGCAGTTCAATATCTATAGCATGGTCTTGCTACCTCTTCCCTGAATACAAATTACTTCTGACCCTGCAGCCTGTCACATTGCCAGACTCCTCTACACCCACAGGCTTGTCTACCAGGCTTTTACTTTTATCTGGCATGTTCTTCTGCCTTTCCCCTGCCTCTTACTCCTTTCTTAGAGGCCCAGGGTTGAGTACTTTCTCCCTTTAGCTTCTGTGTTCCTGAAGCACATTGAATGCACCTCAATTATACAATTACACCGTATTGTAATTGTGTGTTTTTATACATAATTACCCACTTAAATTTTAAACTCCTGGAAGGCAGGGGCGTAACTGGATTATATCTTATTATCCCCACTGCCTAGTGCTAGTGGCAGATCACAGTAGAGCCTCAAAAAATATTTATTGAATGAATAACTTTATTTAAAGTCACTGGAATTCCACATATATATATATATATATATATATATATGTATGTATATATATGTATATATACACACACACATGTCTGTAGCTATAGGTCACAATTTCTATGCATATAAAATTATTCTAAAAAACAGGGAGAATTTACATTTGTGCAAACAAGCTAGACTTTCAGAGAAGTGGGGGGGGGGGAGGGGTTGGGGGGGTGGCTGCATCCCGGGTAAGATATTCCAGCAAATGAAAAGATTAACCGGTGCTGCTTTTACAGCCTCATCTTTTCGGATTATTTGTAGCTCTTCTTTCTCTCCTAATATTTGATTCCTTAAGAAATACTTGATTTAAGCAGGAAATAAAATTTTCGTAAGTTAATACACAGTCTTTCTCCCATCATTCTGATGTTTAACTGAAATATTTAAAATGGTTTCTGCTTTTTAAATATTTGTTTTCTTATTTCTATTAAGTTTTAAATGGTAGGTATCTCCAGGAGAGGAATAATGATTGATTCTCATGCTTAGTGTATAAATTAAATGTTGCAAGTTTTGGGTATAGCGGTACATCTGTCGAATAACCATTTCACTAAGCATTTACATGGTAGATAGGTACAGGGATCTGTTCAGCAGGATTTTTAGAGGTCTTCTCAAGTGGCATGTAGTGATGATGTAGGTACAGCCGAAAGCCAAAAGAATTATGCTTAAAAAAAATCAGTGTGTATACTTTAGTGTTGTTAAGTAAGGGATTATTAATAGTGCTTGACTTTTAAGCAGAGACCCCAGTGAATAGAACTAGGTAAGCCAAAATCCGGGGTGATTTCTTACCTAGACATATGTTAAATCTAGTTATGTTAAGTCATCCTCAAAAAACAAGGGATTTAAATGGCAGCTCAATTAAAAGACAGTCTATAAACATTTCAGGTCTTTGCTTACATTTTACATGCATGTAGTACTATACAGTCTATAAACATTTCAGGTCTTTGCTTACATTTTACATGCATGTAGTACTAAGGGGATTCTCTATCTTTGAGCATTTAAGTAGAAAGTAAGTCTGTTGTCAGTATAAATAAGTGGATTAGCCTAATGGTATTTTCACAGTTCAGTTCATTGTGTGGTTATGTAAATAAATATGTTTTGGAAATTAACTGTAGTAAATTCCTTCTGATCCAAATCAGAGTAGGCTGCTTTCCAATTAGTGTAGTCCAGATTTTGTCTAAAATATCTCTCTTGGTTGGTTTGTTTTAGTATCAGAGAAATTAGAGGTTATAAATTTTATAATTTCCAATGTGTAAAAATATTTTGTTAGGTAGGAATACAACTCTTAAATAATGTGTTTGATTTTTTTTAATCCATATTATTCATATTGACAGAAGACGGTCCAGTCCTTTCAACTGCTACTATTGATGATAACGATTATAATAAGTTAGTAGCACTTAATAGTACTAGTAATGATTAATATTTATCAGATGCTTACTATGTGTCAGTTTCCTAAGCCAATTATTTAACTGTTGCATATCAAACAACCACAAAACTTGGTGGCTTAATTAACCACAATTATTCTTTGTTATGATTTTGTACGTTAACTTCATATGGTGTTGGCTCGGGTGTTGGTTCAACTGGAAGGTCCAGTGGCCTCCCTCATACCTAGCAGGTGTTGCCGCCTTGCAGCTGGGGACTCACTAGGGCCTTTCTGCATGACTGCTTGGGCCTCCTCACAGCGTGACAGCTAAATTCCAAGAACATTTTCCAAGATGCAGAGGCAGAAACTGCAGGTCTCTTAAGGCCTAGCCTCAGAATTTACACAGCCTCATTCTACCACATTCTACCGATCAAGGCCAGGCACAGCCTAGACTAGGCACAAGGGGAGGGGAAGAAGACATCACTCCATGATGGGAGGAGTGGCGAAGAATTTTTGGCCATTTGTAATCCTCCACAAATCCTATGAGATTCGTACTCTCATAATTCATATTTCAGAGATGAGGAAACTAAGGCTTAGAGGGCATAGCCTAGTACCCAAGGCCATTCAGCTACTAAATGGTTTAAGCTCAAATTTAGGTTAACTTGACTCTGGAGCTGGAGTTTTTAACTAACGTCATACACTGCCTTCAGGGTGTAGATAGATTAGATCTCTTTGTCTTTCTACTCCAAAACCAGTATCCGAGGGGGTTTTATTGATGTGGGGGCTATTCCATTTGCAATCAGACTGAAATAGTAAAGGGATTTGATTCATATTATTGATGAGCCATCCTGTGGTAAACATAATAGTCTCCCTAAATTTGGATATTTCTAAACTCTTGGTTGAGATAAAAGTTAAAATTCTTAGCCGTGCTGTTATCCTAAGCTTACTACATATATTAGCACATTTCCTTACCAAGAACAAATAAACAAAATTGATTTTTTAAACTGTAAGTTTCCCAGGGGGCATACTCTATTTTAGCAGTCTACATTTTTCATATGGTTTCAATATCCTAGAGTTTACTATTCATTAACATGAAACACAGAGCTTTTAAATTGCCTTTTTTGTTGTTATTTCTGCTGCTTTGTGGTTTTCTTTCTTTTGAGAGGCAATGTTTTTCAAGGATTTTTCCTTGCTGAGAAAAGATAAATGTCAGAGATGCCTATTATGGTAAGGAACAGAATAAAAATTAAGGCTTCCAAATATACTATGATTTTTTATGTTTACTAAAAGTTCAATTTTCTATGTTAGATTTTTGAATCCTGACTCTAGGATCTCTGCAATCTCCGAGGGAGGCATATTAAGGAAAGTCTGTAACTTGGAGAGGTTATATATCATCTCCTACTTCGTATTAGTTGCAGGTTATGAAATGGATTCATGGTTTTTGTTTAAAGCCTATGGGCTTTGCAGTGCCAGGGCTCTCTAGCCCCCTCCTGCTGGCTGGAGTAAAAGTCATGATCAACTCCTAGAATGTTATGGGACCTCAGCAATGAGGTACTGTGGTCACCTCATTTTATAGAGGAAAACCGTTTGAATAAGAAGCTTTCAGCTCTTTCTCCTGTCGTGGAGCCAGTGAGACAGGCAGAGCTCTGTCTAGAACCCTACACTACAGTGCCATGGTTTCCCCCACTGTATTAGAGTACGTCCCTCACGAGGCTTGTTATTGGCAATGTAGAAACCACTTGTCTAAGAAGGGCCCATCACCACCGCTCAGCTGCAGAATAAGTTAAATCCAGTTTAACTTTTCACCAGTTTAAGAAAATCTTAGACCTTAAAAATTTTTTAAAATGTATCTGTTGTTGCTATCTATGTTCAGAAAGTTTAAGAGGTTGATGGTGGTCCAGGGAAATCCTCCTGCTAGCAACTATGACAGCCATGTTTTCCTCTGATTGCTTTACTTTTTTGTTTTTTCATTTTGAAAGAAAAAAATGTCTCCATGTACTCAGTGCTTTAAAAACCCCAGCATTATTCAGTGAGGCTGTAGGCCTCTAAACTAGCTCCTTTCTCTTGAATCATTAGCATATATATCTATATCTATATCTATATATCATATATTTGGTAAGCTGAAGGAAAAAATGTGGGTAATTGAATCCTTTGGTCATGTGTAACTAGAAATTACTTTCATGCTGTTTTGTGACAAAGAATATATGTGATGTACTAATTTGCCTGTATAGCTATCGAACTATGTTCCTAAAAGTAACTCAACTTGAATTGTGTGTGTGTGTGTTTTTAAGAGACTATTATAAAGGTAGGAGATAAAATCACCAACTAGATTTAAGGATAATGAGACCTAACAGATTGAGAAGACTCCTTATTCTGCTTAGCGGTTATTCGATTGTCTGACCTTTGTATTCCCTGCTTAATGTTCCAAAAACGTGAAATTGTAATTGAGGCCTTCTTTTAGAGAGGGATTTAGAGAAATATTAGTGTGCCACTGATGAATGTACTGTGGCCAAAAGGCTAATACATTTTAGAAAATTGAGAATCAGTGGTCAAGTAGAGGTTTGGGGGTGACTGCACGGGAGATGCCTACTTGACTTGAGAGCCAAAGCAGCCTGGATGTCCGTGGGGCCTGCCACAGGATGGGGACATGGTTGTGGGTGTGGAATTCTGTGCACTCTCCCACATGTACATCGCAGGTTTGCCTGAGAATGTCAATAGAACGGCCCTTCAATGACATTTTTGTTTCTTGTTGAAAATTGGAAAATTTAAAGACAAAAATAGAGAGAAAACAGTTATAAACTACCCAGAGATTACTACTATTTGTGTATATCCTATAATTTTTTCTATTTATCTATAATGTGATATTCAGCTTTTAATAGAACTAACACTGTTCCGGGCCTACTATTTATTATCCTTTTTTTTCCACTTCACTCTTTTATTTTGTGGCACACGCACTCACATACAGAGTGTTAGAATGTGGTATCCACATCAGATGATACCAAAAATAAATGAGAATTGCTTGGAAAAATGGTGATTATATTTCCCGAAGTCATTTGAATGAAGATCATTTTAACCCCAGCGGAAGAGATGGAGAAAAATCTCATGATTTTAGCTTTTTTTCTGCTGGTAATGCACAATGTGAGCACTGGAGAGATGAGCTTTATTCTCTTTTGTCTTTCACTTGCTCTGAGAGAGCAGGGTTGAAGTGGGACAAAGTTATCAATAAGGAAAATTTCCAGAGCCAAAAGGAGGAAGTAACTGTCAGGAACAGGTAATGTGATGGGAAACTATGTAGTGCTTCCTCAGAAAGTACGACAAATGTGTTCAGTTTACTTGAGGTTCTGGAAACTACACATGGGGGATATAGTACTAATTTCCTTTAGCTTGCTGGTATTATATTTCCATTCATGAGGAAATTTAAAAAAAGGGGGGGGGCAGAAGATAAAAGATCTTAAAACTCATAGAACAAAGATTTTTCTCTAATTTATAGTCAAACCCCAGATTTTTAATTCTTAAAGCAGCTTTTGGTAAAATTTCTTTTCATCAAGGTTTGGAAAGTTGGTGCTTTACTAAGTGGCATTTCTATAAACTGTCTTTATATACTGCTCCTATCTATCTGTTCATTAGCCCTGTTTTGCGTTCTGGAAAAACTTTTTTTTTTTTAAACATTTTATTTATTTATTTGACAGGGAGAGAGCACAAGCAGGGGGAGCAGCAGGGAGAGGGAGAAGCAGACTCCCTGCCAAGCAGGGAGCCTGATGCGGGGGCTTCGATCCCAGGACCTTGGGATCATGACCTGAGCTGAAGGCAGACGCTTAACCCACTGAGCCACCCAGGCGCCCCATGGAAAAACTTTCTTATTTATAATTCTTTAAATATTTCCATTATCCTTGAAATGAACATTTATTGAATATCTGTTATACATAAGAAGCTTTTAAAAGTATAATAAGACTTTCACTTCTCTAAAAAAAGAGTTTTGTTCTGATAGAAGTGAAATGCAGTGTGTATATAAAATAACCATGCTGCTCTTCAGAGAAACCTTTGTGCTGTGGCAGGTCATAGGAAGTGGTGGGGTTGGCGTCGGATAGATCACATCTGAGAAAGGAGTGGTGCAGGTGAAAGTTCAACAGGCTGACGCATAGGACCTTTGTATCAGAGAGGAGGAAGAGACGGGTCAACCCAAGGTGTGGAGCAGGAAAACAGGAGACCATTGGAGAGCTGGAGGAGAGGCCAGTGAGGTGGTGTGAGAAATGGCAGAAAGGTAGCTCTGTCCCATGGACAGTAGAAATCCTTGAAGGAAATATTATTTTAGGAAAATTTTAAACCATATTCAATTGAGCAAAAAAACAAAAGCCATCCTTGAAGTGTCAAATGTGATGAAAAATAAAAATGTGGAATAGAGAGTGTATCAAGTGAAAGATAATTGAGAATTTTCCATTAGAAGCAATAAATACTTAACTGATTAATGTAATTCAGCTTGCTACTTCATTGTAATTTTTTTTTTCCCCTCATGGTAGTTTACAGGGAATTGCAAAGAACTAAAACTCTAGATTAAAAAAAGAAAAAGTGTTGCTTCAGGGTCAACTTTGTTGTGTTTGTTGATGAGACTGGTCTTTTATCACATTACCCCAGGTCAAATGTATAGTTTGAATTTCTGTTTCTTTTTCTTTTGGGAAAAAACCTAACAAAGAAAACAGTTCTGTGTTCTGGTTGCTTCTATGTGAATCTCATAGCAGTGTTGACTTTCCACTTAGTTCACAGAACTTTCATTGTATTTTATCTTAAATAAAAAAGAATATAGGAATGGATTTTTTCTTTTCTTTCTCAAGTAATAGACTGGTCTACATTTTTAAGATTTATTTTACAAAAGGATACTTGTTACAGATTAGGTTTAATCAAAAGATGTCCCATACTAAAGACAAAAGAGTTTTCTTTATTGAAGTGGATATTATTAGGTTTTTAAGCCAGTTGAAAGTACTAGTGATCATATCATACAGTAGTTGGTTCTCATAATAAATTTTCCATATAAAATTTTTGGAATCACCAAAGAGATGTTGTTAAAACTGTTGGAATCACCAAAGAGATGTTGTTAATCCCATTTTGGCATTGCCACAATATTTTTTAACTGACATTAAAATAATTATTTGGGAAGCTTTTTTGAGATATTGAGATAAGGTTTATTGTTATTTTCTTCATGCAAACTGTCATAATCCTAGGAAATTTCAAGATCCACACAAATGACCCTGTTCAACCTTGGAGTTAATCGAATTCCTAGCTTCAGTAGCACTCACCCTAATGTACCTACCAGATGCAGGGCCACATTCTGGCCAGTTCTGCATCACCCCAGAAGTTATAAATTCCTCTGCCTCTCTTCCTGATTACCACCTTTGTTCTGGTTCTTTCGCAGAGTTATTCCCACTGCATTGTCCTGTGCCTTTGGAGATGTCTAAGCCCCCTAAATTCATGAAGAGTAGGATTGTGCCATCACCTTTGCATTATGTAGACCTAAACTCAGCCTAGTATCTATAGATACTCAAGATTTATGGAATAAGTGACTGAATGGATGAATCGAATACATGTCCATTGTTTGCCGTGGAACTATAAACGGTTGCCATTGACAACTGATGATCTTAGTAAAGTGAGAATGACGATTTTTGCCTTATTAAGATGGCCATCAATTTAATGGACAATAATATTGGAAAAAGAAGAAAAATTAATGATACTTATACTTTTAAACAGAAGTGGTAGGTAGAATTAATAATAACTTTTATTGTTTTTAAAATTTGATGTGTTAGGCTCTTACCGACATGCCTTATTTATGTATAACAACTCAGTGAAACAGGCATTTTTATCTAAAATTTTAGGGGTGAGGAAACAGATGCAGACAGACCAGTTAAGCAACTTGTTCAAGAGTAAGGATATAAACCTTGTACTATCAAACTTCAGGATAGGATCATTGACAAATTAAGCAGAATATTTTTTTATTTTATTATGTTAATCACCATACATTACATCGTTAGTTTTTGATGTAGTGTTCCATGATTCATTGTTTGCTATAACACCCAGTGCTCCATGCAGTACGTGCCCTCTTTAATACCCATCACCAGGCTAACCCATCCCCCCACCCCCCTCCCCTCTGGAACCCTCAGTTTTTTCTCAGAGTTCATAGTCTCTCATGGTTCGTCTCCCCCTCCGATTTCCCCCCCTTCATTTTTCGCTTCCTACTATCTTTTTTTTTTAACATGTAATGTATTATTTGTTTCAGAGGTACAAGTCTGTGATTCAGCAGTCTTACACATACCCTCCCAATGTCTATCACCCAGCCACCCCATCCCTCCCACACCCCACCACTCCAGCAACTCTCAGTTTGTTTTCTGAGATTAAGAATTCCTCATGTCAGTGAGATCATATGATACGTGTCTTTCTCTGATTGACTTATTTCGAAGCAGAATGTTTTGAATATCACCTGGGAACTTGTCAAAGGATACTATATTTGAACATAATAGGCAAGTTTCATGTTTGAGTTAGGTTTAAGTAAGGCATTTATAAATTGTCCATTTAAAACTGTTTTAGAAAGGAAATATATTTACTGTGAGAGCAGCATCCTTATTTTGAGAGCTAACTTCTTGCTCTTTTTTTTTTTTTTTTAAAGATTTATTTATTTATTTATTTGAGAGAGAGAATGAGACAGAGAGAGAGAGCATGAGAGGGAGGAGGATCAGAGGGAGAAGCAGACTCCCTGCTGAGCAGGGAGTCCGATGTGGGACTCGATCCCGGGACTCCAGGATCATGACCTGAGCCGAAGGCAGTCGCTTAACCAACTGAGCCACCCAGGCGCCCACTTCTTGCTCTTCTTAATAGACCTTCGCAGGCAACACATTCAAGATCTCACAAAGAGATCAAAGGATGCCCAGGATCGTCTTTCCCAGCCACAATTTTGGGCTGGGCCTCCCGGCCATGTTAGTGATAGATGATGTATCCTTTAACAAAAGAAAAAGACCTTCCTTAGTTACCCAATTTAGTTCAGTTTTTGGACTACATCATTTGCTAACTTCCTTTTTAAGTGAGCAGTTCAATTTCTAAAAAGTAATCTGGAACAGCTTAAAAAAATTGTCCTTTCCCTTGTTCAGGTTAGTGAGTTTCTGCTCACACTCTTTACTTCTCTTATGACTTGGAGTAGACTCAGAGTTTTCATTGGTAACTGCCCCACACTCCCCTTAGCAATATTGGAAACTTTAAAGCATTGGGCAGGGAATGGGTAAGATCCAGTTTTATTTAAGGCTCTCCGGATCCACCTTAATAATAGTCTCTGTTCCCATGAGGGAGAAATGAAAGGCAAGACTTACATCAGCTTAGTCTCCTCTCTTTCTTAGGAATCAAAATGTTCCCAAGGTCAAAAACAGTGTGAAGTAACTCTCTAAACCTATCTTGGAGGGCACTGCATTAGAAATACAGTGAATGGAAATTGCTCTTTAACTGGACATGAGTCTCATTTTAAATGCCACTGTTTATATTCTTTATGTCTGCCTTTCTTTTATGTTGAAATTGTTTCACCTTGTAAAGATTAAGAAGAGCATGTTCTACCTTTTAAATGTGAGAATTGAATTATTAATAGTTTTTGGATAAAAAAATTGTCTCCTCTTTCTTCTACCAGAGGTAGTACATTCTCACAAACTTTGGGCCTCACTGATATAAAGTGTCATTTGAAGTTTTTCACTAATTCAGCCTTTAAAGCTTTTTATTTCTTCCTTGATTTATGACACAGCTTGTTTCTTGAATGGAGAAAATACAAGGACTACATGTAATCTGATTAGATTCCATTCCTCGTGTGTCTTCCACATTTAGTGGAGGCTACTAATCAAATCCTGATATATTTTTTATTCATTTTTCAAGTTTTAATTCATCATCCCAAGATGGCTATAGTTGGTGTGTTGCCCCCTCCATATTGTATCATGATAATCTATCCATGTCTTTTTCTCCTTTTTCTCTTTATTAAGGGTGAGATTGTATCATCTCACATCAAACAGTGTGCGCCTCCAGTCTGATGTTGGCTGTAGCCACCTTAAGCTGCTGAGACTTACCATAAGCAGAGAAACTCCATCATTCCACAAGTCATGCTAATTCACTCTGGTTCAACCTCACATTCTTTGTAGTAATGTAGCTTGACTTTTGGATAAATTGATTCATACCATTTTAAAGAAATACAATATTAGGTAGCTGAATCCAAGATAAAAAGAGCTACCTTGCTTTGGTAGGCAATATCCTTTTTTTAAATCTTTTTTAAAGAGAGAGGGAGAGTGAAAATGAGAGCAGGTGCGGGCGGGGAGGCAGAGGAAAAGAGAGGATCTTAAAGAGGATCTTTGGCAGTCTCCACGCTAGCACGGAGCTCAACACGGGGCTCGATCTCATGACCCTGAGATCATGATCTGAGCCAAAATCAAGAATCAGGAGCTTGACCCACTGAGCCACCCAGGCGCCCCATTGTAGGCAATATTCTTGACACTGCTAATCATTTCATGGTTTTTAAAATAACGTAGCTAGCTTTCCTTCTCCTCCTCCCTCCCTTCCTCTTTTTCAAGTTTCCTCTAATGTTTACATCTTTTACTGGTTTACCCAGTATGGCCATCCGAAGCTACTTTTTGATCACCTGGTATTTGAAGATACTTCTATTCTAAAGCTTATTTCTTAATTAACAAAATTTCATACAAAACTTCACAAAATTTTAAAAATGGCTTAGCTTGTGGTGGTTAATAGCGGATATGTGGTAGTAATTAGTCAAAATAAAGTATCTCTTATATGTGAAGTGTTGCAAAATTCTTTGTAAAATTAAAGTTATGTTTACAAGATAATATTGAGTCTTTGTGGATGAAATTTTTTACTTCTTTAGATGTTTGGAGGTAGGGGAGTTTTAGTGATAGAAACATATTCTTAATTAGTAATTATCAAATCCTTTATTAAGCAGTCATCATTTTGGTGTTATAGTGAGCAGCAATCAGTAGGCTTAGGGAAAATTGGCCGAGTATGGAAAAATTTCATAAGGGGAAAAACATTTTGTAGATGTATAGTTGTTGCCTTTCTTCTGTGTCTAGATGGTTAGAGATGACTATATTCTTGGATATTGTTTTCAGAATTGGAAGTTATTTAGAAAAGAAAAAGTGAGATGAGGAATTAAAGAAAGCACATAATATATGGCAAAATAATGGCAAACAACAGCAAAACCCCACAATTATATAGAAGACAGAAACCACATACTGTGATAATAAATTTAAATGACATTGGATACTACAATTAGGCGTCTGTTCTTTCCATATCTTGTGGATTGCAACCTCTAAAAACATCTATCTTTTAAATAATGGCTTTCCAAGGTACCATATATCTGGTGCATGTGTGTATTTTAAAATTAGATATAAGATAAATATATATTGTGGTCTGTGTGAAAATTAAGGTAATGCAAAACTGTTGCATTCACATATTTTTAACAACTTGAATTTGAGTTTCTTTAAAGACTAAAGGCAAAATATATCTTTTTCCACGGCCATAGTTTGTGCAAAAGTAAAAAAATGTGGTGATCCATTTGTAGGAGTAAGAAAATTGAACTCTTTCACACATTTTATATATTTATTTATTTTTAAAGATTTTATTTATTAGAAAAAGCACTCAAGTGTGCACGAGCAGGGGGAGAGGCAGAGGGAGAGGGAGAAGCAGGCTCCTCGCTGAACAGGGAGCCCAATGTGGGACTTGATCCCAGGACCCTGAAATCATGACCTGAGATGAAGTTAGACACTTAACTGACTGAGCCACCCAGGCACCCCTCTTTCACACATTTTATAATTTAAAAAGTGATTAGTTATATAGGTACTAGTGATTACTAGAGCTTCTAGACTATACATTATAAAGATAGCATGTTACTCTTTCCGCTTTAAAGTATAGTGTCTTGTAGCCAGTGGATCACATAGCTGAGATGGGTAATCGCTGGCATTGTGCTTCAGACTTTAGATCTATCAAATAAAAATGAAAAACATTTGGATATGATTATGATTAAAGAACAAAAACATAAAGGGATGGAGAGCAATAAGTTCAGACATAAGGAACAGTTGGTTTACCCTAATTATAGCCATCTTGATTTTTCTTTTTTCTCCTGTATGTATCAATTGGAAGTTTGGTAGAAAATTAACCCTTTTGCCTAATGATATAAATAAATTTGTTGCAGATTTTCTAAAGGACTTTATGCCCTTCCTTTAACTCAAATTTCAAAAGTCAGTTGCAGTTTGTACTGGCCACAATTCTTCCCTTTGATCTAGTTCAATAGTTCAGTTTTCATTTCCTATAACTGAATTTCTTGTATCTACCATCATCTAAATGAGGATGTGTTGACACAAATGAGAAGATCAAAGATTCAGCTAAAGAACTCTCACATTTGGATTAGGCTGAATTGTGTGGAAGTGTGGCTGAATCTAAGAAAATAATGGAACATTATGTGTAACCATAACGATTTTGCAGATTATTTATTGTTGCCAGTCAAGCATTAAAATACGGCCTAAAATTCTGACTCTTCTGTCTCATAAATCTTCTCATAGATTATAAAGATTGTGGAAATTGGGACATTTCTGGTTTTCCAATACAGATGAATTCATTGAGGTATAGATTATACTATTGCTTTCCTTTCATTCCTACGTTTCCCACTTTTTATCATGAGTGCCTTCATTTATTCTGTACTCATCTTACATGGGAAGTTACTGGCTTCTCTTCTAAATGTTTTGGAAAGAGTGGTACTCATTGACTTTATTGACAGGTGCATATTATACGATCTCTTAGGTACCTCACATGTTTTCGCTTATTATCTGAGGGTCATTAAGCACAGATATGTGAGTGACTGTGAGGCAAAGAGCCACATCTCTCAGTGTCCTAGGCCTATTGAAACATTGTAAGGTTTTAAATGCATTGCAGACTTGATGGCTTTCTCTACTAATTATCCTCTATATTTACTTTTAATCCTAAAGCAATTGCCTCCTCCCCATCTTACATCCTGACCCCTCAACACACCCACAAAAGCAGCTGAAGCTTCTAAAATAGAATGATATTATATATGTACCTATTGAGGTCTGGTGATTCTGAGGAAACAGGAATATAAAGAAGCAAGGTCATTTCAAAACTGACAAGTTCTTCAGGGTTTTGTGTTTCAGTTGCTTCTCTACTGTTTCGCACTAGCAGTTTTGGACTGATTAGCATAATGTTGTAAACTTCTTAGGAAGTGGCAGGAAGGAGTGCCATGATAGTAGTATTTTGAAGTATGACTCATGTTTTGAACCACGTTTTAAATCCTGCCAGAATCCCCAGAACTTACCATGGTAATGGTAAAGACACCTGCCTTTCCCTCCATTCCAAACCATTTTTTTTTCATTCCACCGTAACTTTTTCTTTCTAAAACAGATTTAATCATGTGCTCCATCTTTCTAATCCATTTTGGCTCCCTGTTCCTTCTAGCAGTAGTTCTTAACAAGGAGCTTCTGAAATGTGCACATATCTGGAACCCCTCACCAGAAACTCTCATTTCTTGGCAGGAGTAGAAAGCCTATTTGACAAAGAGTTGGTTCATTGTTTCAGGTGCCTCTTTATGCCCTGTCCCCACCAAAGTTTCTCATCCTCTGTCATGCCGTTTGCTTCAATACCTTCTGTTCTTCTCTAGCCGTACGAAACCCGGCTAAGACACAAAGCATTCTATTCCGTCCCTCTATCCTTTGGTATAGCAGCTCTTGCTACTGCCCTAATACCTTCTCCTTCCCATTCCCTCCTTCCCTTCCTCCCCTTCACTCCAGGTCTTTCATCTGTCAAACTACTTGATCTTTCTGGATTCTCCTCTAATCACAAATCTTTCCTCACTCCCCCACGTAGAAGTAGTCACTCTGTCTTTTGTGTTTAGCGTTTATATTTGATTATGATTTTTTTCAGGAGTGCATCTCTCCCATTAAACTGTGAGCCCATTGAAATCATGTAATTTATCTTGTTCATGTTTATGTTAAATGAACACATGGGTGCATAATAAAGTGAAAGCCTCTTAGGAATTTAAATGGATAGTTTGTGTGAACACTGTTTTTAGATGCATTATTAAGTTGAGGTTCATGATCCACCATCAAGACCTATGTTAATACTGTACATAATTTTATTTTTCATAATATATATTCCCATTGAAACTTGCGCATATATTTATTTATTTTTCCATTTCCCACCCCCCCCCCACCTTGTGTCCACAGACGAAATCTTACAAAACTGTCCCTCATCTTCAGTCACATGCTGGCAGAAATCAAAGCCATCTTTCCCAATGGGCAGTTCCAGGGAGATAACTTTCGTATCACGAAAGCAGATGCTGCTGAATTCTGGAGAAAGTTTTTTGGAGACAAGTAAGTACAGATCATTATAGTTTGCATCCCTTTTTGAAGAATGACCTAGTCCTGCTTCCGGTTCCATATGGTATAGATTTTACTTGAATATTTTGAAACTGTACTTATGCATTTTTGATGAGTATTTTGATTGCTAATTTTTCTGTTCAGCCACCAAAAGTATGCTTTAATAACTGAATAGTTTTATGTTATTGCAAAGCAAATATCAGTTGTACTATATTTACTTGATGAGCATCCACTGAGTTAAATAGCTTGCTCTAAGAAGCAGAGGTATGTAAGAGGGAATCTCTCAGAAGCTCACAACTTTTTATGACTCAGTACACACTTAAGACACATACGCACAATAAAAGGCAGAAAGGGATAGATACTTTCAAAATGGCACGAATAAATTGTTCTGACAATTCAGAGAGGGCAGCAGTTGCTTCATGATTGAATGAATCAAGGAATGCTTCTCAGAGGAGGTGGTATGTAAGCTTGGTTGAGACCTGATATTCAGGTGGGAGAGAAAGCCTTGGCACCCCAGTTCAGGCTTTCTTTGTATCATTGCACAGAGAGTAAGTGTGTAAACAAGCTAGAGAAAATGAGGATCATGTTATCACAAAGGGGCAGATAGAGATGATTTCCTTTAGGTACTTCCTCCCCGACACGAACTTTGGTGAGCACCCTCAGAATGTCCTTGAATGCGGGCAGAATCCTGGCTGAGTGTGAAGGGGGAAGAGTGATTGCTTACACGTAGATTCTTGTTCTCATGCCCTAGTTAAAAGTCTGTATTTATACGTTAACTGGTGAAATGAGACCTATAAAATGTGGTATACACTTTTGATGGTCTTATTGACGACGCTGGTGAATTAACTGGAACAATGGGTTTCCTTTTTTTTCTCTCTCTCTTTATGAAGTACTATGCTTATTTAAGTGCTAAGTGCTTAGCTTCGTAACTTTTGGCTTCGGAAATATTAAAACCCTTTCCGTGTTTCTTAAATAAAATGTATTCTGAATGACTTTTTGGCACCAAAGGGGGAAATACTGTTATTGCCACTAACATGGACATTTTGTGTTCCAGAAATCTAGCTATTTATCATGCTCCTATATCCATTCACAAGTGCGAAATTAAAAGGAAAGGTTCATCCTCATCTAAATTAGAATAACAGCCAAAAGTACACTAATTAAATATTTGTGGACCGTAGAAAGCAGAAAGGCATTGCCCAATGCTGGGATTCTGAAACTGAGAGGGTTTCTTAAAGTCACAGCTCATATATTAACACCTTGAGCCTAAGGCAAACACTTGGTAACCTTCAAAATCTACTTTATCTTAAAATTTTAAGAAAATTTATAGGCCACAATGTTTGTGGTATTTCTTTTTGAAAACTGAAAATTCTGGTGAGTTATGAAATTGTTTGCTTGTCAAAAGGTCAGTAAAAAATGGAAAGATTGCTCACTTTTTTTTAAGAGAGAAGTTTGTTTTGCTGGCACCTCAAGCCACAGAGAATTATGCATTTGAGACCTCTTTATTTCCCTTTATATATAACCATAGACATCAAGGGACTGACGTTTCTGTCCAACTGCTACATAAGTGAAATCACTATTAAATCAAACGGGGGAGTGTTGAAATACTGATTAAATACTCTCCTTACCCTCCCAAACCTTTATACCTTTTTCTCCTGTCTTCACTTACTTGAGAAAGCTGTTTCATTTTTCTTTAACATTGTCCTTTTGGGATGAGAGCCAAATTTAAAGCTCCTTCTGGAACTCAGACATATTTCCATAGTCATCAAAATTAATGATTCTTTTATTAGATCATTGGAGAAACCATCTTTATATTCTCTGTGGGTTTTCACCTTATTGCACAATATTTTATTGAATGAATAAGCAAATGCATGAATGATGTAGCCTTTCAAAAGGTTGCATTCTTTTATCTTCCTCATGCTCTAATACTAGTTTATATTTTTGCAGAACTTCTCATATGGAAGCCTCTCTGTCATTTATCTCGCTACACATTGAGGCCATGTGAGAATGCTTTCATTTGATCTAACAGTGCCTTTAAACTTGAGAGCGTGTAGTTTCCAAAAACAGAATCATTGAGGAGTTAGTTCTAAAAACAGCCAATCGGGTTATGGTTTTTATAAAGCAGTTTTTAAAATTAAGGTATTATTGTAATTTTTTTTCAAAGTAACCGTCAGAATAAGATACTAAGATTGAATTAAAATTGGGAAAAAACTATTTTTCAAAAGATTTTGTAAAACTCCTAAAGGCAGTTTTGGTATTCAGGCCTCATAAAATCAGGAAGCAAGAAAAAATGTTTGTATTTTATTTTTATTTTTTTAAAATTTTAGTTCCAGTATAATTAACATAGAATGTTGTATTAGTTTCAGGTGTACAATATAGTGATTCAACAGTTCTATACATTACTCAGTGCTCATTACGATAAGGGTGCTCTTAATCCCCATCACCTATTTCATTTAATCCCCCCACCCACCTTCTCTTTGGTAGCCACCAGTTTGTTCTCTATTTTAAAAGGTTTTTTGTTTGTCTCTTTTGTTTGTTTGTCTGTTCATTTGTTTCTTAAATTGCACATATGAGTAGAATCATTTGGTGTTTGTCTTTCCCTGACTGACTTATTTTTAGCGTTAAACCTCTAGATCTATCTGTGTTGTTGCAAATGGCAAGGTTTTATTCTTTTTTTATGGGCGAGTCGTATTTCACTGTACATGAATACACATCTTCTTTATCCATTCATCTATTAATGGACACTTGAGCTCCTTCCATATCTTGGCTATTGTAAATAATGCTGCAATAACATAGGAGTGCATATATCTTTTCAAATTAGTGTTTTTATATTCTTTGGGTAAATACCCAGTAGGGGAATTACTGAATCATATGGTAATTCTAATTTTAATTTTTTGAGGACCCTCCATACTGTGTTCCACAGTGGCTGCACCAGTGTGCATTCCCACCAACAGTGCATGGGGCTTCCTTTTTCTCCACATCCTCACCAACACTTGTTGTTTCTTGTGCTTTTGATTTTAGCCATTCTGACAGGTGTGAGGTGATATCTCATTGTGGTTTTGATTTCATTTCCCTGATGATTAGTGATGTTGAGCATCTCTTCATGTGTCTGTTGGCCATCTGTATGTCTTCTTTGGAGAAATATCTGTTCATGTTTCTGCCCATTTTTTAATTGGATTATTTGGGGGAGTTTTTTTGGTGTTGAGTTGTATAAGTTCTTTATATATTTTGGATACCAGCCCCTTATTGGATATGTCATTTGAAAATATCTTCTCCCACTCAGTAGGTTGTCTTTTTGTTTCCTTTGGTGTGTAGAAGGTATTTTGTTTTGTTTTTTTGTAAGCTCTATGCCATCATGGGGCTTGAAATCATGGCCCTGAGATCAAGAGCCTCATGCTCTACCGACTGAGCCAGCCAGGTGCCCCCAAAGCTTTTAATTTACTTTTGATGTAGTCCCAATAGTTTATTTTTGCTATTGTTTCCCTTGCCTCAGGAGACATATCTAGAAAAAAGGTTGTTATAGTCAATGTCAAAGAAATTACTGACTGTATTCTCTTCTTGGATTTTTATGGCTTTAGGTCTTACATTTAGATCTTTATTCCATTTTGAGTTATTTTTGTTTATGGTGGAAGCAAGTGGTCCAGTTTCATTCATTTGCATATAGCTGTCTAGTTTCCCAAGCACCATTTGTTGAAAAGACTGTCTTTTTCCCATTGCATATTCATCCCTCCTTTGTTGAAGATTAATTGACCATATAGTCATGGGTTTATTTCGGGGCTCTCTATTCTGTTCCATTGATCTGTGTGTCTTATTTTTATGCCAGTACCATACTGTTTTGATTATTACAGTTTTGTAGTGTGTCTTGAAATCCAGGATTCTGATACCTGCAGTTTTCTTCTTGTTTTCAAGATTACTTTGCTGTTTCAGGGTCTTTTATGGTTCCATTCAAATTCCAGGATTATTTGTACTAGTTCTGTGAAAAATGTTGTTGGTATTTCGATAGAGATTACATTAAATCTGTAGATTGCTTTGCGTGGTATGGACATTTTAACAATATTTGTTCTCCTAATCCATGAGCATGGGATGTCTTTCCATTTCTTTGTGTCATCTTCAACTTCTTTCATCAGTATTTTATAGTTTTCAGAGTACAGGTCTTTCACTTCCTTGGTTAAGTGTATATGTAGGTGTTTTATTCTTTTTAGTACAATTATAAATGGGATCGTTTTCTTGATTTCTCTTTCTGCTACTTCATTATATGTGTGTAGAAATGCAACAGATTTTTGTATATTGATTTTGTATCCCAGCAGACAAAAATCCTTAGGTGTCATATGCTTAATACTTCATTTCTGTGCTTCTCAACCTTTTCAAAGGCATGGCAGGGCCCACCTCTCTGCTCAGGACTCAAGCCCAAGTTGCCAAAAGGCTGTGCCTAACTGGAGTCCCAAGTAGATCAATAACAATCATGTGTCATGGTAGACTGGTTGGGAAGGTCTGCATTTGTTAGGCTTTTATGCAAATTCATTGAATGTTTCAATGGTTGAGTCCTGCTTTTGCTTTCTTAGTCTGTTGACCAGGAGATAGTAGAAATATGTAGAAAAAGAGAAGTGACATTATTGAATAAATATGTCTAAGTAAATTCTGCAAAATAAGGTCAGTACCAAACTGAATCTTTGCACTCTGGAATAGTAGTTTAGAGTCCAGAAACTAAGCATGAGCCTCAAAAAATGGATTACTAACTGTTTAAAACAACAAAAATTCATCGATGGGCTTAGACTGTGGGTAACAGTTATTTTTCTTTTTTTTTATTTTTAAGATTTTATTTATTTATTTGACAGAGAGAGAGAGAGACAGCGAGAGAGGGAACACAAGCAGAGGGACTGGGAGAGGGAGAAGCAGCCTTCCCGCGGAGCAGGGAGCCCGATGCGGGGCTCGATCCCAGGACCCTGGGACCATGACCTGAGCTCAAGGCAGACGCTTAACCAACTGAGCCACCTAGGTGCCCCAGCAGTTATTTTTCTAAGCAAGTCAGGTAGCATGTTTTGGGCCACTGGTGCTAAGCACTTCTTTACACTGAGGTAATAGATTTAGACATACATTTCCATGAATTCTATGAATTCTGTGAATCTCTTACCATGAATTCTAAACCTGCATCTTTTTATGTGTCATTTTCTCTCCATCCTTACTTCACGTTCTGTTTTTCAATTTCAAGTTCAAATCCTTCCCTGTATTATAGCAACAGCTTTCTGACTGGCCTTTGTATTTTCAGTAACAACCTGTCCTGTTGTGTTTCTTAGACTAGAGAGCTCTCTCAAAAAAACAAAACAAAACAGGGGCGCCTGGGTGGCTCAGTCGTTAAATGTCTGCCTTCGGCTCAGGTCATGATTCCAG
Organism: Phoca vitulina; assembly: GCF_004348235.1. Lineage (NCBI taxonomy): Eukaryota > Metazoa > Chordata > Mammalia > Carnivora > Phocidae > Phoca > Phoca vitulina. Next base: position 29,832,476 of record NW_022589711.1, on the reverse strand, counting down.
GTCCTGGGATCGAGCCCCACATCGGGCTCCCTGCTCGGCAGGAAGCCTGCTTCTCCCTCTCCCACTCCCACTGCTTGTATTCCCTCTCTTGCTGTGTCTCTCTCTGTCAAATAAATAAATAAAATCTTAAAAAAAACAAAAACAAAAACAAAACAAAACAAAACACAGAACTAATCATTCTATTTTTTTGTTCGTTTTTGTCTGAAATGCTTCTACAAATTGTTATTAATTCTAGGTTAAAATCTAAAATCCCATTAATAGGGGTGCCTGGGTGGCTCAGTTGTTAAGCGTCTGCCTTCGGCTCAGGTCATGATCCCAGGGTCCTGGGATCGAGCCCCACATCGGGCTCCCTGCTCAGCGGAAAGCCTGCTTCTCCCTTTCCCACTCCCCCTGCTTGTGTTCCTACTCTTGCTATCTCTCTCTCTCTGTCAAATAAATAAATAAAATCTTAAAAAAAAAAAAATCCCATTATTACGACAAGCTTTAGGAAGTTTTTTGTTGTTGCTGTTGTTTTTTTTTTTTTTTTTTTGGCTTCGTCTCTTTGTAGTCCGCTCATCCACAAAGAAAGAACCTAACTACACAGCACTGTTACGTTTCCCAGTGTGCGTTTTTTTCCCCCCATTCTTTGTGTTTTTTTTCCCTAGGTTGCATCCACTGTTTGAAAAGCCAGTCACCCATGCCACTTTGGAAACTACCCTAATCTAAGGTGGATATCCATACTCTTTGCTTCCAAGTGCCTTTGCTCATATCTGTCCTATTAGACTTCAGTGAACTGCTGACATGATCACATTTCCTGATAGACTAGAAAAGGTTTTTTGAAAGCAAGGTCCTGCCTTCCTGATTTTTGTTTCTCAGAACCTGGCACATTTCCTGGAATGTGTACACACTAATAAATGTTAACAGATTGTATGAATAATTAGATGGATAAGTGGATGGATGGATGATACTTATTTTCTGCTCAAAATTTTCGGTGACTTTATTATTTACAAATTGATTTTTTTTTTTTTTTAAATCCTCAGTTCCTACAGGTCAATTCCCCGCAAGTCCGTTAGCCTCTTCTTCCTTTTTTACCATCCCAGAATTCTTCAAGTCTGGTTCAGAAGTCCCTTTTTCTGGACCGTTCTCACTAATATACACCCTTCCATATGCTCAACTTTAATTATTCCATGCCTCATGTCCCTGTTGTGTTTTAGACATGTTTGTATTGTTGAATGTATGTTTACTTTGTGGGTCTTTCCTGCTTGACTGTGAAGCTTCTTGTTGACTTTTTATCCAAAAAATTTCATCCAGATACATTGGTAGAGTTATTATATGTCAAGTTCTGTTTCCAGTGCTTTCATATATGCTAACTTCATTTTTAATATCATCTTTAAACATTATCCTTTAAATGTATTGAATGAATCCTTTAGGAACTGTATACATAATAGATAGTAATTGTTGGGTGAATTCATGTATTTTTCTAGCATTTTTTTCTTTTACTTATGTCCTGGTCTTCAGTCAAGTTGGATTATTTGGCTCTTTCCTGATATATCAGCAATTACAGGTTTCTGTGTCTGTGCTCATACTGCTCCTCCCACTTGTAGGTTTTTATAATCTCTGGCGTATATGTTCTGACTAATCCCTCAAAGTGAGTCTTGCGTATGATTCTGTCTCTGTTGTTATTGCTAGATCTCTTCTTAAACCCCCTAAGCTCTTGTTTATCCTTTGTATTTATTATTTTTATTGTTTAAATTATTTGTCTAGTTATTTTACTTCCCATTAGACTATAAGCTCCATGAAATCAGGCTTATTTATTCATCCTTGTATTTCCTGAAGTCTCTTAGCACAGTGTCTCATAAAAATATATTAGATTTCAGGAACTGTCGTTTACTTAATTCGAATGAGTTGAGGAGTAAAGGACTGTGTGTGAGCGTGTGCATATGTGAGATACAGACAGGGACACAGTTTGTTTGATTGATTGGGAGGCAGCAGGCTGACAGGTATGTAGGTAGGTTGTCTGCGTTCAGGACTGACTAACATTTACTAGCTTTGTGACTTTGGACAAGCTGCTTGGTTTCTCCATGCATCAGTTTCTTCATCTGAAAAATGTTGATAATAATAACACTACCTCCTATCCAGGGTTGTCATGAAGGTTGAAAGAGCTAAAATCTACTGATAAGGCACAGAGAACAATGTCTGGCACATAATAAGCACTCTATGTTATGGAATAATTAACCAATTTAAAGGTTTCATCTTATTCAAAACTCCATTATATTAGTAATCCTGCAAATAATATTGTTTATATTCAACTTTGTATGATGGCTGTTCCATAGTCCCTAGAAATCTGAAAGCAAAAGCCAAAAATAAATAATAAATTTTCTAAAATTGGGTATAGGATAGAATATAAGAAACTGCCCTGCTTACCATGGAAAAAAATATATTTAAAGCTCATTTCACTGCCTCTACCTTTGATTTCCTGGGGAAGTGGTATGGGCCTTCTTTGGTTTCCTGTATTCTCCTTTCACTTTTAATAAGAAATGAAGGACAATAGTCTCTTTACCTTTCCAGTGAGTAAGATACATGTTATTCTAGCATATTAACTAGATCAGTGTTTCCTCTAGTCAAAGAAAAGGCAACTTAGTCATATTTAATTAATGGAGGAGGTGCACAATAGAAATTCAGGACTTGTACAAGGTAACTGGACAGCAGGAGCTCAGAAAGAACAAAACTGACCTAGAACTCAAGGAATACTATTTAATATTTTTCCTATTTAGTCAACTTCTATTATTGCCTATTTTTAAAAAAAATCTAAAGATCTTTATATTAATAAGGAAAATGAAATTACAGGTCTATTTTGTATAACCCCTTATAACAAGATCTTAGATACAAAAAGCAAATAAGATGCCAAATTATAATTTTCTACCTTTAAGCAGTATGTATTCAATTTGGGGAAGATAGTATATACAGAGGTGATAAATATTTAAAACCAGTTCTGTGCCATTAGAAAGGTGCCTAAGGAATGTCACAGATACTAAATTATTTACTAGAGCTGTCAGAGGACCACTCAGGCTCCATAGAGGGGCTGGTATGACGTATGGGTTGCACATATGTTAATAAGGAGTCTGTTCTGTGGGAAGCGCTGTGGTCAGGACTGAACTGTTACAGTGTCTGCTGAAGTTCAAAAGAAAGATACAGATAACTTCAAGGATACATAAATGCCTTCCTTTTTTCCTCCTTTTTGTTGTTATTTTGTTCCTTCTCCTTCTCTCCACTCTGAATCCTTCAGTAAGTGACCTTTACCTAGTAAAATCACCATGACTTAGGTTCTGGTTCTCATCCTTGAACACTGATTTCATGGAACTGAACCAAGAGTATGTTTACAGAATGGACACAATTTAACTGAGCTCATAAGCTGATCTTATAACCCAGAATTTTTTTTTTTTTAATTTACAATGATTAATGCCACTGTCAGGCAGGTGACGATGTGTGTGCCACCATCGATAAATTATATGTGGAACCATATCAAAATTCCTTGGTGAACATGGAATCCAAATAAGGGGTAGTGGTTTATGACCCACTGTAGGAGTTACCTACAAGGCCGGAAGTCCTTACAACTGTTACTCTCTCTCTCTCTCTCTCTCCAACTATGCTTTGAAAGTTCTGTCCTTCTCTGCCCCTTTGTACTTTCTTTTTCCATATACAAAGTTGTATTTTTAAAACTCTGTTCTTTCGAGCCCTGAGAACAATGGGGACCCATTGATGGGTTTTAGGTCGGGAAGTGGTCACTCTTGCATCTTAGGTGGGGTGACTCTCTTTGAAGTATGGATAATGAATTTGAGCAGTGGCTTCCAAACCCACTTGATTATATTCATTATTACTAACTTACTAGTAAATACTTTTTTTGACCATATCATTATTTATCATCTGCATACATACATATATTTTTGTATAAATAACATGTATTCTCATATGTAAGACAAATAAAGGACATATAATACAAATTTTGAATACTATATAAAGGGGCACCTGGGTGGCTCAGTCAGTGAAGCATCTGACTCTTGGTTTCAGCTCAGGTCATGAGCTCGCGGTCGTGAGATGGAGCCCTGAGTCGGGCTCCATGCTCAGCTCAGAGTCTGCTTCAGATTCTCTCTTCCCCTTCTCATTCTCTCTCTCTTTCTCTCAAATAAATAAATAAAATTTTCAAAAAAAAAAAACTACATAAAAATGCAAGTAGAATTTCAATATTTTCTTCTCATCGTGAAAAGAATCATCTTGTATACCCCCTGGGGTCTGATTGCCCCCCTCCACCCCCACACACTTTAGAAACTGAAAAATACGAAGAGAAATAGAAGACTAATAGGTAGGAGGCTGTTGTAGAAAACTAGGTAGTGATTATAATAATATACATAAAATAATCAATATATAAAATAATATATGAAAGGTAATCAATACACCAAATAACTTATACATATATATAAGTAAAAGAAGGACATGAATTTGAGAATGATATAAAGATAAAATTAAGCATACTTGATTATCAAGATGTATGAGACAAAAGAAAGGAGTCAAATGTGATGTTTCAATTTTTTATTTGAACAACTGAGGACCCTTCACTGAGACAGGAAAATAGGAAGAAGAGGGGATTTGACAACCAGATAAGTTCAGTTTGGCCTATGTTTGGTTTTGTGCACCGAGATAAATCCATGTGGTGATAAACATAGTAAGTTGGATATACAACCTTGAGACTGTGGAAAGAATATAGAATAGGGATAGAGATTTTAGGATTGATAGTGTATTTATGAGAGTTTGCAGATTGATAGCCTGTAGAATACTTCTTGGCCTTATGAAATATTTAACTAAAAAATTAGTGGTAACTTTTAAAAATTTATTTTCCATAAAAATATTTTATTGACTTTCATTGAATAATTGGGAGTGACAGCACCACTAGGTCTGAATTCTGACAGGGCAACATTTGGCTAGACCTGGGTGCCAGCTGCCCAGTTGAGACGGGCTCTCCTCCAATTCACTGTAATCCTTAGCTGGATCTCTTTACTCATTTCTCTTAACTGCCTGGTTCCCAGATATTTGAGTTTGTAATCTCTGAAAGGTATGTGAAGCCATTGGACTAATTGATGTAGACCATGAAGAATGTGCAGGGAGAATGAAGAGGACAGATCCTTAAAGAATGCTGATAAATGGGAGTACCTGGGTGGCATAGTCAGTTACGAGTTGGACTCCTGGTTTTGGCTCAGGTCATGATCTCAGGGTCCTGGGATCAAGCCCTGAGTCAGGCTCCACCCTGAGCATGGAGTCTGCGTGAGACTCTCTCTCTCCTTCTCCCTCTGTGCCTCCCATTCGTGCTCTCTCACTCTCTCTCTAAAATAAATAAATAAATCTAAAAAAAAAAAAAGAATTCTGATAATTGAAGTATTCATAGAAGAAATTTAAGGAGATGGAAGAATCACAGAAAAGTAGGGGAAAAAACATGAGTGTGGTGGTATTACAGATGCTAAAGGAAGACAGGATTTAAAGAAAGAGGGAGATGAACCAGATAATAGTACTTAAAGATCAAACTAGATAAAGACTTAAAAGTTTGCATTAGATGTAGTAACAACAAGGCACTTATAACCTGATGTATTTTCTCTTTTAAGAAATTCTGTAGGTCTCCTTTATAACCAAAGCTTTAATAGGCTCCATGTGTTTATGCAGTTTCTTGTGTGAGGGTTTTAAAGTGTTGTTGAAAGTTGTATATTTCTTTTGCCTCAGCTTAACTTCGATATCTAGCGGACTTTGCCCATTGCTTGTTAACTTATTTCACCTTTGTAGAGAGATTTATGAGGAGCTTTGTTTTATTATGGACTGTGTTGTTTGTAAGATAGGCTGGGCTCTTAATGCTAAAGGGAAGATCATTTTAAAGCCTTACTGAAGCCCTTCTGTGGCAGGACTTTCTAATCTTAGAATCTATAACTTCTTGATTTTATTTAACCTGACCTCAGCAGATCAAAGGTATCTTGCTGTGATCCACGTATCTCATGTGTCTTACAAACCTACCAAGTATCACTAACCTTTCAAAGAAAATATACTGAAGAAAGTTGTGCAGTAGAAAGAAAAGAACAAATACTCACTGTTTTAAGACCAGAATCTTTGTTTGTCTATGGTTAATGGCTACTAAGTGGAAAAGTTAAACATGGAATTCTGACATATTCTTATGGATTATATTTACAGTTCCTCTTCCCATCCCTTTTCACCAATAAACTTTATTTCAAAGCCAGAAAATAAATGGAATTATGTCCAAAATAATTTCATGGCTATAGTAAATTAATCGTGTTCAGAAGTCTGGTTGTGAGACCAGAAGTTAGAAAGCATCAAATCTATCATATGAATGAGATTACTGAGGAAATCAGGAATAATGTTGAAGAAGCTATTTTCCTTGTTTCTGCAATCTTATAAAAAGTGTTTGTTTCAAAATTTAACTTTCAGAATCTGAAAATGAGAATGATACTTGTCCATTTTACAGAGAAGTAGTGCTTGTCCACACTATAGACAAAATGTTATGAATGTTTTTGAGAAAAAATAACCCTAAATACCCAGTATGTGTGTCTTTCTGTATGAAAGTCAAGAATTTTCACAGGAATGGTTAGATCTAATTATGAACATCCTTGATAACCATGGTTGTTACCATGGTGCCCATGATGAATTGTAAGGTAACTATTTGACCAGAGTATTGATACGTTCTTTGTGTGGGTTCCTGGAAAACATTTGCTTTTCAAAAACAAACAAAAACTTTTGTGTTTAGAAACATTTGTGATGGAAGAGTAAGAACAGTATAGCCTGATAACAATCTATTTTCATATTCTTTAACAAATTACAGAAATAATTACAGAAAAAGAATGGCTTTAGGAAAAACTCTATACAAAATATCAACAGGCTTAGGAGTCACAGTACTAATATTTGCATCCATAATAAAAATCAAAACATATAAAATATCTTATGAATATTTCATTATCTTCTGACCAAAACTAGCCCTCAATTTAAACGTATTGACACTAAATATATCTTCATTGGTCAAAGTGAATTTTCTGACCAAATTCAGATGAAATTAAACATAAGAATGGGTTAATATAGATAGAACAGATTTTCATTTTGTTTAAAATCAAGGTGACATTTTATTTCCTTGAGCTAGAATGAATTTTAAACAACTACTACCATCACCGCTTCCACCACCACAGTGACAAAACCAACAACCACAAATAAACATTGACTTTCTTGTTTATATTATGGCAGGTACTACATCCATTCCCACATTTTCTTCTCTTTTTCATCTTAGAGTTTTTATGTAAAAATTTGTAAAGCTTTATATATTCAGTTTAATACACATACAGAAAAGTATAGAAAACATCAGTGTAAGGTGAAGAATTTTTATGACGTGAACACACTAATGTAAATGCCACCAAAGTAAATAGCATATTACCTATAATTCTGAGCACCCCTTCTCCCCAGCCCCTCAGCAAGTTCCATACAGTCACTGTCTGCCTATGGTATCCTGACTTCTAGCATCATGGAATCATTCAGAGTTGAAATTATACAGTTATGTGCTTTAAAAAAATCTGGCTCCTTTTATTCTTTGTTTATGAAACTCACCCATGTTCATATATGTGACAGACTGTTCGTTCTTCTTGCTCCATTGTGCAGCTATACCATACTTTACCTATTGATTCTTTTGATGATGGTCATTGGGTTCTTCCTCCTTCGGATTATTATCAGTAGTGCTATTATGAACTTTTCTTTTTATATTTTTAAAAACCCGTGTATGCATTTCTGTTGGATGTGTAGCAAGGAATGGAATTGCTGGCTTCTAGTTTCTGCATAATTTTAGCTTTAATGCTTCTAGGAGTTTTCTAAAGTGGCTTACCAACTGACTCACCTGTGAGCAGTGCCTAAAGGTTCCTATTGCTCCGTATCTTCTCCAACCCTTTGATATCCTTTGTCTTTTTTTTTTCTTCATAAGCCATACTAGTGGGGTCAAGTGGAATCTCACTGTGTTGTTGTTGTTGTTGTTTTTAAGATTTTATTTATCTATTTGAGAGAGAGAGAGCACAAGAAGGGGTAGAGTCAGAGGGAGAAGCAGACTCCCCGCTGAGCAGGGAGCCCGATGTGGGACTCGATCCCGGGAGCTGAAGGCAGTCGCTTAACCAACTGAGCCACCCAGGCGCCCTTTCACTGTGTTTTTAATGTACATTTCTCTGATGACCAGTGAAGCTGAATATATCTTTGTTTATTGAACATTTTGATTTTTTTTGTGTATGTGAAAATCATTTGCCCAATTTTGAGTAGTAGTTATTAATATTTAGATGGGAATCTTTTGTCGATTATATGTTTCTCCCAATGTGTGCTTTCTTTTTCACATTGTTAGTGATCTATCTTCATGAACACAGGTTTTAATTTCTCTTTCTCTTTATCCTTTGAGCAATTGGGGGCCTGTTTAAATTTTTTGCCTGCTCCAAAGTAATGAAGATATTCTCTAGTTTCTTCTAAAAAAAAAAAAAACCCTTTAATCTTACACCTAAATATGAAAGATAAAACAATAATCTAAAATAAAATTTGTATATGGTATTAGGTAAAGGTCAAGATTCAGTTTCTTACATATGTATATCCATTTGACCCAGCAGCATTTTTTGAAAACATCATTCATTCCCCACTGCTGTTTAAATCTAATTGATATGGCATATCCAGTGTCCAAATATGGTTGTATTTCTTTCTAAAATTATTGTTTTGTTCCATCTACTTGTTTATTCTTGTGCTACTATCACACTGTCTTAATTATGCACAGAGTGTAAGTTTGTCAGTGTTGTTTTTATTGAAGATGGACTTGCTTATTCTTGGCTTTTAACATCTCCCTATAAAGTTTAGAATCAGCCTACCATTTCCTACTGCAGAAATGTCTCCTAGAATTTTTGATTGGGGTTATATTAAATCTAAGAGTCAATTTGGGGATAATTGATATCTTTACAGTATTGAATCTGCCAGTCCATTAAAGTGTTATAACCCTCTGTGTCTTTTATATCTCTGATTGTATGTGTGTTTGTGTTTATCTCATTCCTGTTTATTTAATATTTTCAGATGCTAATGTAAAAATCAAGTATTTTTAAGTTTTATTTTCTAATGATACATTGCTTATTTATAGAAATACAACTGATTTTTATTCTGCAACCATGTTGAATTCTTATTTCTTTTCATAGTTCAATATATAAATTCTTTTGTATTTCCTACATATAAAACTGTGTCTCAGGCAAATACTATTATAATTTTTGTTTTTAATTGATTCATTCTATGATTATATATTTTAAAACAGTTTTAGCATATCTTTTATTTCTTTATTTCTAATAAACTCTAATGGCTTATAGAGAAAAATAAAATAATCACTTAAACTCCCAGCATGAGCCAGTTCTTAGCAGTTAAACTGTGTATTGATCTCTCCCGACATTCTAGACAGTTTTTAGCATTGGCTCATAAAGGACATGCAATTTCAAAAAATGCTATTCCCATTTAAGTATGTCATGGACACTTTTCCATGACAATATTCTTTTGTACAACTGTCAATTGCTGTTATAATATTATAATCTTTGAATGTAGTATGTCCTTTTATTACCATTGAGTGTATTTGTTTTTAATTTTTTACTATTATGAACAACACTATATTGAAGAGACTTACGGATGGATATTTGTGCTGCTGTGTATTTATTTATTCATTTTTGACATAATTTTGTTAGGTGAAATCCCTAGAAGTAGGCTTTCAGGGTCAAAAATAATAGGCTTTTGAAACTTGCTGCCAGATTGCCTTCTAGAAGTGCTGTATAAATTCTCATTCACACAGAAGTATATGACTTTTCAAATACCCTAGCCTTTGTTGAGATTCACACCTTGATTATGTGGATTTTTTTTTCATAGGAGTTAAAAGTAAAACCTATATCCTTTTATGAACTTGTGGTGTCATGAAAATGTTTTGCCTTCTTTTGTTTTTGTGTGTGTGTAACAATCTCCTAAAATCTTTTGTCTTCCATTCCTTTTATTTTTTTTTTTTTAAACTGCAAGATTTTCAAGTTAGAATATCCAATATACTCTTCCACTTTTATAGAGGAGGAGAAAAGCCTGGAAGATTTGAGTGGCTTGTCAGTTGCTGACCTACTGACAACTTTTCAGTTTTGTTTCCCTGTTATCTGTTTTTATCTGAAAGGACACTCGCTCTGTTTTCAAGACTATAAATAAAGTTACTCTTGTTTTCTTGGTAAACAGACCAAGACTTATCATCTAATAATAAAATAATATAGCCTTATATTAAGTTCTTATCTCTCCTGACATGATATGAATGGGCTATTACTCTTTTTCAGTCCTCAAAAGATTTCTGTGTAGTGGAGAAAGCGAATGGAGCACAAATTTCTAGGCTCCTCCTCCGTGTAACACTCCCTTGCTTTCCCTAGACACAGTTTAATTTAATTACACAAATTTTATTTTATTTATGTATTTATTTATTTATTTAAGATTTTATTTATTTATTTGACAGAGAGAGAGAGAGATAGCAAGGGCAGGAACACAAGCAGGGGGAGTGGGAGAGGGAGAAGCAGGCCTCCCGCCAAGCAGGGAGCCCAACGCGGGGCTCGATCCCAGGACCCCAGGATCACGACCCAAGCTAAAGGCAGATGCTTAACGACTGAGCCACCCAGGTGCCCCTAATTACACAAATTTTAGTTGCACACCTTGTTTGTCTTGGGCAAAGGTGAGTAAGCTACAGTTCCTTTTCTCAGGGAGCTTCATCTCATGGGGTTTCCAAGGCACATCCATCTTTTTCTATAATAACTTTTGCACTTGACACAACATAATATATTTACAAGTCTTTCCACTTAATTAGATTGTGACTTTATTTATATTTCTGTTCTGAACCTACCAAAATGCCTAGGACATATAAAATCTTTCTTAGACAAATTACTTAACCTCTTTAAGCCTCAGTTTTCCCATCTGTATCATGAGGATAAATATATTATCGGCCTCATGGTGTTATTGTGACAAACTCCAGTAATATATATTGTAATAGGACTTGGTGATTGGCAGAGAGCGTAGACAACCAATCAATAAATGACAGCTCTTATTCTTACTGGATGTTTAAAAATCCTGAAATCATTATTATTCTGTGTCTGGCTAACCATTGGCCTTGTATTCCATTCTTTGTGGATTAACAGCTACTTGTGCTTTTTAGTAGATTTTAAAGTTAATTCAATTTGTAATTAAAGTGATTTATGATTGTAAGTGGCAAAAAGGACAGATTAAAATATCTCTGGGTTGGTGAGAGCTTGAAGCTTTTATGTTCTATTTCTTTAGTTTTTCTTCCTCTTTTCTATTCCCAGATCTCTGCCAGCACAATGAAGTTTGTACGTATTTGTAAAACAATTTGTCATTAATATTTTCTCTGACTTCATCTCTAGGGAAAGAGAGTAGAAACCACTACTCTCTGTTGTTGCTATAGTTTAATTAAAGGTGTGAAAAGCCATTCTCTCCTTTTCCCCTCCCCCCACACACATCAGGAAAGAAGGTGGTAGCAACTTGAAATCCTCTTTGGAAAGGTTAGATCCTTAGTGCAACAGTTTTAGAACAGGTTTTTTGTTTGTTTGTTTGTTTTAAGAAGTCATTGTACGCTATTTCTGTTCTTCACTCATGAAATCCTCTTTCTCCCCACCATTCTCTATGTTGGGTGTTTGGCTCAGTTGATCAAAGGAAAGGTATCTGTTGTACAGATTTTGTATGTAGTTAGTTAACCAGATAATGCCCTTTCTTCTTAATCCCTGTTACAACCCTTAATTGAGCTTGTTTGGACCTTTATCACAAGTGAACTGTGAGCAAGTATCATTTACACAAGTACTGTGGAAATGTGGCTTGCTCCTTTGTAAATTATTGTTCCAAGTGGTATGTTAGACTATAATTTTAGAAGTTCGTATGTTTTTTTAAGAATTTGCTCTGGGAAATCATTGGGTATTGAAAGGAATTATGATCTGCAAGCTCCTTAAATATTGGGATGAAGATAACTTTTTTATGGAAACGTATCAAAGGTGTCTAGCCAGTTGATTTACTTTTTATACTTCATACACAAGACAAGTTTCTCTTAAGATTTCCATACAAAAATAAAACATATACCATTCTTAAATCAGTAGTTCTTTGTATAAATTTTAAAAAATTTGAATATTATGGTTCATGTCCCTTTTATGCATTGAATATTTGAATCTTAATTTGGAAAAGAAAATGTGCTTCTTAAGCACTACTTTCGTGGTAACTGTAATGAAACTGGACACAATTGCATATTTACGCTTCGCCATAAATCAATAGCCTTCTAACATTATCAGAAGTGTTCCTTGTTTTCTTAAAACAGCAACATTTTGTTAACCTTAGTCAGAGCCTGACGTGTGTTTCTTCTAAACGGCGTCTGATGTGGTATGTCTCTTCAGTTCTCTGTGGTTTCCTGTTTTTTTCATACATGGAGAAAAGCCTTTTGATGTATTCAGCCTCATATTTTTCTTTCTTTTAGTGGTATATCAAACCTAAACTTTCTTATAAATACAGCATGGTATCGTAAGCGTGTCCCACCATTCATTTATTCATCTTGCCACAGACCACTCCTTCTCTGGAATTCCTCCAGGACTTCCTTATATATCCCTCCCTCTAATTTTTTTTTTTTTTTAACATTACATGTCTTATTTCTACCCTGTGTGTATCTTCTTCAAGGACAGATAGTATCATGTATTTTCGTAATTGTATTTATCCACAGTGCTTTACCTTAGCAGTTAAGAGATGAGTGACTCTCAAAGTGGTGTTCCCCAGACCAGCAACATCAGCATCACTTGGGGACTTGTTAAAACTGTAAGTTCTCCAGCCCCACCTCAGTCATAATGAATTAGAATATCTTGGGCTGCGGATCAGCAATTTCTGTCCTAACAAGCCCTTCAACGCTCCCAATGAATGCTCAAGTTTGACAACCGCTGCAGTAGATAATTATTGAATGAATATATAATTGTACATTTATGGCGATGCTTCGCTGGGAGAATTGGCATAGGATAGGGCCGATGTAGTCCATTCAGCCTGAGTCTTTTATTTCTTACAAGATACTAGAAAAGAAAAACCTAAGGCTTAAATATTTATAATCTTCTAAGAGTGTATGTATAGCTCTTATGATGTCCTGTTGTAAAAACTGCAGCTTAAAATTTTAAAAACATGAAGGACTTCTTTCTTCCACCTTTTCAGGAGTAGGCATTTAACATTCCAAAAGGAGGAAAATGAACTAAGGGATGAATAATAAGTATTACTTATTTTCATGATGGGGAGGAGGTGGTGAATGTCAGAAACCGGTCAGGTGGAGGACAGACTGGGAGACTTCCCTGGACACCGTTTTTTGCCCTTCTAAATTTTTAAACTACGTAAATGCGCTGCTTAATAAAAATTTTGATGCATGATATTTAAGAAAAATAAGTTTTCAATAAATAAGTTTCTATATGCTAGCCAATGTGACCAGCTAAACGATTTAAAATTTCCCTTTGTATTAATATGAAAGGTTAGATAACATGTTGTTTATCTGCAGAATACAAGGGGATAATGGCTAAAATGCCTTCATGACTTTTCTCCTGCGCTTTCTTAAAATGGTGAATTACTCTTTTGTGCCATGAATAAAGAATTCCTACTATTGTGTGAACCCATAGTCTTAGAGTTATTTTAAGGAAATAAAGAGGGGGAAAATTTAACTTGATTCAAAGTCAAATGATCTTGTGTACGCAAGAGGTCAGACACACAGGACTTTGACCTAATCCCTTCTTTTGGATGTATTTTTAGAAATATCTTGATAGTGAAGGATTTTTTGAGAGAGAAATTTACTTAGATTTTTGTCACATTCTTAGCAAATGGAAAATAATCCAGTTAGCAAAACCCATTACTGATTATGAACACCTGTTTGTCTTCTTTTTTCTCAACTATTTGTCTTTTAATACAAATGCAATTAATTATATTACTGTTATGATTGAACTGTGCTATTTCAGTGGAAGGTAGTCTTAAATGACACTTGATTCAACTACTATTTTTTTTTTCCTTGCACAGAACTATTGTTCCATGGAAAGTATTCAGACAGTGCCTTCATGAGGTTCATCAAATTAGCTCTGGCCTGGAAGCAATGGCTCTGAAATCAACAATTGATTTAACTTGTAATGATTACATTTCAGTTTTTGAATTTGATATTTTTACCAGGCTCTTTCAGGTAAGCGTCCTATTTGCTTCATCCTTTCCTCCCTCCTCATCTCCTTCCCTGTGTGCGCATGTGATGTGCGTGTGTTCGTGTGCACGTGTGTGTGTACATCTCTCTCACACACACAAACATATGAGAAATAGTCTCATTTTTGGTAGTCTATAATTTTGAAGTTGCTGGTGTAAGTTTTTGGTCATCTCTATATGTTTAGGGTTTAAGTTCGGAGTACCAGGTGCTATGAGGCTGGCGATTGCTTGTTAGCTTTGAGAAGATCCATGCAAAGGAGCTTTGCTCTTAAATTTCCTATTTAGTTTCTCACTTTTAGCCCAGTAACTGACAGAATGCAAATTTTACAGGTGGGCATTTGCTGAGGTTGTATCCCAATGTCTCCCCTTTGTCTCCTGCTTTCATTTGGTGAGAAAGGAAATAGTAAACTTGGCAGTAAATAGTAAATTTATCAGGTTCTGTATAGGACACTCCAGTGGTGTGTACTGTTGTACAACTTACGTTGCTCATTCAACCATATGTTATAAACATTTTTTCATGTCAATAAATCTTTTTCATTAATATAATTATTAATTTTCAGTTGCTATATAATATTCCATCAAAATAGTATGGCATTAATTTAACAAATACTCTTTTGGTAAATTTAGGCTTTGTTTTTTTTTTTTTTCCCTGTTTCCTCACTGATATGTATGACTGTGACATAACCTTCTTGTCCTGTTTATTGTTTTTATTTTTTAATCTGTCCTTTATAATTGTCTTTAGATAGCTTTTCAAAAGCAAGTGTCATTGAATGATGAAAGCTGGATGCTATCATTTTATTCTTT
Organism: Phoca vitulina; assembly: GCF_004348235.1. NCBI lineage: Eukaryota > Metazoa > Chordata > Mammalia > Carnivora > Phocidae > Phoca > Phoca vitulina. Next base: position 29,817,395 of record NW_022589711.1, on the reverse strand, counting down.
TGTATATCTTCGTGGAACTACCCTAAACATGAAGACTTGAAATTTGTGTTTTCATGTATGGCATTCAATTGAAGTAGTCATGTATATCATGTATGGCATTCAATTCAAGTAGTCACAAAACGAAAGAATCCCACTTAAAATCTTTATGCTTGTAGTAATATGAATTCTCTAGTAAATGAGGTAAATTGATCAGAAAACAGGCTTGCTTGTATTCTGATGCAATTTTTTATTACTTTAGTCTATAGTAAGATTTATTCTGTTTGAAACATGCTTTCAACAAATGTTGGGAGTATAATATTGGTTTTCATGTTTCCCATGTTATAAGAATTTCCCTTCTCTGATTTATGATTCTCCTTGGCACTAGTTTGCAAGGATCTGGTGACTGAGTTATGTAAGAAAATCAAATTATGTGGGATTAACTTTTAATTTACAAAAGGACCTGTTAACAGAAGGCAAATTAACTCTTGTCATCAATACTTATAGAATACATTTTATTTTATTACAACTTTAAGATCATAATTCTACCTGGATGTATAGGATAAGAAATTAGATAAATGATTGCAGAAATTGTGCTTTTGCATATTTTCAGTTTACACTAGTTTCATGATTATTCCCTTGGTATATACAGGCACATCTCGGAGATGTTGCAGGTTCATTCAGTTCCAGACCAGTGCAATAAAGTGAATATCACAATAAAGCAAGTCAAAAAATTTTTTTTGGTTTCCTAGTGCATATAAAAGTTATGTTTACACTGTACGGTAGCCTATTACATGTGTAATAGCATCATGTCTTAAAAAAGCAATGTATGCACCTTAATTTAAAAATACTTCATTGCTAAAAAATGCTAACCATCATCTGAGCTTTCAGTGAGTCGTAATCTTTTTGCTGGTGGAGGGTCTTGGTCTTTGCCTCAGTGTTGATGGCTGCTGACTGATCAGGGTGGTGAAGGTTGGGGTGGCTGTGGCCATTTCTTAAAATAAGACAACAGTGAAGTTTGCTGCATTGATTGGTCCTTTTTTTCACAAACAATTTTTTTCTGTAGCACGTGATACTGTTTGAAAGCATTTTACCTGCAGTAGAACTTCTTTCAAAATTGGAGTCAATCTACTCAAACCCTGCCGCTGCTTTATCAACTAATATTCTAAATCTTTTATTGTCATTTCAACAATTTTCACAGCATCTTCACCAGGGGGTAGATTCTATGTCCAGAAACCATTTTCTTCACTCATTCCTAAGGAGCAGCTCCTCATCTGTTGAAGTTGTATCATGAGATTGTAGCAATTCAGTCCTATCTTCTGGCTCTGCTCCTAATTCTAGTTCTCTTGCTATTTCCACCCCATCTGCACTTACTTCCTCCACAGAAGGCTTAAACCCCTCAAAGTCATCCACGAGTGTTGGGATCAATCTCTTTCAAACTCCTGTCCATGGTTGATATTTTGACCTCTTTCCATGAATCACAAATATTCTTAATGGGATCTAGAGTAATGAATCCTTTCTAGAAGGTTTTCAGTTAACTTTGCCCAGATCCATCAGAGGAATCACTGTATAGGGCAGCTATAGCTATACCAGTCCTACATGGTATCTTCTGCCAAGAGAAGGCCATTTCCTCTCCATTGAAGGTAGCCACCATCATTAATTGTTGTAGCCAGATCTTCTGGATACCTTGCTCAGCTTCTGCATCAGCACTTGCTACTTCACCTTGCACTTTTATATTACGGAGAAAGCTTCTTTCCTTAAACCTCATGATCCAACCTCTGCTGGCTTCATACTTTTCTTCTGTAGCTTCCTCACCTCTCAGTCTTCCTAGAATTAAAGAGTTAGGGCATTGCTCTGGATTAGGCTTTCGTTTAAGGGAAGGTTATGGCTGGTTTGCTCTGCTCTTCAGACCACTAAAACTTTCTCTGTATCAGCAATAAGGCTGTTTTGCTTTCTTATCATTTGTGTGTTCACTGGCATAACACTTTTCATTTCCTTCAAGAACCTCTCCTTTGCTTTCACAATTTGGCTGTTTGCTGCAGGAGGCCTGGCTTTCAGTCTGTGTTGTCTTTCAACTTGCCTTCCTCATTCAGCTGAATCATTTCTAGTTTTTGATTTAAAGGGAGATAAGTTCTTTCATTTGAACATTGAGGGGACGTTGTAGGGTTATTAATTGGCCTAATTTCAATATTGTTATGTCTTAGGGAATAGAGAGCCTGAGGAGAGGGAGAGAGATGGGGGGAACAGCTGGTCAGCGAAGCAGTCAGAACACACATTTATGGGTTTCATTTGACATCTTATGTGGGTGTGGTTTGTGACTCCCCTGAAAATTACAGTAGAAACATCAAAGATCACAGATCACCATAACAGATATGATGATGATTTGAATATCTGAAATATTTTAAGAACCACCAAAATATGGGGTGTCTGGGTGGTTCAGTTAAGTGTCTGACTCTGGATTTTGACTCCGGTCATGATCTCAGGGTTGTGAGATCGAGCCCCGTGTCTCAGGCTCTGTGCTCAGTGGGGAGTCTGTTTCTCTCCCTCTCCCTTTGCCCCTCCCCCTGCTTGCACTGTCTCTCTCTCTCAAATAAATAAATAAATCTTTAAAAAAATTACCAAAATAATGACAGAGAGACTTGAAGTGAACAAATGCTGTTGGAAAAATGGTGCCATGAAAGAATTGCTCAATATAGGGTTACCACAGACCTTCAATTTGAAAAAAACAAAAACAAAAACAACACAGTATCTGTGGAGTGCAGTAAAGCAAAGCGCAATAAAATGAGGTATGCCTGTATAGGCCATTAGCTTACTTTAGTCAATGATTTTAATGATACATTTTGTAAAAAGATTGTGTTACCTGATACTGACCATTTTATAATAGAACCTCTCCTTTCTTTAAAGATTTCTGATAATTTTACAAATAATTTATTTCACATAATACAAAGGCATTTGAAGTAGTAGAAGCTTTGTTTCTTCCCCTTGTGAAGGAAGAGAAAAAAATTATTTTCCTGCCTTAACTGTTCATTCTAGGAAAAGTGTGTTTTTTCTGGGCGGCCTAGATGACTTTTTAATGTGGATGTTAAATGCTAGAATGCCTGGGTTATATATGAAAGTTATGAGGGCACTTTAATGTTGGTTGAACACTTACCCAAACTGTTATTTAACGTGCACATATTTTCTTATAAGCTGTTTCACTTTAAAACAGTGCATTTGATCTTAATACTCTAACTTACGTGTGTCTTATTTATGCTCACTGGGATGGGAGAGGAAAAGAATCTTTTTAAGTAGAGTTACCGTGAAAAGTTTTAGATAACAAAACCAAAAAAATACCTGTAAATTAAACATGCCTAGTCTCTTTTAAAACTCATAATTACAGAAGTAGCTAAAGAACTCTCATTAGCTCCTATATACTTCTGTGATTCTTCACTTCTTTCAGTTTCATTATTCAGATGTTTTAACTAATCATACATGTGCCTTAAAATTAGTTCTATGCATAGACAAGTAAAATGTATTAACTTTTACTGATCTTTTATTTTATACAACTTTAAAAATTGAGTAGTAGGTTTTTTTAAGTTATAATTATGCATTCTGTATGAAAAATGTGTTTTATGAATACTATAACTGCATGAACATATATTTTTCTGCAGGCACAGTGGTGGTGGTGAATTAGCAATGAATTCTCACCTCTAAATTGTTGGGAGTGGGGTATTTAGCAGAATGGGCTCTGAAAGTGAGTAAGGTACATGCTCAAGATTGCGGTTTGACAACAGAGAACTAGCATAAGGGTTGGAAGAAGTCATCAGCGGGGACTAGGAGATGAAATTGACAATTGTCTAGGAAATGAAAGAAGGGAAAAGAAGAACGTAAATCTGGTTACTAGGTACGTTCTTTTCCTCTCTTCCCTTATCCTGACATTCTGCCAGAACTTGAACAAATACTAGGAAGATGTTGGAACAATCTTGCAGTAGCTACCTTCCTCCTTTCCTCTTGCTTCTGCCTTTAATCTTCTCTTTCTCCTCTCCAGGTGGTTCAGAGATGCTGGGATTGGCAGGTGCTAAAGTCCTGGAATGGAAAGAGGGGGATTTTGCTTCTCTCTTCCCTCTCCCTGGGGCTGTTGCTCCCCTTCTCCTTCCATTTCCCCACTACTAGAGACGATGGGGTTGCTGAGAAATGGGGCTTCTGGGTGGCGGCATAAGGAATGTGTGATTTGGGGGAATATATTCGTGACTATGGAATATATAGCATCAGTGGAATAGAGAGCAAAAGAAGAAGAGGAAAGTCATCTGTTATAGCAAGGAATAAGAGAGCAGATCTAGACAGAGCAGTCCGGGCCCCTCTTCCAGCCGAAGCTTTAAGTCAGTAAAGGGCTATTCTTGAAAATAGTATTTTGGAAGAATGGAGGGAATAGCTTCCTTCATTCACTCAATTAATTTCTGTAGTCATTTAAGAATCTCTAAATAATTTTGTGTTGGTGGGTGTGAAAACCTTTCCTTTAGTCTAAAAACAAATGCAAAAATAATCCTATTCTCCAAAGCATTTTATTTTGCCTTCTTTAAGCCATTAGTTGGCAAAATCCTTTAAAAACAAAAAAACAAAAAACACGTAACTACCATGTGTTTCAGACTGTGGGTAGCATTCACAAGAAAAACAGTACACAGACTCTTTCTATTACACAAATATTTTTGTAGTTAGAAGCTGGCCCTCTGGATTATGTACCAAGAAATGGTTGCTTAATACTGTAGCAGTTGGCTCAAAACTCCAATTTCATTTTTTTTTTTCAGTTGTATTCTGATCTGCGCATTGGTTCTCCACGAAGTGCAGCACTTTTTTAAACAACTCTTCCATTAGTTTTTGTAGACTTTGATGGAAGTGACCCAAATATTTTATATTCTCTCCATCCTTGTTCTTTGTAGATGAGGAAGTAGAACAAAATAAAACCCATTTCCTATACTAGCAGTTATTTCTCAGTTTTTTTAAAAACATATGCTGATATTCTTCCAAGTATTGTTTATGTAATTTTTAGTCATGATTTTAGAAGAAAATTAGAAACATGTTTTTTTTTTTTCTTTTTCCCCCAAGTACATAGACAGAACCTCTCATAATAGTGTTCTCCAGGGCTCCTTTTTGCCCAATTAGATATTTTAGTGTGCTGGGGGAATACCCTGAAGATTTTTCTTGTTATGTCAGAAAAGGTTAAAGAACTCTTCATTACTAAATCTTTCTTTCCCTTGTTATCCTCATCTCAAGAGATACAATCCTTGAAGAATTCTGCCTTGTGAATCTAAAACTTGCTTAACAATAATGAGGAACAAGTCTCAAAACATTCAAAAGCAGGAGCCCTCTACCAATGATCATGTCTAGGATGACCACTTCAACAATTCTCACTTGGCAACATAAAATACCGTTTTTTCTTCTTTTCTGTAGAAGATATGAGTTAATAATCTGGCACATTAGATAGAGTATGCCACCAAGTCCATGGAATAAATGCAGCTTCAGCCTTAAAAATATGGCCGAGACAATTCATTCACACCCTCAAGCAAAATTGTCTATCACTGACTGCCTTTTTTTCTCTTGCCATGGTAACTGGAGGGGTAACTAATCACATGAAAGAGAGAATGGTACAAACTCTGTTTGTGTGCCTTTGTGTATTTCTGTGCAAGATCTTTAACTTACTACTGAATCATAAACCTTCTGTAATTGTGCAAGAACTAGCCAAATGTGAGCAGAGTAGTATGTTACCATGGAAAGAATGGTAGGTTGGGAGTCAAGGCCTTTTAGACAAGTGACTAGTTAGAGGAGCTCTTCAACAATTACACCTCCCTGATCACTGTATTCTGAGACTACATCAGTGCTGGTATCCCTTTGGTGAGCAAGACAGGCATGTTCCTTATTCTTATGTAGCTTCTGGTTAATGTATAAACGGTGCCAAATCACTTACATCCCATGGTATGGCTTCTTGTTCTATAAAATTAGATACCTTAAAGGTACAGTGGTGAACAAAACAGACCAAGGGAGATAAGGAATGTGATGAGTGCTAGCAGTTTTCAATAGAGTGGTCTGTGAAGGCTTCATTGAGGAAGCAACACTGGAGAGGAATCACTTAGCTATTTGGAGGAAGAATTCTGGTAGAGGCATCATCAGCAAATACAAAGCCTCTGAGGTGGGGGAGTACCTTTGTGTTCAAGCCCACTACAAAGAAGCCATCGTCCCTGGAGAAGAGGCAGAAAGTGGAGACGTCACAACAGATGGGGAGGAAAGGGAACTGGGCATCAACCCTGTAAAGTCCTTCTAGACCATTTGTAAGGACTTTGACTTTTACTCAAAGTTAGAGGGTTTTGAACAGAAAAGTGATGTGTTTTAGGTTTCAAAATTACCACAAATGCTGTATTGGGAATAGAACTTGTGAAGAAAGTATATAGTTTTTCTTTTTGTTCTCTGTATCCTATCCTGTTTTCTGCCTATTATTTCTCCAAAAAGAGAGTAAGGTATTTCATGTTTACTGTTAAATGGTAAAGGTTGACCTAAGCTACAGAAGCTCATATTCACTTTAAAAATATCTAGGAGATTTCAGTAACTAAATTAAGTGATGGGTTGGTGTATAGTTGATATTATCTAAATAGTATCTTTTCATTTATTCATATTTTTAGCCTTGGGGCTCTATTTTACGGAATTGGAATTTCTTAGCTGTAACACATCCGGGTTACATGGCATTTCTCACATATGATGAAGTTAAAGCACGACTGCAGAAATATAGCACCAAACCTGGAAGGTAAGACTTCAGCAGCAATATTATGTGGTATATCTCGTGATGAAAAGTCCTCTCTTGTCCATTCTTAAGTAAATCAGTAACACCCATGGGGGCGGGGGGGGGGGGGGAAGGAAATGCTAATAGACCACAATGGTACTTTTTAATTGAATCCTTTTAATCCATTCATTGTACTTGTACTGAAACTCTGTATTCATGAAGTGAAAGAGGATATGGTACCATGTAATTTGATAAACTTGGAAATTCATTAAGTCTCAGAGCTCTGATTTTCAAACTAAAGGAGGGTATTAGCATTGTCTCTTTCATGACACCTGTGTTTGTATATAAAATTGTATGTGTATATTTGAATACTTGAATATTGTGCTAAAGACAAAATAAATCAGTTTCATGTTCATTATTTTAGGGTATTTTTCAAGATGTTCAATTTGGTTCTATGGTAAACACTTATAATAACGTATAATATAAACAAATATAAGTACATATAAGTGTACATGTATGTACATGTTGAACACATATAAGTATATAAACATATGTAAGCCCATTGTTACAATCCAACCAATTTCATGTCCTTAAGAATTTCTTCCATAATACCGTGTCATTCTTTGTAGCTTCAGAATTTATGTTTTATTTTCCAGATGATAAAACTAGGTGAAACTCAGAGGTTGGCTGTTTGGTCAACCCTGTGACTTTGGCTGAGAAATCATACCTTATTAATGACAAATCTGGGATCAGAAAATCTCTTCCCTCATTCATACATTTTCCCCATGTGCCATTTAGAAATGCATTACATAGTAGGCGTTTGTGCTGTGGCAAGCAGTGTGCTGGGTATGACAGCAGTGACAGGGATACCTGTCCTCCTCATACAGTGACATTTTAATAGGAGATGCCTTCCCAACATCCATGAGTACACTGATTTCATTGTATCACTCAACAGGAGTCATTTCATTGCAGGAATGAATTTGGTTGTTTTTTTAAGGTTCCATTTTTCTTCTAATGCCATTTTTATCTGATTTGTAGTGCAAATGGTGTTTGTCCTTTAACAAAGTAGTTTCTAGTATAAGCCAATACTGTCGATTCCTTTTTCTCTGCCACAATGAAAATTTCCATCTTTTTTTATTTTTACGAATTTATGTGGTATATAAAAAGAAGGTAGTGGGTACAGAGAACAGTTTGGCTCCTGTTGAAGTCTTCTGTTTAGATTAAGGAGAGTTGGTTCTCATTGAGATGCTGACAGTGGCTTACATGAGTCATTCTGTTTTGGTCAGGGATCTCTCATACCAGATTTTTCCATAACTTCTACTCTGTAGATTGGCATCAAAGTATCTTCTTGTTCTTGGAGTATGATTTGAAAGATGTGCTATGTTTGGAATTACACAATCCTACAAATTTAACACCGAAGTTATTTGCAAAATTAAGAAACTGAGTCCCTTTTGTGTTCTCTTGTTCAAGATTCTGGAGATAAATAATGTTGGGAGAGAACACTGTTGGGAGCAAAAGGCAGGCTGCATCACTTTTGGACTAGTTCTTTTAATAAAAGGACAGTGCCCTCCAAAAGGATGTCTTTCTTCCTTTTCTTCCCAATTTGCCCTGTAACAGTTTATTCTACTGAGTTTTTGGCAAAGATGAAATGATCAGTCTGTGGTAAATTGTTATGTTTAAAGTGTGATGTGGTATTTAAAACATAAAGTTTAGGAAAACTCGGTGAACAAATCAAATGATTTTGGTAAATACTTGTTTTGCAGAATAGTTTCTTCCTCTTGGAAAGCATTTCTTCTCTTTGGCTTCCTGGTACAGAAAATAGTAGGACCTGTTGCAAGGACATTTGAATCTCTCAGGTTTTGCTTTTTGGGCGGATCCAGTTGACAGCTAGACTTCTGTGTGGAATTATTTTGTCTATGATTCTGATTTAGGGTTCCATTTATTGGCAGGTTGATAGCCTATTTTCAGGCTCTCTAGGAGAATACATTTTAGGACTTTCTTGAAGAGTCCTTTCCAAAGGTTCTAAAACAAGTATGAAGTTCTTACTGTTTAAAAATCACAACTTCTTCCTTTCTTTAAGAACCCAATTTTCTTCAAAGACGAAATCACCTTGCAGTACTAAATACACAAGTTAATTAAATTGAATAACTGTATAGCCATTATGTATGTTAATTTATTCTGCAAAGTTATTTTTATAGTACTTGGTTCATAAGTAACTAATGTACATTAGGATATATCAATTTCTGTCACGTATGTAGAGCAATCAGGGTACTCAAATATAGCCAACAGATTGTTGACCTACTTTTGAGCTGTTTAAGGGGTTATACAATCCAGATACGGTTATCATGATGGCAAGATTGAGTGCAATACACTTAAATAAAGATAAGTGATCTAAAATGAAACAAGCAGATAGCTATATTAATAAATAACAGTGAATTTAAAACCAAGTCAGTGTCTCCTTGTCATTTTCATTAATTTGATTTATATTTTTGAACTATTTTAATTTCCTATTATAAGACATTGAACTGGACAGGGTTGGGTGGCAGCCATGTGCTTAATCTAGTTTGTCTTCTCATTAATATAGTTCAGCTCTTTTGATCTTTCATTTAAAGATGAATGGCTGGAACGCTCCAAAGAAAAATATATTATTTTTAAACAAGTCATTAACTTAAAATGCATAATTTTAAAATTACAAAGTGATATATTGAATTCCATAGTAGAAACTGACTCAATTGCTCTCTGAAGTGAACAAATTAAATTTTGACTTTGCTTTCCAAAAACGATTTCTGTCCTAACTGTTTCATACTGAGCACCCACTGATGGGGATGGCAGTAGATCCTTTGATATTGAAGTAGATCAACTTCAGTTCTTTTGTCCTATAGCCCTGGAGGTGTTTAAGTGGGATTACTGTCAGTGCTGCTTTTACAGATCAATGAACAGAGAAGGACAATGGTGTTAAAATAAGAAGAAAGAACCTTATTTCAGATATTGTAAATGATTCCGTTTATTCTTTGACTTTAAAAAAGTCTAACAGATTGTTTAGTAGTTAGCATACACTTTGTGACTAAACATCATTTTCTCACACTTTACAGCTACATTTTCCGGTTAAGCTGCACCAGATTGGGACAGTGGGCCATCGGCTATGTGACAGGGGACGGCAATATCCTACAGACCATCCCTCATAACAAGCCCTTATTTCAAGCCCTGATTGACGGCAGCAGGGAAGGATTGTGAGTATGAGAAATGGGAGTCAGGGGGCTTATTATTCACCAGTTTGAAAGACAGACACTGCTTTATGATGGAGAGAAGAGATAGTGAGGCTGATGATCTGGTCTATTTCAAGACTGAGGAATGGAGTGCTCCTTAGTTCTTATCGTTCATCTCTTAAAATAGTCATTTTCAGGTAACTGGTTTGATTTAAACTGTATATGACAGCCAGTAAATTCCAGCATCAGATTAGAACATGAGTTTGTATTTTTCACAGGAAAAAAAAAAAAAGCACTTAAAAGGAGTTTAAAATAGATGGAAAAACTTATTAAAAAGATAATTCTTTAAAATAACCAACTTCTCTTGCTTCGTGTAACCCTCACGTTGCTAGTTTTCCTTTTTGTTTGACCGGTAGTACCAGATTTTCTCTTTCTTCTTCTTACCCTTTTCTTACCCCTTCCCCGCTTTTTCTCTTTGTGTCTTTCTTCTTTTGGTCACACTGATATTCAATCCCTATTCCAGAATTATATGTTAAGAGCTGAATTCAGTTTAACTTAAGCTATTCTTTTTTAAAATTTAAAAATAAGTATGTTCTCCTTTGTCTTTTAGAGTAAGAATGACTTTTTTTCTCCACAAAGTTTAGACAATCTGATAGGGGCCTTCCTAGTAAATATCTCTCATTCGTTTTAGTCATGTGCCATTCCCTTCATCTTTTTGTTCTCTTTTTTGTGTTGTTCTGTTCTATTGTTGTATCATCATGCTCACTTTTCTTGCCCTTTGCCCTTACTGAGTAACTCAGGGACGGATGTTCCCTTATTTGCTAACAGCACAGATTGTGATAGAAACCTAGCAGGAAAAAGCCCACAAGAGTTAGCAAAGAGAAAATAATTTAAGTTACACCTTTTCTAAAATAATTGCAAAAAAGAAAAAAAAAAAAGTGCTAGGATTATATATGAAGAAAAACTTTTTTTTTATAAATTATGAGCTTTCAAGAAATAATTACGTAAGAATTGTATGGCAAACTGGTAACAAGTTTGTATTTCTGTGTTTTTAACTTAATATAAATTTGCTTTTTTTAATAAATTATGAACTTTCAAGAAATAATTACGTAAGAATTGTATGGCAAACTGGTAATAAGTTTGTATTTCTGTTTTTTTAACTTAATATAAATTTGCTATCCTCAGTTATTTATAACTTACTTGTAATGCATCTGAGATTCATATGTGTAGCTTTTGATTCACTGTGATTACAGGATTTTGTTTTTAAGAAAGTGTGCTGTAAAGTTTTACTTTATAAATAGAGGTTATGAGCGAGCAAATCTGTACATGTAGTAATTTTGATACAGCTTATTTATATTGTTCATAATGCCTTCCATCTATTTTTTAAAAGCCAATAAAAAAAACAAATTATAATATTGTAATCAGTAGTGTAGCCTCTGAACTCCTATGCAAATCAGATGTTAATATTTACACACACACACACACACACACACACACACACATACAAACACCCCTTCAGAGGCATTTAATTAGTTGAATTTGAACTGTAGTGAAAGAGTACATTAAAATAGGTCATATTAACATTTTATTATTTAAAACTAGATCAGATTTTTAGATTATATTAAAATAGATATTATTAGACGGTTTTTTTTTCCCCTAAGTTCAGTAAAACACAGGATATTATCTGGTCCAGCTATCATCAGGGTCAGCTGTCCTTTCCTTAATTAACTCAATTTAGTATGACATAGGTAATTTACTTCCATAACCAGCCAACCGAGATTGTTTATTCCTTTCCTACCATTGAGGAGGGTCTCATCAGTAGCACCCTTGTTTACTGAGGATAGTGATAACGAATTGCCCCTTATACATTAGATAGACCCTTCAACCTTTCCTGTAGCAACCTTATTGTCATTTTTATAATCTTTCAGGTTTGAATTCTTCATAGAATTTCTACATGTTTTTTAAGTGTGATGAGCAAAATGTTATATAATAATTTTAAAACTGGCCATTATTTAGGGTATAAAAAGAAAGCTACTTACCAACTCTCACTTAGCACTCTTCATTTAATATTTGTAGAACTTTAACCCACCCCTGCGAAAACACTCTAAATTTGTCATTTCAGATGTAGTCAGCTCTCTTTCCTAAATTGTAAAAAAAAAAAAAAAAATTTCACTGATCTACTGATTTGTTCCTTATCCTATGAGAATCGTCTGTCCTCTAAGTTCATTTTTTTTCTAGTTTTACTAGTAAATTTTAACACTTATGAACATATTTTGGACTATTTAAGAATAAATATTTTTTGTTACTTCACAGAACAGTTTTAGTATAGTTTTGCCCCTAAAAATATTGATCACAGTAGTAGTATATTCTGAATTTTTCCTTCAAGCCATAGAACAGAGAACTACCAAACAAAACTAACTATATATCTTAATCAGTCAACATAATCCAACAGTAATATTACCATTTTTAAAAATCTAAAATAGGTATTTCCTAACACAATAAACTTCATTTTTAAAGGAGTGTCTGAATGAATAAAAGCTTCTAACAAGATGGCCTTATTGCTGTAACTTTAGTTCTTATTTTAATTCTCTGTAACAGTGGAACCTCATATTTATAAATGATTGTGTTTGTAGTTTGATTTGAAGTAAATGAAGCATATAATTGTAACATTTTCTAATTTCTTTAATCGTGCGTGTACGTGTGTGTCAGCGTGTGTGTAGACTAGTGTGTGTGGGGTGACTGGAAGGTGAGATGGAAAGACAGAGGATGGGAAACTGGAGAAACAGGAACCATGGAGATGTTTGCATAACTTTTACAGGAAACTTGTGGGCTTTAATTCCGTTTTCCTCTCGTGTTATTAAGCATGGTGTAAAATGATGCAGGTAACATTAACTGTGCTTCACATGGGAGACACGATCATTGCAAATTGGTGTACATTCAAAGTGTTTTGGAATAGACCATGAATGACCAGAAAAATAAATGTTTAACTTACCTAAAGGACCTATAGTAAAGATATTTAATTGGAAATAGTTGCTTAGTAGCTGAGTCCATATTCATTATGTACTTCTTATATGAAAATGATTTCTAAATTTTAAATGTCCTGAAAGTAACTTGTAATATTATGGAAACAGTGATAGCAAAGGTTCTTGATATAAGTTACATAAAAAGGAAATTTCAACATGTGGGTTTGAATATAGAAGAATCAGATTAAATAATCTTAAATGCAATTAAAAAACGTATATTTATGGTAATAAAGTTTATGTTTATAATACAGCTATCTTTATCCTGATGGGAGGAGTTATAATCCTGATTTAACTGGATTATGTGAACCCACACCCCATGATCATATAAAAGTTACACAGGTAAGGACAATTTCTGGTAACCCATTTATAATTGTTAAGTATCTAATGCTTTTGAAATAAAAAGCATCCTCTTATACTGTAGCTAAAAGGATGTATAGGTATTTCATGCAGAAGATACTTTAAGGAATTCTAAGAGTGTTTGAAAAAAATACTGTCTCCATTTTTTGAATAAAAATTTCTTCTGTTAATATTCTTGCTTCCAATACAATATTGGCATTTATGCAGATAGATAGATAAATTCATAGGTAAGTAAATAGATACGAAGAGAGAGCCATAGATTTAGAAAACGCCAAAGAAGATTAGAATAATAATATGCATTAGCTTTTAGAGTCAAATGGGTACTTGAAGCGTATTGAAGATAATAATTATATTCTTATAAATCTATTGTTGGCAACCTCATAGACTGCATGGGAGTGTAACTTGGTAAGCCTTTCTTGAGGGTAATAGTAATTATCAAAATCTAAATAAAAACATTTTTGACTCTGGATTCTGTATATATCACTCACATATACAAAGAAAGATCTGTACATTGGGGTATTCACTTCAGCATTTTTCCTAAAATGAAAAATTATAAACTATTTAATCATAGGTTAAGTAAACCATAGTATATTCATACTGCATTATACTGTAAAGTCATTAAGAGGAGGAAGGTAGCTCCACATATTCACATGGGAACTTCGGCATCTTTATTATGTAAAAAAGTTCCATTACTAAGAAGCTCAATTATGTAACATTTCATTTTGTAAAGTTACATTATGTTAGTTCAGTTTCTGGAAAGAGAAAGAAAGAAATTACCATTTTTAAAAATAACAATTAAAAATACCAGACTGGTAACAGTACTTAACTGAGGAGGTAAGAAGGTTTGGGGAATTAGGAAGAAGATGAAAGGGAGAACCTGAGTATTTTGTTTTGCATATAGTCTAGTTTTAAAATATTTTATAATTTTTATGTTTTTGTGCTTTGTATAATAAATAATAAAAATCAAATAAAACCCAGAAAATGTAGATTTGGGGGAAGACAATAGATAATTTTATTTTATTTCAAATTCTCCAGATTTAGTCCCAGTGGTCTTGGTATTATTATGTGAAACATATTTGTTGACATATGTACAGTTGATGGACAGTTTTTACAGTATAAAATATAAGTGACATTATTTTAATTATGTAGTGATTCCTTATGTTCTAATACATGTAAAAGGATACTCACAAAAGAAAGTTCCCCTTTATAAAGCCATGGTTTAAAAATACATAATCAGGAGTAATATCATGCCATTAAATTATCATAAATATTTGAATAACTTACCCATTCGGTTCCATTGAGTTTTGCATCCGTGCCTTTAGCTCACTATAATTTTTTAATAATTGCAAACCGGTCCTTTGGATGTCATAACAATATAAATACTTAGCTATTATTTTAAAGACTTCAGTGACTTACAATATATTTTTAATTGCTTTAGATTTCTTTATTTTTCATCTTGATCCATTCTCATCTTTTTTCTTAATTTCTTTAAAAATTAAACAGTCACACATACATACTTCATGGTAGACACAATTTGTATATGAATGTGTGTATGTGCATGTGTATCTTTGTGTATATATGTGTATATAAATATATGTATTTTTTTTTCTCACCAAGATTATAAGATCTTTTAGTAGACTAGCAGTTAAATATTGTCATTTATTTATCCTGCCCAGGGCCAGGTACCTAATAGACACTTATTAACTGAAACATTGCCTTATTTAAATGAATTTTTATTTCCATAATTCCTTTTCTTTGTATCCCTATTAATTAACTTTTTTTCATATTTTCTTTACACGTACTGATATATTTATATCTTCTTTGTGACCTAGATCTTTTCAGTATTTGGACACCAAGAATTTTACTATGTTAAAATGTTCAAAACTAGTATATCAAGAGAATAGATGTTTAATAAAACAATTTTTGGTTGCTGAAGTGATTAGTTTTCCTGACAGTGCTGTATTGGGAAAAGAGTATGCAATTTAGAGATTTAATATAGAATTTGAGGAAAACAATTTAAACTTATTGAGCCTCAGGTATTTTTTTTAATTCAATATGTCTTACTATGCTTTGGAGATGATATGACATAATAAATGTGGACCACAGTCCGTAGCATGCAGGAAGAGCTTGGCAAATTCTGCCTTTCTTCTGTTCTGGAATTTCTAAAGGTATTTAAAAAATAAAATTGAGTGTTCAGTCAGAGTCATATATATGTGTGTGTGTGTATAAGTATGTATGTGTGTTTGCAATTTTACGGTAAAATTAGATGAATATGTGGCACTTACAAAGAAACTAAAGTTATTTATATTTTCTTTTAAAACGATAAGTTTTGTCTTTTGAGTCACCATTGAAGCAAGTCCCTTCCTAAAGGAACAGTATAAAACATTAAATAATCCAAAGTATTAAAAAAGTTTATACAATTGCAGATAAAAGCTCAAATGTCCAAATTGTGATTAACAATTTAAAACATGTCTTAAGTGGCAACATATTCCTGACAGGATCAAGTGTGAGGAATTTACTGTAAGTCATTGTATTTGAAAAAATTCAATATTAAGAGTTCATGTTAGAAATACATTAACACTGCCTTTTTTTTCCCCCCCAAATTCCAGGAACAATATGAATTATATTGTGAAATGGGCTCCACTTTTCAGCTGTGTAAAATTTGTGCTGAGAACGACAAAGACGTCAAGATTGAGCCTTGTGGGCATTTGATGTGCACCTCTTGCCTCACAGCATGGCAGGTATGATCCAGGTTTATATCCCCTGTTACTGTTTCTCCTTGCAGTTTTTTTCATCTTAATGATTCAGGAAATGGTCTGTTAAGTGCTTTCTTTGAGGAGTAGTTTAAAAAAAACCTCATGTGTTTGATTTTCTGTTTTATATAATTTCATTTTTCTTGCTGTTTTTTATATTGTTTCTTTTGCATGTATAATTTAATTTTAAGATTTAGTCATAAGTAGTTGTACCTCGATAAATATGAATTGATTTAATGTTTTAGACTAAGACCTAGAGAATAACTGGTTTCCCCAAGGGTTTTCTTATATTTCTTTATCTGTAATAGAGGTTGGGGGCTTGAAAATGGGTCTTTGGACAAATTTCCAGTTTTGAGTATTTGAAAGGATTCACAGAATATTTTGATCAAGTCATTTTTTTAACTGCTGTTTAACACAGTCACTATTGAAGTCAATATTATTGATGGGGTTTAGAAAGCAAAGAATTAAATTTTCAAACCTTTTTAAAAAATTTGCTGTTGAGTATATAATTGACATCCTTACCCCATTCCTGAGCTGTCTCGGTCCTTGATCTTCTGTCCAACCCAGAACCTCTGCGTTGCTTGAGGAAGGAAAGCCTTAGAGCGTCAGGCAGGGAGAATGCAGACTCAGGAGCACTGGTGCTGTTGAGCTCATTACTTAGTAATAAAATATAATGATTTTCACATTTTCACGATCTTATAAAAAAGACCTACTTCTTCCTTTGGGGAGATTTGAGAAATGAGGAAAAAGAGGAAGAATGAAGAAATGAATTACAGTTGACTTTTGTTTTCTTTTCTTTCTTTTTTTAAAAAAATATTTATTATTTGAGAGAGAAAGAAAGAAAGCGAGCGAGCATGTGAGCAGGGGGAGGTGTTAAGGGAGAGGGAGAGAGACTTGAAGCAGACTCCCAGCTGAGCTCAGAGCCCGTTGAGGGGCTTGATCCCAGGACTCTGAGATCATAACCTGAGCTGAAATTAAGAGTTGGACGCTCAACCTACTGAGGCACCCAGGCGCCCCTGATTTGTGTTTTCAGCATCATTTCTGAACTCCCAGATATCTTCCCTACCTCAGTAAAAATTGTTCAATATCCCTACACTTCTCTTTTTCAGTATGCATTTGGTTTATATTTTACTTTAGGTTTTCCTTGATATCCATGCCCTAATTTCCCTTTATAAACCCTTCATGATGGTGGTGAATTTTGTGCAGTAAAGGGAGAACTTGGAGGGAGAGGGATGCTCGGTGTGGCATCAGCAAACTTATTCTCACTGTATAGGCACTTGATTGCTATGTAAGTTATGTTAATTGTTCTGCACACTTAATAATGTCTTTTTATAAATGACTTTCACTAAGTTACTCTGGTAGAAGAGAGAACTATGTTTGCACGTGTATTTCACATCAATCAGTAGAAACTACTGCAGAGATACTGACTCAGTGCCCGACTGGCAGATGGGACTGTTATGACGATTTGCCTTACCTGATACCCATTCAGTATCTCGGGATAGATAGAGGCCAATTGTGTTTGTCACCCCTTTGGATTGACTTATGACTTCTGGGTGGTGGTATGGTTCTCATAGGTACGGAGAAGCTAAAAACTTTGTATTTCTCCCTAAAGACACCAGAAGTTTAGGCTGATACAAACTCCCAGTACTCTTTGGCCCCACACATGGCCTATGTCTTTGGCCTCTACTCTTGGGGCCTCAGTCTGGGAACATACACATATGTACATATGGCAGACTTGGCATCTTTAACTTGATACCTACCTAGTATTTGGAAATTAAGTGGGTTAAAAGTCAGAAGCTCCCATTAGTTTGGCGAAACCTTTGATTACTAAAGATTATTGTTTAAAGCATCGTACAGAATGGCTGTTTACCTTACAGCCCAGAGTAAGTAAAAGAGTATGACTGAATATAAAACAAGCAGATTTTATTTATTTTACTTTTTGTATACTTCTTAAAAGAAATTTATGTTCTAAAATTTCACGGACAATACTACACATTTTATTTAGCAAGTTCGTGAACTCTTTGCAGTAAATAGGTACGTTATGTGCCAAAGACCAGGAGTGTTTCCCTGTTGCCAGGGCTGTATTGTTAATCCTTTGTCCCTTACATCACCACAACTTTTCTGCATATTACTGTGCATTCTCCAAATAGTACAGTTCCTCTTGACCGTGGCTGATCAGTTCCCTGATTCACTTCATGATTTTTCGTATTGGTCTAATGGCCTTATGTAAAGACGTGCCCAATCACATTTGTAAATTGTTAACCTTCGCTTTTTTTTTCCTTATTACTCTGAAGTACTTCTCAGTTTTACTTTTAGAAATTGAGGAAGTGCATAAATTACCAAGCACTGAAAACTTAGTCTTTGAGTAAAATTTCAGGAGAAGGTCATTATAAAGTAGTGGTTTACTAAGTGAAGGAGTAAGCAAAAAATGACAAATGCAAAAATATTCAGAAGGTTGAAATACAAATCACACTTCTGCTACTAGCAAATAATGTTATTATTTTAATCTGATCGAAGAATTTTGCATATAGGTTAATGAAAAATGTTCAAAAGCATTATTTCAGCATTATTTTTTAATTCCTCCCACACAAGACAGGTTGCAATTAATAAATATTCTTCTGATACATCTTGTATATGTCCCTGTAAACTCTTACCTCATTGTATTTGTATTGTAAACATACATATTTACCTGTTTCTGTTCAAGAACCTAGTTTGGAATCCCTCTCTTCTAGCATTCCACCTGCCTCCACAGTGGTAGGTACTCAGTAAATATTTATGGACTGTATGCTAGATAGTGTAAAGACAAGAAGACTCAAGATTACATTAAAAAGATGCTAAATAGATAAATTAGATAAATTGTTGATATTGTAGATCAGATGTTTTAGTTCTCTTCATTTTTCTTTTAAAATGTACCTGTGATTTAAAAAAAAAAAGTACCTATGATTTTTTTCAAAGACGTTTTATTATGCTCAAGATCTGAGAATAAATTCTAAGAATTTTAAACCTAAGATCCATTTGTTCCATTCAGTAGCTGCTGGATGATTCCGTTCAACTTTTCACATTTTGATTTTGTCCACTTATTTTTGAGCCACATTATTTTACTTTTATCGCTTGCAATAATACTGGCAGTAAGCTAGAGGCAGTAAAACTGAGTTTCTCTTTATTACTTTTTTACACCAATAAGCATTGCATGGTGATCCCTGGTTCAAGTTTTCTCTACCCTGAAGAAAACTGTTCTTAGGCCAAGGTTTGCGAATTCCAAAGTGATATTCCATAGTCTTTCTAATTCACTCGGATCTTAGTCGTTAAAGGAAGCATCAGCTTTTGAACATTTCCACTTTGGGATAACATGAATATTTCTACCTTTACATACAGATTTCACAAAGTGGTGCTTCCTGCCAACCAACAGATCCGTTTTGGCTGTTTTCATATAATATGAATAGCAGTGTTTGACAATCATTTAAGCATGTTATTGCAAAATGCCCTTGTTACTTAATAAAAGTAAAATTCTTATAAAGTTAATCCAGTTAAAATGCAGTTGACAAACCATAGATATGCTAAAAGCCTCACATCATGGCCTTGATAAGCTGCTCACAGGACTTCACCTAATCCATGGTGAATATGAGAAGTAAAAGAACAATTATTGAACATTTCCATAGTTCTGCAGGATATTGTCAAAGATTGTATCTAAACTTGTAGATGCAGTGGGAAACGTTGTATGACTCTGAAGTCTGGATATGACGCCACATAGCAATATGTCTCTCTTTTTCAATGTTCTCTTTATTCAAACTGGCACAGAGCTAGGGTCCGTATTTTCTGACTTTAAAACCATTGTTTTTGCTTTATATGCTTGTTTATTTTTTTTATAGAGAAAAGGTTTTCAAACTTAATTAGGCATAGGGATCATTTGTTACTTTACTTGGTGGGAGCAGACATGGATTGTTTTATCCATCATTCTACAACGTCTCAAATCCATTTACTTATCCATATATTTAGGAAACATTCCTGGGCAGCTGCTGTGTCCCAGGTTCTGTACTAATCTCTGAGCTAGGAAGAACACCATTAAGACCCAGGCCTGACCCTCCAGAAGTTAAAATTAAATCTGAAAGTTTTATAAAGGGGCATGTATTAATAATCATTACTTAAAATGAACATCCTGTTATCCTTCAAATTTAATTATGGATTCGAGACATCTTTTGTTACTTTCTACTACTTTGGTTGGGCATGCTGATTGGAAAAGGATTTTAAAGGTTGCACGTCTGCCAAGAAGCTCTGATAAATCAGTCAGAGTCCAGGAGGAAAGAAATATTAAACCCTGACCATAAAACATTATGTGTTCAGCCAGTGTGCATTTTTAGCAAGTCATTCTTCACCAACTTTTCCTTCCACTTGTTGCCCTACTCTGGTTTAATTGAATTCATTGGAAACTGAAATTTTATGTAATTAACGGAAACCCTAAGAAATGCATAGTAGCCGTGTCAGCTGTTCAGCAAGTGGTTACCCTTTCATTTCTGTCATAATGGCCCATTAGTCATGCCTCTCAAGAGGTGTCAGATACTTTTTTCTCCTTCTGAAACATCTGTGTTATTTAATAAATTGAATAAGCAAGCCAGAGTTTGCGCAGAATACGAAATAAGTTGAATAATCACCTCTCTGGAGACATTCTTTGAAGCAGTATCACTCTGGGTGTGGCATTCCTGTTCTGTCTTTGGCAATAAAACTCGCAGTTTCTTTCACTTCTTCACTATTCCACAAAACATTTTTCTTAACAAAACATTTTTCTTCTGCATCCAGAACTCCTCCACATCTTTTTGTAGTAGCATATTGCACAGCCGTGATGGTGCAGGCTTAACCACACGAGGTGTAAAGTGAGGGACTGTTTTCATACTGTGTTCCCCCCACCCCCCAGGAATCTAGAATGTGGCTTCCGAGCTTACGAATGGCACAAATTCTAAACTGTATTCTTCACATCTTCTTTTCAAAATAAAAATGGATATACATATGTCAATTGGATATGCAGCCTTGTTTTGAATTACTGCCAAGGACTCTAATTCAGTCAAAAATAAAATTAATTTCTTCCTGTGATTATTTCTTCTGCATCTTTTTCCAAATGATTTAAAAGAAAGATATCTGGAATGTTCAAAATAAAATTTCACAAAGTCATTAGATGAAAATCAGTAAGGCTCTGATTTTTTTTTAAAGATTTTATTTGTTTATTTGTCAGAGAGAGAAAGAGCACAAGCAGGGGGAGCATCAGGCAGAGGGAGAAGCAGGCTTCCTGCTGAGCAGGGAGCCTGATGTGGGACTCGATCCTAGGACCCCGGGATCATGACCTGAGCCAAAGGCAGATGCTTAGCCAACTGAGCCACTCAGGTGTCCTGAGCTCTGATTTTAATGTGAAATATGATTTAAGAGATTTATGGATGTCCCGTATTTAGAGAGCACCATTGGGGGAAAAATGTGTAAGAGAGGCAGATGCTTAGCCAACTGAGCCACTCAGGTGTCCCGAGCTCTGATTTTAATGTGAAATATGATTTAAGAGATTTATGGATGTCCGTATTTAGAGAGCACCATTGGGGGAAAAATGTGTAAGAGAGGTGAGAAACCAGCTCACATGATCACATTTAAGGCACAAAGAAATACTCTTTTACTGTATCTTCCCTCAAAAGCAACCAACCTTCACATTCTAGCCTCAGTGAAATTTTTTAACCTTAGTACTACAAATAAGATTATATTTGCCTTTAAGATAGTTATAAATTGGTATTTCTGTCCTTGGTGACACATTGTGTCTTTTTGTATAAATGTGATCGAATAAAATGTTGGGAGCTCCTGTTTCACTTTGGGAGTAATGTAGGGGCTACCGGAATCATCCAAAAATGTTACAATTATTTCATGAACAACAGTGATGACAATAGGAATGAAAAAGAGGAGAAAATAAAATCTGGTGGAGGAGATGCTTGACTGTGTTAAATTCGGGCTGACTGTATTGTGATGTGCCTGGACGGTAGCAGGTATTGGCACTTGGGAAAGGTTTTTGGTGGCTCTAACAGAGGCCATCCATAGGTGCTTTAAAAGTTGACTCCATTAAATAAAGCATCTTTAGAATGCAAGTGCATAAACTTCATGCATTAACATTTTAAATTGGGCTCTAGCAGCAAATATTTCAAAAGCTTTTACTATGTAAAAAATATATCCCAAGGAATACTCTAATTACTAGGACAAGTTTTTCATCTTCCTATTAAAAGCTGAAACTTTTCAATTAGAGCAAACGATATTTATTGATTATAGTAGTTTATTTAATTTTGAAATTTGCGATTTGAACAAAATACTTTTTTTTCATTTTTGAATGATCAGTATTAGGCAGCTATTTTTAAACTTTTATTTTAACCTAGGTTATGAATCTGATATAGAGGAACCACTACATCCTTATGTTACAGTGTAGGATAGTGGTAGGATAGTGATGGAATGACAAGGCTCATTAGGCCTCCTGGATGTAATTTCCTGCTCATTACTGCTCAGTTTCGTGACCTCCATCAAATTATGTCAACTCTCCACTCTCTAATTGGTGAAAGGGGGATAATAATGGTACCTACCTCATAGGGTTAAATTAGTTAATATATGGGTAGTGCTTACAATAGTGCCTGAAATTTTAGTTAGTATTTTTCCTAATGGTAGTAACTGATAGTATCACTTACAAAGCTGTCTCCTATTTCTGATATTCTTAATTTATGAACAGTGGTGATTCTGTGGTTTTAAAATTGTATTCATTTCATTATAAGATGGGAATTCTTGTGGATATGTGAATTATTTTCAGATGCTAAGACAGGTTTCCTCAGTTATCTTATTATATTTCTTTGCTTTTGAAATTATTTTTATAGTAATTATGCCACAATTTGCAAGCACTTTGAAAGCTTTGAATTAATTTATCTTTATCTGTGAAATATCCCTTAAACTGTACATTCCCTCATTATGCCCTACAAATAAGATGAAATGGCTTACGCAGTGTCACACAGCTCTAATTGGTAGGTGTGGGATTCTAATTCACGTGTCCTGATTCAGAATGTCTGTGCTCTTTTTCTGATTTGCTGTTTTTGTGGGCCTCACAAATTAAAACTAGAAGAATCTAGATTCGCCAACATCTTCTTTACCTTGCTCCTCATAAAAGAGCACCAAAACCAACCATCTCTTTCTAAGGTTACTATTAACTATCCTCATTCATTGTTTTAACAAGAAGTTATTGAATTTCTGTAGGAAATATTGTGCTCTGAAAATGCTTAGTGTGGACCCAATTTATTCTCAGTATAGGTGTGTATTTTTCCAGTTATTTACTTATTTATAATTGTTCCATGCTTTACAGAAATGATTTATGGTAACTTCACATCTATGTGAAATATAGCAAAGTAATATAAATTAGAAGTCACTGATACAGAAAGCACATATATACACACACAGTAAAAAATATAAAATACACTCCAAAATGAGACTCAGGAAGTCCTAGTTATTTTTCAGGGTTCTCCATGTATATTGAATAGATGGGAAGCCATGAAGTGATTAACCTTAAAGTGTGACCTTTAATAATAATCATCCTGAGAGCAAATAAATTGTGCTATATATAATGTGTATCTTAAAAGAAATTAAAGAAGCTATTTAAGAGGTAATATCCATCTGAACAATATTTAAGCAGAAAGAATATAGAAGCTGACCCATTGCAAGATGATGATGATGATGATGATGATGATGATGATGATGATATGATACTGATATTTATTTGGATTTTTACGTAGCATGTGACTGGGGACTGGACAATTTTGGAAGTTAAAGAATTTTTTTTTTTCTATTTTTCTGTCAAGTGTTAATTTGTTCTCAGGTTACCTAAAGTTATGTTTATGTTTAGTATCATTAACAGTATTAATGGTTGGCATATGAGTCTGAATTATTTTGTCATGAGCATATTACATAACTTAGTTTCAGATGACTGTAGTATTCACTGATAACTTCTGTATCTTTGGTTTGGAAGGATTTCTTATTTGAGGAAGTAAAATCTACTGAATCAATTAGAACGGATGGAGTCCCAAGTACTTCCTCTTAACATTCTCAGGATATGAATATGTTGAGGACTAGGAAAGGAATTATTTATTGGTCTTTGTTCTTTATTAACATATGTTCCTTGATCTTGCATTAAGTATATGTTGACAGAAACATTATGTTAATTATTGAGTCACAATCCTGATGAGTTATATGTCTGTTGAAGACATTCTTCATGTGTATTCAATCAACCATCTGACAGAACTAGAGCAGAGTACCAAAGTGGCATTCGAGAATTTATGGTTAAACTTAATTTGCATATGGCAGTAGTCAGTTTACAGAGACAGTGATGGGTAAAGTCATATTTGAGTAAATACCATTAGGGAGACAGATTCAGTGGGATCCATGTCTGCAAATCAAAGTGTGTGTACATTGCAACTCAGGCTTTTGGGGGGGATTTTTTGTTGTTGTTATTAATTTAGTGAGTCATGTGAACTCTCAACAGAGATAAAGCTAAACAGAAAATACACTCTCTGATCTAAATTCCTAAAACCCGCAACTCTAACATACATCAGTAATTTGTACAGTATTAAACTTTCAGATAGCAGAGATGGAGAAAAACTAACTTCAGTTATAGATGCACTATTCCTCGTTTTTTCCTTGGTGCCATCAAGATGCTATTATTGCCCTTCCCCTCTTCCCTTTTCCAAACTCATCTTTCCAGTTACCTTCTCTCATGAAATGGATGGCATAAACTGGAAGTCATCCTTAACCAAGAAAAGATAGCAAATTGGCCTTGGAAGTTCTAAGAGAAGCTTTTATAGCTGAATACCGTGACATAAACATTCCAGGCACTGTGCTAAAAAAATACTGACTTTAATGTTTTAGATCGAGTGGACTAATTTTTAGTTAACGGTAATTATACTTTAGTTAGGTCTTAAATGATTTTCTATTTTTAGATAAACATATGAAAACATCTATAGGTAAGATGTGCTTCAAAATAAGCCAAGGCTGGAGGGAGCAAGTAAAGGTATCAATGAAACAAGACTGGACAGGAATTGATAATTGTTAAAGTTGGGTGGTAGGTGCGTACAGATTCATTACACTTTTCTCTCTGCTTCTGCATATGTTTGAAATTTTCTATAATTTTTTTAAATGTATGAATGAATGATGTGTCTACTTAGAGCCCAGAGTACTACTTTCCATCCTTCATGCATTGAAGACACCCAGGGAACATCAGCTCTTTCCCATCTTGCTCTTATATATCAGATATACTATCTTTGAAATTATTTCACGTAGATCTGTAAGGAAATGCTATCACAGGCACAGAATATGGATCCCTTTTGACTTTAATGATAAGGGGATTTTATCTAGATGATAACCTATGTCGACAATGCACTTGGCATTTAATGTTCTTGTTATCAAAAGACAGGAGAAAGGTTTAGCTTTCCTTAAATGTTTACTCCCGTGTTAGGAAATGTTAATGTCATATAAAAGAATTAAGTTTTAGTTTTATCATCTGTAAAATGATGGCACAAAATCTTTAAGTTGCCTTGAAGCCCACCAACTTAAACATATGTAGCAGTAAACATCAAAGGATTTTCTATCAGCCTGCCTGTATTTCTCCACACCACCTTAGTTCACCTAGTTTACCATCCCAAGTTTCTTTCCCAAATTATCTAACAGTAGATGTAAAAGGGAATGTTGTGTTTTCTTTTCATTAACTAGTGCGAAGAACATTTGTTTTTCTTTTTTTGACAATATGTATGGCAAAAGGAGATGTTCACTTTGTTCATCTGAGTGATATTTGGGAAAGAATAACCAGCGACCACAGGATCTGCCAGAGTGGATGCCCAGCAATTGTCCAGAGAGGGAAGAGCAGAAGTGTTACTCCACTGCTGGTCAGAGCATCAGTGTAGGGCTTGCAGATAACCAGTTTCCCATCATACCAAGTGGGTGGGACAGTCTTGAGTTAAGTACTAAATGGTTCTTTTAAAGATGTTAGCTCTCTTTGCATCCCTTGTCTCATCTCTAAAATGGTTTTAATTCATTCCATTTCTGCCTTAAAATGATTTTATGCTTTTTACTATTTTTTAAATAACACGATTAAAATTAGGGTAAAATGCAGAAACAAATATGGTGGTGAGTATCATATACCATCTACTCTAGAAGGCAGCATTATGTGCAGGATGAGGAAACAGTCTTGTTCTATTTCCTTGCCAATTGTGAGTTTTGAGAAATGGAATTGGTAGACAAAACCTTTAATAATTACCAATAAATGAGTTTCTGGCCTAAAAGCATTACACAAATCTTTTTGCAGTATCTAGTTTGGAAGCAAGATGAGGGGTAAAATTTAATATTTCACCTGGTGTTATATTCCAAATGAGCTGTGTCAGAATGACAGGCTCTCAGGACAGTTGATGGTTCCTAGATGTCAATTTACTTTATTTTTTTCCCACTGATTATAAAAACAAGATTTTAAAATACCTAGGCAATTAAATGGAAATATTTAGCCATAGTTATATGCACAGGAACTTTTCCAGAATGGCTTGTTTAATTGATACTACTACTTTATTTATAATGAATTTTTTTCAAAATGTCCTTTCTTTTTTTTAAAGTATTTTTGTTAAGATTTTATTTATTTACATGAGAGAGAGAGAGAAAGCAGAGGGAGAGGGAGAAGCAGGCTCCCACTGAGCATGGAGCCAAATGTGGGGCTCCATCCCAGGACCTCAGGATCATGACTTGAGCCGAAGGCAGAGGCTCAACCGACTGAGCCACCCAGGTGTCCTCAAAATGTCCTTTTTATAGAATGTTTAACTAGCACTGGAGCCTTTTGGTAAAGGGGGAAATGATTCAATTTCCAGTTTTCTATAGAACTCTCAAGTTTTGATACATTACAATTGTAAGTGAACATTCAGGAAAATAAAGTTAGGCTCCTTTTCTTTGGCAAATCAAACTTTTTTTAGAGAAGTTTTTCTTTGAAAATGTGAGATACTGAACATTTATCATATATTTTGTTGGCTCTCTGTTCTGCTCTATTACTTCTTCAAGACAGATCTTCCTTCACTCTTACTTCCTACCCTAAAACCTCTTGTTTGCAACTTCTTCTTACAGTTGAAGAACATTGGCCCCTCAGCACTGTTTTATTTGAACAAAGACCAATCACATTTTTTTTGTTGTTGTTTGTGCAGGAGTCGGATGGCCAGGGCTGTCCCTTCTGTCGCTGTGAAATAAAAGGAACAGAGCCCATAATCGTGGACCCCTTTGATCCAAGAGATGAAGGTTCCAGGTGCTGTAGCATCATCGACCCCTTTGGAATGCCCATGCTGGACCTGGATGATGATGATGACCGAGAGGAGTCCTTGATGATGAATCGGTTGGCAAATGTTCGAAAGGTAAAATGATAAAGCACAGGTTTCATCAGGCTGGTGTGGGGGCATGAGAAAGGACTGATGCTGTCACAGATGGGCTAGGACTCAGTTGATTTGGGTTTGGGAAAGAAAGGTGGAAGAATCAAAAGGAAGGTGAGGACCTGATTAATGTTGACAGGCTGATGAAATCCTAGACTGAGAAAGAACTAATGTCTCTACTCCAAGTACTCTCGCTGGTTTTAAACTTCAAAATGAGAGATGGTGAGAGCTTTCCTATAGAATTAAACATTGTCTAAGACTGGCAAGAGCAGATCTGTGGAGAAAAAATTAAGAAAAATTAAGAAAACGAAGAAAAAATTAAGACGAAATATGAAAATTGGAAATGATGAAACTGAATAAAAACAGTCTTTGTTGAAGTCTAAAGGAAGTATCTGTTCGAGTTATTTTCTTACCAGGAAAACCAGCCTTCCATTTGGCTATTGAGAAGTCACATAAGATTTACCTTTGTGAATTTACCATAGTGTGGGCTTTGCTTATCAAAATTACTGACTCAGAAAATTGACTTTGTCAATTTACTGAGAATGGATGCTGCTGCCCAGTTGGAGTAGCTAAGCTCACAAAAGACTAGTCAATGAACTAGAATGCCAACTGAATAATTTACAAGCCAGAAATATAATGATTAAGAGAACTGGACTCTCAGATATCAGGTTATTCTGTGTACAGAAAAGATATATGAAATTTGGATTACACTCAGAAGTTCTGAAGGTGCCCCGTCCCAGCCCTCCTCCTGACTCATGGCAGACAGGGCTAATCAATCATGGCACTCATCCCCCGCTGAGGTCACAGCCTTATAGAACCTCCACTGCAATTCATTAGGACTTGGCAGGTAACGTGAAACCTATTTGCCATCTAGGTGGAGTGATAATAACGTGTAATGGCATCAGATCGTTTGCATCTGTCTCTGTGAAAGGGAAACCCTTGGTGCAGGAAACAGATGAGGCATTTATTTGGTTTACTCCTTCTTGAG
The DNA here is from genome assembly GCF_004348235.1 of Phoca vitulina. Lineage (NCBI taxonomy): Eukaryota > Metazoa > Chordata > Mammalia > Carnivora > Phocidae > Phoca > Phoca vitulina. The sequence continues at coordinate 29,788,906 of NW_022589711.1, read as the reverse complement.
GATATCAAAATTTATCTCGTGGGCTCCTGTATTTTCTATATTTCAGCATTCCATGCTCAACAAAGATGGATGCCCTTGGTATTTTTCACATGTGCAGATACGTCACCATCACCAGCATGGCTCCTCTGACATTATCAGTCTGAGATTATTTCTACTCTTCAGCTCATTAATTTTTCATGAATGCCATAATTTAACTCGCAGAGAAACTATTCTTGATTCTACCCCTGAATCCTGACAACTTAGTTTTGAAGCATGTAATTCCTTTGACCCAAGAGATGGAAGGAAGGAAGTAGTTGTTCCTCAGTATCTTTTACATGAGCAAAGCTTTTTTTTTTTACGTATTTTATCCTCTGAACAACTTGCAGAGGTAAATATTCTTCTCATGCTTCAGATAAGGAAGTGAGGCGCAGACTACACATGTCACTTGCTGCATTAGTAGGTTGTAGAGACCAGATTCTAACTGACGTTTTCTGGATAATAGCGATATGTCCCAAACCACATGCATAGCTCCCTCCCATGCTGAGTCATAAAATGGTTTCTACTAAGTCAGATTATAGAGCGTATGCTAGAACATTCCTCATGCAGTACTATTAATTTTAATATAATAGTAACAGTGATGATTTCAGTGACAGGGCACTGTTCTGGGTTCTTCAATCCTTGATCTCATCTGATTATTTCACCAACCCAATGAAGAAGCTACTATTACTGTCCTACATGTATTACAAAGGATGAAACTGAGGAAGAGGTGAAATAGCTTGCCTAAGACCCCAGTACTGCTCTATAGCAGAACCAATACTTTATTCCAGATCTTCCTAACTTCAAAAGTCCAGCTGTGAGCCATTACCCAATATGCCTGTTTTGCCCTCTATGCAACATGTCACACACATTGTACTTGATAGAGCGTAACTACCTGTCCTCTGAAGGTCTTTTCAGTTCTATAATATAATGCATATCATGAATAATGACTGACCCCCAATACAATTTTAACCAGAAGTTAAAAATAATTTAAATTTGATCTGTTGATAAAAACATAAAATTCTAAAAATATTCATGCCCTATAAAAATATTTACACCCACACCTACCTAACGGGTCACCAAAAACCCAAACAAAATTAAGTTGTGACCTGCCAATTGATACATAATGACTATTAAATCTGTTTTCTGGTATACTAGCCATATTTGGCTAATTCAAATGTAAATTTAAAATAATTAAAGTTTAATAAAATGTTCTTGAGTGCCATTGAACATATTTTAAATGCTCAATAGCCGCTTGTGTCTAGTGGCTACCTATTGACCTGTACAGATATAGAACATTTTCGATAGGTACTGAGATATCTATTATTGATATAATAGAAATATCTATTCTCCAATAGATAATTCTGTTGGACAGAGCTTTCTTAGATCATCCTTGTAGGCTCTTATCGGAAGAAGCTAGGTCTTGATGCAAAAGACCTTTCCTTTTAATTTGATAACGTAATGGTCTTAGCTTGGCCTGGGTATTTGACAGTGATCTAGCACTGGAATCAGCAAGCTGTGACCTGTTTTTCTTGGTTTTTCTGTGAGCTACGAATGATTTTACATTTTATATGTCTATATATTTAAATGAGCTTATAAGTACCTACATAATTTCCTTGATTATTTATTTATTTATTTATTTATTTATTTATTTATTTATTTATTTATTTTTCCATCTTGGCTTGGCTTGCAAATCCTAAAATATTTACTATCTAGCCCTTTAAAAAAAGATTGCAAGACTCAGGTCTAGGACACAGCAAGCATATAAAGAATGTTTATTGAATGCATGGATAATAGGGAATAACAGAAAAGTCGTTAAGAAACATACAGCAGTTCAAGTAGTTCACATGACCTAGGAGGTAATTTCCTAGCTAGGAGAAAGGCATTTCACTTTTCTTTACTAAATGGATTTTCTTCTTTCAGTGATTGATGTCAGGGGAGGAGAGCGGGGTCTTAAGAGGAATTCTTTCCAGAACTCTATATCCTTTAACGGCTTGCGGGTAACAGTAGCTGCCCTCCAGGAGTTTAGGGAAAGTTGCCATCTTGGTCTGTTTCCTACTGCAGTATGTTGAAGCTTGAGCCCTGCTCAGCAGTGGCCCCGACAACCGAAGGGAATCACTGGTGACCTAAGGCGCGCAGCAGAATGTTCAGGGAGACTCTCGTGGTCTACCCACCTCTTCTCACCTACTCACAAGACCGGGCATGTTCTGTTCTCCCTGGCACACTGGGGAGCTTTCTGTCCAGGTTGCTGAGAGGTTTTGTTTTTTTTTTTTTTTATTAAAGATTTTATTTATTTATTTGACAGAGAGAGACACAGCGAGAGAGGGAACACAAGCAGGGGGAGTAGAAGAGGGAGAAGCAGGCTTCCCGCAGAGCAGGAAGCCCGATGCGGGGCTTGATCCCAGGACCCTGGGATCATGACCTGAGCTGAAGGCAGACGCTTAACGACTGAGCCACCCAGGCGCCCCCTGAGAGGTTTTTATACTGGTCTTCTTTTTAGTTTACCAAGAGAAGACTGGGGGTCTCAGACATTCATTGTTCCAGAAGTCCCCCCCTTCAGCGGCTTAGTTGGCAGTCCCCGGGGTCATTTCCTAAAGCGCCACTGCAGATTTCTCTCCTTCCCTCTGGCAGTTGTGAGATATTGGAGAAATTTAAACAACTCGTAATTATTTGTTTGTAAGTTGAGGAATCATATTTCAACTAAATGTCTTCATGTGCACTTATCTGCTTCTAGTTAATTAAACAGATTGTAAATTTTATAATATTTCATAAATCCCTGCCACTTAACTTTCAGTAAAACCTCAATTTTAGTGTAGATTGAAGCATCAGTTCTCTCTAATTGGGAAAAACGTTGCTATGACATTATGTTCTCATAACACTTTATATGTACCTCTGTCTCAGGAGTTACACGAGATTGTTTTATTTAGAGGACCACCTTCTCCATTAGACTATTAATTCTTAAGGCCAGTGTCAATGTCTTCTTTCTTTTTGTGTTTTCCTGGTACATAAACACATGCAGTAAATATTTATTAAGTGAAATAATAGATGGACATGCATGCTCACATGCTCTTTGAAATCGGTGACCTGATCTAACACATCTTTCTTTATTCCAAACTGAAGACTGAATATAAATGTACAAAATATCAAATTATAGATTCTATTCAGTTTTTTTTTTTTAAAGATTTTATTTATTTATTCATGAGAGACAGAGAGAGAGAGAGAGAGAGAGAGAGGCAGAGGGAGAAGCAGGCTCCCAAGGAGCAGGGAGCCCGATGCGGGACTTGATCCCAGGACCCTGAGATCATGACCTGAGCTGAAGGCAGACGCTTAACCATCTGAGCCACCCAGGTGTCCCTCTATTCAGTTCTAACAGCTGAGGTTATAAACAAATATCACACATTTTGACACAATAGCTCTTCTACCTGAATCTTCTTCCTCTCTGTTTTTTCATTCTTTTGCCTCATTCACTCATTCAGTCACTCATTCATTCATTCATTCATTCGTTCAACTTCCAGAGTGACTGTAAGTCACTGTCCAGTGGAATGATTCAGTTTTCTTCTATCTGCTATTTCAAATACTCCTCTTTCTCCTGTTTATGAGCAGGTTGACGACTATATTGTGAACTAATTTTTGCCTGTCTTAAACATATCTCATTCTTTAAATTAGTAATGCTTCTATCATAGCATGGAGGACTGAGCTCTTTGTATATTCCTGTTACCATGGTGATATCCTGTAGCTGGAGTTTATAAATAGTTGCATACTGAACATATAGAATATCTTATTGTTTCTTTTATAAATATATTAATGCTAATCTTACAGAAGCAAACAGAATGTATAAATCTACAATACAGCATATGGGTTACCATCCTAGAAATAGTCTGTTTTATGTTTTTAACTAGAAGATGTTTTAGATTTTGCTTGAAATTTTACCTCTGCCTGAGTTCTCAAGCTGTCAGAATTTCTAGGATAATTGGATCTGAGTGAGTCCTCAGAGGAAGTCTAGGGTGTGATTGGTAAGATCATGTCCTTCTCTCTGATTTCAGTCAGATCAGAGCTAAGAAAAGGTGTCTATTGCCAGTCAGAGTTTTGTTTCATTTTGTTAAAGGTGTAAGGAATCTTAAGAGTTCCTCAGCAATTATGTTGATAGAACATATTTTTCACCCGATACGTAAAATTACAAACAAAATAAAGATTTGCATTCAAAAATGAAAATGTTGACAGACTGACCAAGTATATGAACTGAGATTAATTCTTTAGGTCTTAACCGTTACATTTTCTTGAAACCATATTTAAAATTTTAATGAATGGCCATGTAAAGAGAAATACAGGTGTGACGAGGGATCAAGGGAGTCATTCTTTTATCCTTTTTTGTACATTCTCCTAATGTTGCCATCATTGGTTAAAATACATATTACTAATTAAAAACTTCATATATTACCTAATTCTTGCTTTTCCCAATAATAATGTGTGAGGAAAGGACCCATGGTATTCCTGATCCTGAGGAAAGAGTTCATGTGCACACATCAGCGTCTTTAGGAAAATGTTGCTTTTTTAATGTGACTTAGGTTCCAGCCACAGATCTCAGGTCTACGTGGGAGTAGTAAAGATAAAACTTACAACAAAAATGAAATACAAAAATAACAATAGACATTCAAAATATAGGACATGGTTCTCAACTGCAGGCCGGTCTACCTCCTGAAGGTATTCAGAAATATGTGAGGACATTTTGATTTTCACGGTGACTCAGGGGTGGGAGAAACCTGTGGCAGTTAGTGGCCGGTGATATGAGACCTCCAGCAAGCCATGGAACGGTCCCACCCAGGAAGAATTATTCTGCTCACATGCCAGAAGTCCTCACCGCCCCCACTGGGCGGTGCGGGTAGTCCTGGGTGACAGTAGCCATGCAAAGTCAACAGGTTCCTTTGCCATTTAACTTCATTCTGTTTACTGATTTTCCTAGAGCTCTCCCTGCAAAACAGTAGCAGTTTTTTTTATATCAGTATGGGATTAACCGAGGGAAAATCTGCCTTGTCCAAGGGCTGTAAGAAGTTATAGGTGACTGCAGAGACATTACAGATTCCTTTAAAATGGTTTGTATAATGAGTAGTTTAGGAGAAGCAAGCACTTGAACACCTGTACCTCATTTGAGTCAGCCTCCTTGTGGTAGGTAGACTGGAGCCCAGACGCTGTGCCTTGCTCTCCTAGCCTTTGCCCTTCTTTTCCTTCCCAGAGACTTACATAGTGCACAGTATGTCATAGACACAGTATGTCACTGAGAAGAGGTTCTTTTGTTTTCTTTTGTTTTCTTTTAACTGAATGATCGGTAGTGACACTGAAGAACAGTTCTCTTAAGGTCCCTGGAGTCCAGCATCCTGGGTTTATGTTCTACTTAATCTCAATGTGCCTTGCATTGGTTAGTTAACCCCCTGTGCCTCAGTGACCTCGTCTGTGAAACCGTACTCAGAGTAAATGAGTTAATATGTATAAAGCCGTTGGAGCAGTGCTGGTACATAGTGAATGTTAAGTATTAGCTGTTACTAACATTATTTTGTAGAGTGTTATTTAAGACGAGATACTGCTGTGCTTCTGAGAATTAAATATCAGTATTTTTGAGATGTCTATGGAAAGTTTTTTTTTTTCTCTTAGCTGCTGTTAGCTATCATTATTTAGAAAGAACTAGACACCAAAACTGTGTTGGTTTGGCAAGCAGTTGATTGCATTTCTTTGCTATATTAATATCTACATCGTTATGATTTCATGGCATGGCCACAGTAAAATAATTTATCATAAAATCATCCTTTAGGTTTAAAACTCAAAGAAAATGCGAAGTTGCCATCATTTCAGCTGAAATACTATTTTAAACACTAAATAATTTAGATAAGCTTACAATAGTCTTGTTTTCCACATAAGTAAATTGAAATAATTAAGTAGTCTCTAAAGTACAGTGAAGAGCTACAGTAACTAAATAGTAATTGTTTGTTGTTCAAACCAGCTGTACCTGGTATTTTGCAAAGCAGTGTGGGTTTCACATGAGGGCATTTTTCAGAGACTGAAGTTTATTCCTTTAATCCCCAGAATGTTCTTGTTTCTCAGCCATTTTTATGGAAATATTTCTGAATTGTATGTCACCCTTCCCTGACTTTTCAAAATTGGTTATGCAGCTGAGTGAATCAAAGGGCATAAGAAGCCACTACAATCAGCCTGAGGTACTTCTTGAAGCTTATATTTGCTATGAGATTTCGGGGGGGGGGTGCTTGCACAAAGAGAGGAGAGCCATACATTTAAATTAAAATCACATAAAATATTTGGATCAGGATGCAAAATTCATATAGATGTTTAAAGTAAAATATAAACTTCAAAGAAATTTCAGGGCTATGGAGGCTGGTCCCAAGCCAGGGGATTAGGTCCTCAAAACAGGAATTTCCAGGGGAAGCAGCATAAGTCAGCGTAGTTAACAGTGTTTAAGTTTTAATGGAGCAGCGTCTCTGAGGTTACTTCACTTGTCAGGCTGTTTGCACTTCTTTAAATGTGCAATTTTATCAACCACCTCCCCGTCAAACCTCAGGGAAGGCAACTCTTCCTCCGCTTAGTAGCTCTCCAAGGTTAAGTTTCTAACCCTTTACCTGTTCTTCACTGCTTCTAATTTGTAGTTTCTAAAAATTTCTGGAAGTTGTTAGTGGAATGTAAACAATAATAATAATTTAAAATAGTGCACCTCATTTTATACACAAATCAAATACCTGTATGCTTAGTGAGGTAACAAGGTGCCTTACATTATGTTCTTAGAGAAAAAAATGCAGCAGAAAATTTCCCCCTCTTTAGAGGACTTTTTTTTGGGGTGGGGAGGCTGGTTGTTTTTTTGTTTTGTTTCATTTCTGTATTTTAGACTTTTAGAGTGGTTTTATTTATTTATTTTTTTTCTCATTAAACTTTTGTTTTAATGGGTCTCAAAATTCTGTGACAGATTTTTGGTCAAGTTGTTTCCATTAAAAAGTACTGATTTTAAAAACTAATAACTTAAAACTGCCACACACACACACAAAAACCAAATGGTCCACAAAACATTCTCCTTTCCTTCTGAAGGTTTTATGATGCATTGTTATCATTAACCAGTCTTTTACTATTAAACTTAAATGGCCAATTGACACAAACAGTTCTGAGACCGTTCTTCCACCACTGATTAAGACTGGGGTGGCAGGTATTGGGGATAATATTCATTTAGCCTTCTGAGCTTTCTGGGCAGACTTGGTGACCTTGCCATCTCCAGCTGCCTTCTTGTCCACTGCTTTGATGACACCCACAGCAACCGTCTGTCTCACGGCAAAAGTGAAGGGAATGTACAGAGATTTCTCACATACCCTGTCCCCATACATGTGTAGTAGCTTCCCCCATGATCAACATCCCCCATCAGAGGGGCACATTTGTTACAATTGATGAACGTACATTGATACATCATTATCACCCAGAGTCCATGGTTTCCATTAGGGTTCACTTTTGGTGTTATACATGGCTACGGTTTTGGACAAATGTATAATGACACATTTCCACTATAATAGTATCATGCAGAGTATTTTCACTGTCCTAAAAATCCTCTGTGCTCTACCTTTTCTAGAATGTCATATAGTTGGAATCATACACAACATACTTTCTCAGATTGGTTTCTTTCAATGAGTAATATACACTTAGAGTAGGTTTAGTTTTCTAAGACCACGAAACTGTCTTCCAAAGTGGCTGTATCGTTTTATATTCACACTAGCAATGAATAAGAGTTCCCGTTGCTCCACATCCTCTCCTGCATTTAGTGTTGTCAGTGTCCTTGATTTGGACCATCAAAGAAGTATATAGTGGTATCTCATTGTTTTAATTTACATTTCCCTGATGATATATGATGAGGAGCATCTTTTCTATATGCTTATTTGGCATTGGTATATCTTTGGTGAAGTCTCTGTGATGGTATTTGGCCCATTTTTTAATCCAGTCATTTTCTTATTGTTGGGTTTTAACAGTTTTTTGTATATTTTGGATAACAGTCCTTTACAGATGTGTCTTTTCCAAATATTGTCTCCTAGTTTGTAGCTTGTCTTTTTATTCTCTTGATGGTTTTTTATACAGAGCAGAAATTTTTAATTTTAGTGATGTCTAATGTAACCAGTTATTTCTCTCATGGATCACGCCTTTGGTGTTGCATCTAGAAAGTGATCACCAAACCCAAGGTCATCTTTATTTCTCCTATTTATCTTCTAGGGGTTTTATTAACTGTTGTGAATGAAGGTATAAAGTCTTTGTCTATTTTTTTTTTTTTTTTTGCATGTGGATGTGCATTTGATTCAGCACCATTTGTTGAAAAGACTATCTGCTCCACTGTATTACCTTTGCTCTTTTGTCACAGATTAGTTGACTGTTTTTATGTGGGTCTATTTCTGGGCTCTTCATTATGGTCCATTGAAGTATTTGGCTACTCTTTTGACAATTCCACAGAGCCTTGATTGCTGTAGCTTTATAGTAAGTGTTGAAGTCAGGTAGTGTCAGTCCTCCAATTTTGTTCTTCTTCAATATCATGTTGGTTTATTTGTGGTCTTTTGTCTCAATATAAACTTATAGAAGTTTGACGATACAAACAAAATAACTTGCCAGGATTTTGATTGGAATTGCATTGAATCTGTAGATCAAATTGGGAGGACTCTTCTCTTTTACTCTCAGTTTCTCCCTAAATTGCTACAGATTCAAGCTTCTGGAAGTAGGACTGTGGATAAGCAGGGCATGATTCTATTGCTTTTACATCACATTCCTCATATAAGTTTTATTACCTAAAAAAAAAATGGTACAGGTATTCCAAAATAGATAACGTAAGTCATAATTGCATATGGATCAGTGCATGTGTGTGTGATAAATGTTTTTGTAATGGATACCCTCAGAATAATATTCAGTATAGGCTGTTCTTTAAAAGACTCTAGGTTTTATGTTCACAAATTAACATGAGAAAAGAACCAAAAGGATAGTTAACAGCAAGGAAACTATACTTAAAATATTATATTTTAATGATAAAAGTTTTCTTAGTGTCTGTCATTAATTTTCCTGCATTTAGGGAAAAACATTGACCTTCTAAGAGTCCTTCTCATCATCCTTAAAATATGTGGATCTACCTTGTTCAGTTATGAAAATTCATTAAGTAAAATCTTGTTAGAAATATTATAAAATTGACTTTGATTATCTTTGGGATTGTCAGTACTCTCATCTTATTAGTAATTGGAGAGGTTTTCTCTTGTCCTGTTTTTAATAATAGCCTGGCTGGGTTTGAGGTTTCTTACCAAATGTTTTCCCATTTCCATAATAATGGATCTTATTAAAGGTTTTATAAAATTGCTCTTGAAAAGGTGTGGATAAAATGAAGAGTGACTAAAATAGAATGAATCCCCGACTATTATTGGTAATTGCTGAGCATCCTGAGATGGGCTTTTGACTACTTTACTTCTTGGGCCTTTTCTCTCAGGATTTTCTGTTAAAATTGCAAATTAGGATTTCCCTATTCATTATGGTGGTCATTAGCATCCTATTCTGAGTGCTAAAGAATTCTGTAAAGTTTGTTAGAGAAATAAAGAATAGCATTTATTCATTTCAGGAAGCAAAGGGCTAGGAAAAATTGGTAAGTATGCAGACAAAAGAATCAGATGTGGTCTTTAAATTTCTAGAGCACCAGGATTCCAATTTGTTAAAGACATACTCATCGCTACCAGTATTAAAGAACTTAGGAGAAATTGTTAAGATAGATGAATATGCTGGTATGATGGTAATACAGGCAGGAGTTAAGGTGCTCAGCTTTTGTTTTTGAAAGGAGCTGAAATGAAAAAAGATAATTTATTCTAAAGGTTTGAAAGCAAGTGTAATAGGAGAAAAAAGTGAGAATTATCCAAAATCAAGATAAAGGAATGAAATTATAAAAATCAACCATTCTGTAATGTGCAAGGATGGTTCCATCTTTCCCAACTCTTGTAGTTGCATTTATGTAAATGGTTGTTTTATATTGTGTAGTAAATTCTGTACAGTTAATTCCATGTTCATATCCCACTTCCTATACTTAACTAGTTAATTTTTCCATAGCTTTCCATTTCTTTATCCTAACTTAATAGAGTAGACAGATAAAGATGGAGTGACCAAGAAAGGACTCCATTTAAGGCAGTGGCAGAATGGACATGATCTTTTGAAGTATCCCTTGATTACTATGCCTTCTTATTACACTAATTAGATTTTATTTATTCATTAGGAGATTAAAACCAGAAGAACAGAGGTAAAAGTCTCTACCATAAAATAATGAAGAAAATAAATTAAACTGGGAAAAAATATTTATAATAATTATAACATAACAGAGGTTCACTGTCCTAATAAATCGTTCATACCAATCAATGAGGGGTACCTAAGAGAATATAATATAGATAACGAGACAAAGAACATGCAAAGCCAGTAAGCCGAAGAAGAAATACACATGGCAAAAAAATGTTACATTCTTTTCTAATTATTAAAGCAGTTCAAAGTGAAACATCAGCATGTGCTACTAAAATGCCAGTCGAATATCGAAGTAAACAAATCCAAAACTAAAAATACTTTATGCTTTTGAGGTTTGTGCAGTGGTAACCATCACACATAACTGGTAGAAGAATAAATTATTTTTACCATCTGGACAGAAAAGGTCTTATGCATATTCATAAACTTTTACCTAGTTTAGTTATGAGCCTATTATCCTATGCTCAAAACATTCTGTGATTCTGCCCTTAAAAATTAAAATGCATGTCAATTATAGTCAAATAAAAAGTTTTTTTAATTAAATAAAGTCAAAGTCTGTACAAAAAATTTAAAATGTGTATGACCAAAGACTTTTTTATTTATTACTTTACAATAGAAAAAAATTGAGAATAGCCCAAGTGTTCATGGCAGGAAATAATTATGTAAATGTTGGTATATCCATATAATTCAACCTTTAAAATTACATTCATGAAGAATGTTTAATGGCAGCTAGAATTCTTTTCCTATAATACTGTTAGCCAAGGGCGCCTGGGTGGCTCAGTTGGTTAAGCAACTGCCTTCAGCTCAGGTCATGATCCTGGAGTCCCTGGATCGAGTCCCGCATCGGGCTCCCTGCTCGGCAGGGAGTCTGCTTCTCCCTCTGACCCTCCCCCCTCTCATGTGCTCTCTCTCATTCTCTCTCTCTCAAATAAATAAATAAAATCTTAAAAAAAAAAAAAAAAATACTGTTAGCCAATATAGAGTAGATTAAAAATGTGTATATGTGATTAGGAAACATCACCAATGGCTGTGTGTACATGTCCTCAAAACCTCTTTATATTTTTCTATAATTCCAAATTCTGTGTAGTGAATTATGTTCTTTAAAATGAGAAAAAAAAAGTGGAACGGTGAACGGTGTGTCTCCTTGAAGACACAAGCAGATGAGCACAAAAATCAATACAACTTATTTATTATGGTGAACAGTTTGACAACATACATATTCCTAAACCCGTTAACTTCCGCTTTACTACTTTTGCTCTTATTATTTATTTCTGTATTTAAGATGCTCTCCAGATCAATATGAAAAAAATAAAAATTTATCGGGGCACCTGGGTGGCTCAGTCGTTAAGCGTCTGCCTTTGGCTCAGGTCATGATCCCGGGGTCCTGGGATCGAGCCCCACATTGGGCTCCCTGCTCGGCAGTAAGCCTGGTGCTCCCTCCCCCGCTCCCCCTGCTTGTGTTTCTGCTGTCGCTATCTCTCTCTCTCTGTCAAAGAAATAAATAAAGTATTTTTTAAAAATTTATGTTAAATTCTAGAAGTTTGTGCTAATGATCAGAATTAATAACAGCAAATAATCCAAATGACATTTTTGACTTCTGAATGCATTGTAAGACTTTAGTCTAATTATTCATTTAGATATTTGATTTTGTTTAGGCCTGATAGTGAAAGGAATTGTCTAGGACAAAACAAGAAATAAGGGTGGGAGCCTTTTCTTTAAGGATATCTCTAATAGAATTATCTTTTGGTAGTGAAGATGAGCAAACTTTGGAACTGTGGAGATGTAATAGGCTGCATTTTATCACTTCTATATCAAAAGAGTCAATACTCCTAATTATATCATCCAAATAAAAATTAAATGTTTTGTGGCAGCTTTTATTTCATATTTCATTTAATTTTATTAACCCATAAGGTCTCCATGAAATGGATTAATCTTTTTGTAATCTACAGGTAACAATATTAACAGGTGGGCGATTTGTGCAAGACAGTGTGGCATTTTAAAGTTCTAGCTGAAGGGGCACCTGGGTGGCTCAGTCGTTAAGTGTCTGCCTTCGGCTCAGGTCATGATCCCAGGGTCCTGGGATCGAGCCCCGCATCGGGCTCCCTGTTCAGCGGGAAGCCTGCTTCTCCCTCTTCCACTCCGCCTGCTTGTGTTCCCTCTCTCGCTGTGTCTCTCTCTGTCAAATAAATAAAATCTTTAAAAAAAAAAAAAATAATAAAGTTCTAGCTGAAATTCAAACATTACATCTAGAAAATATACGTGGATGAAGTCAGATTACACGTCTAACTATATGGTCATTGTTTTTTATAATCAGTTGGCTTTAGGACTTCAGTGTGACAGTTAGCCACACTTGAAATTCACATATTCCAATCAAGTGTATCCCTAGCAACGAAAATTCCTAATTGTTATTATTCAGGATTAAATAAATGTTTTCCTAGTCTTCTCCTCAAGAAGTTTTATATACGTGTACTAAATCTGCATTTCTATACAGAATGAAGATGGTAGTGATTTTGAGGAATATTGGATACATCATGTGGTTAAGTTAGCATAGTTCAGTCTTAGAATTGAAGCCCGAACCAGAGAATAAGTTGAGGTTTGTTGTTTGTTGTTGCTGTTTTCCCCCACAACCCTCTTTATCACACATCAGAAGTAGAGAAGAGTAAATGGCCTGAATGATCTTAGGATGGGGATTAGACATGTGGAAGAAGACACAGGAGGAAGAGCTGAGGGAAATGTCTGATGGTAGAAGCTATTTGGGAAATAGTATAAATTGGCAGGCTAAAGATGACTGGCCACATGCTTTTGTCACTGCTCAGTTTTAAAGGCATTCGTCATTCCTCCCTATGTAGGGGGAGATTCTGGTACTGTAGAATCACAGTCCTTTAAAAGACCATTAAATATTCAAACATTGTATAGAGATAGAGGTATAGTTTAAAGGAGAAGTAATTTTAGATCTCCATTAAATCACTCTCTTTGCTTCTCTTTATTTTCAGAAGGGAAAAAAGGGGCCAACTTTTCATTCTTCTCATTGAGTTGATAGGTTTTCATGTCATGAATTTTTAATGCCTCATTTAAGAATTTAATTATGAGCTGGGGTGTGAAGCATTGTGTTAGGTGTCTTTTCTCCTTAGACTATCAAATAGGAAGGAAAAATGGTGATTATTCAAATAAATTAAAAGTGGCTATTTATTAACCATCTACTAAAACTGCCTACTAAGAATGTTTACGGATGTTCATAGTTAGCATTGAATTTTGCCAGCAATAAAAGTTAATGCAAAGTTTCAGTACTCTTGATTACAGAATTGTTCATAGAGCGAAAGGTTCAGCAAAGAATAATGCATTATTAATCTAAAGGGCATTGTTAATTTATCTACTCTTACATGGGGATTTTACTATAATTCAGGGGAACTCAGGAAAATAAATAAAATATGGTAAATTTAGTCCACATAATCAATAAAGATGAAACGTTCTTTTTTTCTTCACATACAAATATATCCTCCATAAAATCTAAGTCAACTTACAGATATTGTAATGCTTCAAAATGAATTAGTTTTTCAGGAGGATGGTATGTAATCACCTTGAGAGTACAACATGAATTATCCTTAAGCAAGGTCTGCTTCCAGTTATATTCACGAAGCTGTTGAGAGTATGCTTATCTGGAAGTATCTAGAAGTTCAAGGTTATTGCTGCACCACACACATGGGTTTGGATGTCTCTCCTGATGATTTTCAGTATACCCTTTCAGTATCTAACAGTTCACTCATTTCACATCAAATCCATCCCTTTATTTAAACATATTGGGAATTTGATAACTTTAAATATTAATAATTAAAGCAGAAGTCAAGGTCTAATAGTGATGGTGGGCTGTTGGCTGTGTCAGAATTGTTTCCAGGTAATGAAGGAAGCAGGACGAGATTGTGGAAGAAAAGTGCTCAGAGGGGCAGAGGTTTTATTCAGCAGTCCGCTTTGTGTGCACCTAGCACTGAAAACGTTCTCTGCTAACAACTGAATGGATAAAGTGCTATGTATTCACTTTCTGTGTGTGTGTGTGTGTGTGTGGTTTGGAATAGGAAGTGTGGATAGTTTTGCTTCTTGAGTCTGTTTTGTAAAGGACAATAACCAGATCAACAAAGCATTTTGATCAGGTGATGTTTTGCTCATTCTCAGAGAGTGTAATCTATCCTAATGGGAACTGCGGAGAATCAGAGATCTGTGACACCTCCTGATCTGTGATACTGTGATACTGTGATACACACAGTTTACGTCAGGAGTTCTTTCTGTTAGGTGCATGATCATTTTTGGATCATTTTTATCCCAGAAGATTCAAATTCCTGACCATGTGAGGCTCCATGGCTTTTTGGGTAGTATTGTCATTTTATTAAGAATCACTGGCTGCATTAAAATCAGTTTATTGTTACTACAGAGTTTCTACTTTTTCTCTTTCTAATTTAGTAACATTTGAGGTTTTTTTTGTTTTGTTTTGTTTTTGTTTTTGCCTTATCGCAGGGTGATAAATATAAAAAAGAATCATGGAAGTACTAAAAAGAAGAAAAGGTTCTTAAAATTGTCATGTAAAATTATGGGTAAATTTGTTGACCTATTTTAGTTATTTGGCACCCTTCAGAGAAGCAGAGACTTGGCAGTTTAGCAATGTCATGACAATATTCAGGTATATCTGAGGTATGGTCTAGAAGATTTTGTGTAGCCACTCAAAATTATTTTTAAGAAGCCTCAGGGTGCCTGGGCAGCTCAGTCAGTTAAGCATCCTTCTCTTGGTTTTGGCTAAGGTCAGGATCTCATAGGTCCTGAGATCAAGCCCTGCGTTGGCCTCCCTGCTCAGTTGGGAGTCGGTTTGAAGATTCTCTTCCTGTGCCCCGCCCCCCACTCTCTCTCTCTCTCTCTCTAATAGATAAATCTTTAAAAAAAATAAAAGAAGCCTTTACAGTGGGGCCCATAATTCCCCACTCCTTAAGTGTGGTCTGTGGTCTGTGCATAGTGACTTCCTTGCAGAGAGTATAGTATAGTATGGACGGGGGAGAAAAAGGGAGTAACTTGACAGGGAAGAGACCTTGACAGATAGTACCATAGCCATGTAATCAAGGTCAGCATCAACAATGATGAATCATATTGTTGGTTTGGACCCTTGATATGATGTGGTTAAAATATTACTTGACCTTCATCTTCCTTCCAAAGCCCCATAGCCCTAGTCTAATCATGAGAAAAACACCAGACAAACCCCAGTTTTAGTTAATTAGAAAAAGCCTTACACAGTGTAACTAAGTGTGGATGTGAACACAAATCTATCATCCCCTCTCAGATAAAGACAGAATGGCTAAATCTTTGTCACTGTTGCTACAGCTTGAATTAAATTGTCAATTGTTGACATTGACTGCTCTTATATAGGTGAGTAATGTTAGGAGGAAAATAGGTTAACAGTAAGCGTAACACTCTAAAAATATGAGCATTAGGAAACAGATGACTATCAAAGCATAGTAGGTATAAAAATCAAACCTAGATCTCCAAAGAGCTAGTAACTTGCCTTGAAAAAGAAACTGCCTGATATTTCATAGCAGAATATTGTTTACCTTGGTAAGGCTATTTGATTAATTGGTATGGTTTTTATATGAAATCACAATCAGTGTATGTCACATTAAAAGAAAAATTCCAAGATAAAAAAAGGTTACACATCTATAAATCAAAGTACTTGTTACTGGCTTTTCGATGCCATTTTATCTAGAAGAGAAAGTAGAAAACCTTTAGTAGCAAAGAAAAACACTTAACTTGAGGATTTCTTTTCCATTTGAAGTCCCGGGGAAAAAACAGTTGGTCTGTTTTTATTTTAAATACACATTTTTATTTGTTAAACTCTGCCTGATTTAATTGGTTTTACAAAAGTAGGCTATGCACTGGATACATATTTTGTATGGAACAAAATGACTTCTAAGTTCTAGAATATACTATAAGTCAAAGATTTAAGAAAATTCCATAGTCTAGAAACCAAGAACAATGTGCATTTCTGCATTGTATATTTCTGGCTTCCTCATAAAATGTGGACGAGCTTCTGCGGGAAATGTTTGCATTTGATTGTTTTTAAACTATGCTTTTGCACTTCTTTTTTCCTAGACCTTGTCTGCAATATGTAGGAGAAACTTGCCCATTTATTCTTTACATAATACTGCCCTTGAGGGACAATGTGAACGCTTTCCATCTATTAATCAGAGTAAACTGAGTTTAACAGATGTTCAATGGCAGACACCTTCTCAAACCAAATGTCTTCCTTGAGAACTGAAAGGCATACACTTTCCATATCAAATCACCGTCATCTTTTGTCTTCTCTATTCCAGTGCACTGACAGGCAGAATTCACCAGTTACATCACCAGGATCCTCTCCCCTTGCACAGAGAAGAAAGCCACATCCAGATCCTCTCCAGATCCCACATCTAAGCTTGCCACCAGTACCTCCTCGCCTGGATCTAATTCAGAAAGGCATTGTCCGGTCTCCCTGTGGCAGCCCAACTGGTTCACCAAAGGTAAACGGATTTTATTAGAAACACAGATAATTTAAGTAACACTTATTGGTTGCTCAGGTTCCTTTGAATTCCATTCCTTGCATTTCTTGTGCTCTTAATTGTTTATGAAGAACTTTGATGTGTTTCTCATTTTGCTTATGGTGAGCCCACTATCGTATTTTTGCTTTATTACTATAAAAGTTACATAATTATTCAGAGAGAGCATATGTCTATAATATCTCCCTGATTTGCAAAAATGCATAAAGAGTAAATATGGTTATTCTGTAAAATGGATTTCAAAAGTCATTATATGCATTAAAATAAATTGCATGCCCTTATCGAATGATATTTTACACTCATTTTCATCGTGTCATGACAAGAAAAAATGTGATGGGAGTATATTTGCATAAGGGCTTACAATGTGATAAATTATCACCCATGTTTCAAGGTGACTCAGAAGAGGGAATTATTTGTATAGTACTTTTTATACCTGAAGGAATTAATTACAAAGAATTACAGTATTTGTGAAGTAATCACATTACTCTTTAATATTAAAGACATAATTCTAACTATGTAAATCTAAGTCCATGGTTTGTTTTAGTTTTATGAGGACTTTTTTTTCCCAAATTCGATAAGGGCATATTTTGCTTTATTAAATATAAGACTTAAAAAGTTAATTCCGTTTGGTAATATGCTCTAGAGTCTAAAATGAGTCAGAAGCACAATATTTTAGGAGTAGTTGATTGTTCTCGATTACAGTTAACTTGGTTTTATGATCAGATTAAGACTTTTTAGGATTATATTTAGTTAGAATTATGTAAACATATAGCACATTCCATTTTTTCTGTAATATTCTCTAACCATAAAAGCACAAAATCATTCATCGGATGAACCATGTAAATAAAAATAAAACCATGAGAATCACATAGATTCAATTTAGGTGCATGTACCTTCATATTTCCAGATGGGAATTAGACCGATATTTTTTCATTTTAAGGATCCATACAAATTCAGATGGGTTCTACAAATAATGCTGCTCTATTATTTATGATTTTCCACTATTCTGGTAATAACTGGTAAAACACAGGACCAGAGCAAATTTGCCCCTTATCAGTTGCTTTATGTTGCAGTAGCAAATTCGAAAATGGCAGAACCAACACTTTCTTTCAGAGATACTACAAATCAAGTTGCTCTTTCAAAAAGCAAAACAACAGCAACTTTGATAGTTTTCTTTCTCTCTCCTAAATTGTGTAAAGGTGCAAATAAATTAAGGACTAAATATTATTTTCAGTCAGTCAAAATCATCACATAATTTTGATATCTGCTACTTTTTCCTGTAGAGTCTTTATAGTCCTTAACGTTCAAGTTTATGTATTCATTTTCTACAAAAAATTCTAATGAGATATATTTGCGTAAGCTTTTCCTTAATTTTCAAAAATGTCTTTAATTGATGATAAAAAGAAACATTAAAAGATGACACAGGAATCTAATAAAATTCCATTATGGCTTAGAAAAGAAAAGTGATAATAGACTAGTCTGGAAATCATTTTTCAGTGTATGGTACAACTTCTAATTTTTTTTCCCATTGTATCTCTTCAGTCTTCTCCTTGCATGGTGAGAAAACAAGATAAACCACTCCCAGCACCACCTCCTCCCTTAAGAGATCCTCCTCCACCTCCACCTGAGAGACCTCCCCCAATCCCACCTGAAAATAGACTGAGTCGTCACTTCCATCACGTGGAAAGTGTGCCTTCCCGAGACCAGCCAATGCCTCTTGAAGCCTGGTGCCCTCGGGATGTGTTTGGAACTAATCAGTCAGTGGGATGTCGGCTCTTAGGGGATGGCTCTCCAAAGCCTGGACTCACAGCAAGTTCAAATGTAAATGGAAGGCACGGTAGAATGGGCTCTGACCCTGTGCTTATGCGGAAACACAGACGCCATGATTTGCCTTTAGAAGGAGCCAAGGTAAGAAAGAAGCAAAGCAGAAGTTAAACAGTCTTCTCAAACTCTTCTGATAGGAGGTAGAATAAAAGGTTGGGCTGTGGTTTTTTGTTTTTTGAGGGTTTTTTTGTTTTTTGTTTTTTGTTTTTTTTTTGCCTGGTGTGGCACTTCCCTGAAGGTCTTTAATTATCTCCAAGTTATAAATAATCAGAAGCTCATTTAAACTTAAAAGAAGTTAGGAAGAAGGTTCTAAGTAATGATTTAATTTTAATGTGAAGACACTAGATAATTTGCAGGAGATTTATTACACCTTCCCTTATTTCATCTGCCAAAACTTTTTCCTATTAATAACTTGTTGGTGGGAGAATGAGCACCGTTGTTTTTTGTTTTTTGGTTTTGTTTTGTTTCTTTTTTTTTTGTTAACTCACCTGGTTCTACCTAGTCTGAAAAAAGGTTGATTATAGCGTATCATAAATCGGCCACTGACATTGTTGCCAAGGACAGTCACCTTGTGCATCCAGGTAAAATGAACTTCTCCCATACATAAAGACAGCACTTCCAGGTCACTCTTACAGGGCAAGCTGTTTCTCCATAAAACTCAAAGAGACTGTCACACGTGTTGAGCTCTAACTTGAAAGATATCACCACTATCATTTATAGATCCAGGAAAGAATTTAAGCTTACAAGGAACCAAAGAGGCAGCAGCAGAAATCATTGAGTTTAGAATTCTTGGTAGGCCCTTGGCAGAGTTGTACTATAATATTTTCTGGTATTTGCTTTCATGATATTTTTGGCTCTGAGATCAGATGGTTGCCATCTTCCCTCAGCTGAAGGAGGCTTTGCCTCTTTGAAAGACTGTAATATTAAAGTGATGCCTCCCTATTGATCTTTAATTGTTATTTTAGGAGAGTAATCAATTCCTTCAAAATAATGGTTTGCATTGATGAATTCACCATATATTCAAGAAAAAAAGAAATGTGAAGTATGACACATGTATTCAACTTGTGTGTGTGTGTGTGCCCGCACATATGTGCGTGTACACATGTGCTCTTGTGTCAAGGTTAAGTGCTAATGAAACCTTTGTATAATAATATTTAACTTCAGAGGTTCTAGGGCAGCCAGGATATGAAGAGTCAAAATGTCTAGTGTGGCATTCAAAACAAAGGGGAGGAGTGCTGGGAGTTTGCCATGACTCTTTGTCCAAGACTCACCTCGGTACCTTCAGTATTTTAAATATATCATCTATTTTAAATATGAAGGTCTCTAAAGGTTTCCTCCAAGGTCATCTAAACATGTAAATGGAAGAAAAAGTATTTATAAAAGCATTTTTATAATGTTTTCTGAAAATGGAGTGCTTATCATCATCAAATGTATATTTCCATAACCTAGAATCTGGATTGAAAGGATCTGCTGGGTTGTTTTTTTTCTTTTTTTCCTTTAGCCTCTATTACTTTTCATTCATACCTGATCATACTTGTCTTGAGAAGAGTGTTAGAATGAGCTCTGACACGAATTGACTGGTTATATTTTGCAACACAGTACAATTTATTTCTTGAATGGACTTTGGAAATACTTACAGTAATTATCTTAGCCAATTCATTGAAGACCTCTTATTTCTGGATTCTTTTACATAATATGTTATACAGTTTTAGCACTAATATAAACCTGCCCTTCTAAGCCCTAGAACATACTGGCTATTAATTTTTGTATGGAAGCTTACCATTTTTTAAATGGGGTTATAATTTCTTAGGTTATAGGTATGAAATTTTATTATGTTAACTATAGGTATGAAATATTAATAGTGACTTCAGTTTTGAAGATTCCTTTAAATGTTTTCTATGTGAACTTTTGTGTCCTGACCATTGGTACATATTAATATCCTAAAGAACATTGAGTAAATTGCACAATATCTCATAGTGAAAGCTGGATTTTAATCTTGTTTAGTTCTGGCTAAATAATCCTCATTAAGATTCTTTAAGGTCTAATCTCATATGTTGTATGTATTAATAATACAATGTTTATATTCTCAAAGTTGATTTCATGTTATAACCAGACATAAAGTTTTAACCAAAATTAGACTTCTAAGATTTATGATTTCAGTCTAGTTGTTCAACTTCTACAATGGATTATAAAGAAGGATTTACATATAGTTAATGTAATAAATAATGTAAAAGAGATGTCTCTTCTTCTTCTCTTTTATTATCTTTATGAAGGAACTTCAGTAGACCACAAGGTACATCATAATTTTACAAACAGTAGAAAAAGCCTAACTCCTCTTCTCATTTCACTGTTGCAAAACCTAAGAGACTGGCTTCAGCTAACATCTGACAGAGGACTGAGTCCATCTGGGATCTTGTGGTTCTCAGTTTCTGTGATCCTGCCTTGGAGTTTGTTTCTCACCTTACATCTTTATAGTTCCTCCATCCAAACTGATTAAATTTCACATTTGTAAGTGCTTTCTATATGCAAGACCCTCCTGGTGTTCAGGATAACCAGAATCCCAGTGTTTTCTCCCCTTCCAAATTTAACAAAAGGTTTTTATAGCAGAGAACTCCTTCAGACAGAAGGAAAACTGACAAGGATAAGGCAAACCTGGTAGCTGCATTTTAACAGGGCTAACCATCTTATCAGCACAGATCAGCCAGGCTCTGGAATCAGAACGGAGTCTTACCTCCTGCTCTAGAAGTTACTTTGTGGAGGCGAGCAACGTACTACATCTTTGCCCCAACTCCACTTATTTTTCTTACCTTTTTTTAAATGAGTAGATTTATTTATAACATAAAAAATATTTGCTTATTTTTTAAAATTCCGGTATAGTTAACATACAGTGTTATGTTAATTTCAGGTATACAATATAGTGACTCAGCACTTGTGTACATCACCCGGCGCTCCTCACCACAAGTGCACTCCTTAATCGATTCTATTTCCCCCGTCCCCCCAACCCACCTCCCTTCTGGGAACCATAGTTAAGAGTGTTTCTTGGTTTGTCTCTCTTATTTTTCTTACTTTATAAAATGGAAGAATAATAGTACCTTATCTAGGAGAATAGTTACCTTCCAAATACCTAAATCCTACTCCTCAGTTCTGGAATAAAACCAAAAGTAACAGCTAGACATAAAGGAGCAGTAGAAGTTGTAACAGTTGACATTTTCATTCATTATCGTTGTCCTTTTTTTTTCTTTTTTACAAATTTAAGACCAAAATCATCATCTCTTTCTCTCCCTCCTCTCTTTTTATTTAGCATAATTCCTAATGAGTACATTGGTTGCTGAGTTAGTACAATATTTAAGCTGATGATAGAAGCAAGAGAGTGTATATGTGCTGGGGTTGGAGTGGGCAAGGGCAGGGCAGGGAAAGGGCTTGGAGGAAGAGGACATCCATGATATACAAGGAGGAAAAACAGCTTTTTAATGTATTTTTCCAACACTGGCCTTCAGCCGAAGGTAGCATGTAATTTTCTTGTTTGAAATATGAGTCTTTTCCTCCTATTTTTCATGAGAATAGTAAATGTTACAATGTATCCTCACCCCCCATACCTGGTGTGCAGTTTTTAAAGCATTTTATCATGGGAATAAAGGGGACGAGGATCTAGATATTTGGAAGTTGATGTATCTTCACATAACCCGTCAATCTCTCCAATTGTAAACAAACACGTGGTTGTGTGAAATAGGAACAACTTTCATGTAAACTTGTGTTCATTAGAGGGAATACTTCAAATGAACTATTAGCTTCCCATTATAAAGATAAGAAAACTTGAGTAAGCACAAAATGCTTAAATTAGAATTGGATGTACCTGCAGGGGGAATTCATAAAATGAACACCCGTAAATGGAGAGACAACTCGCTTTCCTTCATCATGTGTCCTCTGTCACTGTGCCACTTCCCACCATCCATTAGAGGCATTTGCCCTTTCCATTTGCATCTTCACTAGATAAATGGTAAGGGGAGCAAGAATAAATCAAATTCTAATTACACCATTTACCACTTGTAGAGAGCTGTGAGGGAAAGAGCCATTCAGCTCATCATTAAAATGAAGTGTAAGAATTTTCTGTGACTTTCATTGACTCCCTTTTCTCTCCTCCCTCCCACCTAACATCATCAAATTAGCTAAGGTAATACTTTACTTTTAATGTGAATCTGCAAGCTAAGAGTTTTTAGGTTTATCTTGTTTTATTGGTAAGAAATTTCTTTCCTGTAGTACTGTTTCCTTTCTCTGAAATTCTCAGATTCTAGCCACATTAGAAACCTGCTCTTTAATAAATATTTTGTTGGCTAGATATTTATTGTTGGTGTTGGTTTGTTTTAATTAGCTGAGGTGAAAATATTTGCATTAAAATGTTTTAAAATATCATTGGATACTTGAAATTTATCTACTTATATCCAGATACTAACGTTGTGTTAAACTATCTTTATTTGTTCCTCTTGAAAGTTTAAGAATACTGCTGTTTCTAATGTGATAGAAAACTATCTCTGACTTGCGATGTTACTTCAAGTGACATTATTCTAAAATGATCCTGTGTACAATAATCTTTTGAAGATGCTGCTAGATAAATACATTGAAAGATTCCCCTTTTTGAGATTGTGGCTTTTGCCTTTTGGTGGAGAGGCATATATTTATATGAATACCTCGAACTTATCTATAAATCTGAAGAGCTATCAAGAAATAAGTCCTCGGCATACACTGGTTTCATTTCCAATCTGATGTCATGGAAGGACAAATTTTAGCCATATTTTTGGGGTAGTGTTTGTGTGGCTTCACATACGTGGGATAAGGAAAAGGGATTGCCTTTGGGGTTTTGTACAAATAAAAGATTTTGTCTTAATTGTGCTAAGATGATCACAAAAGACCCGGTATCTCAAGGGTCCCAAATACTTGAAGCTTAATTTTTAGACAATATTTGAATCTTCTTTAAGAAGACATTTCAAACTTCAAGATTAGCATTGATGCTATCTTAAGGCATGTAGAAACATATTAATCTAGGATAACCTAGAATTTATAATAAGTTACATGATAACTCAGATTAAACTTCTTCCATAAGTCTAAACTTCCCCTACTGTCTTTTTATTTCTTCAACCTCTTTCAGCTGTATGAGTTCTTAAGATGTTTAAGACACCAGGGGAAATACAAAATGAATAAAGCAAAGTCTAGTGAGAAGGAGACAGGTGTAGGATTAGTTCACTAAAAGATAAGGCATAGGAGAAGCATTCAGAAAGAACAATATAGGCTCCTCAAGAAGAAAAACAAATCTCACTGAGATGCAGTGTAAAAGAAGAAATAAAGAAAGCTGCATGCAAGAAGGTCACTGGCTTATAGACATGAAAAGATTGGAGGGTGTTTTTGTAGACATGACAGGGAGGAATAGCATGAAGGAAGGGAGAATGGGCATAGTGAAGGAAGTCCATTTTGGATGGATAGAATAGAGAGAATAGGCAGGGTAGGTGAAATACAGCAGTGTAGATTGAAACCAATAATAGAGTGTCCTGAATTCTACACTAAATTATCTTTAATTTGTTAGACAGGAAAGAGGTTTTAAAGGTTTTTGTTGTTGTTGTTATGTGTTTTTTGGCAGAATAGTAATAGGATCAGAGTATTTAAATTGGTAGCATTTTCAATGGAGTTGTGGTACATTTGGGATAGTCAGCTGGGAAGGCAGAAGAAAAAGATGTCTCCTTAGTTAAAGAATTAAAGAAGACCTGAATCTGGGGGCCTGGATGGCTCCGTTGGTTAAGTGTCTGACTCTTGATTTTGGCTCAGGTCATGATCCCAGGGTCGTCACATCAAACCCCGTGTCGGGCTCCACACCAAGTGTGGAGCCTGCTTGAGATCTTGAGATTCTCCCTCTTCCTCTGCCCCTGCCCTACCCTCCCCCACTCCCATGCCTCTCTTTAAAAAAAAAAAGGCCTGAATCCATGGGGTTTCCATGTAAATTGTTTCAGTTGATGCTATCAGTCTACACATTTGAGGAACATTTTTTTTTCTATTTATAAACAGGCTTTTCACATTTCCAAAGAATATAAAATATTTATTTTTAGCTCAACCTGTAATTTATTGCACTCACTCAGGCAGTGGCAGCTAAAATGATTCTAAGTCTATTAGAATGGGTGCAGGTGGGAACATGGAATTCAGAATGAAATGGTGTTTGGGATCTGTTTTGTCCGCATGTAACTATAATATCGCCTCTAATGAGGGAGACATGCAAAGGAGAAATTGGAACTCTAGCACAGGTCCTAGATTTTAGAGTGAGACTTCAATGCTATACGATTTAGATTGTGTAACTCTGAAAAGCAATCATTGATATATTTCAAATGTGTTCTTTAAACCATGTTTCTTACTTTAAGTTGATAGAGAAGGGCATGGACTTTTATCTTGCATTCCAAAAGCTTCAACACCATTTTAGAAATACGAGGGGAGGGGCACCTGGGTGGCTCAGTTGGTTAAGCAACTGCCTTCGGCTCAGGTCATGATCCCGGAGTCCTGGGGTCGAGTCCCACATCGGGCTCCCGGCTCAGCGGGGAGCCTGCTTCTCCCTCTGACTCTCTCCCCTCTCATGCTGTTTCTCTGTCTCTCTCCCTTTCTCTCAAATAAATAAATAAATAAAATCTTTAAAAAAAAAAAAAAGAAATACGAGGGGAGGAAAAGAAATTGGTAATGGGACTATCGGGCTTTTCAGGTTATATTACAGCCTTTTGCCCCCATATCAGCCTACCTTTTAAATATGAGTTAATAACAGTTTCGTTAAGAGCCCCATGATAAAACCCTAATGATTACTTAAAGATTTTAAAATACGTCTAATCTTTTTTGTATGTGTGTGACTGTGCAAAGTTATTCTCTCTTTTTTTAAATTGCTTTAATTCCAAGTTGTTGCATTAGTAACAAGCAGTTGTTCGGTGCCTGTAGTATAACTGAGAAACCTGGAAATCGGAATTTCTTATTCTGAGTAATTAAACACCGGCTCTCCACCTTATTAGCAAGGTAACAATTTTAGTTTGTGCTGTTCACACGAAAAATTTCATTTAAAATTGCATGCACTTTGAAAGCCAGAACAGGTCTCTCGTTGCCAATAATGTTGAAGCTTCAGCCTTGAAAGATGAAAGGCATTTCTGATTGTACTCATGTATTGTTTTATCAAGAAGTTTAAAAATGTTCTGTTAACCCCAGAGAGATATAATTTAGAACACTTTTATTTGGGAGAATTGAAATAAGAATTGCACCAGTACTGCTTTCTCTTCACAGAATCCTATAGAGAATGGTAACTTTTCCATAAAAACTGATAGGTATTTGGGAAATTTTACTGTCTGTGCATCTAGCTACCTGTATCAGATTTATAGAAATTATAGTATGTATTCCTTCTCAATATGTTCAAGAATCACGTTGTATTATATTTTTTACATATAACTTGGTATACTCCTTTGGTTGGTGGTGAATAATCGCTATGGTGCCTCTGATATTTCACTTGTTTAAATAAACTGACATTACATATGCTTTTCAAAATTATAGTTTTTCTAAGAGCTGTTACTGTTTTAAGGTCCTCCAGAAGTTAAATTCTTAAACTAGCCCTTTCATTTCCTTTCAGGTCTTTTCCAATGGCCACCTGGGAAGTGAAGAATATGATGTTCCTCCCCGGCTTTCTCCTCCTCCTCCCGCTGCCACCCTCCTCCCTAGCATCAAGTGAGTTCTGTTGAATTTGGAGGTCATTTGTCTGTGTGTAAAGCTATGGTAAATAGTGGGTGTGAAGTACTCCATACAGAAAGTACAAGGTGAATAGAAACACATCAATAAAAATGATCCAGCCAGATTTATAAACTAATGTACCAGAAATCAAGATCCTTCCTGATTCTTTGCTGGGAACCACAGCATCTATGACACTTACCTAAACTTTGAGCATGGAGCTCGGGGAGAGAAAACTTAAGTCTTCCTTGTATCGGAGAAGAGGACAGAGTAGCACAATGAGCTTTCTCCTCCAATTTACCTCTCTCCCTGAGGGGCGTCACATTTATGCCAACTATCCAGTGTGATAACAGAAAATAATCTTTGATTCCTTCAATTTTCCCAATTCCCAAACCCATTCAGTCACTAAGTCGCATTGATTGTTCTTTGGAAGTTTTTTTTTATAATCAGCTAATCTTTCCGGTGCCTCATAGCTGGACAACTGAAAGAATCTTACACATGATGGTATGTCCTGATCTTAGAATTTGTATCAGTGGATTTTAAAATGAATTAACTGAAAAATAAGTTAACCTGGGTTATTGTATTTGAAAAATGGGGACACAAGAGACACATTGGACAGTTAGTTAAGTGATAGATCTACCCAAGTCAAAGCAGGATAAAACCAAGTCTCCTGATACCCATTTTCCTGCTCTTTATGTTAAATCAGGCTCCCTGCCTTTTCTCCAATATATTTTGTTTACACAGCTGATTGAATTTAAATTCTGCTTTCTCCAGATCACTTTCCTCTTTAAAACCCAGCATTGTTTTTTCTTTCCTTTTAAATTAATTCTGTGCTCTTCTGCTAGCAGTAAGATCCATAGGATTTTACCCAACTAAAACATTGTTCAGTAATTCCTAATGCTTGCCCTCCAGTCTTGTCTTGATTTTTTTTTTCCTGGTTTTCTGAGTTTTTCAAGCTGTTTCCTCCTATGCACCACCCTTTCAGAATCTTTGTTCTAAAGGTCCATGTCTCAGGCTCTATTTCTTTATGAAAACTTGTGTGACATCTTCATTCATAATGACAGTAAGTGGTAAGACTAATTCTCATTTTTCTTTCTACAGTTTATGTCCTACACATTTAACTATGAACTCTGCTCCACTGTCTTCTAATTTTAAAGTGCTTCTCCACATTAAAAAAGATTATAAAGTTTTGAGGGCAAAAACTTTTTCTTAAATTTTCTGATCTTCCATAACCCATTACTGTGTTTGCTGTGTAATGAATACACTGAGAGTACCTGGTTGCTTGGTTGACTATCGGGTAAGATCTCACTTCTAATTGAAAGTCTTAGAGCATCTTCACTCCTTCCTCTGCTGGTCACTGAGCTCCCCTATACATAAGAATACAAAAGAAGGATAAGCTAAATCCCAGCCCCCAAGAAATTTGCACTCTACTTTAGAAAATAAAGTGAACATACATGAAATCCCTAGAGAACATTATGCACTAAATTGTATAATTCTAACTTCTTAGTTTTTACTTATGCTTGGAGGAAAGACTGTTACAGACTTTGTAAGTCTGAGGCTGTTTCATAGGATGGAAATTTCCTGAGTCATGGAGAATAGACACAGTTCAAAAAGTGAGCAGACAAGAAGAAGCAAGAGTGTGAAATGTGACATCATTCAGGGGACAGTGGGAAACTAAGCTATTTGGAGCATTCTCCAGTGGTAACTTTTCTGGGAACTGCCAGATAATGTAGCTGACATAAAAGTTGGAAGCAAACACACATATTCTGTATAGTAGGCTCTAAATCAGTAAGAACATAGGATATCCTAGCCTCAAATGAACTCTGGATATATGTATATATAATAAAACATCTAAGTTCAATTAACTCTGATAATTCAGAAAATGAAGTAAATAAAATCTTGCCAATTAGAGAAGAAATTCATATATTCTGTTTATTAAATTCCTATTGGCAAGTGGGTAAGAAGCAGAAGTTGCAGTTTGCTTCATATATATTTAATATTAGATACCGTTTCTCCTATAAATTAAGAATAAATTCATAGTGTAGTGTGTTTTATTAATATTTTTCTAGTCCTTCAGTTTGTAAGTGCATATGAATATATGTTGTCCCCATTTACTCTTGATTTTTCCCTCAGAAACAGTGCAGTTGCTTTACTTAAACAGAGAAATATTTTAACAATATATGTTTAACAGCAAATTAGTTTTTGATTCTGCATGCTGCAAATTAACCATAATTAACAATACAAGTGTCGACTTTTAATGTGACATTTCTCTCTTCAGTTTTTTATTCTGACTATATAGGTAGCAGTTGTTCATTGTATAAAATATGGAAACTGTAGAAAAGAAAGAAAATTAACGAATATGTAAATACAAGCATATACATACTCAAAATATCAATGTCCAGAGTTTTAACATTTTGACATTTTTTTAGATTTTTTTACATGATTTAGATTATATTGTAGAGATAATTTCATGCCCTTCTTTGTTACTTAATATTTTAATAAGCACTTGTCTTAATCATTTATGGACTGTATTATTATAAAACCAGCATGGAATTTTGAAGTGAACATTAAAAATAGTCAAACCTGATCCCAGACCTGACTCCAGCAATATTAAGTATTTGACTGTCTTTGAAGAAGGTAACTTCTCAGGCCTCACTTTCTCCAAGTGATAAATGAAGGGGCTGTTTATCTTAAATGATCTCCAAAATCCTTTTGAGCTTCAACTTTTTAGGTTCTATGCAATATGTTTTTTAAGGGGTACTCATCTATATTGTTAATTATATATGAAATATTTGGCAATGTAAGTGTTCATTTGTAGTTGGCTGTTTGTGTCTCATTGCTGAAGCCAGTATGAGTTGGATTACTGCTCTAGTTTTGTTTGGTTTTTGTTTTTTATGTTTGGTCTACCTGAGCCTCATTAGAATGTATAACCAGAGTCCAGTGAGTATAGACCCGTAGCCCTAGAGAGGCATAGAGCAGAGGTCTCAGCAAATAGGGATGAAATAGAGATGTTGGATGTTCAAGTACCTAATTCCATGTTAGACTCTTTCTGCATGTTTCAAAATCAGCCCAAAGCAAAATCACATATTACTACCTAACGTAGACTTATATTTCTCGCAAATGTTGAAAATCCCAAAGTTGAATTCAGGAAAGTCGCAGCTAGCATTTACCTTTTTATTTTTGTTTTTATTTTTTTATTTATTTTTTTTTACATTTGTAATGTTTTATTTCTTTTTTTTTGTTTTATGTTAATCACCATACATTACATCATTAGTTTTTGATGTAGTGTTCCATGATTCATTATTTGCATATAACACCCAGTGCTCCATGCAGAAAGTGCCCTCTTTAATACCCATCACCAGGCTAACCCATCCTCCCACCCCCGGTGGTAGCATTTACCTTTTTAAATGTACATTGTGTTGTTATAAATATTTACCAAAATGTAATTGTTGAATTATTTGATGTTACCGTGATTCCCATTTACTTGATGTAAGAGACTATGCTGATAGTTTTACTTTCTTATAAAATTATATGTTTGCAATTATGTGACTTTCATTATATAACTATCTTGAGACCTAGAAGAATATAGAATTTATTTTTAAAAAATGTTCTGTTAAGCAAGGTAAAACTGTACTAGTTTGCATAGATTGTTATTTTTTTCTTAAATAGTTTTTCTAAATGGTTTCTATTTAACATAATTGACATTTAGCTATAAATGTAAAATTTTAAATAAAAGCTTAAAACATGGGTACTTACTATTTTCTAGGAGGAGAATGAAAAGAAATCCTATGTGTATTATTTTTACTTTGTAGTTTAAATTTTTACTAAATTATATTTGTCTTGAAATAAATTGACTAGAGTTGAATAAGGTATTCCGGGGTTAAATATTATACCACCTTTAAAGCCAGGATAAGAATTTTGGTTTGGTTAGTTTCGGAAAGTTTTGGTCAGCATTTTGACATGATACTGGTTTGCATTTTTAAAGAATTTCCCTGGCTGTTATGTGGAAAATTGTCTTTAGGACAGCAGAAGTGAAAGCAGGGAGACCAATGGAGAGTGGAGTTGTCTGATGTGGTAGACCAGTCAGAGATGGTCAGGGCTTTGACTGGAGTCACGGTGATAGATTGACTAGGTCAGCTTTGGGGAATATTTTGATCCAATGGTACCTGTTAATAAACTGGGTATCTGTGAGGTATGGTAGTCAGTGACGACCTCTACATAGGTTTTTGGCTAAAGAAACTGAGTGAATCATTGGTGCCATTTTCCAAAGTGAGGGAGACTGGAGAAGAGCAGATGCGGGAACAGGACAGAGACTTAGGGATCTGCTGAGTTTGGGATGCTTAACACACACACACACACACACCTAAATAGACATTTTGAGGGAACAGTTGAACATACGATCTAAGCTTAAAATTTATATTATATTCAGGTGAATATTTCAGTAGGTACTATCGAAAGCTAATAAACTTAATGCTCAAATTTAATAGATTGGTTATACTCTTAGACATGAGTGTTAACTGTGAGATTTTTAACAATATAGGAACTTATATATTAAAGTATAATCTTGGAGTAGACTATGCCATTTACCCCTGAAATGCTAATGTCTTTTTTTTCTTTTTTTTAATTTATTTGACGGAGAGATAGCGAGAGCAGGAACACAAGCAGGGGGAGTGGGAGAGGGAGAAGCAGGCTTCCCGCTGAGCAGGGAGCCCGATGTAGGGCTCGATCCCAGGACCCTGGGATCATGACCTGAGCCGAAGGCAGACGCTTAACGACTGAGCCACCCAGGCGCCCTTGGTGGTTGTCTTTAAACAGTCACCAGAATGGTCTCTCTATAAATCTGAGTGTAAAACTATAAAGCTAGATCAGTGTGTGAATGAAACGATTTGGAGAATTCCTGGTAGAGGGGAAAGTTTGTTTTGTTTTGCTTTGTTTTTAACTAGAAAGTGGATGACAGAGAAAGAAGAGAAAAAAGGACTAAACCACAGAAGACAATAATACCACAAATACCACATTGTAATTTAAAAACACTTAAAGGGAATGAGCTTGATGGGAATTTTTCATTTTGTATATGGTACATACCAGGCTTCATTACGTGTGCCTAGTGTCAAAAGAGCAGGAAAACGTGTTCTGTTATTGTTCACCTGAGGATCAGTGTAGGCAATATGTACTTCAGTTTTACATGAATTCTTTCTGTGCTCAGTGATAAGAAATTAGTGTTATTGATTTAAATATAAGAAAAGATTTAAATATAAGAAAATATAAGAAAAAAATATAAGAAAAGATGGTAGAAAACTTTTTAATGGAAGATAAAGCTGTAATTAAGAGCTACTCTGTGTTCTTAATCCTAGCAAATGAATATGGTTGCTCTTTTATTAGTTTCAGAACCATCTTTCCTCTAGTAGTACCTTAAAATCTTTTTAAGCCTTGCCAAAATATTGCACTATTTTTGTTTGTTTGTTTTACCTTGGGTAAATGGAAAAGTGCATTATTACCAAAGATAGCAGTGTCCTATAAATAACAATTGACATGATATATAGGGGATGGTGGAGAGGGTCCTTCTTTTCCTTTTTTTTTTTTTTTAAGATTTTATTTTAAAAAAACAAAAGATTTTATTTACTTATTTGAGAGAGAAAGAGAGTAAGAGAGAGCACGTGTGCACAAGCAGGGGGAGGGCAGAGGGAGAGCAAGAAGCAGACTCCCCGAGGAGCAGGGAGCCTGATGCGGGGCTCAATCCCAGGACCCCGGGATCGTGACCTAAGCCAAAGGCAGACGCTCAACCAACTGAGCCACCCAGGCGCCCCAATGCTCCTTCTTTTCAATTTGTTCACTATGATTGCTGTGGCATTCTTCTGTTGTTGTATCATGTAGAATGCTTGTGCATTTGATTGTTACCTACTGATAGAACTTAGTATTTGAAACTCAGACTTAATTTATAAATCAGTAAGACTATTCAGGAAAATAAAGTTTTGTTCAAATCTCCTGCAAAGCAGTTTGACCACCCTAACATAGGTTTTCTAGTGAATCACTACAGCCTTTTGTTGAGACGTTGATGAAAACAGTTGAGGGTTGCAAGTATATCATTTTATTCCAGTCTCAACAGAGAAAGCAATAATGTGTGGAGAGTGTATAAAATAAATATGAATATTATTTATTTCCCTTTTATCATAGTATTATAATTTCTAAGTTCACATAGAATTGCAATCCCTTCTCATCTTTTGTGGGAAAACAACATTGGGTGGATGGCTATAACCTGGATGGGGGGGAGTGCCGCTAATTCCACTAATCTTTGATTTTCTCTGACTAAAAGCTATGATGAGAACTGATAGAACATTAGTCCTAGTGGTCTGACAAACCTGTTACTTATAATTTACAAAAAGATCATTTATGATCACAAAAAAATAAGTAGCCTTGGAAATGTGAGCCATTAGGGTTGCCTGGGTGGCTCAGTTGGTTGAGTGTCCAACTTGATTTCAGCTCAGGTCATGATCTTGGTGTCCTGAGATGGAGCCCCCACATCGGCCCTGTGCTGAGCGTGGAGCCTGCTTGAGGCTCTCTCCCTCTCCCTCTATCCCTCCCCTAACTCACACATTCTCTCTCTCTCTTTCTCTCAAAAAAAAAAAGAAAGAAAGAAAGAAAAGAAAAATGTGAGCCTTTGGATGCTATTTAAATATACAATGTAAAATATATTCCTTATACTGTCTCTTTTTGGTCCCACAGAGGCATAATCTATCATATATTCTCCATTTCTCCATGAACATATCGATCCATTGATAGAAATGTGTAGGGTTAGAATGAGATTTTATTTTCATATTAAGCAAGGGCATCTTTGCATATTCCACAACATTCAAGCATTTCTTAGTTTCTGTTAAGATTTCTTTGTCTTCTCAAAGTTAATTGAAGGCCACTAAGAATATTTAGCATTATTTGTGAAAGATGCTTATCTACAATATCTAAAATGAATTAAAATGAGTTTTTAATTTTAAAATGAAATTTTCCCTGGTTAAAGCATAATTTATGTACAGTAAAATCCAGCTTTGTGAGTTCTAATGCATAGCCATGTACTCACCACCACAATCAAGTTACAGGACAGTTCCATCACTCCAGAAAATGTCAGTGTCTCCCCTCACCCCAAACCCCTGGAAATTACCAATCTGATTTATGTCCATATAGTGTTGCCTTTTCCAGAATGTCAAATAAATAGAATCATGTGGTACATAGTCCTTTGAGTCTGGCTTCTTTCTACTTAGTGTAATGCATTTGAGATTCATCCATGTTATCAAGTGTATTAATATTTGTTCCTTCTTATTGCTCCAGAGTAAGTATTCCATTTTAAAACATACTGTGGCTTGGTTATCCATCTCTCCACTGAGGGACATTTGGGTTATTTCCAGTTTTGGGTGATTACAAATAATACCACTTTAAATATCATTGTGAAGTCTTTAATGTCCAACATATATTGAAAAATTAGATTCTCAAGAAAAGTATGTGTTTCCTCAGTATCTATCTTCTTGATTTCTAAAGCAGACCCCCTAAAAATTTCAGAGATGGACATTGGTTCTGAATAAGTTAACTTAAAAATGTAACTTAAAGTTTGTTTCTCCAATTTATATACAAGTTCGTGAAATGCTTATAATTAAAGTTTATAGGAAAGCGCATGTTAAACATAATGATATGCCACATCAACTTTTCTCTATATCATGAAAGAACCCTCAAAATCAGTATGTATTATAAAACTCACTCTGATATACTGGGGAAATTACTTATTTGTGGCATAGGTGCGATCATTTCAAATACAGCTTTATTTTGTGTCACCACTTCCCAGGGCTATGATTTCTGTGAGTTAAGTATTTTCCCTGTTAGGATTGTGATAATTAATACAAGAAATATGGACTAATGTATACAGCAGGTTCTGAAGATTCAGTTTTAAGAAAAGATATTTTTTAAAACCTTGCCTTCAGATATCATTAAACGTTGTTATATGTAGAAAACGAGTGAAATAATTTAAAATGCCTTTAAGATTATGAAAGAATCCTAAAAATGATTGTTCTTTTCCCCTTAACAGCTTGGTCATCTATTTCTCTGATAACCACTCATTTTTATCTAAAAGCTGTGAGTGCTCCTCTGGACACACACCATGCCAGGCCTTTGTTGACTCAGGGTCTACCCTTAAGCATTTTGCAATTTAGGACAGAAATAGATGACAGACGTAGATGAATATATAGAAAACACAGTGTCAGTGAAGGAACATATACTGAATACATATAATCGAACAAATTAAAGTTGAAAGAAAATTGTTTTGTCGGGCAATGTCACAAGAGGTTCATATATAGACAATGAAAGTGGATATTTCTACTCTGCCTTTTTTTCTGAAAAAGTTGATGGACTGAGTTATCAAGAATTACTCAATTGGAGGAAAGAAAAGTACATGGCAAAGTGTGGTGTGTGAGTTATAAGTTACATAAATAAAGCCAGTGGGATATGCAGGTCACCCCTCTGATTATGTGCCTCTCACACCAAGAATATAAAATGCTATAGAGTGTATCTGTGAGTTTGTTTTGAAATGTAAAAATCACTAAGAACAGCGTTGGAAAATATATTATTGGTTTGTTTCAAGTGTGCACTTGCAGAAAATGGATGTATTTCTCACTGAAGGCTCAGATAACTAACACACGCTGAATTTAACAAGAGGTGCAGGTTGGGGAGAGAATGGCTGTGCATCTTTGAGAGGATGTGTCCTTGTGCATTACCAGAGTATGAACTCCAGAATGACAGCCACAGTGCAGAGCGCTTCGCGAGTGTAGGATGATAATATAAAGGGAATGAAGTAATGGGTGTAAATGGTGAGATGGGTTATTTGGCAGCTTTAACTTGGAACCAGCCAAATACAATTTGCTCTGTTTTGTTCCTCTGATACCCTAAACATTTCTCAGAAGCCAAATCAATGACTGAAAATTTTCTTGTGTCCCGTAAGTTAGGTATTTTCTCCGCTGCCAAAAGTAAACACACGTGATAGCTAAGGAAAATTGTGAAACTAATTCTTTTACCACTTATTTAGTGAGTAAAACTGAACGTACTTTTTGAATTAGTCTGTGATGAGAAAAAAAAAAAAATCCCGCATATAATTACAAATAGTGTAATTATTTACGTGATTTGAGATTTCTCTTTCGGTATTTTATATACAACCTCTTTATCTTATTTGTACCTTCTTTTTTTATTAAAACTTTATTTTTTAGAGAAGTTTAGAGTAGAGACTTTAGTTTTTTTAGATTCACAGCAAAATTGAGGAAAAGGTACAGCGGTTTCCCTTATACTAACCCCCCCACACACATGCCTCCCCTTTCCATCATCAACATCTTCCACCGTCGTGGTACATTTGTTAAAACAGCTGGACCTATATTGACACATAATCACCCAAAGTCCATACTGTACATTCCTGTTTTTTAGGATAGAAACTGCTTTTATTTTTCCCTTCAGAACTGGATAAGATTAATTTGATACAAAAAGTTATGTAATGCTGAATAAAATGTACTGGAACGAGGGGCACCTGTGTGGCGCCGCTGGTTAAACGTCAGGTTAAGCATCTGACTCCCGGTTTCGGCTCAGGTCATGATCTCAGCATTGTGAGATCAGCCCGGCATCATGCTCCCTGCTGAGCATAGAATCTGCTAAAGTTTCTCTCTCCCTCTCGCTCTGCCCCTCCCCCGCCATGCATTCTCTCTGTGTAAAGTAAATAAATCTTTAAAAAAATTTTTTTAAATGCACTGGAATGATATTCTTTATAAACTGGCTTATCTAAGTAGAATATTATACTGATATAAGAAGTTTGCATTAAAAACACAAAGAAGAAAAATATCTGACTCTTTCGAACTTATTAAAATGGTGATAAATGGGATATTTAAGCACTTTTTTGGATTTAGATAGAAATGCCACTTGAAGGCTTTTTTCACTTCTGGATATAATCCACTAAAATCCACTTAAGCTAATAATCCATGGTTAGTAAATTTTAGCAGCAAGCCTTTATTATTCCATAAAATCTTAGGTGGGCTTTACTTTTCATTTTCTTCAGAAATATTCCATATGTTGATTTGCAGCAAAGCAAAAGAGTAGGGGGGGAATTACCCAGATGAAATTCTTTATCATTAAAGAGAAAATATAGAATCAGCCATAACAGATGTGATTTCAAAAACTGTCCATTCTTGTCTCAATATGCAGTGCTTCTTTGGAAACTCTTAAATCTTTGGAAGTAACCCTCAACAGGCAGATGGTAGATTTCTAACATTGATGTTGTTGAACATTTGGTTAATAAGTCTTTTTCTTTTATACAAGATATGCTTGACTTGCATAGGAAAAAAGGATTCATTATGAATGAAAGTATATTAGGAGACAGAAAGGATGTATATTCTTTCATTTGCTGATAGAACCCATTCTGGTCCTTGAGTTAGGTTAATCAATGTCCATGGTCATGTTTGAATTCCCTACTCTAACACCCATCAAGATCACCATTTTGCAGTCCATGTACTCCCCAGCCTTCATTTGGAATATACATAGCTCTTCTAAGGTTACACCATTGGAGGTGTAACCCTTAGGTTATTAATCAGGTCATTAGCTTGGGCTCTGGGTAGTGGATTTTTTTGTCACTGTGTCACTGTGCTTTCATCTCACTATAAACTGTCATTTGAATTTGGAGATTGTTCAAACAAACAAGAATTCAAAAATCAGTATTGAAAAAGTCTTCAAAGACAGGTAAAAATATGCTTTTGAAAAGTCTTAGGAGGGATTTTTCTTTAATCTTTGAACTTTCTAAGGATTCAAATACATAGTTGAAACTTGAAAACTTTTATGTTTTTCACAATGTCTTCTTGTAATGGGCACAAAGAAAAGCCCTTAAAATTTTTCTCGTTCTAACTAGTGAGAAGAAATCTAAATGAAAAAGTTATTTCAGGCTTGATGGCACATGTACCAAAGGATTCTTGCTCCCTCTACAGAAGGTGCTTCAAAATTGCAGTCACAGGAATTTAAAAAAAAAAAAAAGCTTTTAATGAAACAGAGGTTTCACCATGATTAACAAAAGCTTTGGGTTTATATACACCAATAATGTCTTGCAAATTGGTTGGGTGCCAGAAAGTTAGGGTAGGTGCGTGTGTTTCTACTTTGATATTTTTCACTTGCATAAGCAAGGATTAGATTAAACTCCATTAGCGACGACTGAAAAACAGTAGGTTTTGTTTCCTTGTTTGGCTTTGTTTTATTTTGTTTATTTACTCTGATGGACAAGTAAAATGCTTGAAAATTTCTTTTGATATTAGGTAATTGTTGTACTCATTTTCATTCTTTTTTATTTAGCCAGGGAATTGAAGCCATAAAAATAATGTACTGTACCTCAAAGACTTAATAAGTTCTCTTATTATCTACTCCTAATTGTTCCAGTCATTTTTAGTTCTTAGTAGTTGTTGGGGGAAAAAAAATTAACAATTTGAATTGTACTTGAACTCCACAGGAGAAGGAATTCATTTAATTGAACTGGATTTTTTTCAGCTATAGGTAATATTCACAAGAGACAAAGTTTGACCTTTCTATAAAGACTTCATTAATATATAAAACTACCATGCGTATATATTTATTATCTTAATTTACCCATTTAAGTTAAATTGGAACAAAGTGTTAATATTTTAATAGCTTTGGTTTGAATAATTTTATACATTCTCTTTTGACTTCAAGACCTTTTTATTTAATTTGACAGGATACTAGTTTTTCTTACTGTGCCATTTAAAATTATAAGTATGAAAATTCTTTTATTTCATCAATAGACTCTTAACAAAAGATTGAAAATCCTTTTCATTTGTATTTAGTATAAGAACAGCCCTTCTGATGTTACCCTGTAATTGAAAAATGAACACAAGTGACAAAGTAGCTCCTTTGATTTGAATATATCACATCCGACTTGCCTGTTCTGAATTGTTATGCTGAAACTAGACTGGATTTTCTTCCCTCTCCGGTAGGTGTACTGGCCCGTTAGCAAATTCCCTTTCAGAGAAAACCAGAGACCGAGTAGAGGAAGATGATGATGAATACAAGATTCCTTCATCCCATCCTGTTTCCCTGAATTCACAACCATCTCATTGCCATAATGTAAAACCTCCTCTTAGGTAAGCATAGAGGCCGCTTTTTATCACCTCACATCTGCATAAGCATTATCATTGTGGTTTTTTTTAAGCAACTGAATTACATGTATTTAATTAAAAATCCTTGATTTCTTGGTCAAAACCACCTCTTCCTATATATTATTTTCTGCGTTATTTTCAGAGAAAACTAAAAGATGGAGATTCCTCATTAATCAGGAAGTCATTTAACTAAATTAATCGACTAGTAAATCTAATGGAACATTTTGTTGCCCCTCCCCCCCACAAAACAAATTATAGTCTAATAATGCTGTACATTACGTATTGTGGTGATTAATTCATGAATTTTTAATACACTATTTTCAGTGCATATTATCAGTTCTAAGCACATATCTCATGAAGAAAAATCAGTGCTCAGAAACTAAAGTATTACTCAACCTTCCTTAGAATTTTTTTTCATGATGTAAAGACTAGTATAATATATATTCATTTCCCTTCTTGATATGCTACCTACTTCTATCCATCATATCTTGAAGAAGTAAAAACAACAACAACAACAAAAAACAACCAACTAAAAGTATTTCCCTTAGTTGTATTTTTTTTAATCAGGAACTATTTTACTTTTCTTTAGCTCGAATAAGATTGTGAGGGATAGTGTCTTTTTTTTTTCTTCTTGTCAGTTGTTTGTTCTCCTTATGATGGAGACTCCCGTGGTCTTTGAAGTGGCAGCTCCACTGAGGTGTATAACAGTTACTAAAAACGGGTGGTGGGTATTGAAATATTAGTATGTTTTTAAGTAGAAAGATGATTCTGCACTTACATAATTGACTTAATAATCTGTAATCTCAAGTATTTTTCTTTTTTCTCATTTGACTTACACGAGGTACTCAGTAAGTCAGATCTTGGTTTTGAAACTTACTTTGTGAGCTCATTGCCTTTGTGAGACGGAATCCCTGGAGAGATGCTCGGCACACAGCATAGGGCTCGACTCCGGCTGGTAGCCCAGCCTTCCTGCCTTCCATCAGCTCTTGGTTGAGGATAGAACTGCCGAACACTTCAGCCATCTCTGTCATCTTTCCTTCGTGTGCCATTTCCTTTTCAAGGTCAAGTCAATCAGTGGAAAGCATTTTATGAGT
Source organism: Phoca vitulina (assembly GCF_004348235.1). NCBI lineage: Eukaryota > Metazoa > Chordata > Mammalia > Carnivora > Phocidae > Phoca > Phoca vitulina. The sequence goes on along the minus strand of NW_022589711.1, from coordinate 29,749,237 downwards.
GGAGTGTTTCCTTCTTTTCAGATGAAAAATCTAAAAAATCTTTTAGTGCCTTTGAGTATCACACGGAGGTGAAAATGCAATACTTGGAAAAAAGGAGCAAATCTTCATTTTAACCAGAGAGCTGTCTACATGAGTGATCCTGGTTAGAATTATCAACACTCTGCAGAATTCTTAACCAGGATTACTAACATTCTGCAGTCTAGGGCTTCATATTTCAAAACAAGAACCAAAGCATTTCGTGCTAATCAGTGGTGTTTAAGGCATTTGTTGATAAAACAGTATCATTGAGAAGATAAATAACTGAGAGGCAATTTCTTATATCAGAAGAACCAAATATCTCCTACTCTTATTAGAAGAAACTTATTCCTTCACATCAAATACAAATTGTCACAATTTTTAGTCCTTTTGACTCTGACAAATGTAATTTTTAAAGACTGAAATAAGATGAGCTTTTTTGGTTTCCTTGGGATTTCATTTTTTTCATTGCTGAAGAAGTGAGAGGTATAATTTAAATGCTTTAAATTTTAATTGTCAGATCATATTGGATGAGATTTTTGGTGACAGGCCTCCCAAATCCTGAAAATAAATTTGAATTATGACCACCATTACCATCTTTCTATTGTTATAGAGAAGTAATAAATGTTGATAATCCCTAACCTTAATTGGAGTGAATTTTTTTATCTAATTTGTTCTCGAAAGCCAATGGATGAAGTAACTTCTTATGTCCTCCACAGAACACTCTTTAAGCTCTTTAAGCTTAAACACTTCCTTTTCCCCCTTTGGAACATCAGAAGAAATAAATTGTCAATATGTGGAAAAAGTTAAACAGTAGATGAATAATTCAATTCAGTTTCAGTAAAAATCCATCATTATTATGAAAATTCAATACATGATAACTGTTTTAAAATGAACCATCTCTGGCCCCTGAAACAGACATGGCCACCAGAGAGAATGGGAATGAATTTCAGATGAAACACTCTTGCTGTAACTATTTAAATATCCACTATCTCGTCCATTATGTATGTACTTTTACTTTGCCCCAAGAATTCAGAGTAAATCAGAGAAAAGGAAAATACAAACTCTGTTTCCTATAGCTTTTTGTGAACAGAATAACTTGGTGAGCAGAGAGTTCATTGTTACACAGCCATATTCTAAAGACAAAAGATGCTCTGTACTTTCTCTTCCTGCTATATTCCCATGGCCCAGTTTTGTCCATTGTGGTCATGGTATGATTCCAATGTATTAATACAAACAACAAAAATACTTTTTTAGTAAGTCTTATCCTTTACAGACACCCAAATTAAAATATTTGTCATGTACCCAAGGCCTTTGCCAAAGTCAGTTGTCTACAGCCGCTAGAAGTGCCGGAGTTTTGGTCACAGCGGTAGTGAAATTCTCACACAGACCCTATGTCTTCAAATATGCCTATCAGAATTTTAATGAAATTTTGGAACATTTAATAATTCTTCTTTGATGGGCTCTAGTTTATTATAAGGAAAGCTTAAATTACAGAAATAAAAATATGTTAAATACCATCAACAAATAATAAAGTCATTGGGACTATTACGTATTTATTTTTGCCTTACTACATGTTTTTCTTCAAAAACTTGACAAGGTATTATTGAACTCGTCCAAATATGTTAATTTTCACAGATGTGTTTAGCTTATCAACAATTTTTGTGGCCTTTGTAACTCTTGATTTCACTTTAAAAAAAGATTATTTGTCTCCATGAGATAATTTACTTCTTCTTTGTAAAAATAGTTGAATAAAAATATCTAGATTATATTTCTTATACCTTTTCCAGAAAGGGAAATTATATTTGTTTTCAAGCTTTGGCGTATGAGCAGCATTGCTAGTTCCTATCACCCTCCAAATTACTTTTAAATGGAAAGTAGTTTTTCTTACGATTTTTGTCCTTTGATCTCTGCTTTAGGTCTTGTGATAATGGTCATTGTATATTAAATGGAACACATGGTACCTCTTCAGAGATGAAGAAATCAAACATCCCTGAATTAGGCATATATTTAAAGGGTATGTATAAAACATATTCTCTTTGTGTTCTAGATCTTAATGGTCAGAATTTAGAGGCAAAATTCCATGCCATTGTTGTACTGAAAATACATTAAGATTTTGTGTTATCCTCTAGGAGATGTTTTTGATTCAGCCTCTGATCCAGTGCCATTACCACCTGCCAGGCCTCCAACTCGGGACAATCCAAAGCATGGTTCTTCACTCAACAGGACGCCCTCTGATTATGATCTTCTCATCCCTCCATTAGGTTGAAACCTTTAAAACAATTTTCAAACAAGCCACCCTCCCTCTTCTTTCAGTTAATATCTATCTGAATTATCAGATTTCAGAGTTAAATGTAACACAGACTTACAAGGTTATGAATTTGTCTGAATTAGAATGGATTCTCTAGGTAGTGGTGGCTCTCACGTTCACGTAACCACTATTCCACGTATATGATTGAAGCAATGGTGTACAGGGCTGGCCATCAGTCTGCATTTTATCAAGTCATCTCTTCACGTACTAAATGTAGTCTAAAAAACCTGTGAGAGCTCATCCTTCCTTCCCCTGAGCCCTTGTGTTCTAGTAGTTTTGAAGTGTTCATCTGAGATTTTCCTTAAGTACAGTTCTTAATGAATGTGTGCTTACTCTTTCTTTCAGCATAACATGGCCCAGTTCCCCTTACTTAGCTAATTACATTATGGAAAATTATATATATAAGATAGATTCTGTCTTACAATCACTGCAATTACACATCCAAAGAATCTCAGTCTCTTTGGTTCGAATTTTAATGTAAAGTACACTAATGTGTGTGTGTACATGCGTGAAGGTACACATGTATGTATGTTAGAGTTGGCTGGTGCTGGTATCTGTGTTTATTCTAGAAGTTTCTCACCTATTTTTAGAGGAAGACAATTAGAATCTCCACACCTTAAGGCTTCACAATAACAAGTCACCATAACATAAAGTAATGTATGATGAAGGTCCATCTATAAGCTTCTCTGAATCAATTAGTAGGCACCAAGAACTGTGAAATGACCCTTTTTTCCCAGACACCGTCAACCCGTGTATCTAGTTATATAATTGCAGTGTCTTTTGCTCCTGCTCTTTCTGTAGCTCAGTGCTTCATTCTCACTACATCAATTACAGGCACCTGCTAACTTCTTTACCTACAGTTTTTTTTCTCCCTCCCACTTCTTCCTATGTGCTGGTTTTTGACCTGTTACCCAAGTCTTCATGACCTAGATCAACATTGTTCAGTAGAACTTTATGTGGTGATGTAAAGAATCTATATATTTACCTGCACGACTGTGGATGGAACTGAATTTTAATTTCAACTAAACAGCTGTATATGGATGGTGACTACCATATCAAACAATGCAGATCAGTGCTCCAGCCTGTCTTTGTAACTCAACCTTCCTCCAGCTCTTCATGTACATTTCATGCTTTATTTATACTATTTATACTATTCCCTCTGTCTAGAAGACACCATCCTTGCATTTAATGAAAAAATGTTTTTGAGCCTCTGATATCCCAGGCCCTTCTGTTCTTGATAACACCTTGCTGAATACCGCTTTCTACTTTTCCTGTCCTCCTTCCAATGTGGAGCTCTCTCTGTGAGACCTGAGGGACTCTTACCTGTGAATCAGACCTCTTTGTGAGTTTTTCTTAGATCTTCTTGTGGAATCTAAGCTCCTTGCATCAGGGCCTTGTGATTTTGATCTTCACATTACCCATGTGCCTAGCATGGTACCTGACATTGAGGGGCTGAAAAAAGGATTTGGATGAATAAGATAATGAATGTAGCAGATAGCCTAAGGTTGGCAGGATAGCAAAGCTCTCTTTCCTCCCCTCTGCCACACCTCCAAATGTTTTAAGTTCCAAATCTTTAAGAAAAAGACTTATGATCATTAGAGAAAATACTTTGAATATGTTTTGTAAGGCAAGTTGGATGAATGATAAAGCTATTTTTTTAATATACCTTTGGCTTAAGTCAATAAATTTAAATACATGAATTTTTACTACAGGAATATGTAGGTGTTTGCTTATACCCTGTTTTATTCACAAAGTATTTGAGATTACTTACAAAAATACATACATTGCAATTTTGTTGTTTTAAAGAATCGAGATAAGGGAAAATATGAGTAGAATAGTAAGATGTGACAAGGGAAAAATAAGTAGACATAAAAGCATACTGCAATATTCTGTAGTTACTAAAGCTGGGAAATATGCAAATATAAGTAATTTGGGGACCACAGAAGAGAGTTCTATATTTAACTGTTCCTCTTTAGCAATATCTGATAAATAGAAAAATACATTTCTCTACTATAGGTACATTTTCTGTATTTTGACAATATATGGAACATTAGTTTAAATGAATTAAAATCCAGAAGAATAAACTTTAAAAGATAATCTGTTCTGTGACATTAAATTTCTTGTGCACAGTGTGATTTTCTAATAAGAGGCTGTGAACTCTTGTTACATAAAAAGTTCTGTTTTGATGGTACGACCTACAATAATTTTTAGTTCAAACTTCGTGTCTTAATATTATAAAGGTTACAGGTAGATAATAAGCTCTTTCATAACCTGCAGTGCTGCTTTTTACCAGAAAGGCCTGGGAGTTTGAAAAGTTGGCACATGTACATGTGTGTTTGTATGCCTGTGTTTCTCTTCAGACACTCCCAGAAAATAAGCAGCTTTCGTTCTCAAAGTTGGTAAACTGTGAGATAAACCCTGCAGGTGAAGTTCTTTATGAGCAGCAAGAGAAAATCAATCATTACTTTGGCCTGATGCTGCTGTGTTTTCATTAATGAAGTTCTGCTGTTGATATTGACCTTTCTTTAAATGCAGGTGAAGATGCTTTTGACGCCCTCCCCCCATCCCTCCCACCTCCCCCACCTCCTGCAAGGCATAGCCTCACTGAACACTCCAAACCTCCCGGCTCCAACAGCCGGCCATCCTCAGGACAGGACCTTTTCCTTCTTCCTTCAGGTAAGAGGGAAAAGCCAAAGAAAACTTTTCACTTAAAACAAGAACATTTCTAAGATCGTACTGTCAAATAAACATCAGTAATTTACTGGTTTCTAACTCCATAGCAGAGAAATCCGGGTAGAAAAAAAACAGTAGTTGGGTAGGTTTGCTTGTCAGTTGGTTGATTTAATGCAAAGGATTACAGGGGCACCTGGGTGGCTCAGTCATTAAGCGTGTGCCTTCGGCTCAGGTCATGATCTCAGGGTCCTGGGATTACAAAAATGTCAGAAGTGATAGGAATCCTAGGTGCTGTAGAGCTCATCCAATCCAGATAACATCCTTATGCCACAGAAGGCATCCCTGAGACCCAAAAGGGCTCCGTGATTGGGAGAGTAGTGATGAGGAGAGAATTTAGACTCTCCCGATTCTGAGTGTAGTATTTTTTTCCTAATAGTTTTAATTTTACTAGCTATGGCTTCGGGTCATAATTGTATTCAAAAAGATAATGTTTTGGTAAATTGCATTATTACAACATCAGTAGATAAGTTTTTCTGAAGTATCTGCATTTTATTGTTACCATTGTTATCCCTTAATATCTCAATATATCTATTCAAAGTGTTCTTTTTCAAGGAAAAATTACTACATAGGTTATTTGTTTTGTTTTGTTTTGCCTTTCAAGTGAGGAGTAGAAATAAAAACAAAGAGACTTATAATAAACCATCCGCTCCATTAGAACTGTCAGGAAAAAATAATCAGTTACATTGAATCTGCTGCTATTAACTGTTCCGATCTTTCACGTTGGTGAGACTGATCCGTGTTCGGAAACCTTTTTCTCAATTTGGTTTGGATGAACAGAGGGTAAAATTTTTCTTTTCTAAGAATTACCTTACATTTTTATATTAGATAAATCTGAAAGTTTTTAATAAGTGCTCAGTTTGACCTTGGGCTGCCTCAGTGTCTTAGTGAAAACTTGGGAATCTTAGCCATTATCATTCACCTTTAGTATTCATTTTCCTAGGTTTTTTTTTCCACTCAGTTTGATAACTTGGAAGATTTGAGGTGATTTATGGATGAGACACACAAATTATATACCTATAACTTGGAATAGGTAACTTCAGTTTCTAAAAGAGATTCATTTTTTAAGAAATAATTTTGAATTTAGTTTTTCATCAGTAAATAATTGATTGAATTGTCCTCTGTATCACCTGCTGTGTGAGATAGCTCCCTCCCCTCCTGGGGTCCGTGAATTCACTGGATACTACCAATCAAAGAGCGAGGGTCATACCCCTTCTAATCCAAGCAGAAAGCATGGATAACTATTAGGCTCCTAGGAGTGCCTGGGTGGCTCAGTTGGTTAAGTGTCTGCCTTCGGCTTGGGTCATGATCCTGGAGTCCAGGGATGGAGACCCGCATTGGGCTCCCTGCTCAGCGGGAAGCCTGCTTCTCCCTCTGACCCTCCCCTCTCATGCTCGCTCACACTCTCTCTCTCAAGTAAATAAATAGAATCTTAAAAAAAAAAAACTATTAGGCTCCTATTTATTCTTAGATCATAAACACTAACAACATTTGCTATCTTTTTCACTTATTCAGTTATTCAAATCTTTGTTTTATACATGGACTTTAACATTAAAAAAAAAGAGTCACTAAACTTTAGTTAACCTTTCCTAAGGCTAACTTCTGGATAGTCTCTGGTCAGGTTCCTACAAGGTCCCTGTCATCTTTTATTTATGTGGTTTAATCCCCATTAAATAAAAGCCAATGTAGTGCCTTCTTTTAAAATTAAGTCAAGTTTTCCGGGAGTTGGAAGAGAACATTTTACACAAATACACAGCTTTACCTGTTTTTAATCAAAAGAGTTAATTGTAAAATGTTTAGTTATCATAATTTTATTTTTCATTGTGCTTTACTTTAAAAAACTTCATAAAAATGCCATCGATATTACTAAAAAAATTACAAAATGAAAATGCACCTTTAATTAGATAAAACAAAAGTTGTAAAAACTCTTTTTATTTCATATATAGGTTTGCTTGTTTTGATGTTGCTTGGCTGCCAGGCAGCTCAGCAACAGTCACCCTTAACCTATGGTGTGAGGCTGGTATGGGGCCAGGGCGTATCGTTGGAACCTGTTGACCGTCTCTTGACCTTCTTTTGTACATGCAGGTAGTCTAATTCCATTCTCAATAGTGTTGACATCCCTTGATAATAAATACTTCTAAGAAAAGAAATAGTAATTTCTTTTCCTCTTCCAGCCTTTCATATCATTAACGTGACAAATTTCTAGTCTGTTGCCAGATCCTATATGAGATCCACTGAGACAGCTGCTTTTAATCAATTCTATTTATTTTTTATTAAAGCATAATTAACATACCATGTTATATTGTTTCAGGTTCACAACATTGATTCAGTAATTCTATACGCTCCTCAGTGTAGCCCACAAAAAGCGTAGTCACCTCTGTCACGAGACAGTGTTGTTATAGTATTATTGACTCTATTCCCTATGCTGTACTTTCAGTCTCTGTGATTTATTGTATACCTGGAAGTTGGTACTCTTAATCTCCTTAAACCACATGTTAGAGTTCCTCCTTTTCAAAAGAACTATTTTAATTCTTCTTACATAATAATAGAACATGAAGGTTTCTTTTGACTCATAAATAAACATTTAAGTACCATTTTGCAAATGATTTAATACATTATGTATCTAAAGTAGAAGATTTGTGACCTTTCTGCACTCTTATTTCAGTGAACTTCATTAAAGAACCCTCTATAAATGATGAAAGTTTGACTCCCTAGTTGTAGACCCATAAAAGGGAAATAGAGGGGATCGCTGTCTTAAAGCAGACTGCATGAGCATTGTACCGTTGTTGCTGTCACTGTGGTTCAATCGGGAAGATTTTAGCCTAGTGTAATGGTAAACCTTTACTGGGCATGATTGAGATTTGGTTTCCTTAATGAAATCATTATCCCTAATTGAAGACAAAGGATAGATGACTTAAAAAAAAAAATTAGATTTCCTCATGGTGTTGTGTTAAACACCTGATCAAACCTCCCTCTTTATTCCCAGCGTTCAGTGCCCTGCACACTTGAGTCAGGTTCACCTTTCCAGCCTTATAAGCCCACTGACTTCTGTGAAGCAACAGTCTCCAAACTGCAAGGTCTTGGGTTTCTGCGAAGGAGCCTTAGGACTCCTGCAGGATGTGGAGGGAAGCAAAGCAGGGGTGCAGCTCTGATGCTTCTTTGATCTGGTTTCCGTTTTCAGCCTTCATGCGAGATTTCTTTCAGCAAATAGTCATGCCCACTGCTGTGCATGAGCATCCATTCTGGATGGGCTAGTCTTATCTTAACAAAACCTAAAGAATCTTCAAAAAAAGCTTTATACTTTGCTAGCACATATGTGCTTTTGTTCAGATTACAAAAAGGCCCTTCTTTTGTGCTGGTGGGTTGAAAGCGGCCCCCGTCCTTCCCCCTTGTGCCGGGACCAGTGCTCCAGGAACAAAGCCAAGGCTGTATTACAGTCTACTCATTCCCATAACTGCATGTCTTTGTGCAGTGCACCAAATACACAACATATCTGGCAGCCCTCATTGAACGTTGCTTTCACTATTTTTCTGACCTGGAATCTCTTTTGAAGTCCTTATCCAATCCTAAAGTCACAATTCAACTTGAAAAGCCCAAAAAATTGACTTTATTACAGTTAAATGAAAGTTTTCCAGTTGCATCCAGAAGTGCAATGTCAAAGTAAAATAGAATATTTAGGTCATTAGCAAGAGTTATTGAAGAGGATTTAGGCGGTTCTGTTAACTATGACCTTTATGAAACACTGTCACCATGTGGCTACCATGGGAGCTCCTGCCATTTGAGGGTTGTACTCAGAGTTCAGACCCGAGGAGGCGAGAGGTGAGGTCCAGTGCTCAGCTGTCACGGAGACAGTCAGTCTCAGATTGTAGTCTGCAAACCAGCTCCATCAGTGTCACCGGCGGACTTACATAAGATTACAGTTCTTAGGCTCCACAGACAACTTACCAAATCAGAAACTCTGGGAGTAGGACCGGCCATCTATGTTTCCACAAGCCTTCTGGGGGACTGTGAGGCATGCTCAATTTTGAGGGAAATACTGAGTTGGGGTATTCCTGGCGGAAGGCAGCCAGGGTGCTCACGGGAATTTATACCTGACTGCAGAAACCACAGCGGATTAAAGGACCTGCAACGTTTAATGAGCGAGACGACCTTCGGTATATATACTGGGGTTGTTTCTAGTTACAGTATCTGTGAAAAAAGGGCTAGATTTCCTCAGTGTTTCCTCCGAAGGCAGACCAGTGAGAAGAATGATTAAGAATGAAAATGTTGGGGCACCTGGGTGGCTCAGTCGTTGAGCATCTGCCTTCAGCTCAGGTCATGATCCCAGGGTCCTGGGATCGAGCCCCACATCGGGCTCCCTGCTCCGCAGGAAGCCTGCTTCTCCCTCTCCCACTCCCCCTGCTTGTGTTCCTTCTCTCACTGTGTCTCTCTCTGTCAAATAAATAGATAAAATCTTTCAAAAAAATGAAAATGTCATTGTAATTTCCTAAATTAAGAATTCTTAAACATTTTTTTTTCTTTAAGAATTATTGAATCAGAGGGGTGATGAGTTCTCTAACACTGGAGGATTTAATCAGTGGCCTGATCACTACCTAGTAGGGATTTTATGAATGTGAGTTAAAGAGTGAGGGCCACAGAGAGGGAGGAATTTCATTTCACCTAAATAGCTCTTTAGACCCTTCTAACAATTAGATCCTGCATTGATATTCTTTTAAAATGTGGAGGATAACAGATAAATCTTCCAGATGGTTTTTGGACAGCCCCGCAGGAAATATGCCACTGTTTTAACTGTCCAATTTTATTTGCCTCTTTTTCTACACTTGAGTAAATATTTGGAAGTGTTTCAGATTAAAAAAAAAAAAAAAAGGAATTAAGAAAAATGTTCCATAATGCCACCTCCTAGAAATAACCATTTGATAGGTTTCCTTCTTACATAGCATAATTTCAATGAATATTTTCCCACTTCTTTTATAGTGAGCAAACCTTTCCTCCCAGTCTTTCCTTAGATTTTTATAATCTCTAAACTAAGTATTAAAATTTCAATTTAACATTACCATACTGTAAATCACAGGCAATAGTACTTTGCTTTTAGAATAGATTAATCCCATCGTGTTTATTCACTCATTTCTTGAACATTTATTACTATATAAATGGTACATTGGCTATGGTATTTTCAATTTGTATGTTTTAATTCTAACTGTGGATATAAAATTTTACTTTAATTAGTTTTTGAAGAACTTATTTTTAAAAACTTTATTGCTTTTCAAATTTTCTTTATCAGGAGACAGTTGGTGGTTATTGTACTGGGTTGTAGATCTTTTCCCATCGAAGCATGAATACTTTCAACTTTACAACCTGCTCTAGAAGCCCAGTATGCCCTATCCCTGACCAGTAGCAAACTTAGCGTGAAGGAAGACACATATGATAGTGAGTCAGAACTGAACTAAGTATTTTTGCTATTTATGGTAATATTTTTAGTGTACCCTAGTGACTTTTAAAGTGAAATAGTTTAATGGAGCAATATCCTACAACTCTGTATTTTGTAGTCTATTTATGACCCTGCAGTATATCCAGGATCTAATGTTTAGTCTTAAATGCATGATTAGTACAGCATAAGTATATTTGACAAACCTTTAAATTACCCCTAAAGAATTTTTTTTTAAAGTGTATGTACTGTAAACAGGCAATCTTTCCCAGACCTAATGTTATATCAGTGATGTTTAAAATGCACAATAACGGAAGGTAAATTTTATTGAATATTCAATTCTAAATCTTTGGGAAATTTCTAAATTTGGGCAGAAATCACCATACCTAGTTCCAAATACTTTACTCTTCCAAATGAAAAGATTAACATTTGTTGCATGGGATTTGATTTATCTTCTCATTGCTTCCAAAAATGTTTCAGCAAAATTAATGAGGCTGAACCATGGACTCTTCAAGTATCAAAAGTGCAAAATCTAACATTAATTTTAATCTTGAATTTAATGAAAGCAAGGTAAGTAACCTTCCTTAGGTCAAAAAATCTCTAGCAAAGCAGGGGTAATTATTGTACTCAAAATGGGGAAAATAATAAAGACCTCAACTCTTGCACTATCTAGTTAAAAGTTAGTATGTGTTCATTTTCTTTTTTTTTTTTTTTTAAGATTTTATTTTATTTATTTGACAGAGAGAGAGAGAGACAGCTAGAGAGGGAACACAAGCAGGGGGAGTGGGAGAGGGAGAAGCAGGCTCCTGGCCGAGCAGGGAGCCCCATGCGGGGCTCGATCCCAGGACCCTGGGATCATGACCTGAGCCGAACGCAGACGCTTAACGACTGAGCCACCCAGGCGCCCCATGTTCATTTTCTTCTTAAATAATCAAATTCTTACGTATTCTTAATGACAAACTTCAAGGGATGTTAAAACATTGGATCCTTAATATTTACAATCTAAATCTTATGCTAGCAATTCAGATTTCACTGATTTTGAATTTATGAAAAATATAAATTGGCCTGGGTTTATTTTGGTAGTTAAAAGCAAATATTTATGACGTTTAGGCTACTTGCCAAGCAGTGTGATTGGTACTGTGTGTTAGGGGATATAATTCAAACATGATGAGTAACATAAGACCCATTCCCTCAGAGGAACTTACCGTACCTCTGGAGATGCTGGCAGACATAAAAGAAAGTAATATGAGAGAAGAAAACAGAGGAGCCAGAGATAGAAGTGGTAGCTAAGTAAATTATCAGTGAGCCAGACATTGCAGAGGTAATGTGTATCTACTCAGAAATGAAACCAGATCTATGGATTTAAATCCATATACTACTAATTTTAAACCAGTTAGATTTATGGTCCTAACAATTTAATATGGTACCACTGACAAAATTTATTTTTCTGCCTTCAGTTCCAGTTAATAAACATCATTAAAAGTAGCAAAATAATTTTTAATTTGTGTATAATTTATAATTTGCACTATTGCAGATGCCCCCGCTCTGATGATCAAGGTGGTTAAAAATATCACTTTTTACTGTATATGCAAAGTTTAATGTTACTAATAGTACAATTTTTAACAATTGAATCTACTCTTCAGTGACCCAGTTAAAAATGACTTTTAGCATAGGATGCCCAATGTAGTAGTAATTTAAAAGGCACTTTATATATACAGGAGATTTCACACACATGGATTCATTTAAACCTCACAAACCCCAAATGTCAGGTACATTTTACAGATTATGCCTAACGCTTAGAGATTAACTGATGTGATAATGACTCTTACAGGCAAAATTCAAAACTTTTTTTTTTTTTTTACTGTGCAAGTTTCTTTTTTTTTTTTTAAGATTATTATTTATTTGAGAGAGATAAAGGGAGAGCAAGAACATGAGGAAGGGCAGAGGGACAAGCAGACTCCCCGATGAGCAGGGAGCCCAACTCAGGGCTCCATCCCAGGACCCTTGGGGCTCAATCCCAGGACCCCAGGATCATGACCTGAGCTGAAGGCAGACGCTTATCCAGCTGAGCCACCCAGGTGCCCCTACTTTGCAACAGTTTCTACTCATTGTACAGGACAGAATGGGACAGAAAATAAGAATTCAAAGCAGCTTTTATCACTAAGAATTTTATAATTAAGATCTGAAAAATATATAATTAGTACTTTGTATTGTCTAGAAATAAATAGGAACAGCATATTTGAGCAAGTAATGAATAAATTAGAAAATAGGATTAGAAGATGGTTAATATCAGTTATTAAATTCTTATTCTAATATTTTCAAAACTTTTGCTCTTTATAGAGAATTTCTAGAATTTTTTTTTTCCAGCCACTTGGTAAAGATAACCATTTTAATTTGAAAATTATCTTTACTTTTAAGATCCCTTTTTTGATCCAGCAAGTGGCCAAATTCCTTTGCCTCCTGCTAGGAGATTACCAGGTGAAAATATCAAATCCAACAGATCATCACAGGACTATGATCAGCTTCCTTCATCTTCAGGTGAGTTGGCTAATAATAGTAATAATGCTTCCTTAATGTTCATATAGTGCTTTTTGCTTTTCAGAGCACATTTCTATTCATTATATAATTTAATGAGCACTGCCAGCCTAAAAAAAGTATTTTTATCACTTTGCAATTTGCTTGTATTATGAGAGGAATGCCTACAAAACTGCCTCATGAAATAGAAAAAAGAATGATGCCTTCATATTATCTTTGTTCACTCAGTAAAGCACATATTCTGATTCAGAATCTTTTCATTCTCTAACTTTTGTTTTGCCTTACCAGATATGAGAAGTGGGAAAAATCTCTTTGTACATCAAAGTGCTGCATTCTCTTATTTTTTGACTAAAGGAAGAAATCTCTTTAGAATTAATATTGGCACCAAACTATTAATTTTCAAAGTGCTGTGCCACAGTGCTCTGCTGGCAGCTAGTAAGTAGAATGGGAGAAGGATGTGCCATTTTAGTAAATACCAGTCATACTTCTGGCCATTAATAATGAAATGCTGCTGCTTTGCTTCTTTGGGAGGCCATCCCCTACCACCATATCTCAAATAGTTCCTAGACCTTATGCAGTCATTTTCTGTGCTCTTCTTGTGCTTTATTTTTCTTCAGTGCACCTGTCACTACCTGAAATGCCATTCATTGTTGGTTTGATTTGTTATTTATCTGTCTTCCTTGCTAGAATATTAATGCTTTGAAGATAGGAGTCTTGTTTGCTTCACTGCTATGTCCCCATATGTTCACAAGAGTGCCCAGCGCATGATTCTTGGATAGGTAGATAGCTGAGTAGGGGAGTGGATGGGTAGAAGGAGGGGAGAGTAGCTGATGTATGTGTTATGCTGAACACACATTTTTCTTTGTTGAAGTACAGTTGACACAATGTTACCCTAGTTTTAGGTGTACAACATAGTGATTTGATGAGTCCATACCTTATGGTATGCTCACCCCAAGTGAACCTACCCTCTGTCACCATTCAGCGTCCTTACAATACCACTGACTGTATTCCCTATCCTGTACCTGTTATCCTTGTGACTTACTCATTCCATAACTGGACACCTGTATCTCCCACTCACCTTTACCAATTTTGCCCGTCCCCCCACACCCTTCCCCTCTGGCAACCATCAGTTTGTTCTCTATGGGTCTGTTACTGCTTTTAGTTATTTTGTTCACTTGTTTCATCTTTTAGATTCCTCATATAAGTGAAATCAGATATATTTGTCTTTTTCTGACTTACTTCACTTAGCATAATACTGTTTATGTCCATCCATGTTGTCACAAATGGCAAGATCACATTTTTTTTTTATGGCTTTATGGCCGAGAATATTCTGCGTGTATACACACACAGACACATGTGTGTGTGTATAGATAGATACACACACACACACACACACACACACACATCATCTTTACCCATTCATTGATCAATGGACACTTGTGTTGCTTCCGTATCTGGGCTATTGTAAATAATGCTGGTGCAAAAAACATAGGGGTGCATATATCTTTTCAAATTAGGGTTTTTGTTTTCTTTGGGCAAATACCAGTAGTGGAATTACTGGATCATATGGTATTTCTATTTTTAATTTTTTAAGGAACCTCCAGACTGTTTTCCCCAGTGGCTGCACCAATCTACATTCCCACCGACAGTGCTTGAGGGTTCCTTTTTGCACATCCTCGCCAACACTTGTTGTTTCTTCTCTTTTTGATTCTAGCCATTCTCACTGGTGCAAGGTGATATCTCATTGTGGTTTTGATTTGCACTTCCCTGGTAGTTAGTGATGTTGAACATTTTTTCATGTGTCTATTGGCCATCTGTATGTCATCTTTAGAAAAATGCATTCAATGGGGTGCCTGGGTGGCTCAGTCGTTAAGCGTCTGCCTTCGGCTCGGGTCGTGATCCCGGGGTCCCAGGATCGAGCCCTGCATCGGGCTTCTTGCTCAGCGGGAAGCCTGCTTCTTCCTCTCCCACTCCCCCTGCTTGTGTTCCCTGTCTCGCTGTGTCTCTCTCTGTCAAATAAATAAATTTAAAAAAAAAAAAAGAAAAGAAAAATGCATTCAAGTCCTCTACCTATTGTTGATTATCTGGGGGGAGGGGTGTTGAGTTGTAGAAGTTCTTTATATATTTGGAATATTGACCTCTAATCAAATACATCATTTGCAAATAGCTTCTCCCGTTCAGTATGTTACCTTCTGGGGGGTTTATTGATGTTTCCTTCACGGTGCAAAAGCTTTTTATTTCAATGTAGTCGCAATCATTTATTTGAGAAGACCTATCTAGGAAAATGATGTCAGAGAAATTATTGCCTATGTTTTCTTCTAGGAATTTTATGGTTTCAGGTCTCACATTTAGGTCTTTAATCCATTTTGAGTTTCTTTTTGTGTATAGTGTAAGAAAGTGGTTGTTTCAAAAAAAAAAAAATGGTTCAGTTTCATTCTCTTGCATATAGCTGTCTGGTTTTCCCAACATCATTTGTTAAAGAGACTGTCTTTTTCACATTGTATTTCTTGCCTTTGTTGTACATTAATTGACCATATAATCACAAGTTTATTTCTGGGCTCTCAGTTCTGTTCCATTGACCTATGTGTCTGTTTTTGTGCCAGTACCATAGTGTTTTGATTACTACAGCTTTGTAGTATATCTTTAATCTAAGATTGCGATAACTCCAGTTATGTTTTTCTTTTTCAAGATTGCTTCGGCTATTTGTGGTCTTTTGTAGTTCTATACACATTTTAGTACTATCTGTTCTAGTTCTGTGAAAAATGCTTTGTGTATTTTGATAGAAATTGCATTGAATCTGTAGATTGCTTTTGGTAGTATGACATTTTAATTCTGCTACTCCATGAGCATGAAATATTTTTCCATTTGCTTGTGTAATCTTCAGTTTCTTTCACCAATGTCTTATAGTTTTCAAAGTACAGATCTTTCACTTCCTTGGTTAGGTTTATTCCTAGATATTTTGTTCTTTTTGGTGCAATTATAAATGAGATTTTCTTAATTTCTCTCTCTGCTACTTCATTATTAGTATATAGAAATGAAATTGATTTCTGTGGATTAATTTTGTATTCTGCGATTGTACTGAATTCATTTATTCTAGCAGTTTTTTTTTGTGGAATCCTTAGGGTTTTCTGTATATGGCATCATGTCATCTGCAAATAGTGACAGTTTTACTTCTTCCTTACCAGTTTGGATGCCTTTTCTTCTTTTTTCTCTGATTGCTGTGGCTAAGACTTCCAGTACTATGTTGAATAAAAGTGGCAAGGGTTGACATCTTGTCTTCCTCCTGGTATTAGGGGAAAAGCTCAGTTTTTCACCATTATGTGTGATGTTAGCTGTGTATTTTTCACATATGCCCTTTATTATGTTGAGATATGTTCCCTCTAACCCCATTTTGTTGAGAGTTTATCCTGAGCAGATGTTGAATCTTGTCCAATGCTTTTTCTGTATCTATTAAGATTTTTATCCTGTTCTGTTGTGGTATTTCATGTTGATTGATTTGCAAATATTAAAGCATCCCTGCATCTCTAGGATAAATCCACTTGATCATGGTGAATTATCCTTTTAATGTATTTTTGAATGTCATTTACTAATATTTTGAAGATTTTGGCATCTATGTTCATCAAGGATAATGACCTGTGGTGTCATTTCTTGTGGTGTCTTTGTCTTGGTGGTTTTGCTATCAGGGTAATGCTGGTCTTACAGAATGTATTTGGAAGCTTCTATTATTTTATTATTTTATTTTATTTTATTTTATTTTATTGGAATAGTTTGAGGAGAATAGGTATTAACTCTTTAAATATTTGGTAGAACTCACCTGTGAATCCATCTGGTCCTGGACTACTGTTGGGAGGTTTTTGATTATCAGTTCAATTTCATTACTAGTAATTGATCTGTTCAGATTTTCTATTTCATCCTGATTTAGTTTCAGAAGATCTGATGTTTCTAGAAATTTATCCATTTCTTCTAGCTTGTCTACTTTGTCGGCATATAATTTTTTTGTAGTAGTTTCTTATAATTCTTTGTATTCTGTGGCTTCAGTTGTTACTATTTTGTTTCTGATTTTGTGTTTTTATTTCTTAATGATCCAGCTAAAGGTTTATCAATTTTGTCTGTTTTTTCAAAGAACCAGCTCTTGGTTTCATTGATCTTTTGCAATGATTTTTTTTTTTTTTTAAGTCTCTAATTCATTTATTTATGCTCTGGTCTTTTTTTTCCCTACTTCTACTAACTTGGGTTCTGTTTGTTCTTCTTTTTCTAGTTCCTTTAGGTATAAGTTTAGGTTATTTACTTGAGATTTCTGTTGTTTCTTGAGATAGGTCTGTATCACTATAAATTTCCCTTTAGAACTAACTTCTTTCTCTATATAAAATCCCAAAGATTTTAGACCATTGTGTTTTCACTTTCATGTTTCCATGTACTATTTTATTTCCTCATTGACTTGGTGACCCATTGGTTGTTTAGTTGCCTGTTGTTTAGCCTCCATGTATTTGTGCTTTTTCAAGTTTTTTTGTCTTGTGATTGATTTCTAGTTTCTTAACATGTGGTTGGAAAAGATGTAGGATATGATTTCATTCTTGCATTCACTACTGTGAATCTCCTCTAGTGTATTTTTCATTTCAGCTATTGTACTATTCAGCTCTGGTTGGTTCTTTTTTATCTCTTCGTTGAAGTTCTAAGTTCTTCTGCTCTTCTCTGCAGCCCAGTGATCATTTTTATGATCATGACTTTAAATTCTTAAGCAATATGCCTGATAATCTACAGTTCATTTAGGTCTTTCTCTCAGGTTTTGTCTTGTTCTGCCACTTGGAGCATGTTCCTCTGTCTTGTCATTTTGGTTGATGTTTGTGTCTATGAATTAGGTAGAACCCCAACTTCTCCTAAGCTTGAAGGAACACTCTTGTGTATAGTCCTCCCTTGTACAAACTGTGTGCCTGTGGATTTGGCTGGCTGCGGGAGGTCCCTAAGCTGAAGTGTGCATGGGCTGGGGTGATCCCAGGGCTCTCCAAGCAGAGAATGCCCTGGCAGCTGAAGCTGAAGTGGGTACAAGCCAGGATGTCACCGGGTGCTCAGTGCAAGAGGTGCCCTGGAGGGCTGACTGGAGCTGAGGCCAACACAGGCTGTAGGGGCCCAGGACACTCCATGCAGCAGGTGACCTGGCAGGGCAGCTGAAACCAAGATGGGCATGGGCTGGGGATTCCTAGGGTGCTGCATATTGGGGGGTACCCTGGCAAACCATCTGAAGCCGAAGTGTTACGGGAAGTGTTCCAGGCTTCAGTGCACCTGTGCCCCCTCAGTGCAACAGCTGGAGCCACAGCGAGTGCCGACAAGGGTGCACCACTCTGGGGCTGCCATGGTGGGACAGTGAGGGCTGGTGTGGGCTAGGGCCCCAGGGCTCAGTGAGGTGGTAGTCCAGTCAGGATGCCTGAACCCTGCTCCCATCCATTCAACCAAGGTGGAGGGGGGAATGGAAATCGTGTATTCACCAGCCTGCCCAACCTGGAGAGAGTTTTAGCAGCTCCCCCATTGTTTGGTAGGGTTCTAGGGCTAGTCCCTTTATATTCTAGTTGCTCTTTTAAAAGAAGTTTAAACCACAGCTTTGTTTCTGTGCCCTAGGGCAGACAGATCTGCTCATGGTCCCTCGGAACCATCCCTCCACATGGCAGCTGGCAGCATCAGTGGTGGGGATTCCCTTCATGACTGTGTCTCCATTTCTCTTGCTGTTCTGTCTGTGGTCTATCTTTTGTTGTACAGAAGCTGGTCAGTCAGCCCTCAGTTCTTCAGGAGGAATTGCTTTATAAATAGGTGCAGAGTTGGTGTGTCCATGGAGGAGGTGAGTTCAGGGTCTTCCTGCATTGCCATTTTGGACCAGAACTGAACACACCTGTTTTTTTGAGCAATATTTTTGTCTCATAATTGTAAACATCAGAAGTTTTTCCTATGTAGCTTCTTATCCTCTTTCAAGATTTGATAGTGACAGCCATCCATTCTGTAACCTCTGAATCAAGATAATTCATGAGTTGCTTTGAGAATTATCAACACGGTAGTTCTTATGTACTTGATGACATGTATTGGAGAAGCCCCTCTATGGTTTTACATGTTCTAACATTTGAAGAGATCTCAGAAAGTTAGAAAATTTTATTAACCTATTCAAATTTTGGTCCATGCTGTCTTGCCTATTTACTTCTAGTCCTTTCAAGATTTCAGATATATCCCTGGGTAGCCATTGAAACACTGTAGTTCCAGTCGAAAGCCTAGATTTCCAGATAGATGAAAAAATGTGAAACTCAAGAAGGAGTGACATTATCTGACAGCCTCTACATAAGAGAAGGAAGCAAATCCCTTCAGGAAGTAACATTAAAATACAACTTTGAGGAAAGTACCATGACTGATTTAAAATAATCTATTCACTGCCACCAATTCTAGATTAAAAGAAACATATATTCAAGTTTTTTGAAGAATTGTGGCCAAAAGGCTGTATTTACACAGCTTCTTTACAGTTTTGCTCCATAATATGTGGGTGTTGTAGAGCCCAGAGGAACATCATTCACATATGATTTCAAATGGTAGGAATTCTGATATGCATTACACTAGAAATTTCAAGGAAGAACTTTTGAGTCACAACCTTGTTGAAATATCCCCAAATAGGCATTTACCAGAAGTCTGAACTGGCTTTTACCTGAGAGATAAAAATCGTCTTGATTATTACTCTGAGGGCCTCAGCTAGCTGTAACATCAAATATTTCAACCTACTCCCTGAACTCTCTTTACAAACACAATTGGACCACAGAAAATAAGATACTTTTTTCCATCAAGGTATTTGCTGACATGCAGTTCACGGGACTGACAGGTTGCCCACTGGTTTATTTCACACCAACAGAGGGCTGGGCTTGTTCTTTGGATTAGGTCTGTCTATTAAAAACTGGAGACTGGGTGCCATGTGTCTTTAGGATTCTCAAAGCCCTTATTTTGCAGTGACGTGTTTTTATTAAGGTCTTTTTAAAATGACCTTTAAGGATTCCGGTATAATTTGTATCTTACAAATTCAATTTCTCTTGTCTTTCATAATGTTCTAAATAAATGATAGTGATTTATATATAAATTTTCTGTGAAAAAGAATATTTTTTAAAAATTTAAAAATATTTTTTCATTGATTTAAAAATATTTCCTTATCTTACCTAAAAAGAATGTATGCATGTATGTCTACATATACCAACAGCCTTCCAAATATTTTATTCCTCCCCCAAAATAATATTCTTAGATGTAACAACTGATATTTAATATGAATGTCATAATAGTTCATCAGAAATAAGTGAATTTTTTTTAAAAAAGTGGATTTTACCAGACTCTGTTAAATTCACATATACCTGTATGTGGGGCAAACTTTTTTTGCGAATAATCTCATTTCTTCACATGGGGTTCATGTCTCTATCAGCTACGTGTGAGTTTTTATAAATTTTCCAGTTTGCTTTTCTCTTGTTTTAAGATATAATGTGCTATAGTTTGAATACCATTCTTTAAAAATCCAGAGAATAACAAAGTCATAATGATGTGTTTGTGCTCGTGCAGATGAAGTGCAGAATTAGCTCATGGGAAGCTTTTTCATTTCTTGATATTTAGAAGGCAGTTCAAAATAACACTAAAAAAAACTAGAATTTCAGCACATGACTTATGTTAAATATGTTTGTAACTGGTAAAAGATCTTATTACCAAATACAATAACAAAATAAAGGAGGTCTCATCATAAAAGGAACTAATTCCAATATAGTTTTTTTACTAGCTTAAAGGAAAATAGAATATTGAATGATTTTATATTAAAACCAAATATTCTATAGAGATCTCTATAGAGATCATCTATTGATCTATAGAATATTCTTAAAATCTCAGTTGAAAATCGTGGCTTCACTTCAGTCAAGGGTTGGAATTGTGTATTGTCATTAGTGATAAGATGTTTGAAGATAAATTGTGTTTATAACATTTTGTTTTGTGTTTCAACAAAGGAAAATGCAGTGTTAAGAGTTTCACCACAATTCAACTACCTGAGATGTCTTTTACACACAGCTCTAGTTTTCAAACTAGAGTTTCTAGAGTCCTTTTTTCTTACAAATTTAATAGTAATATAGTTCTCTTATAACCATTGTCTGGATGTATTACAAAATTGTATAACTTTAGCCTTAACTATCATAATTATCTACCACTGTGTATGTGAAGATTTTTTTTTTATTTGTAATTTAGTGAAAACTATATTAAAACATGTCCTTATAAAATCAGTGTATCTATACTAATAGCAATTGAAGTTTGTGGCATAAATGAGTTCTAGAATTGATCTAACTTCCAGTAGAATAACAGAGTCATAATGATGTATTTAAAAATTTTTTAATGCCTCGATCAGTTAAATTTATATTTTTATTTTAATTCTCAGATATTGTTATAGTTGAGAAAATCAATAGTCTGAGTCTTGATGTCTATCTCAAATATTATCCATGAAGTAGTAAATTATCCGTGAAGTAGTAACTCAAGTAAGACTCGATATCTATCTCAAATACTATCCATGAAGTAGTAACTCTAACTTAGAGATGATGTCTCAGATTGTACATAATAATTAATTTCTAAATTTGTTAGGCAGTTACTGTGGGCCAAATGTTAAGCTAAGAATTTTGAATATAGTATATGTATAAACAGAGGAGATAATTCAATATATATAACATTTATGTGTATAACTATGTAATTATATATGTATGTATATATCTCATTTATTGGATATTATAAATATAGACAAAATTTTATTCCTCACAACCAATCTGAAATAGTATTAATGTCAATTTATAGAAGAAAGTAAATTACCCAGGGTCTCACAGCTAGTAAGTATCCGTATATTAGGATATGAATTCTGTGTTTTATCAGTAAGCTATGTGTGCATTTTTATTGTTGTTGTTAGCAGAGTTTGTTGTTATCCTGCCAGTAGCTAAGCCAAAATTAAGTTTAAAAAAATCACACATGCATATAACAATGATTGTTAAACAGAGTTTAGAGATGCCCAATGGATAAAGTCTGATAGAAGCAAAGGAATAGTAAGGACGACAGAGGGATGGAAGAGAGTATTAGAAATTGTACTAGAGATTTCGAAACCTAGATTCTGGTCATGTTTCACATGATCTTAGGAAGCCACCCACTCTATGCTTTCTATACTTTTTATATCAGCAAAATCATTCTATTTCTCCATATTAGATCTTTGAGCAGCTTAGACCTGTAA
Source organism: Phoca vitulina (assembly GCF_004348235.1). Taxonomy (NCBI): domain Eukaryota; kingdom Metazoa; phylum Chordata; class Mammalia; order Carnivora; family Phocidae; genus Phoca; species Phoca vitulina. Next base: position 29,726,971 of record NW_022589711.1, on the reverse strand, counting down.
AGCTAGCAGAGGGGATCTGAGGCAATTTGGTTTTTTTCTAATTATGAAAGTAGTACATGCACATTGGAGAATAAAATGCAAAAACAAAGAGAAGTCACTTCTAACCCATCATCAATCAAGAACATTGTTGCCATGTTGGCGCACTTCCTTCTAATGTTTGTGTACTTCCTTCTAATGTTTGTCTGTGTACATGTTCACAACATTGAGATCATACTCAGTATGTCAATTCTGTCTCAATTCCATTTAACATAGTTTCATAAGTAACTCACCACATCATTAAGTTTTAAAATAAGTGTCATTTTAAATTATTGTATGATGGTCCATCATTTTTATGTGCTGTCACAGACTAATATTTTAGAAGTCTAACAGAAACCCTAACTTTATTTGCAAGAAAACTAATGAATTAAATGCCTCTGCTTTGGTCTAGAAATATAGAAACTTGGTGTTATAGCTATTGTTAAATAAGGCTTAATACGACAAATAGGAAATAGATTCATCTGTGTGATGACATTTGCTTATTAGATACATCTTTCAAAATATGTATTTAAAAAAACCACCAAACTTTAGACGATGAAGGGAGTAATAAATAAGGACCTCTTGCAGTGAAATAGTTGGTAGCCCCTGAAGTAGAAGTGCCATCAACCCTGAGAAATGTGACAGCAGTGTACCTTGCCTTTTGTTTGCTTTTTTTAATCATAATCTGCCTAAGGACCCTTTTAGACCTTTGTTTTTTCTGTAATCACTCCTGCCCTCCTGCAACAATGACAGTTTAATACCACAGATATACTCTCTATTTCTGTGTACCTTTTAGCATCTAAGACCTTTTCTCATCCCTCAAGGACCAATTTTCATCCTCCTGAGGATACTGCCCTCATTTAGAATGCACGACCTGGAGTAACCATTTAAGGTATTATTCTAACCATGTGTTCATCAGGATTATTCCCGTGCCATCCAGGACTTTTCTCAGTATCGCTTTGCTCTTTTATATGCTCAGATAATGAAAATTGAATCAAGATTTAACCCTAAACCACCGCTTCTCAAACCTTTCAGCCCACCAAGGAGTTAACTCTGAATCAATTTCCTGATTGTCCACTTTTGGTTAAAGCCCCAGTGTGTTGCAAGTCTGTTTTATCTTAAAAACTTGTGCAAATTTTACATTTTCCTCCTTGGTCAATCTGTAATCCTTGAGTAAAATCGGTGCTCCAAGAAGATGTGCTATTTATATCCTATGGCTCCATGTGTTCTTGCACTTATTTTGATGCCATTGCCATTGCTCATAGCTCAAAAATACAGTGAGCATGGGCAGCAGCACTAGAGTAACACATGTCATCCTTAAGATATTGAAAGGTCATTTATTCAGGTACAGAAATTTCCATAGAGTTGGTAAGATTCATAGTAATTCCAATGTACTCCAAAAGTATAATAACTTTTGGGGAACTATAAGATAGTTTCATCTTCTGTTTCATTGCTCCTTTCTATTACTTACCCATTCTAAAGGGAAAAAGGACCTGGTGTCTCTTTCAGACATGGTGAAAAAGAACAAGCTGTAAAGTGAAGGCTGTCTATAAGCTTTGGGAATGGATATGTAGAAAGAAAGATTAGTTTTAAGCAGTTTGCTCTAATGATGAACATGAAAATGATCTCCTCCTCCCCTTTTTTTAACTAAAAAAAAAAAAAGGAATCCTTTGAGAGTGGGAGAGAATCTTAGGCAAGCTCCACACCCAGCATAGAGCCGGATGCAGGGCTTGATCTCACAACCCTGAGATCATGACCTTAGCTAAAATCAAGAGTTGAATGCTTAACCAACTGAGCCCCTACCCCCACTTTTTTAAATAGTTTCTACTCTTAGTTCAGGTTGTAACAGATCTTCCTTATTAAGATGTTGCTTAAAAGCTTTCTATGGAATTAGCACTCACAACGGATTCCGTTTTTTCCCCTTCCACACTTCTGACATTACTTTTAATTTGTAGTAATTACTATTCATGGCATTTAAGTATAGCAGTTATCATAAATGTGAATTCATTGTCCTTTATTTTTTTTTGAGGTAGCAAGTAAGTTTGATCCTTGGATTTGTCATAATTTCCCTAACTTGAAATTTATTTTTATTTTATTATGTTATGTTAATCACCATACATTACCTCATTAGTTTTTGATGTAGTGTTCCATGATTCATTGTTTGTGTATAACACCCAGTGCTCCATTCAGTACATGCCCTCTTTAATACCCATCACCAGACTAACCCATACCCCCACCCCCCTCCCCTCTAGAACCCTCAGTTTGTTTCTCAGAGTCCATGGTCTCTCATGGTTCGTCTCCCCCTCCGATTTCGCCCCCTTCATTTTTCCCTTCCTGCTA